>NC_133617.1:350066566-351406566 GCF_048593235.1 Sminthopsis crassicaudata | reverse complement strand
AGGCAGGGAGACAGGAGATGGAGTGTTGTGTAAAGGGTACAGCTAAAAAGCAACTTTGAATTCTACAGAGAGTTTAAAAAAGGGAATGTTTGAAGAAAGGGAATGTTTGAAACAAGACTTGAAAGGAAAATGAAAGCATAGATACTTTCTTCATATCTTATCACATACCTCAGACTTCAAGTCCCTTTTGATAGCACTTATACTACTCTTCCCCTTTTGAATGCAATTCTCCTTTTAAGAGATGAAGACAGAATGCTCTGCTATGTTTCTGTGACTTGTTAAAATTAGACAATCTTTTGCTCTTCAGTTAATCAATCAAAAGCATTTACTTAGCTCTTAGATGTGCAAGGCACTGTGCTAAGCACTGAAAATACAAATATAAACAAAATTAGCCTCTGTCCTGGAGGAACTCATGTTCTAATTAGAAAAGCAAAGTATAAAGGAAAATGAAAGGGAGAGAGAAGAGAAAGATGATTAGCATTGGAGTATGAAGGAGCAGAGTCTGATTAGAAATTAAGAAATGGCTGGACTATAAGTCTACCTCTTTTTGCTGGAAGGTCTACAAGAATGAGAGGGAGGAATCTCAGGAGCAAAACACTTCCAAGATGTGAACTGCAGGGTTTATTGTTCCAGGATAAAAAGGTTTTGGGGGCATAATGGAGAAGTTATGGTGGCCAATACTGGTGAGAAATATATGGACCTTTTAAGTGACGCTATATCTTATTATTGTTGGTCTGAACAGAACTAAAATAGCAATTTTAAATTAAATTAATTAAATTAAATTAAATTTAAATTAAAATTTCTAAAAGCCTTTTATTTTCAAAACACACAAACACATACATATAGATAGATAGATAGATAGATAGATAGATAATTTGACAACACTGCTCCTTGCATAGCTTTGTGTTTCGGATTTTCCTCTCTTTCCTCCCCTGTCTCCCCATGGCAAGCAATCCAATATATGTTAAATATGTTAAAATATATGTTAAATCCAATATGTATAAACATATTTATACAATTCTCTTGCTGCACAAGAAAAATCAGATAAAAAAAGAAAGTAAATGAGTAAGAAAACAAAATTAAAATAGCATTTTTTAAAGACATTTTTCATAAACCTCAATTCATTTTGTGCCTTATGACTTAGTAGATACAGCTTTGGATTCTAAATCAAGTGGACTTGGGTTCAAATCTCACCTGAAATACTTGCTAGCAATATGACAATCCTCCCCTACACTACCCCCCATTTCCCTTAGATACACTGAATTTCAGTTTCCTCATTGGTAAATAATAACTCCTACTTCACTGGGTTTTTCTGAGGGTTGAATGAAGTAATGTATGTGAAATCTTTTTGTGGGCTCACTCACCCAACCCCCACTCACAATGGAAGGTTGAGTACCTAGATTTTCTCTCTTTTGCAAAGGGGTCACCAGTGTTAAAGCTATGTTTTGTTAACCCTTGGGCCACTGCTGTCCTGAGACTGCTACTATTTTCAGTGGGAAGTTCAAGACTTCCAACCCTTCAAATTTCATAAGATGATCCTCTGGTAAAAGGACTCAGCAAGATGAGATATTCCTTTTGGGCTCTGCTCTTCCCTTCTGATACAATGCAAAGGGTCTGCCTTTTCAAGTCAAAGTACTAGTACAGCTTGACTTTATTTGCTGCTAGAATCTTTTTTTTTTTTGGATATACTTATACTCAGAGATATGTCTAATTCTTTAGACCAAGTTCAATATATTTACTATGTAGCTTCTGATTCTTTCAAAGTCATCTGGCTTATCCCAATAGCTAGAAGCACTTCAGTCTTCTGAAACTGACTTTGTGAATGACAAATGATGGAAGGTCTGTAGGAAATGTGGTATATTAAAGTGCTTTTGCTGAAATTGTGAATTAGTCTAGTTATTCCAGAAAGCAACATGACATAAAAGTTATTAAACTGCAAATGCCCTTTGATTCAATGATACCACTAATACACCTCTACTCCCAAGGAGATTACACTCTGTTCTCTTCAATGACCAACCAGATTCCAGAAGTCACATGATAGATGTTGGTAAGCTCAAAATGTAATTTTGAAGCTTACATATATATGTATATATATATATATATGTATATATATATATATATAAAATAGATAGATATAGATATTTAGATAGATATTGGTGTAGATATTTGACATGACCAATACATGGATTTGTTTTAGTTTACTATCCATATTTGCTACAAGAGCTTTGTTTTCTTTTCTTTTTTCAATGTTGGGAAGAGGAGTAAAAGAAAACATATGGATTTTGGTTAATTGAAAAAATGAATTTTATTTTTAAAAATTTATTTGTTTGTACCTAGTCTATACCTACAAATGGCTGATTCAATAGGTGCCCAGGTTTGTGCAATCTAGTTTACACCTTTAACTAATTCACTTTAAAACTCAATGAAAAACACATTCTCAGCTGACAAAGATATATATATATATATATGTATATATACATATATATATACATATATGTATATATACATATATATATCTTTATAGCATTTAGCATTTTATTAATTATAATAATTGGGGGTTGAAGGATATGGAATACTCTTAGGCATGTAAAACTTTAGAGCAGTATAGAAATGTGAGCAATTATTATTCCCTTTATTTTTACAGATTTATACTACTTGTATTCATCTTTGATCACATGTTCTTTTCATCTTTTATTCATTCATTCATCCATTCATTTCTTCTGCAAACATGAGTATGGGTAATGGAAAGAAAGCTAAATGAAGAATCAAGGGATCTGGGTTCTAATCATCTCTCTGCCACTTATTAATTGTATGATCATGGACAATTACTTAACTTTTCTAAGTTTTAATTCCCCATCTGTAAAATGAGGAGGTTGATTAGTTGATTATTAAAGATTCTCATAGTTCTAAATCCTAAAATCCTATTTCTTAAGAACCTCTAGCAGAGATTTGTGTAAGGCATTGAGAAAGAGCTAGAAAACTGACATAAAATGTTCCCTGTATGTCATAGTACTTTACAAATATATGCACTTAAAAAAATCTGACTTTGACAGCTTAATCTTCTAAAGTAGATAAGGGAAAAATTAGCTGCTTTTACCTAAAAATATTTCCATTCAAATGTAATAATAATAATAATGATTAATATTTATATACTACTTACTCTGTACTAGGCACTTTACAATTATTCTCATTGGAGCTTTCTGACAGCTTTAGGAGATAGGTAGTATTATTATCCCTATTTTACTGATAAGGAAACTGAGGCAGAGATCATGTGATTTGCCTAGGGTCACACAGTTAGTAAGAGCCTGAGGCTGAATTTGAACTCAGATCTTTTTTTGTTTGTTTTTTTGTTTCAAAAGTATCTGTTTTTTTTTCCCCAAATACATGTTATGATAGTTTTCAACATTCATTTTTGTAAAACTTTGTGCTCCAAATTTTTCTCCCTCTCTCCTTTATCTCCCCATTCCCCAAGGCATCAAGCAATCTGATATAGGTTAAATATATGCAATTCCATATTTGCCATATTTTACAAGAAAAATCAGACCAAAAGGGGGAAAAATGAGAAAGAAAAAAAAAGCCACAAACAACAACAACAACAAAAATGAAAATACTATGCTTTGATCCACATTCAATTTCCATCGTTCTTCTTTGGATGGGGATAGCATTTTCATTTTAAGTCTTTTGGAATTTTTTTGAATCACTGCATTATTAACAAGAGCCAAGTCCATCACATTTGATCATCACATAATCTTGTTGAATTTAAATCTTCCTGATTCTAGGCCTGATGACCTGTCCTGGAGCCTCTAAGAAAGAGGTGGGAATACATGCCTTTCTTTTCTCATGCAATCTCATAGACACACTCAGAAGCATCTTTAGATATACCCATCCACAGAAACAGCAAAAGAAGGAAAAATTAGGATAAACTAAAAATAAAGAATTGACTTACAAAAAAAAAAGAAAGAAAAAAGTTACATTTCATGAGCAAATAAAGGGAAAAATAAAGGACTGATTAGATGAGGGAAAATAAGTCAAATAAAAGGTCCAAAAGTGTGATTTGGTTAATAAAGTTAATGATCTCAGAAGAGAGATGTGAGACAGGCAGTACTAGTGAGACACGACAACAGGATGTTGGTGGTATGTTCCTGTGTTTCTGTTTGAAATGTTTCTATTATTTGTGGTATTATAGTTTCACTTGAATTTGACTTGCCCAGTTCAAGACCTAGAGGATGGATAATAGTATACATTACTTCACTTCACTTCAATTGTGCAAACAGAGGCTAGATGTTGCAAAAACCTGCACCTGGAGCAATGTTGAAGTAGACCAGGCAGTTTATTTGCTCCGTCTAAGGATGTGCCTTGAATGATCTTGAAGGTCCCAGGTCCCTCCCTCCTTCCCTCCTTCCTCCTTTCCCTCCTTCCCCCATTTCCCTTCCCTTCCCCCCTTCCTTCCTTCCTTCCTTCCTTCCTTCCTTCCTTCCTTCCTTCCTTCCTTCCTTCCTTCCTTCCTTCCTTCCTTCCTTCCTTCCTTCCTTCCTTCCTTCCTTCCTTCCTTCCTTCCTTCCTTCCTTCCTTCCTTCCTTCCTTCCTTCCTTCCTTCCTTCCTTCCTTCCTTCCTTTTTTATAATAGTTTTTTATTTGCAAAATACATGCAGAAGTTTTCAACATTCACCTTGCAAAACCCTGTGTTCCAAGTTTTTTTCCTTCGCATTTCACCACCCCTCCCCTAGACAGCAAGTAATCCAATATATATTAAACCCGTACAGTTCTATACATTTTTCCAGATTTATCATGCTGCACAAGAAAAATTAGATCAAAAAGTGAAAAAATGAGAAAGAAGAAAAAACCTAGCAAACAGCAACAAAAAAGGTGAAAATACTATGTTGTGATCCCACATTCAGTCTCCACAGTCTTTCTGGATGCACCTCAACCTTTCCACCAGAAGGCTATCTGACACTTCAGTGACTCCAGTTTCATCCGTTTATTACTACTGATCACTGTTAATTTTCAGGTAAATCTCAACTACACAATACGTTCAGCTGTTCTGCAGTTATTTCTATGTTGGAGCTAGTTTAATGAATGGGGTTACCGTGGGGAAATGGGCTTGAGGACCCTGAAGTTGTTCATCTGGTGAGGACCTGAACGTGAGCTGGGGGACCAGAACAATTTTGCTTTGAATTAGCTCGTCTGGATTCCTTTCTGCCGTACCCTTAGATTGTAGGCAGCAAGAAGAAAGGGATCTGTCGCGTTCACACTACATAACTGCAATTTGATGTTAGTTACTATCCTCTTATAATTTCCTAGATCTTGCTGGGCAGTTGGTGGGAAGAGGAGGAGTTGAGGGGCTCCTGGAGGGACTAGGGTGTCGGAGCGCTGGGCAGGGTAGAAGGAAGGTGTTTCTGGGACCCTGAGAGGAAGGACGGACCAAATTTTGCTCCGGGACTCGCATCTCAAACCTTCCTCCCAGCTCTCGTCTAGTGCCACGCGACCGAGGCAGGTGGTGTGGAGACCCCAAGGGCTCCCCGGCACCGGCAGCCGGGGCGTCGGCCCGGAGGCGTGCGGCTGGAGGGGGCAGGGGCGGGGTTGGGGGCCGGGCGCGGGGCGCGGGGCGGGAGCTACTCGCGGCCTCTCCCTCTCGCGCCCTCTGCCGCCCACGGCTCGGGGAGAATCGCGCGGGGGAGCGAGGCACAGAAAGAGGGAAGCCAAGGAAGATCGCGGGGAGCTTGTCATTCCCGTGCTTGCAGCCGCCGCGGCGACCTGGCTACCCGGGAGATGCAAGCTGGGTCCTTGCAGGCGGCTGGCGCGCTGCGAGATCTCCCGGCCGGGCCAGGCGCCCTTCGGTTCACTCCGCGCGCGAGCTGCCCCGCTCCCAGCGCTGCTTGATTCGTCTCGGGAGAAACCTGTGCACTCCTCCAGTCCTGAATCAGCGATCACCTGGTAAGTGCCCCCCTCTCCGGGCCCGAAGCCGGGAGAGCCCCCTCCTGCCCTCCTCTCCCCTGCGCTCTTAGGGACAAGGAGGTGCGCAAAGTTCGCCCCGGAGCAGCGCAGGCTCCACTCTGCTCCCTATCATAAACTCTCATTGCCGCTACCTCGGATGCTGCACAGGTTTGGGTGGAAAAAAGGGAAATAGTTTCCGAAATCGCTTCAGTTGCAGATATTCAGATCATCTCATCTGGCCCTTCCTGTGACAAATTACCGCAATGAAGAGTAGGACTTACTGAAGGTGGTCAGGGAACAAGTCTGTCTCTCTCTCTCGGTCTCAGTTTCCAATACTGTAAAACGCAGGCAGGCGTAAAGAATTCCCAGATCAGGAGGTTTTTGTTTTTTGTTTTTTGTTGTTTTTGTTTTTTTGGGTTTTTTTTGCTTTTTTCGTGTCTTGGATCCCTAATGTGGTCTGCGGAAAACAATGTAACTCTTTCTCACAATCATCTTAAATATGTAAAATGAAACAAATCAGGCTACAAAGGAAACAAATGATATTGAAATAGTTATCAAAGCATTTTTTAAAGAAAACAAACAAACAAACAAACAAACAAACAAACAAACAAACCTGGAGTATGTAACCTGGTTTAAGAATTCCTGGAGATGATTTTCAAGATCCTTTTGTATCTGGCTAATCGTGTGCTTCCATGATTCCAAATCCTAAATTCTTTCCTTTACTCCAGGCTCAAGTGAATTGTAAAACTGAATCTTGGGAAAATGGAGATGGAGGAGATCGTTCTCTGATTATACAAACCTGAGTAAATTTGGGAAGCCATTTGAACTTAAATATAGGTGTTTAACAGTTTGCATTTGGTACCCAAGGACTAGAAAAAAGTCTTCACTGATTAGGGTTCCGTGCTCTCCCACCTGCTTTTAAGATACATATTTTGTAACTATTAGTAAGTGTTGAGAAAAAGTATCAAATGCCTCTAGACTGTTAATATTATCTATTTTCTCACCTTGACATTGGATATATGATTTGGATAATTGTAGTTGAAAAGCAGAGCATGAACAAATTCAAGTAAAAAGGCCTTCAAAGCTCCGACTTCAGAAAGTCTGACCATGTAAATTCACCTAAGGGACAAAATTTTAAAAATGACTTTTTTCTGTTTTTTTTTGTTCTTTTTAAAAAATTATTGGAAATCTCAGATGCCCTGAGAATTTACAGGACAGGGTGGGTCTCGGGATATTAGCCTAAAACTCCAAATGACGCAGGAATGAGTTATTTCCTTTACACACATTGAGAGTAACTACTTCGCCATTTCTTGTCCAGATCTGCACTTAATATAAGAGTATTTGTGGACCACTATAGAGAAGCTCCATTAAAAAGTAGACTAGATCATCAAAAAAAAAAAATGCCTTTTTTTTCAACGCTGGGATGTTTGTGTGTTCACTGTGAGTATATCTCTACAGCCTACCAATATCCCAGGCTCTAACCTATCCACTCCAGCATCGAAGATTTGAAGAATGAACACTTGTGTATAATAAATATCATAAGTGATACCGAAATTTGGATGGATTTACTATATTTGACAAAAATAGTTATTTTTCAAAAACTTATTTTGTATAAACTCTAAACATAACTTTTGAAAATGTGATTATTTCCCAACATTTAAAAAAATCTGTTTCAACTTATTTTCAAAACTGTGGATTTGGATTTCTATAATTTATGTTCCCAAGTGAGAAAGTAAATGAACTCTTGATTCCAGTTAATACATGGGGTGGAGGGATGGGTAGGGTTGTTGGAGCTAAATTTCTTTTTCACTATATTTATCTGTTTACATTTCAATCGATCAACCATTCATTATACAATTCATATTTGTATAATCTGTGAATGGCTATAAGAGTGTAATCCTAAAAGAAATATTAACCACATTAGAGCAAAGCTGGAGAAGAGGGTGCCTCAATGATGATTCCCTAGGACAGTCTTCTGGATGATTATCCTTTGTTACAAGAAGGATGGACATTTAAGATGAATGCCTCTTTACCTGCCTTATTTTCTTTTCTTTTATATCTTTGTCCTTGAGTAGCAAGGATATGACTACAGGTGATTTCAGAAGAAAATGTTACTTTCTATCTGAACCCACCAGCCTGTGATATATAGAATCCATTTCCTACTGTTGTTCTTATAGATTTAAAGATGCAAGGTCAAATCCTTAGCTCTGCTACCTATATCAACTGTGAGCTTGAGTCTTTATGTACCTCAGGTAGATTAAATGACCTTTAAAGCCTCTATAAGCTTCCAACTCCTTGATCTTTTGACATAGTACTTAATATTCTATCATCAGAAATTCATTCAGTTTATGTGACACTACACCGTGATAGGGTAAACACTCAATCTCTGGACCTCTGAATCTTTATTTATAAAATGATATTTACAGTAGTTGGAGTTCATGCGCCATATAAATGTGGTGAGGAAAGCATAATGTTCCATATTTAATAATTAACATTTTCTATTTAGAATGATGGTGATTAGGATATCATTATTAGTATTGGTAGGGATACTGTAGTGGTGGGTAACAAAGTTGAAGACAGAGTAGGGATGGGCTATCTCCTTCTTTGCACCTAGAAGCAATGCAGAATAATTGTATAATAGTGTCAAAAACTCTTGTCTTGGAATTCAGAAGATCTGTATTTGAGTATCAGCTGACACTTAGTTAGCTAGCTGTGTAACCATAGTATCAACTCTAAGTCAGGGGACCTGGATTCAAATCCTACTTTTGATGCTTTCTCCCTGTATGACTGCCTAAATCATTTAAATTTGATTTTTAAAAATTGTAATATATAAGGGAATTAAACTCTGCTTCTTTGGTCCCCTCAGGTAGGCCCATGAACCTCTGATCTTGGATGATGTATTTATCTTCTTGGTGTAGTTTCTTCATCAGTAAAGTGAGAATTATATATATTGTTCTCTCTCTTCCTTGGAGAGCATTTCCCAAGAGCATTTCCCAAGTACCAGGGGAGGAGGCAAGAGTATACTTTCCTCCATTCTCTTCAGGTACCCAGCCTTTCCAGGTGACTGAGGGAGAGACTTTCACTATCTACACATAGCCTGAGCTTCCTATGAAGCTTTCGGATTATTATTATGATAATAATAATAATAATAGTAATGCAAACAGGGACTGAAATACCTGAGTTTAAATCTGGTTTCAGATATTTAGCAGTGTAACCCTGCACAAGTCACTTTAATTCTTTGCCTCAGTTTCCTCATCTGTAAAAAACCCCAAAAAACAACCCCCCCAAAAAAAACTAGAGAAGGAAATGGCAAACCACTCCAGTATCTTTGCCAAGAAAACCCCAAATGGAGTCATGAAACGTCAGATATAACCGAAAACAATCAAACACAATAGCAAACATTTTAATAGCTAAGATTTCCAAAGTACCTTACATATATTAAAACATTTTGTAGTTAAATTAACCCCATGAATGTATGATCTATAAGAATTGCTCAGTAAACAATTGTTGTATGGAGAAAGATATTATTCTTCCTTTTGCATAAGAATAAGATGTGCTTGCTGTGAAAGCATGTCAGAAAACTGGTAGAGAATGGAACTTGATATTTTAGAAATGTAGCTTAAAACATTTTAGGGTCAGATAATTCCAAAGAAGTTGATGCCCTCCACATTTTATGATCCACAATCTGATGGGGTCTTGGATTAATTAGGATATTTTTCCTAGGATGCTTAGTGTTAAAACTTTAAAAAAAAAGCTTTATTTATATTTTAAATAATGGGGGGAGGAAAAACATAATTTCCTATTAGTTTTAATGGATTGTAAGTCCAAATATTGTAGCAAAAAAACCTGTTGCACTCTACAGCAATTATATTCAAATCTGATAATTAGGAAACACATTGCAGATTTGGGAACAAAAAAATATTGTTTCTGAATTTAGAAGAGATCAAGCAGTTTGTTTTCTTTTAAGGTGCATATAAGGAGCACATGGGGTTTGGAATTGAGGAAACAGAAGAGGTATAAGTCCTGTGCAGCTCTGATTGTATGAATTACTTCCAAGTTTACTGTCCTGAATTGCTCTCTGCCATATAGCCAATTAAAGTGGGGTTTTCTGGATTATATTTCCGCCAGGCCCTTATTAACATATTCATCCTCTGATGCCTTTTTTTAGGAGTTAGAGGCACTGTTTCCCCTGGCCAAAAGAAAAAAATAATAAGAATCTACAGGTTTATTTTTATCTCTTTTTAGGAAAAAAAAAAAAACCCTCAAAGTTCATTTTCTCTTGTACTCTCTGTTCCATAGGTAAAACTGTTCCTTAGAAGACATGATTTGTTAATATTAGTATATTGTTAATGGCACCTGAAAAATAGAATTAAGATGAGTATCATTGGTATCAGTTCTCACCATGAACTGAAAGGCATAATATATATATAGAGGGCATCTCAAGTCTTAGTATAGTTTTAAGCTATTAAAGCTGTGTATGCAAGTTTATGTTCACAATGCACAAACACATACATATATTACCATTTTTTAATTGTGTCCAACTCTTTGTGATCCTTTCGGATTTTCTTAGTAAAGATATTGGAGTGGTTTGCCATTTTCTTCTGCAGTTCATTTTACATATGAGAAAACTGAGTCGAACTTCGTTAAGTGACTTGGCCAGGATTATACAGATAGTAAGAGTCTGAGCCCACATTTGAATTCAGGAGGAATCTTCTTGACTCCAGGTCCTGTACTGTATTGAATGTGCAGTTTAACTGCCCATAATACATATACATATATGTATTTATATATATATAATACATATGTGTATACACATATAAACATGATTATATGGAATAAATATATTACACATGAATGTGTCTCTGTGTAAACATGTTTATACTTTTGTGCAAAGATGGATGAGTTACAAATACACAGGAATTTTAAAGGGACGATAAAATCTAGTATTTCTTTGAAAGTTTGCATGCAATACCCGATTGATGGAGAATGAAAGTTGTGTACTTGAAAAGTTTTCACTGGGTTTACATAAATTAAAAAAAAGTCATCTAGCCAACTTCAATTATGATTTTCTCAGCTGTTTTGAGTCTGGTGATAATAAGCCCAGTTGCACACAAAGCCTGTGATTGGGAGACAGGGTTCATGCCAACAGAGAGGAATGCCTCTGAAGGTTTATGCACTGGGTGGAGGAGGCCTTCTTTCAGCCAGCCTTGGACTGAGGGGAGGGAGGCAGACATTCTGGGAAGCCAAGCAGGTTAAGTTTTGTTTTTTATCCTTGGCCAGAGCTGGGATTTCACCAGTGGAGGCTTAGCACCTGGCACCTGCTTTGCAACTTTTTTAACCTGGGGCCTGTGAACTTAAACATTTTTGGCAACTGTATTTTATTGGTTTCCTTTTCAATCCTATATAATTTATTTTATGTCCCAAACAACCTTCTGATAAGGGATTCCTAGATTTCATCAGACTAGCAAGGCGGGGTCCTTGACACAAAAGAATTTTAAATACTCCTGGACTAGTCAGAGTATGGTAGAGTAAGACTGTGCTATTTATTATTTTTCTGACTATTCAGTCTCATTTTGGGACACAGGGAGGTGAAGGTATAGCAGTGTTTGGGTCTAGATATCTCTTTAAGATATTGTCAGCCTCTGCTCACTAGGATATATGCAACAGGACATATTATCACCTGTCTCTAAACAGCTGAGACTTGAAATTTGCTAGATCATTTTATTAATTGATGAAAATCCAATGGAAACTTAAAGTACACAAGTTTCATTCTCCATCAAGTCAGTATTGTATACAAACTTTCAAAGAAATACTAGGTTTAATGGTCTCTTTTAGACCTGCTTAAGAGAGATTCAAGATACTTTTAATATTAATGAATCCTATGAAACTGACTGGGAGTTGCTGTTCTTCTCAGTTAACCACGGTGGGTGACATTTTTTGGTTAATGGGTAAAAGTAGAGGTGATCCAGAGTTCCTATTGACTTTTTGTTTAAATGATGAGTCCTGCAGTTTATCTTTTATGTGTCTTATATGTAATTGTTTGTATGTTGTGTCCCCCTAAAAATTAGATTATGAGCTTCTGGACATCAGGAACTGGCTTTGCTTTTCATTATAACCCAAGAATCTGACATGCTGTATACACTTAGTAAATTCCTGTTATTTTGAATTGCAATTAAGGTTCAAAGACTTTTGTTCCAGAGCTTATTTCAAGGGTCAGCCCAATATATAGGGATGGTCCTCCAGGCAATTCTAGGGATTTCTTCATTGTTTGTCACCAGGACATCTATGAAACCTATATGTGTTATAGATAGTGGTAGAAAGAACATTTTTGGAGCACAGAGTTGAAAAGAGTTACATAGTATAGGAGCAAATTATCCAGAATTGAAATGAAATTCATAGCTTAATTGTTTATGAAAAAATTTTGCTCAACTTCATCCCTTTGGGATTTAACTAACAAGCTATATGAGCATATTCTACACCCAAAGAGTATTTTTTAAAAAATAAATAATGTGTTGCAATGGAAACAGTGATGTCTTTGGAATCAAAAGCATTGCATTTAAATTCTGGCTTAACTCTACTTGTGTGAGCAAGATAAAGTATATAACTTCTCTGGTCCTCAGTTTCTTTATCTGTAAAGTAAGAGCTTTGGGCTGCATGACCTCTTATGTCACTTCTAATTTGGACTGAAATAAAACTGAAATTAAAAAAAAAACTATTTTAGAGAAATATTTAAGTAATGGTGGCGTGGAGAAAAGAGCAGGAGAGACTCAAGTTGTAGTCTTAGCTATGTCAATAACTGGCTATATGACTATGGCAAATTAATTACCTATTCTAACTTTCAGTTTCCTGTCTTTAAAATGAGCTAGTGGGGCAAGATCAGCATTCTCCAAACTTCATCAGTGGAAATGATTACTCCACCCAATGAGAATTGGAATTTCATGAGAAAATTTCCATAGTAGTTTTGTCCTTCAGAACATTAAATATGATTTAGAAATACTTCAGAAATCATCAGAAATACTTCACTTAAATGTAGAATGTAATGATAATATTTGGGTGTGAAATAAACATGTATTTTCTCTATTTTGCCCATAAACATCACTTCATTTATTCAGAGGATGAAAGACACTACAGAATAGTGGATTAAGAGTTGGCGTTGGCGGCAGAAAGAACTGGATTTAAGCTCTACTGCTGACTCATACTAGTTATGTAACTGTGGACAACTTATTTAATGTCTCAATGCCCCAGGTAACACTCCAAGGCTCTAAGTTATACATGTGTTGTAGCTGCACTAGGGGAAAAGAATTTCCACACAGGGAGTTACTTATGTGGATGAGATCCTGCCTGGGTCACCCCCAAGGGGAAAAATATCTCAAGGGTATGTCATACCTCTGGACCAAGATTTTGGGGTTCCATTCATCTATTTTAAGTCTCTAGTTTTTTGCGATCCTATTTGGAAAATACTAAATGCTTTTTAAGGACTCAAAGCTTTAGAGTTTTATGATTTATTTTTATGAGGAATCATGTTAGGCCAGATGATGCTTCTAGATATATAAATACATATCCTTTTCTTGATGCTTGCATACTTTCCCAAATGGTTACAGAAAATTTGTGTCCCTCCATGACATCAAGTTAAAAAATTCAGAATAAATATCTTCATTGTTATAGTTTGTCCACTGGCATAATGACTGATTTGAAACATGCTGACATTTTTGGCACAGATATCCCTTCATCTCAGGCTTCCTTCACCCTCCCCCACCTTCACCATAGTCGGTTAAAATCAAACTTGATCCTAAAGATAAATTGCCAGATTTTGATTAGAAAAGGTTCATAGTCTCCTAGTCTTCACAAACAGTGGATAAGATCTGTAAAGTTGTGAAGAAAAAGGAAGATAAATAGCATCCTACTGAGAAGTCACAAAGACCTCAGCAATGCTTAACTCAGGACACTTAAATATTTTGATCTTACTCGGGATAAATTGCAAAGCAGTTTATTGACAGTATTTACTATGCTTATAAAGATATTGGGATGTTGGTGATGGGGCGGGTGTGTATTTGTATAAATGTATGATTTACATTTGATTTTTGTGTTTGAGATGTTCATCTACTTCAGAACTAGCGTTAGGAGCAAAATGATGGAAAGCTTACCAAGGTGTGAGAGAGGAAGCCCAATATAGGGAAACCCTTTAAAGCGAAGGTTTTACAATTTGTGTGGGAACAGAAGTCCACTTATTGAAAGGAAGTGCTGAGGTTGTGTCCATTGTGATAGGAATGGTGTAACTATAGAGATGTAAAAATGGCAACGTCTATATTAATATTGTATTGTCCCAGACAAAAAGCAAGTGGGTGGCTGCATGTCTCAGCTGACTTTTCCTGGAACATTTCCTTGTGAACTTAAATGCAGGTGTAGGTAAATTCATAGAGGCAGATATCATTTCCAGAAACTTCAACAAGTGTGGGATAGGAGAGGATGATAAAAGAATAATAACAAAAATAATAGCATTTCTGTATCATGTTATGGCTTGCAAAGAGCCTTATTCACAAAACTTTGAGATAGAAGGAAAAAGGACAAAATTGTGAAGAGTGGAAAGGCTGGTCTCTTAAAATAGCTGGAAACATTTATTTCCAGATTTGTAGGAAGAAATGACACAATGGCCTTAAAGGTTAAGAGTCAGAACTTTAAGGAACCTCAGAGATCATCTGTTCTCATCTCCTGAACTTTTCAAAAAAGATGAACCTCTTAAACATAAAAATCAAATGTAAACCAAGTATTCAGGTGTCTTGAATTAAGTGTTACGTGTTGTGAGGCTTCCCGCTAGTCACTGTCCTTAGGGGCAGCATTTGAACTCATAGCCAGAATTCTTTCTAAAAGCAAAATAGTGAATTACCATGATTTTCTTGCTTTTGTTGGTTTGTGAAATGTTTGATGTTTTGCAAAGAAATTGACTCATTCGTGCTTTTCTGTTCCAGAGACAAAAACAATGATTCCACCAGGAGAGTGTATGTATGCTGGGAGGAAAAGAAGAAAACCTATTCAGAAACAGTAAAGTATCATATTTTCTGTTTTTTTTTTTTTTTTGTTTTGTTTTGTTTTGTTTTTCATGGTAGGTAAGAAAGTGATAAGACTAGGTAAAACTAAATTACAACCAGTTTCCTGGTATTTCTAGACAAGGGTCCAGATAGCTTCTAAGTTATATTGGTGAATGCCACATATTGAGCCTCATTTCATGTTTGGGATACTTGTATTTATTCTCTATGAAAGAAGTAAAAGAACCTCAGTCCTGAGAAAATCATACAAGTCCTGTGGAAAAAAGCATTAGTCAAGAAAGACCATTATCACTCAAATAAGAAACAATTTCCAGATGCCCTCGCCAAGCCAGCTGAAGGAAATGGGCTTTTTCCTAATGATCTCCTGTATCACTTCTGTTGCACCAAGTAATTGTGAAACCTGATAATTTCTTCTCTTTCAAGAAAATGTTTTCAACAACAAGCTGATGTTTTAGTTTGCCTTCTTTTTAAAAACATTGGTCTGATCTGAGTTTCCTAAATGATGGACAAGGCAAGGATTATAGAATCAGTCAATCAGCAAGTCTTTATTATGTATGGGTTTGCTAGAAATACAAAGTCAAAAAAAAAAAAAAAGAAACAATTCCTTCCATCAACAAACTTATATTTTATTGGAAGAGACAGCCTGTATAAATAAAGACAAAATAAATATAAGGTAATTTTCAGGAGGGGGCACCAACACCTGGCGGGGTCCAGAGCCCACTTAGAGAAGGTGGTGAGCTGATTCTAGAGATTCTTAGAGGTAACAATGAGGAAAGGAAAGCTTTCAAGGCATGGAAGACAGCCTTTGCAAAGGCACAGAGGTGGGAAATGGGTAGCCAGAGCATTTAGGCTAGAAACCTTACTTTTCAAAGGATATTTCATCGCCAACCTCTGATTTTCTACTGTACTGTAATTTCCTTTTCTTCTTGGTAATAGCATTTGTGAAATGCCTTAAGATTTGCATAATGCTTCATAAATATCATCCCATTTGATTCCTACAATATCCTTGGGAAGTAGGTACAATTATTATTGAGGCAGATAAAAAATAAATGATTTGTCTGGTAACTAGTAAGGATCTGAATTTAGGTTTTCTTCCTCCTTCCCTTCCTTCCTTCCTTCCTTCCTTCCTTCCTTCCTTCCTTCCTTCCTTCCTTCCTTCCTTCCTTCCTTCCTTCCTTCCTTCCTTCCTTCCTTCCTTCCTTCCTTCCTTCCTTCCTTCCTTCCTCCCTCCCTCCCTCCCTCCCTTC
Source organism: Sminthopsis crassicaudata (assembly GCF_048593235.1). Lineage (NCBI taxonomy): Eukaryota > Metazoa > Chordata > Mammalia > Dasyuromorphia > Dasyuridae > Sminthopsis > Sminthopsis crassicaudata. The sequence goes on along the minus strand of NC_133617.1, from coordinate 351,390,341 downwards.
CTTCCTTCCTCCCTCCCTTCCTCCCTTCCTCCCTTCCTCCCTTCCTTCCTTCCTTCCTTTCTTCCTTCCTTCCTTCCTCCCTCCCTCCCTTCCTCCCTCCCTTCCTTCCTTCCTTCCTCCCTTCCTCCCTTCCTCCCTTCCTCCCTTCTTCCCTCCCTCCCTTCCTCCCTTCTTCCCTCCCTCCCTTCCTCCCTTCTTCCCTCCCTCCCTCTCTTCCTTTCTCCCTCCCTCCCTCCTTCCCTTCCTCAACTTCCTCCTCCCTTCCTCAACTTCCCCCTCCCTCCCTCCCTCCCTTCCTTCCTATTAATAGTATTTTTTTCCAATTGAATGTAAAGATAGTTTTCAACATTCATTTTTGCAAGATTTTGAGTTCCAGATTTTTCTCCCTTCATTCTTCTCCTTTCCTTCTCCAGGATAACAAGCAATCTAATAGAGATTATATATGTAGGATCCTACTAAACATACTTCCACATTAGGCATGTTGTGAAAGAAGAATCAGAAGAAAAGGGAAAAACCATGAGAAAGAAGAAACAAAAAAGTGAAAGTAGTATGCTTTGATCTGCATTTAGACTCCATAGTTCTTTTTCTGAATATGGATGGCTTTTCCATTCTATTGAAATTGTTTTAGATTATATTGCTGAGAAGAGTTAAGTTTATCATAATTGATCACCACACTATATTTTAGTGTATACAATGTTTTTCTGGTTCTATTCACTTCACTCACCATTAGTTTATGTAAGTTCTTTCATGTTTTTCTGAAATAGTTTACCATCACGTTCATATAATAAAACTTGTTCAGCCATTCCCCAATGGATGGGCATTCTCTCAATTTCCAATTCTTAGCCACTACAAAAAGAACTGCTCTAAATATTTTTGTACATGTGGATCCTTTCTCCTTTTTTATGATCTCTTTGGGATTCAGATGTAGTAGTTGTATTTCTGGATCAAAGTATATTAATAATTTTATAGTCCGTTGGGCATATGAATTTGGCTTTTCATGACCCCACATCCAGCCCCTAGCTGCCTCCTGATGATTTACCTTCAAACCTTTCACAACTTCCAGGGAGAGTGAAGAAAGACATCAGAAGAGAAAAATATTACTTCTAGTGGCTTTCTTCTGGGGTGAAGTATAATAAAGGAATTCTACCAGTATCTGTGTTCCCTGTCTTCAATTATCCAATTAGTATTTGATGTTAAAGAATATACCAGATGGAATTGGTGGATCTCAAGCTTCTCATTACTGACTTCTTGAATGATTTATCTTGGTCAGCTGTAAACTCCATTGCTCATGTGGTATTCTCTACATTTCTTCCTGTTTGGACCTCACCTTTTACATATTCTGAATATCTACCTAGTTTCATTCAGGGGCAGCATTTTGGATCATCAGAAGTGGGTCATCAAGAAAGACCCTGGTGCTCTACATGAGAGCTTCTTAAGCTTTTTCCACTCTTAATCCCTTTTTACCTGAGAAAATTTTACATGATTCTGAGGTATGTAGATATATAAAATAGGTATACAAATCAAACATTTACTTATAATAAATCACAATTCCACATTCATTTAGTTATGAAATCCTACAAGGGGTTTCAATCCATAGTTTAAGAAGCTGGGCAACTACATAAACTCTGTTGGTATGAAAGAGTAAGAAGGTATGGTATATTGCATGAGATGTAGTAGGTGTTTGATGAATACTTATTGACTGATTAAAACCCAGTTAGGTTTAAAAGTTTACACATTGTGGAGATCCTAGTGATATAAGACCAAATATCTTTATGTCTCCAGCATTTAATATTAGCATCTTGCACCTGGTAGAGATTACATATTGCCAGACACCATTCCCATGGTAACTTCTACCATTAACAGGGTTGTATATGCCTTTGTGCGTATATTTAAAGTGTGCTTTCTTCTTCTGTGGGAGCGCAGTATTCTGTGTTTGATGTTCCACATCCCCCTCCCCAAAAAACAATGGCAGAAAAAAATGGTTTTGGTTTCCTTTGTCTGAAGGGTAGGTGCGGCCGTGGGGATGAGAATTTAGAGACTTCAGTGGGATGGCCTGAATTGTTGCTAGTAAGTCAGAGCTAAAGTGTCCGTGTGCCAGACGGAGAGAATATTCCCAGAAGAGCTCAGAGGGGAAAGCCTGGCACAGGCATGGAGGCTCAAGTGCCTGATGGGGGAGGGGATAAAGGTCACAGCGGCAGAAAGTCTTACAGCTTTTCCAGTGCCTCAGTATGCTGTTGGGAGATGCATATTTCCTGAGGGGAAGTTCAATTCATTTCAGTTGCTGTGTGCAAGGCAGTGTATTTTTTAGAGAAAAATATAACATCAAGCAGTGCTGGATTTTTGACATCAGAGAATCTGGATTAGAGTCTTGGATCTGCCTCTTATTACCTGTGTGACCTTTCCTTGGGCAAAATCCTGGGGCAGAAAAACTTTCTGGATCTTCATTTTTCTCATCTGTAAAATGGTGAGGGATTGGATTAGATAAACTTTCAAATCCCTCCCAGCTCTAAATCTGTGCAACTACCCTTGCCCTTGGGGAGCTTATATTTTAGGGGGTTGGGTCACTATATCCATGTAAATTCAGAAGAGGTGGGGGGAAAATAGTAACAATTTTTGGGGGGAAATCATGAAGGGTCCCAATGATGGAACCTGCACTCTGTTTTAGGGGAAGGTAGGAATGAGAATAAGCATTCAATTATTCAATCAATCAGGAAACATTTATTAGGCGCCTACTATGTGCCAGGCATTCTGCTAAGCACTGAGGATACAAAAAGAGGTAAAAAAAGAGTGCTTGCATTATATGATGACCAACTGTGATGGATCTGGCTCTTCTCAGCAATGCAGTGATTCAAAACAATTCCAATAGACTCCAGATGGAAAAATGCCATCTGCTTCTAGAGAGAGAACTATGGAGACTGAATGTAGATTGAAGCATAGTATTTTTACCTTTGTTTGTTTGTTTTTTTCCCTTTTAGTCTGATTTTTCTTGCACAACATGACAAATATGAAAACATGTTAAAAGGATTATGCATATTTAATCCATCAGATTGCTTGTCATCTTGAGGAACAGGGAAGTAAGTGACAGGGGGAGAAAAATTTGGAACACAAAATCTTACAAAAACGAATATCGAAAGTTAACTTCACATGTACCTGGAAAAATAAAATACTATTGGGGGACAAATTCTTGCCCCTAAGTGTAGTCATAAGAGATCATAAGCAAATACTTAGATACAAATTATATGAAGGATAAATAGAGGATAATTAATTAACAGAAAGAAGGTACTAGAGTTAAGAGGAATTAGGAAAGTATTTTTATAAAATTGGAATTTTAGTTGGAATTTAAAGGAAGCCAGGGAAGTCAGAATTCAGAATTGAAGAGGGGAGTTTTGGGGGTCAGTCAGAGAAGATACTGTAGTGGAACAGCCAGAAGGCCATTGGATAAAAGAATATGTGTTGAGGACTAAGTTGTAAGAAAACTACAAAGGTAGATGGGAAACTAGGTTATGAAGGGCCTTGAATGTCAACCACAGGATTATGTAGTCAATCCTTGAGTTTATAGGGATGCAATGGAGTTTACTGAGAAGAAATGGGTGATGTACTTGGTCAGCATGGGGACCACCAGCTTTTGCCAAGGTGTGGAAGAAAGATGGAAAAGAACATTCTTTCAGTCCTATCTCATTTTTTTTTCTGAATTTAAACTCATCTTTGGTTTTAGAAGATAGAAAATTCTTCTGGTATCTGAAATTTCTCAGAGATGAGCAGAAAAATGACAGAAGTTGCAAGAAACTATGGAAGAAGAAAATGTCTTAGGGGTACTTACAACCAGAATCATGATTGAGGGTAGACAAGGTGGATAAACAGAGTAGAATGTTTTCTTGGGTGTGACTCTCAAGGAAATAGTCAAGTGTGATTAAAAAAATGTCTTTAATATAATTATTTTTATTTATATATTAATATATATATTAATTAATAATATATTAAATAAAATATATTCCAGTTATATGTAAATTATGTGTAATAAAATTTTTTTTTGAGTTATAAATTTTCTTCATTTCTTCTGTCCTTCCTTGAGAAGGCACACAATTTGATATTAATTATTCATGTGAAGTTATACAAAATATATTTTCATTTTAGGCATATTACCAAAAAAACCCATAAAATGAAACAAATGGAACTATTATCATTCCTATTTCATTGATTAGGAAATTGAGGAAGACAGGCTAAGTGACTTTTCCTATAGTCACACAACTAGTGAGTATCGAAGACACATTTTGTACTCTAGTCTTCCAAACTCAAGGTTCAGTACAAGGTAGTAAACATCAGGATTGTGCATAGTGCTTCTCATAGAGCAGGTTTATAATAAATGGGGAGTAGATGGATGAATTTTCTGATATAAAGGTCTAGTCTACCTTTGGAACTTTCCCAAGGTGTGATGTATATTTTAGCAATCCAAGAACAGAGACAGATGGGCTGATTAGGAGATTTTAAGGGTTAGCTAACTATTGGAAGGAGCCAGTAATTTTCCTTTACTTCATCTATGGATTGAGAATGGGTGTAAGGTGACCAGAGGAAAACCTTGATGTTTCTTTATAGTGCTGCCTTAGGTATGGAAACTGTATTTTGGGAGGGCATGTGTTTTGACAAGTAAAGATTTATTTTTGTAAGCTCATTTTCAGAAATCTATGCATCAAAAACATTTTTTGGTCAATAAAATAATAAATTAAAATAGCCTTGTGGCACATAGACAACAATATGCTTTCCTTGATCTTGTATCTGGGTTGATATGCAATAAAAGGAGTACTTTTGGTAGGTGCCTTAATTTTAAATTTCCTGGTTGTAATTTTGGCTGCATTGAGTATTTCAAAGATTTTGTGTTTGGGAGGGAAGAGAGGGACCTGCAAAAACAATGTAAAGAAACTGGATGTTCACTAAATGTTCACAGATTTAAACAAACATATGAAGTGCATTCATTCAATAACCACATATTTAAATAAATCAGCTTAACAGTTCATTGATCCTGGATTTATTTTTGTTCTTTTGTATGTATGTAGCATCATACAAAGAAATAAACACTACTCTGCTTATTCAAAACCTAGTTATTGCCATTTAGTAAATGCAGCTGTGTTTATTTCTGTGGGGAGAGCTGCAGGTATGTGTATATGATTTCTGTAGGAACTCTTTTAGCATTAAGCTCAAGGGAAATTTGGAAGTTAAAATAACTTGCTTTTGAGTCTGATCCTTGTGTAGACGGCTGTTCTAGGCAGTAGCCTTTTCTTTCTACAAGATGGGAGGTAGGGGGGGGAGTAGAACCCTGGCTTTGTGGTACATGTGGCTTTCATTTATAAACTCCTAAGGACTTGTGGCTTCAAGTGAGATGGAGGCCAGACAGGGGCTTCAGGTGGGATGGAGGCCAGACAGGGAAGCACCTTTGCTCTGGATTCTGGAGGGTTCCTTCCTTGCCTTCCCCAGTCTGGATATTTATTTCCCAATAGATGGAGCAATAGCCTATTAGGCAGAAGGCACTTAACTCTAATTATGGATCTCCTAGGAGGCAGTGGATAGAGAGCTGGATGCAAAGTCAGGAAGAACTGAATTGAAATTCAGCTTTAGATACTTACTAGCTGTGTGAGCCTGGACAGGTCAGTTAAGGACTGTATGCTTCCTTTTCCGTAGGTATAATTTAAGGACAATAAAAGTACCCATCTCTTTGGGTCATTGTGAGAATCAAATGAGGTTATATTTATAAAGTACTTAGTATGTTTCTGGAATATAGGAGGCATTTAGTAAATGCTTACTCCCTTTTCTCTTATCCTCTCTCCACTCACTTGCAGGATATTTTAGAGGATATACTTACTTCAGATAGAGATTCAGGGGCCAGATGATTTTAGGCTCTGTAACTCATTGATATGTTTTAGCACTCACTTCCAGCCCTGAAAATAGTGATGTGATCTTGAGAAAAGGCAATACCATTCCTATGTTGGTAAAATATTGATGATAATAAAAATTGCCCTTGCCTGCCATAGTAGGGGTGGATAAACGAAGATAGGATAATTCAATTTTATTTATTAAGAATTTATTAAGTGCATGCTACAGTAGAAAGAGTTTCACATTCCCTCTCTGATGTCCACTACCTCTCTGACTTTGGGCAAATTTTTAACTTTCTTAGGTCTCCTCAAGGTGCAGGGATTAAATTATTTAGCTTCTGAGGTTTTTTCAAGATCCATGATTGAAAGTAAATATAAGCTTATAGTACCTGAGGGTACCAGAAAAGTCTCAATATAAAAGTAAGCTCCTGACCTTCAGAACCAAGTTCCTCCATGACCTTGAAATGCTTGGGGGCCAGGACTAATCCATTCTTTGGCTATTTGTTACATAAAACTTTGTCGTCTCATCTGTGACAATAGGTTTGGATGCCCCATGTCAGCTTTCTTGTTCAAGTGGTAAATGGGGTATTGTAAACTGAGGAAGAATTATTTCCCATATTTATACATCACACACAAATAAATGAAAGTATATGTTCATGCACTTCACAGTATTGTATAGTAGGCCAGCCATTGTCCAAGACAATGTATCTTAAGGTGAACAGAGAAGTGGGATGGGGAGTTGCCACTTTATACCCTTAACATCTCTTCTTAACAAATTCTTATTTATTCCAAGAGGCAGTCAGGATTTTTTGGAAAAAGTTTGGTTGGTAAAGCTCTCTACTCTTCAGAGTCAAGCAGTAGTGAAGACCCTAGCAATTCTCCTTAGTTGAATTAAGTACCACTTTGACATTTTTAGTGGGAAAAATTGGCTGCTTTGTTATGTTGCTACATTTTTAGCCATTTCCTCAAAATCATTCCCTCTGCTGAACTCTACTTCCTCAATTTTGATTGAGTTGAATGTGTAGTTTGCATTCATGAACTGATTTCCCCCCAAGACCAGGAAAACTAAATGGTTACTTTGCTAGGATTGGGTTTTGGAGTCAGTGTGCTCCATGCTGGAACATTGTTAGTCTTTTAGATTCTTCTTAAAGACCTCCCTCCCCTTGGCAAGGGGAAAGGTTAAAGGGTAACAATCGTAAATACTAGATTGCTTTTCCTTTCTTGTAGAGCTTTCCCTTCCTTATCCTAAACCTTCTCTGAGAACAGAGAACATCCTTTATTGTTTTTTCTCTTACCTTCTCTTCTGAAGTTTTTGATCAATCTGATAGAGAATCCCCACAGCTATTTTCTTATAAAGTTGTGAATTCCATCACTTGTCTGTGTTATTTTTAGATAGAAAATTTAGAGGGTTTAGAGGGGAAGATGATCAATGGGAGAATGCCTGAAATGGTCTTACCTATCTTGGTTTCCACTCTTGTATGTGAAGTTGAAATGAACAAAGAAGGTGCCAAAGAAAATGTGGGAAAAAATTATAAAACAAGTTCTAAATGCTAACTTTCAATTCAGCACAGATTTATAAATTGCTTACTATGTGCCGGGCAATAGGGATACAAAGACAAAAATGAAACAGTTTGTGTCTCAAGGAACTAACATTTAAAAAAATTATTAAAGCTTTTTATTTTCAAAACATATGCATGGATAATTTTTCAACGTTGACCCTTGCAAAACCAAATTATCTCCTCCTTCTCCCCACTCTCTCCCCTAGATGGCAAGTAATTTAATATATAATAAACATGTTAAAATATATATTAAATCCAATATATGCATACATATTTATACAGTTATCTTGCTGCACAAGAAAAATCAGATCAAATAGGAAAAAAATGAGAAAGAAAATAAAATTTAAGCAAACAATAACAAAAAGAGTGAAAATACTATGTTGTAATCCACACTCAGTTCCCACAGTCCTCTCAATGTAGATGGCTCTCTTCATCACAAGACCATTGGAACTGATCTGAATCATCTCATTGTTGAAGAGAGCCACATCATCAGAGTTGATCATCCTATAATCTTGTTGTTAATATGTACAATGATCTCCTAATTCTGCACATTTCTTTTAGCATTAGTTCATGTAAGTCTCTCCAGGCCTCTCTAAAATCATTGGGCTGATCATATCTTATAGAACAATAATAAGGGAACGAGTAATTTATTGTCTTAGACAAATGTATATCCTTCTTGACCAGGAAGACAGAGGAGTAAAGGAAAGAGGGGATGAGAAATGATTGACTAAAAAGAAAGTAATGGATATGGGGGCAGGATGGAAGTTATCTTATAAAACAAAATCTGGTGTGAAACAATGGAAAGAGAAGAAACTGGGTAGGAAATTTTTTTTTTGAGGGTAAAACTACTAGTGAGTTTTGAGAAAGTGAGAGAATTTTAATAGCAGTGAAGAGAGAAATGAAATGGGAAGTGGGAACTGATTTCTGAAATTTTATGTCTTCATTTAAGATTGAATTACATAGTCTGTAGGTCTGAATTTGTAACCCCTTTGGGGGTAGAGTCTGCCTGCTTGTGTTGAATATTGATTCCACTGATGTTAGTCAGATGAAAATAACAATATTTAAATGAGTATTGACCTGTTCCTCTTGAATTTAAATATGATTTTTCTATACTTGAAACTCAGCTCAAGTAATGTTAGGTTAATATGACATGATTTCTGATAATAAGATCTTGATTTTAATTGTTTACATTGTGTCCAGTTCTTTGTGGCCCCATTTGGGGGTTTTCTTGGCAAAGATACCAGAATAGTTTGCCATTTCATTTTCTAGCTTATTTTACAGATGAGAAACTGAGGTAAACAGGGTCCAGACTTGCCCAGACTCATGAGTTAATAAGCATTTATTAATTGCTTACTATGTGCTATGCACTATTAAGCACAAATATGAGCAATTATAAAGATCATCCCAGCTTTCAAACAACTTACATTCTGTTGTGGAAAGACAGCATATAAAAGGAAGCTGGAAATGGGGAAGAGAATGCCTCTTCTGGAACCTTCCTCAAAATGAAGGCTCACCAATGAGAGAATGATGCTCTATGATGGCAAAAACCAAAGAGTTTTGTCTCTAGAGTATAGATTCTAAGTGTTTTAAGAACTCAGGGAAGAAAGGAATGAGAGAAGAAAAAGGTCTCATATAACTGAAACTTGGGGTGCCTAATTTAGGCAGATGGGATGGGCATTCCAAGTAAGGAAAAGTTGTTCAAATGAAGGTATAATTACCTTGTCATCATTGCTTTTATCTTTGTGGAGAACATTTCATCCCTTGGGATATTAATCCTTGTTCCATTTGTAGATTTAACAAAACTTTTTTTGGTGACGGTGTATTTTTGACTTTTCCATTTAAAACCATCATTGAATTCTGAACATTAGGCAGTGAAGCTCCTTCTATCAGATTGTACAGTGTGATTTCTGAAGGTCTTTTCTAGTTGTATGTTCCCATTTCCATAGATGGTGTATAACCTGACCAATGCATATCTCTTATAGCATATTGTTAGAATTTTAAAAGAGGAGAAATATGTAGTATTAATATATAGTAGAGAAAATAAGAATCATTTACCCCTGGAAACACTGACAAAAAAGATAGGGATTTTATTTGCATGTGAAAAGATTTGCAAGCATGGAGCTCTGTGTAGCCAGTGAATTTATTCTCCCTCCAAACATCTATGTAGTTCATTACAGTTCTGAATTGTGGTACTTCTTTAAAATCTAGTGAGTGCAAAGCAAATGTTTCCAACTCAGACAATATTGTTTTGGTTCATGTGGAAAACCTCAATTTGGGAATAAAGCAAATTTGTTGATATAATCAGCTCAGTTTATATGGTGAGTTTTGTGTTTGTGTTAAGATTTAATATACTGAAAAATAGAAGAAAATATGTAGGTGGTCTTTTCCCAGAACCACAAAAGGTTGTATCCCCATTTTGTAAAATGTAGTAGATTCTCTGAAAAAATTTTGTCAGAGCAATTGAAATTAGAATTTGTCTGGGGGGAAAATCCTGAATTCTCCAGATGTGAACTGAAATTTTGAATGCCACCTAACTACCTGTATGAATTTGAGCAAGTCTTTTAACTTCTCTACACTACATTGCTTCATCTGTAAAATGATATGGTTATTCAAAATATCACATCCTGTTCCTTGGTCTATGGTTTCATGTTAAATTTAATTAAATAAATATACTATGGACTATTTAGGTTAATGGAAGTCCTTTTCATCATACCCATTTTATTTTGCACTGTTCAGGAATTCCAATGTTGTATATTCAATACATATTCTTAATTACTAATAGAATATCTTCAGTATTGAAACTTTAATATGGTAAATTTTTAGGAAAATTTTTCTGTGAAAGATGTTTAAACATAAGAATAAGGACTAGCTATATGACTTCATTGGTATAGAAAATTTCTAGATAATAAACTCCCTCTAGTAATGCTTTCTTCCCTATAAGTCCTAGTATTTGGCTCATTTGTCCTTGTACATGAAATAGTTTTTTTAGAAAAATCTTTGTACATATTTTCTGTTTTTCTTCTTTTTTGTTATCCGTGCATTTTCATTCACAAAGTTCTATTCTAATGATTCACAATCACATGGAGTTGATTCTGGATTATTAAAGACTATGCCAGTAAAGTAAGAGTGCTACTAATGGATTGGGACCTCCTTTTCTTCAACTTGTAGCCTTGAGATTTAGAACACTGAGAGGTGACTTTTATCCAATTATGTAGCTGATAATGTATCACAGATAAGACTTGAACCTATATAATCTTTGTTCCAAAGTCCACACACTAATGACTATGCCTTTCTGTCTGTCTTTATTATTTATATGTGCCCCTGCCTAAAAGTTTCCACTGAAAATTATTTAACCATTTCTTGATAATTTAGTGTTTTCATATTATGAGCATAAACCATTCTAATACAATACTAGAACTATAGTGTAAGACATAAGACTAAATAGATAGGTTGTGATACCAAGATATTCCATAGAACTTGCTTTGTGTCAAAAGTCTATGATAGTAACTAGTAAAATGTCTATATATTTGTCTCCAACTCTTTGGTGATATTCTGGTCTCTCTAGTGATCTCAAAGGATATTATGAAATTCTCAAAAAAGAACTTATTAATATTCTTTTTTGCTTATAAATGTATGATATTCACTCCTTTGGAAAAAAAATTAAGTCTTTGGTGAAATCTTTCCTTTCTGAACATTTGCATCTTTTTCGTAAGTGGGATATCAGGCTCATAACCTCCAGTGGAGAATAGAATAATTGACTTAGAAGCCATATAGTTCCCTTTACCAAATTATTTTCCCATTTTGTAGAATTTTTTTTTTTTGCTTTGGTACTGGTGTCCTCTTGACTTTATACTAGCATTAAAAAGTTTGTTATTCATATTACAAAATTCTATTCTAATGATTCAATTATATGGAGGTGATTTGTGATTGTTAAAGACTAAGCCAATAAAGTAAGAGTGCTAGGAAAGAGTGAAAAGACAAGTTCTTCAATGGTTAAAAAAGCTTCAGACATATTCTCAATAATAGAAACGAGTCTGCCCATGGAGAGGCTCCTCATCAAGAGGTTGCTTGATTCTTTGGCAGTCCATGATACTAAGAAAATATAGAATAAACTGCAGTGATGACATCAGAGTGGAAGAGAAGAGTCACATTATGCTAAAAATTACACATTTTCTACCTATCTAGAAACTTTAACATAGTCTTTCTACACTAAATATGAAATCCCGGTGCAATGACCAGTGATAATGAGAACGTCTGTCATATCAATTTGACAGTCTATGAAAAGAAAAAAGTTGCATTTAAATGGAAGGATGGTTTACAGAGTCTCTTTGGAGGGGTAAATAAAGGAGTTGATGGAGTTAATTTTGTCATGTATTGAAAGGCAATGAGTAATATCATTTTGTATAAAATTTGGTCACCTAGGATTGTGGTGCTCATAACAAGTATTTGCAAAAAGACCACCATGAAAATAATTGCAACCTTTGCACCAACATCTGTTGCAAATGATGAAGCAGAAGAATTTTATGAAGAACTTGATTAGACCCTCCCATTAAATCAACATATACTTTGATATGAGGTGACTTTCAGGCAAAGATGGGAATAATAAAGATGGCAAGAAACATACGGGAATATATGGATCAGAAATCAGGCATGAAAGTGGCCAGAAACTTATGAACAACATAGAAATCTGACATTGATATATCCTTAATACTGCTTTTTGATAAAAGAATAGGAAAGCACTGGATGTGGTGAGAACAAGATAATACCATAAAAATTAATTATATTTTAAGGAGGGTGAGTGTGTGTATGTATGTGTGTGTCTATATATGTAAACCTTGTTACTGATATGAGTCATTTCAGAATCAGCTGTTTGTTTATAGTCAAAATACTGATTTGTTATAACAAAAATCAAAATGAGTAAAAACTTGAAATAATAATATATGGCTTGCAGTGGAAACAATTCAGTCTGGACATATTAAAAATTATCGATGGTAAAAAAAGTGGCATATATGTAGAAAAAATGACTATACTAAGTTCATATAGAAATTTTGCCAATATAAATGGTTGTCAACAAGTTTAAATGAACTTCAAAAAAGAAAAAGCACTATTAAAAACAAAAAAAGTATAATTTTTTTTTAAAGCACCTTAGTTTGAAAAATACATGACTCATTTGCCAAGTGGAGAAAAATGGCAGCCAAAAGCAGCACCGGTTCAGAACATGAACATGTTAATAAAATCTTGCGGAGGCAGATGAAGGAAAGTGATGAGCAGTATTGCCTCATAAAATAGAGAAACAGTGGAGAGTAAAACCAATTTAAAGAAAAAACTACCCAACTCAAAGGATGAAAATTAAGGCCTTGTTTCAAAGCCTGCAATTTCTTTATTATCATAATTATATTTGTATAATTGTACAGTTTGGAAAGTACTTTTACAAATATTTCCGTTGATAATAACTTTTGTTTGCACAGTGCTGTAAGATTCATAAAGCATTTTCCTCACTCTCTCAGGTGAGTTGGACAAGGATGATCCTCACTTTACATATAAAACTCTTATGAGTTTAAATGCTCACTGATGATCCCATAGCTAGTAAAGGTCTCAATCAGAATTTAAATGTTAATTCTTGCTTCCTCAGAAGGAACTTTACAATTAACTGTTTAGCTATAGGGGAACTTTGCTCTCCTCAAATAAGTTTATAAATAAGTTTATATTTATGTTATTGAAGATATATAAAAAGAAGATATAGCCTAGCATAAAATGAGCCATTCTATAATTGTGCATTCATTGTGTTGTAGTCTCTGTAAGCCACAGATGACTATGGGAAAGTTTACAGACGTTGGCATTTTCTATTCACCAAAGACCGTATTTTTATCATTCACTCAATCACCATGCATTTATTAAGCACCTACTATGTTTTGGGGTACTACGTTAGGCAATGAGTATACAAATGCATAAAATGGAGCAGTTCCTATCCCTTAAGGATCTTACATTATTTGAAAGGGGTCTGCAACAATTAGCACAACTGAAAACAGACAGCCTGTCCTTATTTTCTGAAATCCTAGGTTATTTGCTTCAATAGTACCTACAAGAATGGAACTTGGCCAATGTCGTCAAAAGAGATCAGTTTCATGAGCCTTGAACAACTGTGTAGAGGTTGGATTGTGTTCAGAAATAAACAAAATTGTTCTGTGCCTTCCTGTTTTAGGAATTGGCTTTCTTCAGCTCTATACCGTGTCTCTCTTTGAAATAAGAAGGGTTTCACTCAGAAAATTCTGACTTCTCAATTAGTACGAGTTCATACAGATCTTTTACTTTTTTCCAATTAGCATTGGGTCAGGGAACAAAGACATTGTTTGATCTTTTAATTAAACGAAATTTGTGATCCATTCTGTCAGAAGGCTTCTTCAATACAATTATTTTCATGATGCCACTTAGGTAAGCATTATTATTATTGTTGTCATTACTAATAATATGAGTTAATATTTATGTAATACTTTAAGGATATGCAAAATTCTTGACATACATTATCTCATCTGATCCTTAGATGTATAATCTGGGAGGTGGGTGCCATTATTGTTATTTTTTAATAATCGCTTTTTATTTCCAAAATACATGCAAAGATAGTTTTTAACATTCACTCTTGCAAAGCCTTGTGTTCCAAGTTTTTCTTTCTTCCTTCCTCCCCTCCCCTAGATAGCAAGTGATCCAATATATGTTAAACATGTGCAATTCTTTTATACATGTTTCCACATTTATTATGTTGCACAAGAAAAATCAGATCAAAAAGGAAAAAAAAGAGAAAAAAGGCAAGCAAACAACAAAAAAGAGTGAAAATTCTTTGTTGTGACCCACACTCAGTCCCCACAGCCCTCTTTCTGGGTGTAGATGTCTGTCTCCATCACAAGGCTGTTGGAACTGGTCTGAATCACCTAATTGTTGACAAAAACCACATCCATCAGAATTTATCTTTGTATAATCTTGTTGTTGCTGTGTACAATGATCTCTTGGTTCTGGTCATTTCACTCAGTATCAAGTTCATGTGTCTCCAGACCTTCTGAAATCATCCTGCTGATTGTTTCTTATAGAACAATAATATTCCATAACAGTCATATACCATAACTCATTCAGCCATTCTCCAACTGATGGGCATAGTGAGTGCCATAATTAACCCCCATTTACAGAGAAAAAAACAGTGACAGAAGTGACATGTAGAAGTCAGCATCCAAACTTACATCTTCCGGATTCCCACTCCATTGTGCTGATGTGTAGTGAATGGGAGATATGGCCTTGGAATGAGAAGATATTTGAATTCAAATCCTGGCTTTTGTTGTTTTGCTTTTGTTTTTTTCTCTCATGTCTTACTCTTCTTTTTAACCCTTTTGCAGTTTTCTTGGCAAAGATACTGGAGCAGTTTGGCAATTATTTCCTCTAGCTCAGATGAGGAAACTGAAATAAGCAGGGTTGTGACATCCCCTGTTACATACTCTGTTAGTAATTGTCTAAGGTCAGCTTTGAACTCATGAACATGAGTCTTACTGATTCCAGGCCTGGCACTATTATCCACTCTTTCACATAATGTCCTCAGTGTGGTCCTGCCTAATTACCAAAGTGCCCTGTGAATGTCTGTTCCCAAAAAAGTACAATGATGTTTTGTGAGACCATTGAAGGACCTTTTTGAACTTTTATTGACCAAATGTATCATTCCTTCCCTTCCTTTCTCCTTCAAAGACTACAAGACTATCTTATACTTGATGTACCTGCAGTAGCGTCTCCCCTAAGGACTAGTGAGATGAATAGGAACATTTTCTTCCCTGCCTTGAAACTGCAGAGATTGCATAATTTTCTTCTCTTTCATTCCTGTAGTTTTCCCTCATAGTTTATATTATTAATCTTTGCTTGCTGCCTTTATCACTGCTTAAAATATTTTAGAAAATTATTCTAGTATTTTATTTTTCTAAAGATAGTTTTCAACATTCACCTTTACAAAATCTTGTTTCATTTTTTTCTCCCTCTCTCTCCCTCTTTCCCCTCCCCAAGATAGCAACCAATCCAATATAGCTTAAACATATATCACTGTTTTTAATATCTATTGCTATTGCCTTTTCTCCCTCCCTCCCTCCTTTCCTTCTTCCCTCCCTCCCTTCTTTCCCTCCTTTCCTCCCTCTCTTCTTCCCTTTCTTCCCTCCCTTCCCTCCTTCCCTCGCTCCATCCCTCCCTCCCTTTTTTCCTTTCTTTCCCTCTTTCCCTCCCTCCATCCCTCTCTTCCCCCTCCCTCCCTCCCTTCCTTCCTCTCCCTTTTCCTCCCTTCCTTCCCTCTCTTCCCCCTCCCTCCCTCCCTCCCTTTCTTCCTCTCCCTTTCTCTTTCCCTTTTCCTTCCTTCCTCCATCCCTCCCTTCCTTCCTCTCCCTTTTCCTCCCATCCTTCTTCTTTCCCTTTTCCTTCTTCCTCCGTCCCTCCCTTCTCCTTCCGTTCCTCCTCCTTCCCTCCCTCAAGTTACATATAAGAGCAATTTTTTTGTTTATATAAGTACATCTCACTTAAAAAAAACATTTCCTTATGAATCATGTTGCGAAAGAAATATCAGAACAAAAGGGAAAAACTGCAAAAGAAAAAAAAATAGAAAAAAGAAAAGTGGATGTAGGATGTGTTGATTTACATTCAGTCCCCCTAACATTAATTTTTCTCTTTTACATATTCTTCCTCCTTTTTGCTTTTTTCCCCCTTCTGCCTCTTTTCTATGCAGTCAAAGGCCTCATGTCAGATTGTTTGGTTTTTAATAGCTTTTACAAAGCAATAAGAAGGCTTCTTTCCTTCCAGCCAGTGAACCAACTAATCACATATATGCAGTTTAATCTTAAGCTTTTTTTCCCCTAACAAGCATCTATTTTCTCTCTCTCCCTAATTCCCATTGTAGATAAAAATAAAAATAAAAAATACAGCCCTTATAACAAATATCAATTGTCAAGCAAAACCAATTTCTATGGTGGCTGTGTATTTCAATCTGCCTATTGCCTCTCTACTGGGAGCTTGGTAGCCTACTTTATTCATCATCAGTCCTTTGGAATTGTGATTGGCCATTGCATTGATCAGAGTTCTTCCAGATTTCAAAGTTGTTTGTCTTTATGGTATTGCTGTTATTGTATAAATTGTTCACTAATTTAATCTTCAGCTGTTTAGCATTATTTGGCAGCTATTTTTATCATTGTAATTCAGAAACTTTCTCTGCTCTCATAAATAAAGTTTTGTTTTTCTACCAGATTGCTGGTTTGGAGGTTATTCTCAGTGCTGGAAGACTGATGTTCAAAAAACTGAATGTTGCTATACTTTGGTTAACAAGGATAGTTAACAGAGTATAGTTGGTTGTTAGCTTTGAGAAATTAATCTGACAGAACTGTTGAATTGTAATCAATAAGCTCCAGAGTGCTTAATTTTAGATGAAGTGACATTTCTCATTGATCTTTAGTAGTATAGAAACAACAGCACTAATTTAGGGTATGGTTAGCAAGAATAATTAGCTAAAATAAGTAGATATCTTTCTATAGCTTCTGGGATTTCTTTCCTCTTCATGTGGCAGTCTCTCTAGACACTCTGATTGAGGATATCCATAGAATTATAAATCTAAAATTTTAAGGGACCTTAGAGACGACCTATTTTAACTCTTAAGTTTTACAGATAATCTAACTGAGGCTCAGGGGCATTAAGCAGCTTGTACAAAGTCACATAAATAATAAGCAGGAGAGTAGAGAGTTTAACTTGGGTTCTCTGACTTATGAATGAGTCCTATTTTCACTGTATTTCTATTTTTTCTTGTTACGTGACCCAGGTGCAATAATTCCTAGTTAAGGTTCTGCAGATCAGACTTGTATTCATTTATTAAATTGTTTCTTCACTTGTATATTTATTTATTTACTTTTTATAACTATCCTCTTCCAAGAAGAGTCTATATTATTTCATATGTAATATAAGTAATGCCATGCAAAATAAGAGACTTAAGGATTAAACAGAATAATCACTTAACAAATGGAAAGAATTAGATATTTCAAGCATTCAAGATGAGTTACTTAATGCAACTGGATATGAAATCAGATTCTAAGTTTTATGACAAAAGGGGAAATACATCAAATTATATAGTTTTCATTTTCTGAAAAGAGAAGTCTATAAAATCACTTTTAGACAAAATGTTTCTTAAAACTAAACTCAAGAAATGTATCACATGAAGCCTTTTAGAAAGGGACATTGAGTAACAGTATACAATGGCACTAACTGTGGTTTGACAGAAGACAAAAAAGAATTTTCAAATAAACAATTCTCATATTAGTCCTTCACCAAGGAAGTGGGTATAGCATTAAATCAGCCGCTCAAGAAACATTTATTAAGTTCCTATTACATGAAAGATGCTGTGCTTTTAAAATGAGCATTTAAAAAAAACTGAAAAAAGGGACACAAATCCTTGCCCTCAAGAGGCTTATAGTCTAATAGGGGAAGACAACAAGGAAAAGGAAACTGAAAAAGGGAAGTGAGGAGATATTTAGTATGGGTGGAAGGAAGAGGAAGATGAGTAAAGTCCAGAGGAGTGCAGCCAGGTGAAAAATTTAAAAATGGCTGACCAGGTTACCTTCCTTAAATGAAGTTTCTGGGAGGAGCTCTACATTTTCATCCTTTCTACCCAGAGAGAGGATTCCAGGAGCTAGGGGTACTTATAAAATGTGACTTCCAGGATTGAAGTGATTATGAAGGATGCTGAGGGTCTTGGGAGCATGATGGAAAAATCATCATTGTAGTTCTGTCTTTCATTTTTGGTTATAGGTGTTTGGTTATAATAATCAACTCATCTTGGATGTGATTTTTATATCACCATTTCCATTTTCTGCTGGCTCCCTGCATTATTATAAAACTAGAGCTTTCTTTTTTTATCCCTTAAATCTTTCTTTATTTTTAAAAATAGTATTTTATTTTTCCAAATACATGTAAAGTTAGTTCTCAACATCTTTCTGCAAAATTTCGTGTTCCAAATCCTTCTTCTTCCCTTCTCCTCTTCTTCCCCACTCCAAGACAGCAAGCAATCTGATACATGCTAAATATGTGTAATCCTTTCAAACATTTTTCCATGTTTGTCATTTTATATAAGAAAAATCAGACCAAAAGAAAAAAAATACAAGAAAGAAAGAAACAAACAAAAAGATGAAAATATTTTGCTTCGATCTACAGTCTCTATAGTTTTTTCTGTGAATGCAATTGACATTTCCATCCCTAGTCTATTGGAACTACCTTGAGTCATTGGCTCATTTTTATTTTTAAAAAATTGGGTTTTTTGTTATACATGTACATTAACTTTTAAAATAAAGCTTTTAATTTTCAAAATACATGTACAGATAGTTTTCAACATTCACCCTTGCAAAATCTTGTATTCCAAAATTTTTTTCTCCCTTCTCCTTCCCTCCTCCCCTAGGTAGAAAGTAATCCAATAAATATTAAACATGTTCAATTCTTCTATATATATTTCCACAATTATAATACTATACAAGAAAAATCAGATCAAAAAGGAAAAATGAGAAAGAAAACAAAATGCAAGCAAACAACAATAACAAAAAGTGAAAATACTATGTTGTAATCCACACTCAGTCCCCACAGTCCTCTCTCTGGGTGCAGATCTCATGCTCTACCACAAGTCTGCAACTGGCCTGAATCACTTCATCGCTGAAAAGAGCCACGTCTATCACAGTTGACCATCACATAATCATCTTGTTGCTGTGTATAGTGTTCTCCTGGTTCTGCTTACTTCAGTCAGTATTGTTGAAAAATCACCCGTTGTTGAAAAGACCCAAGTCCATCATAGATGACCATCATATAATCTACTTGTTACTAATGTACAATATTCTCCTGGTTCTGCTTACTTCAGTCAGCTTCAGTTCATGTAGATCTTTCCAGGCTTTTCTGAGATCAGCTTAAGAAGCTTTTTTAAAGAATTAACTGCTAATATCTTCAACAAAGAGAAGATCTAATTCAGTTCCAAGTGATCAGAGTCAGCTACACCCAGAGAAGGAACACTGGGAAAGGAATATGAACTACTTGCATTTTTGTTTTTCTTCCCAGGTTATTCACATTTGATTTCTGGTACCTGAATCCATTCAGAATCCATTTTTTTTATTTTATTGTATATTTTTTAATAATATTATCCCTTGTATTCATTTTTCCAAATTATCCCCCCCCCCTGTACTCCCTCCCCCCTATGACAGGCAATCCTATACATTTTACATGTGTTACAATATAACCTAGATACAATACATGTGTGTAAATACCATTTTCTTGTTGCACAATAAGCATTAGACAGAATCCATTTTTTCTTGTGCAACAAGAGAACTGTATGGATCTACACACATATATTGAATCTAGGATATACTTTACCATGTTTAACATGTATAACACTACATGCTATCTAGGGGAGAGGGTGGAGGAAGGGAAGGGGAAAGTTGGAACAGAAGTGAGTGCAAGAGACAATGTTGTAAAAATTACTCATGCATATGTTCTGTCAATAAAAAGCTATAATTAAAAAATGAATTAACTGCTAAGATTAAAGTTTTGTTTTGTTTTTTTCTTGTAGGTTGATAGACATTAAACATACGTTTGCTATAGGGAAAAAAGATGTTTCTAAATAATTATTTCAATGCATTTGACCAGTTAATATAAAGGCACATAATGAAAAGGGTGACCATTGATGCTTGGCCTGTATTTCCACAGAAGGCCGGCTGTGGGGAATGAAAAATCCAATCCTTCTAAAAGGCACCGAGATCGTTTGAATGCAGAACTCGATCATCTTGCCAGTCTGTTGCCTTTTCCACCTGACATCATTTCCAAGCTGGACAAACTTTCAGTCTTACGCCTCAGTGTCAGCTATCTCAGGGTGAAAAGCTTCTTTCAAGGTAAGACTTGTACATGTCTCTTCAGTTTTTTGCTAGAGGGAACATAAATCCCCAAAGCTGTAATTGTAGATTCAGGGGAAGAGAGATTGTGTCCCCAAAATAACCAGAGGGGTTTTGATGCTTTATGAAAAAAGAAAGGTACTACTTCTCAGGAAGGTCTCTGCCATGGATGAGTGTTGCTCTTGTGAGTCAGTTCTGATGCGTTTACAGCTCAACATGGGTGTCTCCAAAAAGCTTTGTCTTAGACCTGTTCCTTTTTGCTCTCTACATTCCCTTTTGGTGATGTCATGGGAGATTGACTGAGGAGAGTTTTGAATGCCCAAGTCAGGAATTTAAAAGCCATTTTATAGGCAATGGGGATGCAACAGAAGGTTTTTGTATGGAGGAGTGACATGATCCTGGCAATGCTTTGGAACAATTAACAAAAGTGTTAGCTATTGACCTAGATACATTGAGCTACTGTAACGTGTTCTGAAAGAATTTCATTTACCAGGTACCAGAAATCAAATGTGCATACAATAGCAGTATTTTTGTGTTTTGATCTGTTTCCATTTCTTTATGTAATACTCAAGACTCCCTGGCTCTGATATAGTTTACCAATAGTAATTAACCTGGGAAGAAGGGGAAGGACATAGGGGAAGGAAGGAAGCATTGATTAGATGTTTATTATGTGCCAGGTACAGTGCTACCTAATGCTCATTAGGTCCTCACAACTTATGAGGAAAGGGATGTTCTTATTCTCATTTTATAGTAGAACACATTAAAGCATTCAGTGGATAAGTGACTGGAGTCACAGAGATGAGGGTTCAAATACCACATCACATATTTAAATAGTAATGTGATTCTGGACAATTATTTAACTTTTCTCATAACTCAGTTTCTTCATCTTTAATCTTTCCTTCTAGCTCTAAATTGATGATCCTATAAGGTATAGGGTCTTATTTTTACACTTCCTATGCTCATGCAATGTTTATTAGCATTTCTGAGTTTCATTTTCCTCATGTGATGGGTGAAATCTGAATAATAGAGCTTAGATAAGACATGATACAGGAAGCTGTTGGTAACCATAATTTGGCCATTTTGGAGAAGTTGGACAGTGTTAAGTGTAGGTCTTGGAATGTTCAAATTTACAAATACAGGTGGTCTAAGATGTCTCAGCTGGAAGAAGGGACTGAATCTCCTGAACTATAGAGACATGAATAGATAACAGGAAAATTTCATAGACTACATAGGTAGAGAATATAAGAAAAGAAAATAAAGGAGAAAATTTAAAACTACAGAGATGGGAGTAGGATAGAAGACAGTTTAGGAGAGGGCAAGTCAGTGATTTGGAAACAAAAAAATAACATGTCTGCTTCTAAGGTGATCAAATCTATGGGAATTTTTTAGGTCTTGGGCATAATCTTTACTGCTTGAATTTTTATATTAAGAAAAAATTCATCTTACTCTTCTCCTACCAAAGGCTGACTCCATTCTTACTTTAAAATATATAATAATTATACAAGTATTGCCCAGGCTATGAAATTATTCATAAGATATTATGTAGGTACTTTAAGTTCTGGGATAGATTTGGTGGTTTGGATTTGCTTTAAAGTAAAGCTCATTATGACTCTCAATTTTCCTTCTTTTAACAATTTTTTCCTTTCACCCTTATTCTCTCCAGAACTGTCTCTTGTCTCTTCACAGTGGCGGGTTTGATTTTATTTTTTGGTTCAACCCTTGAAGCTTCCTCATGCCCTGAAATTCTCAATTTGGATATGGCATGAGTTTGGGATGAATCCATAAATACAGATCAGGTCCAGTTGCTGAGGGAGAAGAGGGCATGGGAATTGAGGACACAGACAAATTTTAGACATTTTAGCTAAAATATTTGCTCCCATGTTCTTTTGTTGGTCATAGTGGGTAGGATTTATTTTTATGAGAAGACTAACTTGGCAATTTTTTATTCAAATCATCAAAGAGATGTCATGCTTTTCTAGGAGACTGCTATCTGGGGGGTTAGATGAGCAGTTTTATTTGCCACAGTTGTGGTTAGGCCCAGGAATCCAAGTAAGTTTCCATATGAGTCTTTCATGACATAAAATGTGCAGCTGCTGCGAGGAGAGCTACCCTTTACCACTATGGCCGGGAATGAAGTTCCTCAGTAAAATTTTCTTTTCATGGATTTAAATTTTAGGTAAACATTTGGTAGCTGTGATTTGCAGCTGGTGATGGGAGTGTTTCCCTTGTTGGTCCGAAGGATGGGACAAGGAAGGCAATTTTCCAAGTAGATATAGTTAGTCTTTTAGTTCTTCATGTGAATTCAGTAGGCATTTAATAGACTAGGCCTATTAAACTTCTCCCCATAGAAAAGATGCAGAAAAAGATAATTTTAGTAACAACATGAAAATTGCTTGTTTTTCCTTGTATAAACTTTTCCTATATTTGGATATACATTCACATTAAGCTCATTCTGGAAGTTCAGAGGATTGTAGAAAAAGAACGGACCTCAGAGGTCATCTGGTGCAGTGCTTTAATTATTTAGAGGAGAAAACAGCCAGAGAGAGAGAGAGAGAATCCTCTACAAGTAGTAACTGGAAAGCAAATCCTTGGATTCCAAATCTGAACAAATTTTTAATTTTCCTGACTCGTAAATAGGAATGAAGAAATCCAGATATGAAAGTAACAAGTAATAGAAAGACCACTGAGTTTAGACCTCCATGATACCCCCACTCTCATTTTCCAATTTTCTAGGTTTGGTTGTTTATTGTTGTTTAAAATTTTTTTAATATTCAGATCACTAGTTCATAGGAAAATCACAGAATCCTAGAGCCAAATGAGCCCTTAAAGACTATCTCATCCAACCCCTTCATTCAATACTCGAAGGACCCAAGATCTGGGAAAGATGAAATGGCTTCTTCCCTATGGCCATGCACCAGAACTCACATTACAGTTGGGCAGTTTGTTCTATAGTCTGATATAGTACTATACTACTCTGAGGGTCCTTTTGATTTACTAGCGCTTAATACTTTCTGGGCCATGGCTGAGACCACAGTTAGGTTGCTGCCCTGAGATAGTAAAGTAATATTTGTTTTACTCAAAATGTAAATTTGGAAATTGTGACCCGGGAGATACCATTCGCTGCCCAAAGGGCCCTGTAAAACCTCATAGTACCATTTTCTGGCTCAGTTAGTAGATATGCAGATTTCTTTAGATGCAAATCTCTTTAGAACCTTATGATTCTGCCAGTATTTTAGTCTCTAGCTCACTCTAAATCTTTGTTTTGGAGCATTTAGGGCTTTGCATATAAGATTAGGCCTAAATCATTTTGTAAAATGGTCTTTCCATGTTATACAGGAATCATCCAAGCTTCTACATTGTTCTATTATTGCTAAAGAAACCTGAATGGCCAAATCTAAAAGATTTGTGCCATAATGTCATGTGCAAAAACCACTTCCCATTGAATAATTATCATCTGATGTCACACAGTTCACAACCCTCCATGTCACATTTCTTTCTACATCCAGTGTAAACTTTAGAGCTTATCCAGATAATTCCGAAGTTTTTTTTTTTTTTTTTTCTTTCTTTTTTCTGAACAACAGCACTCATATTATCTGACTATAGTCGGTCATTTAACCTCTCTGGTCGTCATTATCCTAATGTGTAAGATCTGAAGCTTGGTCCTCTAAGATCTTTTCTAGATCTTAGCCTATTAGTTTATGAACCTGAGGTTATTATCAAATTGTAACATTTTTACATTTATCAGTGATATTTACATTTATCCAGAAAATGCAGATGATAATATCAGGAAGATATCTAGGATGTTTTCAGTATTGAGTCTACAATCACCTTCAAATGGAGAACTTTTAAGGTTTAATATAATTGACTTAATTATAAAAAACGAGAAGAGGATTGAAAAGTTTTTTAAAAAATTCATTTTTATTTTGTTTTTAGCTCAGACTTCTCTCTCTCACTCCCTTCCTCCCATTTAAAAAACAAGAAGAATAAAGTCCATTACATATATGTTCATTGGATTTTATAGGAAAATGTAGCAGAATAATGAATATAGATGAAAAATGATCAATTAGATTGTCTTTCCTTTTGAATATTCTAAGAATAATAATCTGGAATTATTAATGTATTCACATTTACCTTAATGTAAAAAAACAAAACAAATAAACCCCCAAAAAACCATTGGTTTAGACCTTAACAATCAATGGTCTTGTGAAGCCTGCTTAGGTAATCAGATGCCAGAAAGGAGTAAATGCAGACAATTTCTTTACCACTAGGTGGCCTCTCAATGACTGATTTTTAATGTAATAATGTTCTATGTTGTGATAATTACTAATATCTTAGTTTAAGATTTGCACATGCATATAGCAACTTCATCATTTCAGTAAGGACTAGAAATATAGTATATGTGAAGCTAGCTTCATAGATGATAAAAGAATTAGACATTTCTGTATCTACATCTGTATCAAGATTGTTAACAAGGTTTCAAAATAACTTTCTTTAGAATTGTCTTATGCAATATGATACATCTTACTCTTGGGACTCTTAGCTTTCATCACATTTATCTCTTTTCTTTTCTGGATGACTCAACTTCTTTTCTGGGCTGGCTTTGCCTTCTATGAATTGTTTCTTCATGCAGTGAATAAAACTAGAAAACTATCAACTTCTATATACTATGAAATGATTTACTTATTTGTGCTCTTTTTTTGTCTGTTGCTGAAGATATAAGTGTAAGTGGTATACCCATGTATGTACAGGAAACATTAAAGTGCTAGTGGGGTTTTGCAGGACCCTTTAGTACCGGTAGAATTGGGTGGGCGGCAGCTCTACCCACATACTGGGTGATCTTTGCTTCCTCCTACATTTAAAGTAAGAAATTTCAATTTTCCTGAGATCTATAAGTTTTCAGAGTTTTAGAGATCTTCTATCACCTGTTTACCCAAATAGAAAATAGAGCCAGCTAGGTGATTGATTCTGTTAGCTATTCAGATGAAGAAACTTTCCACTTGGAGTTTATCTTTTCACTTGGTAGATTTTTTTTTTCCATTGTAAGTCAAGCTTTGAAGTAGATGCTGACATGACTAAATAGCTCTTTGGAGCTAAAGAACTCTAATTTGTCTATCTCATTAGAACATGTTTATTGAGAGTAGGCATTGTTTCATTCTTTATATCTATATCATCTGTTCGTCTGTCCATTTGTCTATTTATCCACCCCCAGTACCTAGTATGGTTCCTGGCACATAGTAGGTGTTTAATAAATACTTGTTGATTAATTTCTCTTCTCCACATTTTCCAGCTGCTCTTAAATGAAGGACCACTGATAAAACTGGAAGTGGTAAACTGAGGCTGAACCACTTAATGGGGAAGGTGTAGATGGGATTCATTCTTGAGCTTTAATGCTCTAGAGAACTCTGAACTGAGTAGATAAAGCCACCTTTTAAGTGGCTAATTTTAAAGCCCACTTTTGCTGCTGTTCCCATCAGACAACTTTACTACTTGGTTTCTACAACCCCATTAGGAGTCCATCTGTCACTTTAAGAAACACTATAATAACCATCAACTCTCAACTTAGTTTGTCCCTAGTAGTAGTAATGACCAAGTGTACTTGGAGCTGTGGCCATTTGAGTAAATGTCAGCTGGTCCCCTTCCTTTCTGGCAATACTAGTGCCTTCCTCTGTTATCGACAATTTAACTGGTTTGATTCTTTTTGTACACAGCTATTTTCATGCTTTCTTCCCTCACTAGAATATGATGAGTTCCTTTAGAGCAGAGGATGTTTTTTGTCTTTTTTGTATTTTCAGCAGTTAGTGTATTGCCTGACACATGGTAGGAGCTTAATAAATGCTTGATGATTAATTGATTAGTGCAGTACTTAATTGGCATCCCTTGCTGCAATATACCATCTTTGGGACACAATGAAACTGATAAATAAGGCAGGAAGAGAGCCAAGAATGTGTATAAAAGCTAATGGTGGAAAGAAAGCTGCCATGATTACATTTCTATATGACACAAGCACTGTGGTCCTCAGTTGCCACAAATGATTATGTAATCTGGCATATTCTTCTAGCAGTGGGAAAGGCTTCTATGCTGATACATTTACATTCTCTTGCTTCTTTCCCTTTACAATCAATAGATTGGGCTGAAAAAGTCAGCTTAGTGTGGTGGAAAGAAGATTGAATTTGGAGTCAGAAGACCTGATTTTAAATCCTGTTTCTTCCACATAATACTTTTTGTGAACTTGCGTAGACTACTTTATTTTTTCGGTCATGATTTCTTTATCTAAAGAGAAATAATAGAAAAAGTAGAGCAGACTAAGTCTGGAGTTCTTTACATGAACTCTGTGAATTTTTTTCTTTTTCTTCTTTTTTATTATAGCTTTTTATTTACAAAACATATGCATGGGTAATTTTTCAACATTGACCCTTGCAAAACCTTCTCATCCAATTTTTCCCCTCCTTTTCCCCTCCCCTAGATGGTAGGTAGTCCAATACATGTTAAATATGTTAAAGTATATGTTAAATATAATATATGTATACATATTTATACAGTTATCTTGCTGCACAAGAAAAATCGGATCTAGAAAGAAAGAAAAAATCCTGAGAAGGAAAACAAAAATGCAAACAAACAATAACAGAGTGGAAATGCTATGTTTTGTTCCACACTCATTTCCCATAGTTCTCTCTCTAGGTGTAGCTGACTTTCTTCATTATTAAACAATTGGAACTGGTCTAAATCAATGCATTGTTTTTTTTTTTTTGTTTTTTTTGTTTTTTTTTTTTTTTTGTTTTTTTTCCCTGAGGCTGGAATTAAGTGACTTGCCCAGGGTCACACAGCTAGGAAGTGTTAAGTGTCTGAAATCACATTTGAACTCGAGTCCTCCTGAATTCAAGGCTGGTGCTCTATCCACTGTGCCACCTAGCTGCCCCTGAATCAATTCATTGTTGAAGAGAGCCAGGTCCATCAGAATTGATCATTGAATAATTTTGTTGTTGCCATGTATAATGATCTTCTGGTTCTGCTCATTTCACTTAGCATCAATTCATGTAAGTCTCTCCAAGATTCTCTGAAATCATCCTGTTGGTCATTTCTTACAGAACAATAACATTCCATTAACATTCATATACCATAACTTATTCAGGCATTCTCCAATTGATGGACATCCATTCAGTTTCCAGTTTCTAGCCACTCTGTGAACTTTTAAAAAATTAATATTTTAATAACTATTTTATTATAGTTGATTTCCTTTCTGATTTTTTATATTCTGTACATTTAAAGCATTATTACATATTCTTCACTGGATTTCCAGAAGTGTTCATGGCACACAAAAAGGTAGAGAATACGTGACTGTTTGATCAACCCTTAACACAGTGCATGTTACATAATAAGCCCTTGATAAATGCTTTCATTCTTTCATTAATTCATTCATTCAGACAGACCTCCAGGCAGTCAGTCATTTCACAAAAGTTTCTTCGAGCTCTAATATTCTGTGATTCTCAAGGTTTCCTAAAATGAACTGATTAATTTGAATTTATGGAAGAGTAGCTGAATTATAGATTTGAATATAGAAAGGAAAAGAGATACAAGAAAATTGATATAAAGACTTTGAGAATGGAGAACCTATATGTTATAGGATGCTCCGATAAAGTATTGTTAGGAAGAAAATAAACAGGTTTACTCTTGCTTTTATCCATGTGTGAGATGATGTCTTAGTACTAGATTCTTTTTGTTTTTCTTTTTCTATAATCCAATTTGCCTTTGCTTTTTCCTGGGATTAATTTAGGGATCTATCTGAAAAAAATTGTCATTTTTGTTGTTTGGGTTTGGTTCCAACTATATTGTTAATCTTTTCTTTCAGTTGGAGGAGGTGGTAAAGTGGTGGTGTTTCAGTTGGGGAGGTGACTGATTTTCAGTTCCTACAAAGATATAGTGAATAGAGATGGCTCTTCTCTTACATTGAATCTTATCATTTTGAGACAGCTCTTTTGAAGTTTTGCAGCCCAATTTCTTTTGTTTGGGCAGCCTGGAAACCTTTGTGGTTTGGCCTATTTTTCTGATCTCCATTTCTTTTTGTAACTTCCTTTTGATGAAAGGAGAAAGAAAAGCAATTGAGTCTTGCTAGTTCCTCCAGATACTTGCAAACTTTTTTTTTTTTTCATTGTAGTCTCCCTATAATAACTCAGTTTCTGAGGGAAGCTGAGGGAAAATCTTAATCCTTTTCTTTTTCTGGATTTGGATTACTTGAATCTAGCTGCTGCAGGTTCTAGATGCCCAGAAATTAAAGTGGAAAGCAGGTACTATAATTTTGTTTATAACTGTTTACAACTTATGTGACTTTATGCAAATCACAACCTCCCCAAAACTCAGTTTTCCCATCAATAAAATGAGGGTTAGATCTAAAAACATCTGAGATTTAGATTTAGGATCTTGCTTTCAGGTTAATTAAACCTTTATATAATAAAAATGATTTTTGAGTTCTTCAGGGTTCACTATGCTTTTTTTCACTATAGATGGCAATTTTATTATGTTTCTGTATGAAGAAGTTATATAAGATAGTAAGCCAACAGTGGACTTAGCATTTGTATACCTAACCCAAATGCTTGCTTTTTTAATGTATTCATTGATTAGGCCCAGTTACTTTAAGCCTCTAAAATAATGTTATTGTAATAATATTATTGCTTTAAGGAATACACTTTGTAAATATAAAACATTATGCAAATCTCAATTATTTTTATGGCTTTATGAAATAAGAAGGAATAATCACATTATCATCTTCTAACCACAAGAGTTTTTTAGGATTTTTTATTTTCTATTTACAAACCATCTCCTATTTGTTTACAATGATCATTATTACTTAATGTTTATTGCCTGTTCAATGAATGCCTGATTCCAGTGCCACTCCAATCTTTGCCAAGAAAACCCTAATGGGATCATGAAGAATCAGATATGACTAACAACTCAAAGATAAAATCGATGGACAAAACAGGATAATGTTTTTGATATTTTTGTTGTTATTGATTATCTCCAGTTTAGCTTGCATATATATCTTATTTATGGGTTTACATATATATATATATATGCTATAAATATATGCATTTACATATATAGTTTAAAGTTTTTATATTGTCTCCCTCATTGGACTTGATTTCAGTATGGCAATTTACAATGTCCCCAGAGACTCTGCACTTGTGGATAAAATGTACAGATTGGGTACCTTCCACTGTAAAGTCTTTTCTTATTACTCTTAATGCTTATGTCTTATGCTATTTACAATTTGTTCTGTCTATAGTTTATCTGTTCCTATTTGTTTCTCATATTAGACTATGAAATTCTTGAGATGAGGAACTGCCTTTTACCTCTTTTTATGTCCTCTTTACTTAGCCAAATACATGTGAAATTCTTGATGCTTGGGGTATTTGCAAGAGTTAAGTTGCAGAACTCTTTTTTTGGAGTGGTAAAGCCTAAAATGAACAGAAGTTGGCACCACGATTGCCATGGTAAAGAACAGTTTTCTTCAGAGCCTCCTTAGGAACAGGAAGGAGAACTGGGAAGGATAGACCCAATGCTTATTACACAAGATAATATTAAAAGACAGGCAAAAAAGCAAAAACATTCGATTACTAATTTTCTTCCATTGGAATAACTTTCTAATTGTGAAGAGTAGAAGAAATGACATTCAGAGAGATTTAAAACTTAAGATAAGTGTTAGAAGAATACCCTTTTTTTTTTTTAAGGTGAAAAGATAGATTCTGGAAACTATTGGCCAGCAAGTTTAATAGCTATGCTCTGGAAGATTCTAGAATACATTACCAAATAGATGGTTTATAAGTACTTTGGAAAGAATTTCCTTGAAGCCATCATATGCTCCCTAAAGACAGACGATTCCCAACGAAATTCATTTCTCTTTTGATATAGTTTATTAATTGACAAAAGGAGAACCAGGCAATTCTTTTTTAAGATGAAAAACTCTAATTTAACTCTTTAAATTGTACAGATAGGAGCTGGATAATGGAGCAGTTTGAGGGGCTCATGGTTGAATAAACAGCTATATCCAAAATGTGTTGATTAATGAATAATAGCAATCTTGAGGGAGATTGCTAGTATAGTGCCAGAATGTTTTTCCCATTGCCCTCTCACACATAATGCCATAGAATTCCAGAGTTGGAAGGGAGTTCTGTACTCACGCAGTACTCTATTACTTAACATATTCTCTCTCTCCCCTCCCCGCCCCAAACTTGGACTAAGGCATAGAGAAAATGCTTATCAAATTTCTGAATTGCACCCTGCTGGGAGGAATATTTGATATATGGGATGGCAGAATCAGGATTCAAAAAAAGGGGATGACAGTCTGAAATCTTGGGCCAAAATTAATTGAAATAAACTTTTAACTGGGAGACTTTTATATAGGTTGTTTCTTTGTTTTTAAATGGACAAATAAGGATGAGTTGTTTTCATGTTTGCATGTTAAAAAGATCTGGGGGGCTAACAGAATAAAAGTGAACACAGTTCAAAGTATTTTCACTTCTGTTCTTTATTCCTGGAATGTTTTCCTGCATTCACTTTTCCTCCCAACTTCTTCAAGTCCCAGGTAAAATCCCACTTTCCACTATAAGCTTTTCCTTATTCTTAATTCTCATGCCTTCTGCTATTTCCAATTTGTCCTGTCTATAGTTTGTTTTTGCCTACTTGTTTATATGTTGTCTCTTATATTAGACTATGAAATTCTTGAGAACAAGAACTGCCTTTTACCTTTATGTCTTCTGCACTTAGTACAATACCTAACACATAGTAGATACTTAATAAATGTTTACTGATTGATTGATAGAATTATAGCGATTCAGTGAGAGGAACTCACAGTTCTGCTGTTCTCTTTTTGAATCAGTACTTTTAAAGCATAATGCTTTATTTTAGGCATCAGACTTTAAGAAGAATGTGTCTAAAGTGGGTGACCAGAAGAGTGAGAAGTCTGGAAACCATAATTTATGAAGAATAGAAGGGGGAACTATTAAGAGAAGAGATGGGGAAGAGGGACTGAGATTTCTTATAACTATTTGAATGGCTGTCTTGTGGAAGAATAATTAGACCCAGAATCTTTCTGCCTCTAAAGGCCAGAGCTAGAACCCAGAGGTGGGAAGTTATAAGGGCACAAGGTTGTATCACACAGGAGGAAAATCTTTAGAAAAGTATAATAGGCTATACTGGAAATGTAGTCAGGTAGTAGTTGAATCTATCAAGGATGCTGCAGAAGGGATTTCTGCATTGGGTGGTAGTTTGGACTGGAGAATTTCTACAGTCCTGAAGAAGAGAAGTCCCAGGGACATAGCCACTGCTATATTGTATTTATACTGCCATATCATGTGAGATTTATAAATGTATACTTATTGGACCTAGAAAACCATCAGGGTACAAATACCAGGAATGAAACAATTGCATCTTATAATGAGCTTACATTCTAATGGGGGAGACAATAAGCACAACTGAAAAATATATGTGTCATTTACATATGAAATAAAAAACTATTATGTGCTCATTAAATTTCCAAGTCTCTTTCCTTTTCTCCTTCTTTTCTCTTCTTCCTTCCCTTCCTTTCTTTTCCTTTCTCTTCCCTCCTTCCTTTCCTACCTCATTCACATTTGAAGTATAGTGGCACTCATGGATCCAATCCAGATGCTTATTGGTACAGAAATTTGACCTGTTCCATTTTCAGACCAGGATGGTTCATCCTTCCTTATTGATTCTACACTTAAAAAACATCCCTACTTAGTTTTTAGTCCTTGTTCTTGTTCAGTCATTTTTCACTCATGTTTGACTCTTCTTAATTCTATTTGGAGTTTTCTTGGCAAAAATCCTGGAGTACTTTGCCTTTTCATTCTCCAGCTCATTTTAGGGAATGAGGAAACAAAGGCAAACAGGGTTAAGTAACTTGCTCAGGATCACACAGCTGATAAGTGATGAGTCTGGGTCACTGGAGTTGGCAGAGAGAGCCGGAAGTAGTAATAAAATTAATGCCTGAGGCAAATAGAGAATGACACTGAGGGGGATCAGTTCAACTTTACAGACCTACCTTCTATGGAGATCATGGGTAGCCCTAACTTACTAAGTCTAGTCAGAAATACAAGTTATGTCAAATCTCCCAAGTTGAATTTCCCCTATAAATTTGTCTATGGCCCACGCCATCTTTCCTAACTTCCTTTTGGCTTAGTCTGCTACTTCATTTTGGCTTGAGGTGTCTTTCTCCTTTCCTTTCTCCTATGTCTCATGGTGTGTTTCTCTTCTTATAGCTAACTCTTTTAGGGTATTAAATCCCTCTGGAAATTTAGCCTGCCAGTCAATGGAGTATTCCAACATCATGGCATATTCCTTTAATGGATTCTTCCAAACTACTTTCTTGGTAATTCTATTGCTCTCTCAAATTTTATTTCATATTTACCATTCCTGGTGTCTGTTGTATCCCTTCATTTTTCCTGAACCTCATCTCTTAAATAAATATATCTTTTGGCAAAAAGAGAGACCAGTATGAATTCTTCACACGACCAAACCTCAACATTTGGTACCTATATCAATCTCATCATTTGGTTCTAAATCTCAAACACATCAGTAAGTGTCTGAAGCTGAAGTTGGATTTAAAAAGATGAGTCTTTCTAATTCCTTAAACCCTTAAGCTGCCCGTCCTACTTTAGCTCAAAACTCCTGAGCCCAAATGCTCCACCAGCTTCAACCTCCTGAAGCATCAGAGAATATAGGTATTACCCAAAAGTCCTGACTAGGGGAAAACTTTCTTCTTTTTTTCTTTATTAATTATTTTATTTTTCCTGGTTATACATGCACATTAACTTTTAAAATTTCTTTATGAATCATGGAGAAAAAAATCAGAACAAAAGGGAAAAAAAACAGAAAAAAGAATTGAACATAGCATATGTTGATTTACATTCAGTCTCCATAGTTCTCTTTTTGGATGCAGATGGCATTTTCTATCAAAAGTTTATTGGAATTGCCTTGAATCACTGAACTGCTGAGAAGAATT
This sequence comes from Sminthopsis crassicaudata, assembly GCF_048593235.1. NCBI lineage: Eukaryota > Metazoa > Chordata > Mammalia > Dasyuromorphia > Dasyuridae > Sminthopsis > Sminthopsis crassicaudata. The sequence continues at coordinate 351,356,989 of NC_133617.1, read as the reverse complement.
AAGTCTTTCATAATTGATAATGGCACACTATTGTTGTTACTATGTATAGTATATTCCTGGTTCTGCTTGTTTTGCTTAGCATCAGTTCATGTAAATCCAGGAAAACTTTCTGATGGTTTATAAACTATCATGGGACTACCTCAATTCCATAATGACTTTTAAGGATCAGAATTTATTTCTTTGTTGGAAGGCCTTTTTATTCTGAGGATATTCTAAAGTTCTGCTTCTTCCCTGCTTTTTTGCCCAAAGTAAAATAGGCCAACTTCACTTTTATTTGTTTCTTCCCTTTGAGAGAGGAAATAAAAGTTAAGTTGGACACTTAGCTCTTTGCCACCCAAATTGTGGGGCTTTTTAGGACTCTGTCCCACTATGACCTGAAGTGGTATAAAGGTGCCATTCCATATGAAGTGAGATATGGTCAGAAATATGAAGTAGATTTGGGAGAGCATAATAGTTCAGTTGACACAAAGAATTTATGTTATAGGAATTCATCCATCATAACTTCATAGGCTTAATCAATCACGATAAAGCAAAACAGAGTCTTAGGTGAATAAGCAATTGGCCTTTGGGGAATACCACTTTTACAGTCTCGGAGGAGCAGAGACCGGATCTAGGGAGTAAGGGGAGGAACTAGGGAGGAGATGGGGAAAGGTCAGGGAGATATCAAGAAGGAACCATGGGGAATCTACCTGGCTGATTAAGTCCCAGATTAAGTCCCAGATCCATCTAAAGATATGACAATCAAGACAGTCTGGGAAAGCTAACTTCCTTTTTATATGAAAACATGATTGAGAGAGTTCATATTATAATTGACTTTAACTATAATTAAAAGACAGTCTGGGAAAGCTAAGTTTCCATCAAGGTTATCTCAGAAGTTGGAGACAAGATGAATGGATTAATAATGAAACTCCAGTTTCACATCATTCTGTGCAAATTGGATAGTCTTGGGAAACTGAACTGATCATAGTTGACATTGGAGCACGATGGGTTCACTCAAGTAATTCCTGAGAATAAGGTAGTTTAGTATTCATGTCGTGACTTATCTGATATTTACTTTACTGTGGGTATATTGCATCCCTCAGATACAGAGATACAGATACAGAGTTGCTTTTTTTTTTTTTTTTTGCCTTTATTTACCACCATTTCCTTACATTTAAAAAAAAAATTCATTTTTTTTCCAAATACATGCAAAGATAGTTTTCAACAATTATCTTTGCAAAACCTTGTTTAAGTTTTTTTTCCTCCCTTCTTTCCCCAAGGCAGCAAACAATCTGATAGAGGTTAAAGCTTTTTTTTTCTAGTAAATTTATTTATTTTTAATACACATTGATTTATGAATCATATTGGGGGGGGGGGAATCAGAGCAAAAGGGAAAAACCAAGAAAGAGAGAGAAAAAAAAACAGAAAAAATTGAACATAGCATATATTTGATTTATATTCAGTCTTGTTAGTTCTTTTTCGGGATGCAGGTGGCATTTTCCATCCAAAGTCTATTGGGATTGCTTTGCATCACGGAACCACTAAGAAGATAGGTTAAATATTCTTTTAAACATATTTTTGCATTTGTCATGCTGCACAAGAAAAATCAGAGCAAAAGGGGAAAAAACATGAGAAAGCAAACAACAACAACAACAACAACAACAAAAAAAAAAAAAAACCAAGCAAATGACAACAACAACAATAAAGGGAAAAAATTCTTTGATTCACAATTCAATCTCCATATGTGTCTCTCTAGATGCAGATGGTTCTTTCTGTCACAAGTCTATTGGAATTGCCTTGAATCATCTCATTTTTGAAAAGAGTCAAGTCTCATCACAATTAATCATCATCTAATCTTGTTGTTACTGTGTAAAATGTTTTCTTGGTTCTGCTCACTTCACTTAGCATCAGTTCATGTAAGTCTTTTTAGGCTTCCTGAAATCAACCAGCTTCTCATTTCTTATAGAATAATATATTCCATTAGAATGGAAACTTCTTTAGGGAAGGGATAATGTTTGTTTTTGTTACTTTGTTCTTAGCCCCTGGCTTGATCCTGTGCATACAATCCTATGTATACATAAATATTTGTGAATCAAATTTTGAAGGGCAAGAATTGGAATCATTCTTATTTTTATAGCAATTCAAATACCTAGGAGAAAAGCATAGCCTAATCCTTCAGGGAATAAAAAAAAAACTTTCATTAATGGACTCCTTCCTTTATTTAACTACCTTTAACATATACTTCTCTGTGGTTTCTCATGCTAGCTTTAGCTGAGTGAATCTTACTCTCTCCTGTCTTCACATCATTATACATGTCATACATCATACGTCATTCCTTTCTCCTTAAATATCTCACACCTTATCTGCCAAAATATGTCCTTGTTCAAAATTTTGCCTACCAATTACTTCTTCAATTCAGCCTTTTTTTAGATCAGCACCATCTGGGTTTAGTAAACCCGTCACCAAAGTGATTGACTACTGACCGCTCTCTTTTCTCCCCTTTTCCCTAGTTATTCCTTTCTACTAGAAGTAAGAAAAGGGGCCCTAGAGAAAGGAAAGCAGAAACAAAAGTTAGATGGAATAAAGCAAAATTGGCAAGAAAGGAGGGAGGAAATGAATACTGTTAGAAATGATGGTGAAGAGTTTGAGCTTTTGGAAAGCAAAGACCATCTTTTACCTCTTTGTATCCCCAGGCCTTGATTCTGTGCCTGAAATATAATAGGTCTTAATAAATGTTGATTAACTGACTCCTCTTGAAAAGAGCCTGAATTGGCTAAACTTACTATTTTTTGATGATTGTGCTATGAAAGATGCCATGTGTAGGGATATTTAGGGAGAACTAGCATCTCTGATGTTCCCCCAAATTGTAGGGTTTCCAGCATTTACATCCCAGAAAAACCTCTTGGCAAATGGACTAAATCAGGTTGAGGGTAACCCACAGGCCTCAAATCCATTGGTGAGTTAGGGGGATAGCTTCCCTAAGCATTTGAAGGCTTCCCCTGACAGAATGGGCAAATAAGAACAGTTTGCTCCAATGACCATGAATTCTGCTTAAGCAGGTGTTGTAGAGCACTTAGAGTTTGGTCAGACTTCAGAGATACCAAAGTCTTCACTGAATCTCCAGGGCCATTTCTAGTTATCATGACTTTTGCCTTACTTTTGGACTTTGGTGACTCTGGAAGAGAGAGTGAGGTTCACAACTTTGGGCACCTTTACCTCACTTAAATTCACCTATAAGTTGAGACATCACCCATGATGACTTTGATCCTCCTTGAGAACAAAGGACCATTACAACTTGTAGACAATTACAACTTTTTTTTTCTCTTGTGTTTAAAAGATAAATTCCATAGTTCTCTGCCTAAGTGATATTCAAAGCATCAAAATGTAGTAGTTTATAAAAAGTCCAATTATTGCCCTCCAATAGGTTGATATCTTGTTAGAGAAATAAGCAACCCTTTGCATTGAAGTCTGCCAATCAGATGATTGCTGTTCCAATAATAATAATAATAGCTAACATATACATAGTGCTTCAAGGTTTGTGCAGTGCTTTGTCGATATTATCTCATTCGATTCTCACAACAACCACGAAATTGTTGTTAGCATCATTCCCATTTTACAAAAGTAAAAACTGAGACCATCAGAGGTACAACGGCAGAGGGTCATATAGCTAATAAAGACTCTGAGAAGGATGTGAACTTTCTAATTCCAAGTCAATACAAAAATTAAGTGAATGAGACAAGTTCCTTAAATAATTTGAGTTTATATATGAAAGAGGTATAGTGATCTTATGTATGTTCAGTGTCAGAAGGGACTCTTGGAAGAAAAATTTAGGCAAAGGCTCCATCTTAATCCCTAATCCATTCCAACCTTCCCTTGCAGAGGGATTTAAGTGAGTTTTAAATTCAGTAAACCAGCTGTGTGATATAGCAGTTAAAAAAGGAAAGGTAGATGGTGTTGCAGATAGAGTGCCAGGCCTGAAGTCAGAATACTTATCTTCCTGAGTTCAAGTCTGACCTCAGCTTACTTACTAGCTCTGTGACCCTGGGCAACTCACTTACCTCTGTTTGGCTCAGTGTAAAATGAGTTAGAGAAGGAAATGGCAAACTATTCCAGTATCTCTGCCAAGAAAACCCAAATGGGGTCACAAAAAATCAGAAATTAATGAAAACAACAAGCATCAGTAAAATAAACAATGTAATTTTTTTTTCTTTTTCTGTATTGTACCTGTGATTTCATTGGAACTCCCATTGAGTTTTAAACTCTCTCTACTAATATCATTGCAATATTTTGGCAAGGCTAAAATAAATATTATTTTAATATTGCAAGGTGACAGTACCATACCAAGATAGGTGTGGTGGAAGGAACATTGGATTAAGTGTAATCAGATTTGCATTCTAGAGACTTATTGCTCCTGAGACTTATTGGCTGTGTGATCTTGGGAAAGCCACATAGCCTTCTTCTTTCCCCTGGGCCTCAGTTTACTCAGATCTGCAATAAAAGGATATAATTAGATTTTTAAAATTCCTTTTAGCTCTGATATTCTATGAATAAATATAAAATCCCCTGTTTGTTATTGAATGATCTTTACAGCCTGTCCCTTTTATCTTTTTATGTCCCACCCTCCTCAGTTCATACTAGGATCCAACTATTGGTGGTCGCCTCTTTGTTGTTCCTCATACCTGATTCTCTATGTTACTGGCTGTATTCTCCCTCACCCCCCATGCCAGCAATGTTATCACTACTCACCCCTGCCTCTAAGCTTCTGAAAGCATCCTTCAAGACTCAGGTCAAGTGGCACCTGCTACAAGAGATCTTTCTCTTCTCCCTTCTGCTTATTTTCTCTCTGAGATTTTCTTTTACTCTGTATGCATCTTATATTTCTATAATTATTTGCAAGTTGCCTTATCCATTAGAATGTAAGCATCTTCATTTTTTATTTCCTTCACAGGCTAATAGTACACTATTTCAAAGTCCGATTCTTTTTGTACAGCAAAATAACTGTTTGGTCATGTATACATATATTGTATTTAACTTATACTTTAACATATTTAACATGTATTGGTCAATCTGCCATCTGGGGAAGGGGTGGGGGGAAGGAGGGGAAAAATTGAAACAAAAGGTTTTGCAATTGTCAATGCTGAAAAATTACACATGAATATATCTGGTAAATAAAAAGGTATAATAAAAAAAGAATGTAAGCATCTTCTATTTTCATTTTCTTTGGATTCATTTCCCCCCTTTTTCTGTTTCTTCTTTAATGACATGACTAATGTTGAAATATGTTTAACATGATTGCACATGTGTAACTGATATCAGATTGCTTGTCGTCTTAGAGAGAGGGGGAAGGAACTCAAAAATCTTATAAAAAAGTGAATGTTGAAAATTGTTTGTTTTGACATATAATTTGGAGAAAATAAAATACTATTTACATTAAAAAAAGAAAAAAATAAGACTATAAGCTCCTTGAAGGCAGAGACTGTGTTTTTCATTCTCTTTATATCCCTAGAACTTAACATAGTATCTGACACATAGTAAGTCCTTAATAAATACTTATTTATAGATTGGTTTTATTTATATGTTTTAAACTTAAAGTGTTCCATTGCCCATTGAATCTAATCCTAAATTGAATCAGGAGGGCCAGTCAAAATGAAGAATCTTATAAAGCCACTAAATTGCAAGGAAACTGCAAAACCCACTTTCTGCTGTGACATATGTGCTAAGTCTTATTCCCTTGTACTTTCAGTCTTTGTAAAATGATTAGAATGAATTATTAAGTGCTACCTAAATTTGCAGATGGATACATGAAGCAAAATGACTCATGTGGTTAACCATTTCTTTATATTGGTGTATTGCAGGGATTTCAAATTATGTATAAAGGTAAGGCTGCCAATTGCTGTTTTTTTTTTTTTTTTTTTTTTTTTTTTTTTTTTTTTTTTTTTTGGATTCTGGGTGGGGCATTAGAGGATTCAGATCTAGAAAGTGAGGAGTACTGACAGATTCATTTAACTTTAGAAGACTTCTACAAAATAAAGACCTACTATGTGCATAGTTCTATGCAATTATTAAATATTTAACATGTGTCAGGCATTATGTATGCTAAATACTGGGATATAAAAAAAGGCAAAAAATCCCAAACCAAACCAGAAAATCCAGTCCTTGCTCTCCAGGAACTCAAAGTCTAATGAAGGAGACAACATGCAAACAACTATATATAAACAAGATTGTGTGTGTGTGTGTGCATATACATATGATAAATTGGAGAAAATCAACAGTGGAAGGTGCTCTTGTTAAGCAAAACTGAGATAGGCTTCTTGCAGAAGTTGGACTTTAACTGATACTTGAAAGAAGCCAGGGGGTGAAGAATGAGGAGGGACAATTCCAAACTTGGGAGATAGCCAGTGGAAATATTTAGAATTAATGGAATATATCCTGTAAGAAACTGAGCAAGACTAATTCACTATATGGCAAAGAAGACAGAAGGTAGTCAGATATAAGAAGACCAGGGAGACTAGGTTGTGAAAGGCTTTGAAAACCACTAAAGGATTTTCTATTTTATTTTGGAGGTAAAGGGAACCACTGAAGTTTATTGAATAGGGGAGTGACATGGTAATGCTTTCATTTGGGGATGATCGATTTGACAACAGAGTGGAAATGGATTGGAAAATGGGAGTCTTGAGGCAAAGACCACCAGCTGATGCTTACCACAGTCCAAGTGTGAGGTGATGGAGGCTTGTACCACAGTGAGTTGCAATGTGAGAAGTGAGAAGGGGCCATGTGGGAGAGATGTTGTGAAGGCAAAAGCTACAGGATTTGGCCATTATTTACATATGTGGGTGAGAGGCAGTGAGAAATTGAGGATGACACTGTTAGAGGAGAAGGGACCATATGGGAGAGATGTTGTGAAGGTAAAAGTGACAGGATTTGACTATTATCTACATATTTACATTTATATTATTTACATACATACAGAGACAATGAGAAATTGAGGATGACACATAGATGGGCATTCTGGGTGATGAAGAGGTTGGTAGTCTCTTTTATAGTAATAGGAAAGTTAGGAGAAAGGTAAGGTTTTGATGAAAGATAATGAACATGTTGCATTAAGTTTTCTATATAGGACGCGTTTTGATGTGTCTAAAAGTCAGAGGTGTGAGACTACAGGTTGGAAGAAAGGTTAGGGTGATCTGAGAATCTTCAATGTAGAGGTGCTCAGTTAAAGCATGGGAGTTGATAAGATCACCAAGTGTGAAACCACAGAGAGGGAGAAGAGAAGAGGGCTCAGTACAGAACTCTAAAGTTAGTAGGTTTAATGTAGATGATGATCCAGCAATGGCAACAGAGAAGACAAAAATGGAACTTTTCTTTCTTTTTGAAAAACTTGTGTTCAATCTGTCATATTTTGACAGATTTCACTGGAAGTAATTTCTCTGATTCACTGACTTGCTAAAATGGGGCTTTGAGGACTGGAGCATTTTGTAGGCATCATATCTGTAATTTACATGACAATTCAAAGACCATAAGCTCCTTGAGGGTGAAGATCATCTGGTTTTGGTTTTTATATTTCCAGAACCTAGAGAACATTTTGCAAGTAGTAAGTGGCTAATACTGGTTGAATTGAATTAAATAAAGAATTTTGTTTCATATGTAAAAGTTATTTAGGTATTATCAGAACCTTGCTGGAATACGGGAGCACAGACTTCAAATGTGGTTTGAGCCCATTCATGCACAAGTCTGGTGTCTATCAATGCATGTTGAGTGTCAGAATGGATCCCTGGAAAAAATTTGGGCAGAGGGTCTCATCCATCCCTTCCTCATATTGATATAGGTAATGTACTTAGAAAAAATACTGTGGGATTAAGTAAGTTATAAATTTGATAAGTCAGTAGTGTTATATAGCAGACCAAAAAATGTGATTTTTTTCCTTTTTTTTTTTTTTTTTTTGACTGAATCTGTTATTTCTTTGGCATATGTAACTCCTAATTAGGGAATTCCCCTTTATTTGATCTGCAACTTCCCCAAAATAGGACTACTGGGTGGGAAGCTGCAGAGAAGAAGACTTTTTATTATTATTAATTTTATAATTATAACATTTTTTTGACAGTACATATACATAGGTAATTTTTTTTTTTTTACAACATTATTCCTTGTATCCCTTCTGTTCTGAATTTTTCCCCTCCTTCCCTCTACCCCCTCCCCTAGATGGCAGGCGTTCCCATACATATTAAATATCTTATAGTATAGCCTAGGTACAATATATATGTGCAGAACCGAATTTTGTTGTTGTTGTTGTTGCAAAAGAAGAATTGGATTCGGAAGGTAAAAATAATCTGGGGAGAAAAAAAAATGCTCACAGTTTACACTCATTTCCTAGTGTTCCTTTTCTGGGTGTAGCTGATTCTGTCCATCATTGATCAATTGGAATTGGATTAGCTCTAGAGAAGAAGACTTAAATTTGATGTGAGGAAAATTTTTTTAGTCATTAATTATACAACAATAGAAAGAGGTCCCTCATAAGGTAATATGTTCCCATTTACAGGCAGTCTCTAGCTGAAGGCTGGATAATCACTCATTGGGTGTGTCATGGAGGAGAGTTCTGTTTATATAAAAGTTCTATTAGTTGGCTTGTATTAAATCCTGTCCAAATCTGATGTGACAAAAACCTTCTTCAGAATGTAAGCTCCCTGAGGACAGTCTTGTCTTTGAGTCCCCATCACCTAGTATATTGCCTGACACATTTATTGTTCAGCCATGTCCAAACTCCATTTGGGGTTTTCTTGGCAAAGATTCTGGAGTGGTTTGCCACTTCCTTTTCCAGTTCATTTTACAAATAAGGAAATTGAAGCAAACAGGGTGAAATGATTTGCCTAGTGTCTGAGGCTAGATTTGAGCTCAAGAAGAGAAATCTTCCTGACTCCATTGCTCTACCCATTGCTCCACTTAGCTGCTCAAGCCGTCACATAGTAGGGATTTAATAAATATTTGTTAATTGATTAATAGATTTTAAATCTGAAGCTTTCAGGAAACATTGAGTTTTTTGCTCCAGCAGTCAGGCCCTCACAGGATCTACCAAGCAAATGCTGCTTTGTTTCCTTAGCACATTGACCTCATTTTAGTAGGTGATCTCATCAGCAGCCATGGTTTCAATTATCATCTATGTTAATGCTTCTCAGATCTATTTATCCAGCTCTAACCTGTCTCCTAACTTCCAGACTTGCATTTCTAACTATCTATTTAGACATCTCAAACCGGATATCTTGTAGACATCTTTTACTTGATGTATCCAAAAGAACTCAATATCTTTTCCCTACAACTCTCCTTTCTTCCTAAATCCCCTATTACTCTCAAGGTCACCATCATCCTCCAGGTCACCTAGATTCACAACCTAGTTGTTACCCTCCAGCTTCTCATTTTTTCATCTTCTCTTATCCAATCTGTTGCAAAGTCATGCTGATTTTACCTTCCTAGCATCTGTTGCATATTTCCTCTTCTTTCTTCTGACACCACAATCTCCCTGGTGCTGACTTTTATCACTTCATGCCTTGTAGTTTTTGTTGTTCGTTTTTTTTTGGTTATGTCTGGCTTTACATGATCCTATTTGGGGTTTCCTTAGCAGAGATATGGGAGTAGTTTGTCATTTTCTTCAGACATTTTTACAGATGAGGAAACTGAGGCAAATAGGATTAAGTGTCTTGCCCAGGCTCACCCACTAAATGCCCGAAGCTGGCACCCCATGCTTGGACTATTGCAATAAACTGCTGGTTGGTTTCCTCCTGCTCTTCCTCTTTCTCCTCCTCTTCTTTCTTCTTTTTTATCTTTCTCCTCCTCCTCCTCTTTCTTCTCTTCCTCCTCCTCTTATTCCTTTTCCTCCTCCTTCTCTTTCTCTTTCTTCTTTCTTCTTCTCCCTCTTCCTCTTTCTCTTCCTCCTCTTCCTTCTTCTTCCTTCTCCTCTTTCTCCTAATTTGTAGATTTTTTATTTTTCAAAATACATGCAAAGATACTTTTCAGTATTCACTCTTGCAAAACCTTGCATTCCATATTTTTCTTCCTCCCTCCCTCCTCATTTCTTCCCTCCCCTAGACAGCAAGTAATCCAACATCCTTTCCCATATTCTTATTTTACCTTACTCCCTATACTCTGTGAACCAGTGATAGTGGCTTGTTGGCTATTCTTCTCATAAGGCGCTCCTAACTCTGTGCATTTTCACTTGCTGTTACCTATGTTTGGTACACACTTCCTCATCTCCAACTTTTTGCTTCCTTGTCTTTTTTCAAGTGCCTATTCACATCCCATCTTCTATAAAAAGTCTTTCTTGCTCTCACCTAATGCTAATGACTCCTCTCTGCTGATTATTCCCAATTTATCCTGTATCTCTTTTATTTGTGCATGATTATTTGCATATCATCTCCATCATTAAACTGAGAATCTCAAGAGCAATCTTTTACTTTTCTCTGTATTCTCAATAGTGCCTTATCTTTTACCTCAAATTCCCTGGTAAATTATGTTGAATTCTATTTGTCACTTCCTATAGTTACTCTTTTACTAGGTCATATCCATATAATCTCTGAATATATCTATTTTTTGCTAGACTGGATTTGTTCATTCTACTATTCTCCCTAAACCTAATCCCACTAACTATCCATGGGCCACACCCATTTCTCCTACACAGTGAAGCAGTGGGCACAACTTCTCTAGATATGCCCTTATGTATCAAATTGATGTAGCACAAATCTACCAAATTCCTGTATTTTCAACACCCACGATTTACCCACAATAACCTCAATCAAATTTTGTAATGAGGCTGCCAACCACTCCCAGAAACACCCTTGCCATCTGTCTTACTCTATAGTCTTGGAAAAAGTTAATATAAAGTCAAAACGAGTTAAAAGTTAGCAGATTTTAAAATAATTGGAATTGAATAAAAAGTTATATTCATACTTTTAACTAGTTAAAAGATATGCTTATTAAAGAGTAAGTAGGCATATAGTTACAAGTTTAAGTTAGTTTGTGAAGAATATTTGAAATACAATATAGAATATTAGAACTGAGATTATCTTGTCCATCCCCTCTTCATTTTAATTGAGTGATAATGATAGCCAACATCTCTATAGCACTTACTGTATGCCTTGAGAAATGAAGGGGGAAGATCCTTCTTACTCTCCTACTCTCCAACATATTGGGTGTCTGTTTTGTTTGGTTTAAAAATATTTACTTATTTTTAAGATTCTGTTTAATTTTTAAAAGTCTTTCACAATTGATCATCAGTTACAATGTTGCTGTTACTATATACATGTTTTCCTCCTTCTGCTTACTTCACTTTGTATCAATTCATCTAAGTTTTCCCAGGTTTTTCTAAAACCATCCTGCTCTAGGTCTATGATACTTTGCCTTTTCATGTATTTTTAAAAGCTATTTGCTACTACTTATGTTCATTGTGTGAAATATTTCATGGAAGTTCAAGCTTTGTCTTGTATATTATGTATATTAATAATATATATTAGCATATACACATATATGCTTTATCTGTGCCTTCTATTGTTTCTTCCATTCTTTCCTGGAAGCATTTTATCTAAAGTTTTCATTTTCCATGAATCCTTTTCATCACCCTTCTCTATTAAGATACACAATGCACTTGCTACCACCAGCACTGCAGCTGCTGCCCACCCAGAGACTGAGGAGAAGCATCATTGAATGCAGAAGTGTGTCATTTCCAGTTTGGCAGGACCTGTGATGTCAAATGAAAGCTTTTTATCTAAGTTTTTGAAAGAAACTCTCTTACATGAAGTTTTAAACATTAAACATTAAAATTGTCTTTTAAATAAATATTTCAGTCTTTTAAAAAGTACATACACAATAATATATATATATTAGCATAACCATAGAAGGAATATGGGCATAGCACAGGAAGATAAGACTGGACTGGAGGTGGGGGATGAGAATGAAGGAGCAAAGAACAAAGATATGTATATATGGCTATTGAGATTGAGCATAACAGCTCTTCTTTATTTTAGAATTAGAGGTGGATCTGCACAATTAGAAAATTCTCTGGATGGGCATCTCCATCATCCCATCAACAAGCGTTTATTAAGCACCTGCCAGACAGTGTGCTAGAATGCAAATAAAAAAGTGAGCCAATGTCTCCTTGAAAGGATTTATAATCTAATAAGATTGTTCCCTCTTCTACCCCCTCCCCATTTAGGACAAGAGTGACTTGATAGGCCAGTTTTAACCTAGACACTCACAGGGATTCTAATTAGAATCTCAGGGCACTTCTGTATTTTTTCTTGATGGCATTGATTTGAGCAGGAGAAAAAGGTGTGTGGGGGCAGAGGATGATAGGTGGGAAAGGGTAATCATTTTTGGAGTAGGTTATATAAATCCTAAATACATAAGCTCATTTTATCTTGCTCTTGAATGATCCAAGAAAGAAAGGAGACTAGAGAGGAGAGAGAAAAGAAGAAAATAAGTAGATTATAATGAAGAGTAGTTTGGGAAAACCCATTAAGATATAAAATTTCAGCATCCAGATAAATACTTCTGAATGCCAGCTATCAGGAATGGTAGCAGAGTAAGCCTTGGTTTCCTGGTGGATGGCTTAATGAACTCTGATTTATGGTGTGAGAGGCCAGTTAGATTTAGTGGGTTAGGGTTCAAGCTTTCATTGCCTAATCAAGACAGCTCAGCCCAGGATGGAATTAAACCCTACCCCTTCTTCCAGATGACATCCCACCCAGATAATGTAGGAGTGAAAGAGAAAACAAATTTCTGAGATGCCCTGATAACCTTGGGAAGCTTCTAGAAATGATTTGGCCAAGCAATCAGCAAGTAAATAGAAATTCAGAAGAAAGGAAATAAACACTTATGTAACACATAGTATGTGCTACCTACTATGCTAAGTGCTTTACAAATGTTATCTCTTTTGATCCCCACCACTATATTGGGAGGTAGGGGCTATTATGATCCTCATTTTACAGTTGAGGAAACTGAGGCAGATAAATTAAGTGACTTGCAAGGGTCACACGGCTGGGAAATATCTGAACTTAGGTTTTCCTGATGTTTTATCCCAATCCCAATGAATTATCCCCTTTACCATCCAGCTGCCTCTGCTTGGAGTGTAGAAGGAAGTACTCAGGGATAAATAGAGCAGCAGAGTTCTGCCAAGTCGTGTTAGCAGACTTTCTGGTTCTCCCTGACCTGCTCATTGTCTTACCCTGAAGCAGCTGGTTGGGAGAGCATCCAACTAAGCTTGTAGCTGTAGTTATAGGAAATGCCCATGGGAAGAAAAGATCACTTTTCCCCTTTCTTATAACTGAAAGACCATGCCACATGACAGTATTTATTTCATGCCAGTTACCTCTAAACATCTATTCTTTGGCTCCTTTAATTGATTTTTCTTCCTTTTCTTTTGAACTGACCAGTTTGGTACTGTGTTTATTTTTGTCACCTGTACATAAAGTACCACCCTGATTGAAGTTGATTCTTGGCAGGGAAGTACCCTGGTTTAAAACTTCATGGAGGATTTGCTAGGAGAGTACAAATTATCAGGGTCTACCAAGCTGGAAAATCTTTGAGTATGGGGTCTACAATAGCTGAGCTGTAAGCACAACTACCCTTTAATAACAACAGCAACAACTACAACTTGCATTTATAAAGTCCTTTAAGATCAGCAAAATACTAAATTTGTTTATCTCATTGTAAGTCAGTCCCAGAGAATTTGCTGTCAGGCTATGAATCATTTATTTGTTTATTTAAATTAATTAATTATTATTATTTTTGGACAACAGTTCATGAAGGTAGCTTTTAAATTGTGGCCTTATGGGAAAATAAAGCCCTTCCTGTGGAATTAGAAGGCCTAGGTTCAAATTCAACCTCTAAAGAGTATTATTACTTCTGTGATCTTGGACAAGTCACTTCACTACCCAAAGACTTTGTTTTCCTATATTCAAAATGGGGAGTGGGATGGATTAGAAACCTTAGGAGTCCCTTCTCACTCTAGATTAATGATTCTGTGATTCTAGGATCCTACTAGAACAAGGAAGGGCTGTAATTCATTAAGGTGGATGGAATGCTCAAATCCATTAAACCACAGACCAAACTCTAAGCATAGGAGCTTGCTTTTGTAAGCACTCTTAATTTATTTCTGGAAGAAAGCAACCATAAATCCTAAATAAATATATAAAGCTCATACTGAGCTCACTCTTGAACTATTCAAGAAAAAGAAGAATAGAGGTGAATTTTCAAAAGAGTTTCTGATGGCAGCTTGATGAAGCCAGTTGAGAAGTGAGATTTATTAGCCCTGTTGATGATTCTTTTGCTTTTTGGATCATAATGGTAGTTTATATTAGTGTAACACTTTAAGATTGACAAAGCATTTGGCTTCCATTAGTTCAGATTAAAAGTTCTTGACTTTTTTTTTGAATACTTGCCCAGTTGCAAAAGAAGTTAGAGAAGTTTAACTGCCACTAGAAATTTCCACTCTTAGGAAAGAGACCCACATGTACAAAAATATTTATAGCATTTCTTTTTGTAGTAGCAAAGAATTGAAAACGGAGATTTTCCATCCATTGGGATGGATGATCAAATTGTGGTATATGATTGTGATGGAATATAGGGCCACTAGGTAGCATAGTGGATGAAATTCTGGGTCTGGAGTCAGAAAGACCTGATTTCAAATATCGACTCAGACACTCATTGACTGTGAATCTAGGCAAATCACTTTACCTTATTTGCCTCAATTTCTTCATCTATAAAATGAGCTGGAAAAGGAAATGTTGAGCCATTCTAGTATCTTTTGATAAGAAAACCCCAAATAGGGTCAGGGAAAGTTAGATACCACTGAAACTAAACAACAACACTATTATATAGCAAGAAATGATTAAAGGGATGGTTTCAGAAAAACCAAAGACTTATATGAACGGATACAAAGTGAAATGAAATGAACTAGAACATTGTATAAAGTAACAACAATACTATAACAAAACCATAACATAATCAGTTATGACAGATGTAACTTTGTAGATCAATACAATGATCTATGACAATTCCAAAGAACTTGGGATGAAAAATGTTATCTACCCCCAGAGAGAGAACTGATGGACTGATTGCAGTCCATCCGAGTGCAGATTGAAGCATATTTCTGATTATATTTTTCTTTCTCTTTTTTTCTGCAATGTGGATAATGGGGAAATGTTTTGCATGACTTATTCTGTGCAATAGATATAGTATTTCCTGTCTTCTCAATGGATGTGGGGAGGGAATGGAGGAAGGAGAAGATTTGGGATTGAAAATTAAAATTTAAAATGAAGAAAAAGGAAGTTTCTACTCCTTTATACTATGGACCAGGTGCTGAATTTCCAGTTTCCAAGTTCCTGCCACGTGTAGGTTGGAAAAAAGAAATTACCTCATTTCAGAGTGAGTATTTTCTTTTAAAAAATATTTTTTTTATTGATATAGTTTGTACTTACATTGCTTAGATTTCCCTCTTGTATTTTTTTTAATTTTTCTCCTTCCCCAAAATCCATTCCTATTATTAGTCTTAATATCCACAAACACCCATATATATATGTGTGTGTGTGTATACATATATATATATGTATACACACACCCATATGTATATATATATATATTTCATTGAAGTTTTTTCCATATATATGTATATACATACATATATATGGAAAAAATTTCAATGAAATTGAAAGTAGAATAAAAAAGTTTGTTTTTGTCATGTATAAGTATTTTTTGGGGTGGGGGATAGGTGTGAGCAATTGGGGGTTAAGTGACTTGCCCAGCATCACACAACCAGTTAGTGGAATTTGAATTTAGATCCTCCTGACTTCACTGACTCTACCCAGGATGACACCTGGCTGTTCCCATGTATTTTCTACAACAGTTCTATTTCTTATTCTACCTTGATGCGTACCTGTCATGCCAAGAGTTCTTTTCAACTCTTGAGCAGAGTAATTGTGCTACAATTATTTTTACCCTAGAGAGGATCGAGTTATTTACCTGTGAGTTAAATAAGGAACTTTGAGATTTGTAGTTCTTAAGATATTATACCTCATATAAAAGCCAGCTTCTTATTGGAAGTGAAGTTCAGAGATTTTTGTAGAGGAGAATGTCAAATGGTTCTGGGTAAATTGCGTAAAAAGTTGTTTTCAAAATTTTTTACCCTTTAAGTGGTATTTTGAAAAAAGTTATAAACAATCCATTTTTTACAATTGGCTAAAGTTGAAAGATTACTAGTGTAGGATGTAACTAGTGAAAGGCAAGAGTTCTTTAATTTTGTATAATTTAATTAATTGGTTAAATTTCAATATTAAGATTCTACCCTGTCCCTTTAAATAGTGATGGAATTTCTTGGATGGTAGCTATCCCTATGCCCATGCATTAATACAGCTCTCCACTTGTAATATTGAAAACTTTTTAAGGGAATTGAAATTAGTGTGTTATTTGCATAAACAAATTCAAAGAAATAGAGAAAGCTTTATTGGGCTTCCTTATGGGCCTCTTCAATAGAAGCCAAGATTACATCGTCATGAAAAGTGGCATATCTACTTCATTTATAAAGCCATTGAAGGCAGACTTTGGTTCTTGTACTTCATCATTATGCATATCCACAAACGTTTGAGCCATACCTACAAATCTCTCTGTTGGTACATTGTATGTTTCAACTTTGAAGTTAAAGCCTAGCAAGAAAGAAAATACAATAAACTCAGATTAAAAAAAACAAAAACCTCCTTCCATTTGTTAAAACAAAAATGCCTCTTGATCCCTTCCTTCTTTCCCCTCAATTTTTATTGTTTTCTTTTTTTTTTAACTTTTTAATTTTATTTCTTATATCACCACAGTATCTTACATCTTCCTTTTCCCTCAAAAGAACCATCTCATCTGATAAATAATATTTTTATAGAGGAAAAAAGGTCAGCACAACTGATTAATACATTGAAGAAGTGCATACATGTGCAGTGTGTAACACTCCAGGACCTTCCTCTTCCAGAAAAGGGGAGATTGGTTGTGAGTAGCAAATTAAGAGTCAGTTTGTGTGTAGTTGCGTGACAAACAACATGTGATTCACTGTATATTTGGAACTTAATTCAGTATATTATTTAACATAAAAAATAACTAATTTAAAATATTTTTGAAAACCATCTATCAGGCTTTAAAAAAGCAAAGGACCCATGAACCTTATGTTTGCGGTAGAATGAGGGAGAAGGAAAGACTGCTTTTGTATAGTCTACCATTTCTAGCAGTGTGCCTCACACACACATTATAAATGCAGATATTTTTAAATCAAAGGAGATAATGCCAGGGGTGAAAGGGGCATAGGTGACTAATCTAGTCTTCTAATTTTACAAGAAATAGAATTCCAGAGAAGTTCTTTTTAATTCATTCATTAAAACCTGCATTCTCTTGCTTTCATTTTTTTGGGGGGGAGGGCAGGAATCAAATTTTAATATTTTATTTTTACCCAATTACATGTTCAGACAATTTTAAACACTGATTTTTAAAAAAATTGTGTTCCAAATTCTTTTTCTCTTCCCTTCTACCCCCTGAGATGATAAGCAGCTTATTTACATGTGCAATAATGAAAAACACTTCCATATTAATCATATTGCAAAAGAAGATACAGTACCAAAAAAAGTGAAAAATAGTATACTTTGATCTACATTCAGACTCCATCAGATATTTTTTTGGAGATGGACAGGATTTCTTTTAACATGATCCATTTTGAATTATCTTGAATAATTGTATTGCTGAGAATAGCTAAAACATTCACAGTTGACTTTATTGATATTGCTATTACTTGTATAATGTTGTCCTCATTTTGCTCACTTCACTTTGCATCAGTTCTTGCAAGTCTTTGTAGGTTTTTCTGAAACCATCTTGCCCATCATTTCTTATAGCAGAATAGTATTCCATTACAATCATATATCACAACTTGTTAAGCTATTCTCCAGTATTCCCTGGGGATCCCCTCAATTTCGAAATCTTAGCCACTCCAAAAAGAACTGTTATAATTACTTTTTGCTCAAATAGATACCTCTCTTCATCTTTTAAAAAATATCTCCGTGGACCCAGACCTACTAATGATATTGCTGGGTGAAAGGGTAGGTACAATTTTATAGACCTTTGGGCATAATTCCAAACTGCTCTCCAGTTGTGAACTTATTCAACACTCCACCAATAGTGCATCGGCATCCTAATTTTCCTATATCCCCTCCAACATTTATAATTTTACTTTTCTATAGTACTAGACAAACTTTCATTTTTTAATAGTATCTATTTCCCTAGGACTTCCAGTACCAACTGTCATTAGAGACTTCATTGATTATGACAGGATTCCCTTAGCCAAGGGGAAGTGAGATTGGCCAGAGAACTATAAGCTGTCATTGACCTTATGTTATTTGTTTTTATTTTGCTTTGTTTCCCAAGTCAGTCATTTAACTTTTAGCTTCCATTTATTTAAAAATACTTCCTTTTTTATTTTTTAAAGGAATTGTCTTTTGTCATTGCACAATTCACATTTCATGATGCCTTGATGTTTACATAATGCTTTCCTTTTCATAATTCTTTGAGTTGTACTATTGCCATTTTATCTTTCCCTCCTCCATCTCAATGGCACAGTGGATAGAGTAGTGGTTAGAGAACTTTATAAGTTCAAATCTGGCCTTAGATAATAGTTGTGTGATATTGGACAAATCACTTAGCCTTGTTTACCTCTGTTTCTTATCTGAAAAAGGAAGTAGTAAATAATCCCAGTCTTTTTGCTAATGCATGGAGTTGAACACAACTGAACAATAACAATAAATTTATATTATATTATGTAATATATGCATGTTACTATTATTATTTCCATTTTACAGGTGACAAAACTGAGTAACTTGCCCCAAAGGCTACACAACTAATAAATATCAGTCAGGATCCAAATTTAGATTTTTCTCAACTTCAAGTCTTGTGTTCTTCCCATGACAACATGCTGCCTATCAGTATTATTTGAGTTAAATTCTTCTGATTTTTCTAGGGCAGTTTTGGTGAAAGGAATGCTTAAATTCTAATAAATATGATCCGTGAAAATGCCAGATCACCTAAATAGTAAATTGTCACAAATGCTTGGTACATTTTTTTTTATTCTTTTCCTATGTGCATTATTTAGAAAATGTTGACTGGACTCCTGAAAACATTGGGAATCCTTATTCCTTTTACTTTTATGTTTTTGAAATCTAGGTAGGACTTTTCATGTTTTTCTGATTTATAAAACATCATTTATTTTACTATCTAAAATATTTTAGTGAGAGAAGTGGCCAAATCATTGAAGACATTAAAAAAAGGAAAAAAAAAACCCCAGACTTCTTTTTATTCATATGTATACATGTATGGTTTCAAAATGGTTGTCCAGCATCTTCAGGTAAATCTATTCTGAAGACATGTGTTTGACATTATGCCTGAAAACTAAAAACGAGTTGTGTTTATTAGCTCTAACTGCTTAGAAGCCTAAAACTTTTTGTTTATTTTTCCATCAATTAAAATATTGAAATCCCCAGGAAAGGCAAAAGTGCTCTTGTCTGTCTCTTGCCATATGGTACACGGACTCAGGCTGTGGGCCACTTGATTTTCACAAGAATTGAAAAAAATATTTGGCATCAGGAATATTCTTCATCTACTTTGTTAAATGAACCAAGGGCAAGTATTTTTGTCAATGAAAGAAAAATATTCTTATTTTACTCGGGAAGAAAGTTAGGAAAGAGTGCTGAGTGCAGAGTTAAGTTTATATCACATAATGAAGCAGAGACGCAGCAAGAATTGGAAAAATGCAATTGGCATAATGTAACTTGAAACATGAGGGCTCAATGGGACCTTCTTTTAGGTGGAAAATAGTTACATTTTTGTTAGGCAGGGAATGTCTGAATTATGTGACTTTTCCCCAAAAACAAATAAATTAATGAGAAAATTGTGACTTTAAAAAGGATTTTATTATCATTATTCACAAATAATTTAGGGATTCAAAGCAAGAGATGCTTTGGCACACAAAGGCTTTGCTAAGTATTTACATCTGACTTTCTGGTTTTCTAGTTATGTTAGCTAAATTTTTACCATTTCCTTGTAATGCTAAAAGTCGTGGATTAAATGTGTCAGTCAGGAGGTATGTCTAACCCTATTGAACTGGTTTTAATATGGGCTGCCACTAAATTGCTCCAAAGCTTTGTGCAACCTTGTATAACCCCTGTTTGTCTTAACTTCTGCAAAATGGAGATAAGAATGATTGACCTTGGGCAATGGCAAAGATTTTAGGGAAACAAGTTTAAGATTTTATTATTAGCTTTTAGACCAAAAGGATAATCAGACTGAGAGGCCTTGAGCAGATTCTTTACTTTATTTTTCCTTTTAAATGCTGTTGGTGCTCTTTAAAAACAAAACAAAACAAAACAAAACAAAAAAACAACTTTCCCTTTACAATAATTCCCCCTGTCCCTTCCACAATGATTAAGCAGAACAAATACACATATTTTTCATGAGTGGCAATGTACACATGGGCTCTATATGTTATCTATAGTTTAGTCTATCTCCTCTCTGCCAGGAGGTGAGAGGCATTCTTAATTATCAGTCCTGTAAAGGTGTGATTGGTCAGCTCATTGATCAGAACTCTGACATGTTTCACTGTTATTTTCCTTTACCTTAATATGGTCATCATGCAAATTATTATCCTGGTTTTGCTTACTTTATTTGAAAAAATTCCTTTCATCCCTAGTATGGTTAATATTCATATTGTTTTGATCTGGGAAACTGAAAAAAAAAAAAAACCTTATGTCTTTGTTGTTATATCCAGTGAGACTCCAGTGAGGTCTAGAACAGGATAAAATATGATCCTAGCTTTCAGAACTTGTTACTATTATCATTTGGTGATACTTCCTAGAGTTGGGAGGGATGAGTTTATATGTAGGCTGATAGGGCTTGGATTCATGATGGTAAAAATTGGATGGAAGATCCAGTTTGATGTGGACTTGCAAGTTGTATGTGTATGTCTGTGTTGACATTTGTACAAATGTGACTTGGGCATATGCACATTTGGAAGGCTGAATAATAAATGTTTTATTTGTTGCTTTTTATAGATTACCTATAAATCTCTAATATTTAAAAATCAGTAACTGTTATTTCTGTGTTGATATCACACAGTAACACCTCCATCCAGTTCTGCCCTATTCTAAAGCATCTTGATTTCTAAAATTAGCTCTAACTCTTTTTAAAATTTTATTAAAGCTTTTTGTTTTCAAAACATATGTATGGATAATTGTTCAACATTTACCCTTGCTTTTAAACCTTGTGTTCCAAATTTCCCCCTTCCCCTCACCCCCCTCACCTAGATGGCAAGTAATCCAATATATGTCTAACTCTTTTTCCAGAAACTAAACATTCACTTGAGTAACCAGAATAATAGTACTAATAATCACAATAAGTAGATCGTTAGAACATGTTTTTTCCCCTTTTTTTAGTATTAAGAATAATTTTGCATGAACAAATGTTAAATGGAAGAATGAAATTAGAACAGTCAAGGGAAAGTGGCAAGAAAGAATAAAGAGAGTTGGGAAGGACTTAACATAAATTTAACCGAAATTTTTCCTAGAGGTAACTGTGTCTGCGCTATTCTTTTTCATTTTACAACTACCTTCCCAGAGATTAAGCAGAGCCATTTTTTAACTCAATCAGATTCTCTTTCTTTAACTTCCTTTGCTCTTCCTGGAAGGATTAGTTGGATTGTCAGGAATGAGTTTAGGGCAACAAATGGGCTTTGTGGTTACTGAAATGAAAAACTGAGCTATGCCTTGCAGGAGTGAGCCCAGGATTAGGTGCGCATGGCCAGTAGAAGGTTTGCATTGGTGGGTTTTATCCCAAATATTGCTGTGAATATGCACAGTTTAGTAGAGCCTATAATTAAAAAGTCTTATCCTACAAATTGTACTGTAAGTAAAAAGTTTTGAAAGGACCAAGCCTATATTACACTAATGAGCGTGATGTGAGTACTTGATAGAAAAGTTTTTGGCTTTGTAACAAGTACTTCTCTTTCTTTCCCAAAATAAAAAAGGATTCTAGGTATCCTTTGTATTTAAATGTCATATAATTTTCAATCTGTTAATGCAGAAATTTGTTGAGAAGCAGTCTTGTTGAGCACAGAAGGGAATAATTGACTTATAGAAGAGTTGGAGAAAAAAATGGTTAGATAATGAATACCATAATTGAAATTTATAAAAGGATCTGGATTGCATGACTTGATTTTATTCTAATTTAAGAGAGTTTACTTCGGGACATAATTTGTAATGCAGAAGAGAACATAAAGTATGATTGTTTATTTAGAGCCTTTGCTATTTTCAGCTGAAGTTGTACAAATGATGTTTTATTTTGATGTTAACTTAAAGGGCCACTAAAGAGAACTGAACACGGAATGACTTTGAGGTCCTCAAGAGCTACCTGCACCTAAAAGTATGCATAATGACTCACCTGGAGTTGTCACCATTTACCTTACTGTATCCTCTAGGCAAACTGGGTTTCTTTAAATCCTACAATACATCCATTATAGCTAGATGGTACAATGTATAGAACACAAGGCTTGGAGTAAGGACATGAGTTCAAATCCAGATGCAGACACTGACTAGCTGTGTGATACTGGTCAAGTCTGCCTTGGTTTCCTCAGCTGTAAAGTGGAGATTATAATAGCCCTTACTTTTGAGGATCAAATGAGATATTTATAAAGCATCTGACACATAAGTTGATGCTTAATAAATCCTTGTTTCCTTCCATTATTATGCATAAAGATTGTTTTCCTGGTGCTATTTTCTTTTCTTTTCCTGCCCACTTCTAAATACTACTGACAGCAGGATTATTGCTTATCTTTATTTTTTTTCCCAAGTATTTCCTTCCCCT
Organism: Sminthopsis crassicaudata; assembly: GCF_048593235.1. Classification (NCBI taxonomy): domain Eukaryota; kingdom Metazoa; phylum Chordata; class Mammalia; order Dasyuromorphia; family Dasyuridae; genus Sminthopsis; species Sminthopsis crassicaudata. The sequence continues at coordinate 351,334,099 of NC_133617.1, read as the reverse complement.
AGCATCCAGCAAAATGCTAAACAGGTTTATAATAAGTGCTCAAATAAATATTCTTGATTGATGATTTTGAGCTGTCAATTAATTTGAAATCATTGTTTGTTGCTTATATCTCTCATCCTCAGTTTCCTTGTCTGTAAAAAGAAGAAGTTCATAAGTTCATGAATTTAGAGCTGAGGTTATTTAGTCCAACCTTCTCATGTTATAGATGGAACTGAAATCGAGAGTGGTAGATCTCTAAGTTCCTTCTAGAATGAAATTCTTGGAACACCACTACTGAGAGACCTGCCAACTAACAAGCATTAGAACTGACACTGGGTAAGAATACATTGCTAAGAATTAGTACCTTAAGAAAGTATCAGTTTTGTAACTTCTTTAGACACTAGAGTACAGAACCACAATCAGAGCTGACACAGGAACTTTGCCCAATGGTAAGAAATTGCTTAAACATGGAAAAGTGTGCCTGGGAATAGTAGCTTTAAGACCTAATTACTGTCCTTTCTAAGCAAGAAGCTCTGGTATAGGGCAAAGCTTAATAGTGAAGTGGGAGTAGAGATATAGGTCTTGTTGACTAGGTGACAAGAGAAGAGGTAGGAGCAGGAGGACAGCAATTTGATCATCTTCTAGTCATCAAGGAAAGTCAGAGCCCTGGTGAAGCCAAGTTGTTATTCTACTTAAATTTGGGAAAAAATCCTAAGGGAGACCCTTAGTCTTGTTCTCAAGATCCAGTTCATTCAATGTAGACATCTGAACCTTTAGAAGTTGCCTTTTAGGCAATCTTAATAAATTTTAGATAGGAAATTCCAACTGCACCCAGAGAGAAAACTATGGAGACTGAATGTAAATCAACACATGGTTGTGTTCACTTTTTTTTCCATTTTTCTTCTGTTTTTTTTTTTCCTCTCTCATGATTTTTCCCTTTTGTTCTGATTTTTCTCTCCCAACATGATTCATAAAAAAAATGTGCATTTAAAAAAGAAAACAATTAAAAAAACCAATAAAGCTAAACTTGGAAAAATACAGTTCTTCAAAAATATAATCAAAAAGCAATGTGATCAATTTTTTTATATAATCAAGAATTAAAGAGAACATGTGGAAATTTTGTGAACTCAATGCCAAATCCAAAAAAGCCAGTAAATGTAGCAAAAAGAAGAAAAGTTGCATACTGTAAACATAAAAAGTTATATGGTTTATTGCATACCAATAAATTTATTGTTTTTTTACTTTTCAAAAAAATTAAGTTGCCTTATATTGGGTCTTTTTGCCAATGAAGAGGAAGTAAGAGGTAAGCTGGGAACTTTCTCCCCACCCTTAGTCCATAGAAAGGGGTCCTACTTAAAAGGACCTGTAAGATTATAAGTGCCTATGTAAGCTATGCATATTCACACGAGTCATGGATTGTCTGAATGTGATTTGCAAGAGTCATTGATTGATAGCTTTAGAACCTTGGTCTCTTCCTCTCGAGGGAAATGGTGAGTCTTGCCTTTTGGAGAGCACACTCTTTTCTCTAGTCTTTGAAAGAGCAATTAGATTAGAATTATATCTGACTATCCCTTAAATATTCAAAGTCTAAAGATTTGATGGGTTTAAAACAAAAACCAAGTCCCCAGTGGCTAGCCTTTAAAGGGTAATGATTACCCCAGTCTTATTCCTATTGGGTTGGCCTTTCTCACCAAATGGTCTGCATACAAAAGATTCATAACAAATAGTGAATAATCAAGTGAAATTTTATTATCTAAGCAAAACAGCAGAAAAAGCAAAAAATTATATAGATTAGAACATACCAGATTAAGATGTATAAGCTCTTCTTTTTTCACTCAAATATATTCATTTGAAACTTAAACATAAAATAGAAAAAGAAACCCCATTGCCATGTGCAGAACATGAGAGGATTCAAAATCTGAAACAATAAATTTCCATTTCAAGAAAGCCTATATAATAGATACTACATATTATTTCAAAGCTGTTCATCTTTTCTTTGCTTCCTTATAGGTTTTCTTTTGTTCTCTGTTTTTATTTTTATTTTTTTTTTCCTTTTGAGGGAGATAGGCTGACCTATATATAGGGCATTTTCCTAATTTTTCCTGATTAAATCTACTTTAACTTCTCCTGAGATCAATGATTACTACTTCTCCTTTTTTTTTCTCCTAATACTCTGGATCATTATTATTATTATGTTTCTATGTATCTCTTGCTAACTCTTCTGCTATACTTCTATCTGCAACTTAGCCATGCCATTCATTACTTAACCTATCCTCACTTCAAGGATCCCTCTTTTATCCTTTCCCTCCTTCTTATCCCATGTCCATTAATCTACACACCTGAATAAACTCTTCTGATGATTATAAAGTAAGATCTTAGCTTGAATCAAGGAAGAGAGAGCCTGCTCTCACCTAAAATAAATTTCTATTTCTGAAGTCTTTATAGACTTTACATACACATTTACCTATGTGTATGCCTTTCTCTTTCTCCCCTCTGGAGTTGACTACCAAAAATATCTGAAACCATGAACCTCTTTGAAGAACAAATTTTGTGCAAGCTTTGCCCTCCCAAATTGCTTGAATTTTTTCCCTTGAAGGTAACAGGGTTTTTTTTTTTTTATGAGCTTGGTTGTACCTAAAAAGACCAAGGGATTTTTTCCCTGTTTATCTGCTTGTCTTGAATCAAGAAACTCTGGAATGATTGCCACTCCTTTATTCTATAGGTATATGATATTTCTACACCTTGGCTCAGAGAATGCCTGAGTATCTAAAGAAATGGGTTCCATTTTCTACTCTGACTCTGAATCTTTTTCTCCTCTTTAAAGAGGAGTCGTACAAATGTGTCTCTGAGATCCTTTCGTTTTCTATCATCTGCATGTCTGTGAATTTGGCCTCTACTTGTCTCTACTTCTTCTCCACCTCAATAACAGTGAGAGCTAAATGAACCTTCTCTTGAATCTTGGGCAGTAAAAATCAAGGCACTTAAATCTATGCTTCTCTTAAGTCCCTGCCACCTCCAACAGAATTCTTTTGAGAGTTTTGAGAACATTAGCTGCAAGCCTTATTTCATCCCTTTTCCTCAAAGTAAATACCTATTTGTTATAAAAGTTATCACTCTGCTCCAACCTCTTAAACTGGCTTCTTAAATTATTCTTTAAAAGTATGTTTTAGCTGTCAGGGGCAATATTGAAAATTAGATAGAAAGAGGACTTTTGAAATGAAATTTTGACTGGTTGACTTTGGACAAGTTCTCCCTCTGTTCCTACTCTTCTTAAAGCCAGTTTCTGAAATTAAGAATTATAGAGTTGGTAATACTGTGCTTTGATAGAGGGAACTTCCTCCCCAGGTATTCCTTACATCAGTGAAATCATGGATCACAAAACCAAAACCTACATGCCAAGGTTTGCCTCATGCCCTTTCTTTTGGACCAGATCTGTGACTTCATTCATGTAGATGAGTTCTCTATAAAAAATTACCACTTGCAACTGAGATCAGCATCTACTACCTGGCTTGTGGGTTTTTTTTTTTTAAATAATAGCTTTTAAATTTTCAACATATATGCAAAGATAGTTTCTAACATTCACCCTTGCAAAACCTTGTGTTGCAAAATTTTCTCCCTCTCTTTCCTCTATTACCTCCCCTAGATGGAAGTAATCCAATATATGTTAAACATGTGTAATTCTTCTATATATATTTTCATAATTATCATGCTGCACGAGAAAAATCAGATCCAAAATGAAAAAAAATGAGAAAGAAAACAAAAAGCAAGCAAATAACAATGAAAAAAGTGAAAATACTATATATTGTGGTCCACATTCAGTCCCATGATCTCTTTCTGGATTAGATGGCTCTCTCCATCACAAGTCTATTGGAATTGACCTGAATCACCTCATTGTTGAAAAGTGATTTATGGTTTTAAAGAATTGCACTGGAAGGTGCAGCAGTTTTCTTAAAGGTCACATAGACCATGCATGTCAAAGGGAATATTTGAATCTAGGTCTTCATTGTATCCATTGTGAAACATTGCTTTTTGGCTGCTTGCCTTAGAAAGAGCTCCCTAATGTCCTTTTTCTCCACGTTGGGAGCAGCCTTTTTGGTGTTTTGGGGGTCTTTTTCTCCCTCTGTGGGGCAGTGTCTGATTCTTCCCTCAATCCTTAATTTCAGTCACCATACGAGATATGTGGTCACCAGTTGAGAGAAGAACACCAGGCTGATGCGGAAGATATGTTAGGAGAGCCAGATTGATTTTTTTCCTATTCTTAGAGAAGAAAGCCAAAAGTGATACTTTTTCATTTCTGTCCTCTTTGTCCTGTTGCCCAAGTGAAGAGTGACAATTGTCAGTGCCTGATCCAAGATGATTAATACAAAATCAAAGGGGAAGAAATACCCCCTGGGGAATAGAAGTATTAAAAACACTCCATTATTCCAAGGAATCTGTCCCCTCCCTCCCTCCCTCCCTTCCCCCCCCCCAATTTTCTTCTCCACATGCGGACCGCTCTGAGTCTGGCTGTCTGGCAAAGATGAAAATCAAGTTGATCAGCCCAGACTGTTTGGCTGTTTGTTATCTACAGTATCATGCTTTTCTTGGATGTATTTGAAGTTTGTTTGACTGAAAATTATACAACTGGGAAGTGTGTTTATCTATTAAAGGCAGTAATCTTTAAGGTTGAAATGATCAGAACTTACATTTTGTAAAGAGGTTAGTCAATTGTTTGATTTTGAAAGTTATATTATGTACTCTGTGTCCCAGAAATCTCTTTTTATTCAAAGATCTGGCTGTTCTAAGCAAGGAACATGTACAGAGGCTGAAAGCTTTGTGTGTTTAGTCCTGCTTAAGAGCAGAATTATGTTGAAAAACAATTTGTTACATGGCAAAATGTATTTGTCACCCTCGCACTGTCTCCCAATGCCTTGTTGCATGTTTTGGACAGAAGACCAATTTCAAGGCTCAGATTTGCTTGATGGTTTACGATGCACTCTCCCCCTTCCCCTCCACCAAATTATCTAGTCCAGTTTCCAGGGATGCACTGGCTGAGCACCTATTCAAATCCATAAGTCATGGGCTCCTACCAGGATATTGACTTTCACTAGTCCATCAGCTTGGGGATGTTCCCTTTCAAAACAAAAGACACTTAGTTAAATAACATTGTAAAAAAGTGACAAAAAAGTTTCCTGCTGCAAAAATGGGACGTTCTTTTCCACAAGTTGTCACATTTTTAGTGGCAGAAAAGATATAGATAGGGAATATATATGAAGACACAAATTTAGGGCATTCACCTAAGGAATGTGGGCGACCTAGAAGTATATGTGGGGCCAGGAGATACACTCCTGTGGCCTCTGTATTCCGGCCAGTGAGTATAGGGAACAGTCCAAGGGACGGGTGTTATGTGGGCACTTATGTGGGTAGGATAGGTCAAATACACATCAGGGTGTGAGAATTATTATTATTATTATCTTCAGTGGGTGTCATTGACCTGTTTTCTGTTGCTATCACCTAGGTCTCAACTGTTTGTCTTTTTGGGGCTACCTGCTTCTTTCTCTGCTACTCTCTCCTGGGGTGCACTGGCTACAAAGCTTCCTTCTGTCTGGGAAGTTAGTGATTTAATGCGCAGCTGAAGACTATCAATAACCACACCCAACCAGGCTGCCAGAGGATGCCAGCACTGGAACCCCTGACAAAAATTATTTCTTTTGAGACAGTTTGTAGAGAGAATGCTGGGCTTGGAGACAGGAAGAACTGAGTTTAAATCCTCCCTCAGCCTCACTCTCAGCTGTAAAATAAGGATGATAATAGCACTTAACTTAATATTTGTAAAGTGCTTAGAACAGTGCCTGGAAAATAATAAATACTCAATAAATGCTTATTTTCTTTACTCCTGTTTAAAGGCCCTGAGTTCCAGGCCATTATTTGACTAATTCATTTAAACTCCTCTTTAGTTCCTCATTGTGATTCTGTATTTTTGGTATCTTGGCCCCCAGAGCCACAGGAACCATATGGGAGTAGGGGTAGAGGGCATAGTAACAGCAATATTGTTTTAAGAACAACTTTGAAAGTATTTTTGAATATTCAAATCAATTACAAAGAACCCATGAAGAAAGATGCTATCCACCTCCATAAAAAGAACTAATAAATAGTAGTATGTTTTTAAAATATATACAATACAGGCATGTTATACATGTTACATGAGGAGTACATATGCTATGTACATACATGTTATACATGCACGGACATATACACATACATATTTGTCTAATGGAACTCTTTAGTATATGATAGGGGAAAAATGCATGAACAAAAGAAAAACTGGAAGCACAGAAAAGCAGGGGAGCTTTGAAAAAAGTGTGTGGAATTTGTTACAGTTTTTTTTTAAACTGAAATGGAAATGTGTGTTTTATATTGAATTCCCTTTTTATGTTGTGCTGTATACACAGCCCCCTTTTGGGTCTTTTTGTATTTAAATTAAAAATGAATAGAATTTTTTTAAAAAGCTTGAAAAAGTGGTAGGGAGGATAGGCTATGAAGGACTTTGAAGGATTTTGCACTTAATCTTAAAAGAACAAGAGAGCTATGGGAGTTAATTGAGTAGGACGGTGACATAGTCTGACCTATATTTTAGGAAAATCACTTTGGCAATTGAATGGAGGATGGATTGGAGTGGAGAGAGATTTGCAGTTGGCAATTCAATGATGCAGGTTCTGAAGTGATGGAGCCTTCCCCAGAATAGTGGCAGTGTTAGGGAAGAGAAGGGGGCAAATTTAGAAGATGTTGCAAAGGTGCTATCGACAGGTCTTGAAAATAGCTTAGCTATAAGGGATGAGAGGTAATGAGTTATCTTGGCTGACTTGAGGGTTTTGAGACTGGGAGGATGATGTTACTCTTGATAGTAATACAATGGGGAGGGATTAGGAGGAAAGATAATGAGTCAGTTATGGACACATTGAGTTTCAGAACTTTACTGGACAATTCAGTTCTAAATGTCTGAAAGGCATTTAGAGACGTGAGGTCCGTAGAGAGATTAGGCTTCATTCTGGCTAACAAAACCTATGCTTATCTTTATACATCTAGGTAATGGAGCCTGCTGTGCAGAATGGTTCCCAGCCCTGGAAAGGAGGACATTTCAGGCACAGGGAATAGTGTGAACAAGGATAATTCTAGCTATAGATCTATCATATCTCTGTCTCTATATTTCTCTGTATCTCTTCTCTATCTCTTTATCTGTTTCTATCTCTATCTCTTTATCATTTCTATCTCCATATTTTTATCACTCTCTATATATTATATATCTGTCTCTATCCATGCATCCATCCATGCATCCATCCATCCATCCATATTTTCATGTTACAGATTGTAAATAAGACTTGAGAGGCAAATAACTTGTCTCAGCCAAAATTACTCAGCTAAGAAATATCAGAGCCAGGATTTGAATTCAAGCTTTTAAACTCAAGGTCAATTATTATTTCCACTGTCATGCTGCCTTTTTGCCCATGCCCAATACTTTGTGTATTGTTTTACACTATCTTGTAATGCCCTTTTAGCATTTGCTGTGTTAAAGTCTCACCTCTCCAACAAGATGTTTAAGAAATTCCTTAGGATAGAGATTATTTTTATAGTTTCTTTTAATCCCCCTCTCATTTTGTAGTAGTAGATGACTAATAAATGAATGCTGATTGATTGAATTAAAGAATCCTATAAAATAATATACACATTTGTATGTATGTTTGTAAAGATATTTATATATATGTGTGTGTGTATATGTATGTGTATGTATGTATGTATATAGCCAAATTAAAGGCATTTGGGGTTATTATTATTCATTCAAAACCCATTTAAAAGCCCCCACTGATGTTTCTTTTGACAGATGAACCATGGGACACAAAGCATGGGATGCATGGCTAACTTTTTTAGTTCAGAAAGACAGGAGCTGAGATACAACTCTTTGGACTAAAGTCAGACAGCCAGCCAGCCAGCTAGCCAGGGAATTCTTTAGGCATTATGTCTGCCTTTTCAGCTCAGTTTCCCTAAGTTAAGTCTATTAAAATGAGAAATTTTCTTTCATTTCTTTTCAACTCCCCCATAAGCCTTAGAAGTTCATGAAAATCACTAAGAAGGAACTTTACTTAATAAGACTAAAGTTTAGATCTGGGAAGAGCTAGCCTGCTTTCCTACCAGAAATAAAATTTCTCTACTTCTTTTTTATTTAGAATAGTTACAGACTATCAATCCTTTAGACATTAAGGGAAGGGAAACCATTATTAGCTGGAGTAGCTAAAATCAGCTTGATGGGGGAAATTGGAATTGATCTAGGCTCTCAGGAATGGGTAGGAATGGATATGAGGGAAAAGAGACGAGAACATTTCAGGATCTTAGAAAAACATGAAAAAAATACAAAAGTGGGAATGATCATAGTAGTGCTTATGGTGTCACATTGAGCTGATCTGAAAACAAAAATCCATCAGCCAGCGTGTGCTGTATGAATAACAGTGTCCATATTGAAGGAGGGCAGGCAAGCCTGAACTGGCTGCATTCTCCCCATAGCTTTTGAGGGTTGTGCCTGAGTATGGGAATCCAAGAGCAATTTAGCTATCAAGTTCTATATTTAGTTTCCACTACAAAACATCTGTAATTATTGCCACTAGTTTAAAAAAAAAACTTAGCTTTTTGTTAGTGGTGTTTTTCAAAACAAACGAGTAATTTGTGTTTTTTTTTTTTTTTTTTTTTTTTTTTTCAAATGAGCAATTTGCTAAATTTTATACTACTTCTAAGACTCTGTAAGAAACACATTTATAGAGGACCAAGGCTATTTTTTAATTTTGTTTTTTAGGTCAATACAGTAAAACACTGGGAATGAACATAAAGCAAGATATTTTGAAATTAAATTGAAATAAAAATCGATTGTCCTGTCATGTAATGAGCTTCTTGTTACTGGGAATATTTGGAAACTTGATGACCTTTTTTTCAGGCCAAAGAGAAGCAGGCCTCACAATATGATCTAGGGACTTCTGAGGGCCTCCTAGACTCTTTCAGGATATCCATGAGGTCAAATTATTTTCATAATAATATTAAAATGTTTTAACTTTTAACACAGTAGATATTGACAGGTATAATCAACATAAACAAAAGCTTTTAAGGATGATTCTCACAAATTTTTAAAGTGTGAAGGGGTTGTGAGGCCAGAAAGTTTGAGAATGGCTGCTGTAGAATGGATTTCTATGGTAAATAGAAGGGTAGATCCCTTCTAATGTAGCATTTTATGTTTTATTAAGAATTGTACAAAACTGAAATGTTCAGATTTACTCTAGTTTTCTCATCTTCAATTCTTGAAAATATTGAGCTATTAAAATTGAGCTTTGTAGTCTCCTGTCTGGAAGCTACGAACATCTTTCACTTTTTTTGAAAATGAATGAAATTGGTTTATATTAAATTAAAATGTTACATTCCACCAGTTTCACAGCTGTGAAATTAAGCCCTCAAGTTAAATCAGGGTTGTAAAAATATGGCTCTCTCTTGATTTGGCAGTAGGAATTCTATTTATATAGTGGGAATGGCATAGCCCAAAATAGTTAAGTTGAAGAAAAATCAAGGGCCATTATGTTGAAAAGTGTAAAGACTAGAGTGAACTCTAAAGGATACAGTTGGGAATGGAATTGTTTTGAGAAGTAGGCTCTTTTAGATATCTTCATTTAGACCAAAGAGCTTGGTTTTAGTTATACCTAGAAAAAGAAAAGCCATATACAACCACATTTACTTTCTTATTTCATGAAATATACTCTAACTACAATGTATTCATATTGGGGCTGAAGGAACTTGACATAAAGGGATTTGCCCTTGTATTATTTAATTTACAATGCTTCATAATTTTTGATTTTTTCCAAAACATTTAAGCTGGGAGTGGAAGCATCCTACTCTCTGTGCTTTTCACTGGATTACTGGGACCCATTCAGAAAGTTAACAATATAGCCAGTCAATCTAAATCTACAACTTTGATTTTGATGTATATGTATGTATAACTTAATCTGCTATTGATTATATTGATAATTCATATTTGATTTACTATATAATAGCTGATTCTGTTTTCTATAAGAGTTGGGTGAGACTTCAACATTAATTATTATTGTTGTAAAAGCCTTGATGAAAAAGGCCTATTTTGTAGGGTAGAACAGATCAAGTTAAACTCATTTTCCTGAATTAAAAACTGGTCTCAGGCACTTCCTAGCTGTGTGACCCTGGGTAAGTCACTTAACCCTGTTTGCCTCAGTTTCCTTTCTGTAAAATGAACTGGAGAAGAAAATGGCAAACCATTCCAGGATCTTGACTAAGAAAATCCCAAATGGGATTGTGGAGAATTGGCCACTACTGAAACACTCAACAACAATTTTCTATAGGGAAAAGAACTTTTGTAGATTCCATGCTTTTTTTTTTTTTTTTTTTTAATCTATTTTCAAAATATGTGTATTCCTGCCTGTAAGTGTTTCTGTATGTTTTCTTGCCATTGCTTGTTTTCTTCAACTATGTTGATATATTCATACATCGCTTGTGTTATTCAACAGGAAATACCAAAGATTTTATTAGCCTTTATGCTCACACTGGTATCACCTCTAATAATGCTGAAAATTTACTTTGAATTCTCATCACTCCTACTTCTTAAATATGAAGAAATCAGTTAAAACAGCATTAAGAATTCAGTTACAGAGAAGAAAAATAGACTGAATAAACATTGGAAAAGTTTGTGGGTAAGGTTACATAATGAGTGCTTAATGATCTTTAAAAATTGTTTGAAGAATGCCTTTCTGGATATATTAATTTAGTCATGGTGAACTTCTGTACCTTCCCAAGTCAGAGTGGTAAGGAACAAGTATTTATTAAACACCTACTATGTATGTTAAGCAAGCACTTTACAAATATAACATCTCATTTGATTCAAGATTCAAGATATATATATATATGAAATATGTATAATTTAAGAGGCAGTTAAGACATAACAACTGAAGCCCATGACATAAATTTCTCTGGGTGTTCCATTTCAAATAAAGCCTTTGAAGGTTTAGGAAAGTCAATTGGAAATCTCTGAACTCATTTATTATTGGTGGCTTTTTCCCATGGGGGGGTAGATTAGTGTTATTTTCCACTAGGACTCAATTAGGTTTTTAAAAAAAACCCTATTGTCTTATTTGTAAGACAAATAAACAAACATAAAATATAAAGAAAAATACAACTGCTGCTGCACTAGGGTATGGTGGCATGAACAATGAACCAGAATTTTGCCAACCTGAGTTCAAATCCAGTCTCTGAGTTTGATTTTCCTGCAAAACTCTTCTTTGGGCTTATCCTTATCAGTAAAATTCAGTATAAATTCTGATCTTACAGTACATGTAACTTTAATAAGGTGATAATGAAGACCAAAGGCAGATTTGGATTGGGAAGGGGGACCTCAATTCCACGGAGCAATAGATTTTATGAACTAGCTTTCAAGGTGCAGTCAAAATGCTTCCATTCAGGAATAACAATGTCTGCTTAGTTATCTTAACTGGAGAGAATTAGATTCAGGTTTTTTTTTTTTTTTTCTCCCTAGACTTCATAGGTCTATTCCTGGGATTTGTTATCAAGATTGTTCTAATAATACCATTTAATTAACCCCTTCCTTTTAAAAAGCTTAGAGTTATAATTCTAAATTACTTTCCCTGACTTACTCAATTTTACTATTATCCTACTTCTAATTCATTTTTCTAATTCCCACTGTGGGAAAGAAACAAATGAAGTGCTTGGGAAAGAGAGAAGTTCATTCTCTTTTCACTAAAATGACTTTTTGGTGATCACCAATGACCTAACAACCACGTTATCTATCCAAGGTCTAGTCAGAAATGCCTGTAGGGAAATGGCAAGTCTTTGATCACTCTACATTAGAATCAACAATTCAAGAAACATTTATTAAATACCAACTGGGTACAGCCAATGTTTTGTACAAAGTAGATATTGGGAGAGATACAAAGTTTAGATTAGACGATTTAGAGAAACACTATAACATAAAAAGATATCTATAATGGAAAACAAGTTATAATTATATGAGAGAGGTACAAATAAAATGCTTTATAGGTTCTGAAGGAAAAGGCATTTATTAAAGTAGAAACCAGGGAAGACTGGGAGGAAGTAGCATTTGAGTTAGTTTTTAAAGGATGAATAGGCAAAGAGAATGAAAGAATTTAATACAGTGACCTGTATGAACAAGGAGCCAGACATAAATTAGATGCTTAGTAATTATTTGAGGCATCAAGTTATGCAGTGGAGATAGTGATAGACTCAGAATTAGGAAGATCTGAATTCATTTCTTATATTAGATACTGACCTGTGTACCTGGGCAAATAACTTTCAGTTTCCATTTCTTAATGTGTAAAATGGGAATAATAACAGGATTGTTTAGAGCAGGACTTCTTCAATTTTTTCCACTCCAAACCCCTTTCTTCCCTCTCTCTTTCCAAAAATTTTACTCAGTCCTAGGTTATATAAAATAGGTATATAAATCAAATAATTATAATAAATTCTAAAAAAAATTACTTAAAAGCAATTCTTTGATATATATATGTATATTTACATGTATAGACATATAAAATGTATTATTTATTTATTAAAGATGAAATCAAATTTGCATACGAATAAGATGTATATGCTTGTTTATTTTTACATAAAAATTATATCTTGGAGGGATATTTGATACCTCTTACTGTTAAATTTTTCACAAGTCCCACATTCAGTTGCATGGCCCCCATTTGGGATCACGAACCACAATTTAAGAAAAAACTTTGTTTAGAGGATCAAAAGAAATAACATATGTAAAGTACTTTGCAGTCTTTAAAGTACGATAAAAATATTAGCTATTATTGTTGTTGATTGAGAATAGTTAAAGAAAGAAGAGGGTCAAAGAAAGAACCTTGGGGAGCACTTACCTGAAGGAGGAAGGGTCAGAAAGAAGAAAAGGAACATTAGGTGAGGGATCTAGGAAAATATAGTTTTCTAAAGTCAAGAGAGCGATGATTATCCAGATAAAAGCATTATCAGTTTAGTCATATACTTCAGAGTTGTTGAAGATGAGGACTAAAAAGACCATTGGATTTAGAAATCGGTTATTGGAGTGATCTTTACAACAGGAATTTCAGGTGGAGAGCTAGTGGTAAAAGACTGATTTTAAGAGGCTGAAGGAGAAAAAAAATGTAATGACGAAACAATGGAAGTATGGGTTGTATCCACTTTTCCAAGAATGTTGGTATTTAAGGGAAAGAAAAAGAAGGGAGTTTTTGTGAATGGGAATCAAGATAAGGAGAAGATGGAAGCTCCTCAGTAGCTCCTCCATGGTCTCATGAGTAGAATTAGAAGAGATGAGCATTGAGAGCAAATTTACTTGAAGTAGATTGTTAAGCATTCTTTTTTTTAGTTTTTAATTTTTTTTTATATTGTTAAGCATTCAATGGCTCTGTGTGCATACAACATAGATTCATATACTATAAACCTGAATTAATTGTAAACCCATTGAGGTACCAACCATGATGAATGTAGTAGCAGCAGCTGTTACAATGGAAGGGATGAAGGCATTGCCCCAGGCCTCTGATTTGTTTTACACTTGTTCTCAGTTACATGTGTAATTGAATTCTCTAAAGGAAAATGTTTAACTGTCAAGAAAATGGTTTGTTTTTACATCTAACTTAAACACAGATGTGTGTTCTGGACCTGTGCAGAATATATCAGTTTTGCATAAAATCAGCTGAAGTTTTGCTGAAATAAGCTATGTTTGTAGACAGCTTTGCCTTTTGAGGAATTGAAATGGTGACTACATTGGGACATTCCAAAATCAGATTTTAGCCTGGAACAAGCTATTCATGCTCATGGCATTTCAGACTATCTCATTTCTTAGTGACTGTAGCTTAGGGTTTCCCAAAGATGGCACATTCTTTAACTTCTGTCTCTTCCAGATTCTTTGAAAAACTGTCTTTATGTGAAATTTCATGCATCAGTTTGAATTCTAAATATCAAACATTTGATAGAGAAATTTGATCTGTTTCTTTTTCTTCTCCAAACCATTATTTTTCCACAGTCTGATTTGTTGCTATGGAGCAGAAACAAGTAGCAATATACATTTCATTCTGCATTTGTTTTTCTGTTTGTATAGAAAATGTTTCTTTCCAGTTTTTAAACCCTCCTTTAGAATTCAATGATGATCCTGGATAATTTAAAAAAAATTTAACAGCCCTCAGCTCAAAGCCACCTGTCCCCTGAAATCATGTGCCTTATCATAAAGATAAAGGACATGCTCTTTCTCTGTTGTCCTGGGCCCAGGGAAGAAGTTAGATCATAATTTTTTTTCCTTTTTGATTTGATTTTTCCTGTGCAGCAAGATAATTGTATAAATATGTATGCATATATTAGAACTAACATATATTTTTTACCATGTTTAACATATATTGGATTATGTGCTATCTAGAGGAAAGGGTGGGGAGAAAAGGGGGGGATTGAAACAGGTTTTGCAACGGTTAATGTTGAAAAATTATCCATGCATATCTTTTGAAAATTAAAAAAGCTTTAATAAAGAAGAATTTTAAAATGTTAGAGATATTTAGCAAAAAGATTATTCTTTTTGTGCTTTTTAATAAAGGCATCTTACCCTTAAAAAAAGAATTTAGATTATAAACATGTACTGCTTCTGGTCTCCTGCCTCATGAACTATTTGGCCTTGCAGACATCTCTCTCACTTTGATTTCTGCCACTGGGCCTGGACAGGCAAGTAACCATATCTCAAGTCTTGATAAAATATGAAATTTAGTTAATTCAAAATCCAAAGACCCCAGTGAAAGATATTTTTTAATCAAATGGTTTAGCATAAGTTTATTTCATAATATTCCTCTTTCTGGAAGGCATAAGATGACCCAGTGAATAAAGCCCTAGGCCTAGAGTCAGAAACTTCTGATTTCAAATCCAGCCTCAGACATATAATAGCCGTATTATCCTGGGCAAGTTATTTAACTTCCGTCTGCCTCAGTTTCCTTAACTGTAAGATAGGGATAATAAATACACCTAACTCCATGGATAGAGAACCTGTAGTACAGCTACAGTGTTGGTGTTTGAGTGTTGCTACTCAAAGAAAGTCAGAACGAATCTGGAATCCCAGCTCCTAAGGATCTGACAATTCCACAATTAGTCACTGGGCATTTGGGAGTCAGCAAAGTTCAGTATGTTATAAAAATATGTTGGAAACTTGTGATAATGATTTTATGGGTCTGCCTTATAAACTTAACATTTTTCACTAAATTTCTGAGAGTGGAGTCCAAGACGAGCTGCTTTGTTTCTCCCTGTGGCAAATGGTATCACAGGAAGTTCCAATGTACAAAGAAAGCCCAAACTCAAAACAATGCTAGGTCCAAGGAACCAACTCCACCTAATTGAGAAGAGTTAGAAGATTTTGAAAACAGATAAAGAAGAAATCACATTATCCTAATTGGTATGCCGGAAGAACTATATTTGCAAATGCTGAAAGAATTCCTTGAGGGAAGATTAAGATAAGTTGCTAATGACTGAAACAGACTGTCCAATAACAATCGAAACAACACATGGCATGCAGTCAGAAACCACTTCCAGACCTGGCTGCTGTGCCCAACAGCCACCTTTATACAGACCCACACACACTCAAAGTAGACTTTGTTCAATTCCATTTACCTCAAAATGATGAAGTGTTTATTAAATCCTGCCAGGATATGAATTTA
Source organism: Sminthopsis crassicaudata (assembly GCF_048593235.1). NCBI lineage: Eukaryota > Metazoa > Chordata > Mammalia > Dasyuromorphia > Dasyuridae > Sminthopsis > Sminthopsis crassicaudata. The sequence goes on along the minus strand of NC_133617.1, from coordinate 351,318,377 downwards.
TAGTTCAGTATGTTTATGATAAGATTAAGAAGGAATTGACAGGAAGTAATAATATAAAATGTGGTAGAAGTAATCTTCAAGGATTAAACTCAGGAGATAATAGATCAGTAAAACAAAGAGCAGAGTCCATCGTCGAAACATGGAGTAAACTAGAATAGCTTTCTGATCCTTTCTGGCTTAGAGAGTCTATGGAAAATCTTTATTCATATTAATTTGAGCTGATTAAAATTAAAACCTGTTTGTGTGTGCTATCCTGGATCCCCAACCTTTAACAGTTGTTTCAATTTTTAAGGGATTAAAAAAAACTTTTCTTGAAGTGCATTTTTTCTTCCTAATACAAACACAAGAACATGATTAAAATTAAAGAATTTTCAGGCATTTTAACTAGAAAACAATGAGAAACATTTTTATAGGATGTGAATCTGCCCTCATGTCATTTTTCATTATTTTCAAATACACTAATGCCTTGATTAACGAAACCTCTGGGAACAAAATTTCTTTATAATAACAAGGTTTGCTATGTTATTAAAAAAACAATTATGTGATTTAGTGATAAAGTTTCCACTAAGCTATGCCTAAGGAAAAAAAAAATACCTTTGCATGTATCTCCTGACATAAGATCATAGGGATTTAAGTCTGAAAGGGACTTTAGGGATCAAAGCCATTTTTACTAATGAGAAAATTAAAATACAGAAAGGAGAAGAGGCTTAAACAGAGTCATACAGCTAGTTGAGCTAGGGTTGAAGTCTAGGTTTTCTACTTTCAAATCTTTCTACTACATTATAGTTGTGGTTGAAGTTGCTGACTCCAGGCAAAGTTGTGGAAATGGTGGTTTGTCTGAACTCATATCTAGCCTATACTTAAGTAATTCACCATTTTCTTTCCTTCAGGGGTGACCTTTTCTTCATACTACTACTCCCCCCCCCAATTTGGTGTCCTCTTTCTTTTTTCCCCTTTTCTTTTCCTTTTTTTGGTACTTTCTAGGCTCATGCAAGGTCCTGTACTAGAACCTGAGAATACAAAGACCAAGACAAACACTAATGGTTCCTGTCCTCAAGGAGCTTACAATCTTTTGAGAGTAGATGGGCATAATGCTGTAAAATAGATAAATGCTGCTGCTCAGATACAGATTGATTCTTTTATTATCCTAGTTGATATTTGTTGTTCATCTTTCCTTCTCAAAAAAGACCAATGACATCAGGAGGAGGATGTCTCCACTTGTAAGTAAATTTAATTTAAGTGGGTCAGGGCTTTGCAAAGTCATCAGCTTCATCTATCTCCTCCTGTATCAAGTATCCAGACATAAGTGTCTGGTGTCAAAATATGTCTAGTTGATAAGACCTGACTTGAGGGCTTTTTGTTGTTTTAGTTGCTTAGTCTTGTCCAACTTCATATGAACCCATTTGGTGTTTTCTTGGCAAAGAGTTTGGAGAGGTTTGTCATTTCCTTTTCCAGTTCATTTTGCAGATGAAACTGAGACTTCTAAAGAGATTAAATGACTGTGGGTCTCACATCTGAAGATCATGATGAGGGAATAAATAATGACTAATCAATTAATTCAAATAAGCATTTTTTTTTAGCTTTTACTTGGTGCATTATACTGTATTAGATAATGAGGATGGATATAGAGTCAAGTACCCTGAAAATCTTATGACCTATGGGTCATTACTAACATAATTTTACTTGATGAAATGATATTTAAAAAAAGGGAATTGGTTTTAATTTCACTCTATTTGTATTAACTTGTCAGCCATTAGCCAGGTCTACATGGTCAAAGAAAAGTGCTTTTTTTTCCCCAAAGGATTTAAGCCATTGCCCGAATTTGTTGGCTAGATCAGTAAATTAGTTTTCCTTGTTGATTTGTCTTTTGTATATAGTTTTCTTGAATATTAAATTAAAAAGTGATAAATTTTTTCTTTATCATTGATTATTTATGATTGTGTGATTTAAACCACTCTACTGTCTCACAGGCAATGTGTGTGTGTGTGTGTGTGTGTGTGTGTGTGTGTGTGTGTGTGTGTGTGTGTGTGTGTGTGTGTTTGTGTGTATGGTTTGTGGAACATTTTGTGCTCTGGGCATCCAAACTAATGAAATCAGCCACAGCAATTTGTTTCAGTGGAATTTTATGCATTTAAATTCAGCCTTTCTGTGTATACATATATTTGTGGGTATATTGTATATAAAATAAATCTTCATTTTGTATATGCTGTATAATATTTAAAAATTTTATTTTTGTAAAATAAAGACCTTGATTTGAATATCACTACTTACTGTAATCAATAAGACTACTCAAACTATACATTCTAGTAATAACTTTTTTTCAATTTTCCCTGAATTTCCTTATACTGTAAATTTTTAAAGGCCAAAGAGTCAGACTATGAATATTTTAATAAGTATTTCCTGCCTCAGAAATGATTGAACCAATTTCATTATAGTTTCCATAATGATTCACCTTTGGGAAGGACATGAATATGGAAAATTTCAAGTCTAAAGGATAAATAATTTTTTAAAAGAAATTAAATCATTAACTGAAAAAAAAAGTCACTTATAACCTTTACTTTATTTTGACTACCAAGAATGTTGAAAGTAGTCAGTATTCTAAAGACTCTTTTTATGCTATAACTATTATTTTTATTTCTTGAATTTATTTTTATGATTTTATAGCTTCACTGAACCTTTTTATTTTTTCTTATTTCAAATTATGTAGGTTCTTTCAATTTAATAAGTTAGTTCAACATAATTTTCTATCTTTATCTCCAAAGGTCTATATTTCCTCATAAAAGAATGAAAGCCTTTTTTTTTTTTTTTTTTTTCCAAATTAGAAAAGATCTTTCCTCATCTGTCTTTCTTTTGGGGTTTTCTTGGCAAAGAGACTGGAGTGGTTTGCCATTTCCTTCCCTTATTTTACAGAGGAGACAAACAGGTTTAAGTGACTTGCCTGGGTTCACCTAGCTAGCAAATGTGAGGTTACATTTGAACCCAGGTCTTTGTGACTGCAGGCTCAGAATTTAATGCATTGTGGTACTACTTAGCTGCTCTTATTTACTGCTATATATACTACAGGTAATAAAAGATCAGAAATAGTGCACACTTAAATACGGCTTTAAAGTTATAAGGAATCAGATAGCAGTCTCAGTTTAAGAGCTAAGATAGTCCTGGAAGTCCCTAGTACAAGTGTTGGGTGCATTGTACCTAAATTTATGGCCCTGTCCTTGTCTCTGCTCTGGGCCTGTAGGTATATTCTTCGGTGTCTCCCGGAATGTGAAATGTCTTCCCAGGCTTCAAAATATAAATGGTGGGATGGGAGTAGGAGAAGGGAAAGCAAAACCCTAGTAATGTTCACCAGTGGTCATGCTATATTTCAAGGAGAGTCTAATAATTCAGTCCTGTTTAACTAGAGATTGTAATGATCTAAAATGATGATATCTCCCAGACTGGGCACATAATTATTTTTCTAATGATCTGAAGGTGTCTTATTTCTTGAGAGTAGGAGTGCCTTAATTTCTGATTTTTTATCTCCAGTACCTCTGACAATGAATTGCAAATTGTAGACATTTATTAATATATTTTTGTTGAATTGCTTGTTGAAATTTTCATTCCCTTTTTTGCAGAAATTTCAGTGTAGCAAATTCATGTTCAATTTGGGAATTAAAAAAATTCATTCATACTTTTATTTAGTACATACAGTGGAATATATTGATATTCTAGATGGCCAGTTTCTATGCCAGGTACTTTGTAGAACACACAGAACAACAGCCCTTGCCTTTAAATTGTTTGCTGTTCAATTGGACCAAAGGAATATTGATTGGAACCAGAGGGCTTGAATCTCAATCCCATTTCTATAGGACTTGTCACTTAACTTTGTTTGCTAGGTTTCAGTCAAGTATTTAATCCTAATTATGTCAAGGATTAAGATCTCCAATATGAAGAAGTTGGAAAGGTGACATGCAGAGTAAGAGAAGACATTTAAAAACTTATTTATTTATTTAATATTTTCCCCTTAGTTACATTTAAAACAATTATTTTTACATTTGTTTTCAATATTTTTGAGTTCTAGATTCTTTCCCTTATTATATTTCCAATATTAAGAAACTACTTATGAAGTTATACAAAACATTTTCATAAAAGTCAAGTTGTGGAAAAAAAAAACCCATAGATCTTTCACCCTAATGAAAATAAAAACCCTCAAGAAAAATTAAGTTGAGAGGGAGAGAGAGAGAAAGAGAGAGGGGGGGGGAGGAAAGGGAAAGAGAAGAGGGGGAGGGAGAGAGGGAGGAAGAGGGGAAAGGGGGAGAAGGAGAGGGGGAAAGAAGACTTCAATCTGTATTTGGCTACCACCAGATCCTTTTCTGGTTATGGGTAAGATTTTTCATCATAAGCCCTTCAGAGTAGTTGTAGATGATTATACAATTAAGAATAAAAAGTCATTCACAACTGGTCATCCTAGAACATTGCTGATATTTTGCATACAGTTCATTTCACTTTGCTTGAGTTCATGGAGGACTTTCCAGGTTGGGTTTTTTCCCCCCTGAGAGCATCTGGCTCATAATTTCCCATAGAGCCATAATATTTCAACATAAAGATACACCATATTTATTAAGCCATTCCCCCCTTAATTTCCATCTTTTTTCTTTTTTTTTTGCCCTAAGAAGAGAGTTGCTATCAATATTTTTTGACTACATAAGTCATTGTCCTTTTTTTTCCTTTTGAATCTCTTTTGGTATTCATGCCAAGTAGTGGTATTGTTAGGTCAAAGGATACCCATGAATTTATAGCCCTTTGGGTATAGATAATATATTTTGGTCATTTTTCAATTTGGACATGGCTTTTATTTTTATTATTATTATAAATTTGACTCAATTCCCTCAATGTCTGAGAAATGAAGTCTTATCAGAGAAACTTGAAGATATTTTTTGACATGGCCAATGTATGATGTTATTTTGATAGACTATTCATATTTGTTACAAAATCCTTGGTTTTCTTCCCCTCCTTCCCTCCCCTCCTTCCTTTCTCCCTTCCCTCCTTTTTTCCTTTCTTCTTCCCTTCCTTCTTCTTTCTCCCTCCCTCTTTCTCACCCTTCCTTTCTTCCTTCTCCAATGGGAGGGCTGGAAGGACAAGGGAGTGGCAATAGAGACAGGACAGTCCCTAAAAACAAGATAGAAAAGGGAGTCATTGGGGTATCTTTTAAAAAATCAGAATAGAATAGCAAGAAGATTTTAAAAAGAATCACAAACAAATAGAGCAGCTTTGAAAACTAGAGATAGAACTAATATCTATTGTATCATATAAGTATAGTTAATGTTTTAATAAAATTGTAATAATAACATTTTCCTTGCTAAACAAACCATTCATTAACTTTGAATCACCACCTCTTTAATCAAAATAACTGTTAATGAGAATTGTTTAATAAATTCAAAAATAAAAAAGCAAGGTATGAGTCATAGAGATCTTCAGTTTCAAGTTTGTTTCTTTTTTGTTCATATGTGTATATATGCATACCTATGCACATACTCATATATATATGCATGTATGATGCCCATTTGGGAGTTCTTAGCTTCAGAACAAAAATATAATTTAAAAAATGAAAAGTTTGAACTGGATTATCTCTAAAGTTTTCCATCTGGCACTAAATCCTATTTTATGATCTTTAATGAAACAATCAGTACATATAAGACTATATAAAAACACAAAATATATAAAAACATACACATACATTTATATACACATGTATATGTCTACATGCATAAACATTTAAGTCTGTATATATGTAGAAACATATATACACATACATACACACATATATTATAAATGCACACATTTACACATATACACCTAGATAGTATGTGTATGTGTAAATTTGGGAATGCAGCTGTAAGTCCAGAGGAGTTTGAGAAGGCAAAGGTAGGCAGGATGCTTTCTTGTCTCAGAAATTACTATTATTGTTTTCCACCGCCATTAGCTGTTTGGAAGCATATTCCTTTTCTCACTACTGCTGCTTTCCTATAGAATTCTTTCTTGATGCTTTCAGTAAAGAAGATCATGGGGTCTGAAGAAGGGAAGAACTCAGGGTTTGCGAGTGGAGTTCTGGCCAAGAGGGAGCTCATCATCTGCTGCCCTCTGAAGCAGTTTGTTAACTTGGCAGAAACATCAAGCTAGTTTTGTGGCCACCATTGAACTCTATGTGTGGAACCTGGAATCCATATATCCATGTGCAGGTTTTTCTGTCTGTATTATTTGGTTCAGGATAAGAGAAAGCTTTCTGGCTTTCATTTCAACCTCTGGCTCCAGGGCCTATGGTGTTTATGGCCGGATGCCAGCAGTATATCATAGGCTTTACAGTGAGTGCAGAAAAAGAGAAAAGGGTCAAATTCTATTGCAACAACTACCATGGCTGTAAAAATCTCTGCATAACAATGGGATTTGCAATTCTTAAACTGATGGGCCTCTAGATACCAATCCACATTTAGTACAGCAAACTGAATTCCATTGAAACAAATATGGAAAGATCTGGAGGGTCGTGTATCCAACCGAAAAGGGGATGCCTGTGCCAAAGAGACCATCCTCAAACTGTGACCAAACATGAACACTCATAGGGTGCCCTACTTATACTGATAGAGCTATGATTAAAGATGAAAAATGACTTCATGCAGTTACAGTTATACCAACTAGACCCAAAGATTTCACATAGCTATGATTCTCCAGGGATGCAGAGGTCAAGATTTCTTTTAAACCTTCTAATCCTGGGAAACTATCAGCTATGTCTCTCCATAAACCTTTCATAGAGTAGTGACTCAATGTTTTGGATATCTTTCTTTGGTTATTTTAAAATCTTGAGGATGCTAATATATAATCTTCAGACTGCCCATCAATGTGTCTCATTCTTGATAGAGTGTTGGTATACCTTTATTTCTAATTGAGTACTTTGAATAATGGCTTGTGGACCATTTCTTACGCACAAGGCATTGTTATGCCCATTTTTGCCTGCTGCTTATTTCCTATTTACCCACATAATGATTTGCATGTTTTCTCTCACATTAGACTATAAACATCTTGACAATAGGGTCTATCTGATCTTTTTTTTTTTAATAGCATTTTATTTTTCCAAATACATGTATAGACAGTTTTTAACATTCATTTTTGTAAAACTTTGTGTTTAGAATTTTTCTCCTTCTCTCTTACTTCCCACTTTCTCAAGACAGCAAGCAATTTGATATAGATTAAATATGTGCAATTTAAAAAAATTCCATATTTGTCATGTTGTAGTGTTTCAGGACTTGATAGAATTAATACAATGTAATCTGCTTAAAAGAATGTTGAGAGAATCATTATGTTTTATTATCTTACTTTTGTTTGAACTTGCTACATATTATCTTCAGACACATTGGGGGGTGTGGACTGCCTTCTCCTTGTTTTATACTTTATGGAAATATTCAGAATATTATTGAATAAAGTTGCCTGCCTGGTTGCATCAGTCATTTAATTTAATGTAAGGCATCTTACAAGATAAATCAGTTAAGAGGGAAAAACCACAAGAAAGAGAAAAATCCAAGCAAACAATAGAAACAACAACAACAAAAATACTATGCTTTGATTCATAGTCTCCATATAGCATTTTCCATCTTAAGTCTATATGAATTGTCTTGGATCATCACATTGTTGAAACCAGTCATATTTTACTTTTTTTTTTATATTTCCCAGTACAGTGCTTGATATATAGTAGGTGCTAAATGAATGTTTATTGACTGATTACAATTTTGAGGATTCTGAAGTCATGGTCTATGCCCGCATAGGTCTATACCTATGACTTATAGCCCCAAAGCATCATTGGGAAAAGAATGGGTTTTGTGACATTCATTAATTTGGGGATGATTAAAAGAATCATATAATTTTCCAGTATTGAATAGTTCAAACACCTTCTCAATTCTGTGTCTAGATCATTGTGCATCTGATGACTTTGGAGTCAGTAAAAATTATGTTCAAGCCTGGCCTCTGACAAATGCTAGCTGTGTGATTTTGGGCAAGTCATTTAACCTCAAAGGGTCTCTGGTTATCATTATAGACAAGTTGGTGATCTCTTTGTTAGAAGACTTTTTGCACTGGTAATTTCCCACACCAAAAAAACCATAGATTGAGATCAAAATATATTTCTCGATATTTAATGTGGGGGAATTTGGCTATCCATTCAGCAGCATGCAAGTATTCTCCTTTTTTTCATTCACTTTGATTTTTTTTTTTATGAAGTCAGACTAATATCTTTACATTTATTGTGTATTTCAGGAAGTATTGTAGTGTTTCAGGACTTGATAGAATTAATACAATGTAATCTGCTTAAAAGAATGTTGAGAGAATCATTATCTTTTATTATCTTACTTTTGTTTGAACTTGCTACATATTATCTTCAGTGACACATTGGGAGGTGTGGACTGCCTTCTCCTTGTTTTATACTTTATGGAAATATTCAGAATATTATTGAATAAAGTTGCCTGCCTGGTTGCATCAGTCATTTAATTTAATGTAAGGCATCTTATTTAAAGAGAATTGTCAAGTTGAACTTTGTTCTTTCAGGTCAGTCAAATGCTTTTAAAAGTTAATAAGTAGAATGGAATCTTATATCCTTTCCCTATCTCAATCATTTATTTGACCATAGAAGATCTGCTGTAAAAAACCTTCTGTAGGAATTTGCCTGTTCTCTTTTTGAAAATTTTTCATTGAAAATGCTTTTGATGTATGCACAGACACATTCTCATAAAAATTTTTGTAGGGAAGAAGTAACAGGCATCAGGATGAGTGGTTGTTCATGTTTTCTCTTTTCTCTCTACCTACTTCTTTTATTTTTTGTAAAAGCATCTACTTTTTCTTTGGGAAGCTTCCCCTCTTGGAGATCTTGACAGCTAACTCCTAAGTATTTTTAAAATCATGCTCTCTTCAGCATGGTGCAGATCCATCTCCCTTTCTCCAACTCATCTTAAGTGCCATCAATCTTTCCTCACATAGTAAGTCAGATACTAAATTATTAGAGCCTAAATTTGATGACTCACTATTGATACTATTGAAAGTAGATTTCTATAAAAACACTGGCAGATCTGTTCTAGACTTGCATTTGTTTGTGGTCCTCCTTCCAGTTTCACCCCTTTGATTTTTCAAAGCCATCTGACTTAGTTGGATCTTCTGCCAACCGCCCTACTGCCTTATATTTTCCTCAGCTGCTCCTGTTATTCTCCTCCACAAGGTTTTATAAATTACTTTGTACTCTCAAAAGTAATGACCTTTGGCTGCTGAGTCCCTCACTTTGACCTCGCAATTGCCTTTTGAGGTGTTTTCTGGACTCTTACTCTGGTATTGCTATAACTGTTGAATTGGTTAATCTTCTTTAAAAAATGGTGGAAGAATCAATGTCTTCATTTTTGTCATTTGCTATTTTTCAGAGTTGATAGTTTGTTTATATGGATTTGCTTGGTGTAGTGATAGTTGCATGAAGGGCTTCTTCATCTTTTTTTTTTTTTTTTCTAATTTGTTATTTAGTTGGACTTTTGTTTTAACCAGAATATTTTAGAAGAAACTGCTGATTCTGAAGTGACTGGTCCTTCTGTAACAAGTCATTTTCTCTTATATTATGCCTTTCACATATAGTCTATGTTTTTTCCATGTAGAACCTTCTAACTTTCTTTTTGAAGAAAGTAATAATAAGATACAATCATGGAGCTTCTGAGCAGTCAGCAAAACTCTGACCTTTCTTAATCATAAAATTCTATTTTATGACAAAGTATTTTATATGATAGTCTCTTAAATTTTGACCTAGAAAAGGTTTTAATTATCATATAGTCTAACCTCCCCATTTTACAGAGGAAAAAAACAGATCTCTGAAGGAGTAATCGGCTTGTGTGAGGTTACACAATTATTATGAATTAGAGAATCCAGGTTTGTTAAGTCCAAATCTAGCTTTCTATTCTTGTCCTCTGCCCTTGATTTTTGATACTTTTTCATATTCTTCCATTTATACAGAAGTCACTGAATATCAAGTTCTCCCTGGAATTTCTCTATTTGTCCATCTTCTGCAATGGAAGTTTCCCCAAAAGCTGCAGTGACTTTTATAGTGATCTATTAGTTTGTATTTGTTCTAACCCATCAATTCAATATAAGCTAGCTAAGTGCCATATGAAAATATATGTCTGATTGTTTTTCTGCACAAAACAAAATCAACCCACAGATTCCTTTATTCACATTTCTGAAGAAAACATGCAAGCTTTCTTTCCATTTAGCAGTTAATTTTTTTTTAATGTCAGAAGAAATAATATAGGGATACTCTCAAGGTCTCTCTGAAGAACTTTGGAATTGATTGCATGACATGGAAGATAATGGCACAGGACCACCCAGGATGTTATAGCCACATCAAAGAGAAGGCACTGCACTCTGTGAATAAAGTACAATTGTAGTAGCTGAAAAGAAATGTGAGATATGTAGATTTAGAGAATCCACCCTAAATGTTCACATGGACTATTTGGGCCTGACCTGTGGTAAAGTGTTCTAGACTCATATTGGTCTAATTGGTCACAGTTAGATATACTGTACCTGGGCTCCAACATAATAACTTCATTTTGGTCTTTTTTGAGAATGAAGGACAGCAATCACCTAACCAAGTTTTTTATGTTTTTCTGGTTTCATTTATAGCAAAAATGTGAATGGTTGTACTTTGATTCTTTCAGTAGTTCATCCTTTCATTTATCACTGGGCAGATACAATGTGCATTTTGCAGGTTGATCATCAACGGATAAGTTCATATTTGTTGTCAGCCTGGGAATTTTACGATTCTTAGCAGCATTTGCTCTCTTTCAGAAAACATCATTTGAACTTAGGCCTTCCTCACTGTAGGCCACTGGTTCACCTATTTATTAAGAGCTTTCTAAGGGCAGTGAGATGCCACAGCAGATACAACATTAATTAATCCTGTAGTCAAGAGGACCTGAGTTCAAATCTGGTTTTGGAAAGTGATTCTGGGCAAGTCACTTAATCTCAATTATCTCCCAAGAATGAAAAGTAAAAATAAAAAAGAACTTATTACATGCTAAGTGTTGGGGTACAAAAAAGGTAAAAATAATAGTCCCTGTTCCAAAAGAAACTCACAATGTAATAGGGGTCAGTGATATAATAAAAATCTGAATATTTAAGTTATATACCATGTAGGTGGAAAGTAATCTAGTGAGGAGGCAGAGGAATAGGACCAGGAAAGACCTCTTGCAGAAGACAAGATTTGAACTGACTTTTGAAGGCAATCAGTAAGAGGAGTCAAGGAGGGACAGAATATACAAAAGCTTGAAGGCAGGAGATAGAATGACATGTGTGAGACTCACAAGCAGACCAAGAGTGATGAGATATTGTAGTACCTGAAACAGAGTCAAGAGTAAGAAGACGTAAAAAGATAGGAAGGACTCCGAGTGCCTTGCAGAGGATTTATATTTGATCCTAGAAAGTGTTGCAAGCCATTGAGTTTGCTGAGTAGGTAGGTGACATCAGGTCCATATTTCAGGAAAATTATTTGGGCATCTAAGCTGAAGATGGATTGAGGTGGGAGAGACTTAAGTTAATGAGATAAATTGGGGGCTTTTGCAATGGTGAGGAGTAATGAAGATCTGGCTTAGAGGAGTAATGAAGATCTGGCTTAGAGTCATGGACAAATGAATAGAGAAGAGTGGAGTAGTGCAAAAATTGTTTAGTGGTAGGACTAACATGGCTTCATAATTAATTGGCTATAAGAGGGTAGTGAGAGTGAAGAGTCAAGAATGATTCCAGTTTGTGAATCTGAAATACTGTAAATATAATAAAACTATCAAAGAAATAAGGAAGTTTGAAGGTAGGAAGATTGGGATGGGGGTGGAAGGGGTTGGAGATGTCTGTGGGATATTCTGTTGGAAATATTCAGTAGGTAATATTATGAAGACAAAAGACAGACTAGTCTTAGAGAGACAGACAGACAGATAGACAGAGACAGACAGACATACATAGGCAGGGCAGCTAGGTGGTGCAGTAGATAGAGTATCAGACCAGAGGTCAAGAAGATTGAAATCTGGCCTCAGACATTTGCTAGTGTATGACCCTGAGCAAAGCACTTAGTCCTGTTTTCCTCAGTTTCCTCATCTGTAAAATGAGCTGCAGGAGGAAATGGCAAATGACTCCAATATCCAGAGTATCCCAAATGGGGTCACAAAGATTTGGATGTGACTAAAAAGATGACTAGACAACAGAGAGACAAAGATAAAGACCAGATCTGTGCACATGCTTGCTCACTCACTCTTTGTCTCTATCTCTGTGTCACTGTTTCTGTCTCTATGTCTCTCTCTGTTTCTCTCTCTATCTCTGTCTCTTTCTGTCTTTGTCTTCTCTTCCCCCCCTTTTTTCTCCCCATATATACATTCAAAGTTGTTTGCATAAAAGATGATTGTTGAGTCCATCTGTGGGAGGTGATGAAACCAATAAAGGAGGAGGGGAAAGAGAAAGGGAAGGGGAAGGGAGAGAGGGAGACAGAGAGACAGAAAAGAAGAAGAACAAAAGGAGGAAGAGAAAACCCCAGTCTATCTCCAGGCCTTTATTTAAAACCTTTTTAATTTGGGACTTGCTAGTAACTTGATCTTTTCTGGGATAACCAAGAAACTACCATCAGTTATTATTATGCCACCGTGAAATGTCAGAATAGGACTTCATCCGAGAGTCCACCATGCTTTGCTGATTTTATCATCAGAATTTGTTATCTCTATTTCATTGTGAGACTTTTAAAAAAAAAGTATTAAAAGAAAATAGCAACAGATGAATAGTCATGTTATATATAGGTGTTCTGGAAGGAAATACTTGTTCAAGTTTGATGAATTGGAGACTGCAAGGTTTACATATACCATCATGGTCCCTGCCCTAAAAAAACCCCTCATAATCTATGGGAGCAGTAATATAATATATATGTATATTACATATATATATATGTATATTACATATATATATATGTGTGTGTGTGTGTGTGTGTGTGTGTGTGTGTGTGTGTGTGTGTGTGTATAAAATGAACAAGGATCTTAGTTCTATTGCATTGTCTGAGGTCTACCTCTCTATGGGTCTTTTATTTCTAATTTCACTTCAGATGTAGGTTAGAATCTTCTATAAATAGACCAGAATGAAAACTGGTGATTTTGTGCGGTTTGTTTGAATGAGTTCATTGAAACATCTCAGCAGGGGACTACGATTAACCTGTCCTAATACATTGTCTGTTGATATTTTTCCTTTCATTTTTCTACTGCTTTTCTTAACTTCATAATTTGCCAATTCATTCCTCCTCCCTCCAGCAAATAACTAAAAAGTTATTTTCTTATTTTTCCTGTTAAGCCTTTGAAATCATCATGTTCCAACTCTTTAGTATGATATATATGAAGCATTAGGTTCCATTATGGGAAGTTTTAACCTTTATTCTTAAAAGCATTCAGGCCTTGCCAGGTATCATCAATATTTAACAGCTATTGTTGTGCAATTCAAGGAATTCACATTCTAATGGGTGAGACAACATGCAGACTACTGTGTAGTACAGAGTAAATGGATAGAAATCTTAGGAGGAAGGCTAAAGCCATTGGGCGAAAAAGAGGAGAGGAAGTTGGGGAGGAAGCACTGGGAATAGCCAGTGGGACTCGAGCCAGGCTTGAAGATATAATTGAGTTGCAATGACTAATCAATTAGTCAGTAAACATTTTAGTAGAAAGAGAAAAAAATGAACATGCAATGGTTGCCTTTAAGGATTTAACAGTTTATCTGGAGACACAGCATGTGCATGGTTAATGTGGCTGCTGGTGATCATCTTTGTACTTAGGCAGGCCCTTTGATAACAGATATCTATCTAATCTGAAGCTAGGTTTGCATTAGAAGCATTTCCAGTTTGGTAGAACCTACAACAATGAATAGGGCAGCTTGATGGTGCAATGAATAGAGTTCCAGGCCTGGAGTCAGGAAAATTTCTTTCCTGAGTTCAAATCTAGCTTTAGACACTTACTAGTCATGTAACCCTGCTTGCCTCAGTTTCCTCAACTGGAAAAGAAGCTGGAAAAGGAAATGGCAAACTATTCCAATCTCTTTGCCAAGAAAACTCTTATCAGACATGACTGAACAACAAGAATAATAAACCAGAATGAGTGATCCTGGAACTAACATGTGGTGCCTGTGTGATTCTGGGTCTCATTTTCATTATCTTTAAAGTGAATAGTTAAACCAGGGACCCTCTAGATGGACCCCTCCATCTTTAGATCAGTGATCCTGTAATACATTGGCTCAATTGTTGAAATCTTTGGGTCACCATCACCCCCATGAACCTTTATGTCTAAATTGAGCTTTTGTGGATGCAGATTTTATATAGGACTCCCTCCTCCCAGCTTCCACTCAGAAAAGAACCATATATTTAACTTTTAATATGTCATTAGCTCCTTTCTGCCACTCTCTGCATCCAACTAAAGGTCAAGACAAGATAAATCCCTTATTAAATACTAATTATGTGTCAGGCATTGGGCTAAGGGCTGGAAATAAAAATATGAGCAAAAGGAAAGACAGTGTCTACACTCAAGAAGTTTACGTTCTAATGGGGAAAAATAGAAGCTAAAAAAATGGAAATATGGTAGAGAGTCAAGAAGCTGACTTAAGGTTAAAAGTGAGGATGGATACCTTCTCAGATAGATGTTTGAGATGTTAAGTCTGGTCTGAGGGAAAACTAAAACCTATTAGTGAATATAGGTTCACTTTATTAATGTCTTTTTAGGAAAGAAATACATGAAATGTTGATAAGTCAAATCATATTTTAAATGTACTTTTTTGCTGTTTAGTTGTTTTAGTCACGACCCCATTTGGGGTTTATTTGGCAAAGATACTGGACTGTTTTGCCATTTCCTTCTCTAACTTACAGATAAGGAAACCAAGGCAGACAAGGTTAAATGACTTGCCCAGGACATGGCTAGAAAGAGTCTGAAACCACATCTGACCTTAGGAAAATGAGTCTTTCTGCCTCTAGGCTGGGAGTTCTAACTACCAAGCTCTCTAGCTGCCCTAGTAAATGTATTTTCTGGAACGTGTTATTTAGAATAGCCTCACAGAAAATTCTTTGGGAAAGCATGTAATCCTTTTGTAAAGTAAATAACCAACTTCTAATTTATGGTTTTAAAAATTCAAATTGTTATGCATATATCCGATTTTCTTAAAGCAATACTAAGGTAGTGGTATTTCTTGTGATAAGTGCAGGTATTTATATCCAGCATCAATGAACTATCAAACAATGGATGATCAATATAAATATGAATGAATAATAATCAAATCAATAAACTATTTGTTAAATGCTTGTTATGTGCCAAACACTGTTTCTAAGTGCTGGGAATAAAAATATAAGCAAAAGGAAAGACAGTTTCTGGGGACAAAAAGAAAGGCAACTGTGAATGAATTAATAGCGACAGGGCAGCTTAAATTCAGCAATCTTAATGCAGATAAATTTCTACAATTCTGAAATCATCTTTTTGATATCTTTTGTTTATAATAGTAGGATGTGATATTTTTCCTGAAGATGAGTTTAATGACATCCCTTTTCAACCTGGAAATTTACAACTGTTGTACATAATAGACCCTATATAGCGCAACTATCAAAGTCAAGATTGATCATTCACGGCTGTGCTTTGAACTTCCTTGGTCCCTGGAAAAGTTCAAGGCTATTAGAACTCACTGTACCAGGGGAAGGAGAATAATTAACTGAAATTACCAGTGACAACAATATTTGGGCATCTTATCTGTAACTTCTTATCCCATCTGAGTCTTGAAATGTGGTGGTTTTCTTGTTTACAAACTCTGTTTCCTGTTGGCATAATTTTCAGAAGCTTGAACTGGATTCACATGGATGCATATCTTTAAACCTGTATACAGTGTATTATTTGGATAAATATTTGACAAAAACATTAGTGTGCTTTTTTGAAAAGAGCATTCTTGAACTCTTAAGCTTGACACAGGTTTACTTTTCTTCCCAGATTGTTGAAATTGAAGAAAAAAATCTCCCACACAGTTTGTGTATGCTGTATCTTTCAAACCACCTAGAAAGCATGAAATTATGTGTACAAGCACAATATATATGAACTTTTTAATGAGCTTTTAAAAATTACATCTGGCTTAGTCTCTTTTGTTGGATTTTTTTTAAAAAGGATGCATTTCCTCTGTCAGATATTTCTCTGAACCTGTATTATTAGAGTAAACCCTCGCTGGCAAGCAGGGGATTGCGTGACTAGAGTAGACTCAGTTGTGACCTCAGAAAAGTGGTTATGAAAGTGATCTCTTGATCAGAGAAATAGAGCTATGCAGCATGGCAGACCAGCAAAGCCCAGATGAGCTGCCTCCTCCCATACTGCTGGCTCACTCAGAGAAAAATGTATTTATTATGTTCTCTTTCTTAAGCTGAATCATAGTGTGAAATCTTTAAAGCCCAGCTGGTGCCTTTTGAAAAATGTGGGAATTCATCTCTGCAGAGAGTGCCATCCTTGGACATTTGTCTTTTAGAGATTACTGTTTCAGACAACATGTACACGAAAACAGCATGTTTATATGTCTTCCTAACCAACCATGTGTTCTTTTGTAGTTAATTTGGGACTTTAAATATGATTATTCATTTTCTAGCTTTCCAGAGCTGCAGAGTGGAACCTTTTTCTAGTGAGACTTTCCTTTTCCCCCCATATCCCGTTATCTTTTCTGTCTCTTCAATTATCTTCTTTTATTTCAGTCTTAGACATAGTATGCATCTCCATTCACATATCCTCCAAAACACATTGAAGACAGATTTAAAGCTTTGAAGCATCTTAGAGATTGACTTGCCCAATCCCAGCTCATTTGAAAGAAGGAGGAATCAATCCCAGAGAGGTCACACTGGTGGAAGATAGTACAACTCCAGTGTGAATCTTAGTCTACTGATCCCAGATCGTGCTTTCTTCTCATTGTTTCTAACTAGCAGTGATCACCTGGAACATAATTCTAAGGAACAGTAAATATTAGAGTTAGAAGGGACTTTAGCAATCATTGAGTTGATTCATTAAACATTGGTTTAGCAGACACCTAGGAAGCACTGGTTTACAAAGTTTATAGCTGTTGCAAAGTCAAGATAAAATGAATCCCTGTCCTCAAAGGACTTGTAGCCTAGTAGAAGGATAAGATGCAAATATAGATAATTATACAATATGGTATTATATGATAAGTACCGTAGGCGCTGGGTTAGTATGTGGGTAGTTGTGCATGAGTAATATGACTAATTAAGCTTGAGAAAGAAAAGGGAGATGAGAAAAGGAAAGAAAACAATGAAAAGCCAATAAAAGAGAGAAGCTTATGCTTTCAGGACAGATTAGCCTACCTCATAATGCAGTATTTGCAACTACTGTCTTATACCCTGAGACACATGCATATACTGTACATGTAGAAACACACCCAGCCACCCACACAGAATTACCAGTATTCAGAGAAGGAAACTATCCACTCAGTTCTTACACTGTCCAAGTCTTCCATTGCTACTTGGACTAGAAAACTGCCATTGTTTGCTTCTATCAAAAAACTGTGAATGTTGAGCTGAAGGGACTCTGCAGAGGGAAGGGAAGGAAGAAAGTTTCCAGGCTGCTTGTTGAGGAACTTGAAGAAACTTTGGACAAAGATGACTTTGGAAAAATTTAGACTGAATTCAGAGAAGAAAAGGTAGAGGTTTTAGCATTTAGAATTTTTGAATTGTGGACTATGAAGTAGCCATTCATGTGAGAATCCCCTAAATTGGAAGGATTAACAAGGAGTCTGATACAGGCCTCTTTTGGTTCTACTTTGTCATTTTTGAGACAAAACTTAAGGGACAGACTTATATGGAGAAAAATGCAAATCTTTGTAGAGGGTCTTAAAGAATCTATTTGGATTCCTCCAAAGTTTACCATCTACTAGTTCAGAATCAATTGAGTTCTACTCTTGGGGAAGGGATGCTTGTAAATGTGAACTTATTTAAAACTGTAGATTTTAGAGCTAAAAGAAAACATTTATTGTTTCTATTAGTCATCTTGGACTCTTTGTGTCCCCATTTTGGGTTTTCTTGGCAAAGGTACTAGAATAGTTTGCCATTTCCTTCTCCAGCTCATTTTCCAGATAAGGAAAGTGAGGCAGACTTAAGTGACTTGCCCAGGATCACACAATTAAGGCATTATCTGAGATAGGATTTGCACTCAGATCTTTCTGACTTCATGTCTGGTGATCTATTTATTTTGCCACCTAGCTACCTATAGGATACTAGTCTAGAAAAGGGAAATGATTTAGCTGAGTTTACAAGGTGAGTTATTGGCAGTGATCTGGGGATATCAGAGGTCTCTTGATCAGCTATACCAGAGATAATAGTAAATGTTCAAATGTCTGTGAAAAAATACTATGAATTTTCCCCCTAGGCAAATGAGAAAAAAATATTAATAAAATCACATCCTAAGTCAAAGTGTCAGGCACCATCTGATCTGGCTGTTCTTATGTGTAATCTGAGGTCTCAGGGCATAGTTCCACCCTTTCCATATTATTAAGGCTTTAACCTAAAGTGCAGAAAGCCTTTAATCTTCTCAGTTACACTTTGTAATTTCTAAAGGAAAGTTTTACAGTAAGAACATAAAAAGTACGATGGTCCATCATCTAACTATTCTGACTCTGAGCCTGGTGCCCAAGGACACATTTTGGAAAGGTTCCTGAAGAAATCAACCTTTTGCAGTTAGGATTTATCCCCAATTGTTGAGTCCCCTTAATGAGGACAGTGGAATAGCTTTTACTATCCTTGAAAGTGTCCTAGTTCAACTTTTCACTTCCTTCAATAAACATTTATTATACCTATTTTATGCAGAACATCATGCTATGTCCAGAAAGAAGAGTGGAATTTTTAGCTTTTAGATTTTACAAGTGATTCCAGCCTTTCTGGAGCTTTTAGGCTATCAGGATACTAAGACACTAATACCATAGCTACAAAACACAATGCTACATGATAAGTGCTTCAGAAAGTTATGAGGTCAAGGGCTATGTGAAGTGTGATGAGCAAGGTCAGGGAAATGGGTCGTAATGAGATGAGGAGTTCAACAGATGAAGATGGGAACGTCAGGTAGTCAGTTATAGAGTACAGTTTAAGCAAAAATTCTGGGAGACATGACAGAACAATGATGTTCAAGGGGACAGCAAGCTATTGCTGTAGACTAAGTGCAGACTACCTGGAAGAGCTAAGCATGAGGTGATGCTGAGTATAGGAGCTTTCTCCTTCTTAAGGCTTGAAAACCAAGCAAAAGAGTAAGTGCTCAGGAGCCACCTTAGAACAGAAGAATCAGGAATATACTAAATCTATATCTATATTTTGGCACTGGTATGAAGAATAGAGGTATGAGGTATTTTCTATGACATAGTGGAAATATAATTGGATTTTAACTTTGAAGACCTGCATTTAAATTTTATTTCCAGCAATTAGCTGCAAGTCAAAAAGGCAGTAAGAATCATTCTGAATCTGGAACCAGAGAATCATGTCTGATTCCTGACTACCACCTTGGGTGCTAATTTCTCAAAACCTTTTCTATCCTATAATCCTAATTCTTATCTCTAAAATGGAGACTAGACTAGATCATCTCTGAGGGTCTTTCTAGTGCTTTTTCAGCGACCCTATCACTGTGATCTAGTCACTTAATCCCTCTTACACTCTGGTTTTTCATTCTTAAGATGAAGATTCTCTTCTCTGAAACTTCTACCCAGGAACCAGGTTGGATGAAGGATTTAAAGAATGCACAATTATCTAGTTTACACCACTTAACTGTCCCCAGACCATCGCATATTGGATCCAGCCATCCAGCCATTAAGTCAATAATTCCATTTCTTTTGGAAATAGTAAGTCAATTGACTATCTATGAATGAACTTGGGCAGTGAGGTGGTCAATCAGGAAGCCTCTTCTTCATGAGTTCAAATCTGGCCTCAAAAACTTGCTAGCTATGCAACCCTGAGCAAATCCTTTCCTCCTGTTTATAAATGATCTGGAGCAGGAAATGGCAAAGCACTCCAGTATCTTTGCTAAGAAAACCCCAAATGGGGTCATGAAGGATCACAACAAAGAAACAAGAATGGATCAGCTTATCCCTATAACTCTCCAAACATTTCTTCCTCATTCCTCCTCATATTTTGTCTTCCCTTATTAGAATATAAGCTTTTTGTATTTGTATCCCCAAGCCCTCAGGTTAGCATCCAGAAGTCCAGTGCTTAATAAGTGTTTTTTCATTCGTTTGTTACCTTTCTCCAGGTTTCATGGATCATAAAATCAGATTTATAACTGAGAAGGACTTGAGAAGAAGTCCAATTCCCTCATTGTACAAATGAAGAAACTGAGGCTGGGAGAGGCTCAATAATTTGTCAGGATCACATAGTTACTAAACATCTGAGACAAAATTTAAATGTACTTTCTTCTGACTCCAAGCCAAGCACACCATCCTTTGTATCTTAGTTATTGTGAAAAAAGTGCTTTGTATGCAAACTTGAGGTAATATAATGTAAAAAAAAATACACCCAAAATAGAAACAAGCATGTGTAAGTATACATGATCATAGAGAAAATTTTGTTTTTGATATTTATTCTTTCATCTTCACATACATCAGCATGACTTGTATCTCTTCAGTAAATTCCAGAGATGAAGGTTTTTTTTTTTTTTTGATGTGGCTCATCAGGGAATTGTCTCTTCAGTTTTCGTTGGTGATTTTGACTGCGGTGGAATTAGTTTTCTTTTTTTGGGGCATTGTCTCGGGCCACGTCTTCCTGGCCCCATTTTCCTTTCAGCACTCTCAATCTCAGCTTTACTCCCCTCTCTCCCCCCCCCTGCATTTTGGCAGGTTTTCTGTCACCCATCTGGGTTCTCCCATTTTTCCCTCTCTTTCCTGAGTGCAGCCTCCTCTGGCTAGCTAGATCAGAGTTATGCAAGTTTTCAAGTTTGTGGCTCTGAAATAAATAAACTATTTTTGATGGAAAATAAAGTCATCTCTTTCAAGGAATGATCTCTTAGTAATCATCTGAAGTTTTCTGAATATAAATAATTCTGCTCTAACCTTTTCTCCACCCTATGCAGAAGCTGGGGTCAGTCAGACATCTGGAAACTATAGTATAGTAAAATAATAAACTGCAAGCTATAAGAATGAAGAGAATTCTTTATTCATGAAGAGTCAGACCCAAATATATGTACTCCAAATGCAGAGGATCTAACTTGCTGTGAAAGAAATGGTTAGATTAGAAATGTAGTCTGTAACTTCAACACAACTGTCAAGGATTACCAAAGGCATTTTTTCCTCCAAGTTTGTCATTTAGTTTATTTATGTGCTTTGAAATTGATAGTGAGAATGCAAGTTAAAAACTTGTGTTTTCTTTAACAGTAAAAATGTTCAGATGTTCATATTTGAACTCTTAAAAATTCTGAAGCAATTCTGAAGTTTTTTTGTACAATTTCATTTGGGTCTGTTTTTTCATATCTCCATTTATTTTTGTTATTGTTGTTTTTTGACAAAAAGAATGTGGCAATTTGCTATTTTTCTTCTCCACCTCATTTTCCAGAAGAGCAAACTGAGGCAAACAGAGACAAGTAAGTTGCCCAGGGTACACAGCAAAAAAGCAATTAAAACAGATGTCATTAAAAAGAGTATATGTATTAGGCTGTTGGGAGACATTACTTGTCTATATTGAGTTTCCTTAAAGTCAGGCTTAGCTATATTATTAGATATTTCTTACTTGAGATTTGAATTGTATGTATTACTGGTATGCTTAGGACTTGTATTCGATTCTGTTTTTAAAGCTTTTCAAGAACTTTTATTACTTGCTCACGTGTAAGCATCTGCTGTTCTTACATTAAAAAAAAAAAACCTTACAGCTGTGGAATTACATCTGTGTAGATGGTATTTCAGAATTTAAATTGAAAGTTTTTCCCCTCTAATAGCCCACATTTATTATATAGTACTCCTCTCATAGTAACCCCAAGGTTGCAAAATCTTCATCATTCATATATAAACAAAGAATTATTGTCATTTTTCCAATTTTATAGGTAAGACTTCCCTTACCCCCAACTTTGGGTGGTGTTATATCAGTTGAAGCTGGGGTTCAAATCCAAGTCTTCTGAGTTAAGGTTATTTTTTTTTCTTCTGTTATTCCATACTGCTTTTCAACACTATGCAATTCTACAATGAATAATGAGATTTGAGAGGAGTAATAACATTATGATAGATGCAGTGTTACTGGCCTCGAATAGGCTAAAATAAGTTTTTAACTTGGCATATAAGAACTTTCACAATTTAGTTTCAACCTACTATGTAAGCCAGGCTAAAGAGTTTATATTTTATCCTATTCAAAGCCAACAACACTGTGCTGCTCCATCATTTTCAGTCTTCTGACGCTTTGTGGCTCCATTTGGAGTTTTCTTGACAATGGTGCTAGAATAGTTTTCCATTTCTTTCTCCAGGTCATTTTACAGATGAGGAAACTGAGGCAAACAAGATTAAGCGACTGTCCAGGGTGACATTGATAGTAAATATCTAAGGCCAAATTTGAATTCAGGTCGTCCTGACTCCAGGCCTGACGCTGTACCCACTGAGCCACTTAGCAGGTTTTAATACACTTTCGTCTCCTTTCATTATCCATCACTATTGGTGTATGTCTCTGAAGCATATTAGATTAACTATAAGCTCCTTGAGGGCAGACACTGGATTGTATTCTGAGCACCTGGCAAAGTGTCCTGTGGAGATGTCAGAGTGTTTACTGATTTGCATTAACCACTAGAGCTCAGATTTTAGAATTTTAACACTGGAAGAGATTTTAGGGAGCACCTGGTCCAATCCTATAATTTTATACATGAGTAATCTGAGATATGATCGACTTTTTTTTGAGAGAGGAGAATGGGGTTAAGTGATTTGATCAGGGTCATACAGCTAGGAAGTGTTAAGTATCTGAGCTCAGATTTGAACTCAGGTCCTCCTTACTTGAGAGCCAGTGCTGTATCCACTGGACCATCTAGCTGCCCCTCTCATAGTCCTTTTCTCCTTCCACAATAACATACTGCTAAAATTCGGTTGGTCAGGTAAATTGTTGCCAGTTGTTCAGAAGTAAACAGTAATGGGCAGGTAGTTGGTGCCATAGGGTTTTGAGCTCTGGGCCTGGAGCTAGGAAGTCCTGAGTTCCAATGTAGCCTTAAACACTTCCTAATTGTGCGATCCTGGGCAAGTGACATAACCCTGTTTGCCTCAGTTTCCTTATCTATAAAATGAAATAGGGAAGAAAATGGTAAATCACTACAGTAGCTTTGCCAAGAAAACTCTAAATGCGGTCAATAAAGAATCAGATATGACTTGTAATGAGTGAAGAACAACAATAATGAACTTCAATCATTGCTGTCATTCCATTTGTATACAGGGATATCTTTACAATTCAATTTTTTTAAAAAATAAGTTTTTCCAATATCTTTTGATTATTCCCCACTGGTTTCTCCCAGTATCCCTTAGCTGTCTCAGAAAACTGACTCCTAAAGCAACTAATATGTTTTCAAAGACAAATAAAGAAAGAAAAAGAAGGAAAAGGATCTGCATAGCTGATTAATACATTATGAAGGTATGAAAATAAGTTCCATGTACATTTATGGACTTCCTATCTCTTGTGTGCAGGTGATTTCTTAGAGCTCTTCTTTCTAATATAATTTTGCAAACATTCACTTTCGATTTTTAATATGGTTCTTCATCATTACATTATGTTAAATTCCATTAGATTCTAAGCTCTTTAAGGGGACAGACTATCTTTTGCCTCTTTTTGTATACCCAGTGTTTTTCAGTGCTTGGTACATAGCAGGCCTTTAATAAACATTTATAAATTGATTACATTGTTGTATCTTTTTGTATATTTTTCTTGGTTAACAATTCATTTTGATGAATAAACATGTTTTTAATGCACTTAGGACCCACTTCTTATATACTGGCTTTGTAACCCTGAGCAAGTTACTTAAGAGTACTTAGAATACTAAGATTCCAAGCTCCAGAGAAGGTGCTACCTTGTATTGGTAAAGGGAGTTCCTTATAACAATGAAATCCCATGTCAGGTTCCTATACCTTTTAAACACCTGTTAAAATATGAGACCCTGTGTTAGATACTTGGGATAAAGGAGCTCATATTTGTGGGAGAGAGGAATAATATGTACATAGATTAGTAAACAAGAGTTTACTATGGAGTCAGAAAAGATTTGGGGGGTAAGCATTGTTTCCTTTGAGCCTTGAAAGAAGCTAGAGATTCTAATAAGCGAAGATGAAAAGGAGGGAGGACCTCTTAAGGGAGGGAGGAAAAGAGCCTGTATAGAGATGAAAGATGGAATTTGGAACAAAGAATGTGTGAAAGAGAGTAATATGAAATAAATCTGGAAAGGCCAGTTGGAGCCAAATTCTGAAGGGACTGAAATTTTAGTCTGAGTTTGATTTTTATCCTAGAGGCAATAGGGAACTATTGAAGATTTTTTTTCTCTCCTTCCCATTCTCTACCCTAGAGATAGCCATCATTAGATACAAATAGTTTTAAATATATATATACACATATACATATATATGCATATATACATATATGTGTGTGTTTGTATTTTATATATAATATGTAAAATTATTCTACACATATTTCCATTTATCAGTTTTTTCGCAATGAAAATAGTATCTTTCTTATATGCCTTTATAGTTCATTTATGTATTTAAAATAATCAAAATAGTATATTCAGGCAAAGTCATTCTTTTTTTTTAAATTTAAAAATTTTTTTTATTTATTTATAATTTTTTGACAGTATATATGCATCAGTAATTTTTTAAAATAATATTATCTCTTGTATTCATTTTTCCAAATTATCCCCTCCCTCCCTCTACTCCCTCCCCCCGATGACAGGTAATCCCATATATTTTACATGTGTTACAATATAACCTAGATACAATATATGTGTGTAAATACCATTTTCTTGTTGTACGTTAAGTATTAGATTCCGAAGGTATAAGTAACCTGGGTAGATAGACAGTAGTGCTAACAATTTACATTCACTCCCCAGTGTTCCTTCTCTGGGTGTAGTTGTTTCTGTCCATCACTGATCAACTGGAAGTGAGTTGGATCTTCTTTATGTTGAAGATTTCCACTTCCATCAGAATACATCTTCATACAGCATTGAAGTGTACAGCGATCTTCTGGTTCTGTTCATTTCTCAGCATCAGTTCATGTAAGTCTCTCCATTCCTCTCTGTATTCCTCCAGTTGGTCATTTCTTACAGAGCAATAATATTCCATAACCTTCATATACCATAATTTGCTCAACCATTCTCCAATTGATGGACATCCATTCATCTTCCAGTTTCTAGCCACTACGAAAAGAGCAGGCAAAGTCATTCTTAAAACAATATTGCTGTTACTGTATACAACAATCTCTTGGTTCTGCTTATTTTGCTCTTCATTATTTCTTGCAAATCGTTTTTCTTAAATCAACCAGCTTATTATTTCTTATACATCATAAGTTGTTCAGTTATTTTCCAATTGATGGGAATCTCATCAATTTCTATTTTTTGTCACCACAAAGAGAGCTTCTATAAACATTTTAGAATATATAGACTCTTTTTCTTTCCCCCTAATTATCTAGGGAGCTATTAATAGTATTGTAGAATCAAAGGGTATACAGGCAATTTAGTACCTCTTTGGGCAAAATTACTCTCTAAAATGGTTAGATTACTTCACAATTCCACCAGTGATGAATTACTATCCCAATTTCACAATATCCTTCCACTACCCACTTCCCTAGAGTACTGTCTGGGAAACTGGTCTCCTTTAACTTGTCCACCATTTTCTTCCTGGTTTCTCTTGTGGGGAGATGAGGATGAATGGAGAAGAGAGAGATTCAACCCCATGAATGTGACTCATAAGTTTCATTTTAATGCTTTTTGTGTGTGCTTATGTAACCTGAAAATGTTATTAAAATATTATTAAGCATGTCCTTTTTGTGGAGCAAACACTTGTGTTACATGATTTGAAAAAGTTTATAATATTTTGACATATTCTCTGATTCTTTGTCTAAAATCACATTTTTTAGACATTGAATATTAAGCATATCTTTGATAAATAATTAATTCTTAAAAATTTAGCCTTGATTACAATCCAAAGCTTTTCAGTTCAGAGACATTTTATCTGCATATCTTGGATATATTGAAATTATTATTAAAGTACAGTGATTCTTATCCAGGTTTGTAAGTGTGGGGTTAGAAATTGAGAGAAGGAAAGCTAATCTAAAGAAAAAGGAAATTTCCCCCCATTTCAGACTGGGATAGGTGAAAAAACTAGATTTTGTTTTTAACTTTTAATAATATTCCATACTGATTTATACTACAGAATTCTTTTAAACCCAGATAAGTCAATAATGAGCCACTTGCATACAAATAATTATGCCAAGTTAAGTGGACAAGCATTATTAAGTTCCTATTGTGTGCCAAACACTATGTAAAGCAAGCATTGGTGCTACAAAGAAAGATAAAAATAAAGGGAAGAGACAATATGAAAATAACAAGGTACAAATTAATATACACAAGATAAAATAAAGGAAATTTCAGAGGAAAGGCAAGAACATTAAAGAGGATGTTGAAAGGCTCCTTGCAAAAGGATTTTACCTGAGACTTGAAAGAAACCAAGGAAATCATGTGATTGAAGGGAGGGAGAGGAAGATTTTGGGCATGGAGAGTAGCTAGTGAAAATATATGGCCATGGAAATTGGAATGTCTTGGGAAAAAGCATTGTATTGCAGAGCATGGTCAGTGTAATAAAGGTGGAAAGAGGTTGGAAAGATAGGAAGGCCCCAGATTGTGAAAGGTTTTGTATGACAAACAGAAGATCTAAAATTTGATCCCAGGGGCAGTAGGGAGCCACTGCAGTCTTCTGAATAGGGGTATAGAGAAGGAGATGACTTGGTCACTAGAGGTGTTACAGAGATGGAATCAGCAGGATTTAATAGATGAATGGATATGGAAGGTTAGGAAGAGTGAAGTATCAAAGGTGACTAATAGTTTGGCAACCCAGGTGATAAGAAGGATGATATCACCTTTTATTAGAAATGAATGTCAAGAATTCCTTGATAAATAATTTAGAACTATATAAGATCATTTTTAACTCTAAAATGTCACAATTCTATTGTATTTAAAATTTTCATTTTTTCCAAAAAAATTTATATTTGGACCATAGAGTCATAGATTTCAAATAAAAAAAGAAATTTAGAGGTCATTTTATCCAACTCTCATTTTATGGATGAAAAATCTAAAGTCTAGCAAGCGGAAATGACTTTATCCAAATTCACACAAGTATTAAAGTGTAGAGATGGGATTCAAAATAAGGTCCTCAACCTCTAAAGTCAATTCTTCTTCCACTGAAGAAAGTCTGAGTTAATTAAAATATTTCCTTTAGTTTAAAAATATAAGTTATTAGTTGACAAAAATTTAGTTAATGTTCTGGCTTATTTATCCCTACTATGTGGGGAAAAGGAGACCAGCTTAGAATATAATATGAGATGGATTGCACAGTTTAATATGAAGGATCTCTGATCCAGTTCTATACTATATAAAAACACATTATTCTATATATCTTATCTCTTTTTAAGTCTTTTTGGTTCTTTATCACAATGCAAACACAGATCCATTGAATACCAGAGCCCATAATCTCTCACTTGACTTTTCTATCCTTGACCAAATAGTTAGAACTTTGGCTCATCTCAATGAATTTTCAGTTATTTCATTAGTCATATGTGGTCTATGCAATCTTATCTGTTTTAGGGTATTTTAGGGTAGGGAAAGAAAGTGGGATTAATTAATGTAAGCTTGTCTTTTATACTAGGAACAACTAGGTGACTCAGGGGAAAGGAGCATTTTTGGCCTTGGATCAGGAAAATTTGAGTCAAAATCCATTTTCAGACACTAGCAATGTGTCTATTTTCCTCAGTTTTCTCCTTAAAAATGGGGATAGTAATAAGACTATTTGTAAGGATCAAATGAGACAACTTATGTACAATGGTTTGCAAACCTTAAGACATTATATGTGTGTATATATATGCATATTTATACTTTATATAAATATTGTTATTATTTTCATTTTCATTATCATCCTTGCTACCTGACCTACCTAGTTTTTTCCATCACATAATATAATGTCTCCAGTACATCATCCACCCCCTAAACCCTAGTGTCATATATGGTTCTGTGTGGTACTTTTTGTTTGTTTGTTTGTTTTTAAGTTTCTATGCTAACTTTTATTTTTGCTTCCCAACAATTGCATTGGCTTAAGGAACTCTAGTGAACACATTTCCTCCACTAGTGCAGACAATCAATGTCTCTTCAGCTTAAAGTCTACATAAAGTTGCTGAGGGTATTCAGACTTGCCCAGGGTCACACAACCAAGTTGTATCTGAGGCAAGATTTGAATCTGGTCTTTCTGATTGCAAGTTAAGAATCCTATCCATTATATCACGGCTGCCTTTCCTTTCCAGGTACACATTTCTAAAATAAGAGCCTTCCCTTGTGACAAAGGAAAACAATCAAAACCAAACTAACATGGTGACCACATCTGACAGTGTACATCATGTTCTGTACGCTTAATCTTCCTCATCCCTGCCAACAGAAGGGAGATGTTTCCTCATTTCTTCTCCTGGGGCAAGATTGATAATAACAATTATTCAGTGTTTGGCTTTGTTGTGTTTTTTTTTTTCATTGACATCATGGTAGTCATTGTATACATTGTTCTTCTGGCTCCTCAGAATGGTTTTGCACACTGTTCTTTCCATTGCATGCTCAGTGACCACGAACTCTGCTTTTTTTGTTGTTAGGGACCATAATTCTGAAGCATGGATCATTGTGGGCTCCCCTTCCAGACACTTCCTCATGAATCAATGCTATGTGGATATTATGGTACTCATTAATACCTTCTATGGGCAGTGAAATTATATTAATATAAATAGTGAAGGAGACTAGGAAAATGAGGAAGTTTGGTGATGTGGAAGGCCCATTGGAATAAGAATTAGAAGGGGTTCTTTGTGGTTCTTGTTTTGTCATCTGATTATCTTTGTGACTGTGGCTCTGTCATTTAACCTCTCTGATAATTTTCTCATAATTAAAAATGAGGGTTTTGGAATAAATGGCCTCTGAAGTTCTTTCATAATTCTCTGAATATGACAGGGAAGTAAAGTATTTTTGTTTGCAAGAATTAACTGTAACATATTCTGGTTATAAAATGTTGACTGGAAAAACATAATAGGCAAATTTATTCCAGAGAAGTAGTATAACATAGTAGACAAAGAATTGGTGTTGGTTGCTTTGTTTCACCTTTGATATTGTGGACAAGTTATTGAATCTCTCTCTGCACCAGGAAATTCTTGAAAACTGTAAGCTAATGGCAGAAATTATTATTTTATTATTATATTAATAACCAGTTATTAAACTAGGATCAAGTTTTTCTCTTTTATTTTCTTATTCAGTGTTTAGCCCCTGTAGGTCAGTCAGTCAGTCTCTGAAAGACATGAATGATTGAAGATATGTCCCTAATCCTTGGGCAGGACCCTACCCAACTAGGATAGGAAAGTAAAAACAGAATCCAATCTGGGCAAGTTCTTGTCCCAAGGAGAACAGCTTTGTCCTTGGAATCCTGCATCAGAATTTAGGATGACCCAGCTCATGAAGGAGAAAACCAACCACAAATGGATTCCCCTGTTCAGATTGCTGGAGGGGGCTGCTTGTCATGATCAAGCCATGTTCTCAGTGGGAGGAGCTAACGACTCATTAAATATATACCAGTCAGAGTTGATTTCTCCTGTTGGGCATTTCTTTTCAAAACATTTAAGGCATACAATGTCTCCACTATGGGTCTTTGAGAGAAACCACTATCCATTGGTTATTAGCTAGCCTAATTAATAATTTGAATATTAATTGCCTAGAAACTCTTGTTTCTTCTGTTTTTCATCCATCACATTACAGAGTGGGTGCCAGGTGTAGATCTGTATTGATAGAAGGAGATTCCTTTACTAGTACCTTATTTTTCCCAATACATGCAAAAATAGTTTTCAAAATTTACCTTTGCAAAATCTTGTTTTCCAAATTTTTCTCCCTTTCTCCCCTCTTCTGCTGTCCCCAAGACAGCAAACAATTTGATATAGATTAAATATGTGCAATTCTTCTAAACATCTTGAGAGATTCCTAAATTAGTAAACTCCCAAAACTCAAAAATAAAATGTTGGGGAAAGAAGGTTATAGCAATGGAAAATAAAGTGTCCTATGTGATACGACTTGAAACGTCTTTCCAGAGGTTCCAGATCTTTTTACTTGAAGTCTGACACAGGTATCACCTCTACTCCATTTTGGACTTGAGATTTCTATCCTTAGAGCCAGTTCTTAGGGTTTGCTCTAAATCAGGATCATGCTTCAGAAAGTCCACTTAACTTTAACTGTTAAGCTGTACTATATTTCTATAAATATTACCTAGAAAGGTAGCATTTTTATAAAGGTCCTGAGTTAGAAGGCATTGGCATTGCATATGTATTGGCAAACCAAGAAGGAATAACTAAGACATTGAATTCACAGAATTAGCACACAAAAAAAGATTTCAGCAGTTTAAAACATTGTGTCAAATTTAACGAGATGACATTTAACATGGAGAAATGTTAAGT
This sequence comes from Sminthopsis crassicaudata, assembly GCF_048593235.1. Classification (NCBI taxonomy): domain Eukaryota; kingdom Metazoa; phylum Chordata; class Mammalia; order Dasyuromorphia; family Dasyuridae; genus Sminthopsis; species Sminthopsis crassicaudata. The sequence goes on along the minus strand of NC_133617.1, from coordinate 351,287,650 downwards.
CTTACAAAATCAGATGCACAAGGTACAGTATAGGAAGAGAATTATAGCTTACTTGTAGTTCATCTGAAAAATAATCTTGTTTTTTTTTGTGATGTAGGAACTTTATGGACCAACAGTATGATATGATAGCTTAACAAAATAAAGCAAATTGTCTGGCCAGACCATATCTTGGGTATTGGGTTTAGTTTCGGGAACCATTTTTAAAAAGAGATGTCAATAAGTTGTGGAGTTTCCAGAGTGAGGCAACCAGAGTCAAAAAGTGTCTTGAGATCATGTCCTGTGAGGATTGGTTGAAGGAAATAGAGAATCTCTGGGAAAGGGAAGATTTATGCAAGGTGTGACTGAAGCCATGAAATATTTGAAAGGCTATCATAGTTTCTTTGGCACTAATGGTACAACTAAGACATTTAGGGTCAATTTTTATTCAGACTAGACTTGGCATAAGGAAAGACTTCCTAATAGTTAGAGCTATCCAAAAGTGGAATTAGCCTCCTCTGGAGATAATAGGCTTTCTGTCACTGGAAGTCTTTAAGCAAAGGTTGGATGGCTGTTTATTGGTACATCAAAGGGAAAATTCTTGATTGAATATCAAAGTGATCTTTAGGTATGCCTTTATTTAAGAAGTCTTTAAGCAAATATTAGATGGTTATTTATTGGGTACCCTGAAGAGAGGATTCTTGTTTGGACTAGATGACCTTTGAGGTCCCTTCCTTGTGATTCCACATTATTCTCATATGAGGAAGTCTCACCGAACTCTCATGCTTTCCTTTCCAACACATTCATTTCTGTAACTGCCACTTAATAATCTAGCTTGGATCACAATCAAGCACCCCCTGGAGATTCTGGCTCTCCTTGTTTTTATATGCCATCTGCAGGCAGCCTCAGAATGGGAGAGAAACTGGTTCCTTCATTGGAGCTATCAACAGCAGCTGCTGCCTCCAGGCTCTATAGACCCATTCCTCCCATTTTCTTGATTATGGTAACACAGACCATAAGTGTTTCTAAAAGTCTAATAAGGCAGAGGTCACTGTGGGCTGGAGTCACTGGATAAGGTTTCATGGAAGAGGTGTGTCTTGAGCTGTGCTTTGAAGGATGGGTATGGTTTTGGATTGGAGAAGGGGAAGCAAGAGCTTATTCCTGATGGAGACAAGATGAGCAGGACAGATGCAAGAAGGAGCTTTCTTTTTATCAGAAAAAATACTTCCCTGTTCCTTTGTGATAGAACAGCTCAATAATGCTAAATTGACACTGGGCAGCCCCTACTAAGCTCCTATTGTGAAGTCACCAATCATCCTACCCATAATATGTTTAGAAAGGACAGATCTTTCCTCCTCTGCCCCATTTCTTGCAAGGGAGAAAATATCCTGAAGAAGGATGACCAGATTTCAGTGCCATCACAAAGATGAGAAAGATTGAGAAGGTACCCTCAGCCTCTTAGTTTCAGTTCTGCTAACTATAAATGGAATAACCTAGCAACAAAAAGCATTAAAACTGTGCTCCACAAAAAAATATGGACACTATTGTGTGCATCAGTGTTTTAATGGGTTCTTGAGTTCATCTTTGTGGGTACTTGTTCCATCAGGACAAAATGCAGCTCGCACGGACCCTCGGATCTTCTGTAATTCTTGTCGTCCACAGAGGAGTTGCGTGATACATGGGCTTCCTCAATATCTTTTCATATCCTGTGGAAGCCAGTGCAGGGCTCAGACTTTCTAGGTTATCACTCATTCTCATTATACTCATGCATCTCCTGGATGACATAACTATGTTATTTCGAATGTTCAAATCATCTCTGGTAAAGTACTACAGTATATACCTAATGGAAAAAGAAGAAGAAAACCAGACTTATTAAGAGCTTCTCTGTGCCAGATGCTGTGCTAAGCATAGGACAAATATATCATTTGCTATTATAAGTCCCATTTTATAGATGAGGAAACTGAGGCAGACAAAAATTAAGTTCCTTGCTTAGGGTATTAGCTTAACAAAATAAAGCAAATCGCCCAAGGATAAAAATGTAATAGTCCTTCTGATCTATCCTAGTTAGTGCCTGAGATAGAATTGTCACCCAGATCTTCTTTGCTCCAGATTCAATGCTTTAATCACCATGTTACCTCACTATAATAGCTGAGAGCATATGATATAAACAGGCTTTGTAATGAATAATTCTACATTCATATACATTACAAGACCTCATCATCTTCAACAGTGGAATTGCCTTTCAACATTGCTTTAAACTCATGGGTCAAGGATATGTGAATTGTACTTTCATATGTATTCTTGGTGGGGGGAGATGTAAGAGTGGCTGGACAGAAAACAGCTTCAAATAATTTCTGATATAAATGTGATGTTAATATTAGAAATTTATGGAAGTCAGAGAATGGCTTCCATCGCAGCATGCCATTCATGGCATTAAACCTTAGAATTCCAAGGTAACTGCCTCTGTAATATTTTTTCTTATAACCTTCATAATCATTCCTCTTCCCCTTCTAGGCATTTAATTTAAAATAAAGGGAAGAAAAGAAAGTCAATCCAAACATCTGAGTCCTTTTCTGCTGCAGCCCTGTAACATTCTACATTAATTTGTGATGTTTTCATTTACTAAGATGCTTGTGACTCACCCAAATATACACAGTGATCAGTAGCAAAATTAATGGGGAATGATATCTGCAAATGCTTTTTTCCTTTCTTCAGTAATTCCTCACATTCTTGAAAATTGATATTCATTGAGAAAATGGCTGAAGTCAGGAATTCCAATAGGGATTCTATGCTACTTCATGCAGTGTGGAAAAGCAAGCATATTTATTAGAGATAGCATGTTAGGAAGATGAAAAAAACAAGTGATTTTCAAAGGGATTAGAAGGTGTTTATATTTAAGATCTATGTTCCTTTCAAGTTTTTATGTTTGAGTCTTAAGTAAATTTTGTTTAAGATGCACAATGTTAGCAGATGAGAAGACAGATAAAAGAGGGAAGGAGAAAGAGAGAAATAGAAGAAAGTGAGAGATGGGGGAGGGAAGGGATAAAGGAGAGTAGGAAGAAATATATCTTCTTTTTCATTTAGTTTTGGCCCCAGGAACTGGATAATTCTTATAGTAAATTCCATGTGACATTGGAACTGGATATTTATTCTACATATCTACATCTGATCCCCTAGCTGGGATGTATGAGGCAATTTAAGAGAGGGAAGAAAACCTTCTTCAGAAGTTAGGTGGTTTCCAGAAAATCCAGTTTAGTTTCAGATCCAAGCAAGAGAATCTACCAGATGAGAAGATGGTCTAGCCAATATGGAGCTGCTGGTAACCTGAGACTTAAATGTCTTTGGGAAGAAGGACCACATAGTTGATAAATCCTCCCTGCTCACTGCTTCATCTTCTCTGTTCTGACAAGCCATGGAAGAGAAGTCAGAAAAAAAATGGGACAATTCCAGATAGAGCTCTCTAGAGTGAATATTTTCCTCTCCACCCCAGCTTTTGCCCTTATGTGTGGGAACTTCAACATACATGTGATGTTTCCTTCAGATTCCAACTTCCCTGTTTCTTAGTCTTCTTATTCTTTTTGATTTACTCCACTTCATTCCACTGTACTCCACTTCAGCTATATAACAGGATAGCTACATAACCTGATCTTGCCATCACTTAACAGTGTTTCTCTTTCAGTTTTATGAATTATGAAATTCCTTTATCTGATTATAGTCTCCTATCATTATCTCTGACCATGTCTTAGTTTTAAACTTCATCCTGATGATCTGTCCCTTCATCTTTTCCAGACTATTACCTCAATTGACTCTGACTGCATTTTATTTCCTTCTCAAATTGAAGGGGCTGCTAAACCACACATAAGGATCCCTGTGGACCACATATTAACATTTTCCTTGTTCTATTGTATTTTTATTTATTTTGTTAAATATTTCCTAATTATCTTCTAATCTGGTTTATGCTCAGGAGAATTGCTGCCCACATTCTTCCGGCTGCTTGATGCCTCTGCTTTAGAAAACCAATTAATTGCTATGCTATTCTTTACTTTTGAGTCCTTTGCTTTTTTGTCCTATGTGTACTTATACCTTGTTAACTCTCTATTATTCCCACCATGCTCTCTTTCACACTTATTCACATGCCACGCTGGAAGATGTCACATAAATAGGCTAAACAGGTTCACCACACATTTGTATCCCTTTTTGAATCCTTATTACAGCAAGTTAATCCTTTTGTGCCTTTCATTCACCACAGCAAATATTCTTTTCTCTCCTCAAGCTTTCCTCTCCCTCCATCCTTTCAGCTGTGGACCTTGCTTCATATTTTACAGAGAAAATTAAGATAAATTATTTTGAGTCCCTCTTCTCTCCTTTTCTTTATCTTACAATCCCTTGAACATTGTCCCTCTACTATCTACTCCTCTGACCCAGTGTCTGATGAAGAAGTAGCATGATTCTTTTCTAGGGCTTAACCCCTTTACATGTACTTTTCTTATCCTTCCCCTCCCATCTTTTCTGGCACATTATGCTTAACATCATCCCACTTTCTTTCTCTCTCTGCATATATTAATTCTTTTGCCTACAAACATACTTCACACCCTTCAGAATCAATTGCCATCCTAACTTTGGACCTCATCACTCAAATGAAATGACTTTCTCTCATTTTCTTTCAGTTATTAATTGATGATTTTAATGGACACTTTCCCATCCTTATCCTTCTTGCCTTTTTCTTCAGCAGTTTCACATTGTTGAACACTTTCTCCTCTTGGATTCTCCATCATCTCTGGGTTTTGGGGATACTATTCTAGCCTGATTCTCCTCAGCCTTTTGATCACTTCTTCTTACTCTCCTTTGCTGGAATAGTGAATAGAACACTGAATTATGATTCAAGGTTCATCTCCTGTATCAGATAGTAGGTGAGCAAGTAACTCAATTTCAATTTCCTCATCTGTAAATTAAGGGAGTTGGACTCAGTCTCTTAGGTCTAGTTCCAAAGCTGTGATTCTAGACCACTTGTACATTTTATGAACCTTTGCTGTAATTGTTCCCTAAATCTCTGTCCTGGCCCTTCCAATTTCTTCTCACACTGTTTCACTTATTTACCTCATTAGCTCCCATAAGTCAAATAAATGACCAACTCTATACAGATGACTCACAGATCTATAGTTCCAAAGCTAACCTCTCTCCCTTGTTCCAGCTCCTTATCACTGACTACCTAGACATTTCAGGGCACAGGCATGGCAAATTCAATGTGTTCAAAACAGAACTGACCATCTCCTTGCCCTCTACCTTGAACTCTTATCTCTTCCAAACTTATTTTTGTTATGAGTACTTATTTTTGTTATTTTGGTATGAGTACCATTCTTTTGCTAGGAAAAATGCTTTTCCTGAATTGCAGTTCTGAACATGTCACCCCCTTCTACAAATTCCACTGACTTTCCATTTCTCCTGTTATAAAAATATAAGGGCAGATAAGTGGATAGATTGCCAAGTCTAAAATCAGGAAGATTGCTCTTTGTGAGTTCAAGTATGGCCTTAGCCGCTTATTAGCTATATGACTCTGGGTAAGTAACTTAATTCTGTTTGCCTTTGTTTCCTAATTTGTAAAATGAGCTGGAAAAGGAAATGTCAATGATGAGGAAACTGAGCAAACAGGTTTTAAGTGACTTACCCAGGTTCACAACACTAGTGTCTAAGGCCAGATTTGAACCTAGGAAGATGAGATTTCTTGACTTCAGTCACTATGGTACCACCTAGCCCCTCTAGGAAGCACTTAATAGATGCTTACAAATTGATTTAATTGGTAACTCCCGCTTCTTCCTACTACTGGAAATTGTAGTCATAGCTTTTTGGAACTGGAATGAACCTTAGAGATCATTTAGAAGCAGGCTCACTCACTAAACTGTACATAAGGATGCCTGCAGACCACATATTGACTTAGAAAAGCACATGTTTATATATTTCTTATTTTATTAATACATTAAAATATTAAAATCAGACAGGAACATAATTGGTCCACTTAGGAGTACTGTGGACCACATATGGCCTATACCACATTGCCCATATCAGATGCTGCTTGCTGTATGTTTAATTTAATTTCAATTCAATTCAATAAACATTAATAAGCACCAACTATGAGCCAGGTACTGTGGTAAGTGCTGGGGATATAAAAAGAGGCAAAATAATTCCTTCCTTCAAGGAGTTTTATCATCTAATATCCCTTTTGTTTAACCCAATTTAACCCTTTCTATCTTGAGGACAAAGCACATGCTACTTTATGCAAAAAATTTTTTTTTTCCTCAAAGTTTCCTAGTGGAAGAAGTGAATTATAGGGAAAGGAAAGTGCTTTCTTTCCAAAGAATTGCTATTGGCAGCTATAAGTGTTATCTTGAAATTGAAAATAAAGAAAAAGGTGTGAGGGAGGAGAGGGATGAGGGAATGAGGCAGTGATTGAGAGGGAATTATGTAAGAAAGTACTTTATTGATTTTCATTCAAAATGGAAGAAAAGTAGAATTATGGAAGGAGGAATAATGTGGCAAAAAAAATAATGACAAAAAGAAAGTTCTCCTTCCCAACTTAGTATGCAATGAATAATCTAAAAAATAAAGTTATGATTGAAGTACTTTGAGAGTCAAACAGGGGAGCATTTTTTGGTTGCATCCCATAAAATGAGTGAATATACAGAGGTTCAAAGTCCCACTCTAAATGTGAAAGTATTCTAAGCAACAGTTCTTTGGAAATTATTTGAATTTCCTGGTTTAATAGAGCAAAGACTGAATAACAATATGCTATTAGCATGAACTGAATTGTTTTTTTCTTTTACAGTTAACTTCATGGGTAAATGATGTAACAGGAACAAAGGGACCTACTCCGTGTGGTTTTCACTGTGATTAAAATCAAAGCCCCACAATTGGGCAGAATTTCAGTTCTTTATTCCCCTAGTAAAAATGAGAGCCCTGGAGCTTTTAGATTTTTTACCCCCATCACTATTCCTAAAGGGTTTGGGAAGAACAACAGATATTACTTTTCCTTTTTTCAAAGAGCAATGAATGAATGAGCAAACAACCAAATTTTAAAAGATATTTCAGAGTTTCTATGTGTATAACTATTCCCTCCTTGCTTCCCCACCCCAGCTGCAAGATTAGTCCTTAGGGAAATATTTTAAGTCTATTCCACCTCCAAGGAGATGGAAAAGGAATTATTACATTTCAAAGAAATATTTAACTAGAAATTTGCTGATTTACTAGGATTTATACTTTCAATTCAGGGTCAATAAACTAAGTCTGTAATTTTTTTTTTTTTGCATTCTAAAGGGACAAAATATCAAAAGAATAAGAAAAATATTAAGTAAAGTAAAAAATAATTCAGTAAATTGAATGTTTTCTTTGAATAAATAAGAACACATTATAAAATAAAGACCAAATGGAGCATATGTAAAGTACTTTGTAAAACTTAAAGCACTATATAAAATGCTAGTTATTATTATTATTATTATTATATCTAATAGTTATTTGTTCTTTTAAAACCAAAATTTTCAGGGGGGTCATGTGAAAATCATAATATCACAGATCTAGAGCTGGAAAGGTTTTTTTTTTTTTTTTTTTTTAGTCTTTTGAGCTTGGAAGTGGTAGAATTAAAGATGATGGCATCAGCATGAAAGGACTAGGAGTGGTCCTACGTTAAAGAATCTAGTGAAAAGGAAGTATTATAGTTGTAGCCTAGGTCTGAGTTATGATATAGAAGAGTTAGGCTTCAGATGCTGATTAGGAAACTATGTGTTGTAGTGTTGATTCAAATTCAGGATTTTTTAGAGTATCAGGTTAGTGGAATGAGTATGAAGGTTGATATGAGGATTTTTGGCATTGTAGAAGAAGATTAAGATTTTGGATATGGTGTCAGCATTAAATCCATTGCCAATATGGAAGCTCTTGTGAACAGAGGACCATGGGGCTACCTAAAGAGGGATTAAAATGACCTGGGTCAAAAACAAAATAGGTCCAAGTTTCCGTGATAACCAGCAGTAGAGTCAGGCTTGTGAGTAGTCATTGAATTTCCAGCATGGGAGAAAAGTGGGGATCTCTATCCTTCTATCTCCCCACAAAAAAAGATAAAAGAAAAAAAAAAGAAAAAATAAATTTCATTCTTGAGGACTTCCCAACTTTCCTGAGGTCTTTTTCTCTTCCCTCTTTCATCTACTCAGTTCCTTTTGAGTTATGTAAAATTTAGCCCCGAGACTTGAAGACAAAAGGAACACATGATTATTTTCTTCAAATATTTGCAGGGCTGTCCTACAGGAGAAAGATTAAATTTGTTCTTGGACTCAGAAGGCACAATGAGGAGATATAGGTGGAATTTGCAGAGATACAGATTTTGGCTCAGTGTAAGGGAAAACATGCTAACAATTACTTATCCGATCATGGATTGGGTCATTTCATGATGTAGTTCTCTACTATTGGAGGTCTTCAAATGGAGGCTGGATAGGGTTGGAGGCCTTCTCTGATCATCCCTTCTCAGTTGATGGCACTTCCCACCTAGAAATTATTTTATATGCACATTATATGTTAACTTATATATGCTTTTCTTTATTATATTACGTTTTTAAGTAAAATGGAAACACCTGGTGGGTCAGATTTATTTCTTTCGTTTTTTGTGTCCTCAATGTTTGGTACAGTGCTTTGCGTCAAATAGGCACTTAATACATGCTCACTGGATAAATGAACGGAACAGTGGGTGGATTCCTGGGACAATCTATATATATTTTTGCCTCTGTAACAAAACTACAAATTCTGAAAGGTCACATGCCATTTTTTAAATAGACAGTGCTAAATACATCTTTTAATAATCTACTATATATACATATATATAATATATGTACATATATATATATATATAATTTTATTATCATGGATAGTATGCTGTCCCCTAATGCAGATTATTGCCCTTTTGTACCTTCATAAATGGTTTCATGAATTATCTTGCTCAAATAATTTTGTCACCTGTGTCCTGATTTAAGATATTAGAAGTTCTTAGAAAAAGGGATTAGGAGATGAGCAGATGAGAATAGAAGCAAGAAAAAGATAAATTCAGAAGGAGTCAGGGATAAAGACACGGGAGGTTACCAGAGCTGCTTACAGAAGATAATGTAGAAGCTGATTGGAGCTAAGCTAATAGGCACATGATGAGCCTTTTCAAATATATTTAAAATGACTTGTCCTTGGGTAACAGACAAACTCAAGTTCTGTCACCATTCTTGGACTCTTAGACTTTGAAGTTTGACCTTCCAGAGCTTGAATTAATTTCAATAGGCTTTGAGTATCAAGTTTGGTCTGCATTCTATGATGAAGCATTGGTGGAAGATATTATAGTGGAGAAAAGTTTATAGTATAAACTATTTAAAATTCAATTAAGTTCCATAGAGATTTTTTTTTAGCATTCTGTCCAAGAATGACCAGGATATCAGGAGAAAATTAAGATAAGATAGATGTCCCATTTTTTGAGCAGCTTCCTGCAGTCTAGTAGGAAAAAAAAGAATAAGATATGTAAATAAATAAATATGTTATGAAGTAAGAGTAAAAAAGAATTAAAAGTACAAAGTGCTATTTTAAAAAGTCATAGGAAGGAAGGGGAAAGGATCATTTGACTTGAATCTTGAAAAATAAATGAGATTTCAACTAGTTGAGAATAGAGATTGGGAAGAAGGAATATCTCAGGCTTTTATCAAAAGAAGCTTAAATTAATGAAAAACACAATTACTTTTAAGTATTAACATATAAACTGCCAGGAAAGCATGAGTGGGATAGGCTTGTGAACAATGTCCCATGTCATAGGGAAGAAGGAAGAATGCTACTTCCTGCTACCTGGATATTCTTGTGATTTCTTTCCATTATTACCCTTTAGTTTGTAGGCCATAGCAATGAAGGTTAGTAGAGTCAGTAATAATAGCAACATGTCTGTTTAGTAGTGGATATGTTCCTATTTTAAGGGCCAAAATTTCCAGACTAAAGGCAAATTGTAGAATATATTTAGATGTTTATATAGATATGGATAATCCCTCTAGTTATGCAGGTCACAACCCACCCCTAAGACCTAGGTTACTGTAATTTTTGTATTTTGTTGGTAAATCCTTCATAGATAAACCACCCAGTGTTTAAGGACCTTTTTCTGGTATTTTGAGTATCTCAGAATTACTAGTGGAATCTTTAGGTCCTAAGTCTCAGTACATGTCTTTATTTCTGTGCTCACTCTGATATATCCTTTCTTAGTTACTTTTAATCCATGGCAATATGTTACAGTCTACTGACATTTACTATAATTATAAGTATCATTTTTGGATTATTTGGATTATTCACAATTTTGACTACAGAATTAATTATAAGAAGCAGAATATTCAAATGAATTTGGTATCTATAATATGCTTTTCTTTTTATATAAGAATACTTTGACTGCTAAAAGGGTCAGAAAAAGAACATTTGTACAAGAAACACTAATAAAATCTGCTTGAGAAGAAAAACAATCTCTCAGATAAAATATTTGAGGAGAGATGTAAATTGTTCTGGAGATTTTAAGGTGAAGCACTAACTGAGTTAAAGATGGCTATGACCAAATTAAGCTAGAAGTAAGAGAAAAAGTTAAATTTAGGAGTAGTTTGAGTGATAAGGGGAGCTGCTTACAGAGTTAATAGGCAGGTCCTTTGGCTGTTTTTCAGGGATCTGTGCTGAGTGAAAGAAAAACATAATTTGCTAAGAGTGGATTAGATAGGAAAAGGCAGTAGTGTCTTCTTATACCATCTGTAGCTTGAAAAAAGGGAAGTCTCTCAAGGGTTTGTCTGCATTGTCCTTTTCTTCTCTCAGGTTTGAAAAGGGAAACTAGGTGGTGCATTGGATAGAGTGCCAGGCCGGGAGTCAGGAAGACTTATCTTCCTAAGTTAAAGTTTGGCTTCAGACACTTACTAGCTGCACGATCCTGGGCAAGTCACTTAATTCTGTTTTCTTCAGTTTCTTCATATGTAAAATAAGTTGGAAAAAGAAATGGCAAGCTTCTTGAGTGTGTCTGCCAAGAAAACTCCAAATAGGATCATAAAATCACAGTTGAAAAAAACAAGCCAAAAAAAAAAAAAAAAGACTGGTTTGAAAATGGGACAAGACAGGCTTTATATCTGCTTTGCTCTGAGTTCTGTTAATTGGGGAAAATGTGTCTTTCCTGAAGAGTTGATTGGAGGAAACAGAATATTTGAATAGCTAGTTGGAAAAGGCTCTCTGGCTCTTTAGTTCTCTATAGAATGAGAAGAGGCCTAGAGAAGATGTGGAGTTCTACAGTGTGGGAACATCTTATTACTAAAGTAGCTTAGAATTTTGCTAGTACCTTGCCAAAGTGACTATATGCAAAGTGAGCTTGACATTGGCTCAATAGCCCAAGAGTAGCAGTGAAGCAACTTTGTTGTAAGAACTAGAAGGGGAGAAGACATCAAGGAAGCAGTTTTGTCCAATAGGGAAAAAGTAGTGCACAGTATTTTTTAAGAGATGAAGGACATCAAGGTCTGCTATCCAGAATTCCTTACTCATGTGCTCCTCTGCTAGTTTTCAGTAATATGTGCTTAACATCCTTTGCAGATGTGCAGAATTTAGACTATTTTTGTTTTGCTTTCAATTGAATAAATGTTGTGATTATCATTTATTTTGCCTTCTCATTTAATAAATGCTTCATGATATTGAGAGAATTGATTTGAAGACAAAGCACTAACTGAGTTAAAGATGTCTACAAAATATTATGATCCATCGTCTCATTTACACATAGTTATTTTGGGAGTTTAAAAGATGGTATCTGAGATGTCATGTTATCTAATGATATTAGGGAGGCAGAGAAAGGCAGTGATGGTATTGTGATTGATTTTATATATAAATGAGTAGTCTAGTAGGAACTCAGAAGGTAAAATTGTGGGTAACAGGAGTGCATCCCTAACACTAGGGTTATCCTAAGGACCTTAGAGAGTTTGACTTGTAGCTGTGTCCTTCTGGGGACAATATTCCAAATTGTCTCAATGGTTGTAAGTTAGGGAGAAGCAAGAACCATGCTTGAGTTACAACTTTAAAAATGCAGATCACAATCCATTATCCTTGCTCATCTTATGTACCTCTTCTCCATTTCCTCCATTAATTTTGCCACAGGGATTTCCTCAATGGTTAAGCCTTCCTTGTTTGCTCCTGACATTCTCCTTCCTTGACAACGAGGATTCTAACATAATTTGGCTGTCCACAGGTCATTTATCACTCTTGCTACCTTCTTTTCCCATGACACATTTCCTTGATGACATTTTATTTTTGTGAATTAGGAGGATGTCTGCCCTAAGCATGTGAAGACTTTCCTCAGCAGAATGTATGGGTGAGAACATAAAGGTGATTGTAACAGATGAAGCTTGTTCAGACATCAAAAACGCCAATGGTCCACTGTACTATTGCTGATTATATTGACTATTGTCCTGTCACTGGAAGTTCTGTAGCTCTGGAAGACAGAGCAAGGCTGACAACTTTGTGCAACTCTGAATCCAAGTCACATGCAAATCATGACATTACTCCATGAGATCACTGGTCAGCTTCAAAAATGAAAGGCTGACAACTTTTTTAATTTTTTTAGTTAAAACTTTTTATTTTCGAAATATATGCATGAATAATTTTTCAACATTGACCCTTGTAAAACCTTGTATTCCAAATTTTCCCCTTTTTCCCCCACCTAAATGGCAAGTAATCCAATATATGTTAAGATATATTATTAAAATATATCTTAAATCCAATATATGTATATATATTTATACAATTATCTTGCTGCACAAGAAAAATCAGATCAAAAAGGGAAAAAGTGCAAGCAAACAACAACAAAAAGAGTGAAAATGCCATGTGATCCACACTCAATTCCCACAGTCCTCTCTCTGGATATAGATGGCTCTCTTAATCACAAGATCATTAGGACTGGCTTGAATCATGTCATTGTTGAGAAGAGTCATGTCCATCAGAATTGATCATCATATTCTGCTCATTTCACTTAGCATCAGTTCATATAAAGGACTAACAACTTCTTCAAAATTCCTTGTTATATGTTTCAGACTGTACCATGTGCTTTTCCACTGTCCTTTGAGTGATTTATTTATTTGCTTCTTCATATCTTTCTGCCATGCACCTACACTGGTAGAATGATGATATTTAAAAGACGGACCCTTGTTTCCATGGAAAACTTGAGATCATTAAAGGATCTCTTCTGTTTCCTGAAGGCAATCTGGTCTACTCTTTCAACTTTGGGGCCAGCTTTCCCATCTGTACTATCTATCCCAAATATGCATTCTGAGGCACAAACTCTATAAGTTTTTCTCCCCAAATACCTAGATAATAGACCTTTTTCATCTACTTTATATTTCCTATGTAAATGATCAGATCAAACATTTTTAAGCAATTGCAGATCTGTTCCAGAAAGCTCTGCAGTGTTCCAGAGCTTAATGTAATAATTATTTGCAAACAGATATCTAAAGGATCTTACATTTTACAGAAAAATTGAGATTTTTTTCTATGTCCTTTAAATCTTCCCCATGAACCTTATTTGTCATCCTCATATATATATATATATATTATGAATACATATGTGTACTGTAGAAGAGATAATTGAAAATGACATGCAAGATCCATGGAGAGAAGATTCAAAAGGCATAGAAAAAATAATATGAGTTTTGATGGCCACTCATATTTATATGTATATGTCTGTATATAATGTATGTGTATATATATATATATATATATATATATGTGTGTGTGTGTGTGTGTGTGTGTGTGTGTGTGTGTATGTGCACATAATGCATATGTGTCTGGACACATGTATATTTGTATATATGTGTATCCCTATATCTATCTTTGACTTTTTCCAATTTTTATTCTCTTTAATACCATACTTACTTCCCCTATAAGCATATCTAGGACTGATATTGGAGTCCAAATGTGGTGGTTTTACTATCCCTGATGGTGAACAGTTCATTGAAGTGATTTTTACAGAGTATTTACATTTTTCATCTGTTTGTTGTCTTCCTTGCATTTTTGCCCTTACATGACTTTTCTTATTTGAACTCTTTGCCATAACTTAAACTGGTTTTTCTATCTGCTATTTTGCTCTGTTTTAGGAAATTATATCCTTAAGCATTTTGATCCTCATAATACATTATCCTTTTCCAAATAATTGATAAATGAGTTTACATTTTAAAGCAGTATCTCTTTTGACCACTGTCTTTCTCTGCCTAACAAATAAGTCAAATGTTTGCTGCACAAGGTGCTTTCTGACATTTAATTTTTGACTCTTAAGAATTATCTATTAAAATATAATAGATCACATTTCTATAATGCTTTACCTTTTAAAAATCACTTTCCTTTCCCCCCTCCCCCCAGGCTGGGGTTAAGTGACTTGCCCAGGGTCACACAGCTAGGAAGTGCTAAGTGTCTGAGACCAGATTTGAACTTGGGTCTTCCTGAATTCAGGGCTGATGCTCTATCCACTGTGCAACCTAGCTGCCTCCTAAAAATCACTTTCCTTAACAAAGAGAAAATAGGATCAGAGGCATTTAATAGCAGGCAGCTAGCAAAAGCCAGAGTCATTATACCATAAAATCCAGTTATTAAATATTTTCTGTGTGCATAGCTCTCTATAGGGGAATGTTTCAGTTATTTTTGAAGGAATGCAAAGGAAATTGAAGATATGGTCTTAGAAGAGCTTACATGTTAGCTGGAAGGCATCATGTAGCTATTTGAAAATTAACATTTGCAAGGGCAGAATAAATCTTGTGCTGACTAAAAATGCAATGAGAAGATATAAAGAAGATGACTAGCCAAGACTGGGAGGTAAAATGGAGTCAGAAAAAGATGATTTGGACTTTTTGAAATTTGAATGATTTCTTAAAAGAAAGTGATATGAGAAGAGATTAGAAGTTGATAGAATAGCTAAATTGATAATGATAAAGTAATAATAACTAGGATTTATAGAGCCTGTACTCTGTGCCAGGGACTGTACTTAGCATTCTATAAATATCTTATTTGAAACTCACAACTACCATGGGAGGTAGATATACTTATCCCCATTGTACAGATGAGGAAACTGAGGCACAGAGAAATTAAGTGGATTATTGAATGTCACACAGTATCTGAGGTCAAATTTGAATGCCAGTCTTACTAACTCCAAGCCCATTTCTCAATCTATTGCACCATCTAGCTCCCTCAGAATATAGTGGGATATTATATATTACTTTGTATTTTTGTAACGTGGGTATCATGGTCTACTAGACTGTAAGCACTAGGCACTTAATGAATATTTGTGCAGTGAATGAGAAATGAGATAGTTCTGACTTAATGTTGTCAGGTGGACATGTCCTGTCAGCATTTGGGGATGCAGGTTTGTGGTTTGGGAGAGAGGTCAAGTTTTAAAAAAGATTTGGGAATGATCTACTTAGCTTTATAGTTTAAGCCAAGAATGGCAGTAAGATTGCTAAGGATATCATTTCTTCCTCTGCCCTGGCTTCCAGCCCTGAAGTAGGGCCTACTCCTTTGTGAGCAAAGGAAACACGTACTCTCTAATTTTAACATTCTGCTGCCTCTGAAATAGTTAGACTTAAATTGAATGAGATGTCATAAATAAAGTCCATTTCCTTGTGAGCTGGAAATGATTGTGAAGCACCATCTTGCTGCAAATATTAGACAATTCTTGAATAAAAGTTTAAATTCTTTGAAAGGAACAAAAATTTTAGCTGTACACCAACAAATAACCACTATTATAGACTACATTTAATTTTGGTTCAAGAATCTTGTATTATAACCCTAGATGTTTCTTTTGTTGATAAACATTAGGAAACAGAGGTTTAGGCTGAAAGGGCAAGTTAATCTGGAAGAAAACCTTTCTCTCTGACCCTTATTTTGCGGAAGGCTGGGTCTGCAGGCCATGGGATGACTAATAACCATGTGCCCTGCGATCCAGTGACATTAGTCTCCTTTCTGTCTCTCACACACAACGCTCCATTTCCCAACTCTCTGTATTTTCACTGGCTACTTCCCCTCCTTCTGGATATTCTCTCCTTCATCTGTTTCCTTCAGGTCCCTGCTAAAATCTCACCTTCTCAAGAAACCATTCCCAAGCATTTATAATTATCTAATATCATCTCCAGTTTGTTCTGTCTATAGTACATTTATACATAGTTGCTCATATGTTGTCTCTCCCATTAGGTTGTGATTTTGAGTAAAAGAATTGTCTTTTGCCTTTCTCTGTATCCTAAGCACTTAGCATAGGTCCCCTGACATAAAGCAAATACTTCAAAAAGCCTCTTCCCTTACTTTATTTAGACAAGGATTTATCCACTTTTTTTTGGACAAACATATCCAAATATTTTTGAAGAAAAGTAATTGCTTTCAAAACATTGATGAGGAACAGTACTGACTACAGAAGGTCATGTTGTAAGACTATTGGATGTGATGTTAAGAAGACTCAAGATTTGTCATCAACAAGGTGACTTTTCCTAAGTCCTCAGTTTATTCACTTGTAAAATGGAGATCAGCTCAGAGTCAGAAGATACCACTGATGTTATCATATCTATCATTCACATTTAACAGATGAGGAAACAAACCTAAGGAAGAGAATAATCAGAGTTGATGAGTGGTGGAGATAGGGATGACTCCACATATTCACTCTGCCTATTTTACAGGATATTGCAGAAGTTTATTGAAATAATTGTTCTGAAAGATTTTTGAAAACTATAAGTTGTGTTTGCTCTTTTGCTCCCTCTCTTTCTCTTTTCTTTCCTCCTTCCCTCCTTTTTTTCTGTCCCTCTGTCCCTCTTTCTCTCTTTCTCCTTTCCTCCCTTCCTTTCTCTCTTCTTCTTTCCCTCTTTTTCTCTCTCTCTTTTCCTCCCTCCCTCTTTCTCTGTCTCGGTCTCCCTTTCCTCTCTCTCTTTCTCTACCTCTCTTCTTCCCTCTCTCTCCTTCTCTATCTCCCTCCCTGTCTCTCTCTTTTTCCTTCCTTCCCTCCTTCCTTCTCTCCCTCTCTCTTCCTCTCTCTCTCTCTCACACACACACACACATTGTTATTATCTCATAATAAGGTTATTATTAACTTTATTTTATAAATTCTAAATCATTATAAAACCTAACAGTCCCCAACTCATCCTGTTTTGCTGTCTTTAGTTGGCTCTAGCTGTTGGATCTAGGGGAATTAGTTGTGAGACAGTACCAAATAGAATTGCTTCTCTTAGGCAGAAATTTAAGCTGCAGGTTTATTTCTGTTTAGTTTTTTAGGAGGGATGGGGCACTGAAGAGGGTAAAAATCCATCTTACAAATAAATTTGACACAATATATTTACATGGTTTTTGTGTGATTGAAAAGTGGGTTGTACTTATTGTATTGGTATTTGGAGAAATAAGACACTATTGATCAAATCTGATCAGGTAGATGATCTTGTGTCTGGATTCTACTTCATAATGTTTCATTCTATGGGGCTTATTCTTGTGTCTACAGAACTTGACTACAGACATAGAGGAGTGTTTACAGGACTATGTTCATTTTCAGTTCCTGCCACTTTCTTTCTTCCCCTCCTTCCTTCAGCTCCCAGAAATGAAACCACCACACTTCCTTATTTCTTTCATATTCATCCTGTGTAAAACCCCTAACTTAATTTTTCTTTCACATTCAGAGCAGATCCTCAATTACTTTCTCACTTATCTTCTAGGACAGACATTTTCTCATGTAACAGACAACGCCCACATAACGTAGAAGACAAACTTCCCAAATTTTCTTTTTTCTTCCCATCCCCACCCCCAGGATTCCCTGTGTCAGTGACTCAGCTTCCCTTCTCTGAAAAATGGGAATCCAATACACATCAAAGTTGACACATCTCACAGTGGAAGTAATGGAAAATTACAGTAATCAGGGAATGGAAAGTTCTTGGAAACTGTATTTATGATCCTGGATTCCAGCAGGCACTTCACAGGCTTCTTAACAGATAAAGGGGGAAAGGAAATAAAGAGGAACTATAAGCAAATTGGAGAGAACTGAAAATTGCCTGTGAATGTAAAGGAGAGTTCATCAGAAACTAGACAAGTTGATTTTGAACCTGGTGACGTGGAATAGAAGCCACAAATCTACTTCCAGCTATCCAAAACCCTATTCGGCCTTCCACTTAAGCACAAAGCTTTATTGTGGCTTTAATTTATAATTGAGGCAGAGTGGTCTAGTGGATAGATGGGTAGGTCACTGCCAGGAACAAGAGATAGGCTGGCCAGGGAGGACCTTACCTAGAGGGTTACTAAAGAGAAGAGGACCCTCTCTATGCATATCTTACTGTTTTAATTATTCTTGCTAACTAGATGCCACGCTGAGTTTTCCTGCCTGCTGAAGATGTGATGTACAAGTGTTGTCACTGTCCCTTAAATTTCAGCATCCTGACACAAAGTCCTAGTTACCCATGCTAGTGACACTCCTGACAAAACCATAGAAAATGATTTGAAAGAGATTTTAGAGTTGGAGTTCTTAACAAGTATATGGTTAGATTTCAGGGGATTCTTGGATGAGAAAAAATTACATCTTTATTTTCACTAACTTTGAACTGAAATTTAAAGCTACCTTTAATTGAATACTTGGATATTATCTTTTAATTAGTAAAAAATATCATTCTGAGAAGTAATTCATCAACTTTCCAGACTGCCAGAAGGGTCACTAAGTTGCATAGAAGGTTCCAGCTTGTGTTGGTAGAAGAATTTCCTATGCTGAGAAATCACAAGTTTTATCTCAAGAAAATAAAAAAAATTTCAAGGTAAGGGAGAAAGGAAGAGATCCTTGTAGGGGAGATTAAGTTTTGTTTAAGTTTAAATTAAGTTTTGAGGGGAGCTAGAGATTCTGTGAGATGTTGGAAAGAAGGAAGTACATTTTAGGCATGTCAGACAATCTGTGCAAAGGCTTGTAGGAGATGGAAACCATATCCAGGGAATAGTTAGAACACTAGTTTGATTGAATGTGGAATGCATAAGGAAGAGGAGTGTACAATAAGCCTGGAAAAGTTGATTTGAGCTAGATTATGAAGTTCTTTAAATACAAATAATGCTATTGTATTTTGTCACAGGGGCAAAAGGGAACCACTGGAGTTTCTTGAGGATAGTTACATGATCAGAACTGTACTTTAGGAATATTAGTTTGCAACTGTCTACCAGGTATTGTGCTAAATTTTGGAATCAGAGAGACAAAAATATAGTCTCTTTATTGTGACAGAGCCAAAGAAACACAGTTTAAGCAATTTTACAATGGGAGTAATACAAAATAGAGTCAATCACAAAATGAAGTCAGACTCAATTTCATTTTCTCAACAAGTTCTTATTCTAATGGGGGAGTCAATATAAAAATAATTTTGTATAGTATATACAAACTATAGCCAGTGTAAATAAAAAGTAATCTCAGAGAGGGGGAGGAGAATGATTGAGAAAGGCTTCTTGCCAACAGCAGCATTTGAGCTGAATCTTGAAGGCAATCAGGGAAGCCAGGAAGAGGAGACGAGGAGGGACAGGGTGTACAAAAGCTTGGAGGCAGGAGATGGAATGTCATGTGTGTGACTCACAGGCACACCAGCAGTGATGGGATATTACAGTGCCTGAAGTAGAGTCAAAAATGAGAATACTTGAAAAGGCAGGAAGGGCTTTAAGTGCCTTGCAGAGGATTTATATTTGATCCTAGAGGGCATTGCGAGCCACTGAGTTTGCTGAGTAGGTGGGTGACATCAGGCTCGTGTTTCAGGAAAATCACTTGGGCATCTGAGCTGAAGATGGATTGAGGTGGGAGAGATTTAAGTCAAAGAGACAAACTGGAGGCTCTTGCAGTGGTGAGGAGTGATGAGGATCTGGCTTAGGGTCATAGCCAAGTGCTTAGAGAAGAGGGGACTAGTGCAAGAGTTGTAGTAGTGGTAGAACCAACAGGGCTTCATAACTGACTCTAAGGGGCTAGTGAGAGAGAAGAGTTGAGAACAATTCAGTTTGTGAATCTGAGTGACTGGAAGGATAGTGAAATTTGGATAGAAAGATATGAAGGTGGGGCAGTTAGGTGGCTCAGTGGATAGAGCACCAGCCCTGAATTCAGAGGACTCGAGTTCAAATCTGGTCTCAGACACTTAACACTTCCTAGCTGTGTGACCCTGGGCAAGTCACTTAACCCCAGCCTCAAAAAAAAAAAAAAAAAGAAAAAAAAAGAAAAAAATGGAGGTTTTTTTGTTGAAGGGTTGTTTTTTTTTTTTTTTTTTTTTTTTTTTTTTTTTAAGTAATCAAGATTGTGACTTGCCCAGATTTAAACTCAGATCCTGACTCCAGTACTACTATATCTACTGCAGCACCTAGTTGACTCTGGACTTTTATTTTGTATGTGCTGAGTTTGTGATATTTATGGGACATGACATTGGCCATGTCCAATAGCAAATGTATAGGTGTTGTGGAGCTGGAGCTCAGAAGAGAGATTAGGCCTGGGTGTGTATGTGTGTGTGTGTGTGTGTGTGTGTGTGTGTGTGTGTGTGTGTGTGTAGAAAGAGAGAGAGATTCTCTCTATATGCATATATATGGGATATATATTCCATATATATTTGCATATATATGCAAACTCTCAGAAGAGAGATGTGACTTCTCTCCCCTCACTTCCTCTCTCTCTTGCTCTCCCTGAATACCCTCCTCCCCCCCCTCTGAATCTCTCTTTCTGTCACTCTTTGTCTCTGTCTCTCTGTGTCTCTGTTATAATGGTTAAAGATGATGACATCACCAAAAGAGGGAAAGGGGGGTTCATCCCCAGGCCTTTTTAGGTAGACAGGTAGGACCTTCCAGTAACTTGCTCTCCTCCTGTGTAACCGACAAACCACCACCAGTCATCATCAGGCGCAGGGGACATCAGAATCGGATTTCAGCGCAGAGTCCTCCATGCTCTGCTGACTGGATCGCCACAATTTATTATTCTCTCTACTTTATAGTGAGATGCTTTTTGAACTCAATAAGGAAAAATAGCTCAGCAGATGCATAGTCATGTGCATCTGGTTATACCTAGGAGTGCTCTGGAGGGAAAAGCTCATGAATCTATGGCTAGTCGGGGAGCCCAAAGTTTGCCAACGCCACTGGCTACTGTCCTGTAGGGATCTGTCCGGCCGCATCTCCCCGAGGATTTTCGGCTCCTTCTATTATTTCAGGTACCGGCAGAACTCTGTTCTATAAATAGACCGGAGGGAAAACTGGCTGTGATCTCGAGTAGTTTGACTGAGTTTCAGTAAAACATCTCAGTGGGCTCCAGTTAACCTGTTCTCCTGTGTTGTCTGCTGGTATCATTTTCCCTTTCCGTTTCCAGTGCTTTTCTTAACTTTGCAATCTGCCAACTCATTCCTCCTCCCTCCATCAAACAACTAAAAAGTCATTTTCTGATTTTCCCCCTGTTAAACCCCAAAAGCAACAAAACAAAACAAACCAGCCCCGAACCCAACAACAATCCATCATGTTCCAGCTATGTCCCATAATATATAATGAAGCATTAGGTTCCATTACATGAAGGTTTAACCTTCATGAAAAGCATTCACAGCTTGCCAGAAGTCATCAATATTTAACAGCTGTTGTTATTATGAAATGCTTCATGGGGTAATGTGGCCAGCTTGCTTGCACGCAATGGTTTGAATGAGTGCCAGACCTCTGTCAGAGGCCCCGGGAGATTGACAGCTGGTTAGATCGCGTGACAGAGAGGCTCTGGTCAGTCGGCAGCCGGCTGTTACCAAAAAGCCTGTTCTCCCTCTGGTGTTTCTCTGCAAAGGAATTTCACAGTTGAAGAGGGGGAAGTGAAGGGTGGAGCTTGGGCTGAGTGAGTGGCTCGGCGCCCGGCTCCCGCCCACAGGCAGCCCAGCTATCCGCGGCCCCTAATCACGCAAAGCTGTCAGGAAAGAGTAGATTGTAAACGGCCCCGAGCAGAATGTAGCAGTGTCAAAAGATGGCAGCCCCCTTTGATGCCCCGAGTACATGAGAAACACATTAACCGTAAACGCCCAGAGAAGAATATGGCGAACGACTTGAAGAAAGAACGAGGGCACGAGAGTTAATTTTGAAGGGCCGGGGGAGTGGGGAGGGGGGTGCCCTCCCCGAGCTTTCTACCTTAAATAAATGTCATGCAGAACTTAAAAAAGGTTCAAAGAGCATACTTAATTTCAAAGCATTTTCCCCCCAGAGGAAACAGACTACATAAACCACGACGCAGAGAACCAAACCTTTGTATTACCGTGCTAGGATAATTTTATTTTTTCTTTGGGTAGACTTGATTGCAGCATTCTGTTCACGCAGGAGCTTGAGAACGCGTATTCCTTATGTTAATTTCTTTCCCAAAACAGCTATGTGGAGTCTTGACTGGCATTTGAGACTGGAACCCTCCTGTAATTATAACTCAGCAGTATGCTTGTCTCTGCGCATTACCGTGGTACAGGCCATGATGAGATAAATCTCGAAGATACGTTTGCTTTTTTGTGGTTATGTAATGCTAATCAGTGCTAATAGGGATCACTCATGCTGATTTCATGTCTACATGGGTAAAAGGAAATGGAGAGTTGGGATAATTATCCAGATAATTCCTGACCTACAGCCATCTAATTTTATCCCTTTACTTGAAAGACATAGGGTTGGGAGGGGGAGGGAGAGGAAGACCACCTCCATGTCTTGCATGCAATGTTCTCCTCACCTCCCTTTCTTAATTTTTCTGGCTTCTTTCAAGTCTCAGCTCAAATGACAATTTCTATAGGGTACCACCCTACCCCTGACCCAGATGCTCTCAGATGACATGCCTTCTTATTCTGTATATGTCTTGAACTTACCTAGCTATTTGCATGCCATCTCCACCATTAAAACTGGACTTCCTATTTTTGCCTTTCTGTGTGTTCCCATTCCTAGTAATAAATAATTGCTTGATATGGCCTTTCTTTTTGATTGATAGAAGTGACAGTGTTCCTTGGATAAATACACATCATTTTGTCCACTTATTTATATACACCTAGTCTTAGTGACATCCTGCTCCTCCCCTCAAAGCCCATTTTTTTTTTACCTCATTGAATAATATTTTAATTTTTTCCAATTACATGTAAAGGTAGTTTCAATGTTCATTTTGTAAGACTTTAACTTCCAAATTTTTCTCCCTTCCTTCCTTCCCTTCTCCCTCCCCAAGACAGTAAGCAATCTAATATAGATTATGGATGCACAATCATTTTAAACATATTTCCATATTAGTCATGTGGTGAAAGAAAAGTCAGAACAAAAGGGAGAAAGAAAACCAAAAAAAGTGAAAATAGTATCAAGAACCCATTTCTCCTCTCCCCTCCCCTTTTTTTTTGTTCCATAGAAAATAGTTTATAGGGTCATAAAACCTTTCACAGTATTTCTGATCAACTTAGTCTATGTATTATTTATATGATACAGGTGAAATAGAATGTTCTCAGAGAAATTAAAAACAAATAAAATATTCTATTACTTTATTTCTCTGCTCAGTCTTCATTGTGTCTACTCTGAAATCCTTTTCTGACATTTTTTTTTTTAACAAAGGTTTCATTTTCCTGCCTCTTAAGGGAATCAAACTTGATATGAATTAGAGAATTTAAAGTTCCTTGAGAATTTTGTGGCAGTTAGGTGGCTGGTTCTGAAGTTAAGAAGACCTTGAATTTAAATATGGCCTCAGACACTTACTCAGTGACCCTGGGGCAAGTCACTTAATTCTGATTGCCTCAGTTTCTTCATCTGTAAAATGAACTGGAAAAGGAAATGGCAAACTACTCCAATATCTTTGCCAAAAAAATCCCAAATGGGATCACAAAGAGTTGAATAAGACTGAAAAGACTGATCGATAACTACAACAGATTCTCTTATAGACAGAATTCTCATTTTCATTCATGACGATTAGATTTAGTAGCAGACAAAACCAGTGAATGGTAAATTATTAATAAAAACCCTTTTTTGGTTGAGTGTCTTTGTGCCTCTTCCTTAAGTCGTATTTCCCACTGAAGAGGTGTGATTTCTTTCCTGCCTCAAAGCCTTATTATATCTGAAGTGGGACTTGTTTATAATTACTGGAATGGGCACATTGTCCGGCTAAGGAAACTGATTCATTTGTTGTTATATTTTAAGGACACTGAAAAGAGCGTCAGTGAATGCTTGGCTCCCAGAACTCCACACAGAATATGTTATGGCAACCTTATGGAACTAGAATCATAGAATGAGAGATGATTGAATTTAATTCCCTTACTTTGAAAATGAGACTTTGAGAAGGAACCAGACTTGTTTCAAGGTTTAGAAAGGCATAAATCTAGGTCTGGAGCCCAAGTGTCCCAGATTCATTCCACCATACCATGCCATAATCACCTGGAGATAATGTGCCATCTGGGAGAGTTGATTATTAAATTATGTTTCAATTATATAACTCAACACTGCTTTTAGTGGAAATCCTTTCTTATGTTTACTTCTTTGGGCAAGTAATTTACCTACTCTGGGTCTCGATTTCCATATCTTTAAAATGAGATTATTAGACTAGATGATGTTTGAAATGCCTCTGGCTTGAGATTTATGATCTTAAACTTCTGGGACCACTTTTCTGTGTGCCAGTAGCTAAACATTCCTACAAGAAAAAGGGAGAGAATTCCTTAGAAAGCTAACCATCTGCAAATATTTCTCTTCTTGCTATGCATCTACATTTGTTTATGGATCTCATTATCATTAGACAGTAGATTTTTTGAGAGGAGTCTTCTTCATTCTATAACATATTTAGTAAAACACCCTTATGAATTGACCTAAAATAAGCAATGATTGTTCACATTCTGTTGAAAGTAAATGAGATTTATTTTAGAATGAAAGGAATTTTCCATTTTACTTCCATTTGTGTATTTCTATACAACATTAGTTAACATAAACATAGAGTTAATTACTATGTGCATGTATTACACAAATGTGCATATGAATGTATGTGTGTGTATGTATATCAAGAAGTGATGTGACAAAATGGATATAATCTGTGCCTATCTCTGGGGTCAAGTCCTGCTTCTGACAAATACTTGTCAGTGGCTCTGGGTATCACTCAATTTCTCAGTGCCATACACAATTCTCTAAAATTATAACATGCAAAGCAGTTGTCAAACTTCATTGGTAGAAGGGATTTCCTCATTGGGAATTCCATATATTTATTAAACTGCAAGTCTGGGCAAAAACACCGTGTTTGTAGATTGGCATATGAAAGAATGATTAAAGAGCCTCTTGCCCACTGACTCCACTTTTCCTGCACAGTGACCATTCATTCCTTTTCCTGGGGATATTTTGAGGGTACTAAGGAAGAATCACTCCTTTCTTCACATTGGTGGCAGAGAAGGCAGAACCACCTGAGGGAAAGAATCAGGCTCCATATTTACAAAATGCTTAAAGGTCCTTAGCACACAGGTATTTGCTGTATGAATACATTATTGTGGCAGAAGTGTCAGTCAGTCTCAAAGTTGATTTATAGGTACTGATCTTCAAAACAATCACCTCCTGCTTCCTGGTCCAAGTCCTTGTGGCTCAGGAAACCCAGTGGACCTGTTCTCAGGTGGCTTTTGTTCTTTAATCAGGAAAACGTTTTTGTCTTTTGTAAACTAAACTTGAATTCTGGGGAGTTTAAATTTAGAGAACACTCAAGTGGCATTTAAAATAATGTAGGAAGTAAAAAGGAACACTCCTTGGTTCCCCATGAGAATTTTTTCCTACTTCAGCAACAATGAAGTTTTTTTTCTCCAATGATCCTAGAATATATGTCTGTTGCATTTTAGTCTCTCTCCCTAACACTGAAATGGCTCTCTTCAGAATTAGTAGTACTCTCTTCTTTGCCAAATCCAATGTTCTTTTCTCAATCCCTCTTCTTGACAACTCTGATTGAATACCTTCTCTTTAGGTTTTGTGACATTTGCTCTCTCCTGGTTCTCTTCTTAACTGTCTGACCATTTCTTCTCAGCAAAATTTCCTTTGCTGGATTTTCATCTAGGTCATGACTGCTAATTGTGAGTGTCCTGCAAAGCTCTGAAATGTCTTTCCTGTCCCTCTAAAGTCTTGTTTGGTGACCTCTTCAGCTTTTGTTATTATCTCTAGGCAGATGATTATAAGATCCATTTTTTCACTTTTAACATCTCTCCTGAACTTTAGTCTCACATCTCCAATTGCCAATTGAACATCTTAAATTAAATGTCTTATAGTCATCTTAAACTCAACATGTCCAAAAACGAATGCTGTCTTTCCTCCAAAACCCTACCCTCTTTTTAATTTCTTTGTCACCTCTACTCCTCTTCTCAATGATATTGGCTTCCTTACTGTTCCTTGAACAAGATTTTCCATTTCTTAACTCTGAGCACTTTCTTCCTTATGTTTTGAATGTTCTCTCTCCTTATCTCTGCTTCTTGGCTTCCTTCAAGTCTTAGCAAAAATCTCAGGTTCTTTAGGAAGTCTTTCCTAATTCCTTTTAATTCCAGTATATCCCTATTTCAAATTTTTATCCTATTTATAGTTTGTTGCATACAATTATTTGCATATTGTCTTTCCCATTGCAACTGAGCTTCTTGAGTACAAGGACTGTCTTGCCTTTCTTGTATCCTCAGTAGCTGGCACAATGCCTAGCACATACTCTTTATATTTATTAGCTGACAGACTATCTAGATTATTCCATGCTCATTTCTAGCAAAGAAGGAAAGGAAGTTTTACTAAGAGAGAGTTTAAGTAGCATTTTGGAGTAGTGGATGGAGATAGTGATAATGATGCAAAAAATGGGAAAAAAGTGTTAATGAAACATGTAAAAAAATAAAGAGAAGGAGCAAAAGGAAGTTCAGAGGAATATGCACACAAGGGCAATGTTTGTTTTGTCATGTTAATGCTGTCTTAAAAATTCAAGCTGTACATAGTATCATCAGTTTTATATTAACGTTCTCTTCCAAACATTATATATGGAAATATTTATGTTTGTTGGATGACTATCAAGTTCAAGTGCATAATTTTAAAAATGCTTAATTTAAAAACACTTTTAAAAGAAGGGAGAGATGTATTTTCTCCATCCTTTTCTAAGGTCATGCATCTTCTAAGTTCCCTGTCTCATGTCCACAGTCAACCTTTAGTGTATAGTGACACTATTTGTAAAGGGTTAAATCACAGCGTTCCTAAATTAGGTGGAATTTCCCATTCCACATATTCTTGTTTCACTAGTAAAAGGTATCTTTTCACTCTCTAGGTTGGTCAGTGAACAATAGCAGACTGAGGTGGTGATTGAGAGCTGTCAGGTGGGATTCAGTTTTACTGTACCTGAGGCTGTAACTCATTCCTGAGCAGATGGAAGTCATTTAGTTCTTGGACCAGTGCACTAACATGAACTTATTTTAGACATGATTTGGGGAAACATTTTACATACTTGCTCAGAATTTTAGAGCAATAATAACATTATATACATAAGGTTGAGCTGCCCTATTTCTATTTCAGTGTTAAAAAATAATGGAGACTTCAATATTTCCAGAATTGAGGAGAGTTCCCAGTTTGTCAGAAAATGTCAGAGCTCTTATATATGTTTTCTATAGCTCTTGGGATTCAAAAGTAATGGAGTTATGGAAAAAATAAAGGCCTATTAGATCATCTGGTCTTTCTTTCCCTTTCCATCCCTCTGTAGTGAGTCTTAAGTCTAGTTTTTGAGGTGATGAGCCTTTGACCACTTCCTTTGGAAAATTTCTCATGTAATTATAAACCCTCAAAGCTTTTCTCGATTTAGCTAATTCAATTCAATTCAGGAAACATTTATCAAGTGCCTACTAGGTACAAGGCCCTGAGGGGGAGGGGGCTTTGTGGATGCAGAGGAGCAATGACTAGAAGATGCAAGGAGCTGCATTTAGGCTTGATGTCAGGAAAATCAAAACCAATCCAGAGTGAAATGGGTTGCTTCAGGAACTGGCAAGTTCCTATTCCCTTGAAGTATTTAGCCAAAGTATGTATGAATATTTGTCAGTTATGTTGTAGAAAGGATTCATTTTCAATTACCAAGTTTGGACTAGATAACCCTTCTAATGTTGGGATTGGGGGATCAGAAAGATTCTTGCATTCATGATCCAAACATTAGTGTAATAATCATAAACTTGCATATTCATATTTCCTCCAAAGAGGTAGGAATATATTTAGGGAAAGAAGGGGGATGCAGAAAGAAGACATATACATCCATTTTGACAATTTCAAAATTTGTCAGATTCATGACTTGTCCATTTTCCTCCTGCCACCTATTGATGAATAGAAAGGAGAAATGAGAAAAAAAAAGTTAGGTAAGGATGGAGTAGCCAGGAGGTTGTGAATCATAATATTGATCCAAGGGGAGGAGGGGAGTTTCATTTTATACTAAAATTAATGATTCATAAAGAATAAAAACAATCATTGGCATCATGTCATAAATCATAAGTCACTGATACTCTGACATGCCCTATAGGATAGAAATCCAAGAAGACTTGTACTGAATTTAACAAACATTAGGTAATTTAGGGAAAACTGATACCTTCTAGAGGTATCTCTCTTCAAAGCAGAACTTCTGATAAATTTTTGATTTGCTTCACTAATATTTTCACTTTTGGGAAGGTAGAAGAAGGAATGAGGGTAGCGTCTATTCTGATCCTGGTTCTGAAAAATAAGAAGGAATTAGTTGCCAAAATAAAAATGATGGAGAGTGAGGAAATAAAGTGAGCACCTTAATATTCTTAACATCTTAATGTTCACCGTTAAAAAAAAAAAAAGAGAGAGAGAGAGGAATGCTTGATGTGATGTGATTTGTATCTTTGAAGTCAGTAGATTAGACTTTCAGAGAGTTTAAGAAAGACTGGTAGGTTTTTATAACCAGAGATTGAAAAGGATGTCAACTCAAGAGTTTTCAGCAACAGTATCTTAAGTGATCCCAAGCAAGCAATTATTCTGAATAGGAAAAAAAAATAAGATAACATCTACAGAGACTATTGTGGCTGCATATGGAATTCTTTGAAAAGCTTAGATTTTAAAGGACTTATTTTCTCATCTATAATATAAGGAAAAGAATTATACTATGTACCTAACAGGACTGTTTTGAAGAAATCATTTTGTATTTCTTGTAAAGTGCTACATATATGTGTTATTATTCAACTCAGTCAACATTTATTAATAAATTGGCTACTATGTAGAAGGTAGATACAAGACAAAAATGAAAAACCCAAATCCTCAAGCTCAGGAATAGGTTCCCATATGAAGCATCACCTGAGTCAGACCTGGAAGAAAGTTAAGGATTTGAAGAAACCCTGATGTGGAGTACATTTCAAGCTTGGAGGACACAGCCCATGAAAAGACTCAGTTATGCTAGATGGAATAGTAAGTTCAAGTAATAGCAACTAGGCCATTCCCCTTGGACTTTTATCATGTCCATTTCCATTTTAATGAGAGGCTATTTAGAAGCCTCTTTAGAATAGGATAATGTGCTCATAAAAGAGCTATCTTTATTTCTGGAACATACAGCTGGCTATTCAAAGAACTCTGTTGCAATAGGGGCATATTACATTGATCATGTCAATGACGGTCTCTGATGAGTAGAAACCACATGAACTAGTAATATGGAGATGATCATCATTAAGAGTTTGCCTTTTGCAATATCAATTACTTTATCATGGAATCAATTAAGAAAAAATAAGACAGATCATGTTAATCAACCTAAATTTTCCTAAAGCCAAATTTCCTTTTTTTTCCTCCAGATTTCACAAGGCCCCATGCTAGTGAATAATATGATAAAAACAATATATTCTAAAGGCACAGATTCCTACTTCCAAATTCAAACCTACCTCATAGACTCATAATTATAATTTTATGTTATTATTACCCTTATGTTATTATCATTTGTTATATTATTATTACTATCATGTTATTATATTATGGTATTATCATTACAGGGCACAGTCTTGTAAGACAAAGCCCAGGAAGGTGTAAGTCCAATAAGAGTAGAGCTTCGTGACAAATGCTCAGAATAAAAGACGAGCTTTTAAAGTTATATAGGGGATGAGAGGAAGAAAAAGAAGGAAGGGATAGGTTTAGGCTTAAAAAGGACATAGTAATCAACAGTAGAGAAAAGCAATGTTTTGCTTACTAAGGAAAAGGGCTGGACTAAATAGCCTCTGAAGTCGGTTCCAACTTTGAGATTACATAATTCTGTAAGAACAATTTGTAGCTTGGAAAGGGAAAAAAATAGTTATTAATAGATAATTGAACCCTAAGAAAAATGAGCATTAATAGTCAGTCAATAAACATTTATTAAGGACAATACACTATCCTAGACACTGGGGGTACAAGGACAAAAAGGTTTGCAACTCAGGGAGCTGCAGCATCCTCTCAGGAGAGACAATATTATGTGTACATGTGTGTCTATATGTGTGTCTACATATACATATACATGTCTATCTATCTGGATATACATAAGTGTATATATATACATATATATATATATACAGAAATATATAAAGTAGAAGGTAATTTTGGATGGTAGAGTTATGGGGAAACCATTAATGACTGGGAGGATTAGGAAGGATTTCACATAGAAACTAAATTCTTGAAGGAAATTAGGGAGTGCAAGGCATATAGATGAGGAGGGAGTGCATTCCAGACTGAGGGAACAACTAAAGCAAAGACATGGAGAAAAAAAATGGCAGATTCCCCAAAAGTCCAGTTTGGCTATACTATGGAATGGTCTTTGGGGAGTACATATATGTAGCAGGAGACATGATGTGGCTCATGATCCATCAGACAATCAAGAGAGATCACAGAAACCTCAAGAGGGGATGAGTATCCAAGAGGAGAATTCTGCAGAAGTGGATGAGAAGTTTGAGAACTGAAAAAAGGCTACTATATGTGACAAATGGCCAAAAGATAAATATTTAACTGCTCTTATAGTGTGGATGAATCACATCCTAAGGCATGGTGAATGCAAATGCCAGATGCTCTAAGTAGACAGTATTAAACTTGGGGCCTATAGATTACAAAAAGCAGGCAAAACTCCTTATTATAACTGATCCAGATTAAAATATAATTGTGAAATAAAAAAATAAAAGGAAAATAAAATGTACTGCTATTTTGTGGTTTTCTAAGTCAATTTGTGGCTGTAGGGATCAGGGATTTTTTTCTATTTAAGTTTGACACTAATACTATAAGGAGTGGGAGTAAGGAAGATCTTAATTTAAATCCTACCTCACATTAGATATGTACTAGCTATGTGACCCTGGATAAGTCACTTAATGTTTCTTTATCTGTAAAATGGAGCCCCTATCTCATAGGATAGAGATTTTTGTAAAGTATTCTCCAAACCTAAAAGCACTATCTAAAGGCTAATCATTATTGCTTATTTTTATTAATCCTGGAGAGCAATGGGTAGATGCTGTCCTCTTTGACATTTATTCCTGGGGAAAAATAAGAATATGTTTTTGAAGGAGTGGTTAGTGAGACTTAGAAAGAGAAGTCGGCAAATTATTGGTTATAAGAATGGCTCTCTGGGAGGGGAAAATTTAGGTAACGTAAAAACAAAAATATCAATAAAAGTTATTTAAAAAAAAAAAGGAAGAAGAAATGGTAATTACTACAGCCCATTGTGGTTTCATTAAAAATGAGTCATACCAGACTAAATGCACTCATCTCGCTTGTATAATGAGACTAATAGGGGAATTTTGTAAACACAATATAGCTAGATTTCGAGAAGGTATTTGACAATCTCTCTTTACAACTTGTTAGAAAAGGTAGAAAGATGCAAACTGAATGGTAATATAGATAGATTTGAAATTGATTAAAGTCCTTAGCAGATGTAGACATGGTCATTAGAACAGTCAGCATTGCATATCTGGTGCAATTGGAGAAGAAGGAACTGTTGGGGCTGAGATTTGTTATGGCAATGAACAGAACTACTACCCAGAGCAAGTATATGTTGCCACACTGAATACAATGGTTAAGATGGGCCTCCATAAGCCAATTAAACAATACTGTGACAGTATTGATAGGTTGTATTCCGGTGTTCAATTGTAGCCACAATTCCCTCATTCTCTAGGGGCAAGGCAATCGCTCCCAATCTCTTCCTAATTGGTAATTATAATAACTGCTACTGAAACAGGAGAGCATCAGGACATTTGTTGGCTGAAGCTGGTGCTTCTGATATTGGCCAATTTAGTTCTGAGAGAGTCAAGATAGAAAGGAAGTGGTGGACATAGGTATCTTGGGAAGAGAGTCTTGCAGCAGTGCTACAGAGCTGTAATCTGTTCAAGAAGCTAATTCAGGGTTTTAGGTCATGCTGTTGATGATGTTTATCAAATTTCTAGATGATACTAAATTGGGATCACTAATTCTTTGGATGAAAGGACTGGTATCCAAAGAGAACTAGAGTAATGGGCCAATTCTAAAAAAAATTTAATGCAATAAATGCACAGATTCAATGAATGAAATGCACAAATGCAGAATGGAGTTGATATAGCTAGAAATCAAAGAGACTGGGAGTTTAAATAGATCAAGAATATGATATGAGTCAGTAGTATGATATAGAGGTCAAAAAATCATACAACAGTTTTGGTCTCATGGTGTCCAGAATGAAGGATGTGATATGTCTACAGCATTCTATCCTGGTCAATCCACATTCAGAGTCTTATATTCATTTTTGAGTATCAGACAAAGAGCATAGTGAGGGTAAGGACAACAGAATGATGAAGGCTGAAAACATAACATATCAATTGAGAGAATTGGAACTTCGTAGGTGAGAGAAAAGTTTTAGTGGGTACATAATCAATGTCCACAAATATTTGAAGGATCTTTGTTTGGAAGAAAACTTGAGGAATAATTGGCTAAAAGGAAGGGAAAGGGTTGTGAGCAAGCATCTATATAATGTCTATTCTGTGTCAGCCATTGTGCTAAGCACTTTTATATTTATATACTCATTTGATCCTTAAAAAACCCTATGAAGTTGGTACTATAATTATTTAGATTTTACCATTGAGGAAATTGATACAATCAAACGTTGTATTATACAGATAATATGTGTCTGAGGTCACATTTGAACTCAGGTCTTCTTGACTTTAGACTCAGTTTTCTATGCAGGAAAAATCAACAGAGGATTGAATTTGGATTTGGGAAAACTAGCTTCAGACACTGAGTGACTTTGGGTAGATTCTTTAACCTCAGCTCCTCATCCATGAAGATGGATTGGGTAGTATTCTAAGGTCTCTTCCAGTTTTCAGTCTATGAATAGTGTAGGTAGTATTATTGTCCCATTTTACAGATAAGGAAACTGAGGAACAGAATTTAAGTAACTCCTGATTCTGAGTTCATAGATTACAAGATTATACTTGCACTGTTAGGGGACACAATACATAGAACACTGGGTTTGGAATCATGAAGACTCATCTTCTTAATTTCAAATATGGCCTTAGACACTAGTTGTGTGACCCTGGACAAGTCACTTAACCATGTTTGCTACAATTTCCTCATCTGTAAAATAAGCAGGAGAAGGAAATGGACAAATCATTCCAGTATCTTTGCCACCTTTCCCCTTCCAAAACACACACACACACACACACACACACACACACACACACACTAACCAAAATAGGATTGTGGAGAGTTGAACTCTACTGAAATGATTGAACAATAATAACAAAATAATTCAATTGGTAATTAAATTAGAAATAATTGAAAAATTAGAAATAAAAGTTGGAAGGCAGAGTTAGTTCAATACAAAGGGGGTTTTCCCCTTTCAAAATTAGACTTTCTTATATAGAATTAAGGCTTTAAGTTATCTTGGTTAAAAACACTGCCTTGATGTTTCCTCTGGCTTTTTTATTTTAGTATTAAAACTCTTGGCATTTTCCTCAGTTCTAATAGCATTTGCAACTAAGGACCCTGTACTATTTTCATGCTTTGGGTCTAACTTTTCTATGACAACTTTCTCATTGTTTCCCTTTCTCTTAATTATAAACCGTAATGATGCTGGTATATGTTTAACAACCAGCTTTCTTAAAAAAAAAAAAAAAAAAAAGCACCCACAACATTTATTTTATGTTTAATCTTCATTATTAATATTTTGTCTATCACTTTCTAAAAACCTAGATAATGAACAGAAATATAAATCAAGATTTGATTTGTAGTGTTTACCAGTTTCCAAGGTGCAAACGTTCACACTGAAAATTTAACAACTGGCTTTTGCAAACTGGTCTAGGTCAGTTCCAGTATATCTGGATCATAGAGATTGTGAAATTATGAGAACCTGTAGAGATTATGAGGAGCTATATGGTATAGTGGAAAGAGCATTGAATTTGGAGCCTGCAGTACAGACTTTAATACTTATTATGTGTGGATTTCAGAAAAATTGTATAAGTCTCAGTTTTTTCACATTTCCAGTGAGACTAGTAAATATTTCTTGAATTATCTAACTCAGGTGGTTGTGAGAAAAGACATTTTTAAAGTGTTTGAAGTGGTATGAGCAGACTTGGACCCCTTCAGCAGAAGAGGAAGTAAGGTACAGATAGAAACCAGCAATAACTGATGAATTCATGGGAGTAACTACTAAATACAAAAGGAATTGTTTTCATTCATAAATACATGGCTATGAGGGGCAGCTAAGTGGTACAGTAGATAGATCACTGCCTTGGAATCATGAATCCCAGAGTTCAAATTTGCCCTCACATGCTTACTAGCTATTCACTTAACTCCAGTTGTCTACAAAATAAATTCATGGATTTTTTTTCACTCTCTATTTATGTATTTATAAAACTCTATTTAATCTTTAGAACACCTTGCAAGCATCCATGTTAATGAGTGCTAAGATAAATTTGTAGTCAAGAGAAGTTGGTAGGGTCCCTCTTGGAGCCCATATATGTCATTATGGCATGTCCTGAATTAGGACAAAAAGAGATCCAGATATTAACAAGTTGGCACTTGTCCTTGTTATATAATTTGTATTTTCTCTTGTTTAGTCATTTCATTTGTGCTGACTCTTTGTGACTCCATTTAGGGTTTTTTTGGCAAAGACACTGGAGTGGTTTGTCATGTCTCTCTCCAGCTTATATTTATAGATGTGAGGAAACTGAGGTAAACTGGCAGGTAAATGACCTGCCTCAGATCACATAGTAATTTGAAATGATATACAGTCAGGTCTTCCTGATTCAAGTTCTGATGTTCTATTCAATGTGACACCTAACTGCCCAACAAATCTTAAAGCACAATGTAAATGTTAATATTATTATAATCATAGTAATATATAGTATTTTAAGGTGTATTGAGGGCATTATATGTTTTATCTGATTTGTTCCTCATAATAGCTATATGGGGTAGTATTATTATTGTCCCCATTTTACAGATAAGGAAACTGAGGACCAGAAAATTTAAGTAACTTCTGATTTTGAGTCCAGTATCCTATTCACTGTACTATACTTCTTCCATACATGACATGATCTGCATTGAGTATTATCACATTAAAACCCTTGTCCTTTGACTATTTACTTTTGATGCTGTCAATGACCTTCTTCTGATTATTCTCTCCTCTCTAAGTTTTCATGAAAACTATGCACCCCTGGATCTTATTATACCTATATCTTATTATACCTATCTGACTGTTCTGTGAGGGTCTCCTTTTCTGGCTCTATTTCCAGTCCATGTTCATTCCTCCAAGACATTGTTCTGGACTCTCTTTTCTCTCTTTGTACCATTTTTCTTATCTCTATATACACTTTTCCATGGGGACAGCTAGATGAAATGCCCAGATTCAGTGTCTTATTTGTGAAATAGCCAGGAGGCAGGTGTCACTGGCTTGGTGATCTCATTAGTTCCCATGGGTTCAATTGTCATCTTCATGAGCTATATATATCTAGCCTTCTTCTCTCTTCTAAAGTCCAGCTTCACATATTTTGGATGTCTCAAATTGGACACCCCATGGGTATCTCAAATTCCCTAAAAGAAATCATTATTTATTTATTTTGTACCCTCACACCTTCCCTTCTTCTCAACTTCCTTCTTCTTTTGGAGGGACCATTATCCTTTCAGTATTTAGGATAATAATTTTTGTGATTTCTAAGTCATACTCACACTAGCCCCCCATAGCCAACCAGTTGTCAAGTCACTGTTGCTATCTTTACATTGTATATATGCATGTATATATCAGTGTAGATGAATGGGCATATATATATATATATATGCATGTATACATAATATAGACATGTACATATTCATACATATGGACCTGTGTACACCTATAGATTCATATTCATAAACTCATACACCCACATACACATATATAACATGTACATATATACATGTAAACAAACACACATATAACTCTCATACAATTTTTTTATTTACTCATACAATTGCTCCCCTGGTACAAGTTCTCATCACCTTAACTCTGTACTATTGCAATAACATTTTTGTTAATCTGTTCGTGTCCCTTTTACTTCTAAGAACAAATGTAAGATCCTCTGTTTGGTGTTTAGAGCCCTTCACAGCCTGGCTCTCTTCTCCCTGTGTAGCTCTTTTACTCTACTTCCTTTCACACACTCCATGATTGGTTACACTGATCTGCTTGGTAGATCTCACATCCAACACTACATCTTCTATCTTTGCCTTTTTCCTGGCTTTTTCCAATTCCTGAAGACTCTCCCTTCCTTCATCTACCTCCTGGCTTTCTTGATTTTTTTCACCACATCCTTTCCAGGGCCCCTTTCCCTCTGAAAATTATCTTCCATTTCTATAGCATATGGATATCATGCATGAACAGGGCTATTTAAATGTTTGTGTGTTAATTTTCTCACTAAAATACGAACTCTCTGAGGGCAGAGGTGGGTTTTGCCTTTGTTTTTACCTTTATCACTATCAAATAGTGAGTGATTTGTAAATGCTCGACTGACTGACTGACTGATACCCTGATAAATTGGAATGGGAGTCTCACCTTTTTATACATGTTTCATCACCACACAAAAATTGTGTTTGAGTTATAACTATTGGGTGAATTAGTCCTAATTTTCCATTGATGTTGAGAATCAAAAGGAATTTCTTGTGTTTTTATATGCTTTAATATACAAAAACTTTAAAATTTTCTTCAGCCTAGGATGGCATAGTTTGGGTAGTGATATGTAATAAGAACCACGAAAATCAAAATTGCAGCTTTAAAGAAACAACATTAAAATATAGTGCACTGGACTGACTAAAGTTTTCTAAGACAAACTGAATCAAACTTAGTTAAATATTGGGTCGTTCTGTCTTTCTTTGGTTGCTGACTGTGAGCCAACACTAACTGGGTTGAATTATATAAACTGCAAGGATTGGGTAACATATTTTTTTCCTTGAGTTTTCCTGTACCTATTCATTTGTTTGTTTTATTTTTTGATAAAGAGGATAACAGTGGAAAAATATCATTCATTAAAAACAATGTTTTACAACCCTTGGATTACTGAGGAAGTCATTCTACCCTGTAAATGTGGTTCACTTTCTTGGGCCTAAGACAGGGGAGATGAATTGATTGAGATCATTGACATATTGCTACATCTCTTCTCTAACAGCAATTCAGGAGCAACACTTTAGGACCCATGGTGACCACCCAGTGAAAGAAGATCACCTCCCCACTGGAATTGCCATGCCAGAAGGGGGACTCTTGCTAGAAGTGAGTACATGCAATTTCCCATTTATTTTGCCCTCCAGAATCAAATACAAGATGCTGTATGTGGCATTCAAAGCTCTATATAACCTAGTCCCTCCCTACCTTTCCAGTCTTCTTATACCTTACTCCTTGCCATATACTCTTGTATTTAGTGACACCAGCCTCCTGGTTGTTCCATGGACAACACAGTCCATCTCTAGACTCTGAGTATTTTGTTGTTATTGTTGTTGTTATTTATTTCTCATGTCTGGAATGCATTTTCTCCTCCTGACTTCCCTGGCTTTTTTTAAGACTCGGCTAAAATCCTATCTTTTACAGGAAGCCTTTGTTAATTCTTCTAAATATTTTCTCCTTTTTAGTTACTTCCTATTATATTATATCATGAATAATTATATATTACACTATAGATTCTATAATATATCATATAGTAATATAATATATTACATATCATAAGATACACATGTCACATAGTAATATAAATATGCATATATCATAAAATACATAAAACATGATATATACATACATATATGTGTATGTGTATTTGTGTTTGTATATATATTATTTGTATGTATTTATTCTTGTTTCCCCCACTAGAAGACAAGAACTATTTTTTGCCTCTTTGTATATTTCCAGCACTTAGCACAGGACCTAACAGATAACAGCCACTTAATAAACTTTTATTGATCTACTAATGAAATACAAACTCTTAGCCTGAAATCAAGGCTCTCCACATTATAGCTCCTGCTTATCTACCTTTTCCACGTTATTTCATATCACTCCCTTCATGGCCTCCACATTCCAGCCCAACTAAACTACTGATTGTTTTCAGAGCTGGATATTTCATCTCCTTCCACTATGTTTCACCACGACAATTAACAAACACTTCCTCTTCAACTTAAGCTTTTTTCAGGGCCCTAGTATTATCACTTCTGTCCCCAAACTTTTCCTGATATCTTCCTTAGAATTGTTTTTACATATGTTAAATACTATCCCCTCTCTCCCCCCATTTCCATCCTTCCTGAAAATGTAAGTTCTTTGAGGACGTGGAATTGTTTTGTCTTTGAATCTTTAGCACCTAGCACAGTGCCTGACACATAGAAAGAGTTTTAAGAAATGTTTGTTGAGCTGAAACACAGAGATATTTGGCAGCCAATATAACTTTTCTCTCAGACTGCACTAATTTAGTGGTCATTCATAAAAACTCCATTCACTTAACTTTATTCATTAAGAAAATGTGTCAATTTTATTTTGTTTAATTTTTTTTTTAACTCATGCCCAGCTCTTTGTGACCCCATTTGGGGTTTTCTTGGCAGAAATAGTAGACTGGTTTGTCATTTCCTTCTCCAGCTTATTTTATAGTTGAGGAAACTGAGGTAAACAAGGTTACATGTCACACAGCTACTAAGTATTTGAGACCAGATTTGAATTCAGGAAGCTATGCTATAAAGTAATGAAATGGTTTTTTTTCTGGAAGCTAATTTTCAGAAAAGGAGTTCTGAAATGAAATTGATCGGTGGCAAAATTGTTGGAATAAGTATAAAGTGGTACTTTAGGACAAGCAGCGGCATGGGAGAGTGCTAGACGTGAAATTAAGAAGAATTTAATTCACATCCTATGAATGGGAGTGATGGAGCTGTGGACAAGTCCTTTGCAAGGCCTGGGGTCAGGAAGACTCATCTTTGTTTCAGAACTTTACTTATTGAGATTAGTCTTGAACCTTCCCCAGCGAATCTGAATCATTGAAGTTTTATTTACTTATCAAGATTGGATCTGTTCCCTTCTGGTCTGAAATCCAGTTGTTCGCATTTCCTATCATGCAAAAGAATTAGAGGGTATAATCCATGGTAATGTTTTCTAACTTTGCCCAAGTTATTGTTTGTACAATAAAAGCACATGAATTAGGATCACTGTAGTGCTGGAAGAGGTCCAGGGAAAACCTTTACAGTTATTTAGTAATTTATTTTGTTTTCGTCTTTATGACTCCTTAAAGTCTCAGCAGTAATTTAATTAGAACACAGTTTAACATTAGTGGTTTTGTTTAATGGAGTGAAAACTTAAGGACTAATTTCTTCTGACCCAGGATATTTGCAAATAACTCTCAGAAGAAAATAGGGTCTTAACTGGAGTGTAGTAAAAAGAGTGACAAATGTGGAGTCAGAGGTTTTGGGTTTGAATTTGGCCTCCAGACTTTCTAGCTGTATGAACTTGGTCAAAATGTTTAAATATTCTGATCGTTGTTTCCTTCATCTATAAAATGGGGCAAATACTATTTATACTAACTACCATGTGAGAATTGCATGAAACTACATGAAAAAATGATGTGTATATGTCTATTGCTACATATATGCTACATATTATTGTCATCTCTGCTATATAGTCGAAATCAGCTTAAATGAGTGAACAACAAATGGTGAAGGAAAAGGCATATTAATGTCTGGAGGGGAATTCCGGTTAATAAGCACAGTATTTTAGGATTTCCAGGCAGAGCAGGATGAGCATAAGCTCAGAGAGACAGTTGTCTCTTTCAAACCTCAAGAGAAGAAAATTTCACAAGATCCCTTGGCTCCTTGTTAGAGTTACCTCTGACCCCTAATTTAGATCTAAGCTGCTACCATGTAAGCCCATTCCCCATTGCCTCTCCTCACTGGAGAAAAGCCATGTTCACTAGGAATCAAACGTTTGCCTTTTTCTAGCCTGCCCTCCAAGAGCCCATTTCCCCAAAGATGAATCTGGTCCTTCAATAAATGGCAAAGGCCCAAATACTCTGTCCACAGAGAGGCAGCCGGACAGAATGATTGAAGACTTGGGTTCAAAGTCCACCCTTAACACTTATTGGGCAAGTCACTCTCCTTTTCAGGATCCCAGTCCAGAAATGTTAAACTGCAAAGGAGGGTGGGCTAACCACATTGTATCTAATAATTGAAAATATGGCCTGAAGCTGAATAACATGGGAAATGTTGGGAAATATTTAGCAAAATACATAAAAAACATAATAGAACATAATGTTAATATGTGGTTTTCTGAGTCAATATACAGCCCACAGGGATCCTTCAATATGAGTTGAATTTGATACCTTTCAATGCTTTTAATAGAAAAAATGCCTTGCCCTACACTGTAGAAATCCCAGGTCAAGTTTGAAAACAAAAATTTATGTATACCTCATTATACCCAAATTAATAAAGAATTTACTCCTATTTGAACTCACAATTATAGGATCCTTACAGTCAGATAATCTGAAACAATGAGCTCAGACTTATCAGATCCACAGTCTATTCTCAATTCCTTCCTACCAGATGTCCACATCTCTTATCTTTAACTCCCCTCAGGTGAAGAGGCCAGAATTTAAATCCCACTGGGTGTGGCTGTGTAGATTTTATACTTAACTTCATATTACTTTTAGCAAAGTCATCCAGAGACTTTAATCTCTCTTCACAGTATCCATTGCTCCAGAACTCTTTGAGCTTCAAATTGCTTGCATTGGTGTGAATGACTTCATGTGCCTTATAAATTCTATCTGGTTCCTTTATTATTCAATCTTGGCTCTCCATAATCCCTTTTCAGATTTTTGAATCATCCGTAATACATTTATCTCATTGACTATGAACTCAGGCTTTCAAGTATTCAGGAATGGATCAAGAGCTCTGGCCAGGAACAGACTCCACTCTTTTTTCCCTCTTCCTGTATTTTGGTTAAAATTAGAAATCTGAAGAATTTCTTTCTTTCTTTTCTTTTTTTTTTTTTTTTTTTCTTTTCAGGGCTTATTAAATTTCAGTAAGATCATTCCACGGTTTTTTGTTTTTGTTTTTGTTTTTTGTATTTGAACTGCCAACTGTTAGAAACACCTAAAGCCTGAAGCCTCTTCAAGTTTTAGTAGTTATGGTGGCTCCCTGTGAGAGAGTTCACATCTTTGTTCAAATTGCTTTCAGTTGCTTGAAAGTAGTGATTTGGCCAATAAAGGTCCCAGAGAAAAGGTAATGAAAGATATCTTTCCTTTTCTAGCTAAGAGTTAGGGGAAAATGAGGATATAATATTGAATTGTATATTTTGTTATACACAACCTCTGCGGTTGATATTTTTGCTTATTTGTTTTTCTTGTTCATAAGGGAGAATTCTGTCTATAGGGATTTAGGATAAGAAACAACTGTGGTATAAAGATAAAAAAAAGTATGAAATTAATTTAAAAAAAAAAAAGAATGGTTTAAGTGGAACTCTCACATATTCCATCATTAGTCATCTATTTCTGGCACTATGTACATTTTCATAGTAGATAAGGATGATTTTTAAAATTTACATTAGAGGACTGATGAAATAGTCACTCAGGCATGGCTCCCCAAAGCACAAATTTTATAATAATGACTAATACTTAAATCATTTTTTTAAGTTTTGTTAAGCACTTTTTCATATATTATCTAATTTATTCCTCACAACAAGGCTGTTATGTAGGTGCTTTTATTATCTCCATTTCACTGATAAGGAAACTGAGACAGAAAAAGCTTTAATGACTTGCTGCACCAAACTCAAGCTATCACAGGCTAGCTTAGGAAGGCTCTAGTCAAATTGCATTCTATTCTGTATTTTTGAGCTGCCACCAGCAATTTTTAAATTTTTTATTTCATTTCTTCCAATTCAACTCAATAGATATTTGTTAAATGTCTACTTTGGGGAAGCAAAAAAACAAATAGATGAATAAAGCATTTCTAATCATTAAAGATCTTATGTATAACTGCAGATATTTACAAACATTTGAGATGGGAGAGAATTGGGGGAAAATCAATAAATTGCCAATGGTAGCTGTACAGAGCCAGTAAGAAAACTAAAGAGTCTAGAAGGTTGAGGTGAGGAAAACAAAGGATCTTCCAGGAATGTATCTATGGAAAAACTGAGAACTGATAACTAGAATGTCAGATTGAGTAAATAGTATGTAAGTGTATATTATTTGAAAATTATAGAGAAGATATTTTCAAAGAGCTTTAAACCTCAGGCTGTTCGCCTTTTATCCTAAAGAAAATAGAAATTCTCTGCAGATTTTTGTAGCAAGAAAATGGCATGATTAGATCTTCACTTTAGATCTTTCTCAGCTATATGGAAGATGAATCAATGAGGAGAGTGACTGGAAACAGAAGGAACAATTAGAATTATGCTTCAATATTCCAGTAGGAAGGTGATAAGGGCCTGGCATAAGAGAGTGAATATGTAAATGGAGATAAGGAAATAATATGTCAAATATTCTGGAAGTAGACTGTTCAGGACTTGGCAGCTGGTTGGATATGAGAAGTGAGGGAGAAGGAAGAATTAGGACTGATTCTAAGGTTCCAAATCTAGGGAATTGTAAAGTTGGCAATGTCCTCAGCAGAAATAGAAAAGTTTGGAGGAGGAATAGATAACCCTTCTTTAAAATGTGTTTTTAAAGTATTTTACATGATAAGTTTTGGGTATATTGATTTTTATTAGTTTAAATCAGCTTTAAGTGTCTCACATATTTTATAAAGGTTATCAAAACAGCATGATGAATGGGGTTCCAGTTCTGTTTTGAGGATTGTGCTAGGTACATGATGAGTGGTATAAAAGGGAACATAAGATACAATTTCTTCCTTGGAAGACGTTGAATTAGAAAGATAAGATACTTCCCTTTCTCTTCCTCCCCCCCTTCTCTATGACTTTTTCACCCTCATAAAATTTGTTTACTAGGCAATATATAATAAACATAATAAAGAGTTAAGCCAGATCACAAATTAGAAGTGACTTAGAAGTCATATGTCACTTTCTTATAAACAGATGGGGACAATGAGGTTTGGACTTGTCTAATGACACCTGTGTAGTAAATGGCAGAGAAAGGAGTTGAACTTATTATATACTTTAACAGTACAGAATTTCTAGCCATTAGCTCAGCTGCCACTTACAATATATTAAATAACTTACTGATAAGGGAGTCCCCATTGTTCAGTACCTTTTTTATTCTTATTTACACATCAGTTGGAACAAGTTTGGATTTCTGATCTCTAAGTACAAATATAATTAGAAGTAGAAAATGAGAAGAGGAGAAAGAGTTATGATAAATGCACTAATGGAAGCACAGTGATAGCAGAAAGTGTCAATCTGATAGGGAAAACACAGAAAAACTACCAAAAAACTGACAAAAAAACAAACAAAAGCACAGCTGTTTATAGTCCCATCAGTTGTAGACCCCTCATTATTATAGAACACTATCACCGTATTATAACATAGTATAATAATTGATGTTCAGAATGATGATCTTCAACCATTAAGAAAAATATATTCAGCATACTCTTAAGAAGATGGAGAATCATATAATCTTAATATGAAAATTGTTCAAATAAACTCTGTTTTGGTGACTGGGAAAAATACATATCTCTGGAAAATTCAGCTGTTTAGAGGGACTCTCATAAAGGGTTCCAGATAGCTGATGTTTCATTATATTTTAAGCTATATAATTGCAAGATGTATAACAATTGCTAGATAAGTAACCAAAAAGGGAACATTTTAGAGAAAGCATTAGAGTTGTCAACAGCCTTGAGATGGGCTGTGAAAAATGAAGATGGAGGTAGTGTGAGGGGAGAGACAATA
The DNA here is from genome assembly GCF_048593235.1 of Sminthopsis crassicaudata. Taxonomy (NCBI): domain Eukaryota; kingdom Metazoa; phylum Chordata; class Mammalia; order Dasyuromorphia; family Dasyuridae; genus Sminthopsis; species Sminthopsis crassicaudata. The sequence goes on along the minus strand of NC_133617.1, from coordinate 351,243,399 downwards.
TTCCAAGCTAGAAGAACAACATGCCCAAAGTAGATAGGAAAAATGAGTGACAGTAGGTGTAGTGTAGAAACTGACCTTGATTGAGAAAAGTAGAAGTAGGGGAAGATAGTTTTGGTAGGCAAAATCATAGACTATTAAGTTGGAAGGGATCATAGAAATAAAGTGGTTGAATTTGACAGATAAGGAAACTGAGGTGCAGAGGTAAAGAAACTTGTCCAGGGACACATATATAAAGAAGTAAAGGCAGTTTACTAAATTAAGAGCTTTAAAGTCAATCTAGGGAGTCTATAAATGTGAATAAAATGCATAATTTTTCTTGAGTGATTTGCTGTATAGAATTTCAGCATTGTGGTTTTTGTGTGTATGCAACATTCCTGTGGGATACTCAGAAACACTGCCAGGTGCTAGAATAAAGATTCATTTTTGTCAGGCAGGTCATCATTTGCTGTGGGATTGATATATGTATAACATGTTCAGGTTTGTTTTCAATTTAATGCAGAAATGCCGTAACAGAAATTTTCCTTGTGGATTACTGATGTGCTTTCTGTACAAATAACAGAAGATTGAAGACATTTCTATGCTTTATTTCCCAATGGATTTTTAGAAAGACAATTCGAGCATAATTTCATCTCTTCTTTTAAATCTGAATATATCATATATCAGTGCTAGTTTAAAAAACTTTTATGCTGAAAATTGAGAACAATCTAAGTTTTGATTTGAATGAATGATATTTAAATTTTTTTATTACTTTTGTATAACTTTGTAAGTATAAAAGAAACAACAGAAATCTCAAGGTTTCAGCATCCCTCATCTTCCATCAGCATAAGTTGCCTAAGACTTTTTTGTGATCCTCTCAAGCAAATTTGCCATTCTTTCCAGTTTTGAATTTCTATCTCCAAGGTTAATGCTGCCTAAAAAATTCCATTTTACTAAGAGAGCATGCCGATGTCCCCAAAAGCCAGACAAGGAAGTGGCTGGCAGCTGTTTGTGGTAAATGGAAATAGAAAAAACGGGGTTAAGAAACACCAGCTGTGAAATGGAGGTAACAGGTATTTGTGCTATTTCTGCTGAATCTTATGGAATACGATGAGAATTTTAAGTGATGGATAAAAAACAGGTAGCCGTGGTCCCTTTCTAGAATTATAGTTTTCTGGGAGAATCATAGACAGGAGGCCCCCATTTTTTGGCCTGCAAATTCATGTCCTGCTTTCACTCTAGCTGGCTCTGACTTTAGCTCCCTAACTTTGGGGGCCTCTTCCCAACATTCAGAGATGCACTTTTTGGTTGACCATATGTTAGCCCAGCCACCTCCACTGAACCAGCCCAAAATTTTCCTAATATTTCCACTGAATATTAATTTTTCATTTCCACATTGAGAGCAGAAAAAATCTGAAAGCATCTGCTGCATTCAGGGATCCCCAGGAGCAATCAGATTTGCCTCTGGTGGCTAAGACTGCTTGACCAGGTGTTATCTGATAATTTCATTCAGGACACTGCAGACTACTTTCTGCCGACTGCTGCTGTATAGTCATTGCTATTCTTTATGTTGTTTTATGTTCTAACATCTTGGAATAATTAATTCTTCTGACTGTATCTTAGAGAAACAAATGCCTAGATCGGAGGATTAGATTAAACAGTTACTGAAGAGCTTTCTAAATGTGATCATGGCTACATTTTAGCATCTCATTTGACATATTATCTGGGCCACAGGATTTCCTGAGTTTAAGTTTCAGGAAGTTTACTTTGATTTGAATCATTATAGGGTTATCTAGTGAGGGTTGTGGTTATCTTTAATAGCATTTTCCAATACAGTGATTCTCAAACTTTGGGGTTAGAGACTTTTTTGAAGTTTAAAACACACACACACACACACACACACACACACACACACACACACACACACACACACAACTCAAAACAAAGTAGAATAAATGGGGAAGAGAGAGATGGAAGGAATTCAGTTCTTATTTTTTAATTCCTAAGAGATGAACTAGGACAAGGTAGGACTTTATGAAGAATGATAGATTTACGCACTTGGAAGGGACTTCAACTGTACACTCATCCCATCTCATTTCTCTCCAGATGAGTAAATTGAAATTGATATTAAGAATTAGCCCACAACATATAGCAAAATAGTGGTAGAGTGAGAACTAGAAATCACCTTTACTGATTTCTTTAAGAAACTTCAAAAGGAAAAGATGGGATAAGTGGACCATAAATGGATTTTAAAAAAAATAGTTGAATAGAAAAGTTAGAAGAAGTGGGGTATATATAGAAGTGGGGTGTATGTGTGTGTGTGTGTGTGTATATATATATATATATATATATATATATATATATATATATATATATATATGTATATATATATATATATATATATGTATAATAAGAAATAAAAGAAAAAGAAAAACTGCTAAATCCACTGATTCTTTCATTGTTCTCATCTGACTTGACATGTCCAAAGCATCCATCTTTTGGAACTGTCAATCACCCATTCCTCCTGAATGGCTTCATTGGCTCTCACAATACTCCTGGTTCTCCTTCTTTAGTCTGGCCACTTCATAGTATTCTTTGTGGGGACATCAATCATCCACTACCTCCTATGTATGGGTATACTCAAGACCTACTACTTTTTTTTTTTTGCTGTAGAATCTTTTTCTTACTTATCCCTTCTCTCCCATTGGTTTAATTAGTATTCCTTCATAGATGATTTCCTTTTAAAATAGTATTTTATTTTTCCAAATACATGTAATGATAGTTTTCAACATTCATTTTTGTAAGATGTTGTATTCCAATTTTCCCCTTCTTTTCTTATCTTCCCACTCCCCGAGACTGCAGGCAATCTGATATAGATTATACATATATAGTCCTTTTAAACATATCTCCATATCTGTCATGTTGTACTAGAAAAATCAGACCAAAAGGGGAAAAAACCACAAGAAAGGAAAAGCAAACAAAGAAAAAAAAGGTGAAAATACTATGCTTTGATGAACATTCAGTCTTCATAGTTCTCTCTCTGGATGCAGATGGGATTTTCTATCTATGGATGATTTTCAAAACTATGTATCCAGTCTTAGATTCTCGTATGAATTCCAGTCCTGAACTGGGAGATTTCTGTCTCCATATTCTATGAACATCTCTTCCTCAATATCTAATCCCTCTGGTCTGCCACAGATTTCTCCATTTGTTTTGAAGGTAACATCATGATCACTGTCATCCAGGTTCTGAACATCAGAATCATCCTGATTTTTAATTTTCTTATAATTGATCACCATGTATTACTGTAATATTTTTCATATCCAATTCTCTCTATCTGTGTGCACAGCTACTCCCCTAATTTAGGATCTCATTGCTTTTCATCTGGGTCATTGCAATATTGTCCTCACTGGTTTCCCTATCTCCAATCTCTTTCCTTTGCCAGGCTGTTCACCATACAGATACAAACATTTTTGGAAAGTGTAGGTTTCTTCAGATCAAAAACCTGTAAAACATCCCCTTTGCCTCAAACATAAAATAAAACCTGCTTATGCTGGCTTTCACGGACTTCCATAAACTTTTTAATTTTTATTTTAATTTTATTTTTTGTGAGGCAGTTGAGGTTAAGTGACTTGCAAGTTTCTGATTTTGGTTTTGAACTCAGGTCCTCCTAACTCCAAGATGGGTGCTCTATCCATTGTGCCTCCTCACTGCCCATGGATTACCACAATCTTGATCCAGGGATGTGTTTGAGTCAGTTCCTACTACCTTGGGGGATATGGTTGTTAAATTTTCAGCGTGAGCTTTTACACTTCAGAATTTGGTTAAACTATAAATCAGGATTTGATTTATTGTTTTGTTGATTGTCTAGATAGGAGTGAAAAAATATGAATAATGAAAATTAAGCTTAGAAGTGTATCCTATGTATATTATCACCCCCCCCAAAAAAAAAAACCACCACCATATTCTGTCATTCTTTCTTTCTTTTTTTTTTTTTTTTTCTCCTGAGACTGGGGTTAAGTGACTTGCCCAGGGTCACACAGCTAGGAAGTATCAAGTGCCTGAGACCAGATTTGAACTTAGGTCCTCCTGAATTCAAGGTTGGTGTTCTATCCACTGCGCCACCTAACTGCCCCACTCTGTCATTATTTCACTTTATAAGTGAAATCAAAATTAGACTACCCTAAATTTTAAAATTTTATGTTCCTTTATGCATTTGCACTAGCTAACTTCCATGCCTTGCAATGCATTTCCTCCTTATCTCCAGCTTTCAGAAGTTTTATTTTTTGAAGTGCTTTTTAGAGGTGAGGCTTTCTCTGAGACCCCCAATTAGTAGTGCTACCTCTTGCCTCAAATTACCTTGTGATTATATGCCTATGCATATATTGCATGTCCCCAGTAGAACATAAGTTCAAGTCAAGGAATGTTTTGCTTTGTCTTTCTTCCAGTCCCTCCCCTCCCTCCCACCACATCTGATGTAGTACAGGCTTATGTGAGGAGCTTAATAAATGTTTGTTGAACTGAATTTGGAAAAAAAGATGTCTTATTGCTCCATAAGAAACAATCAACAAGATTTCAGAGGCCTAGAGAAACTTACAAGAACTGATGCTAAGTTAAGTGAGTAGTACCAGGAAAGCATTGTACACAGCAACATGATTATACAATGATTGGGGAATGAGTGAGTTTCAAAAGTTGCATGTCATGAAACCAACTTTATATTTTAAAACTTAATTGTTCTGTTTTAACTACTGTCGAAAAATATTTCATTATTAAGTTAAAAAAATTTGTACAAACAAAATCAATGCAGACAAGATTAGAAGGGAAGCAATAAAATAGGGGGAAATTTGTACCCAAATGTTCTGATTATGACCTCATTTCTAAAATAAAGAATTGACCCAAATTTATAAGAATTCAAGCCATTCTTCAGTTGATAGTCAAAGGATACGAACAGATAATTTTCAGATGAAGAAATTGAAATCATTTTTAATCATATGAAAAAATGTTCTAAATCACTACTGATCAGAGAAATGCAAATTAAGATAAATCTCAGGTACCACTCCACATGTCTCGGATTGGCTAAGATGACAAAAAAAGATAATGATGAATGTTGAAAGGGATGTAGGAAAACTGGAATATTGTTGATGGAGTTGTGAACTGATCCAACCATTCTGGAGAGCAATTTGAAACTATGCCCAAAGGGCTATCAAACTGTATCCAGCAATGTCTCTACTGGGCCTGTATCCTAAAGAGACCATAAAAAAGGGAAAAGGACTCATTTGCAAAAAATGTTTGTGGCAGCCTTTTCTGTAGTGCAAGAAACTGGAAAGCCCATCAGTTGGAGAGTGGCTGGATAAGTCATGGTATATGAATGTTATAGAATATTATGTTGTATAAGAAACAATCAGCAGGATGATTTCAGAGAAGCCTGGAGAGACTTACCTGAACTGATGCTAAGTGAAGTGAATAGATCCAGGAGAACATTGTACACGGCAACCACAAAATTATGCAATGATCAACTTTGATGGACTTCACTTTTTTCAACAATGAGGTGATTCAGGGCAATTCCAATAGACAGAGAGAATCTTCTGTATCTAGAAAGAAGAATATGGGGACTGAATATAGATCATAACATAGTATTTTCACTTTTTTGTTGTTTGCTGACATTTTATTTTGTTTCTCTTTTTTTCCCCTTTTTGGTCTGATTTTTCTTGTGCAGCATGATAATTGGGGAAATATGTATAAGAAGAATTGCACATGTTTAACATGTATTGGATTACTTGCCATCTAGGGGAAGGGAGGAAAAAATTGGAACACAAGGTTTTTTGCAAGGGTGAATGCTGAAAACTATGCATATGTTTTTAAAATAAAAAGCTTTAATAAAATAAATAAACAAATAAGTAAATAAATAGAAGAAAATATTTTATTTTGGAATGGTTACATTCTCTTTCAGATGTCAATTCTGACTTTTGCTTAGGCAGTCAGCATCAATAGGAGTTTATAAAAGTTTTAAGTTGGTTGCTAAGAGAAGTGTTGTTATATTTATATTTCAGGCAGCTTCAGTAGAGCAACTGAGAGTTGAGAATTCAGCTGGCTAATGGAAGTCTTATATATATATATATATATATATATGTATATGTAGAAAATTCATGGCAGAATTGAAAAAGACCTTCAAGGTCACTTAGTATAAGACCCTCAGAGCAGGTAAGTGATTTAAGAATTTGAATTTAGGACCTGTGACTCCTAATTGAGCAATCTTTCCACTATACCACATAGCCCCTTCTGATTGGATTTAAATTATTTTTTTCATAGTATAGAGATGCCTTATGTGTCTTTTAGTTTTGTTGTTTTTTTTTTGTAGTTTTTGTTTCTGTGGAAGAGAAGTCAGTAATAGTGGAGTGCTAACTTCAGTATAAGGAGAAATATGAGCATAGATTCCTTTTCTTATACTTCCTTGACTTAACTTTTTTCAGTTTTCCTATTTGTAAAATGGAGTTAACAATAATTGCATTGGGCTGTCATATGGAACAAAAAAAAATGATGTTTATAAAGAAGTTTGTAAACCACAAAGTTTTATATTTGCCATTTATTTTGTCTAATTATATTTGTCTAAGTTTTAATAATTGTCAATTATTTAAAAGGACTAGACTAGGAGACTCAGATTCTAATTTGGATTCTGTCATTAACTAAGATTAGAGGTTCTCTTAAAATTTAAAAAAAAAAATCTGCCACTAGCTAATGAAACTAATAATTGTTTTGCCATGGGCAAGTCATTTGATTTAGCTTTTACTTCTGTGAATTGGTGGGATATTAGGGTAACTTTGAAGTCTTTTCTAGCTCTAAACATTCCAGATTCCCAGGATAGGAAGCACATTAGAGAAAGTAAACTAATATTTATACCTTGATTAGCTTGGTTATAGAACTGTGAAGACAAGTTACTATGTACAAATTTTGCAGTGATTGGATTATGTATAAGGTTAGCTGGATGAATTATAAGAACACTCTATTGTGAGGTTATGAATAAGATTAATAATTGAAGTGAATTGACAGTAGTTACATATTGGTAAGAAAATAATCAAATTATCACTGGATTTTAGTTCTTTAATTTTTTATTTATTTGTAACATCTTTAAATACAACTTTCTTCTGTTTGTCTGTTTTTCTTTTATTTATGCAATTTTGAACTTAAAGAACACCTTTCCCCATGAATTTCCATAGTAGAACATAAAAAGAGAATCAAATAGGAAAACTTGCTTTAAAAAATATTTAATGGAGCAGCTAGGTGGTGCAGTGGATAGGGAACTAGCCCTGAAGTCAAGAGGACCTGAGTTCAAATCTAATCTCAGACATTTAAGACTTCCTAGCTGTGTGACTCTGGGCAAGTCACTTAATCCCAATTGCCTCAGTAAAAATAAAATGAAATGAAAAATATTTAATGCATTCAACTTTTTTTTTTAACTTTTAAGGCTATCTAGTTGTCTTTTCTTATTTCTAAAGTTCCTTCCATTATTTTCTGTGAGTTTAAAATGCTTTTATAATTACTTTTTTGCATCACTGTTGTTAGCCCTTGGTACCTCCCAAGTCTCTCCCAACAATGTTTTTTAAAAGAAAAGAAAAACAGTCTTTTTGACGAATAAAATTCAAGCAAACAAATTCACAGTGGCTGTGTTTAAAAAATGTAAATCTCTTTCTATACTTTGATTCCAGCACTTCTTTGACAAGAGGCTCTCTACAAGTGGTCATTACATTTGATAAGAGTTCTTAAATCTTTTGAAGACATTTTCAATGGTATTGTTTCTATATAAATCATATTTTAATATATATCAGTTTACAAAAGTCTTCCAAGCATTTATTGAAAATATCTCCATTGTCATTTTTTTGGTGAAGTAATATTCCATTACATTCATATCTCATAATTTGGCACTCCTTATCATTAAGTTGTTTTTTTTTTTCTAACTCTCCCTTTTAATAGCGAGTCTTCTAAAATGAAGTTTATTTTGATTACTATTATTCCTCAAGTTTTCAATATAAAACTTATGGTGAAAATAACAAAATTGAAATTTGACACAAAAATTGTATAACCCAAAAATATTTTTAAAAAAGGAAAAGTATGTATGTGTGTGTGTGTGTGTGTGTGTGTGTGTATATATATATATATATATATATATATCAGTTCTTTTAGTAATAACAGAGAACTGGAAATAAGGGATGCCCAACAACATGACAAAATTGTGGAATATAAATGTACTGGAATATTATTGTGCTGTAAAACATTACAAAATGGATCTCAGAGAAACTTGGGAGATCTATATGAACTGATGCAGAATGATCAATTTATACAAGAAACAATGTTATAGAGGTGAACAATTTTTAGACTAGAGAAATCTGATGAATGTAATGACCAATCACAATCCAGAGGACTAAAGATGAAACATGCTATTATCTTCTGTCTCCCAAGGGGTGATAGATTCAGGATGCAGGAGATTTTTGGACACAGCTAATTTGGGAATTTGTTTTACTCAACTCCATATTTGTAACAATAACATTAGTTTTCTTTTTCTTTTCCCAATGAGAGGTTGGGGGTTGTGGGTAGGGCAAGAATAGCATTAGAATGCAAAAATTTAAAAAAAGGTCATTGAGGAATCTTTTTTTAAGACATAGAGGGAAAAAAAAACTAAACAAGAAACATATAAAAAGCTAAACAGTTTTGAAATTTACAAGTTGATCTTCTTATATACTTTTTTAAAAGGTATGCTACAGGTAATAAAGGCATGTAGCTTCATGTGTAACTTATTTTCCTATGCTGTGTATGTGAAAATTGTGCATTGTATTTTTTGTTTCTTAAGCTGAAAATAAAACTAAAAATTAATGGAAAAAGCAGAGATTTGATGGAGATTGAATGTGTGTGTGGGTGGGAAGTTTATCACAGCTTTTGAGGTTTGTCTGTGAGCCAATTCTGATAAGAAACTTTATCAAGTTTATCTAATCAAATTTTGCTATGTTTTGGACTTTAGAGGATCTTGATGAGCCAAGTTATTATGCCATGTGTCTACCATTGTGTTGGTAACCATAATGAAGATAATGAATCCAGACTGACACCTCTTAGGAGGGGAAATATTCCTTTGATTCTTTTAACTCCATGGTTACTGCTTTTCTCACCTCTGTATTTGAAATGTTCCAGTAATTAATTGCAAAATAAATTTGTCATCTTATGTTTACTTTGTATGCATTTGGTATTTAATTTTTATCATAATTCTTAATATAATCATATCTTTTATAATTTGGAAATCCAGGATAGACCTTGAAGGTCTGTTTTGGACTGAGTCCCCTAGAGGTACTGTAGGATTGCCTTCAAAGCAAATTCAGAGACAAAAAGATTCCTCATGAAAGACCCAGACAGATGCAGACTGGATTTTCTGGGTCCAGTCTAGATGTTTATCAGATTCCCTCTGTACTGGGTGAAAATGAAATGGCAACATCAGACAATATGGTCATTTCTCCTATAGGGCATGGCAAAGTACAGGAAGCCCTAAACCATCTGAGAAAGGAAGAGGTTAGACAAAGCTAGGAGACATGAAAGCACTCACTGCCCTAGACTTTTGCAAGGACAGATATTCTTTATTAATTCTAAGCATATCTTAATCAGAGGTTATTCAGTCTTGGAGATAGAACATGGTATAGAATTTCAGATTTCAGACTTGTCCTAACCAAGCATTATCTGGGAGTTTTGTTTAAATTTTGGTAGGGGAAAAAAGAAAAACCCTGACATTTACTCCTTATACCTTAATTTAAAACACATGGGAAGGTCCAGGGCAAGATTCAGTAAGCTTGATTTAAACAGGAACAGTTTAGGATCTTACCACTTATTAAAACCTATTCATTATATGTAAAGCACCTTGCTTGGTGTGGTGGGAATACTAGATAAGACCTGGTTCTTGCTCTAAAGGAATCGAAAGGAATTTTAGACTCTGAAGTCTAGTCTTGGGGGATTTGATTTGTATAAATAAGATTAGAATATGATAAAAGTGTCTGAAAGCAGTATATGGTGCAGGGGAGGAGTGGCATTTCTAGGGTTCTTGGAGACCCTGACATCTGAATAAAGGATGCTAAGGGTTTCAGTAGATTGATATGGGGAGGGGAAGGAGTTGAAGAAGAGTCATTCTAGGGATAGGGCTTTACTTGAGATAATAATGGTCTAGACAAATTCTGAAAACTAGAGTCACTGAAATTGGGTTTGAGTTGCAATATGTGGGAAGGGAAAGGCATGAGCTAAACAAAGTTGGCAAGTTTGTCTGAGTCCAAATTATGTAAACTTGAACATCAGGTAAGGAGTTGGACCTTTATGAGGTAGGCATTATGAAAACCTTTTTTTTTTTTTTTTTTTTTTTTTTTTAAATTCCAAATAAGGAGTGATGTGATCAGAGTTGGCTCTTACAATAACTTTGATGGTGGACTGAAAGTTAGTTTGGTTCAGGGAAAGAAACTTGTTGAGAAGCTATTAGAGCAGTTCCCATATGAAGACCGGGGCTAGTATGAAAGGAAGAGGAAAGATCATAGACTCATAATTATCGAACTTGAAGAGCAGAGGTTATTTGATCCAACCCCCTCATTTTAAGGAAGGAAACTGAGGCCCAGGGAGCTTAAATAACTTGTCCAAAGTCATACAGGTAAAAATTCAGAGGCAGAATTAGAACCCAGATCTGCTGAACCAGTACTTTTCCTATTATATGGGGGAGATATTTAAAAGCCAGAATCAATATGATTTGGCCAGTAATTAGCTGTGAATAATAAAGAAAGAGTTAAAGATAACTCTGAGATCTTGAGTCTAGAGAATTGGGAGAAATGTGTTTAGGGATCCAGCTAATGAGCATAACTGCATATTGTAAATTTAGATCTAATTGTATTTAGAACAAGAAAATGGTTAAATTTGGTATTTTAGTCTAGATTCTGATATGGCAGACTTGGGAAGGTATATGTTAAAATCATGTAATCCTGGAAATGTCTCTTTCAACAAAGAAAAGGCTCACATATGGCTCATATAGCTTGCCTGTAATCAATTGGAACCCAAGCTGAACCTGGGGCTCATCCAAGGGCAGATATTGAGGAATTGCCTTGGCCTGGACCCACTATGAATGCTGCAGAAAATTGTCAGTTTCTTCAGGGAGAACATGGGTCTGTATTGGACTTACTGGAGCCCCTCTAGGCTGGGGTACTCCCCTCTCCCTCCTTAATCCTGCCTTGCTATGGAACCACAGTCCTGGGCCTTGGCCAGAATCAAGCTGTTCTCTGTAGTTGGAGGTGATTAAAGACATAGGACCAAGAGTCTCCCACATTACAATAGTGTCTTTAATGTGGTTAGGGTAGTGGGCTGCCCAATATGCACATAAATATGCCTTGTTCATTTGGATGAGGGTTGGGCTGAGGGACAAGTGAAGAAAAAATGTTTGTATTCCAATATGAATACTGGGCATAAAATAACGCCATTTCAGGTCAATTCTGGCTCACCTTTTTGAGGCTTTCCTAAACTGTAAAATGGGAATAATGATACATGAATTAAAACTCCTAGATGTTGTAAGAAAAACTCTGGTAGTACTTTAGAATTATGAATTACTATTCTTGGAGCTATAAAAGTGGTATGTTGAAGGAAAGAAACGTCAACAGGGATAATTGGTTCATTGACAATTGGTAATGATGATGATGATAACTAACCTTTATGTAACACTTATTATATGCCAGGCACTATGCTAAACACTTTACAAATATTATCTCATTTGATTCTCATAACAATCCTCAGGAGGTAGGTAGTATTTTTATCCTATTTTACACTTGGGGAAACTGAGGGAGAGAGATAAAGTGACTTGTTCAGGATCATACAGCTAGTATGTAATAGGAGCAATATCTGAGCCCAAGTTTTCTTGGACTATAAGGTCAGCTCTCTACTTCCATCCTGCCTTTCTTGGAGAGAGAACAATAGTTTTCTATTCTGGATCTCACTTATGAACTGCCATATTTCTTTGGAGCCTGGGTTTGGTGGTGGGGTGGAATTATCCCTATCATTTCTAGAGGAAGATGGAGATATTTAACCCAAAGCAATTTTAGGCACAAATGTGCCATTATTTTCATTTGATATTTGATATTTTATATTTTTTCCTTAATCTCCTAAGCATAGAAATGTAGCCTCAATGTTAATATTCATTTAAATAAGTTTATACTCTACATTTGGGAGGAAGAAGATTGGTTATCATGGGCTAACAATTGTTTTATCCCAGGATGTTTATGTGCTAACTTTATGGGAAAACCAGTACATAAAAACTAGGAAAAGTTTAAACTCACATTTGGAATCTCATGTGAGTTTCACGTGTACTTTTTTCTTCTCATAGAAGTTTTTAGTATTTGGCATTGACTATAGGGCCAGCAGAAACTTAAAGCACATATCTTATCACAGCATCATCCAAACCACTCATTATAAAGATAAAGAAATTAAGAGACAAAGAAAGATCAAAGGGTCACATTTTTATGGTTGGAAGGTTCCTTCTAGGCTATCTAATTTGATTTGTCTCAGAGATTTGAAGTCATGGCCTTTATCTCAAAGAGTTAATACTTTTTCCATTGTACTATGGTGCTTCTAAAAGAAAGTATTTTTCTCAAGGTCACAAAGATAGTGTTAGAAGTATTATCTGCAGTCATCTCTTGTGACTGAAAGTCAAATAAATACACTTCCAATATTTTCTACATTGTTCATCTTCATTACTTTCTTTTGAGCAATCCTAAGTGTGTATCTCCCAAGGAAAGTCTATATTTTTTCATTAGAATCTCTAAAGAAGGGGCAGCTAGGTGGCACAGTGGATAGAGCACCAGCCTTGAATTCAGGAGGACCCAAGTTCAAATCTGATCTCAGACACTTAACACTTCCTAGCTGTGTGACCCTGGGCAAGTCACTTAACCCCAGCCTCAAAAACAAACAAACAAACAAAAAAAGAATCTCTAAAGAATGTACATCTACAACTTTCTTTTGGTAATATTATCAATAATTCACAACTCTTGGATAATAAGAAGTTCTTTTCAATGTCTAGCCTGATTTCTACCTGTAACTAATTTAAGCCTGTAACTGTCTTGTCCTCATGAAAAAAAATTCAACTGTATTCATAGGATCATTCTCTATATTAAGGCTTCTTAACATGAGGTCCCTGAAATTTTTGGGTTTTATAAAAAAAAATTTGGTAAGTATTTTTCAATAAAATTCACTTCCTTTGTAAATCTATCTATTTCATCTTATGTATTTAAAGATATTTTTCTGAGAACGAGTCCATAGGCTTTACCAAACTATCAAAAAGGGCTTTGAAGGGAAAAGGTTAAGAAATCTACTGTTACCCTCTACATTTAAAAATTATTACTCATTCATTTATTAAACATCCTCTTTTTCCATAGATAAATAGAAAACTTTTCTAGACTTTCTTTATATATATATATATATTTTAAATATTATATATATATATATATATATATATATATATATATATATATATATATATATATATATATATATATATATATATATATATATATTTGATAGCTGAAAGGGACAGAATGATATTGAATTTGCTGTTTCATTGGTCTGGGGAGAAATCTCAGTGAGGAATTTCCCTACTGAAATAGAACATCAATTCAGCCATTTATTTATATACTCTTATAGAGCTGCCTAAGGCATTGAGAGGTTGAATCACTTGACTTCAGAGGCAGGATTTGAATCCAGTCTTCCTAAATCTAAGAGCAACTTTTTATCCACTCTATTTTAGTGCTTCTAATAATTATTATCTTTTATCAAATCATCTTATATAGCCCTTTCCTCTGGGATCTTTCCAAGCTCCCATGTTACACTTCAGCATAAGTTACAAATATTGAGTGCCATGTCCAGATTATTTTGTAGCCATTATTATACCTATAGGTGGCCCATGCTAGAGTTTATGATTATAATTCAGCACTTGAGACTATTCCTCTCCCCCTTATCCCTCCCCAAGCCCATTATTTTCCTGATTGGGGTATACTGACACCAGGTGGCAGTGGTGCCTTAGTCATTGCCATATTATCTAACCAAATGCAGTTTATCATATCTTAGGCATACTTTGCCTGATAAATATGTTTTATATAGAAATAATGGAGATGAATGTGTTTTCCTCCCCATAACATGATTATTGATTTTAAAAAGTAATTTAAGTACCTCTGCTTAGGTTTTTTTGATTAATGCACCAAGCATTTTAAAAACAATAGTGTGTGCTAAATGCTGGTAATTCAGAGACTAAAAAATAATCCCTGTTCTCAAGGAGTTTAAATGATGATTTCTGTGATGCAATTTATCAAAGGAATAAAACCAATCGACTTTGGGATTTTCTCTAATCATCAGCCAGTGTCAATATATTTCAACTTCTATTTTATATATACAAAACTTATTTGAATAAAATATTGTTTTATTTTGATTTTTACTTTACCCTGAATTTCAAAATGGAAGTGGAAATCAAAATCCTACCCAGGTCCTCAGCTGTTGCCATTATAGCTACTTCCTGGGTTTGTTTTTAGTACTCAGCAGACAAGCAAACTCTTCAGTGAATGCTGATATAAACTGATGAAACTGATTTAGAGAGAAACATAGCTAGAAAATATTGGTCCTTAGGACAGACACTTTGGAGGCCATGCAGTTATTCTAATGCTGTTACTCTTTCTCAAAATATTTTTTTGGGAGCTCACTCTGGGGATTTGCCTTTAGAATTGCTTTATGAGCCCTATAATATATATGTCATTGTTTTGTAGTTCAATTTTAATTTTGACTCATCACATTCACAGGACTTGCTGCTGAATTAATTTTTGCTCTTTTCCTGCATTCATCTCTCTCCTTAAGGAAAGAAGGTATATCATTACTGAGAATATAAAAGAAAATGACAGATTCTGAAGGCAGCGCCTGGTGCTAAGGATATCTTTTACAGTGGTGGATTTATAGTAGTAGATGGATAGATTGGGGGGGTGATATTTATTTAGATGTATAAGTGTGGTACAAGGACGGGAGAGAGGATTGGATCTGGTCTCAGAAGACTCTCCATTAGGATCCTAGCTCTCCCACTTGCTACTTCTGTGACTTTAAACACACTTTTCTCATCCATTAAATTATGAAGCTGGATTGGAGAATCTCTACTGTCCCTTCCAGCATATCAAATCCTGATATATTTTTTATGAATTAAATTACTTGATAGTCAATATCCTAAGGAAAGTGAATTCTCTGTTAATCTTTTCTAGATAAGTGAAAGGATCACAGTATTCTAGTCTTAGGAAGGGACCTTCTAGGCTTTATAATCCAGTCTCCCCATTTTACAGATAAGAAATCTGAGGCCCAAAAATATTAGGAAGTAGAGTAGAAAAAGTGTTAGTTCTGGAGCTGGAGGCCCTGAGCACTCCCAGGGTAATCTTGAACTAATCATTTCATTTCTCTGAGTCTCAATTTCCTCATCTGTAAAATGAAGGATTTGGAATAGATATCCTCTTAGGGCCCTTTTCAACTTTTCATAGAGCAAATAAGTAAGTAATCTAAGATTTGAATCCGTGTCTTTTAAGTCCAAACCCAATAACTTTTTCCACTGTATCAATCAGCCTCTCAAATTATTCATCCCAGTAATCTTTCATTTAGAAAGTTAATGCTTCATCCAGGATGCTTCCATATCAATTGAAAATGCTATCTAGTTTCCTCTTCATGGCAGAAATTTAAAATGAAAAGGAAGGGAAGCTTTTGTTGTTTCTTCTCTGAAATAATAGAAAGCAGAATAATGTTTTCCACTCTACCACTAAGTCATTCAGTGAGCATTTAAAAAACACCTACTGTGTCTTTGGTACAAGAGAGCTGTCAGGAGGTTTTTTACAGGATTCCAGATATGGAGATAGAAAAGAACTTAAAGACCATCCAATCCAACCTTCCCCTTTTATAGATGAGGAAACTGAGGTCTAGTGAGGTTAGGTTGACTGGTCCAAGGTCACTCAAGTAATGAGTGATGGGGCTGTACTTTGAATTTGGTTGCTCAGACAACAAATTCAGCCCTCTTCCTTTCCCTTGCTGCCTCCCTTCATAGTGGGAAATTGAAAACCAGGTATGCTAGATATTTGTAGACATGGTCTATGAAGGGAAAAAAAAACCAAACTTGGATTGCTTCACATAGAATTATCTTCAACAAAATTCTGATGACTTAAGAAAATGTCATAAAGGATTTAAAGAAGTTTAGTGATGCTATGCACCAAGCTTTTATTTCTTATTCAGTGAAACAGAATATATTAATGGCTCCTAATTCAGATACAAATGAGGATGACTAATCCATACATAAAATTGGTTTTGTTAAAATTTTCCCAACTATATTTTAGTCTGGTTTTGCAGTTGTTGTGGGCCAGGTGGAATATTTGGCATCTCTGGGATAGATGACCTGTTTTAGTCTAAGAGTCAATGATTCCAGTCTCTTAAGCATCAGCTGACCATGTGACCCATTCTGGGACAAAATCCTTCTGAAACACACAATGATACTCCAAAACAACAAATAGACCATGTGTGTTAGGTAGAAAGAGAATATTTGGAAAGAACTTTAATTGACATGAATATATAAATTATTTTATGCACATCATGTGTCACAACATTTTTATTAACTTTTACAATAATCCTGAGTTAGTACTATTAGTATTAGCATTATTTTCTTCCTTTTATAGATTAAACAACTGAATCCCATTGTGGTGAAATGTCTCAGGTCAATAATTTGGTTTAAAAGTATAGCTTATTAGAGGACCTTGGTCTCAGGATTGTAAGTTCATTGCTATGTCCCCTAACTGTACTGTTGTCTCCATACTTCAACTTGAAAAACAGATTCATATTGAAGGAGATATGGCCCAAGTGGTTTAAGTCTCTATAAAAAGTTTAAGGAACTTTTCTCTTTTGTTAACCAAATTTGAAGCAAGGAGCTCAGGAAGGTTTTAATTTCTGTAACTTAATGCTTAAGAGAGCCATAGCTTTCCCAACAAAATTAGCTGAGTTTTTTCCCCCAATGTTTCATAAAACAATTTGAAACTCTGTCATGGATCTCAGGATTAGGGATCTTGACCTTGAATAACCAGAGCTTGGAAAAATGAATTTGTTGGCTGAATCAGTATGATAGCTGTCACAGGAGACATATTAAACTAGCCGTCATCCTATAAAGGAGAATTAAAAATTATTAAGATGGAAAGACAAAGGAGAAAATTTCTAAACAGCATTAAATTTATGATAAAAAGGAGATTTTTGTCATTTTCAGAGTCAGTTTTGAAAGAAAAAAAAAAGATAGTGCAAAACTAAAACTATCTATAATTACTTTCTTGTAAGAGATTATGTTCTTAAAAAAAAAGTTGTACCTTAGATGGGCATATTGCCTTCCAAGCTCTTCAAGAGCAGAGACCTTCATTTTTATCTTTGCATCCCCAAATCCTAGGCACCTCCTAAATGCTTAATTGAATAAAGTTGAATTGAATATTGCAGCCATTTGGAAAGATTGCCAAGAGTCAAATGAATTTAGATCACTTTAAAATGTTTTTTTTTTTAAGATATATATTTTTCCTTTTCAATTATCAAGCATTTATTTTCTCTTCTTCCCAACTGTCCCTATTTAATGAAAAAAAATCAAAACCAAAACTTTGCAATAAATAAGCATAGTCTTTCATCTTGAGTCCTTCATCTGGACCAGGAGGTTAAGTAGCATGCTTCCTCACAGGTCCTTTGGAATTATGATTGTTTATCTCACTGATCAGGGTTCTTAAGATTTTCAAACTTATTTGTCTTTATAATTTTGTTTTTATTGTTTATATTTCTCCTAGTTCTGAGCACTTCATTCTGCATCATTTCACACGTGTCTTCCCAGGTTTCTCTAAAACTATCTCATCATCACTTATGGTACAGTAGAATTCCATTAAAATCATATACCACAGTTTGTATTCCACTCTTCGATAAATGGGTACTCTCTTAGTTTCCAGTTCTCTGACACTACAAAAATGAACTACTATAAATACTACATAAATATATAGTATCTTTTCCTTTTTATTTCATCCCCTTAGGGGCATAGACCTAATAGTGGCATTGCTGGATCAAAGAGTATGTACAATTTAGTAACTTTCTGGGCATAGTTCCAAATTTCTTTCCAGAATAGCTAGACTAATTCATGGCTCCACTAACTGTGTATTAATGTGCCGATTTTCCCACAGCCTTTCTAACATTTGTCATTTCCCTGTTTTGTCAATTTTGCTAATCTGGTGGTTGTAAAGTGGAACCTCAGAATTGTTTTAATTTTTATTTCTCTAATAGTGATTTGGAATACTTTTTTCAATATAGTTGTTGATAAACTAGTATTTTTCCTTGGAAAACCAATTCACATTTTTTTCATGTATATCAGTTAGAGTAGAAATGCTCTTAGAGTCAATTAAATAGATAAATATTTAAAACATTAGCAACCAACCAGAAGCATCATTTAAGGAAGGAGCAAGAAAGGGAGGGAAGAGTGACTACATTTATGCCTCTAGACTCCAAGTACAGTTCTCTAACACACAGATATAACCTGAGGACTCCTGACTCTTGCCATCCACCTCTATTTTATAGTCTTAGGTCTTTCTATCTTCCTCATAGTTGACTTTTCTTTTATGTAACATTTTCCTCAAGTAGAGTATGAGTTCCTTGAAAGCAGGAACTACCTGTCTTTTTCTATTTGTGACCCCCACTTTTAGCATAGTGCTTACACAGATGGCTCTGGAGGGGAAAGTGAGGCGGGTGACCTAGCACAGTCCTATGCAAGGACAAACAAAAACAGCACATAATGAATGTAATTGTGTCTATTTCTTATCTCTATGTCTTTGCTTAGCCTTTTATTCATCAGTCCTGTACCTTTGATTCACTTCTACTTTTTAGACCTTTCATCTTCTGAACTTTAATGGTCAGCCAAAGTGCCTATTCCTTCACACCTAGCACAGTCCTGGAGGTGTAGGGTCTAATTAGAAGCTAAAGAGCATGCCAGCTTGAATCATAGGACCTAAGTTCAAATCCTACATGGCCTTGGCTGAGCCTTGATTTGCCTCATTTCTAAAATGAGGTGGCTGAACTAAGCTCTGAATGCCATAAAGTATGACAAACAAAGAGATGTTTGCTGTCCAAGTAAAGGAGTTGATATAATTGGGCAAATATGAAAAATCTTCCCAGATGAAACACTCACCATTTCCAGGTTTAAGATTGTGCAAACAGAAATGATGGTCATTGTGATTCTATTTGTGAGCAATAGTCTCCACACCAGGAAATGATTATTCAGGGTTGCCTTGTTCTAATTATGACTTTTGTTGGCCGTCCAGAGACTCCATGCTTTGGGGTGTTATATAAACAAATTTTGGATCATGCCTTATATGCTCTGTTAAATACCAACTGCCATGTGGACACTCAATAAACATCAAGTTGGGCTGGTGGGTTGCTTTTTAAAAAAATCAATATTATTATTTCAGCAAAATTACTGGAAGCCCCATTGAAAATTCCTGAGAAATTCTGAAATATTTAAAATGCCCCAATAATTTGGACTGGAAATAGGCTATGACCTTCTCAATCTTTGGTTGTTTTTTTAAGGGAGGTCAATGAAAGCATCTTATTGCTTGTCTTCTATTTTAAGGAGGCATAGGGTAACCCTGACAGTGTTAGGAGCATTAAGGAAAGCGTTCCCCATATGGAACAGGCTTTAGAAGGCAGGGAATGGAAGTAAAAAATGAACTTCAGAATAAATCCCACTAATTGCTTTGAATTTCCTTCCATATGATTGTTTATTAAAGAGCAGGAAAAAATGTGCCAGTTTGCATAGATTCAGGATCAATTGTTTCTTTCCCAGTTGGTTCCTGATGAGTTTTTATTGGTGAATTTGTTTTTCCATCTCACTTTGTCTAAAACTATTCTTAAAAAGAATATGAAGGCAGCTAGGTGGCCCCTGATAGAGCCCTAGCTCTGGAGACATTTAATAGCTGGGTGACCCTCAACACGTCACTTAACCCTAATTGCTTCCTTTGCCCTAAAAGAAAAAAAAAAGGATATGAAGAAGGTTCTCAGGAACTCAAGGATTAATCAAACAAGTAACACACCTTTCAGTTGAGAGATCCACAGAAAATCAGTATGCAGTAGTAGTTGGGTACTCTGTGTGGGGACTAAAATCACTAATTTGAGAGAGTAATAAGACAATACTAGCTAACATTGATCTTGTGCTTTAATGTTGGGAAAGCGTTTTACATATATCATCTTAATGGATAATATGTAGCTGTTATCAGGGAAAATCCAGAGGCCTTAGGTAGCACTCGTGTCTGCTTGTTTAATTTGTGTATAGTCACTGTGTTTCACACCAGGTGATACAAATTAAATATAAGATACAGTCTTTGTCTTGAAACTTACAATCCAGTTGAGATGAGCATGGACATTTAAACAATGTGAAAAAAGAAAGGGATGCATATGCTTTTCTTCCTTCCTCATTGCACATTTCTCCTGTTCCTGTGCCTTAGGTATGATAAAACCAAACTTTTCTCACTTCCCCACATGCTGCACTTGACAAAGGTCCCTCTTCTCCACATAGCCTTGCCTGATAGCTTCCCTCCCTCCCTGGTGTCTGTGCTGTGCACATATGTGTATATATATATATATATATATATATATATATATATATATATATATATATATATATAAGCATGTATACATCTGCATTGTACATCTGTGAGCATACATGTGCACTCACATGTGTGCATACATACATAACCAGACACTGATGTGTATATGTGTGCATATGTACGTACACAAAACTAGGTGAATGGAGTCTTTAGGAATTAAAACATGATTTCAGACAGTCACTAGCTTTGTGACCCTGGGAACCCAAATTGTTTGCCTTAGCTTCCTCATCTGTAAAATGGGCATATATTAGCATCTAATTCCCAGAGTTGTGAGAATCAAATAAGAAAATGCTTGTATTAGCACTCTGTGCATAGTAGATATTATATGTAGTAGTAGTAATAATAGTAGTAGTAGTAGTAGTAGCAATAGTAGTAGTAGTAATAATAGTAGTAGTAGTTGTAGTAATAGTAGTTGTAGCAGTAGCAATAGTAATAGTAGTAATAGTAGTTGTAGTAGTAATGGTAATAGTAGTTGTAATAGTAGCAATAGTAGTAGTAGTAGCAATAGTAGTAGTAGTAGTAATAGTAGTTGTAGTAGTAATAATAATAGTAGCAGTAGTTGTTGTAGTAATAGTAGTTGCAGCAGAAGTAGTAATAGTAATAGTAGTAATAATAGTAGTAGTAGTTATAGTAGTAGTGGCAATAGTAGTAGTAGTAATAGTAGTAGTAGTTGTAGTAATAGTAGTTGTTGTAGCAGTAGTAGTAATAGTAGTTGTAGTAGTAGTTGTATAGTAGTAGTAATCGTAGGTGTAGTAGTAGTAGTAGTAGTAGTTGTAGTAGTAGTAGTAATAGTAGTTGTAGCAGCAAAAGTAGTTGTAGTAGTAGTAGTTGTAGCAGTAATTGTAGTAGTAGTAATAGTAGTTATAGTAGTAGTAGTAATTGTGTAGCAGTAGTAGTAATTGTAGTTGTAGTAGTAGTAGTAATTATAGTTATAGTAGTAGTAGTAATAGTAGTTGTAGCAGTAATTGTAGTAGTAGTAATAGTAGTTGTAGTAGTAGCTGTACTAGTACTAGTAATATAGTTGTAGTAGTAATAGTTGTTGTGGTAGTTGTTGTAATAACAGTAGTAGTGGTAGTGGTAATAACAGCAGTAGTTGTAGTAGTAATAGTAGTTGTAGCAGTTGTAGTAACAGTAGTAGTGATAGTGATAATAACAGCAGTAGTTATAGTAGTAATAGTAGTAGTAGTAGTAATAATAGTAGTTGTTGCAGTAGTTGTAGTAGTAGTAATAGTAGTTGTACTGGTAGTAATAATAGCTGTAGTAGTAATAATAGTAGTAGTAGTAATAGTAGTAATAGTAGTTGTAGTAGTAGCACTACTAGTAACAGTAATGTAGTTGTAATAGTAATAGTAGTTGTTGTAGTAACAGTAGTAGAGATAGTGGTAATAACAGCAGTAGTTGTAGTACTAATAGTAGTACTAGTTATTGTAGTAGTAATTACACTAGTAACAGTAGTAGTAGTTGTTGTAGTAGTTATATTAGTAGCAGTAGTAATAGTTTAGTAGTATAGGAGTAGTGGTAGGAGTAGGAGTAATAGTAGTAGTAATAACAATAGTAGTAGTTGTAACAGTAGTAGTAGTAATTGTAGTAGTAGTAGTAGTAGTAGTAATAGTAATTGTAGTAGTAGTAATAGTAATGGTAGTACTACTGGTAGTAATAGTAATAGTAGTTGTAGTAGTAATAGAAGTAATGGGAGTAGTAGCGGTAATAGCAGTAGAATTAGTATTAATAGTAATAGTAGCAATGCTAATAATAGTAGTAGCAGTAATAGTAATAATGGTAGTAGTTGTAGTAGTAATGTAAGTAACGGTAGTAACAGTAGTAGCAGCAATAGCAGTAATAGTAGTTGGAATACTACAACTAGTAATAATAATAGTAGTAGCAGTAATAGTAGTAGTAATGGTAGTAATAATAGTAGTAGGTGGAATAGTAGTAGTATTGATGTAAGTAATGGTAGTAATAGTAGAAGTTTCCTCACTGAAATATAGATCCTTTGAAAGTTTTAGTTTTGTCTTTGTATAATCAGGGCCCAGCACTGTGATTGCCATATAGCAAGCAATTATTAAATGCTAGCTGATTGATTAATGAATTGGTAAAGAGAATTTTTTAAATTACTAAAGATTTTTATTTTCAAAACATATGCATAGATAATTTTCAACATTCATCTTTGTAAAACCTTGTGTTCCAAATTATTTTTCCCTCTTTTCCCCTACTCCCTCCCCATGACAATAAATAATCCAATATATGTTAAACATGTGCAATTCTTCTATACATATTTCCACAATTATCTTGCTGCACAAGAAAAATCAGATCAAAAAGGGGAAAAAAATGAGAAAGAAAACAAAATGCAAGCAAATAACAACAAAAAGAGTGAAGATATGATATGATCCACACTCAGTCCCCACAGCTCTTTCTCTGGGTGCAGATGGCTCTCTTCATCACAAGACCATTGGAACTGGCCAGAATCAAAGAGAATTTTTTCATGTGGAATTTTTTAGATCCATAAAGTCATAGATTGGGTCTTAAACAACAATAATACAAAAAACCGTATGTGACTGAGTGTGAAGAGGTGGTACCACTGTTTGATGTAGTAAACATGAAGACGAACAGTTAGGATTACTTTGCAGTAGAATGGTTTAGAAAAACATCATAAGGAGATGGGATTTGAACTGGGTCTGAGAGATATATAGATTGGATAATAGGATAGGAAGAGGGAAATTTTCCATACAAACATTATTACATGAGTAAAAGGACAGCGGGGAAAAAAAGGAATCATATTTTCATAGGATAGGAAGAGACTGGAAAGGTTGGAGTAAAGGTTTTGTGTTGGGGGGCTGATCAGAGATAAATTCAAAAGATAAATTGAGGGTGAATGATAGATTTTCTGAATTCCACATCAGACAGCTTAGTACAGAACAATTGTAGCTTTTCAGGTCTTGGAGTAACATGATGAATTAGTTTTTTAGGAAAATTTATCTGGTAACAGTGTGCAAGATGAATAAGAGCAGGGATAAGAGCTACTGTAGTAAAGTCCAAACTATAGACTTGTGTAAATCAAAGAAAATACCAGCCAAGATAAATAATTATGGTAAATTTGAAGATCCTCAAGAATTAATTAAATTTGACAGTTGACTGGAATTGCAAGTGGAGAAGTAGTCAAAAATGATTCCAAGGTTTTGTTTTTTGGTTTTACTGTTGAAAGAAGCAGGAAAGAAGACAAAGATTCAATTTTCAGGAGGAAATGGTGAGTTCAGTTTTGGAAATGTACACTTAAGGTAGAATTATCTAAGTAGCATGAGGTTACAATGATAGTGGAAGCTGGGAAACTAGGTGATTTTTCTAAGGAAAAAAATCCTGATTGCTCTTGTTGCTAATGTACTCTTCTCCCCAAATTACCTTGTATATAATTTTTTTACGTACATGTATTTTCTCTCAATGGAATGTAAACTCTCTGAGGATATAGTTTATTTTGTTTTTGTCTGTGTATCCTAAGATTAGATGTCATGGAGGAGAACATAGAGAATGTTCCTTGGAGCTAGGAAAATGAAGGTTCAGATTTCATCTTTGAGGTGTGTGTGTGTGTGTGTGTGTGTGTGTGTGTGTATGTAGGGGGTCATCTGTGTAATCTGGGTAAATAATTTAAACATCTGAAAGCTCTGGCAGCTATCAGATTATAATGGCAAAGAAGAGGTGGACATGCATTTGTTGAGGGACTCTCCTCAGATGTGTTCTGTATTTCACTGAAATCACAGGTTCAGCTGGTTCCCTTTCCCCAGAATATCCCCTGTAATAGCTGCTTTAATAAACACTTCCTTAAAGGAAGATGAGATGAGAATTGAATGTTGGGAGGGATCAGTCACCATAGAGGCAACAAGAAAGAACAAAGAGCAGATAAAGAGATGGAAAAGAAACAGCAGCATCCAGTGATGAAGCTTCAAGACAGTGTAGTTTTATGGAAGCCTGATGGAACATTCAGATGGGAAGAGTGGCTAAATGTCCCAACTAACTCAAGGAGCAAAAAAAAATTAAGGCTTTCAAATTTGGAGAATTGGAATCACTCTGGTGACATTGGAGAGAGCGATTTTAGTCAAAAGGGACAGAAACCCGATTTCAGGGGTTAAGGGCAGATTGCTTGATGACAAAATGGAGGTAGCAAGTCTAAACCACTCATTTAAGAATTTTGACAGTAAAAAAGCAGAGAGGATCTGAGTCGTGGAGAATCAGGTAGGGGCAGGTCACTGGGGTTTAGTTTAGGGTCTGTGATATTTCCAAGTGTTATCAAAAGTCAGGAACCTGGTACCCTTCACCCAAGGAACCCATTGCTTTCAGTTCAGCTCTGGTGTTTTTGGCACTTAGTCATGCTTTGTGTCTGTTTCCAGGTTGGATTCTTCAGAATTCCCTCCTAAGTCCCAACAGAGTCAGATTGTAATCTATTCATTTGGTCTTTCCAGGCTCCTGTGACCTTTCTATGAGGAGATATCCCCAATTTTATTGCCTTTTGTTCTTAGCATTAAAGCTATTGTTCTGAAGCTCTTTTTGATGTGGTTTTTATTCAAAAGTTTTAAGAGAAAGGAAATTGATTGCCACACAAGATTGTGCACGGATGCAGAATTACTGTAGCTGATTTGCTAGTAAAGAAATATAGTCAACTCCCAATTAGCCACGTAGCTATTTTCTGCATTGTAGATTATTTGCACATTTTGAGCTCCCTTTCCTGCTGTCTCTTTATACACCCCACCCCCTTCCCTCTTATGCCACCTGACTGGTTGGGGATGTGACTTTACTTTTGTTAGGCAGGAAAACTTGCTCTAGGGATTGAAGCCATGGCCCAGATCCATCTGGAAGAACTTGAGTCTGATCCATAGAGCCCAACAATCACTACTGCTAAAGTTCCCTTTGACTCCTTTCACCCAGTTGGCTTCAGGACATGCACTTACTCCTCTTCCTCCAGCTTGATTGGTCCTTCACACTGATTCGGTTTCCCATCATTAGTGAGGATAATTCCAAAGTTGACTACTACTCAACATTTTTTTCAACAAACCTTTCTTAAGCACTAATTGTGCAACTTAATGTATTAGTCTTTGGGGAAGATACAAAGATAAATAAAATATTGTTCTATATCTCAAGATATGATTAAAAAATCATGCATAAAAATAATACAAATTGAAACATCCTGAATGAATAATATGAGTACAAAGTTCCTTGCTATTAAATGAGAGATATCATTTGCATTTGGGGCTGGAGCTGGAAAATCACAGAAGACTTCATGGAGGAGGTGATACTTGATCTAAACCTTTAAGCAGAAAAAGGCCTGTGAGATATTTTTAAAATATTACTTAAACTATTCTCAGAAGTTTGCTCTACTTAATTTTTAATGCAAAATCATTAAGTTTAGCTTCATATACACTGATTACAAATTGTGTCATTAGTTTTTTATATGAGCAAAAATTAAAATATAGCATTTTTTAGATCCATCCCTCAAAAATTTCATGATGTGAATTAATCTTTGAAGTTGTAGATGAGTTGTATCAGGAAGAAAGACTTAACCATTCAATTCAACAATCATCAAATTTGTTAAGTTGACGATGAGGAAGCACAGCCCAATGACTATAAACTTAAGATTTTTTTTTTTTCTGATTCAACTGAGGTTAAATGCCCAGGGTCACACAGCTAAGAGGTATTAGTATTAAGTGTCTGAGCCCAAATTTGAACTCAGGTCCTCCTGACTTCAGGGCTGGTGCTCTATCCACTACCCCAACTAGCTGCTCCTAAATTTAAGATTTTTAAGGTCCTATCATACCAACTCTAATATGTTAGGAAACACTCTTGGCTTCTCTCTTTTCAAAAAAGTCTTTGAAGTCATCCTCTGCTGATTCAGAGAAGATAAAAGTAAGGTGGAAGATATTAAAATAAGTTAGATTACTATATTTTTATAGATGCCTAGTGAGGAAGTTATTGGAGATATACAGTCATGCCTTAAGAGGAGTGGTCCATGGGAATTTTAGAGAGTGCAATGAGGGAGACTATGAGATTAATGATCTGAAATATGTAAAAACTGAATTCGAAAGCATAAAGTTACCCTAACTCAAGCATAAGTTTATTCAGATATAATTTGATAAGGAACTAAATACATATGCAGTCTTACACTTGGATTTTAAAAAAAAACAAACAAACAAAAAACAAGATTAGGTGCCTGAAAAAGATAAACTAGAATTAGATATTGCCAAAATAACTAATGTGATCTTGGGCTCTATCACAAAGGTTTAGAGAACAGGGCAAGGGATGTGAGAGAGTTGCTGTACTTTATCTTAATCAGACCATGTTTTGAGTTCTTATGTTTAGTTTAGATCCAGAGACCACATTTTGGGAAGGATGCTGACAAGTTGGAAAACATCAAAAGAAGGAAAACTGGGATAATAAGTCTCATGATAATTATATATGAAAATCAGTTAAAGGAACTGGATTTCATTAGTCTAGAGAAGAGAAAGTTTTGGGGAGACATGATAATTGTCTTCAAGTATGGGTAGCTGGGTGGTACAGTGAATGGAGGGCTGAGCTTGGATTCAGGAAGACCCATCTTCATGAGTTCAGTTTCTACCTCACATATTTACTAGATGTATGTCTCTGGAAAAGTCAGTTAATCTGAGGTTTCCCTCCCAGTTCTTCATCAATAAAATGAATTGGAGAAGGAAATGGCAGTCTTTGCCAAGAAAACCCCAAATGGAATCATGAAAAGTTGATTAAAGTGACTGAACAACAGTTTGAAAAATTGTCTTGTGTTAAGGGCAAAACTAGGAGCAAATGACAAAGTTCCAAAAAAGAATAATTGTAAGAAAAAAACTGCCTATCCTTTCAGAGACATGGATTTTCCCTCCCAAAAGGTCCTCAAGGAGTAATTGGAGAACAATTCATCAAGCATAGTAGAACAGGCATTCTTGTTCTATTCCTGAGCTCTATTCCAGTCCTGACAATCAACAAAATATTTGTATTCTGAGAATAGGTTCTTTCTTGGTCAAGAATAGTCTTGGAGAGGCAATCCCAATAAACTTTGGATAGAAACCACCTTCTGAAACCAGAAAGAGAACTATGGAGATTGAATGTAAATCAATACATGCTATGCTCATTCTTTTTTTCTTTTTTCTTTTCCTCTCATGTTTTTTTCTATTGTTCTGATTTTCCTCTCCCAATATAATTAATAAATGTGTATTAAAATTTAATATACATGTATAACAAAAAAAATAAAATTCTTGGATGCCGTTAGGAAATATTTGGATTATTTCATATTAAATAGCATATTTATTCTTATATTGAAAAGTTGGTTTCTTGCAATACATTTTGTTCATCATCTGATTTAAATGCTGTTTATACATTTTGGAAATGGCAGGATAATCCAGGAAGTAAGAAATAGATACTCAACACTTCTCAGAGACTTTGCCTGATTCTGATCATCACAACTGAGAAGTGATATAAAAAAAAACAGAAGAGGTTACAAAAGACAATTTTAGCACATGAGATTGTGGAAAATATTGATTTTATTTTTTAAAATTCTGGAATGCTATTGATACTAGTGTTGGGGTCCAGACTCAATGGTTGGGGGTCACAGACCCGTGTTACAAGGTGTCTCAAAAGAATTTGCAGGCTTGAACCCATCTCCTAGTCAAGGGGTAAAATTTATTGTAATTATAATGTCAATTGGAATGGGCTAAGTTTCAAAAGGATTTAGCAAGGAACCTAGAGAAACAAGATAGATTTATAGGACAATGTTAGACCAGAGCTTCATGCTAATTTGCTAATTTTATGGCTTACAGGTAGGTTTGAGAGGTGGTCTATTCACTATTGTCTTAGGAACTTGGTTATCACTGACCAACATATTATCTGTCTGACAGTCAGTAATGTTTGTAGGACTATTCTAAGGCCAGAAGACTTTAGAATCATGGACAGACAAATTCTTAGAACAATAGCACTCTAAGGCTGGGGGACCTCAGCATCACAGATTCTAAAGCTAGAAGACTTTAGAATCAATGATTCTAGATTGTTAGAATAGAAGCACTCTAAGGTCAGGGGACCTCCTCACTGCTATGTTTCCCCTAGAAGCTGTACCCCATCACTAATGCAGTGTTCCATAAAGGGTAGGGATATAAGAAATACTTATTGAAAATAAAATATAAAGATTGAACATAAAGACAAAAATTTTTTTTAGTTCAGAAGAATTGAAGAATAGATAAATTTTCTATAAATTTCCATAGTCATTTAAATAGAGAAAATAGGTCTATCTTGAGAAGTGATTTAATTAACTTCCTAAAAAGTATTTATCTAACCTCTGGGTGAAACTACAACTTGCATCTCTGCAACTTGCAATGCCTCTCCTTTTGGATACCCCATATCTAGTTCAAATTTATCATACCCAAAGTAGAAATGATTTTCTTCGCCTGTAAACCCACTGGTCTCTCAAACCTGTTGAGGGTACCACTTCCCATTCAGTCACCAAGTTTTGTAACTTCAGAGTCATAAAATGTGATGATATGTGTATAGTGCTTTGCAGACATTGACTGTAGTCAGTCCCACAGTGGAAACTGGAGTTCAGAGCTGGATTCAGATACTTAGAAGCAAATCATTTAATCTCAGTCTTCTTCAGCTTCCTCCATGGCAAAATGGGAAATAATAATAGCTTTAATTTCCTGTTGTTTAATTATTTCTGTCATGTCAGAGTCTTCATCATCCCATTTTAGGCTTTCTTGGTAATGATACTGGAATGGTTCCATTTCCTTCCTTAGCTCATTGAGGAAACTGTGGCAAACAGGGTTAAGTGACTTATTCAGGATCCCATAGCAAGTAACTGTCTGAGGCTGAATTTGAACTTGGGAAGAGGAGTTCTTCTGATTCCAGACTGGGCACTCTGCACTGTGGAGCTGTCTAGGTGCCCTTATTTCATATTACTCCCTTTTATTTTAAATTCAACGTATTACCTTAACTGGCCTACTAAGTATTCCTTTGATATTTCATCCAATACTGCTTGCTTCAGGTACATTTGCATAGACTTGCTACCTTTTAGCACTCTTTCTCTCTACCTTTTAGAATTTACATCTGTCTTCAAAGCTTTAGTTCAGATGTTTTCCCCCTTGTTTTTTCCCTTGAAAACTTCCCTAGCCCTTCCCAGGACTCTCTCCTCCCTCAGATCATTTTACTTTTTTTGCATGTATTGTTCCACTGACCCCAGCCCAAAACTCTTAGAGAGTATACATGGTGGCAGTATGTATTAGGTGATGTTAAAATATTGGCTGTTTTTTGTCTTTGTTTTGTTTGTAGACAGTGCCTTACAACAGGTGTTTAATGAATGTTTATTTAATTGAATCATATGGTAGTCTGCTGGCCTTCTTTTCCCCAAAACCAGAACAACAAAAAAAGCAGATTTAAATTATAGGATGAGGGGCTTAGTCATTAAGAACTGACCAGAAGGATTTGGAACAGTTTAACAAAAAAAAAAAAAAAAAAAAAAGGGGGGGGGGAGTTGAAACTTCTCAGACAGTCCCTCCCAAACAGTATTGTTTTCACACCTTTCTCAGATGACTTTTCTGCATCCTGCCTAGGGATGGAGGTACAAGTTATGAGCTCTTTCATCTCTTTGACTGTTGTGAGAAATGGCCAACTACATTATTCCAGTGTTCTTTCTAAGTAGATGGTCTCATGGAAGAAACTCAAGGATGAGTTTACTATTTGCAGAATCCATAAACAGCTAATTATTCAAATCACTAGAATACATACACCACACCCTGCATGCAAAACACACACACACACACACACACACACACACACACACACACACACACACAAGCAGCTCACTGTTAAGTGAAGCATTTCCAGATAATATGAAAGCCAACTGACCCTGGAAAATTAGTGCCCGGCTTGCGTGACTGAAAAAGCTGTTCACAGCAAGGCATGGCTGCAGGCCTTGGCTGTTGTATTTTGGTAACTATGGCAATGAGCTCTCAAGGGACCAAAATGTGAGTGAATTTTCCTTTATTTCAAGGAAGAGCAATAAGAGAGAGGTTGTTTAGAATTGTTCCTTTTTCCTCTTTTTTTTCTATGCCATGACCTTGACAAAAATATCTTTGAAGTACTTACTGGCTAATTTTCTGCTATGGGACTAGAAAAACTCAGATATTTAAACGCTCTTGCCTTTATCTTTAAAGTGTTTTACCAAAGGAAGTCCTATCTTCCTCAAAATGTTTGCCTTTAATTGCTCCAGAGAACCCACTTATTAATTACAAGTGCCTAGGAATGGGCAAAACTGATAATTCTTATCTCAAAGTCAAGCTGGGCACTGGGGCACTGCTATACTTGCTTTGAACTGATAAATGGATTGTACTAGTTTAAATGGCAGGTGCAACTTGTCGTGACATTCTGTAATTGAATATAGATGTTTTTTTTTAAATAAATAAACATTCAGTCCTAAGCTTGAGGCCAAACTTTTTTTCCCCACTTGGAAAAGTGATTTCATTTTCCATGTACGATGTAAGAAAATCATGTAGGATTTTTTTTTAAAGGAAAGAAAACAAACAAATGTTCATGATGCATATTTAAAGGATGGTCCCACATGTTTCAAAGCATTTGCTGAGATTATTCTGGATCAGCAACTCTATCTGTCATTGAATCCATATGACTTGCCAAATGGCATTTTATAGCCTTTTTTCCCCTTCATTTCAGTCGTATGAGTTAAAATTAAGGTTGTTTTTAGTTGTGACTAATCTCACAAAATCTTTTTTTAAGAAGAGGTTTTATGTACTCAAGCCTTGAAAATTTCTTTGGTCTTTGAACTATTGTTGGTAGAATGTTATTATAGTGCAGTAAGCCCATCCATTTGGGAAAGTCCACAGCCA
The DNA here is from genome assembly GCF_048593235.1 of Sminthopsis crassicaudata. Taxonomy (NCBI): domain Eukaryota; kingdom Metazoa; phylum Chordata; class Mammalia; order Dasyuromorphia; family Dasyuridae; genus Sminthopsis; species Sminthopsis crassicaudata. The sequence goes on along the minus strand of NC_133617.1, from coordinate 351,211,829 downwards.
CAAAGCTAGAAGACAAAAAGCCAAAGGAGCTATGAGCCCCCTCCATCTAACTCCAAGAGCTGGGCAGAGGGTTCATGTGGGGATAGCTGTCACCATCACTGACATATTGCAACTACAGAGGAAATCATGGGAATGGGTTGACTAAGGAGATTTAGAAATGTTTGAGAGGATGTTTAAAAGTCCCTGCCTTGTCCTTTTCTTCTTTATACTTCCTAGGGATCTTTATATTGGACCATAAATTCAGAATTAGAAGCTAAATAAGATTTAGCTAAATTTATCCAGTTCATTTTATAGATGAGGAAAACTGAAGCCCAGAAATATTAAACAAAATGGCCTTTATGACACAAGTAGGGAGTGATAGAGTCAGGTCCAAGGATGGGCAGTTTAGTATTTTTTTCACTGTACCATGGTTCACATTTATTCACCTCCATAAGGGCCAGACAGGAGCTCTAGGAGTTTCCTAAGGGATGGGAATAGGATAAAGACATGATTTATTTTTCCTTATTCCAGTATCCAAAGTAGACTTTTCCTGTATCTTCTCTGATGCTATTATAGATATAGGACCTTTAGATGAAGTTGAATCTACAGAACAAACAAAACTCCCTCTAATTATTTTTATTCTTAAAATTGCTTTAATCAAACTTTTTTGGAACTTTAATGCATACAAAATAAACATGAATAAATTCTTCCTTTTTCAACTGTTTTTTTTTTTTTTTTTTTTTTTGACATTGCGCAGAAATAGCCAGATTCTATTCCTTGATCTTTAAAAATCTTTGTCAGATCCTAGCCTGTGCTCTTGCTCTTGGCTACAGGTGGGAAATTGGTAACCAAATGCAATAATGTGGACTATGCTGAAGCTAAAAAGTGCTGTTGTCCGAATTATGGCATGAAGTCCCTCTTGTGGTTCTTTATCATTGAGTAGGTTAAGTTTCTCTTTCTTTGATGTCCCTAGCACTTCCTTGTTATATTGGCACCAGTTCTCATCATTGCTATATTTTGAGATTCAAAATTCTCCTAAACACAGCTGTCTTGGACCCTGAATCTTTAGGGCTTAAGACAGAATTTCATATGTAATAAACATTTGAGGGGTATGTCCCTGGAAAATAGGGAATGGTCATTGGACCTGTGATTTTATTGGTGGAAAGCACTTGCAGGTGAGTAAACTCCTCCAACCAATTTAGACTGTCACTTGCAATCTTTGAGAGTTGCCTTTTTTATTGAGAATGAAATGACTTAGATTCACATATATAATATGCATTTGAACTCAGGTTCTGAGACCAGATCTCTATTTACCATGATATACTGAAACAAAGAGAATAGGTAACTAAACTCATGCAAGAACTGTGGGACATTTTTGTAATTTTTGGGGGGGATATAAAAATTATTGCCTTATATGGTTACTTCATTTTAGAATTTTTCATATCTTTCTCAGTTTTAAATTTCCTTGTTCCCTCTTTTTTAAATCCAGGGCAAGAATTGATATATAAGCAATATAGCTGTTGGAAAAAGGGTATTATTCAATACCTCTCTATATATATGCTACTGAAGTAAACTTAATGGCTGTGACATTTCTGTCCTTAGTAGATCTTAGTGTACATGGAAGTACAATTCTAGAAATTAAAGATATGCTTCATTTTTTTGAACTATCAGAAGAGAACTTAAAAAAACCCAAATTATCTAATAAAATAATTTAATGTATTTTATAGAAACAGAAATGGGATATATGCCAAATTATTTATCTCTAAGCAACAGTAAGGTGCCTTCTTTTTTTTAATCAGTTGTTTCATCTAGACTGTTTGGGAAAGACTTGAAAGATATAGGGAAGATGTTATCCCTCTTCTTTTAAGGCAATTTTACAAATAATGGTATTCTCAAAATTGTTCCAAACACTAGGTTAGATTTTCCATTTTTGTTGACTGTCTTTTGAACTATCATAACATAGAAATTTGGACTTTTGTTAATGATACAAACAAATAAACAACCCCCAAATGTTTCATAGAATTTTTTTCCAAGAAACTTTATACCTCTGAGAATAAAGCCTCCTGGGGGAAGATTCAAATATATTTACAAACTCTTCAACAGCCCTACTTGGAAGAAACCCAGGCAAGTACACTGGATTTTCCAGTTACTACTCATAAAAAATTTAACGCAGTGGGACCAGATGGAATTTTCCCTGTACTGTTTAAGAATTCAGATTTACAAATAGCTGTGGTTCATGTTAGTACTTCAAGATACTCTAATGAGCTGCTTTTTTATGTAAGTCCAAATTCATGTTTGTTCTAAGTTGAATTGGTAAAGTTAAAACAATTAGTAGAACAAAATTAGGTATTAATGAGAGAAAAGGGACTTATATGACTGTTGGTTTGTTCAGAGATAAAAACAGAAATGCTCTGTGGCTAGAAAATTATTGAGGTGATAAAGGAGTGTGAGGATTTTAAGAGATATTTAGGAAATAAATAAATTATAAACACTCACAAGCAATTTGAAAGACAAGAGTGCGAATTTCAATCAGTAAGAAAAGCAGAAAAAGATTTTCAGTGACTTGTTTGGAATGGGTAATTTTATGTATTTTGCCATAATCAAATAACTGCTATCTATGTTCAAAGTGTAGGCTGGTTTTCCTCCTAGAAAAGAAGGTGAAAGAGCTTGAGGAAGACCTCTCCATATCTCAGGTGATCAGGGACAAGGAAACATTCCTAAAACAACATCAGAAAGAAGTAGGATCACAATTTAATGGAAGGGAAAGTGGATCTGAAATGGTTGAGGAAATCCTGCATCTGCACCATTAGAGAGTGAAAGAATGTCACACAGAGAAAAAAGGGAAGTTCCACTAAAAGCCTGCACCTTAAAAAAATACAACTGAGGTCTTTACTGAAGAAGAGGGATCTGGGGGTTGGGGTGACAAAACTTCTGCTGGTATTGTAGGGAATGATAAAGTAGATCTATTGGGGTCATCAGAGGAAAAGTGATCTAGTAAGAGGAAATTGAAGAGTTCTAGAAATGAATCCAAAGGTGTAGCCCAGAGACATGGCCTGAAATTTTGATGGAAGATTTCAGTTATCCAAACAGCTATAGGATTTCTTACTCTACTAAAAACCACAGACTAAATAAATGATAAAGTAAATAACATGAACTAGAGGTAGTGGTTCAAGGAGGTTTATTTAACCTTATATGTGTCACTGAGGCTTGGTATATAATAAGACCATTATTAGAATGTGATTTTGGATAGGTATATCTTATTCAAAATAAACAGAGTAAGTTAAAAGGAATAGTAAAAGAAATATTATAAAGAAGAAATATTCATGTGAGGAAACCCAGGAACCAAGAGAGAATATGATGAAGAGCATTCGAATGATTGGGATAAAAAATAAGTTGATCACTGGAATATATTCCAGATCATGTGAACAAAAAGAGGAAATTGATGAAGAGTTCTAAAAATGGATCCAAAGACTTAGCCCAGAGGCATGGTCTGTAATTTTGATGGAGGACTTCAATCCAGACAGCTAAAGGAGTTCTTACTCTTCTAAAAGCAGAACAGACTAGTTCTGTTATGATAATTTCTTCTCTCAAAAGTTGAAGGAACCAATAGTGAGGACTTCTATTCTGGATATGATTCCAATAAGGAAAAATTCATTATTTTAGAAGAAATTATTAGAATTTGAGGAAAAGTGACTGTCCTTTAATGAAAATTTGTAAGAGAGGAGGAGAAGAATCTGGACATGGAATGCCATTCATACTAGATTTTGGTAGAGTAGATTTCAAAAGAGTTAGGGGAGGTATAAGTAGGTTCCCAAATATAGCTGCAGTGAGAAGGCTATGAAAGATGGCCAGTACTTCCCTGAGGAAAAGGAGGAAGAAGTTAATTCATGCAACAGAATATGTGGGCATACTCTTCTAGGCACAATGAACAATGATTCCTAAAGGGAAGTTGGCCTAAGAAAAATAGAAAACTTGGGGCAGCTAGGTGGTGCAGTGGATAGAGCACCAGCCCTGAATTCAGGAGGACCCGAGTTCAAATGTGATCTCAGACACTTAACACTTCCTAGCTGTGTGACCCTGGGCAAGTCACTTAACCCCAGCCTCAGAGAAAAAAAAAGAAAGAAAGAAAGAAAAATAGAAAACTCTTAAGAATGAAGTTTTGAAGAAACAAAGGAAATAATCCCAGGGGAAGGAGAAAATTGTAATTATCTGAATACATAGATGGAGAAGTTATCAACCAATTTAATTTTTTAAAAGCCATGTACACATAGGTATACATAGAGAGGGTGCCATCATAGTACTGTATGACCAATGGTTTTCCCTTTTCCTTTAGTTGAAAGAAATAATACTTACAAGGGTTCCCTAGTTTTCCCTATCACACTTGATACACTTCTGTATCCAATATAAAAGTAAAGGTAGGTTACAAAAGTTGAAGGCAAATTATGTGGAAGAATAATGTTTAGACCCAAGGCTCAAACTAAATTGATGCTAGTGAAGAAAATTAAAAATCAACAAAGGTGAGGGTAAGCTATCTTTATTTGGGAAAAAAGGCAAGTACAAGAAGAGATCCTTGGCCCCCATGATGGGAATGATGACAATTGACAACAGATCTAGAGCAGAACTGCTCCATGATTATTTTCTCTGCCAAAGAAAATGAATGACCTTGAGACTGGAAAGATCAGTACAGCAACAACCAAAAAAAGGCTAATAGAGTTGATTCTCTAAATAAGTAGATGGCTAAAAATGCATTAATTGATACCTAGTTTCTCTTCATAAATTCATCACTTAGCCCAGATTGACTACTAAAGAGCTTCTTAAACTATAGTTTGTGTCTCATATGAGGTCTCATAACTGAATGTGTGTATTTAAGAGGAGTCATGAGCCTATAATTTATCAGAATACATATTTTATATATCTATTTACTCCATCATGTAAAAATCTCTCAGGATAAAAGAAGTGGTAAATGGAAAAAGTTTAGTAAGTCTGGACTTCATTAATAAGATACTCAAAAGAACTGACGCACGTCAGTGAAGAGCCAGAAGAATAGTTTTTACTGGAACCTCAGTATTATAAAAATGAGCAGTTTTAAGGACTTTTGTAAACTGAAGATGAATGAATGAACAGAACCAGGAGAACAATTTCCATAATCACAACACTGTAAAAACAAACAACTTTGAAAGCTATAAGATCTAATGGACCAATGATGAAACATACTATTCATTACAGAGATGTGACAGATTTGGAGTATGGAATAAACCATATACACATAAACATGTGTATACGTGTACATATTTGTGTATATGTGTATAAGAGTGGTGATGGATGGCATCTTACAGTGGACAGTACTTCCCTGAGGGGAATGTATATATTTACATATGTATATATACATACACACATAAATATATGTATGTAAATACAAAGATATGTAAAATTTGTATACCTGATATTATTCAGTAAATGACAACTTACCCTGAAGAATTTTTATCCTTGGGATCATAGATATATCTAGTGGGCTATGGCTTCATATCCTGTGACATCAATTAGCTTTGATCTCCTTTTTTTTATTCTTCCCCTGAGGAGAAGCCTCTTATATTACACTATATGGCCACTGTGTAGTATAGTCCACCCTTCTAGCCTTGGTTATATATATATCCCTACCCTTAATTCTTTGAAATCTCTTCTCTACCAGAATACATACATATACATACTTACATACATATAGAGAGACTTAGATAGAGAGAGACAGAGACACACATAGAGAAAGAGAGAGACAGAGACACACAGAGACATACAGAGAGACAGAAAGAGAATGTATTTATTTGTATACAACCATTGGAGAAATATGTTTTGTTTGAGTATGTATTTTTGTCAAAATAATCTTTCTTTTCCTTTTTTTTCTCCCCAATGGGATATGAGGGATGGAAAAGAGAGAAAGATCTTGTTCATTTTTTAAAATAGAAGGGAAGTGGTACTTATGAGATGTTGCTCATTTTATATTTTTACTTGACTCTTACCTTGTTAAAAGTCATCTCTAATGAAATGGGAGTGATCTGTAAATATGTTCAGGCATTTTTCAGTTGTGTTCTACTCTTCATGATTCTTTTTGGGTCAAAGCTTGACTTTGACTACTCAGATCCTTCTGAGGTTCAGGGCTAGCTATGTCTGAATGTGAGAAGGTTAGCCTCCAAAACTTGTTTTCATGATGTCTTTTCTATACTTAGTTATTTTTGTGGGGGGAAGGAATATATTTTTAAATTAGAAATTAGGAAAAACATGAACTTTAGAGCTGTTTTTTCACTATTGGGAAAATAACCATTATCTAACTTTCATAGTCTAGTCTTCAGAGATTAAATTTGGAGTGTTGAAATCAGGAAGACTTGAGTTCAAATAAGGGCTGGATCATTAACTGTGTGATAGTAAGTCACTTATTCATTTTAAGGGACTTAGAGTCCAAATAATTAATAATAATAACATTAGATATTATTATTATTATTAATTATTTGAACTCTAAGTCCCTTAAAATGAATAATCTTAGTGAAGCCAAATTCAAACACTTTTCTAAACAGTAAGTTTGGTATTCACATAAAATATTAAACACACATTATAGTTTCTTCAAAGAAAACTCTCAAGGTTCGATACGATATATCCTTCTATTCTAGATGGCTACAAGAGAGAGCAGCTATGGAGAAACTGGAGGTCACTATGGGCTAAAGGAGTAGAACCCAGTTTTCCAAAATAGCATCCATTTTTTTCTTCCTCTGGTCTTATTAATCTTTTTTAATTGCCAGTTTACATCATCCTTATTCTCTCCCTTCATTCATCCACCTCTTGTCCCCATCAAATCCTCCTTGAAACAAAGGAAAGAAATTAAACAAAGCCTACTGAAGTAGAGATATTGATAGGCTCTGTTGCCTGTCCTTTGTTCTTGAAGGGGACCATGACATCAGCAAGTGATGCCATGATATGCAAGGGAGTTAGATTTAAGTGGGGGGGGGAGGCTTGCAAGGTTACCTGCCTCACTTTATCCTCCAAAACCATGTAGGTCCTGTGGCCAGATATAGATTATTATGACTGGATATAGAATAGGATGCAGTGGGAGACTTTGGTATTTTTCAAACTAAGGTCTTTAACAGGTCTCAGTTTGACTGAGGCAAGGTCTGGTCAATGATTAAGGGTAGGTAAAAATGAGGCAAAGAATGATTTCTTTTACCTGGTTAAGAAAAATCAATCTGGGAGGGGAAGATCCTTAGAATTTCAATTAGTGCCCATCTATATCTGGCTACTTTACCTAGATGGCTCTGGAGGAGAAAGTGAGCTTTTTATTTATTGCCCAGCCCTCCATCACTTAAATCCAACTCACTTGCATGTCATGGCATCACCTCCCTGATGTCATGATCCTCTTCGAGAACAACGACCTCTGTGATAGAGCTTCCCTGTTGGGGACCCAAATGGAACTGACATCTCTTTTCTTCCTTCCTGCTTCTTTTTTTCTTCCTTTCTTTTTCTTTCCCTTCTTTCTCAGAGAGTGTCTCCAAGCACAATTATCTTTTCCTCTGTGTTTTATATAGTTTTGTTGACTTTTCCTCACTTCCTTTTGATGCTTCTTTGAAGTCTTATATTTGAAAGTCATATTTTTTTACTCAGGTATTGTCTTTTTATCAGAAATGTTTCAAAAGCCTCTATTTCATTAAATATCCATATTTTTCACTTACTGTGCTTCCCCAAAGAGCAAGCCTGTAGTAAATGAAATGTTCCCAGAAAGAGAGTCTCCAGCCACAAGCATCTTTTCCTTTAAGTGTTCAGAGACTACATGTGCTTCCCCAGAAAGTAAGCCTGATTCTTTCTGTTCACATAGAGTATCATAACCTTACCTGCAGGTGTTCTGCCCAAAGAAATACAATTTTTTAATGCTGAAATCTCCCAAGATATCCTGAGGTTTGCTGCTGGATTTTTTTTCTTAAAGACTATGCCTTAAATTCAAATCACTCTGGCTCTCATTAACCAAGAATAGGTCCCAGGCTAAGCCCAATTGGTCAATTATTAGCTCTGCTGAGCCATGGAAGGAGTGTTTCATCATCTTTTCTCTGGGACTCAGCATTAACTTACTGAATTCACTATTGACTTTCCTTGTGATCCAAAGCAGAAAATGCATTTATACTTTAGGCTATTCAGAAATAAAATGAAGTGGATGATTAATTCCTTTTTTCTTTTAAATTTTTTTTTGCAATTTCAATTTTATTTTTAAGTTCCACATTTTCTCCTTCCCTCTACCACATCCCCCACCCATCAAGAAGACAAGAAATTTGATACCTTTTATATGTAGAAGTTTTGCAAAACATATTTTCACTTTAGCCAAGTTGCTTTCTTCTAAAATTAACAGGGATATTGTAAAAGTTGTGGTGTTTATAGTTGAATCGTATCAGAGTTCCTTAGAAGAAAAGCAGAGAAGATTTATTTATTGATATGATAAAACTTATCAGAATCTCCAGAAGCACTGAAACAAGCATAGTGTATAAAATATCCTTTGATCTTTTGATTATGTTTTATCATTAGTTATATTTATTGGGGGGAAGCTACGTAGCTCATGGTTAGAGCATGGGGCTTGGAATCAGAAAGACTCATGTTCATGAGCTCAAAGCCAGCCCCAGATATTTAATGGCTGTGTGACCCTGGGCAAGTCAATTAATTTTTCATTGCCTTAATCTAACATTGGAAAAAGAAATGGCAAACAACTTCAGTATCTGCCAAAAAACACAAAAACAAAACCAAAAAAACACCTCATACAGTCACAAAGAGTTGGACACAACTGAAAAAAACTGAACATCAACAGATATTTATTGAAGTATAAGAGGGAAATGTGGTTCCAGTAGATTTGCTGTTTATACTTAAAAAAAAATTTCTGTCAAATAATACCATTTCTAGATTTACCCAAACTGATGCTGAGTAAAACAAGCAGAACCAGGAAAATATTGTACACAATCACAGTAAGAATGTGCTATGATCAATTATAAAAGACTTGGTTCTTCTCAGTAGTTCAGTGATCCAAACCAATCCCAAAAGACTTTAGACAGAAAATGCCATCTGCATCCAGAAAAAAACCTAAAGAGACTGAATATAAATCAACACATGCTATGTTCACTTCTTTTTTCTGTTTTGTTTTTTTTTTCTCTCTCCCATGGTTTTTATTTTGTTCTGATTTTTTTCTCCCAACATGGTTCATAAAGCACTATGTATTAAAATAAACAAATTAATTTTTAAAAACCCACAAATAATATGATTTATATTTCCACCCACCCCCAATTCCCTAGAGTAGAAAGTACATGAATAGGAAAAATCAACAAAGGGGAAAGTGAAATTTTAATTCAGTTCATTGCCTGTTGTCTTTTATAATTTTCATTCACTAGCAAAAAACCAGATGGCTTTAGCCAAATGGAGCTCCACCCCAATTCTCATGCTCCCTATTAATGGGTGAGGATTGAAATATGTTTTGTGGATGATGTTGATGACTATAATAAAAATGGCTGAAAAATGTGTATCTATAAAGACAAATGGATGCCATTTTATATTCTGAAGGATTTCAGTCATTCAGCAACCTTTATTAAGTGTTGACTAAGTTCCAGGCATTGTGCTCAATGCTAGGGATTTTTTTTTTAAAGGCAAAAAATATGGTTCCTGATTTTAAGGGGCTCACAATCTAATGGGGGAAGCAACATCAAGATAATTAGAGACATATAAAGCATATCCAGAAAAGATGGATATCTCAGAGAGAAAAGTTGATTTGAATTGAGTCTTGAACGAAGTAATGGTAACTAAGAGGGATAGAGGTGAATAAAGAGTACATTTCAGGCATGGGGGAATTGCCTGGACAAAGGCACTGAAGTGATGAGTGGAGTGACATGTTTAAAAAATAACAAGTAAGCCACAAATAGCTGGATCATAGAATGATCCAGGGAAGGAAAGCAGAGAAAGACTGAAACCGAAAACAAAGAAATAAAAAACAGAAACCAAAAGAGACATTTAAATATGAAAAACCAGTTGGTATAAGGGGGATGTCAGGGAAGAGAAGGAGCGACTGATGAAGAGCCTTAAATACTAAAGAAAGTATTTTGTGTTTTATCCTGGAGATAATAGGGAGCCATTGAAGTCTGTTGATTAGACTTCTACTTTAAGTAAAGTCATTTTCACAGCTGAATGGAATAAAATTCGAGTGAAATAAGTGAAATAAGATTAGAGAAAGGGAAATCAATTAGGAAGCTGTTACTTTTTTTCTTTTTAGTTTAAATGGGAAATGAAAAAAGGAGGTGAGTAATGAAGTCACAGAAGAGGATGTATAGGAAAGTATTTGTAAAGTTAGAAACTAAGATTTGACAATTGAATAGATAAGGATTCATTCAGTAATATCTTCTAATGTTTAAAGTAATTTCAAATGTATCCTTCTTTTCCAGTCTCTTAATGGATTTGCTCTGGTGGTGAGTGCAGAAGGCATGATATTTTATGCGTCATCAACGATTGTGGACTACTTGGGCTTTCATCAGGTAAAGAAAGACAATTTTAAAACTCTCCCATTTTTATTAATGATAGAGTTGACTTTGCAAATGTTTACTAGTTTCAAGCTTTTTGAAAACTTCTCCCCCAGCCTCCCACAATAAATTCTATATTTGTCTTTTCTCATTGTGAATTTCCTTACATTCTCAACAGCTAAGTTTCTCCCTAGGAGAATTTTTCTCAGTATACAAGTTTTTCTTCAGAATACCTTTTTAGGAGTATCACATGGATATTTAAAAGGGGAAGAGGGCTACTGACAATTAGGTCCAGCTAATTGGTAAGAGTGTGGCATTAGTTAGTTGAATTTCCTTGTCTCCTCACTTGCTTACAATTCCCATCTGTATTCTGTCTATCAACAAGATTTGGTTTGACCCCAAAAAGGACATTTTTAGAATTCCCATGTCTAAGCATTAATAGATTTATTTTTTCTGAGAATTTGGGGAAGGAGGAGTGGGGGGGGACCATACTGGTCAGCTAACATGCCAGTTGAAATTTTGAACCTCATATATTTAGTTCAGTCAAAAGACAATCAATCCATCAACAAGCATTTATTAAATACCAGGCACTATGCTAACAATACAAAAAAAAAAGATATAAAAAAGAAAATGGAAACATTCCTTGACCTCAAGGAACATTCTAATGGGGTAGATGACATACAAGTGTGTATAGACTATGCAAGGTGAATACAAAGGAGCTTGGGAAGGAGAACTCTAGCATCTGGAGGTGTAATTGGGGCAGAGGAATAAGAGAGATTTCATGAAGAAGGGGACATTTGATCTTAGAGATTGAAATGAGAGAGTACATGTGAGCTGGCCAGTGAAAACATAAAGTGCTGGGAGATAGAGCATCGAGTATGGAGAAGATTGGAGAGGGAAAAGAAGTCTGTTATAAAAAGGTCTCTCTCTGCATGGGACTAGCTCTATCTTCTTGATGGGGCAGGGGATGATTTTCTCTACTGTCTCTGATTTAAGGCCCCTCAATTCTAGTGTGTTCCCCTTCCTGTTATTAGCTGACAGTGATTAGCTTTTACAAAAGGATATTTAATGCAAGATATAGCAAGCACAGAAGTTACAGAATTTCTCCCCAATGCCTAGGGGACACACTAACCTAGAATACCTTGGTCCTTGAGGAGAGTGGGGCTCAAATTCAATTCATTTTCTCCATAGCTTCTACCTGGGAAAATGGAATAGGTTTCTAAACACTGGCAGCTAATAATCTCAGCTATCACTGGCCTGGGGACCTCAGGTCCACACGGAGACCTTGCAGCCTCAATGCTGGGCTGAACATGGACCTCAAATGCTGCCATGGATTCCAGTTTCAAGACTTCTGGGAGCTCAACATTGTGCTCTTTCAAAGCTCACAGTCATAACTATCTCAAATACTATTTTGTCTAAAAGTAACATAAAAAACACAGAGACAGAATAAAAGTCCATGTTCATGGACACATGTTGGTCTCTGATGGAGGAGAGCCTAAATCTTACCTCTTGAATCATTGTTTCTCTCACCTTAATAGCAAGAAAAGATTCAGAGACTTTCCTTTATTACCCAAATCATTTTGGGGGGCTCTCTCTGCTTCAAATCTCTCCATGTTCCAATCCATTTTTTCCACACAGCTGCCAAAATGTTTTTCCTAAATCACAGTTTCGATCATGTCAATCCTCTCTTTCCTACTAGTCAACAAACTTCAGTGATTCCCTATTACTATAAGAATCAAATAATTGTCCTTATGATAATGAATCTTAACAAAACTTAACACTATCAGGGTATAAAGACATCATTTTCATTCCAGTGGCAATTGTAACCAAAGTAATCAGTCTATTTTGGGCATTCTTCCACGGTTCCACAGGCATTGTTAGACATAGCCAGATCACTTGAAGCACCTGGATGAATCCTAGCACTCCACTTTGGAGACATGGAAGCATTGGTGATCTACCTGAAGATCATTGAGCTATTAAGACTTACTCTTTGTAGTTTGTTTCACTCATTCCAACCCATTGCCAAATCTTGTTATTTCCACCATCACAATATCTCTCATTTCTGTCCCTTCTCTCCACTCATACAGCTACCATCCCAGTTCATGCACTTATCACCTCTCTCTCTAAGGATTCCAATAGCTTTCTAACTGGTCTCCCTGCCTTAATTATCTCCTCACTTCATCTTGTTCTTCAGTCAGTTGCCAAAGTGATTTTCCTGGCCATATCACTCTTCCACTCAATAAAGTCTTCCAGGATCAAATATAATTTCCTCTTGGAATTTAAATTCATCATACCTTGGTCCCTTCCTATCTTTCTTATGCATTTTTCTTTTCCACACACTCTCCAATCCAACTCTAGTGGCTTCCTTGATGTTCTTTCCATGTGGCTCTCCATCACCCATCCCTGTGGCTTGCACTTCCCTTCCATCATGACTATAATGCTTTCTCACATCACCTTGCTTGTTAGTTTCCCTGACTTTTTCTAATAATTCAAATCTGTAGGAAGCCTTTCTCAGTGCATCTTCTCTGTTGCTAATTCCTTCCCAACTAAAAGTACCTTCTGTACAATTTTTATATATCTTGTGTGTACCTATCTTGTCTCCCCCATTAGGATGTGTGTTCATTGAGAGCAGAGACTGTTTTTACCTTTCTTAGTATCCCATGCATTTAACATATTTTCTGGTACTTAAATAAATACTTAATAAATAAGCTTGGTGATTTACTAAACTAGACTCATCTAAGAGAGAGGTCAAGTCTAGAATGGGGAGAAGGTTAAGTATGGGATTTCATTATGAAATTCCATACTAAACTAAAATACATTTTATGCTAGTGGACCTTCTTACCTATTCTTTCCCATAATTATTATATTATATCCAAATAATTTATATTTTTCTAAATATTTTTATGACAAAGAATGGGTTGCAGTACTTGTTTGTTGATTACATAATTTTTCACTTAGGAATGAATTATATTTGAATATTCAAGATATCATAACTATAAAAAACTATATAATCAACAAACCAGAGAATGGCTATGGCTAACATTTCTAGTACATATTAAAAAACAGTGGTGATAATGGGCATCTTTGCTTCACTCCTGATTGTATTGGGAAGGCTTCAAGCTTGTTCCCATTACAAAAATGCTTGCTGATGGTTTTAGATAGATACTGCTTATCATTTTAAGGAATGTTCTCTTTATTCCTATGCTCTTTATTGTTCTTAATGGGAATGGATATTGTATTTTGTCAAAAGCTTTTTCAACATCTATAGAGATGATCATATGATTTCTGTTGGCTTTGTTATTGATATGGTCAATTATGTTGATAGTTTTCCTAATATTGAACCATTCCTGCATTCCTGATATAAATCCCACCTGATCATGGGGTGTAATCCTTGTGATATATTGCTGTAATTGCCTATCTAGTATTTTCTTCAAATTTTTTACATCAATATTCATTAGGGAAATTGGTTTATAATTTTCTCTCTTTGTTTTAGCTCTTCTTGGTTTAGGTATCAGTACCATATTTGTGTCATACAAAGATTTTGATAGGACTCTGTCTATTTTCCCAAATTTTTTATACAGTATTGGAATTAATTGCTTTTAAAAAATTTTGTAAAATTTATTTGTGAACCTATCTGATCCTTGACTTTATTTCATAGGAAGTTCATTAATGTCTTGTTTGATTTCTTTTTCTAAGATGAGGTTATTTAGGTGTTCTCTTTCCTTATCTCTTAATATAGAAAATTTATATTTTTGTAAATATTCATCTATTTTTCTCAAACTATCAGATTTATTGGCATATAATTGGGCAAAATATTTCCTAATGATTTTGATATCTTCTTCATTGTTGGTAATTTTATGTTTTTCATTTTTGATATTTGATATTTGCTTTTCTGCTTTAAAAAAAAATCAAATTAACCATTGCCTTACTTATCTCTCTTATTGATTTTATCATAAAACTAGCTCCCTATGTTTGTTTGTTAGCTCAATTCTTTCCTTTCTTTTCAGTCTTATTAATCTCCCTTTTGATTATCTGCAAAAACATAAATTGGGGATTTTTAACTTAGTCTTTTTCTAGCTTTGTTGTTGTTGCATGCCCAATTCATTGATATGTTCTTTCTCTATTTTGTTGATGTAAGAATTTAGAGAAATAATTTTCCCCCTAAGTACTACTTTGGTTGCATCACATAAATTTTGGTATTTATTTCATCATTTTATTTAATGAAATTATTGATTGTTTTTATGATTTGTTCTTTGGCCACTTATTCTTTAGGATTTGATCACTTGATATATAGGGTGTGTTCAGGAAGACTAATGGCTCTGATGTGAAGGCTGCCAGGCTTTTTTCAGGTTTACTTTCCATCTTTGATGTCCACATGATTCACCTAATCATACCTGTGGCTCCAAGAAGCTGTAGTGTCATCAGTGGAAGGGCAGTCATGGACTTCTTGTGCTAGGGGCTATAGCTTCCTTAGGGAAACACTGAAGCACATGGCGATTTTTAGAGTTGGAGTCCACCTGTTCCCCTGGTTATAGTAAGGCAAGTGAGGGATCCTAGTGTTGGAATTTTCCTGTAGCACTACACTGGGGCTCAGGATCTACACTGGTTTGCTGAGGGGGGTGCTTTTTGCTGGCTTGTGGAAACACTTTCTATCTTATACTGCATGCCTCTTTTCCTCAAATGAGACAGACCTTCCTTCACAATCTCCCAAGTTTCTTTGGCTCAAGGATTACTTCATCTCATCTTTTTTTGCTGGTTTGTTTGGGGGAACTATTTTGGGGACGTTTGGAAGGGAATATGGACAAGTCATAGAAATTTATTGCTTACTGCGCAATCTTGGCTTGCAAAAGTTGCCCTAAATTAGTTCATTTTTTCAAAAGTGAAAAATTTGGGTCTAGCTATCCACACAAAATAATTAGGATCATAAATTAATATATCTGATTATTCCCCTTATTTTAATATTTTTCAAATTCATCATATTTGAATGAGTAATATAAGAAACACTTGTAAAGGAATTCCCAAAATCTTTTATGTCTAGTGTCCACCAGAATAAGACTTTTCATTCAGGAAGTTTTTGAATTACTAATCCATTTGTGAATCATAAAAACAATTTCCCTGGACATTAAAGAAGTCAATGCTTCATGCATTGACTTCAAATTTAGGATTATAATTAGTATTTAATTTGAGGGATAAAACTTAGTTAAAAATAACATACATATTTCCTAACATTTCATGGTATCTTCACAAAAATGGATCATGTATTAGGGAAATTAAAAGTAAAGAAAAAAAGAAATGCTAAACACATCTTTTATAGAGTATGACATGATAAAAATTATTAACACAAAAAGTACAAATAAAATATGGAAATCTAAATGGAGACTTAACAATGACACCCATAGTAATATAAAGATCAAATCATAGAAACAGGAACTATATTAATGAAAATTAAATTGGTGAGACAGATTGGCCATCAACTCTGTGGTGCAGCTAAGGCTGTACTCAGAGGAAGATTTCTAACCTTTAAAAGACAGACACATTAACAAATTTTTAAAAGAAGATTAGTGGACTCAGTTTTAAAAATAAGAAAAAAACAAACATACACAAAATAAGCACAATTGAGGAAGTTTTGAAAATTAGAATAGAAACATAAAAAAATAAGAAATGATAGATATAGTAAATTAGACTGAAAGTTGATTCTTTGAAAAGATTAATAAAATAAATAAACCCTTAAGTAACCCAATTAAAAAGTTATGTGAGTAAACTTAAATTAATAAATAACAAAATAGACAAACTGAAATAACAACATAAATGAAACAAAAAGGAATATCAGGATTTTTTTTCAGCACAAATGAGAATTTAAACAAAATAGATTATCTGCAAAAACATAAAATTCCTATACCAAAAGGCCACCAGATAGAGGTCTTCATCAATCTAGTTTCCAAAAGGGAAACTGAGCTAGGTATAAAGGAGGAAAAATATCTGTTCCATCTGGATTTATAGAAGAATCCAACAAATTAAAAAAAATTATATTTATAACAAATTATTCTCAAAAACTAATAAAAATAAACTCTTTACCAGGTTTTTCTTAAATGAAATATAAACCTAATGCTCCAACTAGGCAAGGAAAAATAAAGGATACCATAGACCAATATGAATAATGAATATTGATTCAAAAAATTAAAATGAAATTTCATTTTTAAAAATATAGCAAAATATATAATATATATGTACACATATAATATCATATATGTATATGTGTGTATATATACACATATCTAAAATACAATTCAATATGATCAAATTAGATTTATACCAGGAATGCCAGGATAGTTCAACATTAAAAACAAAAACTTCAAAAGCCATGATATATTAATTAATAAAGAAAAAATCTTTGAAAAATATTGTTATCGTTCAGTTGTATCTGATTCTTTGTGACCCATAGACACACCAATACTGTCCATGTGGTTTTCATGGTAAAGATACTGGATTGGTTTTTCATCTTCTTCTCCAGAGACAAATAGAATAACAAGTGTCTGATTCTATGTTTAAACTCAAATTTTCCTGACTCCCAGGCTAGTATATAATATTTCTTCTAAAACTCCCTAAAAAAATATAAGCATAGTACTTTAAAAAAAACAACACTAAAAATCAGGTATGCAAAATGAAAATCTAATATTAAATGCAGTAGCAAAACATGACAATCATTCCCAGAAATTATAGAAATAAAACAAAGATACTTCCTTTCTACTCTGTTATTTGAAAAATGCTAACAAAGACTAGATAAAGAAATTAATGCATAAAGATAGACAAAGAAGAGATATAGATATCTTTATCTACTAATGACAAAACCCTTTACTTAAATTGTGGTAAAGGCTTCAATAAATTAATAGATTACAAAATACATCCAAAATTAGCAATAACATAGAAATAACAAAATATAAGAGGAAATGATAAAAAGGGAAGTTATTCAAAAATAAGTCAGCCTGCCAAGGCATATTTAGAACCTTTACAAATATAAAACATTCTTTAAAGGAGGGGTTCTTAATCTGATATCCACAGGCCCAGTTTTAGGGATCCCTGAACTTGAGTGGAAAAAGTTTTTAACTTCTCACTGAGATTTGGCATTTCCTCCAATTATGAATGTAAAGAAACAACAGTAGCTCTATTCTGAGAAGGGGTTTATAGGCTTCATCCGATTGCCAAAGGAGTCTTTGATAGTAAAAAAAAAAAAAAAAAAAAAAAAAGATTAAGAAGCTCTGCCTTAAAGAAATTAAAAAAAAAAGTAGTTGGAGGGATAGTTGGTACTCTTAGTTGGGCTGCAACAATATAACAAATTAATTTACAGAATTAATACTATACCAGTAAAACCATCAAAGGCATATTTTATAAACCTTAACAAAGGTTTAGAAGAATTTAGAAGAAACAAAAGATCTAGAATCTCAATGCTTTAATAAAAATAATGAAAGAGGTAGGAATGAAAGGGAAATAATACTTTCAGACCTTAAATTATACTGTAAAGCAAAAGTCTTTGCTACTGGTTAATGACAAGTAGATCAGAGGATTAAGATTAGATTAAGAAGAAATAGATACAATTGAATTCAATAACCTAGTGATTTGAAACCTAAAAACATAAATTGTTTGGAGAAAAACTGTAGTTTCTAAAACTAGAAATTATAAATAAATTACTAATCTGGATTGATGAAAGGAGGTTTCACACTGAGAATTTCTGTTCTGATGAATTAATAGGTCTGGACTATCCACTCCCCTAAAAATTATTCTTAACTAGTTGAGTAACATTTAAAATGTTTTAAGCAAAATTAATTGGGAAGGTGTACTAATCTATATCTCTCTTACCTAATATCACCAATGGGAAGTCAAGGTATTTGGAATAGGAGACTATAGAGAAGCATAATCTACCTAATGTCACAGAGAGCTATATATGCATGTGTCCCAAGCTATTAAAGCTTAAACTACATCAAAAATGTTGGGGCACCTTATAGTTGCATGTAGATAATTATAAATTTATATAAAAGTTGTTATACATGTAGAAATATCAATGTATGTGTGTATATATATATATAATATGTGTATGTATATATATATATATGTATATGTATATACATATATATAGTATCTTTCTATCATATATATATATACATCTCTAGGAAAATCTATATCAGCACGAGCTGTAATCAACCTCAAGTCTGGTGTTAAGTTGAGGTCAGGATGACAAGGTGGCTTGTTGTTGAGATGTTCTGATCCTTGACTCATTGCAGGACTGTTTACAAAAAAAAAGTCCCAATGGCAGATAAAATTATTACAGGCCTTTTCAAGAGATTAATTCTAGAATTAGAGAAGTGCTAGTCTTCATGATATATGGAAACTTAGAATGAAAAGAGAGTTTTATACTATTACAGTATAGAAAGCAAATTTCCAGACAAATAAAAAAATTTGATAAATGATTTGGTAGCAGATTGAAACATGGAAACCAAGAAGAGCTGTATGGAATCTTCTTTGATCTATTTGGGGAAAATCATATAGATAAAATGTCAAATGTGGCAAGCCAAAAGCATGATGTCCTATTTGGTGAATATCTTATGGTGGCAGCACAGTTTGGGAAAGTCCCTCATCTTTTCAAGGCCTCAGAGCCTTTTTCCTCAAGGGGTTGAACTGAGTGATCTTTCTAAAGTCTTTTCCAAGTCTACTATTATTGATTCTATGTTGGATCACAATATAATATTCATTTAGAGCTGAAAGAGACCTTTGATACCATCTTGTACAAATTTCTTATTTTACAAATGAGGAAAGTAAGACTGATGGAGCCCAGCCCACAGTCACAGACCACAAATTAAATTTATTTTATTGGAGTTTAATTTTAGTTTTTAACATTTACTTTTATAAGATTTTTATTTCCATTTTTTCTCTCTCTCCCTCTCCTCTACTGTTTCCACAAAACAGTAGGTTATACATGTACAGTTGCTGGAACTCTATCTTCCCAGAAATCAGCAGGAATCAGAATCACTAAACGTCTTTATTCTAGATCTTTACCGTTGCCTCCAACGCCAGGTCACGAGTTCTAGTGAGCGTGAGTTCCACCACCCAAGTTTCTCCTACTCTCCCACACAAGTCACTTCCCCCTCTTTGTCCCACCAATCAAGTCAGCACAGAACAGCTGGGGAGGGTCAACCTTCAAACAAGTTAATAGGGAACCGTCCAATTGGCAATTAGTCTCATGTGCTTCATTATCCAAGTGCATTGCTCAGTTCTAGCCCTTTACATACAGTCATGTTAAATATATATTTACATTACCTATGTTGTGAAAAAAATCACAACAAAATGGGAAAAACATGAGAAAAGAAAAAAAAAAACAACATGAAAATAATATGCTTTGATTTGCATTCAGGTTCCATAGTTCCCTTGTCTGGATGTGGATTGCATTTTCCAACATGAGTCTTTTGGAATTGTCTTACATCATTGTATTGCTGAGAAGAGCTAAGTCTATCTAAGTTGGTCATTGCACGATGGTGTTATTACTGTGTACAGTGTTCTCCTGGTTCTGCTCACTTAGCTCAGTATCAGTCCCTATAAATTTTTCCAGATTTTCCTGAAAACTGCCTGCTCCTCATTTCTTGTAGAACAACAGTATTCCATAGCATTCAAATACTACAATTTGTTCAGTCATTTTACAAATAATAGGCACCCCCTTAATTTCTAAATCTTAGCCACAACAATGAAAGTTGCTATAAACATTTTTGTACCTGTGAGTTCCTGCTTTTTTTTTTTTTTTTTTTTTTTGACATGATCTCTTTGGGATACAGGTCTAAAATTTTTAAAATTAAAAAAAAAAAAAGATATTCTGGATCAAGAAGACCTAAGTTCAGATCCTGTTTCTGACATTTATTAACAGTGTGACTCTTGGCAGGACTTTTAACCCCTGAACCCCTGACAACTCTCTAAAGTTTACAATGCTGGAAAAAATTGCTTGGCAATAAATACAGAAACTGCCAGTATTTAATTTTATTGCAATGAATTTCAAGCAAAGAAATTGATGATGTGAGGAATGTTGCCAGGTTTTTTCATCAACAGTTTGTCTAATAAGTCAATTAATAGATAGGCACTCTCTAAAAAATCTATTATAAATTATTATAAATTTTGTTATAAAATAGCAGTTCTATCTGAGTCTTAGTTTCCTCCTATATAAAATGAGGAAGGTTCAACTAAAAGACTTATAAGTTTCTCCCTAGCTCTATAAGGTTCCTTTCAGCTCTAAATCTATAAATATATATATATATATATATATATATATATATATATATATACATATATATATATATATATATAATTGTATCATTATCCTTAATACTGTCATATTCCCTGGAAGCAGAATGGGGAAGATTTCTCACGTGTTTATCATTACCCTACTGGTAAGCTTTTAGCAGAAGGTTTTCTGTACTTTGGAGAAATAGGCAATGTAATGATTTGTGTGGGAAAAAGTCATTTTTTTTTCCTCCAAAGCCTAGATCAGGCTAGTACTTAAAAACCTAAATCTACTTAATTTATAAAGTTTATTTCAGATGAAACAACATATTTTTTATTTCTTTGTTTACAAGAACACAGGAAACTTAAAAGATCATGCAGGTGAAGAGCTTCCGCATGAAGACGTCTTTGGATCATTGATATATAAGCCTATTATCACAGAAATCCTTAGTCTGTTGTGGCACTTTGTACTGACTTGCCAGACTGCTTCTCTCTCTGCTCACTTTTATTTTCAATACCAGGAATGAAGTATAACTTAAGCTGACAGCATTGAGCAGTTTAGCAGAAAGTAAATGGACTTATATGTTTGTGAGTGAGGTCTAAAATGGGTTACTAATAAGGATTTCCAGGAAAAATAGGAGAGGGTAATTAGCCTTTTAGTAAACCTACAACTATAACAGAGTGACAAGGCCATTTAGAGAAGCATAGAGTAGTTCTGTAGAGTAAAGGGGAAACCATTTAATTTAACCCCATAAGTAAAAGTTAAAGTAAATTAAATGTACTGGATTTGAATTAGTTTATTTTGTAACATTTAAACAATCTTCTATTGCTTCCTAATGTTTTCATTGTTTGTTTCCTGCCCTCTTTTCCTGTGGGTCGTTGTTTTTTCTATCGGTCATCAAAATAAGTCCCATAAGAAATCATGCAGGAAATAAGAAGGGCAGTGAATGATGTGATTACAATTTTTTTTTTAAAGATGGAATAGTCATAATTACAGCATTTCACCCAGTTTTAAATTGAGCCTTCTCAAGAGGAGATCTTTGTATTCTTTGCTTTGTTTTACCTTCTACACCTAATGGTGTGGAAAGAGAATTGAATTTGGGGTCACAAACTATTAGAGCTGGAGAGGATATTAACTTGGAATTCAGTGAATCCAGCCTTTTATTTCAGAAGAAAACAGAGATTCAGAAGAGTGGGACCTTTCAAAGTCACAAAGTTAATAAGGCTTTGAACTCTGGTCTTAGAAGAGCTAGAGTGTCAGTTCTAACTTATATTTTTGTTTTTGTTCTGTCATTTGAGTTGTGTCCTACTCTTTGTGACTCCATCAGGGGTTTTTGTGGCAGAACTACTGGAGTGGCTTGCCATTTCCTTTTCTAGCTCATTTTATAGATGAGGAAACTGAGGCAATTGGCAGGGGATGGTGGGGTGTTGGAAAGTGGGATGGAGGAGAGTCCCCACAGCCAGCTAGTGTTTGAGGTCAGATACTTATAAGTAAAAGCATTTTATAAAACTTAAAGCCCTATAAAGCAGCCTTGTGTAATGGTTAGAGAGTTTAGATTTAGCAGTCAATAAAGTCTGGGTTTGAATTCTGCCCTTGGCTCACACTAATTGTGTGCAAATCACTTTATCTCTTGGTGTCCCCAGTAGCTCTCTAATCAGTCAATAAGTATTTATCAACACCATGTTCTAGATGGAACTGTGAGGATGATTGCTTATCAATTGTTGATCTACCTCAGTGAAAAGAGTTTCCATACCTCAAATTCTCACACACAAATGAATTCACAAGCCCTAAACAAATCAAAATAATTTGTAAAATTACACAATATAAGAATTTTAGATTTGGAAAGGACCATAGCAGCTGTCTAGTCCAACTCATATATCTAAAAGAACCCTTACTATGACATCCCGGACAAATGGTTATTTATCTGGCAGTTGTGTGGACCTCATTGTTGTATACCGGTGCAGCCTGGACAGTATACCAGTGCCATGCCAGGAAACTGAACTGCTTCCATCTGAATTGTCTCAGGAAGATTCTGAAAATCTCCTGGCAGGATAAGACACAAGCCACTGAGATCCTTCCTCGAACTAATTGCTAGGCATTCCAACTCTACTGCAGAAAACGCTCCATTGGGCTGGCCTGATTGTTCAAATGCCAAATGTACATTTGCCAAAAAGACTATTTTATGGAGAATTCACACATGGCAAGCCCTCACAAGGTGGTCAGGAAAAGCAATATAAGGTCACTCTCAATGTCTCCCTTTAAGAGCAAAAATGGCCAGAAAAAAAAAAAACAAAAACAAAAACAACAACAAAAAACAATACAATATCATTCTCAAGGTCTCTCCTAAGAACTCACAAGATAGTCAGAAAAAGTGATACAAGGTCATTCTCAAGGTTTCTCCTAAGAGCTCAAGCTGATCAGAAAAAGCAATACAAAGCCACTCTTAGGGTCTTCCCTAAGAGCTCAAGCTGATCAGAAAAAGCAATACAAAGTTACTCTCAAGGTTTTCCTCAAGCTGATCAAAAAAGTGATACAAGGTAACTCTTAGGGTGTCCTCTAAGAGCTCACAAGATAATCAGAAAACGTGATACAAGGTAACTCTCAAGGTCTCTCCTAAGAACTTTAGAATTGATTATATGACCTGGGAGACACTGGCACAGGACCATACAACATGGCATGCCCTCCTTAGACAAGGTGCTGTGCACTGTGAGCAAAACAGCATCAAAATTAGCTCAGAAGAAACGTAGATGTACAGTTAGAGAAGTTACAAATGTTCCTAGGGACAAATGTCTGACTTGTGGCAGAGCACTCTGAATCCATATTGGTCTAAACAGCCACAGCCAGACACATAAGTGATATGTGTCTAACAATGATTTCATTTTGGTTCTCTTTAAAAACAAAGGAAAATAACCAACTTGAAGACCCTCTTAGCAGGAGGAAACCATCATTTTTATCTCCCAAGGAAACCTCATTCTGCTTTTGGACAGTTCTAAATAAATATTTAGAAGCTTTTCCTGACATCAAGCCTAATTATATAGAATTCCCAGCAGCCTGTGAGGCAGATAGTACAAACATAGAAGCTAGGTGGCTGCATAGTAGACAGGGCGCTGTCCTGAAACTTTGGGTAACATGAGCTGAAAGCTTCCCTTAGATAATTACTATCTTTGTGATTCTAGGCAAATCATTTAACCTCTTTCATCCTCAGTTTCCTCACCTGCAAAATGGGAATGATGATAAGTGTCCTTCTCACAGGATTGCCATAAGGAACAATTGAGATGTACATATAAAATGTTTTGCAAACTTTAAAGTTTTATAGAAATGCTAGCTATTATTATTATTATTATTATTATACCCATTCTCCTGATGGGGATACTAAGAATCAAAAAAGTTAAACATAATTTCTATACTTAGAAGGTATCAGAACTGGTCAGTCAATCAGTAAACAAGCATTTATTAAATGCTTACTATTTTCTAGGTAGTTTGTTGACTGGGGGGGGGGGGGTTACAAAGAATGACAAAAAAACCAAAAACAAAAATAGGTGTCTTCCCAGTTCCAGGAGAAGAGTTCTTCCTCTCCTCAGTCTTTTATCTTGTGACTATTACTGCACTTGCTTCTTCTCCTCCCACCCCACCTTACCTAATAAAAGGATTTTTGTGTACTATTTAGACCACTCATTTAATACTCATACTTTACTTTGTTAGTTAACTTTATTTTAAAAAAAATTGATTAAACTTTTTTTTTCTTTCCTCTCTCCCCACTGGGGGGGGGGGGGAGAAAGAAAATTAAAACTCTTCTAACAAATATGCACAGTCAAACAAAACAGATTTTCATGTTGGCCATATCCCAATATAGATGCCTCATTCTGAATACTGAGTCCATCACCTTTTTTTTTTTTTTTTTAAATCAGAAAATGGCTAGCATTCAGTAATATCAATCCTCTGGAGTCACAGTTGATTATCGGGTTGATTAGAATTCTTAAGTCTCTTAAAAAATTTTTTTTAAACAATATTGTAAAAATACAAACTATCATCCTGCTTTTTTGCTCAATTCACTCTGAGTCCATTCATGTAAGACTTTCCAGGTTTCTCTGGCTAGTCCTTTCTGTCCTCACATAATATCTTCTTCTGCCTAGGTTGACTACTTGATCTCCTAGTCTCCTTGAATATTAAAACCAGGTAATCAGCCAAAAATTATTTTATTGAATACCTTGTGTATAAGGGCATGTGGGGATTTAGTGCTTAGCCAAATTATTGGTGCATTGGAAATTCTAATAAATGCTTATCAGTTGATTCATTGAAGAAAAAAATTATGTGAGAGAGCCTTTTTCTTAAGTCCTTTACAATCTGATTTTAGACTTGCCATTTTCATGTGGAAAGTTAATTTAACAGACTTATAACTCCAAAAAAATTAAAGAAAAGGTAAAGAGTCCTATATGTACAAAAATATATCAGCTTTTTTTTTTTTTTTTTTTTTTTTGTTAGAGGAAAAGAACTGGAGACTATAAGGGTGTCTATCATTTAAGGAATAGCTGAATAAATTATGGTATGTGAATATATTAGAATTATGATCTAAGCAATGAAGAAGGTAAACATAAAATAAAAAGAAAAATAAAGAAATGAAGGGATGCAATTCCAGAGAAACTTGGAAATTTTTACATGAATGGATTCACAGTGAATTGAACAAAACCAAGGTGACAGTTTATATTTTTATAACAGCATTGTTTAAAACAATTTTGGGGGGAGGCTTAAGAATTCTCATCAACCCAATAATCAGCTGTGATTCCATGAGGATTGATTCTGCTTAATGCTAACTATTTTCTGATTTAAAAAAAAAATAAAATGATGGACTCAAGATTCAGAGCGAGACATCCATTTTGGGATATGGCCAATATGAGAAGCTGTTTTGTTTGACTATGCATATTTGTTAGAAAAGTTTTGTTTTTCTTTTTTTCCCAGTGGGGAGGGAGGAGAAAAAAATTGATTAAAATCTTTATCAGAGAGTTAAATAATAAAGTAATGTGTCATTAAATGAGTGGTCTAAATAGTTAACAAAAATTCTTTTATCAGATAAGGTGTGGTGGGAGGGGAGGAATCAAGTGCAGTAATAGTCACATTTTCTCTTCTGTCAAAGTCATTTAAAAACATGATATAAATATATATATATATATATATATATATGCAATCACTACACAAAATTGAGTTAGACATTGAAGAGTTTTTGTATTTTTTTAAAGCTAGCTAGGGTTTGTGTTTGGATTTCTGCATTCTGCTTAATCCACTTGTCTGTCTCTTTCCAAAGAAAGATTCAAAAGGGAGAGTCCTATTGTGGTTCTGGGCCAGGAAATGTTTCTGGGCAACGCTGTAAAAGAATTGGTATTAGAAATGTTCTGAAGAGAAAGAGGCATGGATTTATAAGAGGAACAATATTAGACCTAAAAGTACCATTATGAAAAACAAAACATTGCCTGAGAAGCTCATAAGGAGGAGAAATGTAGATAGAAATACTAGAAGAGATTGAATCTGATGCCAAAAGGGAATCCTGGCAGAAAATATAAAAGAATTATAGTACAATTAAGTCTGTGGCTAAGAAAATATTCTATTTCTGAGTATTCATTCACTCCTCGTGTACTCTAGCATGGTGCTCTCTAGAATCGAAGGAAAGGAAGAAGATGGTAGCAGGACTTTTGGGTGGCTGAGAGGATGCAATCCCAGTTTTTGTGGCTAGCTAGCTCAATAAAGACACAACTGTTGTGGAGAAGAGAGAAGACTTAATTAATCAGACAAGTATTTAATGAATGTCATATTCTTGCTGACCAATTGGTCTCCTGATTCAAATCTTTTTGTGATGCAAATTTCTTGTATTTTAAGGTTGGGGGAGATCTTCCCTTCCTCCTTCCTACAGCCACATTAAACTCAAAACCTAGTTAATCATAATAGCATAAATAAATGATAGAGTTTGAGTTTGAGTCTTAACTCTGATACTATTACCCCAGACAAATTTAATTGGGGAAAATAAAATTAATAGTATTACTTCCTACTTCACAGGGTTGTTGTGAAGAAAGCCATTGTAAGCCTGAAAGCAATATATAAATGTGGGTTATTATTATATCTTTCATACAGGATTCTCTCCTAGTAATTTAGCTGATTTTCAACAGATATATATGGGAAATTTTGCAGCTAGTGGCTGGTGACAGAAATTGAGGAATTTATTTTGAGATTTGGTCTAAAAATTTTTTGTTGTAACTATTTCAGACTGATGTAATGCACCAAAACATATATGATTATATTCATGTGGACGACCGCCAAGATTTCTGCAGACAGCTTCACTGGGCCATGAATCCTCCCCAGATGGTGTTTGGGCAGCCATTACAGTCAGAAACAGGTGGGTCAGAATCAGGCACTAGGTGGAAAAATCTACTTGTGCTGCAAAGTCCAAACCAATTGTTGAAACTCTTTGCCAACTTCAGTTTGACCTCATTTTATTCTCCTAAAATGCAAAGTATCAATCAAGATTGGGATCTTGGTGAGAGAAAGAGAGAGCTCCTAAGGATGGAGCTTATGACTCTCTTCCCTATTATTGAATATGGAATCATTGCTGCAGCCTGGAGTAAAAAAATCCTGAGCAAGCCTTTGAGCATCCCTGTTCACAATCCAAAGCCAAAGAAGCTTACAGCCTTCTAAGTTTGAGGGAGAAGAGGAAAGAATATTGTTCTTCTTGGATGCCTCCATGATGTCCAGTTAACTTTATAAGTTGCTCAGTTAACTTGATAAGTTATTCTATAAAATATCTTTTATGGTTTTTATCAAAGCAGTATGGTAAACAACTCCTGAACTAGGGCTATATCACAATCTAGTAGGAAATGCACACAAACATTGGGTAACTACATTGAAAACCATTGAATTATATACTCTGGTTGCCTCATACATGATTACGTTACTCCACACATCCATAGTTTACTTCTTGTTTTTTCTTCTCACTATTATTTAGAGGTAACTTGTTGCTGATTGAGCACTGCTCTCAAAGAATTTATAATGGTGTTTCTCTATTTATTCTCATGAAAATCAAAATGATCGTGACCAGTTTTGGGTGGTTTTTTTTTCCCCTAATACCTTTGTTCTCCCTGTTTTTCTACATTAACAATCTCTATCTAGAGAAGCAGTGTGTGATAGTGGGCAGAATCCTGGATTTAGAGTCAGGAGATCTGTAAAGTCTTTTAAAGTCATGTCTGACTGTTCATGACCCCATTTGGGTTTTTTTGGCAAAGATAGTGGAGTGATCTGCCATTTCCTTCTCTGGCTCAGTTTACAGATGACAAAACTGAGGCAGACTCAATAAAGTGACTTGACTAAAGTCCCATAACTAATAAGTGTCTGAAGCTGGATTTTAACTCGGTTTTTCCTGACTGTCTCCAGGATGTGCACTTTATCCATTGTGCCAACTAGCTGCCTTGAATCAGAAAAATCTAGGTTCAAATTCTGAGTCTTATATGCTAGCTGTGTGAGTCTGGGCGAGTATCTCAACCTTTCTGTGCCTCAGTTTCCTTATTAGCAGAATGAGGCGGGTAGACTTGATGTCTCTGAGATCCTTTCTAGCATTCAGTATATAATCTCTATCACTCTACACTGACATCTCCTTTTCCCTGTCTTATTTGTTTTGTGTTATCCCAGGATATTAGCTATTTCTTTAATTTTTTTGTCAGTTGTCATTTTTGAATAATTGGAATATTACATCTACTTCTTTCTATCCACTTTCCAACAAACCATGCTACTTGACTACTCTTTTTCAAAATCACTTGTAAAATTTCCTCTTTTCCTGGAAACTTTTCTTCTCTAAAATTACTCATTCATATATTGCATCTTGCTGGATGCTTAGAGACCACTGTACCTGTATATGATACTTTTAAAAATAGCACTTTATTTTTCCAAATACATGCAAAGAAAGTTTTCAATATTCACCTTTGGAAAACTTTGTGTTCCAGATTTTTCTTCCTCTCTCCTTTCCCCCCCAAGACAGCAAGTAATCCAATATAAGTTAAATCTGTGCAATTTTTCTAAAAATATTTTTATATTTGTCATGCTGCACAAGAAAAATCTGATTTGATACTTTTCTAGTGTGAAAATCACTATTTACTTTCTGCCTTTCTTACCTTGGATAAAAACTTCCTCAGGCAACATTTATTTATTTTGATAAAAGGGACCAAATTTCTGGCCCCTTTAAGACTTTAAGACATGCAAAATAAAAATGGTGAAAAACATAGCTAAGAGCTGTGAATATCTACAATTCACTCATTCAGTGCCAAGTATTTTAACATAAAATTTTCTGTGTGTACAACACTATGGTAGGTGGTCTGGGGAATATAAAGCAAATAGATTGCTCTCAGATTTCTTAGATTACACTATATTTGGGAGTCAAGATAGACATTAGAGTTGGAAACAACCTGAAAAGTTATCCAGACCAGTACTGTCATTGTATAGATAAAAAAAAAATTGAGGCCGAATACAGTGAAATAGTTCCCCTAAGATCACACTAAAAGGTTAAGAAAAAAGGATAATTCAGGACTCTAGACCAAGTGTTCTATCCACTCTCCTCCACTGACCTTATGTATGTACATAAGTACTTGGAAAACAAGATATTTCCAAGGAAGGAAGAAATCAGATATAGGATGGTTTGTTTGAAAAGGCTTCAAGGAGAAAATGGTCCTTAAAGAAAAAAATTTTGGACTGACAGAAATAAAGAATAAGGGTATATAATGTTACCATCATTAGTATTTTACCAGTGAAGAAATCAAAGCACACAGAGAGAAGTAAGAAATTTGCTTTAAGTCAAGCAAAAACTAAAAGGCCTATTTTGAATTAAACCTTCAGGGATTTGAACATACAAAGTGGAAAGTCTGTTACCTCATCAGAATCCCAAAATGTAATAAAATGATACAGTCAAAATAACTATAAATTGTTAGGGAAAGGCACAAGTGAAACTGAATGGAATAATAGGAACTTTTTTTAATGTTAAATATTCCTTTGGACAAGCTACAGATCTGAGACAAATTCTGCAAGCTTTACATTTGATGAAAAATAAAATAAGCAAATCATGATCTACTTGTCTTTTGTTCACCTGTCCATGTTTTTACATGAATATTATTGTTACACATACTTTGTCCTCCATTGTTATTGGCAGGAGAAGAATACATACTTGATAAGCTGCTTAAAGCACAAGAATGTGACAGCATGTCAACAGAATACTCTTCTTTCCTAACCCGTTGTTTCATCTGTCGAGTTCGCTGCCTGCTGGATAGCACTTCTGGTTTTCTGGTAAGTAAAATTTATTAAGGAGAAAAAAAAAAGCAACTGAACAACATTCTAATAACTGATTTTTCTAAGTGATCTGAAAACAATATGATGAATGACATAAAGGTATAATAACTTCTTTGGAGGAGGGAAAAAGAACATAAGAATAGAAAAGGAAGTGGGTTATGTGAACTTTTTGATGAATTTAAAAAAAGAGAATCTGTAATTTAGTTTGCATAAGAATTTAGCCATGAGAAATTTCAAATATGCAGATTTCAGTTCATCTATGACATAATAAATAATATGTACCCAAGGTACATAAAAGTTAAGTGATTTGCCCATGGACAAACATCTAGAATCTAGCCAAAGCTGGATATGAATCCAGGCTTTCCCAAGGCCAAACCTAGCAGTTTTTCTATTTGTATTTCTTTCTTTTTTTTTTTTTTTTTTTTTTTTACTTTAAGTAATGCTTATTAGCCTGTCATCGTAGTTGTACTTAATGATAAGCTTTTGTAGTTATGTAGATTTGTATTTAAAGTATACCTTTTTCCCTCAGATTCCTCTAAATGCTTCCTCTCCAAAAAACATTTAATTGAAATAGATACCATCCTATTCATTATTTGTCAATATCACCACATAATTCTTTAATCTTAAGCCTATAATTTGACCATTTTCAATATCACACATAATGAAGAATACAATTCTTTATTTTTTAGATCTAATCAGTAAATAATAATGAATGAATTAAAAAATGTATCCTTTGCTAGTAAAGTGACAGTTCATCAAACGCTATCATTGAACAAGACAGTATTGATTTCGTAGTAGTAGAAGATGGGGCTAGACACAAATTCTGTGATTTCAGTGGTATAAGGAGCTCCCCATTGGGGAAACTTTATCAACACAGATTCTTTTCTTCAATGGATAGTACTAGAAAACCACCTGGAATCCTGGAGAAGCTCATGACTTGTCCTGGGTCACACAGCTAGTATGGGTCAGATGTGGGGACTAAAGCCAAATCCTCCTGACTTTCAAGACCAGCTGTCTTTCAACTATGCTACACAGTGGCAAAAATTCTGGAAAATGTTCAAAATCTTTCCTAAGATTGCTTATAATGTGTCTTCAGGTTTACTTGTGTTTTTATTTAAAATATACTATGTGTACTTTTTTTTTTAACTATACTTCCCCCATCCTACAGAGGAAAGCATCCTGACCAATAGCTTCATGTCTCTACCTGCCAGGAAACAAGGAAGAAGAAAAATCTGTCAGTTACTGCTGGTATAAATAGCCAAAACCACCAATGTGTTTCTCAGACTTTTCATTTCTCTCAAGTTTGCGCCATGACCATTTGGAAGTATGTTTGTTAACATTTTGTTCATATTATGTTGGTTCATATTTATATAATAATGAAAGGTTTCCAAGGCATTTTCTTTATGACAGACCCATAAGGTACATAAGGCAAAGTTTATTGCCTTTATTTTATAAGGGAAATTGCTATTCTGAGGAGCTAAGTGACTTACTTGCCCAAGTTCATTCAGCTGGTCAGAGTCAGAGCCAGGATTCCCATCCAGCTGCCCAGACTCCAGGAGCAACTCCCTTTCCCTCATGTCTCGGTACCTCTTCTTGGCTCCCAGAAGAAAAGTCCCTGGCCTCTAGGAATCAGGCACCTGGAATTTTGTACTTAACTCCATTACCAGTGGCAAAGTACCAAAGCTTTTAGTAATGTGAGAGGCTTTTAGATACATCAGTGAAAATCCTTGTATATATAGAAAGCATGATTGCTATTTTTATTTTCTTTTTAATTATAGATTTTTATTTTAAAAATATATACAAAGATAGTTTTCAGCATTCACCCTTGCAAAACCTTGTGTTTTAAATTTTTTCTCCCTTCCTTCCCCCATACTCTTCCCTAGACAGCAAGTAATCCAATACATATGCAATTATTCTATATATATTTCTACATAATTAATATTTTAGCAGGATGGAGTACACATGGTAGAAAATCATAATATACTCTGGAAAGAACCCAGTGGTATAGAATAATCCATTCATAGTTCATACAAGGGCTGGAAACATATAAGACTCTCAGAGGGAGAC
This sequence comes from Sminthopsis crassicaudata, assembly GCF_048593235.1. Lineage (NCBI taxonomy): Eukaryota > Metazoa > Chordata > Mammalia > Dasyuromorphia > Dasyuridae > Sminthopsis > Sminthopsis crassicaudata. The sequence continues at coordinate 351,179,693 of NC_133617.1, read as the reverse complement.
AAACAATACATCATGTTTGTTTTATTTTGTTTAATAGTCAATAGCCAATATGAAATTGAGCCAATATGTGACAATATATTATAAGACTGCTTCCTTTGTCAAGATGCACCCTATATCTCATGAGTACATATATGGAGAATTAAATTAATATTTTCTCCCTAATCTGTGCACTCTTTGAAACCTGAATCTAATAATGGCATTAGAAAATAGAGATTTTAAAAATAAAAATAGCCAAAAAAAAGAGACTATGAAAAGACACAAAGATATATTTAGTTCATATCCTGTGCTAAATGGAAAGAAAGAAGCAAATTCTTCACATGTAACTTGGAAATAACTGGAAAAGTAGGCAAAGTACCTGAAAAATATATTTCATTTTTTCAAACTTCTTTTTGGTTACTGTTGGCAGAAGAGGTGTGATAGCATTTGTATGCTTTACAAAATGAGATGTATTCATGATTATGAGTGTCTTTGTTAAGATAGTTTTCCTTCCTTAAAGGAAAAAAATAATGAGAGTATCACAGATTTAGAGACGGAAAAAACTTTAGAAATCTTCTACTCCTCTTCCCAATTTGAAACTGATTTGAAATGATATGTTCAAGTTCACACAGTGACAGAATCAACTTTGTAACCCAAGTCTTCCAATTCCAAATACATCACACTTTTCATTGTGCCATTTTAGCATCTCCAATATTCCATGATCTATAGGGTTTAGTAGCTAAAGAATAATAGTATCTGGAGAAAAGCTCAGACTTTCATCTATACTCTTCCTCTACACTTTTTTGGTAGAAAGGAATGAGACAGCTGCCAATATCTGAAGAGCATCCCTTTGATCAGAACCATATTCCATTATTATCCACTCAAACTGAGCTTTCTTGCTTTATCTCACTCAGAGTTGGCTTAAAAATACAGTCCACTGTAATCATGACTCATTGTGCAACATAATACACTAGTGATTCAGAGAGTTTGACAATTCTTGTTTTACCACTAATTTTTGCTCTCTGATTCTAAAGTAGTCATGTAGCTTTTACAATTCTTGAAGCTTTTTTTTTTTTTTTTTTTTTTGCTTATTTCTTTGGGGACATTGAATAGAAAAGCTGCATCACTGGAAAAGCAAATCTGCTACTTTGAAAACAAAACAAAATTTTAAAAATTATGGAACTAGAAAGGTTCTGGGTAGACTATTTTGTTTCTAAGTGATGCATCTTTGTAAATTTTATTCATTATAGAATAAAGAAAATATCTTCCCTTTATCATATGGATCTGCCATGAGCCATTGTATAAAATATCATTGTGAAACACATTAAAGATGTTAATTATTTAACTATTCCCATTGCTCTTACCAATGACTATCTCACTGTTGGTCAGAATGTTTTCCTTTGAAAGATGTGGGTCAGAAAGGACTAAAGAGACAAATCGGAATAACTGAAATTAGTACTAAAATGTGTTATGGTTCTCTCTGTTCACTCACTTATCCTGCATTGAGTCCTTCTCTCCCTGCTTTCAATTTGAGCTCCAGCAGTAGAATGTAACCAGGGCAAACTTCTAAACTAAGGTGGAAGGAGGTTGAGCTCTTCATACCAGCAGGTGATTCACAGTTTTTTTTGCCTTCATGCTTCCTGGTAGGTGGAAACATAACACTATTGGTCAGAGGGAAGAGGATGACAATGGCATCCAATTATTGGTAAGTTGTTTTTCCTTTTTGTAGAGCAGGGGAGACAGAAAGAACATATGAAACAAAGGGACAGAGAATTATTTACATTAGGGCTTTATGGCATGGAAGTGGGGAGAATTTCAGGAATAGGAAAAAATTTTAGCACAGAGACACACCTTCACACATACAGATTGTAAGTTATTTTAATGTTTTAAGTCTGCCTCATGAAATTTCATCTGTAGGACCTTCTTAAAGATCATAGTATAAATACTTTTAAAATGATTTTTAAAGCTCTTTAGTTAACAATGTCATCCTGAAAAACTGTACCATATGGAATAAAAATCAGATAAATCATGGTATTTCCCAGTCCACAGATATTTACTGAGCACTTACTAATTTTATGGCATCATGGGGAATATAGAAAAGTCTACAATACAGTTTCTTCCTTCAGATAGCTTTCCAGAGTTAGCAAATTATGGTCTGAGGGCCAGATCTGGCCTACTGACTGCCTGCTTTTATATAGCCTTCGGGCTAAGAATGGTTTTTTACACTTTTAAATATAATAAAAGGTTATTTAACAATTCTGGGGCTGTACAAATGCAGGCAGTGGGCATCTATTTTGTGGGTTGGATTTGGCCTGAGGGCCAAATCTGGTTTAGGGTATAATTGTGGTGACAAGCCCCATACATAAGAAAAAACAAGATATTGCCTTGGTTTGTTAATTATGCAGCAAATGACTTACGTGGATGGTCTGTGTTTTATGAGTCCAGAGGAGGGAGAGATCAGTGTGCTTCTGAGTAGCAGAAGATAAATTCATTAAGGAAATGGAGTAAAAGTAATTCAATTAGGAAGAAAAACAAGTTCAAAGAAAGTATGGAAGCAGAGAAGTACATAATGTATTTAAAGGAAGGCAAGTTAATTTTTGAATACAACTAGTCTGGGTACAAAGCAGGGCTTTCATGTTGTAATCCACCAATAGTGGACCGAATTATCTTCTATATTAGAAGCCCTGGAGAGAAGCATGAGAAATATAAGATGTGGTCCCTAGCCTTAAGGAGTTTATATTATAGCTGGATAAGGCAAACTTGACCACAGGAAACAATTACAGAGCCTAAAGTCCTACACTGTGGAGTTCTGATTAGGGCTGTGATTCAGTGAAAAATGTACCAGGTGTGAAAAGACCCAGGTTTGAATGTTCTACTTAATACCTCTGTGACCTTGGGGAAAGCCCTTCATCTCAGTTCACTCATCTGAAAAGTGAGGGGGTTGGATTAGATGTCCTAAGGGGACTGTTCAAACTCTAGGTCTATGATTCTGAGTACTGTAGGAGTTCAAAGAAAGGGGACATCAACCCCGGCTGGACTGGTCAGGGAGTACATTTTCATAGAGGAGGTGAGAACTTAGCTGTGACTTTAGATATCTAAAGCAGGCTTTAGATAAAGAAAGGGGGGAAAAGGGTTCTTTCCAGGTGGGTGCAACAACATAAACAATGGTAGTAACCAGAATGGATGTGAGGGATATTTAAAGGGTCTAGAGCACTCCATTTTGGAGAATGGTAGGAAGTAAGGTTGCATAAGGAAGATGGGATCAGATTATAAAGAATATTAAATGCTCATTAGAGTTTGGACTTTAACTGGTAAATAGAAAAAAAGGAAACATCATAACTTTCAAAATTTCATGATAATGAAACTGTTAATTTAGAAAGATTAATCTAACTATAGAGATGCATCCAGGTCTAAAGGACTAGCCTTAAAGTAAAAAAGAACTCCAAGTCCTACTTTTGACACACGCTGACCGACTCGATGACCATGGGCAAGTCATGACTCTATAAGCTGGTGAATTTAACTTCACAGCATCCCAGATACCTTCAAGTCTATAATTATAGGTGAATAGATTGCTCTAATTCTTGATCACTAGTCTCATGTCATCAACTACCTATTGGACCTCTTGAATGAGATGTCCTGTATTGTTCAAAACAGAATTCATTACCTTTTCTCCTGTCTTCCTCTTTTCTGGCTTATATATAACTGTTGAAGGCACTCCATTTTCCTAGTCATTCAGACTCACAGTCCTCAATATCTTCCCCAACTAACTCATTTGCACTGACCTAAAACATCGAATATGGGCCAAGTCTTCTATCTTTGTTTCTGATGTCATAACATCTTTTGCATATGTCCCCTTCTCTTTACTCATAATTATTGCCCTAGTACAGGCTCTCACTATTTCACTCATCTCCAGACCACTGCTATAGCTCAGGTGGCAGAATATTTCCAAAGCTCAAATCCAACTATTCAGTTAATTACAGTGGCTCCCTTTTACCTCCCAGGATCCTCTGTTTGGCTTTTAAAGTTTTCACAGGCTGGTCTTTCCACTTTTCTAGCCCTTTTACACTTGACTCCCTTTCACATCTTCTATAATCCAGAAATATAGGTCTACTTGTTCCTCAAACATGACACTCCATATCCTGATTCTCGTCCTTTTCACCAACTGTTTACTATACCTGGAATGTTCTCTCACTTTATCTTTTCCTCCCTCGATTCAGAATCTCATATTCTGGAGGTCTTTCCTTGTTCCTTTTAAGTACTGATGCCTTCCTTCTGAGATTCTCTCCTATATCTATCTTGTATATACAGAGTTGACTAAATGTTGTTTCCTTTATTAGAATGGATTCTTTGAGAACAATGACTGTGTTTTTGCCTTTCTTTATATATCCAAGGCTTAGCAAATTTTTAGTACATATCAAGAGCTCAATAAATACTCGTTGATTGACTGGTAAGGATAGATGATGGGAGTGATTCTCAATACCAGCAAAATTATAAATCCAGACCTAAAACATATAGTTATATATACACATACATACATATATACAAACATAATAAATACATGTACACACATATGTGTGTGTATATATATATATATATATGTATATATATATATATATATATATATATATATATATATATATATGGGTATGTGTGTGTGTACATACACACAAATAGCAGAATTGAGGACAGACCTTTGGGAGATGTTCATAACTGAGGTAATCGGAAGGAAGTCAAAAGATAGAGGTACATGTGTCTGTTTCCTCCTACTGTATTGCATCCTGCCCAAAGTTACAGATTATTTCTATTCTTATATTTATTTCTTATTCTTTGCATTTACTCCATTTTAATTTAGCTAGGTATCATAGTGATCATGGTCCTGTAGTTCAAATCTGGCCTCAGGTACTTCTAGCTGTGTGATCTTGAATAAGTAATTTAATCTCTGTTTGCCTCAGTGTCCTCATCTGTAAAATGGGTATAATAATAGAGCCTATCTCCCAAGGTGGCAGTAAGGATCAAATGAGATAATAATTATAAAGTGGCTAGCACAGTGTTTTGTACAAAGTAAATGCTATGAAAATATTAGCTCTTGTTTTGAGTATTATCAATTCAGTTCCACATGCATTGACTAAGTACTTCCTCAGTTTGAGATGAAGCTGTAAAGATGAAATAAAACTCAGTATATGGTCTCAAGAAGCTTATATATATATTTTTTTCTTTTTGAGGTAATCAGAGTTAAATGATTGTTCAGGATCACATCTAGTAATTGTCTGAGGTAGGTATTTGGACTCAGGTCCTCCTGATTCTAGGACTGGTGTTCTATCCACTGCATCACCTAGCTGCCCCAAGAAGCTAATATTCTAAAAATGGGAATTCAACAGGTACTCCATGCACATCTATGCATTCCAGTACTATAGACATGATATCTAAAGAATAGTCAATGATAGGATTGATGAATGGAGGGAGGACCTCAGAAACCATCTGGTTCTAAATCTTCAGTTTATGGATAATAAAAAATAAGTTACAGAATATCACAGTTGGAAAGTACCTTCAAGGTCAATTGAATCCACCTGGCCTGAACAGGAATTCTCTCTACAGCATCTTCATCATATGATCAACCAGTCTCTACCTGTAGACTTCTAAGGAGGAGGAGCTCACTACCTCCCATTCCTTTCTGGATGGCTTTAATTATCAAAAATTTTTCCTTATTTGACTCTAAAATCTGCCTCATTGCAATTTCTCCCTCTTAGACCAGGCAGGACAAAGCTAATCCCTAGCAGATGCAATCCATAGTTGATTGTTGGATAGTTGAATGAGTTTTTGAACCATCTTCACATTCAGTATGAGGAAAACAGCAATTAGGGTGAATGGTACTGAAAAAAGGGTGCCATCCACAACTTTGGGCTCCCTTCCAATTATGGCTTACTTACTATGCTCTGCCCTCCGTCATATATGCCAGATCTCAGTATTTGTCTTCTTCTCTATAGGATCTAAGCTTTCCACACAGTTATGTCTATTTCAGCAGAAGCCATTTAAAGTTGTGGATTTAAAGCTGATTTCATTCATTCTCTCACTTTATATGGATATCTCATTTGTACCCACTTGTTCACATTGTCTTCTCTTGATATGGGTGCCTGACTTATATTCTCCTGCTTCCTTTGCTCACTCACTTTGTTTGCTTCCCATGTCCAGGTTCCTTTGGCCCTCTGCTTGCTCTGCCATATAAGTTTTTTCTGTCCTTGCTCATCTCTAAGAGTTGAACCAATCACTTCCTCTAGGCCCTGTCTTTGATGGTAACTGAGGTCTGGCCCTTACCTTTGATATCTGGATGATTGCTCACCTGGTTCCAGGGCTTTGGCTCCATCTGGAACTTCTAAGTCTTGCTTATGTCCAGCTCATTTCTGAGCCCATTCCTTGTCCTGACTTCCTGGTCTGTTCCTTAGCTCTCCCAGGCTTGACATCCAACCCATGACTTAGTACCATTCATTTTCAAGCTCTAACACAAGTTAAAATTAACTCATTATATATTTAATATGTATGGGAATGCCTGCCATCTAAGGGAGGGGGTGGAGGGAAGGAGGAGAAGAATTTGGAACAGAAGGGAGTACAAGGGATAATGTTGTAAAAAAAAATACCTATACATATGTACTGTCAAAAAAATGTTATAATTATAAAATTAATAAAAAATACTTAAAAAAAAGAAAATAAAGGAAAAAAATTAACTCATTATAGTTTTGATGAGTATTTGGTTGTGTAGGACAACAAACCCAAATTAAAATCAGTGACTTGCTTTGAGAAAAGCAAAAATGAGTTATGCTCTCATGAGAAAGGGCAACTCCTAACTGACAAGGTGTCAGTTAAAGGAAGACAAAGCACAAATTGCAAAACACAATATTAAACAGAACAGAAGCCCCATCCCCTTACCTTGACATTTCTCCAGTTGTCTGGAGGAGTCCGGGCTTGTACTCTAAACATGGAAATCTATCCCAGAAACAAAAAAATAAATTGCCTTTAAAAGAAGTACTTAAATGCTAATTAAGTGCTTAAATGGTGGGAAACTGGAGAAAAAATGTTCATTCAAGACAGTCGAACACCTGCAGCTTTTAGCTATAATTTAACCTGTTATTGTAAAATCTCAAATCATAATTAGGGCATTGGTAGAAGCCACATCCTTTTAAGAGTGTTCCCTCTACATCTATAGCAATCTAATCTTTGACAAACCCAAAGATTCCAACATTAGGGATAAAAATTCATTATTCGGAAAAAACTGTTGGGAAAACTGGAAATTAGTATGGCAGAAATTAGATATGGATCCACACTTAACACCATATACCAAGATAAGATCAAAATGGGTCCATGATTTAGGCATAAAGAGAGAGATAATAAATAGATTAGAGGAACAGAGGATAATCTACCTCTCAGACTTGTGGAGGAGGAAGGAATTTATGACCAGAGGAGAACTAGAGATCATTATTGATCACAAAATAGAAGATTTTGATTACATCAAACTAAAAAGTTTCTGTACAAATAATACTAATGCAAACAAGATTAGAAGGGAAGTAACAAATTGGGAAAATATTTTTAAAAACAAAGGTTCTGACAAAGGTCTCATTTCCAAAATATATAGAGAACTGACCCTAATTTATAAGAAACCGAACCATTCTCCAATTGATAAATGGTCAAAGGATATGAACAGACAATTCTCAGAGGAAGAAATTGAAACTATATCCACTCACATGAAAGAGTGTTCCAAATCACTACTGATCAGAGAAATGCAAATTAAGACCACTCTGAGATACCACTACACACCTGTCAGATTGGCTAAGATGACAGGAACAAATAATGACAAATGTTGGAGGGGATGTGGGGAAACTGGGACACTAATACATTGCTGGTGGAGTTGTGAAAGAATCCAGCCATTCTGGAGAGCAATCTGGAATTATGCCCAAAAAGTTATCAAACTGTGCATACCCTTTGACCCAGCAGCGCTACTACTGGGATTATATCCCAAAGAAATACTAAAGAGCGGAAAGAGATATATATGTGCCAAAATGTTTGTGGCAGCTCTTTTTGTTGTAGCTAGAAACTGGAGGATGAATGGATGTCCATCAGTTGGAGAATGGTTGGGTAAATTGTGGTATATGAAGGTTATGGAATGTTATTGCTCGGTAAGAAATGACCAGCAGGAGGAATATAGAGAGGCCTGGAGAGACTTAAATCAACTGATGCTGAGTGAAATGAGCAGAACCAGAAGATCACTGTACACTTCAACAACAATACTGTATGAGGATGTATTCTGATGGAAGTGGAAATCTTCAACATAAAGAAGATCCAACTCACTTCCAGTTGATCAATGATGGACAGAGGTAGCTGCACCCAGAGAAGAAACAATGGGAGGGGAATGAAAATTGTTAGCACTAATATCTGTCTGCCCAGGTTGCATGTACCTTCGGATTCTAATGTTTATTGTGCAACAAGAAAATGATATTCGCACACATGTATTGTACCTAGACTATATTGTAACACATGTAAAATGTATGGTATTGCCTGTCGTCGGGGGGAGGGAATAGAGGGAGGGGGGGGTAAATTGGAAAAATGAATACAAGGGATAATATTATAAAATATATATATATATATAATAAAAAAAAAAAAAAAAAAAGAGTGTTCCCTCAGTTTATCCCATGCTTTTGTGGAGGTGGGAAGTGGGGCATTTACATTGTGTGTGTATATATACAGACATACCTATAATATATATACACATATACATATACATATTATATAGATGTGTAGATTTATATACATATTGGGCATTTCATTAACCTATAAAATCTTTGAGAGCAGAGATTGCCTTTTACTTTTCTTTACATCCCTTGAGGTACTTAAAGCTGTGCTGGACACATAGTAGGTATTGAATACAATGCTTGTTGACTTAAGTTTTCTCTCTTGGTTTCCTGACCTGTAAAATGAGAGGGTTGAATTTAATTACCTTAAAGTTCCTTTCCAGTTTTATGTGTATGATCTTGTAAGTGGTGGAGAGTGTCCTTACCAAGTCATTAAGCTAAATAGCAAGGATATATAGATACACATCTCTTTGTATATTAAAAGCTAGGAACAGACCAGGAAGTTAGGATAAAGAATTGGTTCAGAAATGAGCTGGATGTGAGCAAGACTTAGAAGTTTTAAAGCATTAAAGACATCCCTAGAGAAGTCTGTGAAATCACCCAATACATATCACAAAAACTACATATTTCTACTAAAACTTGGATGAAGGTGATTTCCTGGTTGAACATCTGTGTATTGCCTAAGGTCTGGTCTTCCCCTTTCATACCTGGATGATTGCTCACCTGGTTCCAGGCTTTTGGCTCCCTGTATCCAGGGCTTCAAAATCCTACTCACATCAGGCTCATTTCTGAGCCAATTCTTTATCCTAACTTCTTGGTTTGTCCCTCACTCTTCCAGCCTTGGCTTCTCTACTTTCAACCCTTGATTCAGTGCCACTCAGTCATTTCCATTTCTTATGTATCTGGGAGCAGGGAAAGATATCTACAGAATTACTTCAATGAGTTTCCTTTCCATTCTCTGTTTAAATTGTTTAGAGCACCCAGGTGAAGCAATGGATAGAGCATGGGGCCTGGAGAGTTAGGGAGACCCAAGTTCAAATGCAGCTTCAGACACTTCCTAATTGTGTGACCCTGGGCAAGTCACTTAACCCTATTTCCCTCAGTTTCCTCATCTGTAAAATAAACTGGAGAAGGAAATGGCAAACGGTCCAGCACCTTTGCCAAAAAAAATCTCAAAAGGGGCTACAAAGAGTCAAACAGGATAGAACAGCAACAAAAGATTTAACCAATTACTTAATATTACATAATTGTGCTCTTTTATGTATTGAATACTGTCTGACCATTTCTTTGTTTCTTTTCCAATAATAGACAATGCAGTTTCAAGGAAAGCTCAAGTTTCTGTTTGGACAAAAGAAAAAGACCCCTTCAGGAACGCTCTTACCTCCACAGCTTTCATTGTTTTGTGTGGTGGTACCAATCCTCCTCCCATCTGTGACAGAAATGAAAATGAAAAATGTGCTTCTGAGAGCCAAGCAGAAAGCTGATGTGGCAGCCTCTACAGACGCCAAGTAAATGCCAATTTACTCTTTATTAATATCAACAGCAATACATAGCAATTAAGCATTGAAAGATATGGAAGAATGCATTTCTAATGCCCCTGTGAACAAATGTTTTGACCTAATAATATAACTCTTCAGTGTCACTCAAGATTTGGGATATATGCTTTTCTTGTTTTCAACAGGAAATCAAAAAGATAAATTTGAGAAGTTGTGAGATTAATAAGTTAAATAAGCTGGGAAGAAGAAAACAATCAACACTCCATGTTTTAGCTCAAGACTGTCAGAGACTGAGATTTTATTTAATAAGCAGTTTTGTTCAAGGAGAATCAGTGGCCAACAATTTCCTCTTCTATTCATAGAACACTGCCTAAAGAAATGCCTAATTCACATTAAAAAAAAAAAAAGATAAAATTCTGCAGCAGTTAAGAAAAAAAACAGAAATAGTTTTCAGTTATGGTCTTTTGTTAGTTACAGTGGTCTAAAACTCAGATAGAAATAAAGTCACTAATCTGTACATAAGAACCCCTGCAGGCTGCATATTGACCAAATTTTTAATGTTATATTTTTTTACGCTTTTAATAATTTAACTTTAATTTTGTTACAGAAACCCTTAGGAAATATGTGCCAATGGGCTGCATGTAGAATTCTTGTTGCTTAATCATTTCAATTGTATCCAACTTTTCCTGACCTTTTTTGAGGTTTTCTTGGTAAAGATACTAGAGTAGTTTACCATTTCCTTCTCTAGCTAATTTTACAGATGAGGAACTGAAGTAAAGCAGGGTTATTTGACTTCTCCAAGGTCACATGGATAGTAAGTGTCTTAAGACCAGATTTGAATTCATGAAGATGAATCTTCTGATTCCAAGCTCAGTATTCTATTTTTGGTCCTAAAATTACCTTAAAAGGTACAATAATAGACCTACCTATCCTTAAGAAGAGTTGTTCCTGACTTCTCAGGAACTTCTCAAATTCTCATATGGTGAGCAGTTCAAGAGAGATAAAGGAAATTAGGCTAAGAAGACTATTATTAATCCTTATTTTCTGTAATACAACGGAGACTTCAGTGCTGTAGAATTTCCCTTTTAACTGAAAGCAAATAATAAATAATAATCATTATTTTCATGCCTCATACTTGCTACGTCTGGTACAGAAGCATTGCGAATTTGATTGGAACTTGATTAATCAGTTGTTATGTACAAGACCCTAGGTTTGGTTAGACTTACCCAGTTACTGAAGGGCAGGTAGTTGGCATAGTGGATGGAGTGTTTGGCCTGGAATTAGGAACACTCACTTTCCTGAGTTCAAATTCAGCTTCATACATTTATTTACTACCTGTGTGATCCTGAACAAGTCACTTAACCCTGTATGCCTCAGTTTTCTCATCTGTAAAATGAGCTAGAGAAGGAAATGGCAAACTACTCCAGAATCTTTGCCAAATAAACCTCAAAAATATCATGAGGAATAAGAATCGACTGGAAAAAAAACCCCAACCTAATTACTCTCTGATCCTAATATAACCTTCCTTATCCTTTGCATTTCTCTCTAATGTTAGTATCCCCGCCCTAGTACTGTCTTTTCAACCCAACACAAGCTAGTTTGCAAAACTATTTAGTTGTGAGGAAGAATCTTGGGGTACAAATGCTTTTCATGCCAGAAAATCAGTGCAATTGCATGGGTAGGCCCCTTTCTGGCTTTTTTTTTTTTTCTTGTCTGATCCACTGTCTGATTTTTTTCTTCCTATTTCCTTTCCATTTCTACCCCCAAATCCAAGCTGGTGCTGCAATTGTACACTGTGAAGGAAGCAATATCCTTTCTGGCTGGTTTCTCTAGGTCTTAAATTTGCAAGGCCAAATTGTATTTTAAAGTACTTCCAACACCTTGAACAGTGATGTGGCCCTAATCCCTCAGATTAATCTGTTCGGGTTTCCAGGGCCTCAGCTTGCAAACTGAATTTCTCCTATTTTGGACATTTACTTGTTCAATCCCTTCTCTTTCTCATAAATCCCCTTTATGTTTTACTTTATTTCCAGGATAACTAGCATTGAATTTCATCCATCCTTATATTTCTTGGCACCCCTATTTTGACTTCATTACAGTTACATATAATTCTTCTGTGCCATTGCAATACTTAGAAAAGCAGTAAGATTACCTTCTCTCTGCTGCGAGAGTGGTCTGAGATGGCAATAACCTTCTTCTCATACTGTTGTAGAGCACATCTTGGAGGAAGCTGGAGCTTAGGACAGGTAGCCAAACTGAATGGCTATGGACCCATTAGGAGTTTCAGGACCTTAGGGGCCAATCTGGGTGGTTTTCCTGGAGTTTCTAAATCCAGATTGAATTTTGACTAAGTGTTTACGTTTAAGTGGTAAAATTACAAATTTGGACAGCTAAGTCAAAAAGCTAGATACACTGTTAACTCTGCAATTTGACATGGCTGTGAGGTAACAGTTGCAGAGGTTTGAATAATTCTAGGGAAAATTTTTTTCAGTTAAAATGAGCACAACTAATCATAGTCTGTTCTCATTTCCTCAGAGCCTTTTGTGGACTCCTTACCAGTCTATAAAAGTAATCAGATATCCATAGGATATAGCTTTAAAGCATTTCTAGGGGTAGCTAGTTGGTACAATGGGTAGAGCCCCGACCTTGATAGTCAGAAGGTCGTCAGTTCAGATCTAGCCTCAAACAGTAACTTGTGACCCTGGACAAGTCATTTAACTCCAACTAATTCCCACCACCCTTACCAGTAATAATAATTAATAATAATTCCCAGAGAAGGACCTAATAGGAATGAGGTAGTGATTGAAGAAATCAACCATTCTCTTTTTCTTCTAGTCTCATTTGCATTTAGTTCTAAAGGAAATAAGTGGGAATAAGGTAGCTCTATATCCATGTCTGCTATCAGATAGGCAAATTCAAAAAAGAAGCTTATCTCTGCCATTGTATGCATCCTTCTTTTGCCTTTTTAGTCTGAGAAGTGAGAGGGTGAAAAGAAATTTTTTACTGGCCAAAGATTAAGCACAAATGAGAAAATAAGTAATCACAGATTAAGAACTGGAAAGGACCTTCCTAACTTCTTAGTCCAGCTTCTCTTACACATGTAAGAAAACTGAAGGCAAGGGTAGATGTCCTGAGGTCACACAGGTGCCCGACATTAGGGCAAGATTTGAATCAGATTTCTCTGACTGGAATTGGTGCTCTTTTAACAGTATCATGCTGCCTTCCATGTTAAAAGTTTAGGCATGAGGTTGACATGTCACCAGAGCACTAGCAACTTTGGTTCTTGAGGCAAGCAACACTAAATGTAACCTACAGTCAATTTATATTAATTCTTTTGAGCCAGAAAGGGAATTAATACATATGGGTATATTTGTTTTAGTTAATTCTTCTTAACTAGGTTCTAAACTAGTTATTTCTATCTACTGAAAAACTAAATTTTTGAACCTCGTATGCCCTTTAAATGTAGGTGCTCTGGAGTAAAGCTCCAGTTAGTTAATAAATATTTATTAAGTATGTATTATGTACCCACTGCTGTCTTAAAGGCTATTTCCTACCGAGGACACAAGTATTTTCATCTATATCTTTGCATTCTCTTTTTAAACCTGATTTTCCCAAGTTGGTACATATGATTCAACAAGGTTGTTGATTTCTCCATCTTCCAGAATCTGTTTTTTTTTGTCCCTCAGGTCTGCATTGGGGAACCCAGGGCTTTGGATGAATTGTGGAAGGGTACCTGTATGCTAAAACCCTTCCCCTTCTATTTTTCTTTATGAAGAAGTTCAGGTCTGTGCCTCCCTCATCCACGATTAGTTGGCCATAGGCCTGGAAAAGTTCTCCCTTTTCCTTCCTATTAGCTCTTAGACAAAAAAGGCTTTTCCTGCTTTGGCTTTCCAAGTTATCCCCTCCCTCCTCCCTACGTTTTTGTGCCTTTAATTCCCTCACTATATCTGAAAAATCTCAGTGCTTAAACACACCCTCTCCCTCTCCCTCTCCTCCTCCTCTTTCTCCTCCTTCTCCTCTCTTCTTTTTTTTCCTCCTTCTGTTCCTCTCTCTCTTTTCTCTCTCTTTCTCTCTGCTTCTCTTTTTCTCTTTCCATCTCTGTTTTTCTCTCCTTTCTTTCTTCTTTTTTTCCTTCTTCTCTTCTTCTCCTCCTCCTGTCTACCTCTCTTCTCTGCCTCCCTCCCTCTCTCTCCCTCTCCTCTCTCTTTGTTTCTCTCCCTCTTTCTTTCTATCTCTGCTTCCCTGTTTCTCTTTGTATGTATGTGTATCTCTCTCCTCTTCTTCTTTCCCTCTATTTTTCTTTCCCCCTTTCTTCCTATCTTCATTTTCTTCATCTTTGTCTTGCCCTTCATTTTTCTTTTCTCTTCTTTTCCCCTTCTTTCCCACTTGTCTCTTCTATTTTTCTAGTTGATCTTGTTAAAATAAATTCAATTGGTCTGAAAGTAGTGGCTACCTTTGCCTACATGACCATATCCTGGATCTCCTTATTGTTCCAGCCTCGAAGCAGTCATGTGGCTCAGAACTTGAGAATAGGACTCCCTGGCTACTTGGCTAATCCTGATTTTATCACCTGTTTTGCCTCCTTCCCTGTAAGTGGCCCACACCTAGAGTGGGAAACTGAGAAGCATATTTCCCTTAGGATTAACAGGCAATTGAATACCTGCCCCTCTTCTCATCCTGTTGAGTCTGACAACTTCACTACCCTCATCATGCTTCATATGGCTCACATCCCCTCCTTCCCTTCCCCAGGGTGCAGTTTACCAGTTTGCAGTAATTAAAAACAATCAGAAAACATTCTGAAGTAGACATTACACATTAACAGCATATCCTCCCCACCCATAATGGTCTGGCATCAAAATCTGACACTGATAAATGTAGTTACAGCCTATTGATCATTGTAGAGGGGCTGATAAAGAATTTGCAGGCTCCATAGACTCTCTAACCCCACTAATTTCTGAATATTGTCAGACTTCCCCAGTAAAGTCTTTCTAACTATACATGGCTATCTAGGTAGTAAGTAGCACTCCATCTGAATTAATTTCTCATAACTGTTTTCAAATATTTTTATTGATGCAAATAGATATTTTTAAATCAAAAACAAATATTTATTAACCACCTATTATACATTAGGCACATATAAAAAGAGGCAAAAAACCCCAGTCTCTGTCCTCAAGGAATTTATATCTAATGAGGGAAACATCATGTAGATAAATATGTACAAACAAGCTATATATAGAATTAATGGGAAATAATTAATAGAGGAAAGGCAATGGTGTTAAGAAAGGTTTGGAAAGGTTCCTGCAGGTGGAGTTTTAGTTGGGACTTAAACAAAGCTAGGGGAGGTCAGTAGAAGGAGTGGAGGAAAGGGAACATTCTAGGCATGGAGAGCAGCCAGAGAGAATGCTGATAGAAGTATGTTTATGTAATAGTGTTTTTGTAATAAAAAGAGTGGTTTGATTCAGGCAGACCCACCAGGAAGTGATTGCAGTAATCCAGGTATGAGATAATGCACCAGAGCAGTGTCAGAGGAGAGAGGTATTTAGATGTGGCAGAGATGACAAATCTTGGCAATAGTGTGGATATGGTGAGTTAGAGAGAAGGTTTTTTGGTGGAATGATGATGTTGGAAGCCGGATTGTAAAAGGGCTAAGAAAAGAGAGAATGAAAAGCAAAAGTGGAGGTCCCAATTGTGGATGACCTTTTCAAGAATATTATCTACAAAGGGGATTATTTTTTTCAGGATAAAAGGAAAACTAGACATGTTTGTAGGCAGTAAGGAATGGGCCAATAGAGGGAGAAAGATTGAAGATAAGTGAAAAAGTGAGGATGATTGAGGGAGAAATCTGTTGGAGGAAAAGAGATGGAATAGGATTGCTTGAATAAGCAAAAATAAGCAATAAGCAAAGGATTTGGTAAAGAGTATGGCCATTTCATCATGAGGGGTGTATTGGGGAAAAGACAGTGGCAAGTCTCTCAATGATGGGTCGTGACGAAGAAGGAAATGGCCTTGATTTTTTTTTTTTCTTTAAAAAGCAAACTTATTCAAATCCAAAAGTTAAATGGCTGTGGGTTAATTTGGTGTTATATAGATAAATATTTCCTGACTGATGTTTAAAGTATAGTATTTATTCATATAAGTAGTATTTTCCAGCTATGTAGAGAAATAAACAGTGAGACGGGATGAGCCCAGACATATTTGAGGTTTCACTCATATTTTTTTATTCTAGTTATGAATCCGGAATTCTAAAGCATATTGGGATAAAAACTTTCTTCTTATCTTTTGCAGCTACAGTTTATGAAAAAGATTTTTAATCTTTCAATCCCTAATTTTATTTCCTTCATGTGGATTTCCTTACAGCAGTATCAAATAGAAGTAGCACAAAGTAATAGCTAGGCAAGTCTAACAAGAAGTCAAGAATAAATGGATTCAACTCATGTTTTTGGCCTCTACTAATTGCATGAGTTTGTAGATGAAACAATTAAATTCTTACAGCCTTGAGCAGGCACTGTTTGGCTGAACTGTTTTGGTAAAGAGAGTTTTCTCACCAGGAATTCCCTGTACTAGATGAAATCACACAAGTCCAGAAGAACAATAACAAAAAAATGTTCATCTGTGAACCTTGGTTCTTTGAATAGGAAAAGTTACAATAGTCTGCAACCTCCAGATTTATAATATAAAGGTAGGAGGTTTGAAAAAAATCCAGGTTCAGTTTAGACCATGGGACCTGAGGAGCTCAAAGGGATTGGTAAATTCATTTTACCTAATTTTATCATTAGATCTTGCTAGTCTAACCATACAAAGACAGACTGGTTATTCTACTTCATGTATATAAATATATATATATATATACAATGTGTAGTATGTATTCATATATAAAGATGTACATATTTGTATGTATATCTAAACTAGCTGTGTAAATATATGTACATTATATATGTACATATGCACAATATGTTTCCCTTACAATGGAATACAATAGAAAGTGCACATATCTTAGTATCTAAAAACCCAGAATCTGGTACCAACTCCATAGCTTATGAGCCATTGTGACTGTGAGCAGATAACTCAAACTATCTTGAGTTTTAATTTTTTTATCTGCATAATGGAATAAAATTCATAGTAACAGTCTCACTGAGTATGATGAGGGAAATTGACCCAACTATTGAGCTGGTCTCTTTTATTCAGAGTTAAAGGTTGTATCTTGGTAACTATTCCCAAGTATTTTTCACATCCTATGATTATTTTAAGTGGAATTTCTTTTTTCTTTTTCTTCTTGCTGAATTTGGTTCCTGATATATATATAATACTAATGATTTGTGTGATTTCATTTTATATCCTGCAGTTTTGCTGAAGTTCTCATTTCAATTAATTTTTAAATTCTCTAATTCATCTTATCATCTGCAAAAAAAAAAAGTTGGAATAATTTGGCTGAGAAAGGTGCTTCTTAAGGCACAATTATAAGTTCCCCCCCATCCTCCTTTGTATTTTGTATTTTCTCTCATCTGCAATCAGTTTTGTTTTGAAGGTTATTGTTATTTATCGTTAGTGCTCAAATATACATCATTTAGTACATCAGAGAGATGATGTCATGGCATGCAAGTGATTTGGATCAATGAATGGTCAAAAAAAAAATGACCAGAATCTGAAGTCATTCCTCATGTGGGTTGTATTGCAGTATAATGCAAGGCAATCAAAGTGCTGGCTCTGAAGGATCTCTAGGAAATTTGGCATAAGGCTGCCCTACTGGATTGCAGACTGTGAAAGGCTTTTATACTCCTACCACCCAACTTAAAAATCAGGAACCTCTGTTCTGAATACATTTCTCTATTCCACAGGTATTATCAGTGGAACATTTCTTCCAGTTAGGCATCTTGAGCCATTTTTTCAGCCTTTATACATTCACTTTGGGAAGTGTATAGGTACAGGTAGTTTATATTTATAACACCATGTTATTGGCGAGGTATTTTCTTTAGTAATATTTGCTTTTCTATGAGTAACAGGAATAGCAAAGTAGAAAGAAGATTGGGCTTAAGAATAAGGAAATTGCGTTCTAGCCTCAGCATTGCCATTAATTAGCTATGTGATGTTGGGAAGATTATTTTGCCTGTCTCTGTTTTAGTTTTCCCATAAATAAATGGAGAGGGTTGGACTATAGAACTCCGAGATTCTTTCCAGTTCTGACATTCTGTGGGATAGGGTCTGTACCTGTGATGTCTTTGGCATGGGAAACATCTAGGTGAGGAAACTCCCTCTACCAAAGAAGGCAAAATTCTCTGCACTTTATAATCTGAGTTACCTAGAGTTCTGAGACATACCTGTTCTCACAGTATATGTATCACACTGATGCAGATGGTGGTTGTGAGGAAAAACTAAAAAAAAAAACATAAAAACAAAAAAACAAAAAAACAACCTTCTAAATCATAGTATGGTATGTAAAGATAAAGTAATATCAGTAATTCCACCATAAATGCTAACCCTACTATCCCCTTCACTAATGGGATTCAACAATGACTCAAAATCTCTGTGCTGGATCTCTAGTTTCTTTGGCATGTTCTTCTGAGTTTTTTCCTTTGTAGCTTCCAGTTTCTCAGTTCTCATCACAGTAAGTTTCTGTTTGTATTATTAGCTCTCCTTTCTCCATAAAGTATTTTCCAAAACCACTAATTTGGAAACTTGGGAGAATCTGAAACCAATAACTAAAGAAAAAAAACTTGATTACTTGGGTTTTGCCTTCAGGCAGCTCACCCAATTTAAATGCATTTATTGTACCTTGACTTTTGAGACATGCAGCTTGGAAACTTGCTGATGTTATCTTTTAGATTTATATGTCCAGGTGAATTTCTCTCTCCTCTTTTTAAAAATTTTATTTATTTTTAAGTTTATTTTTTAAAATTCACGTTCCAAATTCTCTGTTCTCTAGTCCCTCTCCCAGCCATTGTAAAGGCAAGTAATATGATATCAATTATACATATAAAGTCATGAGAAACACATTTTCATATTAGCCATGTTGAAAAAAAAATAAATAAAGCAAGAAAATGAAAAAAGTACGCTTCAATCTCTACTAAGAACTCATTGGTTTTCTCTCTGGAGGTGGAGAGCATTTTTTTATCATGAGTCCTTTGGAATTGTCTTGTATCATTGTATTGATTAGAGTCACACTGTAATTCAACTCTAACATAGTGATATCATTTTGGTCCTCTTCAAGTATGAAGTACAACCAACCTATTAGAATTACCAAATCTCTCACAATTGATCACCATTTTGTTGCTGTAACTGTGCACAATGTTCACCTGCTTTTGCTTCTTCACTTTGTATCAGTTTATCTAAATCTTCCCAGATTGTTCTGAAATCATATTGCTCATCATTTCTTATAGCACAATAGTATTTTATCTCAATAAGATACCAGAACTTTTTTAGCCATTTCCCAATTGAAGTGCATCCCCTCAATCTCTAGTTCTTTCTGGACATCTTCCTTGATATTGCTATTGATATATGTACAAAATGTAGAGCATTGTCAAGACCATGATCATTCCATAGTACACTTGGAAGAATGGCTCTTAGAATATATTAATATCTTCCAAAGTACTGAGATTTTTTCCTATAATGCCATCAGGTTTTCCTTCTCTGCCTCTGTTTTGAATGTGTTTAAATTCCAGTTCTGGGATTCTTGGGGAATGAACTCAGGAAAGCAAAGGTGTTTTAGAATAAAGCCCATACCTTCGTTGGTCAGTTTTGCTATAATGTAAAGCAATTTAGAAGGTACAGCTAAGAATGTGGAGAAAAGCTAGAAAGTTGCCTGAGCTATTCTCAGTTTCTCTCAGAAACAATATTAAATCAGGCCTCTAAATAAATTCTGGAATGATAAAACCTATAAAAAGGGGAGGAAAGTAATTTTCAAGCAAGGTAAACACAGCTCAGGGCAAGTGGTGTCTAAGGAAGCCAGTGGGAGGTTCTTAAGTATAGCACAGAGCAGCAACCAAGGCCCTTCGATCCTGACTCAGCAGACTAATAGCACTGAGACCTCCAGCCCCAGTGCAGAAGGTAAATTGCCAGCTTGGGAATCCCTGTCATAACAGAAATAACTAAGCCTACCCAATTCAATATAGTTCGCAAGTGGCCAGGACCTAAGGTTCTAGTGTAGAAAACCAATGATCAGGCCCCTGGCCTCCAACACAAGAAGCTTGGGACAGTGCTCCTTGCCCCAGGAGCAGAGCTCAACTTTAAAAGTCATAAAATAGGCTAATAAATGAGGAAAAAAAGAGAAGAACCTTGACCATTATAAGCTGTTATAGAGATAGGGAAGAACAAAATACAAATTCAGAAGAGAACAGTGTTTAAATAACTACACATAAAACTTTAAAGGGGAAGATAAATTGGTCTCAGGATCAAAAAGGCTTCTTGGAAGAGCTCAAAAATGACTTAAAAATTAAATGAGCGGTAGAAGAAAAAATAGGAAAAAATAAGAGTTTTTTAAGAATCATGAAAAAAAAACAGTCATCAGTTTGGAAAAGGAAGAATAAAACCTGACTTAAGAAAGCAATTCTTTTTTTTAATTAAAGCTTTTTATTTTCAAAACATATGTGCAGATAATTTTTCAACACTGAGCCTTGCATAGCCTTGTGTTCTAAATTTCCCCCTCCTTCCCTCCACTCCCTCTCCTAGATAGCAAGTAATCCAATATTTATTATACATATTAAATCTAATTATACAATTATCTTGCTGCATAAGAAAAATCAGATCAAAAAAGGAAAGAAAATGAGTAAGAAAACAAAAAGCAAGCAAACAATAACGAAAAGAATGAGAATGTTATGTTGTGATCCATATTCAGTTCCCACAGTCCTCTTTCTGGGTGTAGATGATTCTCTTCATCACAAGATCATTGGAACTGACCTCAG
Organism: Sminthopsis crassicaudata; assembly: GCF_048593235.1. NCBI lineage: Eukaryota > Metazoa > Chordata > Mammalia > Dasyuromorphia > Dasyuridae > Sminthopsis > Sminthopsis crassicaudata. The sequence continues at coordinate 351,158,708 of NC_133617.1, read as the reverse complement.
TCATCTCATTGTTGGAAAGAGCCACATCCATCAGAATTGATCATTGTATAAAATTGCAGTTGCTGTGTACAAAGGGAAGCAATTCCTTAAAAAATATAATTAACCAAATGAAAAAGGAAGTATAAAAATTAATTGAAGAAAATAATTTCTTAAAAATTAGAATGGGGAGAGAGAATTCTTTTTTTTTTGTTTGTGTAAATTTTATTTATTTATAAAATTTTTTGACATATATTCATGAGTAATTTTTTATAGCATTATCACTTGTATTCATTTTTCCAAATTATCCCCTCCCTCCCTCCACCCCCTCCCCCTGATGACAGGCAATCCCATATATTTTACATGTGTTACAATATAACCTAGATACAATACATGTGTGTAAATACCATTTTCTTGTTGCACATTAAATATTAAATTCCGAAGGAATAAGTAACCTGGGTAGATAGACAGTAGTTCTGACAATTTACATTCACTTCCCAGTGTTCCTTCTCTGGGTGTAATTGTCTCTGTCCATCATTGATCAACTGGAAGTGAGTTGGATCTTCTTTATGTTGAAGATATCCACTTCCATCAGAATACATCTTCATACAACATTGAAGTGTACAGCGATCTTCTAGTTCTATTCATTTCACACAGCATCAGTTGATGTAAGTCTCTCCAAGCCTCTCTGTATTCCTCCTGCTGGTCATTTCTTACAGAGCAATAATATTCCATAACATTCATATACCATAATTTACCCAACCATTCTCCAATTGATGGACATGCATTCATCTTCCAGTTTCTGGCCACTATGAAAAGAGCTGCCACAAACATTTTGGCACATACATGTCCCTTTCCCCTCCTCAGTATTTCTTTGGGATATAAGCCCAATAGCAGCAATGCTGGATCAAAGGGTATGCACAGTTTGATAACTTTTTGGGCATAGTTCCAAATTGCTCTCCAGAATGGTTGGGTTCTTTCACAACTCCACCAACAATGTATTAGTGTCCCAGTTTTCCCACATCCCCTCCAACATTCATCATTATTTGTTCCTGTCATCTTAGCCAATCTGACAGGTGTGTAGTGGTATCTCAGTTGTCTTAATTTGCATTTCTCTGATCAGTAGTGATTTGGAACACTCTTTCATATGAGTGGATATAATTTCAATATCATCATCTGAGAATTGTCTGTTCATATCCTTTGACCATTTAACAATTGGAGAATGGTTAGATTTCTTATAAATTAGAGTCAGTTCTCTATATATTTTGGAAATGAGACCTTTATCAGAACCTTTAACTGTAAAAATATTTTCCCAATTTGTTACTTCCCTTCTAATCTTATTTGCATTAGTATTGTTTGTACAGAAACTTTTTAGTTTGATGTAATCAAAATGTTCTATTTTGTGATCAATAATGATCTCTAGTTCTCCTTTGGTCACAAATTCCTTCCTCCTCCACAGGTCTGAGAGGTAGACTATTCTCTGTTCCTCTAATCTATTTATGATCTCATTCTTTATGCCTAAATCATTGACCCATTTTGATCTTATCTTGGTGTTAAGTGTGGATCCATATCTAATTTCTGCCATACTAATTTCCAGTTTTCCCAACAGTTTTTTCCAAATAATGAATTTTTGTCCCTAATGTTGGTATCTTTGGGTTTGTCAAAGACTAGATTGCTATAGATATACCCTTTTTTGTCCTTTGTATCTAATCTGTTCCACTGATCAACTGGTCTATTTCTTAGCCAATACCAAATGGTTTTGGTGACTGCTGCTATATAATATAGCTTTAGATCAGGTACACCTAGACCACCTTCATCTGACTTTTTTTTCATTAGTTCCCTTGCAATTCTCGACCTTTTATTCTTCCATATGAATTTTGTTGTTATTTTTTCTAGGTCATTAAAATAGTTTCTTGGGAGTCTGATTGGTATAGCACTAAATAAATAGATTAGTTTGGGGAGTATTGTCATCTTTATTATATTTGCTCGGCCTATCCAAGAGCACTGAATGTCTTTCCAATTATTTAAATCTGACTTTATTTTTGTGGCAAGTGTTTTGTAATTTTTCTCATATAATTCCTGACTATTCTTTGGTAGATGGATTCCCAAATACTTTATACTCTCAACATTTGTTTGGAATGGAATTTCTCTTTGTATCTCTTGCTGTTGCATTTTGTTGGTGATATATAAAAATGCTGAGGATTTATGTGGATTTATTTTGTATCCTGCAACTTTGCTAAAATTCTGAATTATTTCTAATAGCTTTTTAGCAGAGTCTTTGGGGTTCTCTAAGTATATCATCATGTCATCTCCAAAGAGTGATAATTTGATTTCCTCTTTTCCTACTCTAATTCCTTGAAGGAGAGAGAATTCTTGAAGATGGCAGAATAGATCAGAAAATGTCAAGCTCACCAGATTTCCCAAACAAGAGAAAATTGTTCCATAGAGTGAATATAGAGTGCTAAAAGCAAATGAGAGTTGGGGTAGAATAGAGCTTCTCCTGGAATAATCAGAAAATCACCAGGATTGAGTTTTGGCCCTTGTAATGTAAATACTTCCAGGCTAGTTACACTGAAACAGCAAGTAGTGAGCCTTGGGGCTAGTTGGGTTGAAGGTAAGCCTTGGCCCAACAGATTTGGAAAACAAGAAGAAAGAACAAGAATAATTGCACTATCTGGAAGCTATGATGAAAGGAAGAATCTTGATACAATAATACAAGAAATAAAGAAAATTTTCCTGAAGTATTAAAACAAGAGGGAAAAGTAGAAATAGAAAAAAATATACTGATCACCATCTGAAAGAGATCCTATAAGGAAACCAATAGAAATATCATTACTAAATTTTGAAACCCACAGATCAAAGAGAAAATTTTACAAGCAATAACAATAGCATCAGCAATAAAAAATACAATTCAAATATGTTAGAGCCATAAGTAGAATTACACAAACACTATCAGCAGCTACAGTAAGAGTCTACAGGTCTTGGAGTACTATATATTAAAATTGAAAGAACTAAGGTTGCAGCCAAAAATATACCCAGCAGAATTAAACTTGATCCTGAATGGAAAAAAGGATACTCAATGAATTGCCATACTTTAAGGATTTTTGCTGCAAAAAGACCTGAACTTAATAGAAAATTTGACATAGAAGATTCAAGAAAAATATAAGATAAATTAGACTTTGAGTCTAATTTTAATTTTAGTCTAATTTTAAGGAACTCAATAAAGACAAATTATTTTTGTTTTATATGTGAAAATGTAAACTATATGCCTAATATTGTGATTAGGAATTGAGTAGTTTAAAAGAAAGATTAAGATAGAGATGAGTATGACAAGATTCTAAAAATCAAAACTATATAGGAAAAGGTAAAAAGAGTAATTATAGTATATGAATGAGGTGCAAGAGCCAGGACTTATACAAAATTAGTTAGAGAGGAGGACTGAATGTTCTGAAATCCTACTCACAGGGAACAATAAATAAATAAATAGATATACAGGTATAGATATAAAAGTCTAATAAATAAGCAAAGAAATAGGAAGGAGAGGGAATAGGATGAGAGTTTTAGAAGGGTGTGTAGATTAATGAGAATGGGATAAGATGTGTAGATCAATGGGAATGAGATAAAGAGGAAGGGAAAAAATGGGGGTTGGGGAGAATAAGAAGAGATCTTTGACCTGGAGGAAGATTAATTAGTAGCAAAGCAAAGTAATAGGTAGGAGTAGAGGAGTCAGCAGGGATGAGAAACAAGAGATATTCACAAACATAATAATAATGATCAGAAGTATAATTTATTAGAAAAAGAGAAGAGGTAGCAATCATTGATCTCAGATAAAGTTAAAGCTAAAATAGATTTAATAAAAAAAATAGGAAAACTACACTGTATGTTAGCAACATTAGTCAATATTGTTTTAGACTATTTAAAATAACTAGAGAGTGTAAGGTTGGAATATTGCCGTTTTTATAGGAAATGATGAGTTGGTGGATTTAGAAAAATTTGGAAAGACTTGGGCTTAGGAAGGATGATGTTATCCACCTTCAGAGAAATAGAACAATCAAGTATGATATGACCTTACCTTTTCTATTTTGAATTTAAATTTTAAATAAATTGTTTAAAAAAAAAGAAAAATAGAATTGGACAAGTAGAAATTAGTGACACTATGATGCATCAAGAATTAGTGTAGCAAAATTTTAAAAAATGAAAAAATTTCCATTTTTATACATACACACACACACACACACACACACACACACACACACACACACACACACCTCATTGTGGAAAAATACTAAACAAGTTAGAAAATAGATCCAAGACATATCAATTAGGAATTATTGGACTACCTAAAAGCTGTGATTTAAAAAAGAACCTGGGGGCAGCTAGTTGGTGTAGTGAATAGAGGATTAGCCCTGAAGTCAGGAGGACCTGAGTTCAAAAGTGCATTCAAATACTTAACACTTCCTGGCTATGTGACCCTGGGCAAGTCACTTAAACCCAATTGCTACAGGGAAAAAAAAGAAAGAAAGAACCTGGACTGCATCTTTCAAAAAAAAATTTTCAAAGAAAACTACTCTACTATCCTAGAACCACAAGATAAAATAGTTATTGAAAGAATTCACTGATCACCTCCTGAAAGAGATTCCAAAATGAAAACTACAAGAAATGTTGTAGCCAAATTCCAGAATTATCACATCAAAGAGAATACTGCAAGCGGCCAGAAAGAAAAAATTCAAATATCAAGGAACCACTATCAAGATTACACTACTCTTAGCAGCTGCTGCTACATGAAAGGATCAGAAGGGCTTGGAATATGATATTCCAGAAAGCAAAGTAGATTGGATTACAAGCAAGAATCAACTCCTCAGCAAATTTTGAGCATAATCTTTCAGGAGAAAAGATGGGAAATTCAGTGCTATTGGGAACTTTCCTGACAAAAAGATTAGAACTAAACAAAAAAATTCAGTCTTTAAATTCAAACTTAGAGAAACATTAAAAGGTAACCAGGAAAAAGAAAACAACCATCATGTTATTCAGTAAGATTAAACTGTTTACATCCTTGCACAGGAAGATGATACTTGTAACTCTTGAGAACTATATTTCCATTAGGACAGTTAGGAGTATACATAGACGGAGGGTGTAGGTCTAAATTAACTTTGATGTGATGATATAAAACATTTAAGGATGAAATAAAGGATTGTATAGAGAAAGAGGAAAGAGGAAGGAAGAACAGGCTAAATTACATCATATGAAGAGGATCAAAAGACTTACTAGAGTAGAGGGAAAAAATTGGAGGGGGTGATCATTGCTTGATTTAGTTCAAAGAGAAAATGACATAACACATTCAGTTGAGTATAGAAATTTGTCTTACCATCTAGGGAAATAGGAGGGGAAATGGGAAAGAAAAGAAGGTAGGATTGTTAAAGAAGATGGAAGATTGAGGGAGGGGGTGGTGAAAATCAAAATAACTGTGAAGAGGGACAGGATAAAAGGAAAGAGAAAAGTATAAATGGGGGAAAATAGGATGGTGGAAAATACACAGTAAACATAATTGTGAATGTGAATGGGATGAATTCTATAAAATGAAAGTGGACAGCAAAGCAGACTAAAAACTAGAATCCTACTGTATGTTGTTTACAAGAAACATTTGAAACACAGAAATACTCATAAAGTAAAAGTGAAAAGTAAAAAGTGAAAAGTAGCAGAATATATTATGCTTTTGCTAAAATAAAGAAAATAAAGCAGACATAGCAATCCTGATCTCAGAGAAGCAAAAGCAAAAATAGATCTTATTAAAAGATACAAGGAAAAAAAACATATTGTTAAAAGATACCATAGACAGTGAAGTAATAACATATATGTGTGTGTGTGTGTGTGTGTGTGTGTGTGTGTGTGTGTGTGTGTGTATGTATCAAGTGATATAGCATCCAAATTCTTAGAGAAGAAGTTAAGTGGATTGCAGGAAAAAAAATAGCAAAACGATTCTAGTAGGGGACCTCAACCTTCCTCTCTCAGAACTAGATAAATTTAACTACAAAATAAACAAAAAAAGAAGTTGAGGAGATGACTAGAATATTAGAAAGATTAAATATAATAGACCTCTGGAGAAAATTGAATGAGAATAGAAAGGTATATACATTTTTCTCAATGATACATGGTACCTATAAAAAATTGACTATGTATTAGACTATAAAAACTTCACAAACAAATGCAGAATGATAGAAATATTAAATGTACTTTTTCATGATGCAATAAAAATTACATGTAACAAAGGGCCATGAAAAGATAGATTAAAAATTAATTGGAAACTAAATATTCTAAAAAAAAATCCTAAAGAATGATTAGGTCAAACAACAAATTATGTAACAATCAAAATTTTCAAGAAAGAGTTACAACAATGAGACAATATATCAAAATTTATGGAATGAGCCAAAGTTCTTAAGGGAAATTTCATGTCTATAAATGCTTACATGAATAAAATAGAGAAATAGCAGATCAATGGGTGTGCAATTAAAAAAAACATCAAAAAATATTAAAAGCCTCTAATAAATACCAAATTAGAAATTTTGAAATCAAAAGAGAGTTAAAATTAAAAGAAAATTGTTAAACTAATAAATAAAACTATGAGCTGTTTTATGAAAAAAAAACCAATAAGATGGATAAACCTTTGGTTAATTTTCTTTTTAAAAAAGAAAATTAAATTACCAGTATCAAAAATGAAAAGGGTGAATTCACCACTAATGAAGAAAGTAAGGCAATAATTAGAAGCTATTTTGTCCAACTCTAGAAATAAGCCTGACAGTCTAATTGAAATGGATGAGTATTTGCAAAAACATAAATTGCCCAGACTAACAAAAATGGAAATAAAATCCCATTTTAGAAAAAGAAATTAAACAAACCACCAATGAACTCTAAGAAAAGATGTTCAGGGCCAGATGTATTTACAAGTGAATTCTACCAAATCTTTAAAAAGCAATATACTATATAAAGTATTTGGAAAAATAAGTGAAGAAGGCTCCTATCTGATATACCAAACTACCAAAATTATTTTATAGAGCCAGAAAAAAATAATAACAAAATTCATCTGGGAGAACAAAAGGAAATGAATATCAAGGAAAATAATAGGGGGGGGGATATAAAGGAAGATGGCCTACCTGTACCAGATTTCAAACTATATTATAAAGTGGCATTCATTAAAACTATTTGGTACTGGCTAAAAGATACAATATTGGATCCATGAAACAGGTTAAATGCTTCATGATAACTATCTGTCATGAAATGACAAGATGAAGTCAATGACTATAATAATCTGCTATTTGATAAACTTAAAGACTTCAGCTTCTGGGATAAAAAGCTCACTATTTGACAAAAATTGCGGGGAAAACTGGAAAATAGTATGGCAGAAACTAGGCTTGGACAACATCTTATACTTTATAGTAAGGTAACGTTGAATTGAGTACATGACTTATACATAGAAAGTGATACTATGTGCCAAAATGTTTGTGGCAGCCCTTTTCATAGTGGCTAGAAGCTGGAAGATGAATGGATGTCCATCAATTGGAGAATGGTTGGGTAAACTATGGTATATGAATGTTATGGAATATTATTGTTCTATAAGAAATGACCAACAGGAGAAATACAGAGAGGCTTGGAGAGACTTACATCAACTGATGCTGAGTGAAACGAGCAGAACCAGAAGATCGTTATACACTTCAACAATGATACTGTACGAGGATGTATGCTGATGGAAGTGGATTTCTTCAACATAGAGAAGAACTAATCCAATTCCAATTGATTAATGATGGACAGAACCAGCTACATCCAGAAAAGGAACACTGGGAAATGAATGTAAACTGTTATTTTTACCTTCTGGATCCAATTCTTCCTGTGCAACAAAAAAATTCGGTTCTACACACATATATTGTATCTAAATTATACTGTAATATATTTAACATATATAAGACTGCTTGCCATCTGGGGGAGGGGGTTGGGGGAGGAAGGGAAAAAATCTGAATAGAAGTAAGTGCAAGGGATAATGTTGTAAAAAATTACCCATGCATATGTACTGTCAAAAAATGTTATAATTATAAAATAAAATTAAAAATTAAAAAAAAATGTTATAAAAAATAAATGTTAATTGTACACAGTAACAACAAAAAAAAAAAAAAAAGAAAGTGATACTATAAGCAAATTAGGAGAACAAGGAATAGTTTACATTTCGGATCTGTGGTAAAGAGAAGAATTCATGATGAAACAGGAGATAAAGAACATTACAAAATGCAAAATGGATAATTTTTATTTCATTAAATTAAAAAGGTTTTGTACAAGCAAAACCAATGCAACCAAGATTAGAAGGAAAGCAGAAGGCTGGGAAATAATTTCTGATAAAGGCCTCATTTTTCAAATATCTTGAGAAATGAGTCAAATTTATAAGAATACAAGTCATTCCATACTTGATAAATTTTCAAAGGAAAATGAACAGGTAGTTTTCAGATGAAGATATCCATAGTTGTATGAAAAAAATGCTTTAAATCACTGTTGATTAGAGAAATACAAACAATTCTGAGATACCACCCCAAACCTATCAAATTGGTTACTATGACAGAAAAAAAAAAAGTGATAAGTGTTGGAGATAATGTGGGAAAACTGGAATACTAATGCATTGTTGGTGAGTTGTGTACTAATCCAACCATTCTGGAAAACAATTTGCAACAAGGTCCTAAGGGCTATGAACTGTGCAAATTCTTTGATCTAGCAATATCTGTATTAGGTTTATATCCCAAAGAGGATAAAAAAAAGGAAGAGGACCAACATATACAATATTTATAGCCTTTCTTTTTGTAATAATAAAGAATTGGAAATTGAGGAGATGTCTATTAAGTGGGAAATAGCTGAACTAGTTGTGATATATGAGTGTAATGGAATACTTGTATTCTATAAGAAATGATGAGCAGGCAGATTTCAGAAAAACTTGGAAATACTAACATAAACTGATGCTGAGTGAAATGAGCAGGACCAGGGGAACACTGGTACATAGTAAAGCATTGTGTAATGATTAACTGTGATCCTTCACAGCAACTTCACAGCAATACAATGACCCAAGATAATTCCAAAAGTCTCATAATGGAAAATGCTATATATATCCAGAGAAAGAACTATGGAATCTAAATACAGATCAGAGCATCCTATTTTCACATTTTGTTTTGTTTTTTTCTTTCTTGTGTGATTATTTTTTCACAACATGAGTAATGTGGAATTGTTTAACATAATTGTACATGTGTAAACTATATCAGTTTGCTTGCTTTCTTAGGGAGGGGTGGAAGGAAAAGGGAGGTAGAAAAATTTGGAACTCAAAATCTTATAAAAGTGAATGTTGAAAATCGTCATTACACGTAACTGAAATAAATAAACTACTATTAAGTGGGGAAAAACATAGTATTATTACAGGAAAGTTGAACAATTGCTCCCTTGCCAACTCGTAGAAAAAAAGCACTGTGTATAATACCATCATAGAGACTAATCTTCGATCATGGCCATTCTTAAAATACTAAGAACCCGACATTGGCTTTTTTGTGATTCTAAGAAAATCCCTTATGCTTTTTTTCCCCTCCATTTTCTCCCTCATTTAAAAAAACAAAAACGTAAAAAATAATCCTTTTATTTTTTATCTTTTAAAATAGCTTTTCTTATTTTTCCCTAGTCCTTTTTCTAGTTAATATCATTTCATTCTTCTGCCCAAACCCCATGAAGACTATCAATAATGAATAAATAAAATTATGGATGTTAAAACATGCCAAAAAATACACATAAGTTTGTGCATGAAAAAGTGTACATATATATATATACCTAATATAGGTTGATGTACATTGGTAGAGAGCATTTCCATACAGAATTCCTTAAATTGATTGAATCACAAAATTACAAATTTTGTATTACAAATACACATATATATTTCATATAAATAATATATAAGTGTAAGACATTAATTTTCAACTGTTGACTCTTTATGTTTATATTTTATATTTCTTGATATTAAGTCCATCCTTTCCCTTTCACTTCTATTTTTCTTTTTTTATTCCTCTTTTTTTTTTTTGCATAAGCTTATGAAACCCAAGCTTTCTCTCTTTTTCTTCCTTTATTCTTCCCAGCTGTCTTCACAAAACAAAGTTAATTCTTCTACTTGATTTGCAGAAATATGGCTAGGAGAAACAACAAAAAATCCCTAATAAAAAAATCCTCAGGAAATCATAAATACTTTTTAAAAAATATTTTTATCTATATTTTCCTCCCATTCCTAATTTTTATATGAAATATCTTTAAATTTTTATTAGTGATTTTATCTTGCCTTTTATCCTCCTTAATCTGTAGTTTTTGTAATTAGAAATTCACATTATTCTTTCTATGTTTTTTTCCATCTTTCATAAACAAAATAAAGGAAATTCTCCAAAAAACTTCCACTTAAGAAATTAAAAGTTGAACTTCACTGCCCTCTGGTGGATAGCATAGGATAACAGTGTCATTTTAGGGGATAAGTGTTAATCTAGCCAGGAAAATCAGGGTTCATCCACCAGATGTCAGATGTACTGATTAAGTGACAAGATACTTACTTTATCAAGGCTTTACATGACTAAGAGTGTAAGTTGCAGAGAAGGTGCCAATATACATTGAAAAAGGGAGGTTTCCTTATCTGGGGTTCCCTGGACAGATAAAAATCACGTTTTCAGCCCCAATTCCCCATTATTTTTTAACAAACAAGGACCTACTATGTGCAAGGAACTATATATTCTACAACTTTTTTTTTTTTTTTTTTTTGACGCTGGGGTTAAGTGACTTGCCCAGGGTCACACAGCTAGGAAATGTTAAGTGTCTGAGACCAGATTTGAACTCTGGTCCTCCTGAATTCAAGGCTGGTGCTCTATCCACTGCGCCACCTAGCTGCCCCATATTCTACAACTATTACTCCACATCCTTCTTAATTTGAGATGATGCTATGATCCAGCTTAGCTGATTTAGTTAGAATATTTCACTTATGAAACCACAAAATCATGATTAATTGCTTTTTTCCCCAAGGCCAACTGTATAGCTTTTTCAACTACTTTCAAAAAACATAGTAAAAAAAAGTATTAGTCCATTTTTCTAAATTCTCTGTTGTGAATTTCTGCATTTGTCATTTATTTTATTAACAAGATGCTTCAATGTTTTCTTTTTTTCACAGAGCAAAAGCTACTGCAGGTCTATGTGAATCTGAACCACAAGGAAGAACACATTACCAAGGAGGTATAATTTTTACATTTCCATATTTTATTCTAGAAAACAGCAAATATGTTTATAATTGTTGACCCTTTTCATAGAAAAAGAGTATCCTCTCTCATGTGCATTTCTGTTCTGTGATTTTCTGCATTCTTTTATCATTGGATAATAATTGCAGGGAACTAATTTTTTTTGTAGTGCTGGAGCAGGGAGAACAAAAAAGACAATAGTTCTATTTAAGTTTCTATGGGGAAGGAAAATTTCCTTCCCAACTTTGAAGTGGATAATTATTACTGCTATATATTGTGTCCTTGACATTTCTTTTTAGCTTGAGAAGTAAAATAGTAGTAGAAATTAAGCATATTTGTGATTGTCCAGAATAGGGGAGAAAAGTGATGTTAAGAAAAATGTATGTGCAATAACATTTTCTTCCCTTTGAACTTTTATAGTAAAGAATAATGGGGAAAATGGTGTTTCTATGTTCAAAGTACAAGCAAATGATGATCATTGGGTCTGGGTACAAGCCAATGCTCAACTCCTCTACAGGAGTAGTTGTTCTGACTATCTCCTAAACTCACAGACAGTGGCAAGGTACGTATGGCAAGTAAGTTTGGGTGTTTTTAAGAATATTGATTAGAATTGATAAGTGTTTCCACATTTACCTCAGTGGGTCTCCACTGCACTGCACAGCAATATATATATATATATATATATATATATATATATATATATATATATATATATATATATATATATATATATATATATATTTCAGTGCCAAACACTTACTGATGGATGAGTATAGCTCTATCTCTATCTCTATCTCTATCTATAAATCAGGGCCAAATACTCACTGATGGATGAATGAATGGATGGGTAATCTCCAAGTTTGACTGAGTCTAAGAGGGTAGGGAGGATTCACAAATTCACTTGTCTTCCCAAACAGAGTTTTTGTTGAACAAAAATGTTTTGCTTTCATTACTGCTGTTAATAAATACACCTATATCCTTCCTAGAATGAAATTAAAATACATTTATAGAAAGACAAACACATTTTCATTTATTCATGTGTACATATTTCCTTTATAATTGTTATGAATCTGTGATTGATAAATGAACAAAGGTTATGCACAGGCGGTTTTTTTTTTTCTTTTCTTTCTTTTTTCTTTTTCTTTTTTTTTTAAAGGCTGGGGTTAAGTGACTTGCCCAGGGTCACACAGTTGGAAGTGCTAAGTGTCTGAGGTCAAATTTGAACTCGGGTCCTCCTGAATTCAAGGCTGGTTCTCTATCCACTGCGCCACCTAGCTGCCCCAATTGTTATGAATCTGTGAAGAAGCAGGTTGCTAAAAACCAGGGCCCTTCAATTCAACATGTATTAAAGTGCTTTCTAAATGTGAGAAAGGCAGATACAAAATAATTTAGAGAACTATCCTCAATCCAGGAAAGCCCGGATTCAGGTTTGGAAGCTGATGCTTGCTGTCTGTTTTAACTAGTTTCTCATATTAGTAAAATCACAATTTCAGGGAAAAGCCTGTGAAATTTGAGTTGAGTCATGAGGGAATACAAGAAAGTGAAGAGTTAGGCCCTCAAACTCTCAACTTCCTCTCTGCCCTTAACCTTCTTCCAATCTATGGGCCCTCAAATGTTTTGCTTTCCCTACATCTCTCAAGTCTGATTTCCATTGTTTCTAATCTTGAATCTTCTGTGTTCCTGATCATTATTTAAAAACAATTACTTTTTAAAATAATTCATTTAATTTAATTTAAAACTATTAATTAATTGATTTTAAAACAACTAAGCCTGCTATTCTCTTTCCTAAATTTTGGTTTGGTAACCTAATTCTGACCTGTTGGTCACTCTTTGTCTCATTCTTTTTGTTTTCCCTGTACCAGTTATCAACCTCCATATTTCAATGGGACTTTTTACTCTCATAACTTACATAGCACTTAGTGTGGTAACTTTCTAATATCCTTATTATGCAATATTTGCTCCTATCAGACTGGAAGTACCATGAGGATAGATGAACTAACATTCAAATCCCTGATTCCCACTCCATCATAGAATTCCACAGAAAGTATGGGCCTAAGGACACTTTTGTCAAGATATACTCAGTCCCTGTTCCATTCTCCACATTAACTCCTGTCTAGTACCTGCTGGTGATTCCTATTTGTTCCCTGAGCACTGATGTTTTTATGCCCTTTCAATTAATCCCACAACAGTCTGTTTCTTTGCAGCACCAATGGTAAATTGGTGCAAAAGTGCAACTTTTGGGAGAGAAATATAAACTTAAAGATAATTTTTGAACTGTGCTGTGTTTCTTTCATTATTGTCATTAATCATTGGTTTTTCACCTACACTCTCATATCTCCAGCTGCCTACTAGACATCTCAAACTGGATGGTCTGTGGCTATGTTAACTCAACATGTCCTAAAATGAGCCCATCATCTTTTCTCTCATACTTTCCCATCTTCTAAATTTTGCTGTTACTATTTAAGGTGCTCCTCCAAGCTTGCAATCTAGGTGTCTTTGACTGCTCACACTCTCATCTCTCATATCAAATATGTTGCAAAAGCCTGGCAATTTTACCTTTGTAACATCTCTCACCTGTGTCCCTTTCTCTGGTGCAGACCCTCTTTACATAAATGCTTAAATTGTTTCAAGAACTAATTGGTTTACTTGCTACAAATCTCATAGCACCAGTTCATCTTTTACTCATCTGTCAGAGTGATCGTCCTAAAACATAGGTCTGATTGTGTCACTTTCCCTTTTTACTGAGGAAATTCCAGTGACTCTTTTTCACCTCCAGAATCAGTGATAAAATCCTTTGTTTTGAGTTCAAAATCCTTTATAACCTGCTCCACCTGCCCCTTTTTTTGTCTGCTTATCCTCCAACCTTCTCTTGTACTTTGTGACATTAGCCTTCTTGTTATTCCTCAAACAAGATATTCTATCTCCTGACCCACCAGACATTTTTACCTCCTCTTCTGTTCCTCCTGGCTTCCAGTAAGGTCCAGATAAAATCTCACCTTCTACAGCAAGCCTTTCCATAATCCTCCTAATTCAAGTACCTTCCCTTTGTTGATTATCCTTTATACACAGTGTTTACACATAGTTGTTTGCCTGATATCTTTCCCATTAGAATATGAGAGCAGGTATTGTCTTTTAAAAATCCCCAACATTTAGCACAGTAGCACATAGTATGCGCTTAACAAATTTTTATTGACTTGTAAACGTCTCTAGTTAGAGAATAGATGTTCTCTAGTCGATTTGATTCTTTGAAAATTTTTCATATTGACTTCCTTTTTTTTTTTTTTCAAAGAAAATAGATAAGAAAATCAAAAGTAACAAGTGTAACAAAGACTTAGGTCAAGGGACATTCATTGTGGTCAAGCCTAAGGTAGACTTTTCCAGTGTTCTATTCTTTTCATCATAAAAGATTCAGTTTTATCAGTTGTAAAACAGGATATTCAGAATTCCTAATTGTGCATTTTCATGTATGTATATCAAATTGTTTTTTTTTTTAATTTATAAATATCATGAAATTTTAATTCTTAGATTGTTGTATTATCAACTAATATGCATAAGGATATAAAAACATAGACACACAAAAGAAAGTCATTTATATTATTGAGGTGGATATTTTTGTAATTTTTGTGGAACTCAATATTTAATATATCATCTACTTAAAATTTTCATCTTGCCTTTATGTGTTGTTTGCAAAGTATAATTATCTCCTCATATCTTTTCCTTACCCAATCTTATTTTTTTATTGTCAGTTCATATTTTTGGTGAATCATTCAAATATAACCTCAAAGGGTATACTACCTACTTTAATCTGCACATAGAATGTTTTTACACCAATTGGAATGTTTTATTTTTCATTTAGATGATGTGGAAATGTGCAATTTGTTCATGATGATGGAATTGTTATTACACCTAGTTCCAATATTTGTCAGGGTGAAACTTTGCTATTAAATGACTTCAAAATCAGTGATTCAACAAGAACTTCATCAGCTACATAGAAGGCATTATAAATATAGGGAACAATTTTGTAACTCATTTAGAATCAATCAACAAGTATTTTAAGTGCTAATTATGTACAAGGAGTTATGTTAAGAACAAGGGATACAAAGAAAGGCAAAAGCTGAATAACTAAATAGGTATGTACATGAAATATACAGAGTAGAAGGGAGTTAACCTTAGAAGAAAGGATCACAATGACTTTTTAAATGGGAAGTTAGTGAAGTACAGTATGAAGAAAGTATATCATTAAAAATATCATTGTTTAACAACATTCATATGTAATGTTGTGATGTTAATGAGAGGCAGTGTTGCAGCCAGGAAGACCAAGCTCTGTTATTGCCTCCAACACTTAATAGCTGTGTGAGAAACAACTCATTTCATTTCTCCATTGGGTTACTCTTCCCAGGTAACTCTCTAAGACTATAAAATATAGAATAGGTGCCAAGGTACACTGCAGAGAAATTTCCCATTGCTAAGTGTTAGTGAAATCACAGGTTCAAGATGAAAGAAAATTGTAGAAAATGGTACCTTATTTATAAATTGTTTCATTTGTGCATAATGTCTTACCTCTAACTGGATTATCAGTTCTTTGTGGGCAAGTGCTATATCTTATATTTTTGGAAATGGGTACTAAAGAAACTCTCATTGATTGATGTATTGGTATTGGGGGCAATTATAGGAAACTTTGTTTCTCGGTTTTTGTGATCTACATTTAAACAAAGTTTTTAAGCGTCAACTGAATTCCTGTCCTATCATCTAATAGTTTATTTCTTTCTATGATTAGCAATAGGGAAGAGGAAGAACATTTGAAAATGTCAAGCAGTACAACCAATGGGAAAGGACGAAGAGAAGCACTAATGTACAATTGTTCCATTGAAACACTGGGACCTATGAAGCATTTGAATTGGACAGCAGAAAAACATGATCAGGATGGTATAAAACTGAAGTTTGAACCAAATAAAACTGACAAATGTTTTTTACAAGAGGAGACCCTAAATTCTTGCATGCCCTATCCAGGTGTCCAAAACACATGTAATACAAACAATATTTCTACCTTCAGAAGTTCATCCAATTCTCAAACTATGAATTCACCTCTAAGTGCCTATCCCAACCGAATAATCAGACCTTTCTATAATGGAGATCAGAGTCATTTAAACCCTCCATCCGGTTGCCATCCCCATCAAGGTGGTATTGAGAATTGTCAGACTTGCCCAGGCTTTCAACATCTTGCTGTGGGAAGCTATTCTTCAGAAAATGTTAAATTGCAAAGTGCATTGCTACCCCCAGAAACTCTTTACAATCAAATGTTACCTTTAGATATACCCATCAAGATGGAAAATGATTCTGATTCTGATAATGGAATTGATGGCTACTCCATGTCACAAAACCAGGTGTGGCTAGGAGAGAGCAGTATGGTCAAGAGACATCTTATTAGCTTCCCCAACAGGGTGCACTTTAAAACAGAACCAGATTTCACCGAGCACTTGTCTTCTTGTGAAAATCCCAAGCATTATGGTTATCCTCCTCATCACGGACAGTGTGTTGTGAGCACTCATCCCAACAATAGAGCCATTGGTAGATCTGGTAAAGAGATCACACCATTTTACTCACCAAACTGTGCCTATCTGGACCGCATGCATGGCCTACAAGACACAGAATATTACAACCACTTGTATAGTCCCAATTCCACAAATATGAAGGGACATACTGAGCATCAGCCTTATAAGCTACAGTGTGATTTTAAAGCTCCTGGAATGGTCCAGATGATCAAGCGGGAACCTTTGGATTCTCCTCCATGGGCTAGTCATGGCCAAAGTGGTGTTCAAGTGATTTTTCCTAAAAATGCCTTATCAACCCTGATGCCTCATAAAGCTACAGAATGCACGTTCTTACAATAGTCTCATAGCCATTTCTAATGTTTTTTGAAAGCTGTGCCTATTTTTTTTTCAAAGTGGTGTCCGACATTTTCAAATGTATTCCCTCCAACTCATGGGTTGGCTTGAATTGTTTGTTCTGAGTTTGGAGGCCTGCCAAAGAGTGAATTTCCTTTATATGATACACTTAGATTGTCAGAATATGTTTGAAGCCTTTTTTTCAATATGGTCTTCTTTGCAGTGTTGCATGATTTCAGCTCTGTTTGATATCAGAATGCCCTGTATTAAGAATGCTTAAATCTGTGTGGTTTTAAGTACAAAATATATTCAAATATATCTGTATTTTCTTTGAAGTATTAGAACTAGTGCTAAAAAGATTGAGAGCTGGATCTCTTCTGCATACACACACAAAAGCCAATTCTCATTTATCTCTGATAATTGGACTGAATTCTTTTAGGCAATAGATTCAAACTCTTCCCACAGCAATCTTTTCCAATAACATTTCTTTGGATTCACCAATTCTGCTTCCTTTTGTTTTTTTTTCTAGCCATCCCCTAGCAGTAATACCAAACTTGCACCAAGAAAAGGTGGGCAGAAAGAGAAACAAAAGAATTGGAAAGATAAGATAGGACTAACTGGGTAGTAAGATACTGAAGAAAAGTTTACTATATTTAAAAATAACTGAGCTCTATTCTTGGAAGTGATTTGTGATTTGTAGAAGGATCAACATTAGGTAAAAAATATTAATGAGTCATAACATTACCTTGCTGTTTAATACACAGTCACCACCATCTGGCTGATTGTTGAAAGCATATGTGGAATGTTACTAAAGTAAGACAGCCACGACTAAATGTTGCTTCAAGAAATCTATCAAGGACTTTTAGTGGATAGATTTAAAGGTCTATGGAAAAATGAGGTGCTCTTGTTCTTATTCATAATAAAGTTTGAGAGGAATTATATAGATATATGGAATTTTATTGTATATCAGTAGAATCTATTACAGAATACTAAAAATGTGGTCAGGCAGCACAGCAAAATAGATAAAGTACTGGTTTTAGAAGCAGTAAGACCAAAATTCAAAACTTATCCCTGCCAATATAACTCTAAACTAAATCTTTGTGTTCTCCCAGGAAACTCCCTAAGAGTGTAAGTTTCAAATAAATTGTGGATTTGCATCAATGCAAAGAATTTTTTAATTGGATGAAATGACTACAGGTCTGGACAGCACCCCAAGTATTGTTGCATCTATCTAGTGCCTAATACTTTAGGATTCCAGTCCTAATCCAAAGAAGAACCATTAGAGATGGGTAATGAAATCTATGGGTTAGTATGCTGATTTGTCAATACTAAAAGATTCAGAATTCAAGGTTCAGAGTGCTTGCCACTCAGTACTTCAGGGTAGATAGATCATAGGATCATGAAACTAGATGTTCAAGAATCTTTTTTATTTCTCTTGGTCACTCTTCTATTAGGGTCTGAATTCCTTACCTTTATATAATTGTGACATCCTATTTTTGAGCCTGTAGCATTTCCCCCTTCATAAAAATGTAGAGCCTGTGGCACTTTTATGAATAATTCTATTTTGACATTTGCATAACACCCCTTGCGGTAACTGGAACTAGGGCAAGTTTCAAAATCAGGGCAGGGGAATTATTGCTCTAGAGTATCAGTTAGATCCAAATCAGCTTCTATCTATATTTTTACTCCCTCAGATTATTTTAGAACTTGACTACCACTTTGGAGTTGAAAATATCTGAATATGTCTTCTAACCTCATTTTAAAAATTTATCCTCTGTCTCTCCTTTGATGAATCAATCCCACAGGCTAACTTCATGAGCTTTTACTAGTATGGTAACCTCTGTTGGGCCAAACTTAGATCCACCCCAGAATCCTCCTATTCTCAAATCATGAAATCAGACTTTTGAATTTGAAAAGACCTTAATAAACATATAGCCCTATCCATATCTTATCATAGGTTCTATGAATCCAAATCTGATACATTTTCCACTATCACAATTCCCTTTTTACACCGCAATTTTTCCTTCACTAACTATTAAATTTCACCCATGGAGGCAGCAATGACAAAGAGGTTCTTTCCCCCGTTACTTATATTTACAATGAACTTTTCCCACATCTTCACTGAAGTCAAATCGTAGTCTCTATTCTTCTTGTTTACCAAAGATCTGTTAACCAGTCTTCCTATAACCAACCCTAATAGTTTTGGTGATTCAAGTCCCCTAAATGCCAACCTTATGATAAGATATAGCAGGCAGAATAATTTGTGTGCATTGAGAAGAAATTCTCTACCATAAATTTCTGCTAGAACAGCTTGAGTTAATAGTATTTGTAACTCAGTCCTTTATTAAAGTTGATATATA
This sequence comes from Sminthopsis crassicaudata, assembly GCF_048593235.1. Taxonomy (NCBI): domain Eukaryota; kingdom Metazoa; phylum Chordata; class Mammalia; order Dasyuromorphia; family Dasyuridae; genus Sminthopsis; species Sminthopsis crassicaudata. Next base: position 351,139,214 of record NC_133617.1, on the reverse strand, counting down.
TATATATATATATATATATACATATAATTACACATATGTGTGTATATATATGTATACACATGTACAGATTGTTCCATATTACTTTCCTTTACAGGAAAATTTACAAGAATAGTAGCTACTACTACTTCACAGAACAAGGCAGCCATAGAGTATTAGGTCCCTGGGAAGAGGGAGGAAGATATGCTAAAGTAAAAACTTAGAGAGGAAAGGAAAAGGATATAGAAAAGGGATGAAAAGAATATTTTCCTGCTCTTAAATTATATCTAGAGCCAGTTCTGTATCTTATCTCTATGTCTTTATTTTTATTACAAAACATATATTAGTCTCTCTTAGGGAACTTTAGACTTCCAATCTCAAGACTATAATATAGTCACAATGGTGCCTAGGAACAAAAAGTAGGAGCATTGGGTGCAAGTGGCAGAGATTCCATTTTAGACCTGAAAATTTTTCTTACCATTTGAACTGTCCAAAAGTGGAATAGGAAATCTCTAAAGGGAGTTTTCCTTTCATCAGAGAAGCTTCAAATAAAGGCTGGATGATCATTTGTGAGGGAGGTACCCTTCCTGATGTGCTTTAGATGAAATGGTTCCCAAGATTCCTTCCAGCTCTAAGATTCTATGATCCTGGCTTTTGACTTGCCTTCTTTTGCATATAAAACTTAGTTCCTGACTCTTGGATAATCTAGTTAGATTGTTGCAAATCATAACTACAGTTTCTTTTAAAAATGTCATTTGTACTTGAATTTCCTATATTTGCCTGCTGCCTGGATTTTTCTCTCCTTGTTCCTGATCGTCAGTATTTTTATTCATCTACTTAGTCTCCTCTACCTGCAAAGTAAAGCTATAATGCTCTTCCTTGATAGTTTTATAAGCTGGCACAAATGAGTTAACAGATATGACACTCTTTGAAAAGCTAAAAAGTACTACATAAGAACACTACATATTAGTGTTATGGAATATTTATGAGTGACATGAACAATAACAAGCTGTACTTTGAGGAAAATGGAACTCTTTTCAGAAAATTCATTTCAAAATTTCAGACTATGACAAGGTACTTCAAAACAACTGAAATCTTATCCCCAGAACAACTTCTGCTATTGAATGAAACACATGTTTTTTGCATTTAGGGTTTTTGAAGCCTAGGTAATGATCAGCTCTCTTAGCCAGAACGACCAAACAAGATGCTCATTTTGAGAAAAGCCACTCTCAAGGGAACTGACAGTGTAAGCACTTTGTTCTTTGTACTACAGCCTACTTTTGAAAATGGAATCTAGAAGATGAAAAATTAGTCATTTCCACTTTCAAAAATATGTTTTCTGTGGTACCAATTTCAGGTTTTTCTTTTCCTGTTTTATATCATTTTTATAATACATGTCTGAAAAAAGAATTATAATCCATGTAATAGTAATGAGAAAATGGGGTGAAGAGAGATCAATAATGTATATTTTATATTTTAGCAGTTTCTTCTAGAAGGAAAAGTTTCATGATAAAGGCTCTATGGTTCATTTTTTTTTTAAACTGGTGCACTATTATGTAACTTTTGTAGTATTTTCCACTGCTTTTATTTTTCTAAAAGCTTTCAAATGTATTTCTGAGATTGATTTGCATTTAATTCTTAATGCCAATGTAAAATAAAGCTTTTGTTAATATGTTTATCTAAAATGAAAATATATAATTTTTAAAAGATCAATTTACTTTCTTTTAAAGTGTTTGCTGAATGATTGAAGGACCAAAATAGTCTCAAAGTATTAAACAGCATATGTACTACATTCAGAAATGCTATCACTAGAGACACTGATGAGCTGGGAACTCATAAGTGTGGGACCAGAACAGTAAAGGCCCTAGAGACTGTGCCATATGTTGAAGCATCTGGGGATATTTAGTGTGAGGGAAAGAAGACTTGGTGATGACATGATAGTTGTCTTCAGATTTTTTGAAGGACTATATGTGGAAAGGATTCTATTTGGACCTAAAAGGCATAACTAGGAATAGTAGATTAAAATTGCAGAGAGGCAAAATATAGTTGAATATAGGGGAAAATTGAAAATTGGAGTTGTTCAAAAATAGAATGGGTTTCCAATGGGGTTAGAATTTTATTGATCACATGGAGTTTCAGTGAAAACTAGACTGGATTGGAATAGGGCAGAATTTCCTATTTATTTATGTGTGTGTCATGGAACTCTTTGTCAAGTGAAACCTATGGATACTTCAAAATAATGTTTTTAAATGTATAAAATCAAATAAGATTAGAAAAAACTGATTCTATTGAAATAAATATAGTCATCAATATGTTTAAAAAATGAATTCAGAGACTCAGATGGATTTCTACAGTTTCATGATTCTGAAATTAACAAAAAGAAACTGGGAATTCTAGAATGCAACTTAGCTGATATTGCCAATAGAACCTTGTCTTCATAGGTAATCCAGGAAAGGAGAATCTTGTTTATAGAATCAATAATAATCTTAATGTAATGGAAATGGAATAGGATAAGAAGTCAAAGGAGCTCAGCTCTTTAGCCAACTCTGTCACTTAGTCAAAAGGTTTTGGATAAATCATTTAATCTCTTGGACCCTGTTTTCTTAATTGTAAAATAGAGATAATAATAATAATACCTATTATACCAACCTCATATGGTAGTTGTGAGTTTGTATGACAATGTGTATGAAAATTCATTGAAAACTCTAAAGTGTCATTATAGTTCATTTCTTTAGAAATGCATTAATGTATTATCAGCACCATGGAATGATCAATGACAGAAGATTGTGTTTCTAGATCCTTGTCACCCTGACCTGCTTGACTATAAGCAAGTTTCTTAATAATTGATGACATTAATCTAAAGGACTGAAGGTACTTGGCTAGGGTTACACAGGTAGAAATGCGATTTAAATACAATTTGAACACTGTAATATGACTACACTGTTACTGAACAGAATCATATAGGTATTTGCTTTAGTTCTTTTTACTTTGTGTTAAAAAACAAACAAACAAAAAAAAAAACAAGCCTTGAAGAATTTTTACTTTATATTAAAAACCAAGAAAGTTTCACACAGTGTTTAAGTGGGCAAATTTCTTACGGATTAAATATTATAAAAATCTTAAATCTCTAGGTTCTCATAGAGTAGTTGGTAATGGATTGAAGGTGATTCCAAACAATTCACATGGGATGGTATACTGGAAAGAGATGTGCATTTGTAATTAGAGATTCCAGATTTAAATCCTGGTTCTTCCATTTTCTACTTATATGTTTTTTAGTTACTCACATCTTATCTTGCAATAGATAATAGTATATGATTAAGTATCAAAATAAATGCTATAGGCCATAAGTATTCTGAGAAGGGGAGACTTGCAGTCTGTAGTGGTCAAGGCAAGGGATGTGGAATTTAAGAAGGATGTTAAAGGATTTATTTAGGCAGAGAGAGAAGCATACCAGGGAAACATCCTGAGCAAAAATAGGTTTTGACAGACAATGAGACTAGCTCTTGACTAAAGTAGAAATCTGAGTAATGGCAGAAAGTGTATATAGGTAGTGGGGTGGAGGAGACAGATATAAGTTTCTTTGAATGTCAAACTGAGAAATTAAGAAGGAAGTCTAATATTGGTTTTCTTAGCAGAAGAGTAACATTACAAAGTTGAAATTTAGGAAGATTAAATATGATTGTGATGCATAATGTAGGTTTGGGGGGCAAAAGTTGAAGCAAAGAATTCAACTAATCTATTCTGGTCATTTAGTAATGAGATGAAGAAGTTCTTGACTAAGGTAGGAGGAGTTGGAGAAGGAAAAGGAAAGGATTTTATGGGAGCTATGAAGAAATGTTTATTTACTGGATTCTTACCAGTTTCTTAACTTTTACCAAAAAATATATATTCTGACCTTTATATTTTAAAAATTTCTTTTGTTCCAACTGCCATTTTTCTTCAAATAATCCAGTAATCTTTCATCCAACTTCTTAAACTGTAGTTCAGGACCCCATATGAGTTCTCATAACTGAATATAGGGCCCATGAAATTGTGATTTATTTCAGTATATATATTTGATTTGCATACCTATTGTACATACCTATATATTTGAGGCCACATAAAAGTTTCTCAGGTGAAAAGGAGCTGAGAGTGGAAAAAGTTTAAGAAGCCCTAGTCTATCTGACTTACCCCAACTTCCTATAATCATTGTTATTAGAAAGCACTGAAAAAATACAATTCAATTTAACAAACATTAAACACCTATTCAGAGCACTATACTAGGTGAGATGTAAAGTTTAAATGAGACGGCACCTATCCTTATGGAATTCACATCTAGTAAGGGATGAACACCATAACAGTCAAGTTACTAAAATAAATATATAATGGGAACCTCCCATTCTACTCTAAAAAAGCTAGATGGCAAAGTAGAGTGCTGGCCCTGAAATTAGCAAGTTCAGATCCAAACTGGGCATTTACTAGCTGTTTAACCTTGTACAATCTCCTTTTTCTTAACTATAAAATGGAGATAAGAGTATCTGCCTTGCAAGATTGTTGGGAGAATTAAATGAAGTAATATTTGAAAAGTACCTGTAACAGGTGCTAGCATGTAGTGGGTGCCATATAAATGCTTATTCCCTTCTTCTGCCTCACTGGTAGAAGTATTAAAAAACATGAAGTCATTTTTAGCCCTCATCTAGTACAGACTCATAGACCAGGAAAGTCACTAGAAATAAAATAATGGAGTATCTAATCGAATAATGCCAACAAAACATATTTGACAGGAAAACTCATGCAATAGAATTGGCATGAACCATTCCCTAACAAGTTCCTCCATCAGAAGAGAAAAAGGAACAAGAGATATGGGGAAGTGGAGGAAGAGAGGGAGTGGGAGGGTAAGTATTTCTGATCTTTTTTTAATGTCAAAGACCCTTTTGGCAGTCTGGTGAAGCCTAGGAACCCTTTCTCAGTATACTGTTTTTAAATGCATAAAATAAAATATATAGGATTACAAAGAAAACTACCTTTCTTCTGTTAATTATTTCCTAATTATCATGCTGCAGATTTGCTTGATATTTGCAGGCTGTCTTCCTCACTGGACTGTGAGCTGAGGGCAGGGATTGTGTTTTTTGCCTTTTTCTGGAGCTTAACACAATTCTTGGCACTCAGGCATTTAATAAATGTTTACTGATTGATATTGAAATGGAGTCTGTCTTTCTCTCTCTCTCTCTCCCCCCCTCTTCCTCCCTTAGTGCCTTCTCCTCTTCCTCCTCTCTCAGTCGAGTGTCAGGGCACTGGTCTCAAGTTATGGGAGCAGCCCGCCCCCCCCCCCCCCAGCACTCATCAGTCAAGATCATTCCCATAGCTTCTTCCCTCTTTTTCTCAGTCATGGCTCTGCACCAACCCGGGTGCATTAGGAGCAAAAAATGTCATGCTTGCCCTCCAGTGGCTGCTCCATTCCTCCAAGAATGGACCAGGATCAGTACCTATCTTAAAATCCCGCTCTTAAAGCTTCTTCCTCTAACATCCCTCCTTTGCTTTCAGGGTTGAGAGTGTAAATAATCCTGGAGGCAGTTGTCCCTTCAACTTAACTGTTTTTAATTGTTGTAAGTGCTGCTTGCAGCAAATAATCACTGGCCATAATACTGTTATAAAGTATTCTAATAAGGCCTCCAAATTTCTTTCTTAGTGCAGTTTCATGAGGTTGATTTTAACAACTTCATTGTTTTTTAACCATTTTATCTGTGAAGAAAAGCAGCTTCAATTTTGGCCAGTAAGAATAAACTAAGAGTCTTATTTCCCTAATCATCTCCCTTCTTCCCCCTAAAGTTCTTAGCACTATATTACCTTGATTGTGGAGCAGGTTTCTAAACTTTTTTCATTGTGTACTAAACTCTTATTGGTTTAAAAAAAAAGTTTTAGCACAATCCCAATACATATGTTTCCATAATTATAAATGATATTCATGCATTACCATATTAATAATTATGGACATTATAAAAGAAAAATATAAATTATTGTGAAATAATTTTAAAATATTTAATCCTACTTCCTCATTAAGAATATAATTATTAATGGCCAATAATGTTATTTACATTTAAAGTAGTGGTATTATTATTCTTTAAAATATTGGTTAAAATTTTTATCCTACAGTAATCGAAGAGATCTAGGTTTACTTTATTCCTATATTTGTCATAATAATTGTCATAGCTGAAAAAGATATCTCACAAAGATATTTAGGATCAAATGAAAGAAGCTCATCACTGACTACACATAACCAAATTATGCTATGCATTTTTCAGTCTCATCTACCAATTATGGAAAAGATTTTGTTGAAAATTGGATTTGTAAATTTCTATCTGCCCTAGAGTCAATCAACTGTTCTTATAAACTAATTGGAAAGTACTGCATTTTTATTTTTTTAAATAAATAGGTTCAAAGTCCACTGAAACTCATTTGGAAGATTTTTAAAACAAGATAGAAAATTGTTGCCAAAGGATTTTTTTTTAAAGTGGGCATATATGAGCTTTTAATAAATGACTCACTTTGTCATGATCCTAAAGAAATTAAATATCCAAGAGGAAAAGATGGTCACAAATCAAGAAGGATGGGGATTATGGAAAAACTCAACAGAATTTGTAATTAAGACATCATTGGTATTTACACACACACACACACACACACACACACACACCTCTTCCTCCCCCTCTTCACTTTAAAATCACTTTCTCTCTTTCAAATATCCTTTATCTTTTGATGAGAAATGATTGCATTCATCTTTAAGAAAAGGTAGTTTGTTACTGATGACATCTTCCAAGTCAGTGAATGAATTTTAAAGTTTAGCTATATTAAAAGTGTTGTAGAGCTGTCTTCTGAGAAAATGGCCACTAGAGGTCTCTGTACCATTGTTTAGGTAAAATTCTGCTTTAGAAGCTTCCACATAAACCCTGCTATGACATCCTCAGTCTCAGAGAGTATAGAGAAGGCATGCAAGGTGGTAAGCCTAGAGGCCAGAGATCCAAGTCCTATAATCTGTGAACCTCAGATAAGCTTCAGACATCCATAATAAGATCAGCAGAACACTAAATATTGCTGATAACTTTGAAATGATATGGGCATAGTGATGAAATAACTCCATGGTGGCAAGATAAGTTAGTCTGCCTCTCACAAAAACCCTATAAAAATGAGACCCTAAATTCCTGCTGTCCTGGCTCCTGCCTTCCATCTCTCTCTGGATCCATTTTTCTGAGTGCTCCCAACTCCAATCCATTGTTATATAAGTGACTTTCTTTGTCTTTTGCATTTCCCATTTTCTTCCCCAGGTAGCCTTTCTTCCCTCACCATCCCATCCTCTACTCCATCTCTATTGCATCTTTGCATGTCATTTTTTTCTCTTTTTTTCTGTGTTTTTAATCCTGGCCTTATGAAAGTGTGATTGAAACATTACATCCCATTGCCATTATGGTCTTTCCCACCAAGTATCCAAAGAATCAGGTGTACTGGGCCCCATTTAATAATTTCACAAATTAATTAGCAATTCATCCTCTCTCCCCACTATTATTTGATATAGTACTATAGGAACTAAAATAAATGTAACACAAAAGAAAATTAAAGGTATAATGATAGCCAAAGAGGAAATAAAACAATCCCTACTTTCTATTGATATGATGGGTTCTTTAGAAAATTTTAGGTACTTAGCCACCATTTGGGGAGGTGGTTCCTGTGGAGAAAGGGCAAGCAAGCCATGCCATCAACAGTCAACCAATGACCACTCACAGGAAAGGCAAATCAACTTAGCTAAAGCATCAGGGCACCCTGAGGGAAAGAGAGGAGATAGCATGTGTCAGGCAAGTCAAACTACTATCCCTTCCCTGATTGAGATAGTACAGGATCCTAAAACCAAAAACTTTTGGAATAACAGCACTTCATCTCAGTGCTAGAAGCCATCATCCTGGGGAACAACCTCTGTAGAAGGATAAATTGGATACTGCTCCTGCAAGTGCTACAGTCTCATTTACTAAAGATACCAAAAATATTGTTCTTGGTATTATCAAATGATTCAACATCAGAACTAATATGATTTCATTATTAGAAATAACATTTAAAAAGAGACATTACCATCTGATCTGAGGCTGCATCCTAAGGACCATCAGACCTTCACATCTGATCATACATATGTTTTGTCTCTTCCATTAGATTATAAGTCCCCAGAATCTAGCTTGGGTAAATACTTTAAAATAAATATTTTATTAATCAGCAAAGATTATATTGGAGCAACTTAAATAGCCTCAGCAAAGTTACAGGCTACCAAAAAAGTTTGCAAAAATTAATAGCATTTTTATGTAATTATAACAAAATCAGGAAGTGATAATAGAAAGGGAAATCATTGCAAATAAATACAAAAACATTAAAAATTGGGGATCAATTTGCTAAAGAACATAAAATACTTGCAGAGATTCAATTACAAAATGTGCCTTAAAGAAAAAGAAAAGAACTGCCTAAATAGCTGGAGAAATAGTAAAAGCTCATACCAATATCATAAAAATAACATTACAAAATTTATAATTTTAATGCTATATTAATTAACATACTTATCTAAGGGATACTTCATAACACTCACAAAAATAATAAAAATTCATTTGAAGAAGCAAAATGTATATTAAGTCATGGGATATAATAAAAAGAGATAGAATAGTTATTTCCAGAATTCCAACTATAATAAAAATATAGTCATCAAAATAATTTGGTACTGGTTAAAATATAGAAACAATTGAACTTAATATTCCAGTTTTTGATAAATCAGAAAATATAAATTACTTAGTTTTTTAAAATCTCTATTTGATAAAACTAGTGGGAAAATGAGGAGGCAGTTTGGTAAAAATTAGGCTTTAGACACATATCTTATAATATTTCACAAAAGTTCAAAATGTATATGTGACTTTAATATTAAAGATCATATCAAAAGTATTTGAAGATAAGCAGACCATAAAACTTTTGACTATGGGTAGGAAATATATATACTTAACTAAAAAGGCCAGAGAAAGTTACAAAAGAAAAAATAGATAACTGATTACATGAAACTAAAAAGCTGTACAAATAAAATTAATAATCTAGGACATTCAACAGTTATCTATAGATGTAGATATATGTCTGTTAAGTGTCATGGATACATAAATTCTGTTTGCATATATTTCTGTCAATCTATACTTCTTTGTGTACATCTAAATCTACCACACATACACATACATACCAAAACCCATTCTTCAATATCTATGTGGTTAAAGAATGGAAAAAATAATTATTAAAACAAAAATTTCAAACAACTGTATGAAAAAATACTTCTGTACATTAATCATGACAAATGAACAAGTAAAAACAATGCATATTATGCTTTACACTCAGCAAATTGGCAAAGATGACAAAAGATAAGAATAGACAATGTTGGAGCTATGGGAAAATAGACACTTGTGCATTATTTATAGAGCTGAGAATCTATACAATCCTATATTAGAAAATAATTTGGGGGGACAGCTAGGTGGCGCAGTGGATAGAGCACCAGCCTTGAATTCAGGAGGACCCGAGTTCAAATCTGGTCTCAGACACTTAACACTTCCTAGCTGTGTGACCCTGGGCAAGTCACTTAACCCCAGCCTCAAGAAAAAAAAAAAAAACGAAAATAATTTGGAATTAGATAAATAAAATTATTAACATGTCCATATCTTTTGCTTCAGAGATTCAACTTCTAGGTTTATATCCCAAGAAGACAGTTCCTATATATACCAAATTATTTATAGCAACACTTATTATGGCGGCAAAGAATTAGAAACAAAGTAGATGCCTATCAATTAGGGAATGGAGAAAAAAAGTGTGGTAAATAAATGTGTTGGGATATAGATGCCCATCAGTTGGGAAATAGTGAAATAAACTAAGGTAAATAAATGTGTTAGGATATTACTGTTGTAAGAACAAATATAATGAATGCAGAGAAGCATAAAAAGATTTACATGATCCACTGCAATGTGAAGTAAGCAGAACCAGAAAAACAGATAAGTTGTTGTCCTTCATTCTTGAAGAGAACTAAAATGACAGAGTGGAGTTACAGTATGTCTAACTGTGGCTGATCAAACCAATAGGAGCTTGGAATGCTTTGCCACTGATCAGACACAAGTAGCCCCTATGAACATTTGGAGTAGCTTTTCTAACTTTGTACATCTTGTATTTCTTCTGAGCTAATTCAATTCTGTTTTGCTCATAGAGCACAGCACCTTCTCTGATGAGGGCACACCATGTTGGACAATCCTATGCCAGTAGTCTCCCATGTCATACAACCAATTCTAAAGTTTTAAGAAAGATCTTGAGAGTATCCTTGTATTGCTTTTTCTGAACACTTTCTGAGAGCTTGCCATGTGTGAATTCTCCATAAAATAATCTTTTTGGTTAGCTTACATTTGGCATTTTAATGATGGCCAGCCCGACAGAGTTGTGATCTCTGCAGTAGAGGTGGAATGCTTGGCAGTTCAGGTCAAAAAAGGGACCTCAGTTTCTGGTATCTCATCCTGCCAGGTGATCTTTAGAATATTCCTAAGACAATTCAAATGGAAGCAATTCAGTTTCCTACCATGGCACTGGTATATTGTCCAGGTTTGACAGGTATATGGCAATGAGGTCAGCACAATAGCCATGCAGACCTTCAGTTGGTAGTCTAATACTTCTCTCCCACACTTTGCTTTGGAGCCTCCCAACTCTGAGCTAGCTCTGGCAATGTGTATCAATGTCATTATCAATGTGGATATCCCTGGAAAGTATAGCACCCAAGTCAGAGAATTCCACAGCATTCACAACTTCACCATTTGCTGTAACTGATGATTCCACATATAGATGATGTGGTTGGTGTTGGCTGATGGAGGACCTGTGTTTTCTTGGCATTAATTTTTAGGCCAAAATTAAGACTAGCAGCAGAGAATTGATTTATACTTTGTTGCAGATTAGCTTCAGAGGCATTGAGTGATACATATTGACTATAATGTGATAAATGGAAAGAAAGCAATAACAAAAAATGAGTGCTACAAAATTACAAAGAATAAGCATGGTCCCAAAGAAGAGAAATAAAAAGCATTCACTTCTCCCCTTTGCAGAAGTGGGAGGCCTTGAATATGTTATTGCATATATTTTGCACTTTTTCAATTTGTTGATTCATTTTGTTGATTTTTTCTTAAAAAGTTTGTTTAAAATATTTGTTATATGGACTGTCTGTGAGGGAAATACTATAAAAAATTCTGATTATGTAAAAGAAGATATTAAAATTTAATAATACATCTACAAAAGAGGAATTACAGAAAAGTATCTGAATTCACTCAAGTAGAACAATGTAAATCTATAAGAGGATTTGGTATATGTGCTTTTCAGTAGAGACTTTTATGAGAGCAAGGTATATTGGAAAACTCACTCAACTACTAAATAACAGAAAAGAAAATAGTTTAGAATACTAGCTATGAAAGTAAGAGAAAGTCCTATTTATATTCCTACTATAGAAAGCTCCAAAAATTCTCTTTAGAGATCATGAATAGGATGGTTAGTTTCTTTTTAAAAATAAGGACCAGATGATTTCTAAGGTATTTTTCAATGTAAACTTCCTGGAATCTATGTTCTAGATTTAAAAATAGATCAATAAATCACACTATAAATTTCAAAACAGAAGTTTGAAATATGGGAATTTGTCTGGAAGCTTGAGTAAAAGTTCACATCAATAATTTTTTTTCGATCTTACTTTTCATTAAAAATTTTATTTTATTCATTTCTGCATACATCTGGAATTTCCTTTTATACTTTTGTGATTGTTTTTCAGAGAGATTCCTCTTGAAGATAATAAAGACATTTCACTTGGGTCTGGATATAGCTGTTCCAACTATTTAAAGTTCTAATTTATTAAGAAACTTTGCCAAATAATTTGTATTGGCCTCTGGTTTCTGCTTTTAATTTAGTACATTTTGATCTAAAAATCCTTGAAAAGACTTAGTTTTTTCCACAATTAGATTTATTCTCAATTTATGCATTCCTGTGTGTTTCACATTTTCTTAAGGTTGGATATTCTTAGAGGCATCTCTACAAATAAGAAAATTCTTCCCCAAAGATTTAATATGACCCATTTTAAAAGCATTAAACATATTTTAAAAAAGTTTTTGTTCTGCCTTTTATCCTATGATCCTTTTTTTAGAACTTTTGATGTAAAACATTTGTGACTTTGCATAGACACTGACTTATTTATATTTGTATGCGTAATTATAATAAAATATTATGAGATATGTTTCTCCTGGTCTATTAAAATATCTTAATTTATTTCTATGAAAATCATAATTTATTTTTCTCAATGAACTTCTTTGCACCTGAAATTTAAGTTACTCAGTTTAACTGCACTTTTTCCTCTTGCCAATTTTAGATGTAGCTTTGTAGTGCTTAATAATGACAAGAAAAATTGCTTGACTTGAAGAAAACTACTTTTGTAAAAATTCAGGAGGCTGAAATTGCAGAATATTTTAATTCATTCACAAAGACATTTCAGAAATTATTTTTGAAAAAAATGAAAAAAAAATTATCATCTTTGAGAGAAAACTCACCTGATAGAGACAATTCTTAATGCATTTTTAAAAATTTTACATCCATAATTTTATGTTCATCTACTAAATCTTATAAGTATTAATTTGTTAATCTATTTTTTCCCCCTCATTTCTCTCTCTTCAGCACTGTTTTTGTAGTTGTTGCTGAGTCATTTCAGTAGTATCCTGGGGTTTTCTTGGCAAATAAGATTGGAGTAATTTGCCTTTATTTGTAAGTCTAGCTCATTTTACAGATGAGGAAACTGAGGACTAAATGACTTGCACAGGGTCACAACCAAAATTACTTTTTTATGCTTATGTAGCTCTATCTTAGCTAAAACTTGCTTGAATTTGATGCCCACCCTTGGTACAGATAAATGTCTTTTGTAGTTAGGAAGAAAATTACATTTCCATAGTATGTTCTTTTTCATAGTTCCTTTCTTAGGAAAGATTGTTATTTATTTTTAATTTAAATTCGATGAAAAGCAAATTATTGGCTTTAAGGGTAGATTTTTTAAAAATGGAATAAATGTGAAAAGTTTTCATGTTTTGTCAGTGATGATTGAAACTTGATTTGGGGAGCATGTCAAAGAAAAAATATAAGAAAATATAAGAATAACCAAAAATCATATATCATGGAAGTTTGCAGTCTTTATTTACCCATAATGCCTCACAGAAATTCAGAAAGATAGGGAAAATCTCCTGATATGATGCTTTCTTTACCATACCAAATATTGCTCTCCCATCAAAAGTCTAATATTCAAGTCTCAAACTGCTCAGTTCAGCAAAACCAGCCCATCAAAGTTTCAGAAAAAGGGGACAGAAAAGCAAGAATTTAAAAATCAAATCCACTGCAGAACATTGTCTGTCTATATCCTGATATTAAAAGACATGACTAATTTGTAAACTCTAGCATAGCAATTACTTGAGTGTATCATTTTCATAGCAGCATGATCCCTATGGATTACAAAACTGCACTTGTTAAGTAATTTCAGTAATGTCCGACTCTTTGTGACCACATTTGGGTTTTTTTTTGGCAAACATACTGGAGTGGTTTTAGAAGAAATGAGACAAAAGGGTAAAGTGACTTGTCAAGGGTCACATAGCTGGTAAGTGTCTGAGATCATAATTGAACTCAGGAAAATGAATCTGATTCCAAATCTAGTGTTCTATCTATTGCCTTAAAATTACATTTAACAGAGCAATGTAGAAGAAAAACAAATAAATCCCAAACCCTAACTTGATATCACTCTATTAGGAAAAGCTTGGTGTCCAGAGTATTGACAGTAAAACTCAGCATCCCATATCCTTCCTCCACCTCTCCAGTATATTTTCATCTAAAAATCTTAAAATGAACATGTACTTAACTTGAAATTAACCTTATGCATGGTACAGGTCTCATATAGCTGTTTTTCATATTTAAGTATTTCCCTTGATTTCTGTTTTTAAGATAAATGAAGCAGGCTAGTGATGAGACAGCAAAAAGGGTAAAGAGATTTATATGGTCTACAGATACATAATATTGCTACTGCCATGAATTTTTGATGGCTAGTATAACAAAATAATTTTAAAAATAACACTGCTAATCTCTCTGAAGAAACAACTTACAGATGGTATCTGGAGAGTATTGGAGTGCTGTTAAAGATAGACATTTTTGAGACTGATATAGAATGTCAGGTTCATTTGAAAATAGTTCACTATTGTAGAGATAAAAGTTTTTAAAATTTATTTTTGTTTATTATTAGATAAATTTTGCTGAAATTAAACTGTTTCAAGGACACCAAAGAGATTGAGGACTATTTAAAATCTGTAGATGGCTAGAACATCATGGTAATTGACTAATTTGCCTATTTTATAACTAAAGAACAAATAACCGGTAATCATATAAATATTTTGAGACACTGGTATGATTTTAATTTGATAAGGGAAATTTGAGGAGTTGCCACTTAATTCTGCTTGCCTCAACTTCCTCATCTGTAAAATGAGCTGAAGAAGGAAATGGCAAACTAGTGTCTGTGCCAAGAAAACCTCAAATTGGGTTATAAAGACTCAGATTCAACTGAAAAGCAATTCAACAAGTTTTTAATTTAATTATTATTATTTTTTTTAATGAAGAAGGAAATATCTCTAATTCAGGAGTTTATTATTGAATCCATTATGAAGGAACTGGAAAGAAAGTGTCAGATAAGAATCTGACAAAGGAATTCTCAAATGTCCTACTAAGCTGAAAAGCTGCTCACCTCCATTGAGGCAGGTAGAAGCAATCAGTTGAGAGACTCCAGTTGAGTAGTTCCTAATTGCCTGGAAAAACATTTGTGCTCATTGCTTAAGGTGCTAGGGAGAGCCAATAGCCTCACCTAGAGGTGGAGAAAGGTGAAGTTTCTCTTTAGCGTTTGTTGCTCTGCTTTCCCCTTAGGTTTCAGAAAGAAAAGTAGAAGAGAGTTGGTAGCTGCTTTGGTATTTTGGTGATCCGACTTCGAGTCCGTAAGAATTACGCTGCTGTGAACTGCATTCTGATTGCACATGCTACAGCATCTGGGTGAATGAATAATTTTAAGGACATATGTCAAGCTCAAAGATAATTAGTTGAATGTGCTTTGCAGTACTGTCACTTAAAGAGAGGAGTTACTCACATTAACAATAGTAAATTAATATTATTAAATACCTATTGATAGTAAGCTAGAGTCAGCTCTTAGGGGCTTGAGAGAGTTATCTAGACTTTAAGAGATGAAGAAACTGTTAAAATTACATATTAAAGGTATATCCCATATATATACATATTATCTTAGAAAATATTTCTATATATTATACTGTTATATATATACATATATATATATCACATGCATATAGTATGTGTACATTTGTTTATGTATGTATATATATATATATACACATTTATACATTTGTCTGCAGACCACACTTTTTTACAATATTACACTTTACTCCTATCTACAGCCTTAAAGGGATCATGCACTTGTCTTGATGTCAATCTTAAAGAGAGTCTCTAAATATGTGGGGCTAGCTCTCAATCTATTTTAGCCTCAAAATGAAGCGGGTTGTGGTCCCTTTAAGAAACTGTATTTCTTCTTGATCTGTGATTCCTTTCAGATTCCCAGCCCCTCCTGGCTGAGGCATATCCATCCTCCCCAGATAAAAGTTTTTTTTCCTGGATATCAGAGCCTTTAATTCAAATCCTAGTCAAAAATCATTCCTTTGAATTCCAATAGGAGATGTGGGCTTGTCCCAGCCCCCTTTGGATCTGAGCCAACTTAGGCTCTCCCAGCCCCCATTCTGCCTACCTCGGGCTTTTCAAGTCTCACTAAATATTCAATATAATAAGGGTCCATCAATTAAAGTCTTTGCAGATGGACCTTGGTGGCTCATTCAGCTGCCAGGACTTTCTGTCCACTGAGAACTGCATTCTCAGTACAAAACTCCATTTTCCACAGATTTGCCACTATAAAAGTCAATCTCTGGTTAAACTGATTTCTATCTAACAATAAACTTTCATTTTACAACTAATATTTCCGGAATGAGTTAATTCTTTCACTCCGATTTAAAGGGGATTCTTGAAAACTCTTATAACCACTAACCTCTAGACCACCAGGAATCTAGACCACTCGACACCTCATCAAAAACAAAGAACAGAACTGTGTCTCTAGCACATAGTCTGGATTTCCTTTTCAGCCACCATGTCCTTGGCCTTAGGTCTCTGCCTTTCTAGATCTAAGCAGCTGGATAGGATAGATCACTTAGAATCTAAGCACTAATCACCCAGCATGAAGTAGGGAGCAATCAATAGTATTTTATTTTTCCAATTGCTTGTAAAGATAGTTTTAAACATCAAATGAATGTTGTTAAGATTTGAATTCTAAATTTGTTCTCCCTTTTTTACCTTACCCCTCCCCAAGACAGCAAGCAAACTGATAGAGGTTATACATGTACATTTAAAATGCATTTGCATGTATATCGTGCTGTGAAAGAAAAATCCAAACAAAAGGGGGAAAAAACATGAGAAAGAAAAAGCAATGAAAGAAAAGAAAAGGCTTAACAAGCAAAAAGTGAAAATACAATGTTTCAGTGCAGATTCAGGCTCCATAGTTCTCTCTCTGGATGTGAATGCCATTTTCTATCTCAAGTCTATTGGAATTGTCTTGAATCATTGTATTGCTGAAAAGAACTAAGTCTATTATAGTTGATCCTCATACAGTATCGTTGTTGAAATATACAACGATCTCCTGGTCCTGCTCGTTTCACTCAGCATCAGTTGATGTAAGTCTCTCCAGGCCTCTCTGTATTCCTCCTGCTGGTCATTTCTTACAGAGCAATAATATTCCATAACCTTCATATACCATAATTTACCCAACCATTCTCCAACTGATGGACATCCACTCAGCTTCCAGTTTCTAGCCACTACGAAAAGAGCTGCCACAAACGTTTTTGTGCATGTGGTATATTTACCCCCTTTTCATGATTTCTTTGGAATACAGACCCAGTAAAGCGCACTGCTGGATCAAAAAAAAAAAAAAAAAAAAAAAGCCATAGTTTGATCGCCCTTTAGGCTATCAAAATGCTCTCCAGAAAGGCTGGGACAGTTCACAACTCCACCAGCAATGCGTTAGTGTTAGGGAAGGAAAGTTTACCGATTCTGCAGAGAACTGACTCAAACTGACAGGGCAGTAGAGGGTGCCCAAAGTGTATGGCCACGCTTAGCTCGGCTCTTGGCTTTTGCTGCTAGTTTTTGTCACCACCTGAAGGCAGAAACCAATTAAGGGCGGGGCGTCGAAAGCCTCAAAGCCTAGAGGGAATGCCTGGAGTGGAGGTGATGCTGCTCGCGCTCCTTGGAGATCGTCTAACGACCCCATCCTCTTTCTTGCCTTTACCAGCAGACAAGCAAAAACAGTCCGCGTCGCCCTGGCAACAGCCCGCTGTTTGCCTGGCACCCGACAGGCTACGGCGGACCGGAAGAACTCCCGAGTACACGTCACCAAACGTCGCAGCCCACTTCCGGTCTAGGTGGTGATCCCGGAAGCGGACGTCTTCGGTGATCAGGGAGGGGGACTGGGATACCCCTTCTCCCCAGTTCGTGACTGCTGCAGTTTGGCCCGGCTGTGAGTGCCTGGGCGCTCTCCTCGAAGCCTCTCGAGGGGTGGGCCTTCGGTGTCCGGTGCCTCCCGACTGACGAGAATCGGCCACGGAATCCCGCCCCGAAGCAGGTAGGGCCCAGAGTGGTCGCCGTCAGCTCGGGACTGGGACGGGGGGCGGCGGAGATTTACGGGGCGGTCCGGAGCTGGCGCCCTGGCAGGTGCTGCGGTGGCTCTGGGCCTTCGGGCCACCGGTCCCGCATCCCCGAATTGGCAGGTCAAGGTCGGCGAGGGGCGAGGCGGACCGAGGATCCCGGGGCTCGATGGAAGAGGGAAACCCGGCCTTGTCCCGCCCACCCCCGGACTCGCCCTCCCCTCTGGGGAAGCTCCTGCGATGTCGGGGCGCTTTTCGGAGGGGGGCTTCGCGACTATGCGGCCAGAGGGAGGGAGTCGTGGAGTTGGGGGGGACCTCGGGGGTCCCAGTGGTTTAGGCCTTGACCTTTGGCACCCCTCATCCAGGGTGAGATAGATCGGGAAATTTTGACAAGTGGCAAAATTTGGGGCAGGATCTTTTAAGTGCTGAGAAGGGCACTCCTACCCGAGGGCGCCCGTGACCTTTTCTGCTCTTACTTTACTGTCCTTAGGCATTCGGTTAGTCTAAGTAGATTATAGCACTTCCCCTAGGGACTTTTAAAAAGTTAGGGAGACTTAAGCTCTCTGAAATCCCACCTTCCCCAGGTTGGCCTCCGATGCTAGTGCCTCCCTTTCACTTTGCATTTATCCTGTATTCTCGTTACTGGCGTGTTGTCCCCCCGTCGGAGGGAGAGCTGCTTGAGCATCTGTGTTTGCCTTTCTTTGTGTCCCCACCCAGCCCAGTTCCTGGCTCATCACAAACGCTTAATAAATGCTCGGTAAAGGACAAAACTGACAGTACGAAGGGATAGTGAATGACCAGATCATCATAAAATTGAAGCAAGAGGGCACCACATTGGAAGTGCTGAAGGTCTGGGCTGTAACCTCGGTTCTTCCACGGACCAGCTGTGGAATTTGTTTGAGGGAATTGGCTCAGATTTCCTCACACTTAGAATGAGGTGGGTGCACTAGAGGTTCTGTATTTTTATCTGTTATTTTTTTGATTCCGTAGCTATGACTCAACATCATAGATCCCCAAAAGGCTGTGGAGATCGTTCCCTGATAAAGTTAAATTTCTCTAATATTTCACCCAGCCAATAAATTGTCTAACTCCCAGTCCAACTGGTTATTATTGAAAGGTGGCAAATTACCACTTCTTTTCAGAGGTAGTCTCAAATGCAGAGGAAAGACATTTATTTATGTAATCTGATTTAATGGGCACTGGGAATACTCTCCATTTATTCTCCTCTTCCTTCTCAACTACCCACTTAGTTTATGGCTGAAATTCCATAATTAGAGATTTATTTCCATACCTTAGAATGTTGTGCTAAATCAAAATGCAAAAAAGTCTGGGTGAAGTAATATATTATGTTTTAATCATTTGCAGCAAGGCATCAAAGTGTTTCTCCTCATTTCCTTTTCTGAGAGCTCCTTCCCCTCCATGAAGTTGCCTCTTGTAGAAAATATTGCTTTCCCCATTAGAGAGGTTATATGGCAGTGTTTAAATGGCCCTCCTTGTTACCAGAAATTCCATTAGTTTTCCTTGGAAGAGGATCCCACAAATCAGAAATTACAAAGGGCTCAAATCCTAATGGGTGGAACTAGGGTGATTCCTAGGCAAAAATATGAAGGAAGGGAAGCTTGTTTTTACCAACCCAGTCTCCTCTTTCTATACCTCTTGCCTGTTTGTATTTTGACAATAGCAACTCTCATATTTCTTCTATTTCCTATCAGAAGTGGAAATGAGGAGAAATACTTTGATGCTTTACTGCAGATGACTGATTAAAATACATTACTTGTCCTAAAATTTTTTTGTGTTTTGATTTGATAAGAAAGCTCCTAAGTAAGCAAATTAATCTCTAAATTTTGAATTTCAATTATAAAATAGATGGGTGACTGAGAATGGGGAGGAGAATAAATGGAGAATATTCCTAGTGTCCATTAAGTCAGAGCTTATGAATGTCTTTTTTCTTATTATCTAAGATCTATTCTGAAAGGGAGACAATGACAATTTGCCACCTTTCAGTTGTATGGCAGATCATGTATTTTAACAGTAAATTAAAATGTAGTTTAAAACCCCTGAGTTTTCCTGTTCTTATGATTTAGCAATAGCTAATTTGATATATAATCCCCCAAAATTCTGATAATTCATTACTGATTAATCAAAAAATAATTTGAGGTAGAGATCATGAATCATAGTGCCCAGAAGGATGTACCATATCTGCTTATTTTCTTTCATTCCTCAAGATGAATTTTTCCCCCATTACTACATTTTGAAGCTGAGGATATCTTGTAATTTGCTGTTTGTTGTCTGGTACAAGTCGTTTACTTTCTCTTCATTTTCTTTCAATACTATTTTTCATAAAAAGCGGAAGAATTCAGGGCAGGATTCTTTCTTTTTTCAGTGTTTCTCTGAAGTTGAGAGCATTTTGTGATACTGTGGCAGACTTTAAATGTAGGAAACAAATAGTTTTTGGTTTTGTTGTAGTGTTATTTCTTTTGTCCTCACATTTCTGTCTGCTTCTCCTGAGCTGGCTGAAACTAAGATGTTCAGTTCCTTAAATTTAAGCATATGGCTGCTCAGTCAAGTATATAAAAAGATTTTAAAGTCTACATAGTTAGTAATTATATAAGTATAATAGTAATTAGTATAATTATTTTTAATTACTCTATCTTTACATTTAATATACCAAATGTGATGACTTGATGAGCAAACCAGGTTCCCCACAGTACATTTCCATGTTCTTTAATCGGAAACTTTGAAAATGCAAAAGTCATTTTTTTAAAAATAGCTCTGTGTATTTCCATTTTCCTTGAGATTTCTTTCCTTTCCCTCATTAAAACTTAAGGAAAAAACAAACAAACAAACAAAAAAAAAAAAAACACCTAATCCCTTTACCCCCAGCCTCTCCAAAAACCAACCAACCAACTAATCAGGACTTCACAGTTTTTCAAAAATGGTACTTCTCTAGCCTGAAAATGGTTCTTTGTTTTTTGCTGTTTTAGGCTTCTAAAAAATGTCTGTTCAATCGAAGAGTAGGCTATATATTTAAACCCCAAATTAGGACAATGATTGGAAAACTTGTCTTTCTTATATATGAGAAACAGTAGGCTCTGGGAGATTGGTGTTAGGTAACTGTTGTCTGTCCCTGACTGAAACTGTTAAGAGAGATCTTCTCTGGAGAAACATTATGTGCAAGCATGAAAAAAAAAAATCGGAGTCAAGAAAAATGTGAAGCATTATTTTTTGGAGAAAGCTAATAAATCAGTTTTAGTTGGATTAGAAGTGAGTAGTTAAGAAAAGAATATAGAAAGATACATTGGGGTCATATCACAGAGAAACTTGAATGACAAAGGATCTTTTACTATAATCCTGAAGATTGTCAGTAAAAAATTCTTTGAAAGCAGTAGGTTTTCTAACAACTCTCTTATTCTTATTTCTTGACATCCTTCAGGCTTTTCTATTGTAGAAAATTAATCTTTCCAATGTTCCCCTATATCTGACATTAACTCTTCCCATTGTATCTTGGTAGATGGCCCACTTTGTCTAGAATACTTTTTCTTTCTTATACCCATTCTTGGAATATCTTCAAGGCATAGCTATGGGTGCTAGAGCCTACCCCAAGCCTTTTATCATTCCTCCAAATGACTTTCCTTCTTGAAGTTTACTTTGTATTATTTTTGTGTATTCTGGGCACATATAAATTTTGTTTTTTGTCTTTAAGTGCATAAGTTAAATTCTTTTTTTCCCCCCTACTTTATATATTTTTTATATGTGTGTTTTGTTAAGTAAATGGAATAGAAAAAGTAAATTATTGAAGGCTGAGGGGTTTTTTGTTTTTTTGTTTTTTTTTTAATCTTTGCATACCGAGTGCATTTATGTGTAGTAGTGGCTTAATAGGTAGATTGAATTGAATTGAATTAAAGGCTTTTATGTAAGGGAAAATATGATCAAAATAGTAATTTAAGAAAGTCTGGCCTGGTATTCTGTAGAGACAATTGAGCTAGATACAAGGATTGAATTCAGTGATAACATCTGTGTGAATAATAGTTTCACTTTAAAAAAATTAAGGTTCTATATTAGGGAATTTTGTTTTTTGTGTGTGACAACATAAATCCATATTCAATTACTTCTTTCACTTTTTGCTGTTTGAATAATTCCTCTTTGTTAGCCATTGTCTTGGCTTTGAATTTTATCACAGATAAAAAAACTTTACTATATTAGGACCATATGTCCTGATTTAACTTTTCTATCTGATTTCTATTTTTCAATTGATTGATGGATTCATTCACTTCACTCTAATGACATCTCAGATTGAGGCACTCATCAACAGCTTTGAATTGTACACTCCTAAAGGATAAGATATCTATTATATCAGTCTTTATATCACAAGACTAGCAGTGTCTTCTTTGGTACTTACCTGTGTAATCACAGCCAGTCATTTTACCTCTCTGGGACTCAATGTCTCCATCTATAAGGTGATGAGGTAAATGACTTTGGAGATCTTTTCAGGCTCTAAATCTGTCATCCTAAAATAAGCATTAGTGACTTGAATTAAATAAATACTCTTTCCTTCAAGATCCTTGTTAAAGAATACAAGGATCATAATTATTTCATGACCAGGAATGACTGAAAGCAGGCTTATTCCAAGAATTTTTCTAAAACTAGTATATAGGTAGGAAAAAAATCTCACTTTGAAAGGAAGTGATTTAATATGCATTTGCATTTGAAAGAAAATTTTAAAATAACTATATGATTTCAGACTGCAGAAGTTGTCTCAATAACCCCCCTTCAGTTTAAAGATGAGAAAAATCAGGATTTGAGTCTAGATTTTCTGCATCCAAAAATAGTGTACTCTTTTCATTACATACCACAGGTCCAAATGAGGAGGTAATGTTTAAAAGAAATGTAGGAAGATGTATCAATAACAAGAAGTTCTGGGAAATCCACGCAAAATGTGATTGTGAAATGATTTGGATAGCAATGTTGGATGAATATAGAAGTCTGATCCTTGAAGTAGATTTTCAGTCTAGAAGAGACAGAGAATTAGTTTTAAAGAATATATCATTTTCTTATATCTCTTCAGTTGCTTTGTGGGGAGGGAGGGTTGAAAAATAGATGATCTTTCTGAGTCTGAGTGAGAAATCAAGACTGAAAAATCAATTCTTTTTTTTTTTTAAATAAAGCTTTTTATTTTCTAAACACATGCATAGAGAGCTTCAACATTCACCCTTACAAAACCTCATGTTCCCAATTTTTTTCTCCCTCCCTTCCCCCCACTCTTCCTAGATGGCAAATAATGTGATATATGTTAAATTTGTTCAATTCTATATACATACTTCTACAATTATCATGCTGCACAAGAAAAATCAGATCAAAAAAGGAAAAACATGAGAAAAACAAAACAAAATGCAAGCAAACTACAACAAAAAAGTGAAAATACTATTTTGTGATCTACACTCAGTCCCCATAGTCCTTTCTCTGGGTGTACATGGTTCTCTCCAAATCACAAGACCATTGGAACTTGCCTGAATCATCTCATTGGTGAAAAGAGCCAAGTCCATCAGAACTGATCATCACATAATCTTGTTGCTGTATGCAGTGTTCTTTTGCTTCTACTCATTTCACTTGGCATCAGTTAATGTAAGTCTCTATAAGCCTTTCTGAAATCATCCTACTGAATATTTATTGTGAAACAATAATGCTCCACTAAATTCATATACCATAACTCATTCAGCCATTCCACAATTGATATTTATGTTTCCTTGCTACTACAAAAAGGGGTGCCATATAAACATTTTTGCAGATGTAGGTTCTTTTCCTTTTTTTTATGATTTCTTTGGGATACAGGCCCAGTGGAGACACTGCCCTTTGGACAGAATTCCATATTGCTTTCTGGAATGCTTGGATCAATTTACAACTTCACCAACAATGAATTAGTGTCCCAGTTTTCTCACATCCCCTACAACATTCATCGTTATCTTTTCTTGTCATTTTAACCAATCTGAGACTTGTGTAGTGGTACCTAAGAATTGTCTTAATTTGCATTTCTCTGATAATGATTTAGAGCATTTTTTTCATATGACTAGAAATGGTTTTAATTTTTCATCAGAAAATTGTCTGTTCATAACCTTTAACCATTTATCAATTGGTGAATGGCTTGTAGTTTTATAAAGTTGAGTCAATCCTCTACATATTTTAGAAATGAGGCCTTTATCAGAACCCTTGGGTATAAAAATTTTGAAAAATTGTTCTTTAGAGGAAGGGAACCACCTAGGTATAATAAACACCTGGCTATTTTGTTGCAGTGGTTGCATTTAGGGGGGAAAAAAGCCATCTTTGATTTATGTTTACTTTATCATGAATGAAGAAGCATATAATAAGTGCTTATGATTACTCTGTACAAAGCCTTTACTACAAATAGGAAAGTTAGACAGTCTTTACTCTCCAGAAGCTCTCTTTCATTTTAATGAAAGGGTTTACCTGCAAATCACATAGGAAAATTCCATGGTCCATCTCAGTAATGCCTCTTTTAAAAAATTCTTTCTTTTTTAATGTCATCTCCCCCAATAAAATCATTTTACTTTCTAATATTGAACCTTTTGACCGTTAAAAGTACTTTGATGCCAAGAATTTTTTTTTGGGGGGGTGTCTTCAAAACCTGACATTGTTGCAGTTGCAGATTCAATTGCCAAGCTGATCTTTGCAGACATTGCTTCTCAGGGTGATGGCTTTGGGCATAAGACTGAAAACATAGCTATTCCAAAGACATTTGGCTTCAAGGTCTTGACCTATTTCCATGAAGGCTAGAGGCAAGCTGGTGGTAAAGATAATGGTAATGGTTGTATTTGCCTGGCATATGATACATACTCTATCTTTCTCAGGCTACCTCTTCAGCTCTGCTGGCTTGTCTGCCTTGTGTGTGGCAATTGGTGAGGATAATTGACTTCTTCTCCAGAGGAGTTATTTCCCTAAATGATGGCAGTAAAGGCTAGTCTAGAATTACGAGCAGTGGTCTGAAAGGTATTGCCATTCCCAAAGCTCCCTGTGTTGTGATCTGTCTGTGACAGTTGAATAGCACTTGTTCCTGGTGAAGTGGAAGGTAGATCCATTTTCTGCACTAATTTTTCTCCTCAGGGATGGATAGGGGGTTTGGATGGCATGGTTATTCCCAAGGCTTTGAGGCTTAAGTCAGGATAATGGCTTTAGGCACTGGACTGGAAACATGCTATTCCAAAGGTTCTTGGGTTCAGTGTCCTGGACTGTCTCAATCAACTTTGAGTTGATTGAGTGGTAGTGGTTTGACTTGTCTGACTTGTCCTTCCTCTACCAAAGATGTCTCTGAGAAGTTTGTGGAGATTTTAGTCTTATGTTGGGTCCCAGGGTACCTTCCAATCATATCTACAAACTTCTGCTCCTTTTCTCTGGTTAGGTATTACTAAAAAGCAGTCTTCATATTTGAATCATGAAATTTTAGAGCCTGAAGTAATCTTAGATATCATTGAGTCCAACTTTTTCATTTCATAGATGAACACCCTGAAAGCCAGAAAGAGTTAAAATGAGCTTTCTGAAATCAAACAGTTTGGGTTCCAAAGATCTGAAACACAAGGATCTGAATGTCTTTTTAAAAGCCAGAAACCTACTTTTAATGATTTTATGCACAAGATCTTAGAAGTGATAGTGTGTCAAAAGGCAATAAAACTGCATGAAACTTAAATGAAAACTAGGTTTATCTGTTAGGATTCTTACAAGGTGCCAAGTCAATTGAATTGATGAGATAATGATTCTCTAATTTACATGTACTTAGTGCTTACTATATAATTCTACAAGATTCACACCTTTAAGAAAGCATATATAAGGAGGAGCTCTCAGGGCCAAAGGACAAGCCCACTAGAAGCTCTCTGAGCCTCAGCCAGGATTCAGTCCCGGGTATTCACAAGCCAGAGAAGGTAGCTTAAGCTCTCTGAACCAAGACTACAGAAGGCCTCCAGAAAAACTAGCAGAGCCCCAATGAAGGAGACAATAAAGGATAATGGACTTTTAACTCCTGGTTGCATTTGGGGTAATTACACTGAATTGAAAAGAAGGCTGCCTCCAGAAGTCCCTCAAGAAACCTGCTCACAGAGAACATTATATTTTAAAGAAGAATATTATATTTATCAATGAACATGTATGTGGAACCCAAAGAGTTTACAATCCCATATAGAAGTTTACATGTTTATAACAATAGGACAAAGGAAGTAAGAGAAAACAAATCTCTACCTATAGGTATGGGAGGGGGAAAGGTACAATGAAGGTGGAGAAAGGCTAAAATCCCTTCTCTAGGGAAGAGCACAGCAATGGCAAAAGCATCATTGTGTTTCTCTCAGAACTGCTAGAATATGAAATAGAATGGTCTACTTATCTATGGAGGTCCCATTTTCACAAGCAGTTTCTCTGTGTAGTGCCAGCTGCTTGTCTTGACACCCAAGGATACCCAGGGAGTCTGGTTTGGGACACAGACAACACATTCTCTCAGCTTTATGGATGGACTTTGTCTCTGATATATTCATGTCCCCTTGCATACTCTGGGTCCTATGTTTCTGGAAAAGGTGGCAACTCAAAAAAATAAATTCAGAGGACTTCTTAACAGTCCTCAGCAAGTGTAAGAATCAGCTATTTGACAAACCAGTGACATTTGTTAATCAGTTCCATTTTAAGAAGTCATTTTTGCAATTTATTAATTACATTTTCATATTTCACCAGTGCCATTTAAATGATGGTGGCATGACAATACTTTTCTGATGATGGAGGAAACTGATCGGGAAGCAGTAGCAACAGCTGTCCAAAGAGTAGCTGGAATGCTTCAAAGACCTGACCAACTAGATAAAGTGGAACAGTATCGCAGAAGGGAGGCTCGTAAAAAAGCCTCAGTGGAGGCTAGACTGAAGGTATGAAATCAGTATAATCAAATGTGATGAGTTTCATTTTGGGATAAAACAAATGGTTTTATTTTCACATTTAGGTTCATTCTGTGATTGAATTTAATGTATACATAATATTTTTAACTATGCAGAAAAATGTAATGGTGCCAATTTTGCAAACTCAGAATTTACAATTATTTGGAAAAGAAGGGAATAGACATTTTTTGTGTGTTTAAAAGACCCTTTTCTAATACAAATTAATAGTGTAAAAAAGGATTAGGAGGATGCTTGTCATATTGAAGAGTATCACTTTTTAAATACTTTCAAATAGATAATTTCAATGATATGCATATGTATATATATATATATGTATGTATGTGTATATATATATGTATGTATGTGTGTATATATATAAAACCAAGAATTATTACAGTTTTCTGCATGAATTACTTATCCCTTCAACAGGCTTTTTACAGACCTTTACTAAGTTACTCTTTGTTGATTTAAATTGAGTTACTAAAAGTTTGTAGAGGCAATAAACATGTTAAAGGTTTTTAGTTTTTGGTGTTTTTTTTCAGACTGGGCTTTATTCCAGTTAGTCTGAATTGGTCAGGTTTTACTATCTTGAGTAACTGGGCAAACCAGCAGTTTTTCACGTATCTTTTCAATATGTCGAGCATCCTCCCAATCCTTTTTACTACTAGGTGAACAAATCATTTCATGTCTATTTGCTCTCAGTTTCCTCATATGTAAAATGAGGATAATAGTAGTTCTGCCTGGCACTGTTGTAAGGATCAAATGAAACAATAATTGTAAATCACTTAATACAGTGTCTGGCACATAGTAAATGCTATATAAATATTAGCTCTTATTTAATTAAGTCTGAGGCTCATTTCTTTGTAGTGACTGGATTCTTTTCATGTCCTCCAGTTATCATTAATAACAACTTTTTTGTTGTTTTCTCTAAAAAACTTAAATCTCCATTGCCACAAGTAGACAACTTTTGAAGGTACTACAACATCAGCAGGAGTCCACCTTGGTGTCACTTAATTGCTTTCCCTTTCTCTAGTTTCCACTCTAACTTCTAATAGTGTAGCCCATCTCTCAGGTGGTATCAACAGGGAGCATAGGAAGTTGAATCATATAATTTTATGTACAAATGGCTTCTTTCTGTGGACCAAACTCTTTTACATGCTGCTTCAGACATGCAGATCTGTTTATTATCCTGTTTATTGATTAAGGAGCACTGACACTTTCTGATGAATAGGAACCAAATTTATCTTTGGAGTTTCTAGAATAATGTACTGTACTTGGCTGCTGATGAATGCACTTAGAAGTTACAATGTCTCTCCTTCTTTTTAGGCTGCAATCCAGTCACAATTAGATGGTGTTCGGACTGGTTTGAGCCAGCTTCATAATGCATTAAATGATGTAAAAGATATACAGCAATCTCTAGCAGATGTCAGTAAAGACTGGAGACAGAGCATCAACACTATTGAAAATCTTAAGGATGTAAAGGATGCAGTAGTACAGCATAGCCAGCTGGCTGCTGCTGTAGAAAATCTCAAAAACATTTTTTCAGGTGAGTATGAAGATTATTTAATGTTTATGCTATAAATCTTTTTTTTTTAATTAATAGTTTTTGTTTACCAGATATATGCATGGGTAATTTTACAACATTGACAATTGCCAAGCCTTTTGTTCTAATTTTTCCCCTTCTTTGCCCCCCCCCCAAGATGGCAGGTTAACCAACACATGTTCAATATGTTAAAGTATAAATTAAATACAATATATGTATACATGTCCAAACAGTTGTTTTGCTGTACAAAAAGAATCAGACTTTGAAATTGTGTACAATTAGCCTGTGAAGGAAATCCAAAATGCAGGCAGACAAAATTAGAGGGATTGGGAATTCTATGTAGTGGTTCATAGTCATCTCCCAGAGTTCTTTTGCTGGGTGTAGCTGGTTCAGTTCATTACTGCTCTATTGGAACTGATTTGGTTCATCTCATTGTTGAAAATGGCCACATCCATCAGAATTGATCATCATATGGTATTGTTGTTGGAAGTATACAACGATCTCCTGGTTCTACTCATTTCACTCAGCATCAGTTCATGTAAGTCTCTCCAGGCCTTTCTGAATCATCCTATTGGTCATTTCTTACAGAACAATAATATTCCATAATATTCATATACCACAATTTATTCAGCCATTCTCAAATTGATAGGCATCCACATAGTTTCCAGTTTCTGGCCACTACAAAGAGGGCTGCCACAAACATTCTTGCACATACAGGTCCCTTTCTATAAATCATTTTTAATGGTATTTTACTTTTTCCAATAACATCTAAAGACAACTTTTAACATTTATTTAAACAAATTTTTAAGTTCCAGATTTTTTTCCTCCTTCTATTCCTGAAATGTTAAGCAATTTAATATAGATTATATATGTGCAATCATGTAAAACATATTTACAGATTAGTCATACTTTGAAAGAATAGGCCAAAGGAAAACAAAATAGACACAAAAAAGTGAAAATAGTGTGCTTCAGTCTGCATCCAGACTAAACTATCTTAAGTATAATGTAGCAGAATAGTACTAAATGCCCTCCGTTTAATATAGGAAAATTTTAGCTAGCATTATCCAAATTGCATTAGTACTTTGTCTCTTATTGTCTGGACCCATTACATTGTAGGTATTCTTTAATTTAATTTTTTTTTTATTTTTTTTTTAAATTTTTTATTATATATATATTTTTATAATATTATCCCTTGTATTCATTTTTCCAAATTATCCCCCCCTCCCTCTATTCCCTCCCCCCGATGACAGGCAATCCCATACATTTTACATGTGTTACAATATAGTCTAGGTACAATACATGTGTGTGAATATCATTTTCTTGTTGCACAATAAACATTAGAATCCGAAGGTACATGCAACCTGGGCAGACAGATATTAGTGCTAACAATTTACATTCACTTCCCAGTGTTTCTTCTCTGGGTGTAGCTACCTCTGTCCATCATTGATCAACTGGAAGTGAGTTGGATCTTCTTTATGTTGAAGATTTCCACCTCCATCAGAATACATCCTCATACAGTATTGTTGTTGAAGTGTATAGTGATCTTCTGGTTCTGCTCATTTCACTCAGCATCAGTTGATTTAGGTATTCTTTAATTTTAGATACTTTGCATTTATGGAAATCTCATTTTAAAGTACAAATCTTGATTGCACATGCATTGCATTCTGATTGATAAAATATTTATACAGTATCTATTCACAGTTTTGGATATTGATGACTACTATCATGTGAGTGAGCCACGTTAGTGAGAAGTGACATATTTTGTTAGGCTATATTGAAGGAGTGCAACAGAGTACAAAGCCATGTAAAGAAGCACATATTGCCTTTATTGAATTATCACAAATTTAACTTTTCTCACAATTTGTAATCATCTCAAAGTAATGCTTATAAACATTGTCATTGTCTTTATTAGGTAACTCCCCTAGGACATTGCCAAAAAAGTGTTGCTCTTCAATATATCAGTGCCACCTTCAAAGGTGCCTGCTAGGATAATGTCCAAGCTAAGAAAGCGAAAGAAACTGTGGAATTAGGATATCATAGAATTTTAGAATTAGAAGGAAATTGAAGTTTTCTAGTCTAGTTTTTTAATTTAATTTTACAGATGAAGAAACTGAAATGCATAAAGCTTCTTGTTTTCTCAAGTTCACAGAGCTAGTTAATGGTAGACCTAGGAGTACAAACTAGGCCATTTGACTTCTTAGACTGTATCCTTAGGTCTATATCACACTGCCTTTCTATATGGAACAATGCCTTAATGACCTTTCATTCTGTGTAACTTGGGGCAAGTCACTTAGATGACATATCTTATTTTATGTTGCAATATACTTTTGTGTTATTGATATTTTAAGTCAAGTAATATCTGTTTAAAAAATAATACCCCTTACTCTTTCCTGCTATTTGTGACATTTACTTTTAATACTCAAAAGAATAGAAAAGATGATTTGCTATTTTATTTTTGCTGGGAAAACTAGAAAACATTTCTTCTTTTGGTAAGCAAACTAAGCCAGAATTGGGATTGGGTTATTTATTTATTTGTTTGTTTGTTTATTTAGTTCAGGCAATTGGAGTTAAGTGACTTGCCCAGATCACATAGCTAGTAAGTAGTAAGTGTTGAAGGCTACATTTGAACTCAGATTCTCCTTATTATAAGACTGGTGTTCTATCCAGTGCATCTATTTGCCCCTGGGATAGAGGTTTTAAGAGGGTGCTTTTTGGTCTTAATCTTCTATAAACACTATAATTTTATCTAATCAGTTCTGTAGATGTTAGCTTTTTGTTTAAATTGTTTTCCTTTCATCATTTTATATACTATTTTAATTCTTTTTTTTCCCTCCTTAGTACCAGAGATTGTCAGAGAAACTCAAGACTTAATTGAACAAGGAGAATTTTTGCAAGCCCATCGAAAGCTCATGGACCTGGAATGTTCTCGGGATGGTTTGATGTATGAGCAGTACCGAATGGATAGCAAGAATACTCATGACATGACTCTCATCAAACTTTATTTTGGGGACATGGAGAAACTTTCTGAGGAGTTAGGCAAGCAGCTCTGGATGGTTTTGCAAAGGTCCTTAGTTACTGTTCGCCGGGATCCTACCTTGCTTGTTTCAGTTGTAAGGATAATTGAAAGAGAAGAAAAAATTGATAGGCGTATGCTTGACCGGAAAAAGCAAACTGGATTCATTCCTAGTGGGAGACCCAAAAAGTGGAAAGAAAAAATGTTTAATATTTTGGACAGAACTGTGACAACTAGAATTGAAGGTACCCAAGCAGATACCAGAGAATCTGACAAAATGTGGCTTGTTCGTCACTTGGAAATTATACGGAAATATGTTCTTGATGATTTACTAGTTGCAAAAAACCTAATGGTTCAATGTTTTCCTCCTCATTATGATATTTTCAAAAAACTTTTAACTATGTACCATCAGGCTTTGTCCACACGCATGCAGGAACTTGCTTCAGAAGATCTAGAAGCAAATGAAATTGTTAGCCTCTTAACCTGGGTTTTGAATACTTACACAAGGTAAGATGAAGTTTATATTTATTCCCTTAGCATTTATAAAACAAGTAATGCTGTGTGTGTGAGGTGCTAAAAGAATAGAGAAAAAACATGTGATTTTAATCTATTAAGATGTTTTTTAAAATATTTTATTTTTCTGAACTTGATACCAACAAAATGAATATTTTCACATATAAAAAATAATAGAAGAGCATATATGAAATTAGGAATCTGTATTAAGTACAACATTTTTAAAGTATATCATAAATTTGGCACATTAGTTGTAAAGTTGTCCTGCTTGTCTTTGAACTTTGAACTTCCTTCTTTTCTAGGCTGAATTTTTAAGAATATCATAGACATTCTTTTCTTATTTTTTTTTTTAACATCACAGTCCCTAAATTATTCTTCTTACAATTCTACCCTATTTTACCCATTTTTAAAATCCTCTCTTCAGAAAATAACCATAGTCAAACAATGTGTACTTCATTCTATACCTCTATAATAACATTTCTCTGTGTAGAGGTGAGAAGCTTACTTCATTATTGGTCTTCTTCATCACATCTGATCATTGCTTTGAGGAATATTCTTAAGTTATTCAGAGTTCTTTTTCTTTACAGCATCAGTCCTCAAACTTTTTAAATAAGGGGCCAGTTCACTGTCCCTCAGACTGTTGGAGGGCCGGACTGTAGTAAAAACAAAAACTCACACTCTGTCCCCGCCCCTCAACCCATTTGCCATAACCTCGCTGGCTGCATAAACGTCCTCAGCAGCGGCATCTGGCCCACAGACCATAGTTTGAGAATCCCTGCTTTTGGGTGTCAGGTTCTCCTTAGAATTGAAAGAGAATTTCAGGTGACTAGTGTAATTCCTCACCAAAAAATGAGTCACATATTCAGCATCCTCATCCAGCTTTTAGAATAATTCTCCTAGCTAATAGTGAATCAATATGTTTATTTTTCCATAGTCCTTCAAACATTTATCATTTCCTCTCATCTCAGACAGTGTACATGAGGTAGAATCTAAAGAGTTGTTTAATTTTGATTTCATTACTTATTTGATTTCATTAGTAATTTGGAAGTTTTTCCTATGGCTCCAGATAGCCTGGGTTTCTTTCCTTGAGAACTACCTTTTATATAAAAAAACCTAAACAACAAAACTAAACAAACAAAACTACAAACCCATTTAACAGTTGAAGATCTTTCCTTTTTCTTTATTATGTTATGCATTTGGAGCTTGTTTTTGCTGTAGTATAAGATGTTGGGCAAAACCCAATTTCTTCCAGATTGCTTTTTAGTTTTACCAGTAGTTTTTGTCAAATAGTAAACCCATGTGTTCCTTTTACTATGTAGATTTTCTGATTTTTTTTCATGATCAGCTTTTCTATTTTTTTAATCAATACCAAATAGTTTTAATGGTTATTATTCTGTAATAAAGTTTAATATCAAATACTGTTAGACCTCCATTTTTTACTCTTTTTCATTATTTTCCTTGAGATTACTGTTCATTTGTTCCTTCAGTTGAATTTTACTATCTTTTCCCAGCTCTGTGATATAATCTTTGGATAGTTTTATTTGCTACTGATTAAGTAATTTAAGTAGTATTGTCATTTTTATTATATTGGCATGATTCAATCATGTGCATGACTGTTAGGTATTGAGTATTTATTAAGCTCTTACTATATGCCAAGCACTATGCTAAATGTATAAAAAAATGGCAACGACATCATCTCCTCCCTGAAGGAAATTATATGACCGGGACAAAATGCAAAATTACATACATAATAGGTAATGAATACATGAAAAGTAATCTCAAAGGTAAGATACTAACCATGTGGAAGACCAAGAGAGTCTTCTTAAAGATGGTGAGATTTGAGCTAACAGCATTGTAGGCATGAAGGACATAGAACCATGAAGTTAGCCTTAGTGAATGAGATGATAGTAGCACCATTAATAATAATAATGTCTCTAATTATTTAATTCTTTGATTATTTCTTGGGAGGGGGGAGAGAAGGGGGAGAGAGAGAGAAAGAAAGAGGGAGGGAGAAGGGTGTGTGTGTGTGTGTGTGTGTGTGTGTGTGTTATAGCTGGGCTCCCAAATATTTTATACATTATATAGTTATTTTGAGTGGAATTTTTCATTCTATATCTTTTTTTTTTTTTTTTTTTTTTGTAATATATAGAAAGGCCAGTGGTTGTTGTGAGTTTATTTTATATTCTGCTCCTTTGCCAAAGTTACTTAAAACTTTTTTTTACTTGTCTCCTCTGTTTATTTACATTTATTCTGAGCCAGTTAGGGCCCTAA
This sequence comes from Sminthopsis crassicaudata, assembly GCF_048593235.1. Taxonomy (NCBI): domain Eukaryota; kingdom Metazoa; phylum Chordata; class Mammalia; order Dasyuromorphia; family Dasyuridae; genus Sminthopsis; species Sminthopsis crassicaudata. The sequence continues at coordinate 351,105,170 of NC_133617.1, read as the reverse complement.
CTGACCAAAGTTGGATTTGGCCTAGGCTCTCTTGTTGACCAATCAATGGAAGCCAAAATTATTTGGGTTTAAGGCCATTGCCCTTAAGAAATCTAGTCCATAAATCCCAAGATATGTTGCAAGGTTTCAGTGATCAAAAAAATGTTTTTAAATTATGTTGTGTTTCACTTATCAAAATACTTTTTTAAAAAACCCCTTAAAAACAAACAGACAAACAAACAAACAAAAAAAAACACCAAGCTTACAGACTCTGTTAAGAGATTCTAAGTGCATCAGGAAGGTTTTCCTGTAAGAAGTGATCATCTGAACTGAGCATGGAAGAAAACTGAAAATCTTATGGATTTATAAGTCAAACAAGGACAAGTATGGTTATAAACTTATTGCTAAAAATAGCTAGTATATTAATTTGGCTGGAACAAAGATTGCATGAAGGAGAGAATTGTCTGGAATTTTCTATTAAAGGACTGGTTTTGATACGATTTGTATTGCTGATGTAGTTTAGGCAAATTGAAATATTTTTAATTTTCAATCTTATCACGAATTTGGGAAAGTTTTTTGGCTTCTTTTTCATCTGTAAAATGGAAATAATAATTACTTCAAAGGAACAGATTGTAAAGGGCTTTAAATACCAAGCTGAGTAGTTTGTATTTTACCCTAAAGGAAATAGGGAACTACTGAAACTTCTTGAGCAAGTTATCAACATTATCAGATCTTTGCTTTCAGAGATTATTTGACACCTTTGAAGAATGGATTGGAAGACTGCTAAGGAGGTATTGCAGTAGTCTGGATTAAAGATGATGCAGGGACTGAGGTAGGGTGGTGTAATATGAATTGAGAGAAGGGGACATTAAAACTACTAAGGTAGAATTGACAGAATTGGACAATTGATTGGATGTGGGGAAGAGGTAAAGGAGAAAGAATAATTGAGGATGACTGAGGTTGCGAATTTGAATAACTAAAAAGATTTCAATTCTCTCAAAAGAAATAGGGGATTTTGGAAAAAAGGATAGGTTAAGAGAAAAAATTACTAAGTTCTGCTTGATACAAAGTAAGTATAAGATGCTTGTGGGATATCCAGTTTGAGATTATTGCAGAGAAATTATAATAAAGGTCTGGAACTTAATATAGAAATTAGAGTGGATAAATCTATGATGGGAGTCATTTGCACAGAGCTGCTAACTGAATTAATAAGAACTGTTGAAGTCACCAGTGATAGTAAGGAGGAAAGAATGTCTAGGATTAAATCTTAGAGTATGTGGGTAGAATATGGATGATTATCTCACAAAGGAAATTAAATCCTTTGGTGGGGAACCAAAAGAGAGGAATGTCTGAACTTGTGAGGAGGAAAGAGTATATAAGAGGAAGGAGATGGTCAGTACCAAAAGCTTCAGGGAAGTTTTTTTTTTTTTTTTTAAAGGACTCAGAAAAGGTTATCAGCTGTAGCAATTTAGAAATTGCTGCTAACTTTAGAGAGAGCAGTTTTAGTTCAGTGGTACAGTTTGAAGCCACATTCAAAGGTTTATAACTATTTGTTTCTAATTACATACATTAGCAAACTGTGTTTTTTGAATTTGTTTGGTTTTTGTCATTTGTCCTTGTGTTCTCTCATCATTTATCATTCTTCACTGCTCTATTAATCCATCCCTAATGTTTCATACAAACACACAAAAACCATTTCTAATGTGCTGTGACCTGGGAAACAAGATTATCACATTTGTCAAGAGTTGTGCAAAAATAAAAATAAATCATCTCCTAAAAGGCCCAAGGGATTGTCATTTAATAACATGTATGGATTTTGTGACATCTCAACTTTTGGGGCTTTGAGGTCTCTGTTTTTTTGCTTTTTTGTCCTCATTTTTAGTCTTATATATAAATCTTATATATGTCATATATAAATCAGTGCTTAATTTGAATAGCTCAACTACGTAATAGCCTAAAAAAAAAAATCAAACAATTCTAATAGCCAAATTATATAATTAGCCTGACACACAAAATATAAATACTATGATGACGTGTGTGTGTGTGTGTGTTTAACCATACCACTCTGCTTTTTACATAGAATATTGGATTTTCCCAGGAGGCTATTTAACTGACATGAGAAGGGAGGAAAGAGGGTGTGACCTGGGCTTTTATTCTCATTTTTAGTCATTTGATCATGGTATGGTCAGTATAATGTTTGCCTTATTTGGTTTTTGTGAAATTCAAATAGGATAATGTATGTGGACCATTTGTGAACTCTATAAAAGTAGATGGAAGGTTGATGATGAGGCATTATTATAGCAAGAGAATACAATGAAGCATTAATTCATTTGGTATATTCTCCATTTGAGATTTTTCTTTTTAAAATATGGATACTATTTTTAAATTTTACATTCAAAATTCACTTGCAATTTCTGTTAGGATTAATTTTTAGACCAAAATGAATGGTAATATATAGCAATATGGAGCAAAAAAAAAAAAAAGCAACATTTCCTGTGACTTAAGAGTTTTTTTTTTCCCTTTTCTTTCTTCATTTGTAATTGGTCAATCTTGTTTTGGTACAATGTAGTGCAGAAATGATGGGAAATTTGGAACTGGCCCCAGAAGTGGATATAAATACCTTGCAGCCCTTAATTTCACAAAATGTGGTTTCTGACCTTCTCGACACATATATGTCAACGCTTACAGTGAGTAAACTGGCATGTGCAATTGCATGCAAATAAGACCTGTTCTATAGTAATATTAATATTAGTAAATAATATGTGGCTCTCAGTAGCTTTAATGTATACATAGTAAATAGTTTTAACATAATAGCTGTCAAAGGGGGAAAAAAAAGCTGCCTTTAAAATGTACTTTAGAAGGTTTTAAGGATGTTTATGTCCAACCTTTGCTTCTTTTTATTAGTGTCTCTTTGACATCTGAAATAGGATGCAAGGTACATTTTCCTATTAGGCTTTGAAATTTATGGTTGAAAGTAGCAAATGATATAGCTTCTTCACTGAAGCTGAACTTAGAAATGTTAATGTGTCAGTTGATAAGCAGAATTGACTAAAAATCCCATACTTCTTAAACTCCTGCTCTGGAGACTTCCCTGATTTAACTTCTGTTAACATATTGAATACAAGAGAGAGGTAATATAAAAGAAGGGGAAGAGACTTTAGGGAGCAGAGGTTGATTCTTACTTTCACTGTTAAATGAGCAGTCAGGCAGAATTTAAGGTAATTCATCTGTTAAAATGGACTCTGCTTAAACCACAAAAATACTTTCTTCATAAAGCTTTACAAGTATTCTTATGAAGTTGGGTAGAAGAGGGACAAATCTAACTTTGTGTGGTTGTGGAAGTCAAAGGTAGTGAACAAAAAAAAAAATGAGGAGCCTCAGAAGACTGATAATTTTTAAGGGGAAGGTAAAGGACAGCATTGAGCAATTACAGTTCTAAATGAAGTCAGTAAACATCTGCCCTAATAAAAAGGAACATTTTGCATGACTGGCCCATGTTTGTCATCAATTATGATGAATTCAAAGTTTGCTTTAAGCTTCTGCCTTCCAACATTGTTTAAATAAACTGTATTAGGAAAGCTTTCTTATTTTTTCTGTAAATCTAATTATAAATTCTTTCTGCTGACTTCACTCCTCCTCTAGACCTCATTTTGATTACAATATTATGTTCAGTCTATCTGTTGTTTTTCCTGTTCATCTTTTAGACTTTATATTTTGATCATGCTACTTTCCTTAGCTTCATTTTTTGAAAATTGACCAAATTTACTGAGAAAGTTCAAGAGATTTCAGTGAGATTTCAGTTTCACTCATACTGTCCACTGTGGCTTTTCACAGTTGGAGAATGAACACTGATTTAGTCATTTTTGCCTTTTTTAGAAATGTCTTGGTTTTTTTTTTCCCCATTGTTATATTATCTTTCCTTCAGTCAAACATTATTGCCTGGTTACGAAAAGCACTAGAAACTGATAAGAAAGACTGGATTAAAGAAACTGAACCTGAAGCCGATCAAGATGGTTTCTATCAGACTACACTCCCTGCTATTGTTTTCCAGGTAGGATCCATTGCTGGCATTTTTGTTCATTGTTCCTGATTTATGAGTACATTGAATCTGTATATAAAACCAAAACTTTTAAACGTCGCTTTCTTACCATTCAGAGTGAAGAATGTTATAATGGGAGATCATATTAATTCCTTTGTTTTATAGATGTGAAAATAATAGTTGCAGCAAGATCATACTTTGCTTGGAAGCCATCTAGTATTAGTATTGCTAATCTTACCCTGCCTCACAACTGTGGAATCATCCTTGATTTCTCTCTATCTCATTCAGTCTACATATGCAGTTAGACCACGACATCTTTTATATACTTTGTTTTCTCTCCTCTTGCATAAGTGCCACTGTATTTCAGGCCCTTGTCATTTCCCATCTGAGCTCTTGGTCCAGGGCCTTTCCATCATAAGGTATTTGGTAAATGCTTGTTGAAATGAATTGAAGCAGTCAAATTTTCCTTTCATGAGGACCTATAACACAAACAATAATACATGATTAAGACAAATATGATTTTATCCTGAACCACTTGAGTTGCTGCAGAACATATCTTTTCAAATAAAGACCTGGGGGACTGCTGTTTTTGCCATGGCCATACATTCCATAATGCAGTAGGTGCCAGTTATCCCGAATTCTGTCTAAATGAAATATAGTGAATTCTGAATTTGTGATTACCATTCTTAAAAATATTAAGTTTTATAATTTAAGTATGTCAACCAGGAATCATTTGACATAGTAAATTTAATCCAGGATGATTGATTATTATTAGATGTTAACAACATATCCTGTATATGTTATCTCTAAATTGTAGATTTAATTTTTTTTTAAATTCAGTATTGTCAGGTAAAGTTGTTTGTCTCTTTATTATTCATCATTTTATTAATTCATCTTCTTGCCTGGGGACAAAAGATTATCTTATATATTTGCCCTGGTTATGACCAAGAGTTATGACTTAACTCTTAGTTTCCTGCCATTACTTCTTATTCTAAGTAAGAAGTCATCTAGTTTTCCTTACCCTCCTCTTTTCACCTCCCTAGGACATTGTTTCCTAAAACCAACCATACTGTGTATGACATTTGTAAATTCTTTGCAAAGCTTTATTTGTTTTCTGTATCCTTACCGGCAGCCCAAAGCCCTGTGAGTGGAAGCTAGGAAGAAGAAAGGGCCCAGGTATGGTACCAGTAGTATGTACAAAGGAGGAATCAGTTTTTTAAGTTATAAGGACTTTTATTATTATGCTTTTGTGAACTAATAAACTTTGCCACAGGCTAGTGTTGGCTTACCCTAGTGATGTGAAAAATTCAACAGAGCTTTATAAGGTTTTCTAGAGGAGGCTGCTTCTTGTCCTGCTATTATTGGTTGTTTGTAGTTAGTTGTGAACCTCAGAAACATAATCACCAGTGAGGACTTTGTGTACAGTGTTCTAGAAGTAGGTTAACTATTCCCAAAATGCAATATGGAAAGTGAATAGTATTACTGACTGGAAGATTAAGTAATAGAGGTTACATATCCTTTAGTTCATCATATTTGGCATATGTGGACTTCTCTTCAAAGATAAGGCCAGATTTTAAAGATTTCTGTATTGTAAAAAGAGTTTGATCTATAAATGTTTTAGTGAATTGCTAAATAAATAGCAAAATTCATCTTAAATTGTGATTTTAGATGTTTGAACAGAATCTTCAAGTTGCTGCACAGATAAGTGAAGATTTGAAAACCAAAGTGCTTCTTTTATGTCTTCAGCAAATGAATTCTTTCTTGAGTAGGTAAGAATTTTTGTTAATATGCTTTCTTTAAAAAGTGTTACTTTCTGTTAATTTGTCTGATACTTTGGAAAAAGTCAATTGGTTTATTTTTATTCTTGTTTAGAAATTGAAAATTTTAGATGCAATTGGGCATTATGGCTTCCTTTTGAAGCTAATTGTAAAGCTTTTTAGATAGCAGATCCTATATCTTGGTATATTTTACCCAATTTAAATCATGACACTATTAAGTTTAAATTCTGGCTCTTATCTCATGGACTGAGTACCTTCTGCTATTAATCTTTTCATTTAGCCCATATTATTGTTATGCATTTAAAAAGGAAAATTGCCATTTCTTACTAATGAGAGGAACCCCCCCCCCCCGCAAGGCTGGGGTTAAGTGACTTGCCCAGGGTCACACAGCTAGGAAGTGTTAAGTGTCTGAGACCAGATTTGAACTCAGGTCCTCCTGAATTCAAGGCTGGTGCTCTATCCACTGCGCCACCAAGCTGCCCCCATCGAGCTTGTATGTTAAAGAGTGAAAGAAGACATATATACAAATAACTGGTGTAAGGGAAAATTAGAAATTGGTGCAAGAAATTAATTCAGCTAGATACAGTGTAATCTCATTTAGTGCCATTAAAGAATCCAATAAAGTGGTTGAATTTATTTATATTTACACTCTTCAAAGTTATGATTATGTAAAATTATGTTTTAAAAATTGGCTGTATCCCAAAAAATTGGCTGCAAATTCAAATAATGTAACCACTTTAAGGGATTTATTATTTGCCTTAATAGGGATCTATTATTGTTGAACTGTTGAAAGAAAAGAGGAAAGAGGGATTATCGTTTTTACTTAAGATAAATAGGAGAGTCAGGGAAAGCTTTATAGAGGAGATGACTCATTAATTGGGCTTTGAAGGAAGGACTTCAATGGACAGAGAAGAAGAAAACTCATTCATCTTCACAAAGCTGTTCCATGTATCTGAAATGTCACATATTTTAAGGAGTGTTGCACGAAAGAAAGCTAGAAGGTCATTTGGAATATTACTGTGAACAGCCTTGAAAGAGGATCAAAGCTTTTTACTAGCAGGCAGCAAAATTTTCGATAGCGTGTCCTGTAAATCCATGAATGAAACAAATCATTGGTGTCTTCTTCTTTCTTTTCCTTCTTCTGCTGTTTCTTCTCCCTTCTTTCTCCTTCTTCCTCTTCCTTTTCTTCATCTTCATCATCATCATCTCAGGTGAAAATCCTATATAAAGATAATTTGCAATGAGCAGAATTTTTATATCATGCTTTAGGAATCAGCTCTTCAACATTAAAAGTAATTATACAGAATTTAGATGTGATATTTTAGAAGGGATTTTTGCAATAAGTGGAAAATTTGTTTACATGACTTTCATGGTCCCTTGCTATTTTTAGTCAGGTATCAAATTAGTAGAGGCTCTACTTAGGTGAGAAATAATCAGCAATAATAGAATAATCTTCCATTGCTTAAATCTTTCCAGTGCTTAGCATATTGTAGGCACTTATGAATTAGATTAATATAAGTAATCAAAATATATTTACTTGGAAAGATTCAACATCTAAGTAAAGGTGACTAAAGAACCACTATAGATACAAAATGATCATAATTTTAAAAATGTCCTTGATGCTAAACTTGGTATTTTATTTGGGTGTGTGGTTTTATTTCCTCAGATATAAAGATGAGGCACAATTATATAAAGAAGAGCACCTAAGAAATCGGCAACATCCACACTGCTATGTTCAGTATATGATTGCAGTCATCAACAATTGCCAGACCTTTAAGTAAGTTTTACTCTTATTACTTGTGAAAATCAACTAATTAATAAGGAAATATATAGAATAGCTATCTTATCAAACAAAAGATTGACTGCAACAAATCTTTTTTTGTTACAGAGAGTCAATAGTCAGCTTAAAAAGGAAGTATTTGAAAAATGAAACAGATGAGGGAGTCTCAGTGTGCCAACCTAGCATGGATCTGATCTTAGATACCATTGCAAAGGATGGTTGTAGTAGCCTGCTAGATGAAGTCTTCCTGGATCTGGAGGTTAGTGCTTTTCTTAATAATTCTCTAGTTTAATATGTAAAAGATTGCTCACATGTTTATGTGCTAAACATTGTATTATTCATTATTCTATTATAGTTAAGAAACTTTTGTCTGTCTTGGATTTTTGGAGTATATTTCCTAAATCTGATGTGTTTAATTTATATTTCTATGTTATATAAAATATAAATAATATTAAAAGATAGGCTGTTTAATGAATTTCAGGAAAAATAAGGGGAAGAAAAAGAAAAAAATCTATTCTTGAGCATAGGATATACTCAGGAATGTAATTTACAAAGTATAAGGACTGTACCACATCCTACTTCCTGACTCCATGCTTTTGTATTACCCTTCTGCACCTGGAATGTATTTCTTTTTCACCTCTCTGCTTTGTGGAATCCTTTGCTTCCTTCAAAGCATAACTGCATTATGACCTCCCAAAGAAGGTATTCACTTTTGTATATACTTACTTAAGAATTATCCCACCTCAACCCCTCAGCAGGGTGAGCTTCTTGAGAGACCAAGATCATTTTCTCTTTTTGTATCTCCATTACTTAGCATAGTTGTTTGCATATAGTAGGTGCTTAATAAATGTTTATCGAATTGAAGAAAATCATACTGTTAACATTTCCTTTAGCATTTTTAGCCTTACCTTCTGAAAATTCATCCTTTAATTGAAGAAATATTTATTGAACACCTAATGTGGCGGATGCATAAAACTATTAATTACTAATTACTATTACAAAATTACAAAAATAATATTTTTGGGGGTTACAAAGATTTATGTAACATGATCCCTATCCTTATTTAGAAAAATAACATAGACATTAAAAGTTAATTAATAATGTAAAATGCTATATAATTGTCCAATATATGTTATTTTGATCAAATTGGTTGAAACCTAATTTAGTTTGGTCCTAACATTTAAATAGATTTTGAAGTTCTATGGGAAGGAATTTTGGCCATTTAAGGAAAGTTTCTGAAGTAATTTTTTTATCTGCTCTAAGGTATAAAAGAATTTGTGTCATTAGCAAGATTCTATTAGAAAAATAAATCATCACTGCATATAAAGTTCAGTTATTTATCACTAAGGAAAGTCAAATATGTAAATATGTATGGTACTTGGTTTTATAGTCATTTATTTTTCTTGAAATCTCCTCGACCTTTTTTTTTTTTTTTTTTTTAAGTAGAACTATGACTTTTGGATTCTGTGACAGGTTGCTGCTATAGCGAGTAATATGAATGAATGAAAGAAAAAATATTAATCACAGTGCTTACTGGGCACTGTGGTAAGTAATAGTAGGGATAAAAATGTAAAAAGAAGAAGGTCCCTGCCTTCAGAGAGCTAACATTCTAATAGGGAAAATATCACATAGAGGGTGTGGTAGCCAGGGAGGGGGTTTTGATTTGAAGTCATTGTGATAATGAATAGAATTAGAGGGTAATAAAATGATATACCCTTTTTCATTAACATATATAATCATATATAAACATAATGTAATTAACATAATATATATATATTGTATTTAACATATACTTTAACATATTTAACATGTATTGTCTACCTGCCATCTGGGGGAGGGGGTGGGAGGAAGGAAGGGAAAAGTTGGAACGGAAGGTTTCGCAAGGGTCAGTGCTGAAAAATTACCCATGTATATATCTTGTAAATAAAAAGCTGTAATAAAAAAATGGTATTATTGTTCTAAATTTGGAAGGGGCAGGAAAGGGTATACCTGTAGCAACAGCTTATAGGATGGCAACTTGATGAACTAAGTATAAAGTGAAACAAAATTGGACCTCATTAAGTATAGTGACTATATTAAACACAGTCAGAAGAGCATGTGCCTAGTGGACAGGGGGCATAAAAAGAAATAGGTTGACAGAGCAGGTAGTTTAGGGTTACTCTCAAAGAATCTTAAGTTATCAATATGTTGCCAATCTGGATTAGGATTTGAATATTTTGGAATTCTCTACATCAACGAAATCATTGGTCCAAACCCAAAATGCTCTAAGAAAACCAAACCCAGTTAGGATAAACTAAATAATTTCACAGAATTTATACATTTTCTTCAAATAACCAGATCAACATTTTTATTCAGACCTATAAAAGTCAGATGCTGTTTAATAGTTATTAGTGTTTCTTTCCTGTTAAAAATGGAAATTGTTGGGACAGTTAGATGGCACAGTGGATAGAGCACCAGCGCTGAAGTCAGAACTACTTGAGTTCAAATGTGGCCTCAGACAATTAAACTTCCCAGCTGTGTGACTCTGGGCAAGTCACTTAACCCCAATTGCCTCAGAGGAGAGAAAGTAAATTGTTTGAGACATATAAATTATTAAAGTATTATTAAATACTTCTCTTTTGGAAATTTTGAATATGTCAGATGTAATGTGTAAATAAATTATGTTATACATTCTTCCAATAGAATGTTGATTTAAAGGTGTTAGAGTATAGTAATTTTTCATTTCTAGAAATAGAAGAAAAGTTGAATTTAGTTTATATGTTACATAGTTGATAATTAAATTAAAGAGTAAACATAAAATTTTCTATAGATTAAAATTTGAATTTTTTTTTTTTTTTAGCCACATCTCAGTGAGTTGCTGACAAAGAAATGGTTGATGGGGTCAAATGCTGTGGATACAATTTGTGTTACTGTGGAAGATTATTTTAATGACTTTGCTAAAATTAAAAAGCCCTATAAGAAGGTAAGAATAAAACATGTTCACATGGGGAAATTTTCATAACTATTTTTCATACTTTTATTAAAATTTAGGATAAATATTTTTATTAAATATTTTATTTATTACTTAATTGCCATTTGTAGAGATGGACAAAACATCATAGATTAAGTTCACAAAAGTACAATACATAGAGTCTGCACTTTAACCTACATACTGCTCTTAAAATACGTTTGCTCAAGTACTTACTCCCTTACTCAACCAATTCCTATGACTTCCTGTTGCCTCTAGGTTAAAATAAAAACTCCTTTTTATAGTCCTAAACAACTTGGCCTGAGCCTGTCTTTTGAGTCTCATTGGTTATTTCCCCCCTAATGTCTTCCAGCCACACAGACTTTCTGTTCCTCATCCATGTTACCCACTTCCCTATCCCTGTGCCTTTGTACTTGCATCCCCCATATCTGGAATTTACTCCCACCTTATCCTCATAGAGTCCATCTTTTTCTTTCAAGATACAACTCAGTCGCCTTCATCTGTGCATGAATCCTTTCTTCATTCTCCACCCCAACTCTTAGTGTCCTCTCTCTCTAACTACCTTAGGTTTAACTGCTCTCTATTTTGTATAAAGCGTGTGGGTGTGCACATGTGTGTGGTCTTCTCCCAAACAATGTAAGCTCCTCAAGAGTAGGACCTTTAGGTGCGCCCTGAGCAAAGAATTTCATGGCAGTGAGACACTGAAGGATCAAATGGGGAACAAAATGAACACCTATTAATTCTCTATTAGTGAAGACTCTGTGAGGTCTCAAAGCATCTTTCCTGCTGTCTTAGATCACAGATTCTCCAGGGGAACAGCCTTCTCCCAGTCCAGCTATTCTCTATATTCTGACTGTATTCAATGAACTACCATCATGTTTTTCCACTCTTTATCCCTTCAGATTGTTCTCTGCCATTCAGAAGTAAAAACTTTGAAAGTGTATACAATCCTTAACAAAGTAGAAAGAAAATAATATATATACTGCCGTAACTTGTGGAAATCTCATATGTTTTTCCCCTGCAGAAAATGACATTTGAAGCTCACCGCAAGGGTAGTAGTAGAGTACATTAGAGCCATCATGCAGAAGCGAATCTCTTTCAAGAATGCTGAAGAACGCAAAGAGGGTGGCGAAAGGAATGATCAAAGAAGCAGAGCAATTCAGATTCTTGTTTAGAAAACTTGCTTCTGTAAGTGTTTTAGGTCTGTAGCTTTGTTAATTCACTTTTAGTTTTAGCTTATGATTTGATATTCTCTAGTTGTGTGGGATGTATGTGTGTGTGTGTGTGTGTGTGTGTGTGTATGAGAGATTTACACACTTGGGGGCCCAGCTGAATGGAGGAACTAGAAACCAAGTGATTACTTAATCTTTATTTTTGTGTGATCAAAATAGTATTCTGGATTTTGGATAAGTCAAAAGTTGAAGGAAAAAGTGACAGAAAAAATTAATAAGTACAATTAAGAGCATGCAACTATTAAAAAGAAAGCCTTTCTCTAAATTCATATGCTGAAGCATATTTAGACAAATGGAAGAGTTTATTTTAAAAACAAAATCTGAGAAGATTACAGTAAAGGCAAAAGCATTCCCATATTGACCAGATGAGGCTTCCACTAGTCAAGGTGGCACATTGCCAAATTCTGTATGATTTCATATCAAGCAATAAATATTAGTCATTTTATGGCCGATCTTAATGCTTTATAGAATTGTGGCTTTAAATTATTATTACTGATGGTTATTCATAAAGGAAAGATAGATTGCTTATGTGACCCCGGGCAAGGCATTTCATCTCTCATACTCAGTTTCCTCCTTTGTAAAGTGAGGATATATTTGCACTACTTGCATCTTTGTCTCATTTTAAGGTTTGCAAAACACTCATCTTAGAATAATCCTGTAAAGTGGGTAGCACAAGTATCATCATTCCCATATTGCAGCTGTGGAAGCTAAGTCTCAAGAGTTGCAAATTCCTTTCCTAAGTAACACAGCGAGCAGTCTGAAGCCAGGACCCAAGGACGATGTTCCTTCCACTGAATGTCACTGGGTCCTTGTCAACTTAAGCCCACTGAGGAATTGAAGGAGTTGCGTGCTATTAGCCATCTTACTATTTATAGCATAAAGAAGGGAGGTATTTTTTGTTTTGTTTTGTTTTTTTGTAATAAATGAAAAAATAATATTGGAAATAATTTTCCTATGTTCTTCACATGGCATTTTATAGGGATTTGGAGAGGATACATATGGACACTGTGATTGTATTGTAGCCCTTGCAGAAGTTATTAAGCTGACTGATCCTTCACTACTTTATCTTGAAATTTCCACTCTAGTCAGTAAATATCCAGATATCAGGTAATGACATTTGTGTTTTCTATTTTCAACTCCTGTTTGTGGAGCCTTGACTTGCTCCATATTTTTTCCCTACAAGCTGGCAGTACTAAATTCAGATACCATGTGCTATGTAAACGATTGTTCTTTTGTTTGCAGTGTGTTCAGACTTGATCTAATACTTTTACTGTTTTCCTTTCTCTCTTTCAGAGATGATCACATCGCAGCTTTGCTGACAGTGAGAGGAGATGCTAGTAGAGAGTTGAAACAAACTATTATTGAAACTCTGGAACAAGGTCCAACTCAAATAAATCCAAATTATGTGCCAATTTTTAAAGACATTATTGTTCCTTCACTGAATGTGACTAAACTTCTTAAGTAACTAACCAGGCAGTCTCTAGTTTCTGTATAATTTTTCTTGCAGTTCACCATCAGCATCTTTAGAAATGATTAAGTTAAGTGTGACTTACACTAATTCAGACATAATTTTGTAACTGCTTGCTCTGGGGCTGACAAGGATTGTTTTAGGCTTATCTGACCCCAAAGATTATTGCTAGTCTGGCCATTTGAAGAATGAGGCATTCTGATGGCCAGTGTGCATTGTATCAAACTAACAATAATTGTATTTGCTCAAATCCACTTTTGTGATGAATGTACTTTGTAAAGTTGTTCAAAATTCAGAAATGTTTATCAGGTTTCTTTAGTGTCTAAATGATTTTAAAAGGTTTTCAGAAGTAATGAACTGTACAGTCAGATTCTGAATTCATTAATTTTCACTGCTTATAAAGCACTTCTGTTTAATTAAAAGTTTGATGAACACCCTGTTTTGTACATGTGCTTCTTGATTAAACATTTTCAAATACTTGCTGTGGCTTTGTTTTAAAAAACTCTACAAAACTTTCCCAGTTGAAAAATGAGTGTGATGCTTTATTATGATGTCTTCATAAGGATTTTAGATACTTATTATCATAAAGCAATGTTCTCTCCTCTAATATATTACTGTACCAAATACAGCTAGTTTTAATTCATTTTTATATACCTTCTCAATTTTGTTTCTCTTCGAACAATTCACATCAGGATATATGAGTGGAAACACCAGTAATTAATCATTTTAAGCCAGAGTGAGTTGTTATGATTATTTACTAAAAACTGATTTTTCTTACTCCAGACTAACTTTCTTTCTTGGCTTCATTTTGGTTGATGAAATTTCTACAAAAGATAGTGACAGGGAAGATCAGCCAAGATGACAGTAGGAGAAACTAATATGATCTATTTTCCCTAACAACTATTGCAATACTAATTGCCTTGAACTGGGCAGTGATTGGGAAATGAAAGGAGAAGCCATAGAGAGTCATCTCTCTAGCCCAGTATCATAAATTTGACCTATAGGCCAAGTGATAGGACAAGAACTATGGAATGAGGGTGGACTGAAAACTTAAACCCAGCTTCTCAGCCAATAGTTGCTGGCACTTCCCAGAAGGGCTGAGAATTTGGGTTCAGCACCCAGACACCTTCAAGCATGGGTTACTTGGATCTCATTCTTACACCTTGGAATTCTTAGGCCAGCAACACCAGATTGCCCAGAGAATATTCCTGGAAAAATGACTAAATGACAACCAAAATAAAGAGCTAGTTCAGGAATGCCCAAGACTTGGAAGAGACCAACTCCAAAACCCAATCAAAGCCTCAAAAGCAGTTTGCCATGAGATCATTTAGAATTCTTAGAAGTGGTGCAAGAGTTTAAATAAGATTAGGTATATGAAATGGTACTAGAGGAAAGAACTGAAGAAAAATAATATGAAAGAGAAACTTGGTAAGAATTAACAAGCTCAGTAAAAATTTAAATGTACCAAACAAGTTAATGACTTCATGAAATGAGATATTAAAGCAGCAAAAAAAAAAAAAACAAAAAACAAAAAAAAAACTGAAGAAGAGAAGAAAATGTTAGATGTTAAAAAAAAAAAATCAACAGACTAGGAAAACATCAAGGAGATAAAATTTGAAAATTATTGGACTACTTGAGAGCTGATATGCCCCAAACATCATCTTCAAAGATAGTATAAAACTGTCCAGATCTTTCAGAACCAAATGGCGAAGTAAAACCCACCAGTTTCCACTTCTGAAAAATATTTAAAATAACTCCCAGAAAAATTATAGTCAAAATCTAGAATTTCCAGGTAAAGAAAAACAATAATAACTATATTACTAACTATATATTATATAACTAATACTGCATTTGCCAGAAAGAAATTCTACTATATAATTCTAACATATTCAGGATTACCTGAGATTTAGCAAGTATTACTGTTAGATAATGGAGAACATAGAATGTAATCCAAAAAGTAAAATATATAGACTTTTACCAAAATAATGCCATTCTACAGTTAGGAAAAAATAGACCTTTAAGGAAGCAAAGAACTTGCAAACATTCCTAATGAAAAAACTGGAGATGAATAGAAACTTTGAAATATTGAAATAAAAAGCATAGGAAAATGTCAGTGATCAGTCAGAAGGTTGAAGAGATTGTAATCTAATGGAAAAAAGAGGGAAAGACACCATAATCTCCTAAGAATTATAATATCAGCAGGTGCCCCAGAATCAACATGGAGATTGGGATTTTTTTTTTAGTCTTAAAAGTGATTTTTATTCTTGGAGAAAAAAAAAAAAAAGAGGAAAAGGTACACTCCAGAAGAAATGGGGCCTATACCAGAATGAGGGAGTGGCAGTAGTCTCTCTTAAGGAGGAACGGTGGAGGTAGCCAGTGTCACTTGAACCTCACTTTGAACTAATTGGAGTAATGTGAGCAGAACCAGGAGAACCATTTATACTATAATATTGTGAAAATGAATAATTTTGATTTCAAGTGAAGTGATCAAAAAGCAATAATATACAGTATACGATATTCAATGGTCAACCATGATTTCAGAAAATCAGTGTTTTGAAGGCTTCCTACATTCTGAGAGAGAAGTAAGGGACCAAGATATGCTTTCCAGGTAGGACCAGTATGGCATTTGTTTATTTTGCTTGACTCTCCATATTTGTTGTAGGGTTGGTTGGGTTATGTTTTCGTGTGGAAAAGGGAGGAGAAAGAAAGGATAGATGCTTATTAATTGAAAAGAATTTTATTTTAAAAAAATATTAGTAATTCTCCCAGTCTGTTACTGATGTTTAACCTGTTCATAGTATTGCTAAACCAACTTTATTATTATAAATAACACTTCAGCATTTCTTAATTACTCCACCTCCACTGAAGGGAATTATTGCTAATATAGTTATCATTCATATAAAAAGTTTAATTCTTCCTTAATTATGCCTCCCACCCCTCACAGACCTCTTTGGAAAGCAATTTTTTGAACATCCATTTAAAGCTTTAAAGCTACAAGCCATTGGCTATGAAATAGGAAATACCACTTCCTCCATTTGCTCTTAACACAAAAGAGCAGTGACACCTCTCTAGTAAATGAAATTTGTGGTTTACAAAATAAGGAACCATGTTTGAATTTTCCCTTTATTTCATTTTTTAAAAATCATTATAGCTGAGGAAAAGCAAAGTTTTTTATTTCCAAATTGTATAATATAATATTTAAATGTGGCAGTTATATAATGTTTTAAGGCACACTTTGACATAAAAATACCTCACAGCAACCATGTGAATTAAATGCTGCAGGTCATCCCCACTTTACAAAGAAAATTGAATTTGAGGTTATATGTTAATATTTTAACATAAAATTTATAATACTACACAATCAAGTAACTTGAGATTATGCAAGTATCAATGTTATAAAATTATATTTATAACACAATACATAGCTTTTCATCTTATAGTAAGGAAATTGAATTTAAGCAGTTAAATTATTTGCCCTAAGTTACAGAGTGCCTCAGTGGCACCCAGGTAGATGTTGCCATTGTCCTTTCCTCAGCCCCTAGAGCAGGTCACCAGGGATAGAATAAAAATCCAAGTGGCTTGGTGATGGGACTGGTTCAATTATACATCACCGTGGCCAACCCTAAAGGCCCAGTTTCTCTTGTGATTAAGCAGGCTTGATTTGTTGCTTATTAAAGCTATGTTTTGTTGATCACAAACTGTTACAAATGTGTTTGTGTGCGACAAGATATAGTCTCGGTAAGAGTCTGTGCTGACAGGGAATCCTAGGGTTAGAGCTAAAAGGGCCAGAGACATCTAGCTAGCCCTCATTTTATAGACTTGGAGACTGAGAGATGAAAGATTAGCTGAGACTTTGTAAGGAAGGAGCAGAGCCTCATTTTCTGTCTCCAAAGCCGTGCATTTGTATGTGTTTGGATAGGATGGTAGAAGGCTATGTCACAAAGATCATGAAACACAGCAGGGAAGATTTGAACATTTTGTGCTAAAAATTTGAAGGGATCCTGAATAGTTCTGGGGCGCCATCTTCTGGTGAGTATGTAGAGGGCATTTCTATTTAGGGAGAATCAGCCAGTCTTTAATTAAATTGTCATTTAAAATGAAGGACTTGAACTTGAAACTGTGCAATTGAAATAGTTTCTAAGGAGAATCATAGCATGTTGTAAATAAATGAAAGAGCATTTAAGCCATTAATGTTGTAATTAGGGAGCACAGTGTTAAGTGATTGGAAGACATAGAAAAATAAACCTGTTTTCAAGGAGCTCACATTCTTGGAATGGGGAAAACAATACTGATGTACAAATTTGAGCTGCAAATCAGATGAAAAGAACCTATTTCCTTCATCATGCTGCTGTCAAACAAATGGAAACACATCTTTAATGCCTTTTCCATTGGTTAAACTATCCGTTTCTAATATTGAACTATTTTGACAGTGCTAAGAATTTGAAGAGATCCAGTTTAACCCCCTCTTTTGAAAAATGAGGGGAAAGGCTTAATGGTCATACAGTTTGTGACAAAACTAAGATTAAAAACCTAGGCATCCCTGATAATCCAGTACTCTTTTACCCTATACCAAGACACAGTGGCACTCTATAGGTAACAATACTTGAGAAATTGAACAGTATAACCATAGGAAAACTTCAAGGAAAAGAATTTGGAGTTGGAGTTCTGTTTTATTTACTAAATAACTAGGCAAATTATTTAACCAGGTATAAAAGAATATATAACATATAATATTATACATAGTTATATAATAGCATATATGTAATATATAAGGTCAGTTTTCCATTCTGTCAAAAGAATAATTTCTCCATACTTCAGCAGAAAGGGTAAAAATCAAATATAAAAGATGTAAAAGACCTTAGATCTGAACTGCAATGGACTATATCCAATTATACAAGTCTTGTCTTTCCTGATGGGCTTAACTTTGATTTGCCTGAAGACCTTGCATGGGAACTTACTGGGCTCCTATCCTTTCATGAAAAATGCATTGTACTTCACTTTTTCTTTTTTTTTTTTTTTTTTCTTTTTCTTTTCATAGTTTACAGAAAGTTCTGAATCTTGTTCTTTTTACTTTTCATTAGTGCATTTTCATCTCTTGAGCAAAAACATTTCATTTTCCTCACCTACCCCTCCAATTCATGCTGAAACAACTGGGGGCATGCTCTTTACTACTCCCCATATGTGTTTTTAATTTTTGTTTGAATGTTAGACGTACATTGATACAATACATTGTCTGAGTGTTAGGTCCAATTATGAGTGCCTCATTTTATAAAACACTAATTGAATGGGACATGTATTAAAGATGATCAAGATGGAAATCATAAAATGCAAAAATGAGTTGAAGAAACTAGAGATGTTTAGAGAAGAGAAAAATGAGGGAGGTAGCAGGGAAGGAGAAATGACAAGACAGCTATCTTCAAGTAGCATCGTTTTTGTTGCCATCTCACTGATCTTATTTGGGGTTTTCTAGGCAAGGATACTGGAGTCATTTACTATTTCTTTTTCCTGGTCATTTTACAGTTTCCTTATCTAGATTAAACGACTTTCCCAGAATCACACAGCTAGTAAGTATCTGATGACTTGCCAAACTCTTCCTGATTCCAGGCCCAACGCTCCATCCTCTGAGCCACTTTGCCGCCCATTGATATATAAAAGAAAGATTTGACTTGTATTGTTTGGTCTCAAAGAGCCAAACTACAAATAATGGATGGAAGAGGTAGGTTGTAATTGATTTCTGTACATTTGCAGGAAGAACAGCCTTTCTAAAACCTAGCCTATCTAAAAGTAAAATAGACTGTTTTGGAAGGTACAGAGATTCTCTGAGTAGATGAAAATTGATTCTGTATCATTTTTTAATTAAATCCTATTTACAATTTTAGCCTGAAAGTGCCTAAGTTATGGGTTTTTTTCTTTGAACTTGGATTCATGGAGGAGGAAGAGGAAAACGACCTATGGGCTTTAAAGGAGAAATAGGAATTCAACAGGTAAAGACAGCATAGGGAACATTGTAAGCAAACTCATGAAGATGTGAGAGCCACTGCCTGTTCAGGGAGAGCTGTCCTGTATAGTTCTAATTCATCCCTTTTGTCATTTAATTAACTTTTTTCTTTAAAAATCACTTGTAGCAATTTATAATTTTATAATTATGCCATTACATTATAAGTTTGTTTTTCTTTGTTATCTTTTTAACTTTGATATTGAGCTGGTCTGTTAGTACTTAAGTTTAGAAACTCAGTTCTGCTAATCACTGTTCTGTTTCTCAAAAAAATCTGTAATCCTTGAAAAATGTGGATGGGTACCAGAGAGACTAATCTAGTATCTTTATATCATGAAGCCATCCTTCAAAGATGTCTAGTTTGCTATCTAAAGAAACCTGACTTAATATCTTTTGACCTTAAAGATTGATTCAAACAGTGAACTTAATCACTTGGGGGAAGGAGGAGGCCATTGCTAGCCTCCATTTCCAACTTCTAACCAGTCGTATTGTCTGCCATGCCTCCACTATGTATTGTCTTCAGTCCCTGTCCTTACTTTATAAAAATGAGTTAAGTCTTTATTCTGGAGTCTTTGGCTAGAAACTGAGGAGATCCATTAAACCTTTTTATTGGCAGGTTATGCCCTTGTTAATGTTATTTTACCCAGAGAAAATGTACCTCAATTTATCTTTATTTAATTTTTCCTGGATTCCTTCAAGTCCCAGTAGAAATCCCATATTCTATAGCAAACCTTTCCTGATCCCTCTTAATTCTAGTGCCATCATTTTTTATACATTGGCTCATTCATTGGACGAGCTCTTTGAGAACATCCCTTTAACATTTACTGTTTACATGGTGTTATATAAGTATGAGGTGCTAAGTGAGATACAGAGCTTAGATGAGACATAGTTTATAATAATGACCTTACACTCTAATAATGGATGGAATAAAACTTGAATGAAGATAACTAAAGTACATAAGATTACAAACTCACAATGCTGGAGATTCATAAAAGAAAATTTTGTGTGAGCTCCGAGAAGGAAGTTGTTTCTCATCAGGAGATCAATGAAAGGATTAATAGAGGAGAAAGAGGAAAAAGCTAAGGATGGCACTCATATTGTGAGCCCAGATGACTTGGGAGAAAAGTAAATGTGGCTGCCTTCCTTAGCTCCTCATTCTCCCCCCACAGCCATAGGAGATCCAGTCCAGTCATTTCTCCCTAAATAATGCGACTTCTTTATGCCTTCTTCCCTTTGACATCCCCCCCACTACCTTGGGACAGGCCCTCGTCATCTGGGCAATTGCAGGACTACTGCCGCAGTCCCGCAGCCTCCGCTCTCTCCCCATCCTCCACTCAGCCGTCAAACCAATCTTCCTAAAACTCAAGTCTGACCTGCTTGCGTACCTTCCCTCCCCATTCAACAAACTCCAGTGGCTCCTTATCACCTGCAAGATCCAATATAAAACTTGTTAGCTAAAGCCCTTCACAGCCTGCCGCCCTCCTCCCTTTTCAGGCTTCTTCCACCTTCCTTCCCACTGCGCTCTTGTGACCCAATTCCCGCAGCCTCCACGCTGTTCTCAGAACAAGACGCTCAACTCTCAGTGTGTTTTGACTAGCTAGCTTGCCTCTGTTCCTGGGATTCTTCATTTATTTCCATCTCTGCCCTTCCTTAATTTCCTTTACGTCCCAGGTCACGTCTCACCTATTTACAGGCGGCCTTTCCTGACCCTCTTCCCTTTGGAATTACCTCTAAGCCGTCTATTTTTGTACATAGTCGTTTGCCTCTCCCCCATCCGTTTTTTACCTTTCTTAGCAAGCCCAGCACTTAGCAGACACAAAGTAGGAGCTTAATCAACTCTTATCGACAATAGGGCCCGCTTTGGGAGAGTTTTTGGTGCCCTTGGGCAGCCGGATGATAGCGTGAGCATCCTGAGGCAGGGACCAGGGAGGAACACCGATGAGGGGTTCCCTCACTGGCCTTCGGTTTCCGAGTCAATTTCCTCATTTGTAAAATGATCTCTAAATGTTTCTTCTAATTCTAATTATTTCTAAAAGTGGAAGTTCTGAGGAAGGGAAGAGGAAGATAGCAGAAAAGGAGGAGCCACCCAAAATCCAAACAGCTTGCTTTCCCAGCTCCTGGAAACCAAATGGGAATAAATCAGTTGCCATCCTCTTAAGTGCTTCCTATCCCCACCCTGCCAAACTTGTAGTCCCTGTGCTTCGTTCATGTGCCCAAAGGAGCAGATCCCCAGAGGCTCACTCAGCAGTGACCCTGTAGCACGATTTCAAGTGTTTGGGTCGGTTTAATTGTCAGTCTGTATAGCTAGCTGCACAGCCTATTAAGGAGATTAGTTTTTCTCTGTGTCTGAAAGGCCCTATCTTGGATCTCATGGTCATGGCAGGGAAGATCAAAGCAGATTCATTCCCAACCACACCTTTTTATCACACAGGTGCTACAAAGAACAACCTTTAAAAAAAAGGGGAAGGAAATAAGTGCAACTTTCAATAAATTAATTTTAATGTCTGAGCAGTGGTTGCATATATCTGAGATAACGAAAATGTGATTCCATCAAAATCATAATTTATAGACAAATTTCATCACAAGGTGATTTGAAAATATATTTCATAGAATCGATCAAGCAATATTACAGCATGTAATGGAAATGAAGCCTTATCCTTATGTAGGAATTACCTTCCAATCCTCCAAAAGGCATCTGGAGAAAGGCTCATTAAGGCACATAATTATTTGTGATTAAGATCACACAATGTTCCAATTTGATCACACATCTGTAAATTAACATTCCATACAACCAGCTTAACAACTCACAACTCAGCTTCCATTTCAATATGAAGAAAATTCTTGTTTTTTCACTATATTAGATCTATATCACAGCATACTGAACATTGTAACAAAATTAAGCTGGGTACAAAGTATACAGAACCAGGAACCAATGATTACTTATATTTATGCACTTTATCTTTGTACAATGAAGTAGGCTAAAGATATGTATTAAATAAATAGGAAATTTAAATTCTCCCCTAATAAAAATTATTTAACATTTTTCCCTAAGGAATATACATTCATAAGAATTTTTTTTTTACATTCCGTTTTACAGTAATGATAAAAATGGTGAGAATGTGCTATTTATCAAATGTCTACAGTAATAAGATCCATAACACTGTGTAAATAGACTAAAAACCTACTAAACTCATTCTTGAGAATGTGAAATGTAGGGAAGAAAAACATCACACCTTCCATTGACATGAGGTCTCCTTGTTTAATAGAAAATATTCTTATCTGGAAATTCTATTCCCTACAGTTGTTGGGTAACCTCTGTTTTTCACACAAACACAGATGAAAGAGAATTTCTGCCCAGCCACTAAAGGACAAACCACAAATAAAAAAAAATAACAAAAACAAAAGGTTCAAGTAATTATTTGTTGAATGAATTAAACAAACAATAGACAAATGTGTTTTCAAGTCTCAGCTGAGCTCTGCTAATCAACATCCAGAGGCAGCAGTGTATGGTTGGGACAGGACAGCCAAAGAGCTTTTTTTTTCCTGTCTGAACATCTGATTTGTACTGAGAATGATTGGGTAGACTGTGCTGCAGTCCAACTTGTTTGTTCAGATGATTGAAAATTTTGATTGTCTATGCTGTGATCCATTTTTTAAAAAGTGGTTGCTTCATTTTTAGATTGTCTGGTCAAGGGCTATGTCAGTTCTAGCATGCAGGTTGCAATCAGGCAGTTAAGTAGACACTTTGGAAGACGGATTAACTCTTTCAGGTCAGTAGGAGACTTTCCAGTGCACAAGAATGATGATTCTCTAGGTGACATCTCAACAGCCTGAAACAGTTAGTGTTGCTCTCAGAGTGCCCAGGATATTGCCAGACCGGGAGGCTGTGTTTGTTGACAACATAAAATAAGCCATTTTCTGATCAAATTATGCTTTTGAAACCAACTAGTTTCTTGCTGCTCAACAGGTCTGATTAATCATAAGGTTAACCTGAGGAGATCTTGATAGTGCTCAAGAACACCAGACTTGCTTTCAAAAGAGCTTGTAGGTACATACATTTAGTGATTTCTGCACTGTTGCAATCATACTGACTGAAAAGACGGTTGGGAAATATAGGGAATCACTGAAAACATGCAAAGATCACTAGAAGAGATTCCCTATTACAAATGCAACTCTTTATTGCACATTGGAATGTGTCAAAATGGGTCCCCTGAATCAAAGCAACTCCATATATTAAAAGGAAAAACAAGAATTATATGCTTATAAATTGGATATCAATCTTGTTCCCCCAGTGACAGAATTATAAAAGGTATCTGCTCTATTAATAAAGAACTATTCTTCAGGACAATTATGTCTTTTATTTGGATAAATGTGTGTAGTGGTATGAAAACAAGAAGTCTTCAACTACTCAAATCTGAAACTGGTGTACACCATGAAACATGAACTATTCAAAAGTTTTCCTTTCCTTTAACTGTCCTGAGAGCTTATGCTGGTAAAAATGATAAATTACAAATCAGACGACTAATCAATTTCATTTTCCTGAAAAAAAGGGCTTGAGAGTACTGATTGCTTATATCATACTTATAATCTTTATAGTCTATCCCTTATTACCTGTGCCCCAAACAAAAACTTGAACAATGCAGCTTAAATTCTGCTTGACTCAGATGTGAACCAAGGAGTTTTTTATACTTCAGTGTTCAAAAGATGTTCAACATCAAAAACATGCAGTACATTTCCTAAGTATATAAATTAGTCAAGTGTTCCCTTTCTCTTTACTACATGGAGGGGATGGGGGCTTGTCACAATGATCCCACTCTTCATCTCTTCATCCCTGCTCCTCCTCCTTTCAGGACTACCTTGGGGTCAACCAACACAAAATATTGACCCAGAGAAAGTTAAGATTTTCTTTAAAAAAAAAAAAAAAAAAAAAGAGCAACTCTCCCAGTCCCTTTCAGGAGCCATCCAGAGTTGGGTCACAGGTGTATTGAGATTGATCCCTTTCTGTTTTTCCCAAAATCAAGCGTTGAAGATGAGGTGAGGTGATTCTCACTTAGGTTGTTTTAAGGACTGACTCCCTCTATTCATTAAGGGTGTGGAAGGAATGAGAAAAGAGATGTTCAGTCAAAACTTGTAGTACAAATTTCTGGACTGCCATAGAAAGCTAATCCTGCATGTCTCCTGACACTCCTCCCCAGCCTCCCTTTGGCAAAAGTAGATATACTTTACCATTTAGTTTTTTCCACTTTTTGGATATCATGGGGAAAATGATGGTAGCTACACAGCACAAAAATAACTCATCTAATCAGTCAAATGGATATAAAATCAATTTGTTGGAAGAGAAAAAAGGCATTTAGTCAACTTATTGGTGGGCACCATGTGTTAAAAGAAGTTTTTTTTTAAAAAAGGTCTGTAACCAGCAATGAGAACAGGAGGGAAATGGCCTTCAAATCATACCTAGGGTCATTCTGTAGTTAGGTGCTATTATGTTGGGAAATATACATTGTTAGTCACAGTGATTTCTCCTTCCCACCCTCTTCACTGGTCAGGACTCCCCTTCCCATTTCTTGAATTAACAAGCTGCCTGATGACTTTATTCTGATGGTGTCTTAAACCCGGGAGCTCAGGAAGGTGAACCTGGAAAGTACTTCCCCAATCCGTGAGGGATACCCAAATTCTTCAGGCTGAAGACCTTAGACCCAAGAGTAGTCATAAGGGGTATTCAGTGAACCCTTGCAGAAATATAACTAGGATTTCTCTTCATTGTTGCATTCTCAAAAGGAATAATTCACTATAGAGGGAAGGGGATAAGCAGTTTAAAGCACTGGTAAGATAAATCCAGAGCCCTTACTTCTCCCAATTTGGGACAGTAGCAGGGAGGTGTTTGGACAATAAGTTATTATGCAGTATCTGAAATTATCAAAGTCATTCAGTCTAATTATTCACTTTTATGTGCTGCCAGGAGGTGAGGAGACAGAAGGCTTTATTTCTATTTTATTGGTAGAAAACAAGATAGGGAGGTCAAAGACCTGCCTAAATATGCACAGTGGCAAACCTAGGAGCTGAACTATGATTTCCTTGAGATCTAGAGGCTCTATCTTGTATCTGAGTCAATGTTCAACTTGAATTTACTGACGTGGGGGACTTTGGTGTCAAAAGACAAAGAGACATAATTAAGTCAAAATGTTCTATGTTGAAGCAAATAAAATACACAACAGTTTGTGGGGGGAAGATTGCATCCTATCCAAAGAACCTCAATATCCTCTGGGAAAATCTTGTAAGCCCAGTCTCACTTACTCATCTGGTAACTCATCCCTAACATGAACTTGCTCTTGGGACCCTAGGCCAATGCCCCTAAAATATTTACCTGTTGGGCAAGAAAGCCTGATAATAATAACTTTTAGACAATAGGGGATCCTTAGCAACCACATAATGTAAAGGTTCCTTGCTTTGGTCTGAAAGAATTAATTTGTAAGGGAAGAACTAGCTGACCAAGGCCCCTCTTGCTTACTCAAGATGATGTGATGGGGCATAAATTACAATTATGATCCCTATCCCCATAGTAGCTAGATTCTGGATCTTCAAAAGCTACAAATATAAATGTACATTTTCAACTTCTCTTTCTACAGTACTTAAGAATTTTTGCTTCCTGAGTCATCGATTGTGGCACTTAAATGATGCAATACAAAGGGACAGAGGAAATAAGATTAAGTTGCTGTGCAAAAAAGATTAAGAAAACATATAGCAATGGGAGGGCATAAAGGCGGTCTATAAATGATAATCAATCACTCAGATTCAGCTAAGTGATCTTTCTGTTGAAAGGGACAGGAGAGATGTGAGAACTATTATTATTCAAATGAAAACAAAAAAAAAATCAAATTTGTATTTAACTATTCATTGAATATTAGCTAAATCCCACCATAACCCACACCACAGGTCCAACGCAAACTTTTTTTTCTGACTCGTTCATTACAGCAGAGGAATCCACCATGTGCAATGACTGCAGAGAAGGACTCTGTTCATTGAGGAGTTTCTTAGATGAGACCAATTAAGTCTCTTGAGTCTGATTTTTAGATAGGCCAACTAGAGGGAACAACCAATTATCTGGGAGGACCAGGGCTGTTTCAGCATCAGGTAGTTCTCTATTTCTCCGTCTCAGCAAAACTGAGATAAATCTGCTATATATGAGGAATCAAGTTCCCCAAGTGAAGTGAGTCTGTCAAGGATTCAATGACACAAAACAGTTGGAAGTAGGAAAATGATGTTGGAAGAGTTTCCCATGGAGGAAAAGGCACTGATCCATCTCATCCAGAGGAGACCTGAGCAGGAGGTGAATAGCAGCTTCACCTTTATTTTGTACCTAACCTGAGGTGACCCCTCTCCCTGCCATATTCCTACCTTCCCCAGGGACACTGCCCTCTCCACACCTTCTCCATTGGCTGGATTTTGCTTTAAAGCCCTGTGGGCTAGGATGCCCCTTGGGTAGCACCCTACACACTTCAACAACAGCAACCTTGGCTGAAGAGGGCAGTGATTTGGGGGTTTGTGGCTGTGACTCCAATTTTGCGAGGCTCCTCCCTGCCCCAGCTCCTGAGAAGGACCCACAAAGTTGGGACTGAAGCTGGGTTCCAGGCAAGGGATAGGGACCAAGAGTCCTGTGTTCCCTCTTGTGATAATGAGGAAAGGGATAAATACCAGTTAGAAGGGCCCCTGCAGGACAGACAGACATACCTGTAAACCTGAGAGTTTCATTTGTTCCCTTTTTTTTTCTTTTTTTTTTTTTCAGTGAAGAGATCTAATTTCCCCAGATTCAGTCCCCACTACCCCTCTCTTTTTTCTAGGCCCAATGACAATTTTTTTCCTGCTCTCTATTGGATCACAGCTGTGTCTCCTCTTGTTCCAGAGAATGTGGGAGGATGTGACAAGACTGAGGGAGGGAAGCTAGCTTCTGCAGCTTGGGGTAGCGGAGGGGCTTGGGCCTGTGGAATGACCGCCGACTCTGAACTCGCCTTGCTGCTGCTGACCTCAAGTGGGCATGCATGTTGAGCAAGGTTCTCTTCTCTGGGAGGGCTTTGGGAGCAGGGCCCCCCAGCTCTTCCTTCAGCCCCACAGTAGGCGGGTCTTGCTTGGGGTTTGCAGAGTTCCCCTTGTTCTCAGGACCATAGCCAGGGTTCGCAGGGGGCGGATTGTTCTGACTGGAGTTGGTCTTAGGGCTGGTCTCAGGCGGCTTTCCTTCATAAGGCTTTGTGTATTCTGAGGCAGGAGGCAGAGTACTGATTCCTCTATTGTCTAGGGAAGAATAATTCTGTGTCCATGGCCTTTGGAGACAGGCTGGGAGGAGGAGCAGGGGCTTCTCTGGGGGACCCGAAGTGGGGTTGGCTTGGTCAGGTTTCCAGGAAGGCAGTTTTTCTCTTGGAGAAGAGTATCCTGTCAATGGCACATCAGAGCCTGTCTCACCTAGGACAGTAAGTAGAGACACAATTAATCAACAAATAAATGAAATGTTAAAATTATAGCTTGTTAGGGCTGGGAGGGACCTCTGTGTTTACCTAATCCAACAGGTTCTTTTTACATGAGGAAAACTGAAGCCTAGAAAAGTGACAAATCACACAACTAATTAGTGGCAGAATGGGGCCAAAACCCTGGTCTCCTGCCTTCCAAGTCAGGGTACTCTCTAGTCACTGTAAGAGCTGACATTTCTATAATACTTTCTTATGACTAAAAAGACTTTGCATACATTCTCTCAATTGGTCCTTACCATACACCTAAATATCAGCTAGATTTTAGGGAAGGAGTTATTATTCCAATTTCAGAGATTTAAAAAAAATGAGGCCTCGAGGAGGAAGATACCTGTCCAAGGTCAAAATCAAAGGTGAAAGGTAACACAGGATTTGTAGTCAGAGGACTGGTAGTATGGACTGGTCATACTACTTATCTGAGCCTTCTGCCTTCTTCATCTTTATAAGGAGGCTATTTGGGGAACATAGAGATACAAAGAAAGGAAAAAATAGTGCTGTTTTAGCAGAGCAGACATTCTAATGGGAAAGACAATGTGTAAATAACTAGGTATAAACATGATATAGACAGAGACAGTGGAAGGCAATCTGATATGGAAACACATAGCATCTGGGGGTGAAGGAACTGAGAGAGAATTCTGACAGGTGATGTGATGTGAAAGAAAAGGAAGTATCAGAAATGAGGGGGTGGAATTGAGAGGAAAGAACATTCCAGGTATGGGACAGCTAGGGCAAAAGTATGGGGACAAGGGATGGAGAGTTGTGTGGGAGGGACTGCCAGAACAGGCAGGGAGGTGTAAGGACTGGAAGAGGACAGCTTGAAATGTCAACAAGAAGATTTTCTATTTTATTATGAAGGTAACAGGAAGCCTCCAGCTCATGTTGCAGAGAGGATGATATGGTCAAACTTCAGAAAAATCACATTGGTGAGCTTCACAGAGAACAGGTTGGAGATGGAGAACAAAAGGTAGGGAGACCATTTGGAAGGTTCACCAGGCAAGAGTCAGTGAGAGGTGCTGTGGTTAAGGAGTGAAGAGAAGGGGATGCCTAGGAGAAAGTCAAGGTCATGAGATTAAGGGCCTTTAGTGAGACAGAGTGAGGGCTTCAAGATGATCCAAAGGTCCAGGTCTGAGTCATGAAGGCGCCCTTCAGAATGACAGGGAGGCTTAGAAAGGGGGAAGGTTTGGGGAGAGATAATGAATTCCATTTCACACAGATTGAGTTTGGGGTATCTATGGGACATCTAGTTGGAAATGCATGACGGGAGCTCAGATCAGAGTAGGGACAGATATACAGATCTGGAATTAGGTACATAATGCGGACAGCAGACTAGGGGAGCCCAGGAGCTTGCCCCATGAGATAGTGAGGAGGGAGAAGATGAGGGGGCCCAGGATAGAGCCTTGGGAAGCACCCATGGAGAAGGGGTTTGACACATGTGATTCTTCACTGTCTATCCCTCCTCTATATTTGCTGCCTCCTTTTTAAAATATGAGCTCCTTGAGAACAGAATGGTATTCACAGCACTTAATGTAGAGACTGGCAAATGATAAACTAAATAAAGGCTTTTTATTCATTGATTTTGACTTCCTTCCTTGGAAGGCCCTCCTTAGAGAAAGGGACTATATAGCTCAGAAGGGCACCTTTCCTTAAATTTTTGTTCAAAAGCTTTATGGTGTTCAAACTGATCTCTTTGAAGTTAACTAAGGAGGATATCTATTGAGTAAGATTTCAGTGTTCATCTTGAGCTGTCTTTTACCTGTGCAAATTATTTTTATTAAGTGCTGGGGTGGGGTGCTACAACTTATTCATCCTTATATTCTGGGCCTGGCATAGTGCCTTGTACACAGTAGGTGCCAAATGAATTCTGTGGCAGGGTGGCAGGGTAACTGCTTGGGTGGATGCTCAATTGATGCTTGAACTTGTAGAAACTGTACCATGTACCTTTCCCTTTTGAGGCTGATGATTTACACTTATTGTGGGCTCCTGCCCAAGGGTAAAAACAACAACGTTTTCATATACAAATAGGGTTCTGACCAGAAAGCTTCTGACCTAGACTAGAACCCTGGGAAAATTGGGGGTTGGGGTGTGGTGGGTGGTGTGCAGGAGGAAAAGAGCCAGCCCTTCATCCTATGGCTTTTGCCCTGAAGTTAAAATTCTCTTGGTTCTACTTAGCCCTTAATTCTCTTCAAAGGTATGTGCTCAGAAAGCAAGACGACCTCACCTAATCAGGTTGAAACTTGCAAGTATCACCCTGCAAAAGGGAGGTTTTATGGGGAGAGGGAGAAGCAATTATGTCTTCTTGCTTGGGAATGGGCTACTTGGCTGCCAGGTAGTCGGGGAGTGGGGGGAAGGGGAGGAGGGGGAAAGCCATCCAATTCAGGGAGAAGAGGTGGGACAAAAGCCAATCAGGGCCAGCAGCAAAATGCTTTTTGTGAAAGAGGGAGACCCCATCACACCATTGCCTAACCACCAAGGACAGAAAAGCTTGAAAGAGGTGGTTTCTCCCATTGTTTACCAACCATCTCCAATTCCAAGCTATTACTAATGGAAAAGGCACAGCTTTTTTTTTTTTTTTTTTTTTTTTTTTTTTTTTTTTTTTTTAATAGAAATCACCTAAATTGGCCTGATATTAACCAGTGAACTCTCCAAGATGGAGGAGAGAACTAGCTGAGACTGATTATTTACTTCACAGTCCCTTTAATCAAACTATAGGAGAGGAGAAAAAAAAATCATCTTGTTTCTGTTTCAGTTTCTTTCCAAACTAACATGAAACTTAACCAGAATCAGAAGTTTACCATCCCTTGGGGAAAGATTTTATTTGATATTTAAATTCAGCAAGAGTCTTTAAATCAAAGATTTTCAACTTTTTCTTTTCTTTTTTTGCATCATGGAGCCCTTCAGCACTTCAGTGAAAACTATGAACCCCATCTCAGAAAAATGCTTTCAAATGTATAAAATGCAGAAGATTACAAAGGAAACAAATTATATTAAAATCTAGTTTCCAAAGTATATATATTTTTAAAAGTCCAGCACTTGCTATCTGTGTCACGGGTAATAATTAAATTTCCTCTTTCTCCAAATCTAAAACTTTTGATTAAAAATGCTATTCCTTGGAGTTGCCTCCTGAAAATGTGAGGTTTTTCCATATTCCTAGACCCACTTCAATAGTCTTGGCAAAAGAAACCAAGACTAACATTTAAGGCAGGGAGAATTTGGCTTTAATGTCAGCATCGATAAAGTACAAATAGTACATCAGGAGAACTCAAGAGTATTGATGTTTTCCTTGTAGTTTTGTTTTGTTTTTCATTTCTTACTTATTTACCTACCTATTTCTTTATTTCATTCATTCATTCATTTATTAATTTGTTAACTTTTTAATTGCCACTGGTTAGGAAGGAAGTAGGTTTAACTAAACTGGAAGTGAGAAACTTACGACTTCCAGCTCTTTCATTTCATCCTGCCTCAGTCCCATTCTTTTTTTACAGGACTATTCCCTGCTGCTTCACAGATTGATACTTTCTTGTATCATTTCTCAGGGACTGGGAAAAGAAAGAAAAATACAATATGTAGCTGTAAGTGTCCTTATAATTTTTAAAGCATTTTTCTTTAATTTCTAAGCATGAAAAATCAGCCCAGTGCCGGTTTCTTGTACAAGTTCTGAGGGGGTACAACCTCTAAGGTTGGAGTTGGGAGGCATCTGACGCTGGTTTCTATCCACTCTTCTTAGGGCAACTGACCAAAGGTTCATTAGTTCATGGCTCTAGGCATAGCCTTTCCTAAATGATGATGTCCTACTGGTATAGAAACCCTAGTAAAGCTGTTGTAACCCCTAAATAAAGAGCAGGAAATCCCCAAATCCTCTCAAAGCCTCCATCCAACAGAGAATAGTAAGTGTGCTATTAAGTGCAGTGCACCCTACTCTCTGCTGTCTTCTCCAACGCAACTAGTAAAATTATGTTTTCTCTGGAACCTCTGGTTCTCCCATCTTGGGCAAAGGGACACCCAGGGAGCAGAGCCAACCATGAGGTCACCAGCCATGGCTTAAGAAAGCCATACTTGACTGCTTGGGAATTGTGATCCCTAAATTTACTAATCCACTTGGGAAACAATCACATATTGTTTTATTTTTTCAGTAAATTAGTAGCTCTTATATCAGGGTTGAATTGGGACCTGCTGTTGCTTACATAAACCCTTCAAATACCCATAGTATCTTATGCCTTAGATGAAAAAAAACCCAAAAAGCCAAAAACAAAAAACAAAAACCAAGATTCTTTTTTCCCCTTGGAGCCACAACTATCTTTCCCTTCCTAATTCCTCGCCCTAGCTCATCTCCCTTTACCCTTAGATCTGAAGGCACAACTCTATCTTAAAGGCTGAAAAGCTTTCAATGAAAAGTCATCAACTAAGGCAAAACCTTAGTTTCATTTTAAATCATGTCTTAGTAAAGTTTGCTATCAAAGAAACAAATCATAGGTAGAGTAAATAAAAGTGACATTAATGAGGAAACATATTTACACAATAAACCACTCTCTAAGTGGCACCGGGAAATCTTCAAATCAGTCTGTATCTACGGAATTGACTAAGAAAGGCAGAACCTCCATCAAGGAGGTACCAGGCGTGGTTTCTGTAGGAATGAATATAACATGCCTCCATCTCCAGCCAAAGTGCAGCTTCAGACCACAAGAGAGAGAAAGAACAAAAGTGGGAAACACAGGGACAGAAAGAAAGAAAATTCATCTGAGGAGGAAAGAGATCAAAGTATTGGTTAGGTAGTAATAACAGAAGAGATGAGTTTAAAAAAATAAAGGTTGCATTAAGAAAAAATTACATATGTGTCGATTCTGGAAGGAAAGACCGAGGCCGCTCCTCTGGACTGTCAGCTAGCAAAAAGGAATCGACTGACTTAGTGCTGAGCCGGATCGGCGTGAGACGTCTGAAGTTGCTGGGAGAGTAGGGAATCTGCACGCGAGCCCTTTGTGATGGCACCACTGTCTCCTCAGAAGACAACCATGGCGGCACCTTTGTAAAGATGCTCTGGTCCTCTTCCGTTGAAAAAACAGGGTTATCAATTCCTAGGAAAGAAGGGCAATGGGAGTTCATGTCAGTGGTGGAGTCTCACAGCAGCTGCCAGTCTGCCTGGCAGGGGATAGGAGCTATGTCGGTCCTGAAGGAAGCACAGGCGGTTGGAGCTGGTTATAATTAAGCTTAGAATGGGCCACTTGCAAATAGAGAGATGATATTACATTGACTGGATAGATGAATCTTCAGCTCCACATGACATGGACTGAAATCACCCCATGTATAACTCTTGACACTTATCTTAGCCGTATTTTAATGTGTCTCTTAAATGGACCTATTTAAAATCAAGGATGATCCAGCCCCTAATCTAATCTTATGATTCTCAAAATGATCTCAGATAAAATAAGGCTATTTAATAAGATATTATTCTCTTAATAAGTATAACTATATATTTTACACACATATACATATACACACAAAAATCAAAGCATTGAAATACACACTCATACACATAGTAAAGAAATACCTACCATAAAAATTTCCTTCTAATGATTCATTATGGCATGGCAATGACCCTAGCTTCTCCATGGCTAGGCCAGTATAATACAAGTTTTGACAGATTTTATCAAGGTGCCACGGCCTATGATGAATTTTGTCATCAAGATACCAGACAAACAAGTTCAGAGACACATCGCCAAGTTGGTGAATTCTCTGGCCATAACAACTCCTGAAGATCATCTACCATGCCATAAAAGTGTTGAAATTTGTGCTTGTATATGGAGTGTAAACTCTGATGGACCATCATTTCTTGGGTATCAAGATAGACACACACATGTACACGCATTCACTTACTCTCTGCCTTTCCACCCTTCCCATCCCCATTCCTCCTCATACCACTTACTCTCATTATATCATACCTAATGTTTCTCTCATATTCATGATTTGGGGTTTTCCTTATCATGTGGCCAGCAACTTAAATTTGAGGCAAGGACATAATTCAAAACACAGCTCCTAAGCAATTTCACTATTTGTAAAGCATTTTGAAAAACAGAGAATGTTCCCCATCTCTGTACTGTAACCTTTTCCATGGGTGTTCCTTCCCCTGAGTGATCCCCTTCTCATGGGACAAAAATACCTTTATTCTTCTCCTTACCTGTGGTTGAATCTGTGGCTGTATCTTGAGTAACACTGGCTAGGAATTCAATCCCACCACTCATCTGCTCAGCTTCATACTCATTAGTCTCTTCAGGGTCTGAAAATTCCAGTTCTAAGGGAAGGAAAAAAACCCCCACAAAACTATGGACAAAATTGTGCATTTCAGAAATATAGGATTATGAAACTGGTAGCGATCCAGGACAATATTCAGAGGCAAATACCACTTCCCAAGGAAAGTTTGTGCAACTTGGGTCACCACCCTAGAGATTAATAACTATTACACACTCATGTTCCAGAAACAATCTTAACCAGAGAGTGGTTTCCAAAGAAGGTGACAATCAGTGAGTCATATGGTAACATTAAACAGGGACAGGAAGAGGCTTTGGATTGAGGATTGAGCAAGAGACAAAAAGGAACTCCAGTGATCTTTTCTCAAACACCTATTCCATGTGTCCCTATCTATCTATACTTTGGATGTTTAGGGAAAGTCAGAGTTGAGAAATCTAAGGGGAAAAAAGAGAGATTAGGAAAACAGAAAAAAAAAAGAATAACTGAAACATTCTGTATCTGCTGAAAAGTGGAAGAACACCATTACTTCTGTGCTTCAAAGGTTCATGGTCTCAAGGGTCTCAAGGGTTTGACCAATGGGGGATTGTGACTCTGACTAACTTTAGGCGATGCTTTATGGGTTGCAGTAGTCAAAAAAAAACCACTCACCACCCAGTGGCCAACCTTTTGATAATGAGACTTTCTAAGCAGAAGTGGATTCCTGGATGACAGACATTGTCTGTTGCCAGTCCTGTATGAGAATCATTGTTCTGCTGGAGATGGCCTTTAAGGACCTAGAGTCCCCTTCAAGCCACAGGTAGCCACCAGGGCAGAACCCAAGGGGAGATCAAGCATTAAAGAAAGAAAACACTGCTCCTTGCTTTTCTTGCTTCTCATTCTTGTAAGCCTACAGATTTTTCAGCCCAGGGATGATGAGGTTGGATTTGGAAGGATTTGCACATGGCTCCTGGGTCCACCCTACCTTGCCCCCAGCTCCCTATCTCATCAGTTCTGAGAACTTAGGAGGAACATGCTCATGTTAGAGTTAGGGAAAGTTTTGTTATGGGGCTCTGGTACCCCTGCTGGGGAAATGTACAAGGGAGCTGGTTTGCTTGCTGAGAGTGGGAGCCTCTCAAGCAGTATTGTCCTTCTCCTGTCCCATCACCTTTCTCACTTCTGCCCAGAAGTACCTTCCAGTGGGTGGATCTGCCAAAAACAGTCATAATTTTGAATAAAGGACAATGTAATCAATTAAACAATTACCTTTCTCTTTAAAAGCAAAATCATGAGTTGGGCTTTCCATTGGTATCTTTCCATTTGGTATGCTACTGTTTCTCTGTAAAACAAAAACGGATTAACAGTTCAGAGTTTATCAGAGACATCCCTGTTGCTTCAGAAACCATTATACTGAATGTATAGAACTTTGTTATAAGCATGGAGGTTTTCTTCAAGTTTTAAGGTTTCTAAGCACTTTAGATACATTATAAGATTGATCTTGACAACAATCCAAAGATGATAATAGTAATAATAACTATAATAATAACATGTTTATGGCACTTCAAGGTTTTCATGTACAATCTCATTTGATCCTTACAACCATTCTGTGAGGAAGACATAAGTATTAGTGTTTCCACTTTACAAATGATGTAATGAGAAGCTCAGAGAGGTTAAAAACCTTGCTCATGGCCACATAGCTAGTAAGTGCTGGGGGTAGGATTCAAAGCCAGACCTTCCATGCGCCACATCCAGCATTCTTTCCACTTTGCCAACCTGCATCTCATTCCAGTGTTCTCTTCAGGGTCCATGCCAAGTGACTGCCTGCCTGAGGTGAAACTACCTTATTAATTAACTAAATTATTATAAGTAACTAACTAACTTCAGTAACTAAATTCCCTTGAATGGGGTCCAAGATACAACCACCTCCTAATGAATTGTTTTCAGGAAACAGCATGAAAGTGCTAGCCTCACATACCCCATGTATTTTGCCTTGAACATGGTCCTAGACATAGCTATGTTCCTTACCCTCTTTTGGCCACGTTCTCTCTTGTAGAGTTTGGCAGTCTTTTTGGTTTGGTTTATTCCAAGTTTGGTAGATTTGAAAGACTCTAAGCGCTTCCTCATTGTTCTATGGAAAATTTCTTTGTCTTGTTTTTCGTCTTCATTTGACGTTAACTCATGCCGGCTGTAGAGATGTTTGTACTACAGAAAGCAAAGGGAAACAAATAAAGCAATAAAGGAACAGGTAATTAAGCTGCACTCAAGTCATGCACACGGCTTGGAGGGCTTTGGATTACTTATGAACCCGAAGGTACTTCATGAGTTTAACCGAATTCTCTCCAACGATCAACACTAGGGCTTTCATTCCTCATCAACTCTGATCTGCTGTCTACTCACAGCCCTTCAATAATTCTACTCTGGAGCATGAGGACTTTTAGTTTTGTAATTTATTATTTCAGGGAGGAAAAAAAAAAAAGCAAAACTGATGTGCTTGATGGAATACTGTATTGTCTCATTGACTTTTTTTTGCTGAGGCCACTGGGGTTAAGTGACTTACCCAGGGTCACACAGCTAGGAAGTGTTAAGTGTCTGAGGCCAGATTGAACTCAGGTCCTCCTGACTTCACTCATTGACTTTTGCACAAGCAAAAGAATGATGTAGCAAAACCCAGGAACTTTTTTTTTTAGAAGCCATTCATTGGCCTTCACAAATCATTCATTCTTTGGACCCACCCAATCCAACTTAGAAGGCCCACAGATGGTAAATCATGTGCTCAGTTCTTATCAGTGTAGCTGCAGAAAGGAAGCAGGGTTTTAGTAAAGCAAAATCCTCTGCTTATTCATAGGGTCACCTATGTTGGACAGTGATGGCAGAGTGAGCTCACCAGCTCCTTTCCTGACAGTTCCCAATCCCCTCCTAGCTCCATTCTATTCGCTTTGGGATGGAGTGAGAAAGGGGGAATTTAGACTGTAGGTATGTTCATTGAACATTTGTAGATATGTTGTATGGAGAAGGGAAGGTCTATGTCAACTTGCTCCCTGGTTTGAGAGGAGTTATGCTGAATAGTCTTTAGCCCATCAAAGAAGTCCAGAGTATCAACATTAATAAAAATTCTGGTGCTGGCATGTACAGTAACCATTTACCTCTTGTCTGGGTTTATAGAGGTACTGCTGCAGAGTATGGTGAGTGACAGTGTCTTCTGTATCCCGAATACTCTTTCTCCTCTGCTCTAAAGCCTGCATGTCTAGGCAAACAGTGCTGACATTTTCTCTCCTAAAATAGGAAAGAAACAAACAAAATATATCATTTCTCAATTACAAATAAGTATGACTGCCGCAGTCACCAAGAAGCTTAACTGTACCAGGGTCTAAGTCGCAATTCTTTCAGATCAAGGTATGTTCCCTCTTAATTCTTGGACAGAAAAGTGCTGTAACTGACTCCTTTTACCAAGTCAGTACCTGGGCCTAGTTTCTCCATTTAGAAAAGGAAAGGGTTCAGTAGTCCTCAAACTTTTTAAATAGAGGGCCAGTTCACTGTCCCTCAGACTGTGGGAGGGCCCAACTATAGTAAAAACAAAACTTCACACTGTCTCTGCCCCTCAGCCCATTTGCCATAATCCGGCGGGCTGCATATCCGTCCTCAGTGGGTCTGAGAACCCTGGGTTAGGGTCATTGTCTCCAGTTCTTTCTGGCTTTAATATAATATGCTCCAGAAGCAGTAAATGCTTCTGGTGATGAATTCAGACACTTCCACTGCTGTCTTTGGCACTTGCCTCCTAAATTAACCTGTTTTATTTTATTATCTTGTAGCAATGGGAAGACAAACACAGTTTGACTTGATTGACCAATAAAACAGAATTTTGCATAAAAGGAAGGAGCTGGGACTGATGAAGCTTTCCCCCTATTTCCCTTCTTCCCTTTTTCCAGAAACACAATCCAACTGGTTAGCCCATGACCAAATATGTGATGGAGGCACTCATTGATCTACCTACTGAGAGTTATTATTATCACAAGTTCCAAGAGAGCATTAGTCACCAAAGGACAAGGACTCTTTCCTATTTGGGGTCACTCCCAAAATTAGAGAAAGGTATGGGAGAGAACAGGTTTGGGATGCTCCTGCCCTATCCACTGACAGTCCCTTCTACACATGTGTACAGACACTCATCTGTTTGACATATTTTCTACTGAAGGAAAATATAGTGAATGAAATACTTACAATAAATAAGAGACTGAGGCTTCTACGGTAGATGGACGAGGGGTGCTGAAGTCCACATTGACAATGTTGTCAGTACTGGGAGAACGGATAAATGCCAGAGACCCTCTTCGCTCTCCCTGTTATGGATTTGGAGAAACATTTCATGTTAGTCAAACTGAGCAATATCTAATATTGATTATGGGGTTGGAAATCAGCCTTGATTCCTCATTAATAAGGACCAATGATTTATAAGCTCACTACTCTCTCCTTTCAGCCTAACCAATAATCCTCCTGGGAATGAAAGGCCAATCTAATAAAAGTCCTGAATGACAGGTACAGCATATCTGTAAGTCCAAAGAAGAGATGTATCTTCCTGCCACACTATTTCTAGCTTCCAGGATGGGAATCAGTATAGAAATAGCTTGGAGTACTGGCTAGGAGTCATAGGAGTGAGATCCAATCCCAATGTTTCCTCAATTGTTGTGTGGCTAGGTACAAGTTTCCATGTCCCAGCTGCTTCCTTTAAAATGCAGATAAAATTTCTTATTACAACTTGCTTCATGGAGTTGTGAGGGAAAAGCTTCATCAGCTTTAAAGTTCTATATATTATTATTGAATCAAAGTGGAAATAATGGATAGAAGATGCAGTGAGGCAGATTCTAGCTTGGTTTGAAGAAAGGGTTCCCAACAATGAAAATGATCAAGAAACGGGTCAGCTGCCCATGGACAATGGCTACTTCCCCCTCCCCCCCAAGGCCTTCAAGAAGAGCTGGATAATCACTTCTTGGAGAGATAGATGGGATTCTTGGTCAGGGGTGAACCAAACTCTGAGATTCTTTCATTCTTTGACCTTTCATTGGGGAAGTTGACATTCTAAGTATTTTAAGCGGATCTGAGAAAGCCAACAGTATTGGCACACAGTGTGTATATATGTGTGTGTGAGAGAGAGACAGAGAGACACAGAGATACAGAGAGAGAGACAGAGAGACAGAGACAGACAGAGAGAGAGAGACCTAAACTAATCCAGAAGCTGTACTATATTTCATGTCTTTAAGATTCTTAAATAAGCTGCTTGAACTAACCAGTTAAGACAGTTAATAATTATCTAGAGAAAGAAACTGGGGGGAGGGGGGAAAGTCCAAGTTCATTTTAAGCTCTTAGAAAAAAATATTATTCAGTATATTGTATTGTCTTTGGTATTAAATGTACATTTAATATATACATGTATTAAATGCCACTTCTCATTTACAACTAGAACTATACTATCAAGTTATATGAGCAAATCTTGGCTTCTTCAAAGTTTCTCTTGCGTATTTAATAGCTATTCATAAAGCCATCAAGAGGAAAGTGGGTTTAGAGTTTGGTAGACTGAGTTGGGATACAAAAAGAAGAAAGGTAATACTATGTGCTCATGTTGTCCAAGTTTTGATGTTTTTATTCTTATGGATTCAGGCTAAAATGATCACTAAGGGCTGTACAGAAAGGGAAAAGAAGTCACAAAAAAGGCACTTTAATGGAGATGTGGAAGGTGAAGAGTACTGACTAAATATCTGTGCTTTGTTGATAGGTGGAAGTTTTGTGCAGTGCTAACTACAGGAGCCTTAGATATCTTTTAGTGCTATCCAGTAACTACCTTCCCCTCTCCTCTTGGCAGCCGCTCTGAGTTAATGGCTATTAGTAGAGCCATGGATTCCAGGACAAAACACAATTCCATAGACTTGAATTCTTGCTCAGAAACATAATTCCTACAAATTGGTTCATAAATCTCTTTACATTTCCAACAGGAGCGCCATACTCATGCTGCTTTATTAAAAAAATATTTGTATTAGGGACCACAGTCACAAGAGTATGGGACATATTCGAGAGTCAACAGGCACCTTAGAAATCATCTTATCTACCTCTCCCACTTTTTGAAAAGGAAACTTTGAATGACTTGCCTAACATGCCATGGGTAGGAAGTGATAATTAAAGTTTGGATCCGCCCTCTGGCCCCAGATCCAGTGCCCTTTCCATTATGCTTTACTTGCTGCCAGCCACTTCCCACTGTGAGTAAAGGGCACCCAGGAGCAAGGCTCCGTGCTGTGGGGCATGTTTTTCACTGGAAGATAACCACAGTCATTGTAAAGGAACAGCATCAGCTTTGATCCTTGATAATTGTGACCTTTGATAGTGCAGAGTGTTCCTGAGGATTCTTATAATCTGAGAGCCACGTGAGCCCTTGAGGAAGAACAGGGATTTAATAGCACCCAGTGCCATGTGGTAGGATTTACTGTCCTCTTTTGAGACTAATCTGAGTGGGTCACAAGTTTCACAAAGGGGCATATGATGACCAGAATTTATTATCTTTTCCATGGTGTTAATTTAGTACCTTTTAACAGGTGGATAAAGAATGTGATAGTGAACACCAAAGATGTCAAAAGGAGAATGCCTGGCATTCCACTTGAAATAATTCTGTTAATATTCCCTCATTTTTTTAGGGTTATTTGGAGTTTTTGAATCACTTTTAAGAACATTATCTTATCTGAGCCTCACAATCACACCATGAAATGGATAGCAATGGCACCCAGACTTGCATAATGCTTTAAAAAGTGTTTTCCTTTCAGCAATTTATTTTTTCTTCAGAAATTATTTTAATTTGTGTATTGTTTGCCTCTGTTTCCTCATGAGTGAAATGTGGATAATAACATCATCTACCTCCCAGGGTTTTTGCAAAGATCCAATAAGTTAATATTTGTAAAGACTTCGCACAGTGCCTGGCATATATTATGGGCTATATAAATATTGGCTGTTATTGTTATTATCATTTTAATGTGTGCTTTTATGGGGTCATCATTTACACCTCCCATTGCCTGGCTTCCATTTGTCCAACTTTGTAATTGGGAAATGTTTTTCTTTTAAATCTTTAAAAAACAACTAAAAATAGTATTTTATCCCCCTCCTCCATTACATTAAAATAGTTTTTTACTATTCTTTTTTTTTATGTTTTGAGTTCCAAATTCTATCCTTCTTTTCTTTTTAATCTAATGCCACCTGGAATGGCCATTATTCTCTTACTTTTTTCCTTTTCTTCCTGCTACATGCAGCAAGGAAAAAGAAGAGCTCTTTTAAAGAGAATCAGTGACTAAGTTGTTAGTGTTTCCTCTGCACTGAATGTGTGGAATTTTACTAGTTGTGTTTGGCCACTCTACACAATGACAGTCATTCTCCTGAGCTTTGGGGATTTCAATGCAGTGAGAAAGTTTTAATGATATTGCTTCCTATAAAGTTAGTTTGTCTTGTCTCATCCAGCACATGGTAGACTGATAATCTGGTATTGTTGGAATTACTCTTAAAGGAAGAGCAGACGTTGTAAAGTTCCTGGAAATTTTGCTTTTCCTGTCTATCCCTAGCTTGCATTAAATCAGAAATCATTGCCATGAAAGGGACTCTTTCAATTCACCATCAATCAGTACAAACAATGATTCCATCACCACCTATTGTTCTTCAAAACTGAGTTGATGTATTTCCAGTTAAAGGGCAAGTATTAACCTAAGGAATACTTTAGGAACTAAGATTCAGAAAACTCAAAGAAAGACAATTACTAAGTATTCTTCATGCTGCTTAGATGAATATTGCTAAATAAAAAAGGCAAATTTGATATAGATTCAGTGAAACCACTCACTCATATCTCATTTTTTCCAGATTTTATAAGACATCAAGGAAAATGTCTACCTTGCTTAAGAGTTTATAAGCCCTTTAGAAGGATATCAATAAATGTGCCCATTTTGAAGCAGGACCTCTATTAGCTTAATACTTTATTAGGGACAGGGCAAGATTTAGGTCATTGATACAAGGAACTCCATGGTGAGGAAACTCCTTTTTCTAAGTGCAGATTGACATGTTCTTAGCATGTTTTACAAAGCTGCCTGGAACAGGGAGCGACTAACTCACTTGTCCAGGATCACACAGTCAGCTCTGTCAAAAGCAGGGTGATCTGTGTTTAGATTTTCCTGGCTTTGAAGAAATGCCACTATCTACTATTGTAAGCTACTTCTATTAAGCAAATTTATAGAAAAAAATAATTTTGTAATATTTGAAAAAATGCATTTTTTCCAGATTATATAGCAAGTTCATTTAAAGCAGTTTTCAATAAATTAGAGTAAGGTTTTAATGAGTATTTACCACATTTATACATGTCCTATGGACTATATATTAGAGATATACACAGCTACTTGTTAGTATATGAAACTTTGGGCCTGTCTAACAGAATGTTATTTAAACCAACAAAAAATGCTTCTATAAATTATTTTAGTGTTATCAGGTCACATGGTCATTAAAGGTATGCTTATTTTCCAGGAGAAAGCCCAAAGTAGCCTCTTATATTATGGCTTTTTTG
Organism: Sminthopsis crassicaudata; assembly: GCF_048593235.1. Classification (NCBI taxonomy): domain Eukaryota; kingdom Metazoa; phylum Chordata; class Mammalia; order Dasyuromorphia; family Dasyuridae; genus Sminthopsis; species Sminthopsis crassicaudata. The sequence continues at coordinate 351,062,630 of NC_133617.1, read as the reverse complement.
GAGTCACCCTTAATTATAAATTGGCTCATAGAACCTCCAAGTAAATAGATCATATCTGTCCTAAAAGTCACCATTTCATTTTCACTCCCATTTCCAACATTATAGTCACTGTACATCCTCATTGCCTCATACCTAGGCTACTGTGGTCTTCTGAACAGCTCTTTCTGTCTGTCTGTCCGCCTCCCTCTGTCTCTCTCTCTCTCTCTCTCTGTTCTCCTCTCTCCTTTTTTTCTCTTTCTTCCTCTCCTCACTCCCTCTTTGGAGTCTTCCAAGCTCTTGATATATGAATATTAGCCTGCAACTAGTTTTCTATTCCTTCCATATAAAGGAGAACTTACCCCTTGCCCTAGAATGATGAAGCAATGTTGCCTATGTGGCTTTATTGGTTTCAACCCTGTCTGGTGCAATTCCAGAGAAATTATTTTTTGTTTTTTTTTGTCCTTGAATCATATCTTCCACTAACAAACACAAAATGACTTTCAAATAGGGCCAAACAATCAAAAGAGTAAAGAGCTCAGGGTATAGACATCATATATGATGGTCATGAGAATGTCCTTTTACTTCATGGTACTGGGCTATAATTAGGGCTGGATTCATTTATTTATGTTATCTTGCCACATTTGGCAAAATGCTCATGCTATTGCTGGGTTCATTCCAAATATAGAAACTTATAAATTTTATTTTGGATAAGTATAAATGTACTGAAAGTGAAAAGAGGCTTGTGAGAATGTACAAATGGATACTATTATTCTGGCAAAATTAATCAATAAATGAACACTTTTCATTTTGCTGGAGTCAAGAAGCCTGCTATTTAGTTAAGGAGACAGCACATAGGATAGGAGAGTTGGCAAAACATAGAGTAATCTATATGATAATAATACATACACACACACATAAAAGTATCACAAAATGCTACATGATGATAAAAAATTCCATAAGGTGCCATTTGCAAAGGAATGATTCAGCCAGGAAAGTTGCCATAACTTGGGTTATGTCTTTCCTCCCTAATAGCCTAAACTCAAAAGCTGTAACTTCTGTTAGAGAAGGGAAGACTTCTTTGCATTGATCTTAGAGAATAGGACAAAGAGTCATATGTAAATTATAGAGACGGAGATAATGACTCAATAGAAGGAAATACTTCCTAAAACAGAAGATGTCCCCAGGTGGACTCAGAGGTTTGTTTCAGGAACTGATGGTTCATAGTTATGGGAGGTCTTCATGGAAAGAGTGAATATTTATGTGTCAAGGAAATTGTAGAAGCAAATTCTATTCAGGTACAGATTGGTCTAGATAGCAGCCAACGGCCTTTTTAGCTTTGTGTTCTTTTACTTGTCTATCAATCATCTCCTATCTTATAGGATACCTAGATTTCCCAGCTCTTCTGAGCAAGGAATGTAGTCTCCTCTTAGTTTTCCATGACACAGATTAGTATTTTAAAAAAAATTTTTTTTTTTACAAGTAACTAAGGGAAAGAATATAAAACAAAACAACTCTAGATTACAGAATAAATGAATTATAGAATAGAGATGACATTTCATGATATTCTTAATCTAGCCATAGAGACTGAAATAGCTTTCTAAAAGTACACTTTTCTTAACTAGTATTTAGACCTGGATTTGGTTGTCATGTAACTAGCTGCCCTGTCTTCTATGCAAAAGGCCAGGTTAAAGAGCTTCTACATCAGCTTTTTTTTCTTTTCTTTACGTCAAGTTCTAGTTCCATTAAGGTTTCTGCTCTCTACCTAAGTGCAAGGCTGGGGAAGGAGATAGTCCCTGCATAAAATTAAGTATTTGTACCCATCCCAGTGCAGCTATTAATTCCCATTATTACTTTATTCACAAATATGAACAAACTGCTGTTGCTAGAAAATGGCTACCTGAATGAAGCCCCTCACTCTGTTATGTTGTTGTTCAGTGTTTTTAATTGTGTTTAACTTTTTATGACACCATTTAGGACTTTCTTGGTAAAGATACTGGAGTGGTTTGTCATTTTCTTCTCAGTTCATTTTACAGATGACGAAACGGGGACAAATAGGGTTAAATAGTCTTACTCAGGGTCACACAGCTGTGTCTGAGGCTAGAATTGAACTCTGAATTTGATGAGTCTCCCCTGATTCCAGGCCTCACACTCTGTCCACTATAACACCCAGTTCCTCTACAGCATTATAATCCCCCATAAATAATAACACAGTAATGATATTAAATTTACATCAATAGGAAGAGAAATGTCATTTCATGATATTATCATCAGTAACTTAAGAGCATAACAAATCTTCTGATTCCTAGGGTCTAACATTGAGTCCCAAAATTGAAGTTGTAAGCACAAGAATAAAAATAAACAGGTGCTCGTGGTAAGATGGTACAAGCATATGAGAAAAACTGAGGGAAGAAGATGAGAAAAACTGAGGGAAGAAGACATTCTGGGCTGAGGCAATGGCATTGGAAAGGCACAGAGATAGGAATAAGCATAGTGTCTGAGATGTAAGTATCCACAGTATAGGTATGTGTTCCCCACATGCCCAGATGCTGATAATGCTAGAAATTAATAGGATAGTTAGGGACAGAACATACCTTGGAAAAGAAAGGTTACAACCCAAGATATGATTTGAAAGGATAAGAAACATGGCAATCAAAGGTCATGCTGATTAAGAGCTTTTTCTTTTCCCCTATAATGTTAAAGGGAAGGGTAGTTAGTGAAAAAAGGGAGGTAATGAAAGATGATAAGTAGTATGACCTTATAAAATAGCAAAAATTCCTGAAAAGTGAACCCTGAGAGCTTTGTTTGAGATTATTCTAAGTCAGATCATAATGAGTATATATAGATGCATCAGGAAGGATAAAATATGGATACGAAATGGAAGAGATCTTCTGATGTTTCTAGAGCAATCTAATGGGATCAGCAATACCCATGGAAATGCATCATTTAGTCTCTAACAATACAATACTCAATAATTCATGTATAACTCTCTTTACAAGTGTGCAGGGGTAGGGAATGCAAGCATTATTACTCCCACTTACAGATGAGGAAGTCAAGATTCAAAGAAATTAAATGACTTTCCTCTATAAGTTCAAGCTGAGATATGAACCCAGGTCTTTGGACTCTTAAGGGCCCAAAATGCTCTTTTCCATGAAGTGATATTCATTTTCTTTCCATAAGGAAGTGATAAAGGTATGTGGGAAGATGCAGTAAAGAAGAGCTGAAAAAAGAAGGTTTTTTTTTTTTTTTTTTCCTCTAAAGAAGCTGAAAAAACCTATGCTAACAGTACTTGGGTTCTTCTTTTCAAAGACTGGAACCTTTTCAAACAATGGAAAAGATCAGAAATAATATATATGTATGTATATATATATATTTTTATAATATTATCCCTTGTATTCATTTTTCCAAATTATCCCCTCCCTCCATTCCCTCCCCCCAATGACAGGTAATCCCATACATTTTACATGTGTTACAATATAACCCAGATACAATATATGTGTGTAAATACCATTTTCTTGTTGCACATTAAGTATTAGCTTCCGAAGGTATAAGTAACCTGGGTAGATAGATAGTAGTGCTAACAATTTACATTCACTTCCCAGTGTTCCTTCTAGAAATAATATTTTTAAACAAAAAGAAAGTGACTAAGAAGGCATCAGCAGCTACTGACCTCTATGTCTGCCTCCTTTCTCATATTCTTAAATCATGAGTCATGACCCAGTATGGGCATCTTGTAACTGCATGTGGAGGTTCATGGAATTATGAATATTATCAGTAAATGCTTTATTTGTACATCTATTTCACATACCTACATACCCTGGGTCATGTAAAAATTTCTACAGCAAAAGGGGTTGTGGACAAAATTTGAGAAACTTTGAGCTAGAGGATACCCTTGATGAAAATATGAGAAGCTGGGCTTTTACAGATTATTTTCTATAGCAGACTGTATCTTTAGACACCAAATGAGTATAGAAAATAAAATAATTTTTTATTTTATTATTTTGATTGTTTTACAGGAACTTGATTTCCTTCCTTCAGACATGCATATGGTAAATGCTCATGTAGTCATCAGAAGAAGTGATACAAAAGTATTTCTGAAGAACCTTAGAATTGACTGTGAGACATGGGAAACACTGGCTTAGGATGGCCCAACATAGCATACTAGAATCAAAGAAGCTGCTATGCTCTATAATCAAAGCAGAATCATAGAGACACAAAGGAAATGTGAGCTGTGCAAATCCAGAGCCACTTCCACTCTAAATGTTCTAACAGACCACTAGGGACTCCTCTATAGCAGTGCGTTCAGAACTTGTATTGGTCTGATCATTCATAGCTGAATCCCTTGTACCTACCTCCAACATTGTGATGTCACTGATCTTCTTTGAATATAAAGAAGAATAAACAACAACCACCTCCCTTCCCCCTAGGCTTTTGAAGAAAGTACTTTATAAACCTTAAGTGCAGAGTTAGAATCTAAACTTTGTGCTTCCAATGTTACTGCTGATGCCAAAAGATTGTTACAAAAATGCCAGAAGATTTGTTCCACTTCCTATGTAAAGACCTTCCTAATTAAACTGTATGCTACGCATATATTAAAATCATTCAACATTTTGGATAGATGTGATAACAGAAGTAACTTTGTTCAACAATCTACTATCCACCAATATCAGGCAAGACAACAATATAATAGTTACATTAGTATTATGGAAAATGTTATTAACTATCCAAACAGAAAAGAAATTGCTTCTCAATGGTGAGGTTCTCCAGATGTTCCTCTTAATGGACAACATTGTGTTGAATGCATTGAACCCTGGAACACTATCAAATCTCTTCATGAGATCAGCAGTCATTCAAAAAATGATTGGCTAATCCACCCCTATTGGAAATACAAAATGATTGAAAAACACATTTTTTTTTGCTAAGATTATGAGACACTGTTGGATAGCTCTCCTCCTGAGTTATTTCATCAGTATATATTCCTTGGAAACGTGATGAAAACTAATAGACTAGATTCAGAATTGAAGGAAATAGGTACATTACATTTGAGAAAGTGAACAGCATTTTCAGTTTTTCTAACTTGCTTATTGCCATAAATGCTACTTAAAAAAAAACAAAAAACAAAAAAAAAACCACCCACAAATATTCATTTCATGATACCATACAGATAAGTATCACAGAGACTACAATCTCAAAAGAGTTAAAATATATGATACTCAAAGAGTAATGGAAAACCCACAGTGGATTTATAAGTAGGCTATGGCTTATTCCTCAGGTTGAATTGAATATAGTTGACTTGAGCAGTCATGTGACAGAAATCATCAATAATGCTTCACATGTTTATGATGTCTTAAGATTTAGGATCTGTTTTCTTCACAATAACCTTGTATTCAAGTATTATTTTCCCCTTAATATAGATGAAGAAACCAAGGCTCTGAAAAGTTAAGTGATTGGCCTGAGATCACACAATTTATTAGGTATTAGATCTGGGATTGAAACCAAGATGCCACTTGATGCCAAGTTCAACATTCTTTTTCCTATTACCCCCTACCTCTCAAGAACAGGTATGACAAGAAAAATCAATGAGCTGGTCATGTAGTGAGAATGAGGGATAAGAGACAAGACAGCCAAATAGTTGCACTGGCATTTATGAAAGGCTCTGTGGGAGATTGAAGAAAAGATACGATAAATATGAAACAATAGGAAAAGGCACAGATGAGTTGAAATTTGTGCAAGTAGAGAGACTACTGCAGGATCACAAAATCTGAGAGTTGAAAGAGACCTCAGTGGCTGTTTACTCCAACCCATGATGAAAAAAATCATGGATCTACTGAACTATCAAAATAGAAACATGTTGAAGTAGTTATAAATATGGTATTAGAATTAGGCAGAGAAGTTGACATTAGTACTGGAAGGATTCAATGCTGCTGTGAGAGCTGGATCAATAAGTAAAGATGACTTATTCAAGATAGGACATACAGAAAAAGAAGAACAGTTAATTCAGCTAAAATCTTGGTTAAGGACTAATGGAGGAAAGATATACTATTTTTTTTAAATGAAAAAATAGAGGAAGAAAGATCAGCAATTGTAGAGAGAGATAGTAGCGCCATAAAAGAAACTAAAAAAAGAGTTTTAAGGAGAAAAATGTGTCAATAGTGTTAAAGTTGAAAGTAGATATGGTCTGAAAAGAAACCAGATTTTGGATTCAACCTTAAGGAAGAGTCACTGAGACCTTCAATACTACTTTCTGTAGAGTGGAGAGGACAGAAACCATATCATGAGGGATTAAGAAGGAATGAAATGATGAAGAAATGGAAGGAACAAGTATAAACTATTAACCTGAGAACTATTGTTATAAAGATGAAAATGAATAGGAAAGAGCAAAAGTGTCCTTTTAAGGGTTTTTTTGTATTTTTTAAAGTAAGAGAAACCTGAGCATCTTTGAAGGGAAGGGGAGAGATGGCTCATTTCCTCTTTGACAAAGTTATTAGACTAGTAGATCAGGAGAATATTATAGATGTAGCTTACCTAAATTTTAGCAAAGTATTTGACAAATTCTGTCATGCAAGATTTTTGCAAAAGTAATGGAAAAAATGTGGGCTATATATTAATATATTTAGGTAGATTCAAAATTGATTGGATGGCTGGATATAAAGGGTAGACATTAATAGACTGATGTCATCTAGGCAAAAAGTCTCCAGAGGAGTGTCTCAGATATCTGAGCTTGATCCTGTGCTTTGTGAGAATTTTATCAGTGACCTGAATAAAGTCATAGATAGCATGCTTATTAAGTTTTCATATTATATAAAGCTAGGATGCATAACTCACAGAGAACATAGAAATAAAACAGACAGTGAAAAAGTTCCTGATGGGTTACATTATTGGGCTGAATCTAACAAGAATAAATTTAATAGGTATGAATATAATCTTAAACTTTGTTCCAAAAGTTAACCTAATAAATGAAAGAAGGGGGAGATATATGTGTGTGTGCATGTGATACATATCATATGTATATATATACACACACATGCACATATATGTAATATATGTTTTTTTTTTTTTACAACTTTAAAAAAGAAATACCACAGATCTCTTTTGCTGCTTCCTGTTCATTTACCCCCTCCAACAACAGTTCTCAAGGGAGTAGTTTATGTTTGCTCCTTCCATGTCTTTGTGACTTGATCCCATCTAAATTCCTTGCAATATGGCTTCTGTTCCCACCACTCTAAAGAAAGTAGAAGGCCACTGTGACTTCCTTAAGGCTAAATCCATATATATATATATATATATATATATATATATATATATATATATATATATATATATATATATATATATATATATATATCAAGCTGTATTTTTAGAGAAGGCATACATACACATATATATATGAATTTGTGTATGTATGCCTTCTCTAAAAATATATATGTGAATTTGTGTACGTATGCCTCTTTTACTATTATATATGTTATATATGTGTGTGTGTGTGTGTGTGCATAAATCTATATCTCTCTTAAGGGGAGTTTGTGGGTATTAGTGGAGTGCAAACAAAGTAATTGTAAATTTAGGCTTCATTAGAAAAAGCATAATATCCAAGAGTAGGGTGGTAAAAACTCTCTTACTCTGCTCTGATCAGATTGTACCTGAATTTCTATGCTGAGTTCTAAATACTACATTTTAAGAAGAAAATTGATAATTGGACAATATTCAAATGGAAGTCAACCAAGATGGCCTGACAAAGATTAAAGATATTCCAAGGATTGAAGAAATTGATGACATTTGGTCTAAAGGAGACATGGGGTGGGAAATTAAAGCTGACTTTATATGCATGAAGGGCTTTTCTGTTTGTTCCTCAAAAGTAGAATTAAAAACAATGGGGAGAAATTGTAATGAGGCAAATATTGGCTCAATTAAGAAATCATACTAAAATTAAGGAGTTATCCTAAGATAGAATAAGTCATCCTCTTCTTTAACTTCAGGCAAAGGCTAGAATATATCAGATATGTTGAAGGGAGGAGTCTTATTTAAGACTAAATAGCACTGAATTCTTCCAATTTTGACAATGAGTGATTTTGTATTTGTCTAAGTTATTGAAAAGGAGGCACTGAAGATCCAATTCAATTCAATAAACATTTATTAAGTTATTACTGTATATCAGGCACTGATCTAGGTCAGGCACTGATCTAGGTGCTAGAAATACAAAGATAAAAAGAAAAATTATTCCTACTCTCAAAAACTTCTATTCCATGAGGAGATAACATGTATTCAGATAAAAAACAAAACAAAACAAAACAAAACAAAACAAAACAAAACAAAACAAAACAAAAAACCAGAGTGATTATGGGTGGGGGAACTCCTTAGATTTGGCATATAACAAGAAAAGATTCATGTGGGAGGTAGAGTTTAAACTGAATCCTGAATGGAGCTAGAGATTTTTAAAAAATGGAGATGAGAAGGGAGAATATTGTGAACATGAAGTTGGTGGTAGGGAATACATAGTGTGCTTGGCTCAGAAACAGGAGACAAAGATCATGTGAGGAGAGTGGCCCAAAACTAATTTGCAAAGATAAATTGGAGTTAAGTGCTAAAGGACTTCAAATGTTAAGCAGGAGAATTTGTATTTTTCTTAGAGGCTATAAGCAACTACTTGGACAATACTTGTGTGAGAGAAATGGTGATGGGCAAGTTGTGGAACAACCAAAAAAACTCAGCAAACTACTTCACTATGTGAAGTGAGAGAGAGGATGCTCCTAGGCTATGAATGTGAATGACTGGCCCAAAGAAAGAGTGGTTATTCAGAGGACCTGATTATGACTAGAGTATTTGATAAACCACAAAACCCCAGCTTTTGGGATAAGAACTCACTATGTCACAAAAATAGCTGGGAAAATTGCAAAATCATATGTCAGAAACAAAGGCGGTGGTTAATAGTAGTATGGGAGGGAAGGAGGATAGTGAGTTCAGTTTTGGATGTGATGAACTTGAGATGCCCTGTGGAAAATCTAGATAGGGATATCCAGGTATGGAGCTCCAGGGAAAAAAGAAGACCAAGAAGTCATTTGCATAGAGATTAGGTAACTGAAGCTATAGGAACTGATGAGATCATAGAGTTAAAATAGAAAAGAAGAGGGCCCAGAATAGAATTGCCATTTTACAGATACTAAGGAGAGGAGTTGTAAGGTCTCTTAGGAGTGAGATAACATGAGATGCACAGGTGGAAGTATTAGTTTTCAAGATGAAGAAGGGTCATCTCTTTCAGTCAAGAAGGTAGAAAGATGGAATAGATGTAAAGAGAGACATTAAAATAAAGATCCAGATATTGAGAGGCTTCACATCAAATGATTCTGATTTCTTTCAGAAATATAAGAGGCAAGTTCATGCAGGAAACATGAGAGTTGAGAGAAAGGTATTGGAAACTTTCAGGGGAAATTTTGACATAGATACCTAGCGATTCCTGCAGTAACTGAGGGACAGTACTATGAACTATGAAATGTCAGTCTACACATAGCACAGTAACTGGCACATAACAATGTTTATTGACTGTGCTATGATTTATAATGGCCAAATTTTTACAGTTAAGAATTTCCTCCACCAAAACATGGTGATTCAGGCATAGAAGTGGAGAAGGTGGGCAATGAATGATCCAAGATGACTTGTCAGAAAGACAAATAATTTAGGTGATAAAGAGAGGAACTATTACTACAGTCAAAGAGTCAGATTGATCTGTGGAGCAAGAAAATCTACCACTCTATCAAGTACATCGGCTACTACTCCCACTCTAAAACAGCCTGTAGGCAGCAGGAGAAAGAAACAAACAAAAAAAAAGCAATAAATGGGAGTACTCGGGGGTTGGGTTGACGTTAGATTGATGCATTAAACTCTGCTGACTGAGCTATTTGTTTTGGAAAGAAAGAAAGAGAACTATGAGAGACTTCTTTGTGACTAAGAAATGTAGTGCTGGGGAATCTGGTTAACTAAATGGTTTTCCCCACATGACTCTTTTTGTTGCCTGTACTTTTGTTTGCTCCCTATACTGATGTTGTCCCTATGAACTGGGATAAGATGAAAGAGATGTTATCTTAGACATAACCTATACAAAAGACTTGGGCAGTGATGTCCGCATTAAAAGGGCAGTAATAGCTTTGTTCTTGACAGTGTCTTCTCTTCCCCATACTTGTATCAAAAGGAAGGAGACTCAATGAGCACCCTGAAAGTGAGGACGCAGCTTTCCAGGACTCAGGAAAAAAGCTACCTGATCTTCCTGAGCCTCAATTTCCATAACTAGAATTGAATGCTGATGTTCCTTTCATTTCTATAAATCTATGACTATTAAAAGAATTGATCCCGGTATTTGGGATTGGAATTGAGTCTAGTGAAGACAGAAAAGGATGTGAGTCTCAGCCACACAGTTAAAGTGATGAGGGCCCAATGTGAGCACAAAAGGCCCAAAATGGGTGCAGAATGAGAAAATTGGGAGAGAAGGCACTTGTGGTCAGGCAGAAGTAGTACTGAATTGAGATTTCAGAAGGTGTCTAGGGATGCTGCTGCCCCACAGCAAGGTTTATGATGTTGCAGTCTGACTGAGAGAGAAGCACAACAATATCAGAATCCTGAGGTGGCACAATAGGGACTGGAGTCAGATTCCGATGCTGAGGAAGTCACTTAGCTTCTTTTTGCTTCTGTTCTTCAACTGTAAAATGAGTATAATAAAGTACTTACCTTCCATGGTGGTTATGAGGATCAAATAAAATAACTGTAAAGCCCTTAGCACAATGCCTGGAGGATAGTAGATACTATATAAATGTCAACCATTATTATTATTATTAATTAGTACCATAGGTAGGCTATGTAAGAAAGTTGTAAATGAGGCAACAGGCAAAACCCTGCTCAAGTCTCTCCATATTTCACATATATTATATTGACACATCTGACCTTCCTACTACAAAAGCCTCTTACTGGTGGTGCCCCTGCAATGCTTATCTCTTGCTAATCCATTCTCCATTCAATGGTCAAACTGATATTTCTATAATTCACAGTTCTAACCATCTAACACAAATCCCTTGATGGCTAAGGCTTTTGCCTTTGCGCCTTTAGCTCTTAGCTTAGTACAAAATAGGGACTTATTGAATGCTTGTTGATTGCTTGATACCTCTTCTCTGCTGAAAAAGTTCTCAAGGCTCCTTATTACTGCTAGAATAAAATAGAAATCTCCTCATTTGGCAATTTCATTCCAACCCATCTTTCCAGTCTTGTTTTGTTACTCCTCTTTCTTCATGTATTCTACAATGCCCCAAAACTGACCTATTTCCTGTTTCTCATATGTGATATTCCATTTCCTGCCTCCAAGTCTTGGTTGTCCTCATACCTAGAATTCATACCTCATTTCTGCCTTCAAGAAGTCCTAACTCCCTAAAATCTCAATTTAAGTGCCACCTCCTATATAAAGCCTTTATGGCTAGTGCCCTAATTCCTGAAATTATCTTAACATTGTCTTAGTCTGTATTAGTCAATCCATCAATCAGCCAACCAACTAATAAACATTTATTAAGAAGAAGAATAGCATATAATAAACCTCGAAAAGTAGATTGGAGGCAGATTATGAAGAGATTTACAAGTAATCTGCAACCCAGCTGATCTGGCTTATTTCCTATTTCTGAAACATGTGTTAGTTATAAAAAGGCAAAAATGGAATAGTCTGACCTCAAGAAGCTTACTATGTATTGGGGAGTGTGTAGGTGTATACGTATGTATATAAATATAGAAGTACACACTTACACACACACACACACACACACATGCAAATATTCAAAATATATAAAAAATAATACATGCTATTTGGAGAGAGGAAAGCACTAGTTATTCAAAGGATGAGGAAAGGATTCATGTAGAAATATTTCCTGATTGAGTTTAAGGAAACAAGAGATTTCTAGGGAGAAGTACAAAAGGGAATGAATTTTTAGGCATTTCACTGCAAAAATGTAATATACACATATATATAAAAATAGATATATACACATACTAATATACATATAAAATACATATATGTATTTGTAGTTGTATATACACATATAAATAATATCAAATTATTGCCTCAAAATACAAAGATATTAGTTGTAGATATTAAATATAGTTATAAATATATATTTATATAGCATATAAATATAATTAACTATATGTAATAACTAAAAGAAAAACAAAATAATATATAATCATAAGTATATCTAATATTAGATCAATATATTACATGTTGTTACATTAATATAATACATAATGTTATCTATGTGTATATATGTATGTACATGAGTGTATACACACTCACACACACACACACACACACACACATATATATATATAGAATAAATAAGATTAAATTGAAGATTTCATATTATCACAATAACATGATGTAATATAACAAGCCTTTTGTGCTTATATTGATCTGATCAGCTACAGTCGGACACACAATAACTTGACTCTGCCTTTAGTGATGTCATTTTGGTTCTCTTCAAGAACAGGCAACCTGCATATACATAAATATGCACCCATATTCTGGGACTCTGTTTCTTTACATGTAAAATGAATGAATAAATAAATATATATATATGTAAAAATGAGTGGGCTAGTTGATCTATAGCTACTTTCCATTCTAGTACATGAATAATCTTTGAAGTTGACACCAAAGATGTTGAAATGCTTTCCTATGACATATCTTTCTGTGCCATGAGAACTAAATTGGATAGACCGTGAGTCTCTCTAGTATGATAACTCTAGGATCTTATTGGTATATTTGTGCTAAGAGACATCTTAGAAAAACATAAATTTTGGAGACAAGACATGAAAAAGAGTAAAAGCGATGATTTCCTCAGGTGAGGGATGGCTGTTAAAGCAAAGAGAAGCAACCTTGGGAATGAAAAAAAGAGCGAGACCCTCAGAACCTGGCGTTCGTCAGTCAGTCAGTATAAGAAAGGCCGCACTAAAGCCTGGTAATTCCAAAGAATGCTACTCAGTACAACTGGAAACAGGGAACATAATCAGACAACATTCATACCAAAATTTTAAATTGTTCTGAGGCTAAGGATAAAGTTTAAGGGTTATGATCAATAGTCCAAAATACTTTTTGAAAGTACCTCAGCCACATAGCTAATAGCATCCTTCAGGTTGAGCTCGTGGAAAACATTCAGAATCCGGTCTCTGGACTTTTGGGCTGATCTTCTCATCAGTAACTTACTTAGGACTTTTCTATCGAAATTGGACCACCTAAAGATGTAAACAAAAATGTTGGACAGGAGTGGGTACAATACCTTCAGCCCTCAGGCCTCAGTTTCTTTATCTGCAAAATGAGGGGATTATACTGGACAGTAGCTATTTATACAGCATTTTTATGCTTGAAATTATGTACATCATCATATTCAATCCTCGTAATCTGAGGAATGTTCTACCATTCTTATTTTACAGGGAAGAAAGCTGAGGCTCTGATAAGTGAAGAGAATTTACCCCTTGGGGCCACAGTTCATCAGGGTCACAGGCTCCCCAGGACCAAATGCAGCTACCTGTCCATCATGCTGCCTCCATAAAGATGAACTTTATAGTCCTTTGTTGACTGTCAACAGCACATTGCTCTCAAACCTATAATTCACCAGTAAGATTTTGGGTCTCCTTAATTTGAAAAGTTCTTCATAAGATTACATTTTTATAAATACAGGCATATTTAGGAATATCAACAAGCATGTAAAAATTAATATTATTATAGTAATAAAATTAATAGAATAGAAATTAAGACAAATAGATACATTTATTCAACTTCATTAAGAGGAATTAAAACCACTTACTTGTCTCTTAAGTAATTGTGTCCTATTTGTCCAGATATGTCTTCAATGGCAGACAGAATATGGTCAAAAGCCTTTCAAAATAAAGATATTTCTGTTAATATCCCCCAGAAACTGTCTTTTTATGTTCTCATTTCTGGCTTTAGTCCCTTCTTGTTCACTTTCCCATTCCAACACCTCCTTCCTTCTCTTTTGTCCCTCATGGAAATTAAGAGAGGTCACTCCTTTTTTGGGAATTAACAGGTTTTGAAACTAATGCATCCTTGACTCTATTTCATGGCCTGGAGCACATGGAAGGTAACATGAAAGGGAAGTCAGGCTCACAAATGGCTATTGCTGGGTGAAAGTGGGCACCACTGGTGCTCATTAGGCCATTTCAACTGAATGATATTAAGACCTCTTTCCTGTCTTACTGCCCTTGCGGATTCTTACTCTGCCATGAAGCTTTTCATTGAGCTTTGGTTCTCGGTGCTCACTCTTCTTCACCTTCAGCCATTGTACCAGGGGTTTGATGGTGAGACCCTGCAAGATTAGAGAAACATACAGACAACCCTCAATTATCCATAAAGTTTATGCACACTTTGACACCAAATTCTACTTTAAAGGTCTACTGTCATTTAGCATTATATTTTAGTGTTTTAGGGTAGCTATTATTATATCTTTTATTCCTTATTGGCCATCAGAATTTATACAGCTTAATTAAGGGTGATGGGCTGTTCAGTGGCCATGATTCACTAGCCTGATTCTGGTCCTAGGCACTATAGTATCAGTGCAAAAATTAAGTCATCAGTCAAAGTGTTCAGAAAATTTTACCAAAAAAAAAAAAAAAAAAAAAAAAAAAATATATATATATATATATATATATATACATATATATATGTATATATATATAAAATGTATATATATATCTCAATCAGCAAGACCTCTTTCATCATATGCTGCAATTGCCAAATAATCAAGAATACAAATTGCTCCAGTATTAAGTCAAGTATTTTGGAGTGAGTTGTTCATCAGAGGGAAAATAGGGAATATAAATTTATAAGGTCATAGATTAAAGTTACAAGAGAGTTTGGAGACCATTTAGTTCAACATCTTCATTTTCTACTTGAGAAAACTGAAGCTCAAGAAATTTAAATCACTTAAATAGTTAATGTCAGAAGTGAGATTTGGCCCCAGATCCTTTGAGACAATGAGACAATGAGAAGAGACTTTTGAGATATGTACAAAGAGATTATGATCTAGATAAAAAGGAAATGTGAAAGGTCCTGGAATATCAGACAACTGAATTGAAATGTGTCTGTAAAGGTTTTATTACAGATTACTAATGCCTACGATTAATATTATTTAACTCAACAAGAATTTATTAAGCACTTGCTTAGTGTGAGATTCTGTGTCAAGCAGAGACAAAAATTAAAATTTCTGTCCTTAAGGAATTCATTGTCTGGGGCTTTACATCACTGGTTTCCCTGCTCTTTTTATTTTTTTGACTTTTCAAGTCCTTCTGCTTATGTTTTCAGATAGAAATCCAAATACTTAACTACTTCATCTCTTCTTAGAGAAGTAAACTGGAATAAGCAAAGAGTTGAGTAAGAATTGGGCTCTACCTCTTTCTTAGTCAGGTTGTCATTGAGTAACTTAGTTTTTTTAAAATCAATTTTCAAAACATCAATTACACCTGCAGTCAAATATTATCAATAATATTTCAAAGATTTACAAGCTTATTTTTTTGAGCAATTCAGTCACCAATATGGAAGATTACCATCTATAGCTCAACATAAGCATTTTTTACTTAAATTTAATTAGGTTGATCCTTAGACAAAAGACATTAGAATTAATCACTGGAAGAATGCCCTGATCAAATAGCTTTCAGACTTTGGAGTCACAATCATGAAACAGAGGAGAGTCCCAGTAGGGGAAAATATATTCAAATCTAAGTAGCATGAAAGATATTCCAAAGCCAGAAAAAAAATGATTTGGATTACCAATAATCCAGCATTACCCACATCTTTGCTTTTCCCCTTAGTGTGACTAATCAAGAAATGACTATGTATGAATGAACACTAACTGACTCAAACTGATGTTATTCTGGTCTATAAAAAAGGAAATGAGGCTGAAAGTAATGTGCTTACACTACAAAGTTTAATTTATGTGACTTCTAAAAGTTCCCTTTTATTGAGATCAGAATGCTAAACATTTGTGGTATCTTTTATATTTAAAGTTATAATATGGAGTAGAAAGAAAGGTTCTCTTCTTTTATAGCATGGGCCCAGGGAACCCTTTAACAAATCAGACCAATGAATGAGCATGAGCTTTGGACTATGTCAGGACACCTTCATTCCTCCCTATCATATCCATCTTTTTTCTTGTCTGTCTCCTTCACTCCTTCCTGCCTATAGTTCACCTCCCTTCTTCTTTCCTGTCCATGTCTCAGGCCTGTCAATAGTACTAATGAATTTTGGTGGCAAAGCTCAAGACAGAGATGTCTTTTTCCCTGACAACTAGGTGGCACGGTAGATAAAGTACCACATCTGGAGTCAGGAATCTGAGTTAAAATCCATCCAGCCTCAGATGCGTACTAGCTGTATGATTCTGGGCAAGTCATTTAACCCTGTTTGTCTTGTTCCTCATCTGTAAAATTAACTGAAAAAAGCAATGGCAAACCACTTTAGTATCTCTGCTAAGAAAAGCCCAAATGGGTTCAGAGAGTTGGGCATGACTAAAATGACTAAACAAGCTTCTGCTTTAGAATATGCTAGAATATTAGAATATTTATATCATATATACTGGACCACAGAGTCAGTTTGTATGTCAGCAACAGGAAATGGATTGTTCTTCTTATAGATAACCTTTATATTTCACTTTTTTAAAATCATCTCTTCAAAAAATAACTTCTGTAGACGAGTATTTAGCAGAAATCTGTCTCAGAGAAAAAAATTTTATATAAATTCAATATTATCTCAAAGGGCTTCACTAATGACATGTTGTCTCCTATCACTCCAGTCTCTGATTTAGGGAAAGTCCATCACATTAGAATAAAATGAAGTCCTGCTCTCACTAGCTTTTTAGCATTCACAAAACTAGTCTTAGCAACAACCACAACAGAACTGTTTTCCGAGTTCCAGATGTACTTGAGGCATTTTAAGCTTCATGTTAATAGTGGTTAAAATGTTTTGAATGCATTGCATTGGGAGTTTGCTGCCACTAAATTTACTAAGATCATTTCTTCATGAAATGAGGACCAATAAAACTTGCTCCATCAGAACTCTTAGCGCCTTACATATGCATGCTCACTGAACTGCCTATTTGTTTACAAGGGTTTTGTGTCAAAGATTATTCATTGGGCCTGGATCTCAGAAGGTAATAAACTACTTACTTTTCTTACGTCATTGATTGCTTTAATTTATTTCAAGGTTATTTGGAAAATTACTTCTTCCCACACACAAAGAGCATAAAGAAAAGAAAACTCAACACCTCCAGAAAGGAAGCTCTCATCCTCTTCTCAATTGTGGGATCAGGTCCATGAATAAAAGCATTGTATTTTCCTCAGGACAAGAAACAATAAACTTAAGCTATGGCTATTCTATAATAGTGCATTTATACCATCATAAAAATTTTGGATGTTTTTCTGATATTAGTTGTCCATATGTACAACACATTTTAAATTGGTTATGATTTTCTTCTACAAAAATCTGTGATTTTCCTCTGGGAGACATGAATAATGTCTCAGTTCCATCTTCCATCCTATCTAGGAGGGACTGGTTTCTTCTCATTTAGAGTAGAGAATCATTATTATGTTAGTCTTATGCGGAAGCAGTAATGGCTTCTTGGCTCTGCTGTTTCACTTTTCCCACAATCTAACCTAACCCAGCATTCACTATAGAGAAAAGAAAATCATCTCAACCCTTAATTCCCCACATCAAAAGATAAATTGTTCTTATTACTTGTCCACATTCACCTCGCTGATCACAGAAGGGAAAATGGAATTCATCATTATTTGTTGTTTTCTAGTCTTTTTTCAGTTATGTCTGATTGTTCATGTCTCTATTTTAAATTTTCTTGGAAAAAGATTCTGGAGTGGCTCGCCATCTGTTTTTCTAGTGCATTTTTACAGATGAGGAAAATAGAAGCAAACAGGTCTAAATGATTTGTACAGGGTCATACAGCTAGTAATTGTCTGAGGCCAGATTTGAATTTAGGAAGATGAGTCTTCCTGACTCTAAAACACAGGGCCACTTAGCTACCCACTCATTATTATTAATAGGGTCTAAAATAACAGATATAATTTTCAACCAATAAGCATTTCTCAAGCATCTGTTTCACATACCTTTTTTTGTTTATTTTTGATGCTATGGAGTGTTCAATAAAGTTTAATCCTGACCTATAAGTTTCTTATATCCAAGTTAAGGAGAGAAAATGAGTTAAAAAATTTAACAACAAAACTAATATTCTCCATCAGAGTATTGAATCTAACGGACACTCAGCTTTTTGGAGTCCTTAATATGTGACTCATTCTAATACCTATGAATTAACCTTTAAAAAGAAGATAGATATCTATATTCAGCTGACTATATTATTTCTTCTTTGAATCAATACTTATAAGTAAGGTTCAAATGATTACAATATATATTGTAATTCCAGATGCAGTACTGGATCTTATATCCATCACTTCTGTCAGGAATTAGGTAAGATGCTTTATCATCAGTCCTTTAGAAACATGATTTGATCACTGCATTGGTCAGACTTCTTAAATCTTTCAAAGTTGTTATTTTTTACAGTATTATTGTCCTTGTATAAGTTATTCTCTTGGGTCCACTCCCTTCATTCTGTCATTCTATATTTACCAGGATTCCCTAAAAATTTCTCATTTCTTGAGTATAGTAATATTTTTTCACATTCACATATTACAATTTGCTCATATATTCTCAAATTGAAAGATACCCCCTTGATTCAAGTTCTTTTCTTTTTTCCCATTAGCCTCCTCTTCTGCAACAGGGAGTTTATTTTGGTTGTGATTATTTCTTTCTCAGTATTATTTTCCCTCTTCACATGTACTTCCCTATTCCTTCTTGTTTTCCTGTTGAGATTGATATTTTTGTGTATGTTCAATCCTCTATAAATAAGAGTGAGATTTCTTCTATTGGCCACTCCCTACATACTTTCCTCTACATTTGTATCCTCTTCTCACATGCCGCAATTATAAGAAATAACAAATGCAACTCCCTTCTTCCTTCTTTCTACAATAATATAAACCTTCTACCTTCCCTCTTTTCTTAAAATCTTCAGAGCAGAACCAATGCATCTTCAGTGCCTCTATTTTTTTTGTCAATACCATTGAAAACATTGCAATTTTTCCTATTTTACATTAACAGATCATCATCACAGTTCCAACTATTTGAAGAAATTTACTCTTTAAATTTCTCTTGATTATTGTTTTTGTATTTCAAAGTTACACCTCAGTTCTGATATTTTAATAAAAAATATCTGAAAATCCTATATTCCATTAAAGGAATTTTTTTTTTCTCATGTAGGATTATATTCAGCTTTGCAGAGTAAGTCATTTTTGGCTATTAAGTCTATATATTTTTGCCTTTGGAATACTGTGTTCCAAGATCTCATCTCATGTACAGTAGAAGCTGACAGGCTCTGTGTTATCTTCAGAAGATCTAAGTGATAAAGGGGATATAATGTTGGGCCTGGGGACAGGAGGACCCGAGTTCAAATTTGGATTGAGAAATTTGCTAGCTGTGTGACCCTGGGGAAGTCACTTAACTCAGTTTCTTACTCTGTAAAATGAGCTAAAGAAGGAATGGCAAACCACTCTTGTATCTTACGCCAAGAAAATTCCAAATTTAATTTTACAACAATATGATTCTCATTGTGTTTGATATTTGAAATGCTTCTTTTACATGCTTGCAATATTTTTCTTTGATGTAGGAGATTTGGATTTTGGCTATGACATTTCTGGAACTTTTCTTTTTGGAGTTTCTTTCAGAAAGTGATTGATATCCTATTTTTACTTTGCCCTGTGATTCTGATAGATCTGGGTAGTTTTCATTTGTGATTTCTTTTTTTCCCATTTGAACTGTATTTTTTTTTTTTTACCTAGTTACATGTCAAGAAAATTTTAGCATTTTTATAAGATTTTGAGTTCCAAAGTTTTCTCTCCTTTGCTCCCCTTTCCTCCTCCAAAAAAGGTAGACATTTTGATAATTTATACATGTGCTATAATATAAAATATGTTCCCATATTATTTGTAGTTGTGATAAAAGAAACAGATCAAAAGGAGAAAAAACAACTAAAGAAAGAATAAAGCAAGTGAAAAGAATATGCTTTGACCATCATGCAGAGTTCATCAATTCTTTATCAGGTTATGGACATTTTCTTTCATGGGTCCTTTGTATTTGTTTTGGATAAAGACATTGTGTTGTTGAGAAGAGCTGAGTAAGATCATCGCACAAAGTTGTTGATACTGTATACAATGTTTTCCTGGTATGGCCCATTTCACTTTGCATTAGTATGTCTTTCCAGGTTTTTCTGAAATCTGCCTATTTATCATTTCTTATTGCACAATAGTATCCCATTACATTCATATATCACAGCTTGTTTGGCCTCTCTTCAGTTGGACATCCCCTGAGTTTCAAATACTTTGTCACTATGAAAAGAGCTGCTATAAAGATTTTTGTGCATATAGCTCCTTTTTTCTTTTTAATGATTTCTTTTGGGATGCAAACCAAATTAGTGGTATTGCTAGGTCAAAGGGCATGCATAGGTTGATTGTCCTTTGCTCTCCAGAATGGTTTGATCAGTTCACAACTCCACCAATAATGTATTACTGTCCCAATTTTCCCACATTTTCTCCAACATTTATCATTTTCCATTTTTGTCACATTGGCCAATCTGGTAGGTATGAGGCAGTATCTCAGAGCTGTTTTAATTTGAATTTCTCTAAACATAAGTGATTTAGAGTGCTTCTTCATATTCCTATAGATAACTTTGATTTCTTCATTTGATGCCTGTTCAAAACCTTTGACCATTTATCAGCTGATGAATGGCTTGATTTCTTGTAAAATTGACTTAGTTCTCTATATATTTGAAAAATTAGGTCTTTATCAGAGATAGTGCTGTCAAAATTGTTTTGCAGCATTCCGTACAAAAACTTTTTAATATGTCTGTCTGCTTCAAGTGTGTTTCTACATATAGTAGGATTCTGAGTTTTGATCCACTTTATCTGCTTCTGTTTTTAATTCTCATTCACAGTTATGATTATTGCCTTTGTATTTCCCTCCATCCT
Organism: Sminthopsis crassicaudata; assembly: GCF_048593235.1. Classification (NCBI taxonomy): domain Eukaryota; kingdom Metazoa; phylum Chordata; class Mammalia; order Dasyuromorphia; family Dasyuridae; genus Sminthopsis; species Sminthopsis crassicaudata. Next base: position 351,041,543 of record NC_133617.1, on the reverse strand, counting down.
ATTCCCTTTTCTGTCTGTTGTCTCATCTTTCTCTCTTTTCCTCCTCATCAGTATTTTGCTTCTACCACCTTCTCTGATCTGTCCTTTCTTCTATCAGTTTCTCCCTTCCTCCTGATTAATCTTCTCCCCTTCTACTTGACTATGTATGTTATTTCTTCTTTGAGTCAATACTTATGAGTGAGGTTCAAATGGTGCTCATTGACCACCCACCATTTTCTCTTCTCTACATACCACTGTAATAGGTCTTTCACTACTCTTTATTTAAAGTAATTTACAACATTTTTTTTCATAATTCTCTTGCATCATTTTCATTTCTTTTCCCAATTTTTTTTCCTACCTCTCCTATCATTTAAAGGTCCTTTCTGAGCTCTTCCACAACCACTTCCTATTGTATTTTGAGGTTTTGCTTAGAGATGTTTTGACATTGTGTCCTCTTCTGAGTTTGTGTTTTGGTCTTCCCTGTTATCATAATTTTTTTTTTATGGTCAGATTGTTTTTATGTTGTTTGTTGCTCTTTTTTGTGAGGGGAGTTAAAGAGGAACTTTTTCCTTTTTTTAAAATTTGAGCTCTACTCCCAAGGTGGAAGAATATCTGTGCCAGTGGATGCAGGTCTTGGCTATTTATCTGGTGCTGCCTTGACATTTCCCTGTGGCCCATAAGGAATCCTGTGTCTGGTGCTGTCCTGAGGAGGTGGAGTAAGTGTGTGTGGCTGTTGTTGCTGGAGGCTGAAGGGGTCTGGAAGCTTACCTGGTGCTAATATGGGGTCCTAATAGTGGTTACTGGCATGTGCTGAGGCCCACTGGATTTCCTAAGAGTTTTACTGAAGCACGAAGCCTGGCCACTGGAAGACATCTGGCCTGACTACAGCTATCCCAAAGTAAGTGATAGTTCCCACAGATAAATTCCCCAAATTTCACTGGCCATGTACCAAGACACATGGGGGGAGGGGTCTTGGTGTGGTGTTCACCTGTTCCACAACACTGGGGCTCTGAATCTCTTGCTGATTTGCTGAGGTGGGGCTTTTGCTCCTGGCTCACTGGGAAGCTGCCTATCCTGGACTCTGCCCCCTTTTACTCAAGTGACACAGATCCCTCCTGCCAATCCTACAACTTTCCTGGGCTAACATTGTTTCACCCTGTTTCCTTGCTGGTTCCACTCCTCCAAGACCTGTCTTATGGCACTATTTTATGGTTGCCTGGAGGTGAACTTGGGAGAGTTACAGTGATTTACTGTTTACTCTGCCATCCTGGCTCCTGGAAGTCTATAAAACCTGTGATTTCTTTAAATACAGTGGTATCTCAGTTCTCATCATTAATTAGTTTCAGAAGGCATGATGATTCACAAAAACAATGAATACTGAACAAATTTTTCTTATAAGGAATACATCTCTAATCCATCCCTACCAACCCACTTTTATATAATCAAAATTTTTCATTTTATCTTATGTGATCTTCTCTACTACTCTTCAATCATGAATTCTTTCTTTCCCTAGTTGTAGAACTAAAAGATAGTTACTCTTCTAATTGCTTGATCTTCTAGTTATTTTTGTTACCATTTTCTATGTCCAGGTCATTCCTTTGGAATTTATCTTGGCAAGCAGTGTGAGATGTTGCTCCATATCTAATGGTTGCCTATCTGCTTTCCAGTTATTGGTTTGTTTGTTTGTTTTTGCAACAGATTTTGGAAAACAGAGAGTCCTTATCCTAGTTATTGGCATCTCAAGGTTTTTCTAAAGGAGCATCTATATTGTACAGTGGATAGAGTACAGAACCTGAGTCTTACTGAGTTCATATCTGGCCTCAGATACTTATCAATTATGTGACCCTGGGCAAGTCATTTATTACTGTTTGTCTCAGTTTTGTCATCTGTAAAATTAACCGAAGAAGGAAATGAAAAACTACTCCAGTATCCCTACAAGGAAAATCCCAAATGAGGTTATAAAGAGTCAGACACAATTAAAATACAGAACAACAATAATAAAAAAGAGAAGATTTATAAAACACTAAGCTATCACGTTTGCTTTCTTTTGTTTGTTGTATATCTAACTTGCTCCACTGATTCCATTTCCTATTTTTTAACCAGTACCAAATTTATTTTAATAACTGCTACTATGTAATATAGTTTTAGATCTGATATGGACAGGCCAACTTCATTTCAACTTTTTTTCATTATGACCCTTGAAATTCCTGAACTGTTTCTCTTTATGAGTTTCATTATTATTTTTACTAGCTCTATTTTTGCTAATCCTTTGTTAGTTTGATTGGTTAGGCACTGAATAACTAAACTAATTTATCATATTTATCATGTCGGTTCTACCAATTCATGAACAATAAATGGTTTTTTTTTTTATTTTATTTAGGTGTATATTTCTGCATCAGGTGTTTCATAGTTGCATTATATAGTTCATAGAAGCATACTGTTAGAGAAAGACCTAATATTCTATATTTTCTATTGTTGTTTTGAATGTGACTGTCTCTTTCTAGGTCTTCCTAGAAAGTTTTTGTTGGCAATATACAAAAATGCTGATTATTTATATGGATTCATTTCATATCTTGTAAATTTGTTGAATTTATTAATGGTTTCAATTAATTATCTCCTGACTCTTTAGGGTTTTCCAAGTAAATAATCTTATTGTTTGCAGAAAAGTTAATTTTGTTTCCTTCTAGCCTATACTTTTTCTATGATTTTCTTTTCTGTCTTATTACTATAGCCAGCACTTTTTTTGAACAGTAGTGGTGAAAATATTTGATCTTAATGGAAAGACTTCTAAAGTTCTTTTATTACATATAATATTTGCTATTGATTTTAGATATGTTCATTTATTTCTCTGCTTAATTTCTCCATGAGTTAGGCAACAAGAACATATTTTCACTTGCCCTCTGGTTCTAAGAGGAATTGCTTCATTTATAATTTATTGAAATACTGTATACAGTATTTGGGGGTCATTATTTTTATAAATTTACATAATTCTTAGATTATTTCTTATACTGTTTTTCAGAGGAGTTGTTAAATATGTCTCTTTTTCTTCTGTTATTATTGTTGTTTAATTTTTTGTTGTTGTTGTTTTGTCTTGTTTTAATACTTGTTTCAATGAATTGTTTTCTATTTGGCTTATTCTAATTTTCAAGCATTCAATCCTTGAGTAGAATTTTCTATTTTTTTTTTAAGATTTTAGTTTTCTTTGCTATTATTCCTACTTTAGTCATTCCACTCTCTTATTTTATTTTTCCATGTTTTCTTATTATTTTTGTGTCCAGGACATTTTTCTTCTGTGTAACCCTGGGATGAGTTTAGGAGTCTAAAGGTGTTTCTCCTTATTTTGCCAGTCAATGGTGCATTTTAAAGTTTTATTGGTGTATTTTCTAGGAGTCTGGCCTTCTCTAGGCCTTAGTCTATCACCATATTCTCATAATCCGTGAATCCAATTATTCTTAAATTATTTCTCCCTGAGCTGTCTTCTAATAAATTTTGAAATCAGATATATTATATTTTATTCTACATTTTTCAATCTTTTTATTTCATTCTAATTTTTTTTTTGTCATTGGTTTCTGTTTGCACTATAATAGTTTTCATTTAGACTTGGGTAAGGTTTCCCACTTTTTAAATTTTTGTATCATGAGCTCTTTTGGCATTCTGGGGGAGCCTTTATCAGAATATTTTTAAATATATAAAATACAGTATAAGATTATAAAGAAAACCAATTCTTTTAAAATATAGTTAATTTTTTTTTAATTTAAAGATTCCCCTGAAAATCTATCTATAGACCCAATGAAGTTTAAGAATCTTTGATATAGTCCCATCTTTCTAGCCCTCTCCCATCCCATTACATAGATTCAAGCTCCTTAAACTATACATTGCAACCCTATATGGGGTCTCATAACTGAATTTGGGGCGCATGAAATTATGATGTATTATCAGTAAGTGTTTGACTTGTGTACCTTTCTTATATACCTATATACTTGGAGTCATGTAAAATTTTTTTAGGCAAAAAACAGGTCATGAGTGGAAAAGTTTAAGAAGCTTTGATTATAGGAAGAGCTAGCGAGGTCAATTGATTTTATCAGTGTCACATGCTTGTGTCACTATAGGATTTGAATCCAGGTTCTCTGATCCAAATGATCTTTCCACTATATCACATAAATATAAAATGATAATTCCCATCATTCTGTGTGGAAAGAATGATTTTTGAATATTAGCAGAGACATATTTTTATAATACCAGCAACCCATGGAGAACTGCAGAGATAATGAACATAGTTTGCCTCCTTTAGCAGTATCTATTCTATTTGGCTTTCCTAAAAAGATTCTACCTAAGCAAATGATTAGTGTGGTCACTTAGCTTCAGCAAGGTATTAAAAAATGGCATCCATGTGCTTTTCCTCAGTGACTTGATTCTTTGCTCTTGCCACAAAAAAAGGGGGTTACTCTGGCTGGTGCTGAGTAATGCTAGTTGAAATATTAACTTCATACTTGTTAATCAGCTACAGGTTGAGGAAGAAGTTTTTTTTTTAATGCAGGACAAATTGTGTTGGGTCCCATGTGGTGCCACGTGAAAACCTATAAAACAGGTTCCTAGTTACTAAAATTACAAAGCCAATTAAGCTCCTGGTGCTTTGAAACACTTTATAATAATCATTTGCAGCTAATGACCCCTTTGGATTTAGGGACAACCATTCTAGTTTAGTCCCTTTGTCTAAGCACATAAAACCCAGCTACTGAATTACCTGGAAGATGACAGTAAAGAACACCACAATGATGGTGGTGCTCACAAAGAGATTTTTTGCCTTCACTTTCTTTTCATCCAAAAGAACGACCAGAGCATAAGCAACGGCCCCCCGGAGACCTCCATATGACATGACTACTTGGTCTATTATCTCCAGCTGGACCATCCGATACTTATTCAGAAGCCATGTTTGTAAAACCACACCTGGAAAAAACAATATACATTGTGATTTCAACACATACACACAGACATCTGTTTATTATCTCTCTTCTGAAATAAAACTTGCTGAAAAGTTTTTATTAAATTTTGTCAGACCTGTTATTCAATTTTATTTTATTACTTCAGACCTCCCATCCCCATCCTCTCCTCTTGAAGTAAGCTCTGGGGAAAGAACGTACTATTTTTTGCTATTGTACTATTTTAGCTATTTTTATCACTAATATTTCTGTCAGTTTATCTAGTAGGAACAGGCTTAGAAACCTTCAGGAAACAGCATGGGGAGGATCTTACTTCCCTAAATTAATATTCAGATGCCTAGCAGGTAGACAAAGGGTGAGGATTTGCCTCCATCCAGTATGGTAATTCAATTCTCTGGAAAAGTGGAGGATGAGGTAATAGTTTCATGATTATTTTACAAAATAAGAAATACTATTAATAGGCAATCAGAGACAGTTTTTAAACTTCTTATCCAACACTATTCTTCCTATTATATGTCTTTTACTACAGGTACATCTTGAGAACACCTCTCACAGCCTTTCCAAACCAAAAATATCCAGTGTTTACATGTAAGTCTGAAGTAATGCTTAATAACATTAGTCTCTTTCTTAATGAGACATAGAGAGATATTCTACAAGCTCTAAATATAATAACTTATTTCAAAATATGAATAGAGGTTTGACATCTCAATTTAAAACTCTCACTACTTGGTAATGCATGACATTTCCAATGTGTGTGACGGTGTGGAATCTAATTCTTTGTTTCTCATCAGTCACTGGAAATGATTTCTTTCTTGGATGGGTGAATATGAGCTGTAACTGTGTATGACCTTACTTAATTGTATATCTCAAACTTAAACTGAAGCTTAACATTAGCTTACTGCATTGTTTTCGATTGAAAAATTGAATGCTGTCGTGTAAGGGTAGCAGAAAGAAACTGGAATTGCTCATTTCTTGACTGCATGTTCTCACTGAAAGTTCTAACTTTTTATTCCCAACATGACTGCCAGAAATGAGAAGGAAGTTTGTTCCTATGTGAAAACTTAATTGTGGCAGTGCCAATTTCGTGAACAAAAAGACTAGGATTCAAATCTCCTTATTACTACTCCCTCCTTACCTACCTTATAATACTTGGGGAACCAATGAGAAATTTTTAGTCTCTACAAGTCACTCTGAAGGTATAGAAGTTGTGTAATGGCCTCCAATTTCACTAATAGTCACTTATGGAATGAGAACATCAGGATGGATTTCCTTTATGATGAAAAGGTAAGAACTTCTTTATTGAAAAATAGCTTGTAAAGCATTTCAGAATTATTCTCCCCAAATTCCCTTCCTCATGTCCCATTCACTTCTTTTGAATTAATTAGATTATAATTTTGGAGTGGCAGAGTTCAAAATAAGTAAATCTCAAACCAAATGATCACAAGATTTATCCCATTCACTATTTCCCTCTAATACAATCAGAAGACATTTGTGATTTCTGAGCAAAGGTTATAAATTGTGCCCCTACTCACAATTTAAAATGTTTCCTTATGTATTACTACTAATCAGTGGCATTGAATCACCACTCTGAAAAAGTAACAATATTATCTCTGAAATAAAAATCTATGTGGCATGAAGATTTTGTGCTATGAAAATTCTGTTGTAAATAGTAAAACTAAAATATGCCCTGTTATTGCATCCTTTTTCCTCCTCCCTCTTTGTTGTTTTCTAGGTGATTACTTCCTTTGGTCATCCTTAGTCCCAGCTCTGCTTCATCTTTTCTCCTTGACCTAAAAGTCCAGGAATACATCTGTTGCCATTCTTAATCCACTATATAGTCATAATGCTCTTACCATATCTTGGTATGTAACTGGGACAGTGAGCTACTTGGAAAGAATCATTAGTCTCAGTGTCTATAACAGTTTTATTTCTTAAGAAAAACCTTTGTATTATTCAACTAAGTGGTTTCTCAACTTATGAGACAAAGATTTATTGCAAAGTATAATAAATGTTTCCAGAATTCCTTCTGTTTTAGGAACCTTTTCACTGACAACATGCTCTGAAGGATACCTGGCTTGGTCACCTCAGATTTGATGCTATGATACCTTGGGATTATGTGATAATGCGTAGAATTAAGTGAGGTAGATGGGTTTTTCTTACCAATGGCTCTGTAGACAGAAATAAAGACTAATGTCAGGAGTATGAATGCTGTGTTCCAAGTCCAAATGGAAGGATCTACAGCAGAAATTCCCAGGAACATGAAGATGATTGTTTCAGCTCCACTTGCCAACATCTTCATGGTATATCTCACTGTGGTAGCTGACTGCTCAGAAATATTAGCTTTCACATATTTTTGACAGCATATGCCACAGAAAGTAATCCTGGAAAGAAAGTTACAATTACTCAGTTAAGTGACCTCCTCTGTGAAATATTATATTATTTAGATGGTTTTAATAGAATTAATGAAACTTTGTTAATAGCATGATCTACTAAAAAAAAAAAAACAAAAAAAAACCCAGAAGGATAATAAGAATAAATAAAGGGGGGGCTGGATAAAAAGTTGTTGCTGTTTGGTCACATCTGACTCTTTATGATCCCTCCGTTTTCTTGGCAGAGATACTGGAATGGTTTGTTTTTTCCTTTTCCATTTCATTTTACAGACAAAGAAATTGAGTCAATTAGAATGAAGTGATTTGCCAGAGTCACACAGCTAATTAGCCATTGAGGCCAGATTTGGACTTGCTTTTATTCACTGTATTAGCTAGCTCCCCCTCAGATTAAAAGTGCCACCCTGTTTTATGATCAAAAATTCTTACTAGCAATTCTAGACAGCCAAGTGGGTAGAGCCCCATACTCAGAATCAGGAAGACTCATCTTCCTGAGTTCAAATCTAGCCTGAGACACTTCCTATCTATGTGACCTTGAATAAGTTTCTTTACTCTGTTTGCTTCAGTTTCATCATTTGTAAAATGAGCTGAAGAAGGAAATTGTAAACCATTTCAGTATCTTTGCCAAGAAAACCCCAAATAGGGGACCCAAATTCAGTCTCTGGGAACTGAAAAACAATTGAACCAAATTATCAATGCCATTTTTTTTTAAACAAGACTATAAGGTCCATGACTCCAGCATATAGGTTTCAGTAAATTAGGCCAGAATCTTCACTGTTCCATCAATATACCATGATCATTGCTACCTGTGTACCCTTGTTCATGGCTTTACCTCTGTCTCTAACCCTTAGCGACTTGTCCTTTTATTCCCTAGGTCAAGTTTTAGTTTCTCTGTGATACCTTCCCTAACTAATCCAGTTCTCAAAGTTCTCCCTCTTCTGAATTTCTACTAAACTAAAGGTTTATATTATAGAATTTAACCCTTGTGTGTTTTCTTACTTATAGATTTACTTCTGGGGAAGGTTTTTTTTATCTTATAGTTTTTTGTTTTCCTCTCTCCCCTAGAGAATCTTGCTTTATGCTGAACACATGATGAATGTCCAATAAGTAATCATTTATATACTTAATTTAGATACTGAAAGTAGTAGACCAGGAAGAATTGTATTAAGAGATGTAGCAGAGAGTTGTGTCAGAAGACCTAGATTGGAGTACTAGCTTTGCCCTATATCAACCTCTCTTCACTTCATTTTTCTCACAAATAAATGAAATGATTATACTAGATGATTGAGATCCCTCATAGCACTATATGTTATTTCTTTAAATTTAAATAATTTAAATTATAAATATATCTAAGCATGCATCTCAGCAACTTTATTTGTAAATAGGATTTCATCTGGTATTATTCCAGTTGTTATGTAACAATTATTGCTGTAGAGTCCAGAGCTACAATACATCCAAAGAAAGGCAGTGTCATATTAGGTAACCTGATTCAATCTGATTTCAACAAACATTTATTAAGTATCTACTTAATTCTACTCTGTACTAGGTTGAAGGCAGAGCATAGTTTGTAATAAAAAAAGAAATGATGTTTTTAATTGAATATATGTGTCTTCAAACTCTTTCCTATTCTTGTATACAAGATATGCTAAGGTTTTTAGTCTGAGAATAACTACACTGATCTTTTAAGGTGGAGAAACTAACAACTGATCACCAGCCCTAGAGAGTGTATGTCAATGTAGAAAAAGTGAGGTGTAAGAGTATTAAGTAATGTCATGAACCCCCAAATTAGACCCTATATACCCGTTACTGAGGGGAAAAAAGCATTTTAGGTCTGTATTATTTCAACAGACCATTTCACTATGTCTAAATAAACACAGAAAGAACTCTTGGATTTCATAGGCTTTAGATCTGAAAAAGGCCTTAAGAAATAATCTAGTTCAATACTTTTATTTTATAGATAAGGAAAACAAGGCCCTTAAGGGTTAAGTGATTAAAATCAAATTTAGAACTCAAAGCCAGGTTTTCAATTTGTAGGGTTAAGAGAGAGGAATTCCTGAATCAGTCAATTAATTCAATAAGTATTTATTAGGCACTTGTTTATGCCTATGGCATTGTGTTAGGGACAAATTTTAGAGATGAGATAGTCCCACAGTTGCTTAAAACTTACTAGAGAAAACAAGAAATGCATAGAGATAAATGTAATCCAAATAAGAATATTAAAAAAAAAAACAAATAAAAATATAAAATGCTGTGAAATAAGATAAAACAAATCACTTAGAGAGGGGAAGGATGGAAATCTAGCTAAGTGTCAGGAACAATTACTTGAACTATATCATTAAGATATTGTGGTTATTTATTTAATCATTTTTCAATCTTGTAGGATATTTCATTGTTGAGACCCCGGATCTCTTAGAATCAGCAGGAGTCAGGATAAGCAAAAATCTTTATTCTTGTTCTTTTGCAGTCATGGTCAGAGGATTAAATATAACAATCTCCACACCTCCTTCCTCTTTCTCTTCCGCCCAGAGAATAAATCAATCTCCTCCTCCTACTCCATAGTCTCACTTCCCCTCCTTTGTCCACACCCACCGATGCTGCCAGCACAGAATAGTTGAGTAGGGTCATCCTCCAAACATGTTAATAGAGAATTGTCCAATTGGTAATTAGCCTCAAGTGCCAGGTTACCTTGCATCTGCTCAGTTCTAGCCCTCTACATTTCATGACCCCACTTCTTTCATTATCTTTCAGATACTGGAGTGGTTGCTTCGCTATTTCTTTCTCCAGCTAATTTTACAAATGAGGAAACTGAGTTAAACAGAATTGCCCCAGGTCCCAGTGCTGTTTCAGGCTGTACTTGAACTCATGAAGATGAGTCTGAGTCCAAGCACAGTGTTCTATCTATTCACTATGCCATCTACCTGCCTTTCTGTTAAAGTTAGTTATAGGGAACAAAAATAGTTGATCACTTATTTGTCCTTCAAATTAAAAACACAAAATGAATTAAATTAGTAATACTGGTCTCTATAGTGAATTTTAAAAATCCTTTAAGGTAGTATCTAATCAAGTGAAGGAAAACTGAGGATTCTTTAAGACAGGGAACAGACCTACAAATACCTACTTTTCCCTAATGGCTGGGTTTCTATTCTCATTAACAAGACAGTGGCTTCATCATCCATTTGATTTTATTTGTGGCAGTCCAGAGGGAGGAACCATTGTTCCCTCTTTCCTTTCCCTTTGATTTTTTTATGGGGCAGCTAGGTGGTGCAGTAGATAGAGCACCAGCCCTGACTTCAGGAGGACCTGAGTTCAAATGTGGTCTCAGACACTTAACACTTCCTACCTGTGTGACCCTGGCAAGTCACTTAACCCCAGCCTCAGAAAAAGAAAAAAAAAAAAATTTTATGACCTAGCAGATGTGGCTTACAACATGTAGTCTTGGACCAAATTTTACCCAAAGATCACTTTATGTCTGTGGAGAAGGCTGATTATTTTGTGTTCTCTTGAGCAATGTGATCATATATGCATAGAAAAGGAGAACAATGTTTCATTTTTTATTTCGTGAATGTCATCTGCATACCATTTGATGTCATGGGTTTCCCAAAGGGTTTTAATTCTGGAACAAACTGTACTTACAACAGTGAGTATTAATAATCCAACCATAACAAAGGCCAAAACACCCATCACTGGCCTCTTCTGTATTCATTTTCAAATAAGATTTGTGGTCCTATTGCTTTCTTGCAGTTGCCATTGCCCACTTAAAGAAGGGATACTTACGCAAGAATGGCTGAGAGGGAAAGCATCTCAGAGGTGAGGTAGGACAGGTAGGAGATGATGAACACAAATCCTGGCTCAATGATCCGGACGTGTTTGGTGAACCGAGTCACCAGAGAGAGAAGAAAGGCGAAGATAATTCCAATGAGTGTGCCTCCCAAGCTCACCACGAAGAAAGACACTACAAGAGAGACAAGAACCAACAAGGCTGACTTTAATACAAAATGAATGGGCTCATTGTTCCAGGCATCCCAGGCCCCAGTGTCGTGGGTGACAGCACTGGATGTGGCCTGTCTCCTGTGATCATTTTTTCATCATTCGTTGCTCAGTAACCCCATCCTACTGAGGAATCAACAATCTCTAGGAAACAAGAGACTACATTCTCTTCTTCTCAGTGCTTTATCTCATACATGAGTAGCTAAAGCTCTAGCTACTATTTTCCAGGGGAGGAAGGGGGAGGAGGGGGATAGTTTTCATATCCATTCTAGAGACTTTGCTTGTTCCTCAAAAAAACATTGCCCCTCCCCCATCACAGACAAAAGGACAAGTAAGGAAATTTCAGATTTTCTCCTTAAATGACCTGACATTATGGCCAACCATTTTAAGAAAGAACAGAACATGATTATATTCTAAATACTAGATAGAGAAATAATTCCTCTTGATCATTTTAGGTGTGGGTTCCTCGTAAGAATAAGGTTGGGCTCTCAATGTGTTGGGCCAACATAGTTTTATGAATATAGTCAACCAGATTCAATTCAATTTCAATAAGCATTGATTAAACACATACTAAGTTCCAGACTGTGCATTGGATACTGAAGATATAGATTTTTTAAAAAGCAGTTTCTGCACTTAAAATGTACTCGGGAAAGAGAACATGTTAGCAGATAAGTAAATTAAAAAGATACAAAGTAAATACAAATCAGGATTGTGGAGGGTGGGGGTAGAGGTTGTTATATGGTGAGTATCAAAGATAAGTTTTTTTGGCTCCAAGCCCAGTGTTCTATCCACTTTATTGTGAATTATTAGGCATACAATAATTAATAAATCATTGTTGGTACTCCCATGCTATGAAGCCACTAAAGGTCCCGAGTCAGAGGAGCATGAAATATAATATCACTTTGTCGCAGAAAGGAACTAAATGCCACAATGTATAAGGATAGGGGAGGTGTCCATTTGGGCTCTTGGAGATCTAAACACTAGGAATTCATTCACTCAGATAACTGAACTGCTCTGAGATATTATAGATTGACACTGCTCTCCATCAAGTCTCTTGAGATTGAATCCCAGTCAAATAATGCAATCACCTCAACTAGCTTCTCTGCTTGTACTCAAATACTTCAGAACACTGCTGTAAAAATTTATATAACCTAATTGTTACCTGATGGGCCTTCAGTGTTTCTAGGATTTCCTGTATTTTTCTCTAATTGATGATTTTACTCTTTCTGTAGGCTGTTCCAAAATTTTTTTTTCACTCTACAAACTTTCTAAATCATCCCTCTCTCTCAGTAGAACTCCTCAGACACCCACTTTAATGAAAAAAAAAAAAAAAAAAAAAAAGGATCTGTTCAGGGTTTTTCCCCCATTCACTTTATTCAAAGCTCAGCTAAGGTCAATTCAGTTGTAGCCCTCTGCCTCTTGAAATCACTGCATTGGCTTTGTGGTTATTATCTGTGTCCATGTTGTATCCCTCCAAAAGGACCTAAATTCTTGAGGATATTGACTGTTTTTTTTTTTTCTCCCATCTTTGTATCCCCAGTACCTGGCACACAGCAGAGATGCTTACTAAATGTATATTGAATTGAATTGATTATAAAAAGTGAAAGTGCCCATCAGATTGGGAGGCAAGAGAATCTTCATGAAGAAGATAGAAATTGTGATGGACCTAGAAAACTTGGTATTGTTTCAATAGGAAGAAGATGTGTATTATGGATACAAAGGTTAATGTGAATAAAGGTGAAAAGATGGGAAAAAATAGGCCATATTCAAGTAATTATATGTGGTTCAGTTGGTGTAAAGTGTTGGATGCATAAATGAAATAGTAGAAGAAAAGCCTATAAAGTAATATGAGTCAACATTGTGAAAGTATAGGAAATGTCAGGCAAAAGTGTATATTATCCCATCCATCCATTCCCTGGGACAGTCACTTGTCTGCTTTCACTCACGTCTTACCATGAAGATAATATTGTTCTGAACCTCTAGTGACCCACTTGTCAACTCCACTAGACAAGGAAAACAACCTAATTTCAGGATGGCATTTGGGAAAGAACTATCCTGGTTATTGATTAGAGGGTGAGTAAATTAATCTACATGTCAGCCCTCTATACTTAACCAGTATAGAAGTATTCATCTATAGTGGGCCCTATTCTTCCCTACCTTGTTTTGTAGTTCTTTCCATTGTGAACACTACATCTCTGGTACTCCTATACTTATTGCACCTTCTCTCCTATCCTTAACACAGTGTTAGGAGAAGCAGCCAGGTTGCTTCATGACCTCACAGTTCCTTCTAGGTCTTTTCCACTAACACTTTTACACTCAGCAACCTCTCCTTCAACCACATATATCACCTTATTCACATCCTGGTGGTTATTACAATAACATATATCGTGTTATATATATATATATATATATATATATATATATATATATATATATATATATATATATATATATATATATATATATATATATATATATATATATATAATAACATATATGTTTTAATAGCTCCAGATCAATTCCTCTTTGTTTTTAAAGAGTTCAGTACCTTGCTCCGAGACTACTTCTCTATTCCAATTCCCTGCTCAGTTTGGGTTTGTTGTTCTGATTCCCCCTAAAATATCCTTGTTTCTCAGTTCATCATACTAGCTCTAAACTAGTAGTATCAAACTCAAACATAAATGGCCACTAAACTAAAAATGTTGAGTGCAGCATAATAATTTAGAAAAACCATATGTTAACATTATTTATGTTTTATGTTTTTATGTTTTAAATATTTCTCAACCACAACTTAATCTAGTTAAACTGCACTCAAGAGTACTGAAGGTCCATTTAACACCCTGCAGCAGTAATTTAGATACTGAAAGCAGCAGACCAGGAAGAATTGTAATAAGAGATGTAGCAGAGAGAAGTGTCAGAAGACCTAGTTGGAGTCCTATGTCAACCTCTCTTCACTTCATTTTTCTCACAAATAAATGAAATGATTATACTAGATGATTGAGATCCCTCATAGCACTATATGTCATTTCTTTAAATTTAAATAATTTAAGTTATAAATATATCTAAGCATGCATCTCAGCAAACTTTATTTGTAAATAGGATTTCATCTGGTATTATTCCAGTTGTTATATAACAATTATTGCTGTAGAGTCCAGAGCTACAACACATCCAAAGAAAGGCAGTGTCATATTAGGTAACCTGATTCAATCTGATTTCAACAAACATTTATTAAGTATCTACTAAGTTCTACTCTGTACTAGGTTGAAGGTCTAGAGCATAGATTGTAATAAAAAAAGAAATGATGTTTTTAATTGAATATATGTGTCTTCAAACTCTTTCCTATTCTTGTATACAAGATATGCTAAGGTTTTTAGTCTGAGAATAACTACACTGACATTTAAGGTGGAGAAACTAAGAACTTGTTAAGGGCTGAAATTCTTGAGTCAATGCATTGGGGTCGAGCAATTGAGTACTTGAGGCTAATTACCGATTGGACAATACTCTATAGCAGGGGTTCTGAAACTATGGCCAGCAGGCCAGATACAGCCCGCTGAGGACTTTTATGCGGCCAGCTGGGTTATGGCAAAATCAGGCCAGAAGTGACATTCGACCTAAATTCGCATTAGCAATGCACACTTCCAGCTCTGGACTGAGGCTGCAGAGACAGAGTGTGAGGCGAGTTCCCAGCAACTTGTGAACAAGTTTTCAAGTTGCCAAGCTAATAGCACGCACTGGCAGACCATTCGTGGAGGGAGAATTTGTTAAAGAATACCTTCTTTCTGTTGCCAAAGAGATGTGTCCAGAGAAGGCCAATTTATTTAGCTCAATGAGTCTTTCAGAATTTACAATTACACGGAGGATTGAAGAAATGGGAGACAATCTGCATCAGCATTTGCAAAACTCCACAAAAAAAATTTCATATTTTTCCTTGGCACTCCACGAAAGCAATTATGTTTGTGATTCTGCACAACTTCTAATTCTTATTCGTGAGACAAATGATTATTTTGAAGTCTTAGAAGAGCACATCACTGAAGTGGGACTCTGTTATGAAAACTGTGGTATCTTGTGTTAACTTCATTAGAGATAATGCAATAAATCACAATTTCAGGAATTTCTGTCTGAGCTAAATGTTGAGTATGAAGATGTTCTATATCACACAGAAATCTGTTGACTGAATCGAGGGAGAGTTTTGAAACGTTTCTATGACTTACTTACACAGATTACAACTTTTCTGCTTTCAAAAAACAAAGAAGTACCAGAGCTCAATGATGCAGAATGGAAATGCCACCTTGCCTTTCTTACAGATGTAACAGAGCTACTCAACAATTTCAATATGCAACTTCAAGGAAAGGGAAAGCCCATCTGTGATATTCAATCACGTGTCAAAGCATTTGATGTAAAATTAGGCCTCCTCATCAAACAAGTGAAGGAGGAAAACTTCTGCCATCTCCCCACAACTCAAAATCTGTTAACAGAAAAACTGCTGATTTCATTCCCAAACAAAACATGTGTGAATTCATTGGAAAAATTGCAAAAGGAGTTCCAATTTAGATTTAAAGAGCTTCATCTCCATGAACAGGACATAAAGCTTTTCCGTAACCCATTTTCTATTGACATTGAAAATGTGGATACAATTTACCAAATGAAACTGGCTGAACTGCAGAATTGTGACTCTGAAAGACGCATTCAAGTCAAGCAGCCTTCATAATTTCTATGCATCTCTCCCCTCTGAGACATATCCTCAACTCAGGAACCATGAACTCAAAATGGCAACCATCTTTGGCAGCACTTATGTCTGTGAACAGACTTTTTCTAGAATGAAACATTTGAAATCTCCAACCAGATCAAGACTAACAGATGCACATTTGCATCACTTGTTACGACTAGCAGTGACAAATATGGAACCAGACATTGACCATCTCATTAGCCAAAAGCAAGCCCATAGTTCCCATTGAAATACTGGTTAAGTTTGTTGATTTAACTTTACTTCATTTTAAATATTGAATTTGTTCCCGTTTTGTTTCTTCACTTCAAAATAAGATATATGCAGCGTGCATAGGAATTTGTTCATAGTTTTTGTTTTTACTATAGTCCAGCCCTCCAACAGTCTGAGGGACAGTGAACTGGGCCCCTATTTAAAAAAGTTTGAGGGCCACTGAATCCTTTCCTTTTCTAAATGGAGAAACTAGGCCCAGGTACTAACTGCTCTATAGGAATATGCTTGGAAAATGGCCCTTCCCACTATCCTGTGCTGGCCCAATTGTTTGGTGTATATAGAGAGAATTGTGGGAGGGATTAGGGGGTGCAGTGAGTGAGACTAGCTAGGGTTTCTTCTGCAGTGAGGTCGCAGAGATCCTACGCGTCCACTCTCTCTTCATTTCTACCACTAAAGACCAAGAATAAAGACTTTTACTTATCCTGACTCTGGCTGATTCTAAGGTACACAGCGTCCTAACGCGGTCGCCACAGCAACTGACCATCAGCCCTAGAGAGTGTATGTCAATGGAGAAAAAGTGAGGTGTATGAGTATTATGAAATGTCATGAACCCCCAAATTAAGCCTATATACCTGCTACTGAGGAAAAAGAAGCATTTTAGATCTGAATTATTTCAACAGACCATTTCACTATGTCTAAATAAACACAGAAAGAATTTTTGGATTTCATAGGCTTTAGCTCTGAAAAGGGCTTCAAGAAATAATCTAGTTCAATACTTTTTATCTTACAGATAAGGAAAACAAGGCCCCTAAAGGTTAAGTGACTAGAATCAAACTTGGAACTCAAAGCCAGGTTTTCAATTGGTAGGGTTAAGAGAGAGGAATTCCTGAATCAGTCAGTCACTTAATTCAATAAGCATTTATTAGGTACTTGTTTATGCCTATTGCACTGTGTTAGGCACAAGTTTAAGAGATGAAATAGTCCCACTATTTATACACTAAATAACTAATATATAAAGAGCTATATACTATTATCTCACATTTTATATATGGGGATGGTTATACCCTTGATCTTGTCATCAACCACAAATGATAAGCCACCACAATAATTCTGAAATTCATTGTAATCTCTGTCCTCACATCTCTCCCAGTACCTAAAACTATTCCCTGTATTCAACACAATCTCCAGTTATTCTACTCACCCCAGTTTCAACTGGTTCCTCACTGCTGCACAACAATTCTACTTCTTCCTGATGAGCTTCTATTTCTTTCAGCAAGAAATCTTTCAAGTCTTCTCTTTTCTTCAAGCAATTGGCGTGACCTCTTTCTACTCTTTACTTCCACCCCTCATGTTCACTGAAATCTGACCTACATTTACTTACAGAAATGCAATCCTATAGGCATCTTAAATGCATTATATTCAAAATCTCTTGTACTTGTCCTCTTTCCTCTACTTAGACTACAACCAAGCTAATTCAAGCCCTCATCACATCTCATCTAGATTGCAGAAATTTCTTCCTAAATGGACTCCTTCCAGATTCTCCTTTCTCATTTTTTTATTATAGTTGCCCGGCACAACAGGTTATTGATATATTTCTTGTTGTTGATAATGTAGGAGATGAGCAACTATTAATGATTTCTAAATATGAGTGTGGCAGAATCATGTGCTAAGGTATAGAGACCATATAGCTATGGTAATGGAAAGGGACAGACAGCCAAGGCTTGCCAATTGACTGAATTTGAGGAGTACTAGAGGTTTAGGTAATCAGAGACACCTCTTTAGGGAAGAGAGTGGTACAACTTATAGAAATAGGAGGAACAGAAGAAGGTTTGGGGGAACATGATGATGATTTTGGAACAAGCAAATCCAAACCTTAAATGGAAATTCTTTACAAAAGAGTTTGGTAGATCTGCTGTTTATGCTAAGTGTTCAGCATAATCAGTTGACCCTTGATTCCACAGTTTATAGGATCTAGAGAGCCAAAACTATAGATTCCTATTGTTTAACATTTAAATGAATCCACCCAAAGAAATAATCACTTGCTCCTGGAGAGTATTATTGTTGCTATGTAGACAATCATTCAAAATATTGTTTTTGACAAAACTGCTGAATCAATGACACTATATTTTGCTATATTAAGTCCTTAATGAGATGGTTTTGAAGAAAGTTTGAAAATATCACTATTTACATACCTATGCCTTTCACACAGTCCACTCCTGTCACTTTGTCAGCACCCAGTGACACAAAAGAATCAAAAACATTGTACAGGACCTAAAAGGAGAGAAAATCAATCAAATAAGAATTCATCCTATTTTGGACATCAAATGATTCCTCCTACTAATAAGTTCTGATTTAACAGATTGTGGAATATAGGACTGTGGCAGAGATGGGGAGGAGGAAGGGAAAGGAACCAGTCTAGTTTGGAAACAAAACTGTTGGAAGGAAAAATCATCATGGAATAATAATAATCAACATTAAAAAAGCCAAAAATAAGACAGAAAGATGAAATGCAATACATTGTCTATTCAATGGGAGGAGGAAAGAACATTCTGAACTTATCTTTTCAAATAAATAGTGAAATTCAGAATTGTGTGCATATACACACCATGGCTTTCTGTAAGATCACCTGTTAGGAGGCACATCTGGCACATTTCCTTATTATAATAATGTGACAAAACACATAATTCAATAAATCATGATTATCAAATGCACATATTTTTAAAAAGTGACTTTAGTGTTGTTTTGACTCCTGGCTTGTGGGATCCTCACCCCCTGTAGTCTATGTGGGTGTTGATGTTTAAACATTATCCTATCAAGACATTGAGATAAAAAGCTAAGAAACTTGATCCTACATAATTGCTTTTCCTCACTACAGCTTGTATAGACAGCTGTGTTTTCTGTGTCTGAGTTCTTTTAATATGATGCTAGTTTCTACTCCTTTTCCAGAAAATATCTCACAAATACTAAAACAGTATAACATTTTATTTTCATAACCCAGAAAAGGGGGTGTCATTAGGGATGTAATAAAATGGAACAGTTTAGCATTCCCTACAGGTTAATTTTGCCCTCCCCCCCCCCAGTCTAGGCATTCATTCTCTGCAGTAGAGAAATGTTAGGTTTTACCCCACCTGCCAAGTATGACACTGTCACATGTTGAGAATCAGTTCTAAGCAGACCTATGACTATTGGAAAGGAGAATACAAGAAGGCATATATTCTCCAATCTGGTAAATAGCTCCACTAGATTTCAAATCATTTCTGTCATGTGATATGAACATCAACTTAGGATCATAAATCTAGAGCTTAGAAGGGACCTTTTTAAGGTCATCTACATCAAGCTTATCATTTTACAGATGAAGAAATTGAGTACCAGAGTGAGAAATAGCAACTTGAACCCAAATTCTTTGACATTAAATCCTTTGACTTGCACCCCTTTTTCCATTGTACCACATGAAGTGCCTTATTCTTCTAGACCCAGAATCTAGTGATCTTGTGCTAGAAAAAGAGAATTGATGTGAATATCTGGAAGTTACCTAAAGGTGTGATGAAAATGAGTCACAATGAATGGATCCAACCATTTTGGAGAGTAATTTGGAACTATACTCAAAAAGTGTTATTACTGGGCTTATATCCCAAAGAGATATTAAAGAAGGGAAAGGGACCTATATGTGCAAAAATGTTTGTGGCAGCCCTTTTTGAAGTGGCTAGAAACTGGAAAATGAATGGATGCTCATCAACTGGAGAATGGTTGAGTAAATTGTCATATATGAATGTTATGGAATATTATTGTTCTATAAGAAATGACTAGCAAGATGAATACAGAGAGGCTTGAAGAGACCTACATGAACTGATGCTGAGTGAAATGAGCAGAACCAGGAAATCATTATACACTTCAACAACAATACTATATGAGGATCAATTCTATGGAAGTGGATATTTTCAGCAATGAGAAGATCCAATTCAATTCCAAATGATCAATGATGAACAGAACCAGCTATACCCAGAGAAAGAACACTGGGAAATGAATGTGGATGATTTGCATTTTTGTTTTTCTTCCCAGGTAAAACCTTCTGAATCCAATTCTTCTTGTGCAAGAGAGCTGTACAGATATGCACACATGTATTTAAGATATACCTTAACATGTTTAACATGTATGAGGCTGCCTGGCATCTAGGAGAGGGGGTGGAGGGAAGGAAGGGAAAAGTTGGAACAGAAGTGATTGCAAGGGACAATGTTGAAAAATTACCCATGCATATGTTCTGTCAATAAAAAGCTATAGTAAAAATAAAATGAAATACAAAAAAGAAAAAAAGAAAATGAGTCACAATAACTCTGAAGTACCACTATACCTCACAGATTGACTAAAATGACAGGAAAAAATTATGATAAATGTTGGAGATGTGGAAAAGCTGGAATACTAATAAATGTATTAATTGGTAGGGTTATGAACTGATCCAACCATTCTGGAGAACAATTTGAAAGAGAGCTATCAAACTGTTCATACCCTTTGTTCCAGCAATATCTCTCTACTGGACCTGTATCCCAAAAAAAGATCAAAATACAGGGGAAAAGACCCACATGTGCAAAAATGTTTGTAGTAGATCTTTTTGTAGTGGTAAGGAACTGGAAAGTGAGAGGATGTCCATCAGTTGGGAGAATCGCTGAAAAAGTTTTGGTATATAAATATAATGGAATATTATTGTTCCAAAATAAATGAAAAGCAGGATGATCAGAAAGACCTGGAGAGACTTACATGAACTGATACCAAGTGAAGCAAGTAAAACCAAGAGAATACTGTACACAACATTAAAAAGATAATACAATGATCAATTCTAATGGATGTGGTTCTTTTCAAACTGTGGGGTGATTAAGGCTAATTTCAATAGAGTTGTGATGGAGAGAGCTAATTGCACCCAGAAAGGGGACTATGGTGACTGACTGTAGATCACAACATAGTATATCTTCACCTTTTGTTGTTGTTTGCTTGCATTTTTTTTCCTCATTCCCCCCCCCCCTTTTTGATCTGACATTTCTTGTGCAGCCTGATAAACATGGAAATATGTTTAGAAGAATTGCCCATAATCAACCTATATTGTATTGCTTGCTTTCTAGGGGAATGGGGAAAGGGAAAGGGAGGGGAAAAAAACTTGGAAAATGGGGTTTTGCAAGGGTGAATGTTAAAAATCTTTGCATGTAATTGGCAAATAAAATGCTATTATTATAAAAGTGGAAATAAAATGACCCTCAAAAACAGATTTTATTCTTGCTAAACTCTGTTGGTTAGGCTGTTGGGATGAAATAAGAATTGTTTTATTTAATAAAGATATTAAATACAAAATCATAGGATTAAAAAAAAAAGCAAATTTTTAGCTGCTTTTTCTTTTCTCTTCTTTTTAAAAAGGAATTATAGGTCACAGAAAACAAGGATGAATTCTATCAAATCTACATATATATATATATATATATATATATATATATATGTATATATATATATATACTCATCTATCAAATAATTAAAACTACTTGGAACTTCAAGATAAATAAAATGTTGAGTTGCTGTTGGTAGTTTAGTAATTATAGAAACAAAAAATAGTGATAGAGTTGTACCACTTGACCTAAGGTTAGAGATAATTCATCTTATTAATTCCCAAAATATTACCAATGAGAATATTCTGGGAACCAAATATGGATGCTCAAGCCCTGATCTATTTTTTTTTCTGATTAAATAAACAAAACTATACAGAACAAACACAATATTCTTATTGAAAAATAGATCCATTTTCACTCCCTCAAATGGTAATCAATAAATCAAAGCACTTACTAATGAAAACAAAAACGTTTTTTAGAGAAATGTCTTTTAGAAATGGAGAATTAATTATATTTAGTACCATCAGTTTGATTTCACTTTTGTATGTGAGTACCTTATGGATAGTTTTCATAGATTTTTATATGTGTGTGTGTGTGTGTGTATATATATACACACACCTTATCCATACTCTGCACACACATATAAATAGTGGTGCTGGATCTTTCAGGTTGTTTTAGCTTCTTTATTTCAAAAAAAGACAATGGCCAAAACCAGATTCATATTATAGGAAAATGGACAATGGTTGTGTAATATCAAGCAGTGTTATTTGATTTTCATAATTCTTTTGCTTAATGTAGCTAGTACATACATAGCCTTTTATACTATATTCAGTTATATAACTCTAATATAGGTCAAATGCTTCTTTCTGTGTTATTCCTCCCTAACACGTGGGCAGCATGATAAATGGTAGCATCAGAAATATACAAGTGGGGCACTCCAGCCCTACATGAATTGTTCCCTACCCTAACCCACATCTGCACACCTGCCCTTCTTGCCTTTAAGATTACTGCAATTCTAGGAGTTTCAATTCTCCAAACAAGTATCCAAGGGAAAGGAAACTCTGTGTGTGTGTGTGTGTGTGTGTGTGTGTGTGTGTGTGTGTGTGTGTGTAGGTAAGAAGTGATAAGATAGTAGAGGCAGTCAGAATATATACTTGATGCTGTCAAAACTGGAGTCTTCCTGTTTGTAGGTCACTAATTTCCAACATTAATTTTTCAACATCTTGGAGGTGTCTCCAATTATGTCAAAGGTTGTGAAATTCTCAAAAAAGTGAGTTGGTTTTTTTTTTTTTTTTTTTTTTTTTTTTTTATGTTTTGCACTTTAGAAGAGAGAGAACACATTACACAATAAAATAAACAATTGGGAACTTTGGGAGAAAAAATTGTTGTGTTAATCTCCAAGAATTTATTATCCTTTTTCAGTAAATCAGTAAACAGGATAATGCAAATTGTCTTATCAGATCTAATAATAGAACACTCTAAAAAGTGTTCTGTTGATTGATTAAATAGAACACTGGGTCTATACTCCAGAGGAAAAAAATCTGTCTTTGTCGCTCTCTCTATTCTTGTGTCTGTTTGCTCTCTCTCTCTGTCTCTCTATCTCTCTGTCTCTGTCTCTCTCTGTCCCAGTTTCTCTGTCTGTCTCGCTCTGTGTCTGTCTCTTTCTTCTCTATCTCTGATTCTCCATGTAACTCTCTCTCCTTTCTGTATCTCTCTTTTTGTATGTCTGTTTCTCTTCTCTCTTTCTATCTCTGTCTCTCTCTGCCCGCCTGTCTCTCTCATATAACCATGAATGAAGCCCAGAGTATGACTTGCCCAGAGTCATTCTCTACAAGGTGAAGGTATGGGTAAAACAGACTAGCAATTCTGCACCATGATTTTTTCAGCACACTGTCACAATTATAATATAATTCCAGATGATTTAAAGCTTAGAAAAGACCATAAAGATTTAGGATACAGTCTAACCCCTTTATTTTACAGATGAAGAAACTGAGGGTCAATGAGTTATTTGCCCCAAACCACATGACAAGTTGGAGGTAATAAAGCTGGACTTTGAACACAGGTCTTTTGAATCTAAATTTGTTAAATCACTGTTAAATGGAGATTTATAAAGCAGTTATCTTAGGAGTTGGGAAAGCCAGCAAATTGCTTCACTTTTTTCTTGGTCTGCCCAGCCTGATCAAGGAGAGGATCCTGGAAAGTACTCAAGAGACATCTTGTTTCCCATTGCAGGGAAACAAATTTGTTCTTTGGTTAAAAAAACAAGTTAATATCCTCTTGTATTATAATATTTTACATCCATCTTATTCTTAACGAGCTCTAGGTTCACAAAGTATATTTCTAAAATTACCTAGAGACCATTGATTATCCACAGAAATCTTCCAGTTAGTCCTGTGAGATGGACTATTGTAGTTTAAGTGTTCACACTATAACAATCTATATTATATTTTCATTTCCAGTAGGATTCTATAATTTACTTATCATATAAACTAAAATCCAGAAATAATTCATTTAGTGTCTTAGGAGAAGTTATCATGACTCTTCTACAAATCCAATGGAGGCTTTCACACAAGTAACAAAGAGGAATAGTTGGGGCCTTTCACTCCACTGATCAGGCTGTGGGACAAAAACATTTGAGAACTATTGCTCTTAGTAATAACAATTAAATACTTTGTAACTTTAAATTAGATTTTATAGAAATATATGTGTGGGACTATGTTCACCTGTGAGTTTGAAAATAACTCATGGAAGAAACCTTGTTTTAAAATGTTTGCAACTTCGAATTGAGAGGAAGTAAAATTGGTCAGTGGGGCAGCTGCATGGCACAACGGATATTGAGCTAGGCCCAGACTCAGGAAGACCTGAGTTCAAATACTTCCTACCAACATGACTTTGGGCAAATCACTTCATCCTGTTTGCCTCAGATTCCTCATTGGTAAAATGGGCAGAAGGTAAAGGCAAACCACTTTAGTATCTTTGCCAAGGAAAAAAAACTCCAAAAAAGGCCAGGAAGATTTGAACATAACTGAATAACAACAAAAACAAAGCTGGTGAGAGAGACAGTAAGATGTAATGGATCAAAAGCTAGAGAGTTTGGAAATCAGAAAGACTTGAGACTCATCATAGGCTGCACGACCTTAGACTCATTCATTTCATCTCTGATAGCCTCCAGGGAGCTCTCTAGATGAGGAGCTGATTTGCTTTGTAAAGTTTACTCACTGGGAGCTCTTTATATTAATGAAATAACATGTGGCTTCTCTTTTTTTCTCATTTCCTTCCCCACTTCCTTCTCCTCCCTGGAAGGACTTTTTTAGCTTACTAGTTAAGATAGAAAGCATCAGGAACACCGAACAGCTGGTTGAACTGACATTTAATATGGGGCAAAAGTATTAAATAACATGGTATATAAAGGAGTCAGTAAAATGCTGGATATAAGGGGTCTGGAGAGCTATCAGTTTTAACAACAAAACATGGCAGAAATATTCCTTGATGAGATTATGAATTTCATAAGTAAAAAAAAAAAAATACTGCCAATAGAGTAGATTTAGGTTTCAGTAAAGTTTTCCATTTGGGAGAATCAAACCAAGTTTTATTCTGGTATTGATGGCAGGATCTTTTCATGGCCTATAGAGTAGGAAAGAAAACAGATTGAAGGAATGTATACTTCCCAGGCAGAACTTCTGGTTTGCATGGAATTTCAAATCTGCTCAATTGTTTTAGTCTAAAGTTCCCAACAATTAAAAAAATAAATAAATAAAAGCTGCAATAAAGCTTTAGGGAAAAAAACGACCAAAAGGCAAACCCTTACCACCACTTGCTTACCACAGTGACAGCATCATTCAGCAGTGACTCCCCAAAAACGATGATAAACAGGACATCATTGACATGAACTTCTTCAAAAACAGCCAGGACAGCCACAGGGTCCACTGCAGCTATTAAACTGCCAAACAAGAGGAAATCCAGCAATCCAATATTGAGCTCTCCTAGGGAAAACAAAGCAAGCAACAAGCCACATGGGAAACAAGCACTGAGAAGTACCCCTGGAACAAATTCAGTGGCACTTAATTCCAGGGAAAATTAGTCACATAAAGACTTGTGGATTTGTCAAGAGAATCTTTCAAATGAGGTGGTAAGATAATTCAAGTCCCATTTCAAATGTGTGGGTATTCTTTAGCTATTAGTTTGAAGAACGTACCAGTGGAAACTTTCCCTCACTGAAGGGAGGCCAGGAACCAGGAACCAAGGAACGAAAGGGGTCCTTGGAATTGGAACATTTCACAGGTCGTAAGATCATAGCTTTATATTTAGAAGGGACTTTAGAGGCCATCCAGGCCAACTGCCTCATTTCAAAGGGGAAAACTGCATCTCCGAGGGGTGAAGGTCAGACTTGCTCTTAACTGCATTTCATTAAAAAATCATTTATTATTAAATAATTATTTTTATATATAAGTAAATCAATTAATTTAAATTAATTATATATTATCTATGATACAATGTTATATTTTTATATTATATGATAGTATATATAACATTATTATATTATGTATATTAACTTTGTTATATATAATTATACTATAATTAAATTAATTAACATAAATTATATTATTATAATATCCCTTGGGATAAATTCTTTCCTCATCTCTATCTTTCAGAGTCATTTTCTTCATTCAGGGCTCAACTCAGGGCTACTTATTCAAAGTTCTATTAACTCCCAGTTGCTAGTTTGCATTCCCTCCCCACGTTTACCTTATGTTGTATTTATTTGTATACATGATGTAGTGGATAGATTGACAGTCTAGAGTCAGGAAGAATTGAGTTCAAATGCAGCCTTAGACACTTATTAGCTCTGTGACCATGAACAAGTTATCCAGTCCTGCTGGCCTCAGTTTCCTTATCTGTAAATTGAGCTAGAGAAGGAAATGACAAACTACTCCAGTAACTTTGCCAAGAAAATATCCAATGGGGACCACAAAGAGTTGGACACAACTGAAATGACTAAACAACAACTGCTTATCAATTGCAGTATTTCCCCCATACACTTTTAAAGAACAGCACCTAACATAATATTTGGCACTAGGTAGGGGTTGAATTGAATTTCAGCAACAATACTGACTAGGGTGTGTGTGTGCATCTGTGTATCATACACAGGCATGTTGTGTATCTATGTACATGGACACATGTGTGTGTATGTATGTGTGTATGTGTGTGTTTGTATGGAAAGATCAGTTTGATTTGTAAAGTGGAGATAACATTACTTCACTACATGGTTTATGGAATGGGTGTGAAGAACATGTTTGTAAAACGTGTACTGCTATAGAAATATGAGCTATTACAGTCATCAGCTCACAAACTATTGTCACTAAAGTACAAGGCAATCCCAGAACACAAAATATAAACAAATCAGGTAACAGGCACACAGTCTCATGTTACTCAAAGGCTTAAAGCATTAACCTGTTTCTTCTAAACTCTCCCTATTCTTCCCTGGTGACTACATTCCTTCAAAGGGCTCCATCCTTAGCACCATTGTCTTTTCCTGTCTTTCATTCAGACCTTCAGACTCAATCTGGGCTCTCTAAGTATCTGGCAAGAGAATATTAAAGCAAAAAAACAAAAGCAAAAACCAAACAATGTGAGCTCTAGGTTTACCTCCACTTCAGGTAGAAAATAATCTCCTTAAGGACAACTGAATTCTGATTCTGTTCAAAAAAATTCCCAGACTATATTTTTTCTCTGTGCTTGGCACAGTACTCTGCTTCTTAGCAGTTTCCCATTTTAGAGTTCCTCATTAGAATTTCCCATTTTAATAAATGCATCTATGGTTTTCCTAATTTCTCTCCTGTCTCTGTCTCTCTGCCTTTCTTGTCTTTCTATCTCTCTCTATCTCTTTCTTCCTCTTCTCTTAGACTCTGAAGAAATTACAAATTCCATTATCTTTACTTCTTCACCCACTAAAAATCTATCATCATCTTCTCTAAATATTATAGGATCATTTAAAAGATCTTGTTAAGTTTAGCCTGGAAAAAACTTGGGGATAGAAATAGTAATTGTCTTTTTGTTTGTTTTTAGGCTTTGAGGCTAGGATCAAAGTATCTGGGTCAAATTTGAACTCAGGTCCTCCTAACTTCACATC
The DNA here is from genome assembly GCF_048593235.1 of Sminthopsis crassicaudata. Taxonomy (NCBI): domain Eukaryota; kingdom Metazoa; phylum Chordata; class Mammalia; order Dasyuromorphia; family Dasyuridae; genus Sminthopsis; species Sminthopsis crassicaudata. The sequence goes on along the minus strand of NC_133617.1, from coordinate 351,013,818 downwards.
TGGTGTTCTATCCACTGTGCCACCTACCTGTCCCTAGATAATAGTTCATGGATTAAAGTATGTATTATGGAAGAAAACTTAGACTTGTTCTAATTGACCTCTGAGGGCAAAACTAATGGTAGCAAGTTAAGTGAGTCAGTTACAGGCAGTAAAGAACATGCAAGATTAATTTTAAAAAGAAGAAGAAGAAAGAAAGAAAGAAAGAAAAAAGAACATGCAAGATTTGGAGACAGAGAGACCTGGATTTAAATCCCATCAGTGATATAATACAGCTGTATGATCTTAGGGAAATCATTTAACCTCAAACTCCAATAAAATAATATGTCTAAAGTGCTTTGCAAACTTTGAAATGATGTATAAATGCCATTTATTGATAAAAAGCAAATAGAGGCTTGAGGTAAATAAAAAATAAATCCTAATAAGTCTCTCTCAAAATGGAATAAACTGCCTCTGAAAGTTATATATTCCCTCTCACTGAAACCTCTTAGACAAGTTCCCTATGGAGAAAGTTTCAAGCAAAGGCTGATGCTGGAGGTGTAGGAGAATTTTTATTAAAGAGAAGGGTTAATTTTGTTGTCCTATGAAGTCTTTTCCAATGCTGTGACTCTTCCATTTCCAGGCACATTAGCTTATTAAAAATCTTCATTTTTAGGCAGAGGGTTAGGCTCAAAGATCAAATTTTGTGTCTGACATCTTCTGGCTACATGATCCTACACGAGTCACCAGCCTTCTCAGTATTTCCACCCAAATTTATCAACCCTATAAGTTATAGAACAGATATAGCTCTTCTTCCTTTGGCAGAGTTTTCTCTCTCTGATGGGCACTTTATTCAATGAAATTGCAGGGTCAGCCCATGGAAAATGTCTGTTCCCTATTGAAAAGTCTGCAAGTGGCTCTCTATTAGCAGTGCTGCCTATTATCTCTCTAGTGCTTTTCCTTCTCCCAATCTACCTATTAAGTTATTTGTATCTCATACATATCTCACCTCCTCATTCAGGCTTTTCTTTCTCCCTGAGTCCACAATTTCTCTTGTTTTTGTAGTTTAAATGCAATCACAGTTTAGTGCTTAATTATTCTCGAATTGTTTTACATGTGTTTATCTTGACTGTAGCTATATAAACTCCTTGAGGGCAGAGTCTATGTATCTCCTAGATGCCTAATGTAATATAGTGATATTAAAGTCAAAAGGTCAGAGTTCAAGTTTATACTCCCACACTTGCTTTGTAACTTTGTAAGCCAAGTCATTAAACATTTAGGCCTCATAGATATGTGAGTTCCCACACTATCTTTTCTTGAGTTATTTCCTGGTATATATAAACACAATTTAAAATCTCAAACTTACATTTTATCATATTCAGTCCACCAGTATGGAATTCCATGAATCTACAATGATTGCTGAATTTAGGGGTAGTTCTCTATCATTCCTCCCAACCTAACAATACATTCCCACAAATTTGTATGAAATGGCTTCTCTCTCAAATTTTCTTTTAAAGATTTTGAAATATTAATGAATTCTTAAAGGATTAAAGTTTCTAAAGGAGTTTGTTTCCACTGTCTATTAAAACCTAGACCTACCCACTATGATCCCCACATGAAATGTAGTAATTGATATTCTATAGGTCCAATTAAAATAAGCATTACAAACATTGCTTTCATTCCCCCCTTAGATCTCACATAAAATTTCAGCATATTCCTCTTTAATGCACTTCACATAATGCTGTGTATTATGGTTGTCTGTATTTATATCTTATCCTCCAGGAGGAATGGTAAACAAAGAAATTTGGGATCAAAGGACTCTATCATTGTGATGTTGGGCAAATCACTTAGCCAATGTTAGTTAAGCCTCTATTTCCTTGTTTGGAAAATGAAAGCTTTGGACATGATCTCTAAGTTCTCTTCTATCTCTAAATTTATGAACTTATACCATATCCAAACTTGGTATCTCCCTTAATGACCAGAACAGAATTTAACAAATGGAAAGTATTTAAAAATGAAGTCCTTATCTAACATTCAGAATCCACACATGTGTATCATGCACATGTATGCTTTCTCTGTATCTGTGTGCATTTTTACACAAAATTATAAACTAAGATATGATATGTAAAATTATTTCCCTAAATCTCTTCTCTGTCCCACTTTTTAGTCAAAAAGGAGAAAAAAACAAAGAAAGAAGGTGAAAGGAAAAAGGGGGGAAAAGAAAAAAGAAGAAATTTTGATGGATAGTTGTAGGATACAAACACAATAACTTTAAATTGTGATTACTTGGGAATATACATGCTATCAGTTGCCTGCTCTGAGGTAATGCATGTTTCTGTGTGCTCTAAATATGCAATTCTTTAACCCACAAATAGGAGATTAATTTAAAAGAAACTTCTAAAGACTAGGGAGGATTAAAATGAATATCATTGGCTCCAAGCCTCTGACATCATGTTGCAAAGTTTCTGCATGTTGAAAGGGTACTAGCTTTAAGGTGCTAGTTCTAGGATGTTGGCCATTAGAATGCATGACATAAGCAAATTCCAATGAACACAAGCTGATATATTCTCCAGGTACTTCCCCTAAGAAGAACAACATAGGATATTAGTGACCACATCAGTTGGCAATCAAGATCTTGTCTCTCTAAAGGGCATGTCATTCATAAGGAAATGGAAGGGCAGGCACTGTTGAGAAAGCTGTACTTTTGTACTATCTAGTACTAACTTCCCCAGGGCTTGGGGTTTGATATTGCCAATACCACAGGAGTCATTTTGTTAGCTCTTTCCACAAAGTGCATTGTATAGGCATGAATAGGCAGGAGTTAATTTTTCAATTGTAAAATTTATGTATAATCTTATTAGTCTTTGGAAGTATAAATTTTACCATTGAGATTCACAAATTCTGATATTCCATTTCAGTAGAATTTGAAAATGCAAATTTCTCACACCTTTCATGTACTCTCTGGATTTCAAGCACAAGTGGATTTCAGATATAAATTCCCCTTCAAGGTCAGTCAATCTTTAAACATTAGTTACTCCTACCATTTTCTCCATAGTTACACTTTTGCTCATGCCATAGTTGTGCCCCTTATGAAGGCCACAAAAATAAACCAAACAATTTGGTCAAACTATCAGTTCAGTTATAAGAAAAAATCAGTAAAATTGGTAATAGGCTACAAGGTAGATAGATGGAACCCTGGATCATATCATAACATCAAAGATAAAAAGCTGGGTAGGACCAAAGCCAACATCCTAGTAATTCTCTACATTTTTTCAAGTCTGTATCTCAAAAAGCCAACCTGAAGCATGTCATATCTTATGCCAATAAAGTTTTGGCCCTGTCTACTTTATTGAACATTTGGCCACTGTGCTAGCTCCCAGTTGATTTAAGAGAACTTAAATTTCATCTAGTATGAATGATCATGTCTAATTAACATGGGAGATCCATCTAATCAAACTGATGAGTAATGTGTAATGATTTGTATACAACCTCCCCAGAAGGCTGTCAGATGACTTGTGACCTTGGGAGAAATCAAACTCACTTCCATTATCACAGAAGAGGTCATTACTATTAGGAATTGCTTTGTTTCCATATAGTAGAGGGTAGATAATGCTTCCCTAAGTTTTCAAATTATTTATTGCAAATTCCTATCTCTGGAGCCAAAAGTTTCTATCTGAGTAGTTATCTAGGGGTAGTAGAAAACAAAGGGGGAGACCTCTATGGTTAACTTTTCTAAAATCCATTACTGTACAAAGAAAAAACAGTGCCTTCTCTTACCTTCCTTGCCTGACTTCACGGCCAAAGTACTATAAGTGTGCTCTTCTATGACTCAAAAAAATCCATTACAATCCTAATTTAAGCTGATTCAGAGAAACAAAGGCTAGCACCAATCAGACCTAATTAACACTCCTCTCTTAGGGAAGAAGTTCTTAATCTTTTTTTGTGTGTGTGTCATGAATTCCTGGGGCAGTTTGATGAAATCTATGACCTCTTCTCAAAATAATGTTTCTGAATTCTTAAAATAAAATAAAAACATAGGATTACAAAGAAAAACAATTATATAAAAATAGTTATCAAACTATTAAAAAGAAATCCACAGATGCTGTGTTCAGGACTATTGTCTTAGGGGGTTATAAACCCACTGGACAAAGACTAGATAATTTTCTATTGTACCACCTCATATTTATTTAGTATCCATTGAGTAATCACAATGATGATGATGATGATGATGATGATTATATGAAGATAGGCAACATGACAGTCAATAGTAAGGAAGACATGGATTCAAGTTCTATCTCTGACACATGGTAGTTGTGTGACTTTGGGTAATCATTTAATTTTTTAGTGTTCCAATGTTCTAAGATGATAAGGTGCAGAACTCTTGTTGATCTGCATTGGCAAATGAAATTCCTTTTGGGAAGCTACCCACACTATTATGATCATAAATCTAGCAAAAAAAAAAAAATTACATGAAACTGAAGAGTCATCATGTTTTGACATCAATTCAGATAGTGGTATTTTCAGATCATTTTTACATCACTAGGTGATTTCTATCCTTATTAGTGATAAATGTAATGTTCTTGGCCACTATGTAATGATGCTGTTATAATAAATAAACATAGCTTAGAGTAGGCATAAAGTGAATACTGTTATTATTGTTGCTCTTAAAGATACATTCTAACCAGATTCCTTTATTTTGTAACATCCTATTGCCATATACTTATTTCACAGTTTATAGGATTCAAAAGTTCTCAGGAAAGAATTTTTCTAGTTTTTTCTTGTTCAAACTAGTTTCCTTCATCTTAATAACTTCTGATCATGAAGCAATTAGGATTTCTTTATTTTGGAAATGAGCTTCATAAATTAGACACCAGAAAACAGTGGTAATTTGTTTCAATAAAAAGTACTGATATTCTCTGCATACTTTATTTGTTTATGAAAGTTGCTCCAAGTTTGCAATAACTATGTACAAAATGGGCAAAATTCTTGCAGGAATTCAAAGAAATTTCTAGAGCAGGAAGATCACCACTTTGATAACCATATTCAATATAAAGTGTTAATTGATCTCAAAAACCAGGAACTATAAATATCTGTTGCTTCTTGATGTGAAAAAGGGTGATAATAGGTCCAGAAGATAGAATAAGAAGATAGAATATTTGGTCAGCAGAGCTATTTAGACTAGCACCATACCAACTCAGCCAAAATGCCAGTTCAGAGTCATGTGGGCCAATCAGCTCTGCTCTGATTCTTGACCTGTGTTCCACGTGTGTCCTGATAGTCACATAAATCCATTCTCCACAAATGGAAAAGCAAATTGGAAAAATGGCCTATAAATTGTGGGTTATTTGCATCATCTTGATATAAGAATAGTAAAACATTTTGCCTTTTTTTAGGAGCAGAATCCCAGATTAAAGCAATTAGGCATAGTATACATAGTACACAATAAGGAATAATTCCTACAATAGACCATATGAGCCTAGAGTATATCACCCATCAGAACTCAAAGATAGCCTAGGAAGCAAAACTGCTGTGATAGTACAAAAATTTTTAAACAGATAAAAAATAATAGACTTAGTTGCCACTGACATGATAAATAATGTCATCCTGAAGACAATAGGTTCACAAGAATGAGATAATATAAGGTGACTATTTAGAGATTGCAACAAGTTGATTCATGTATAGATATACCAAAGTCTACTGAACTGAACTGTTGGTACATATCATATCTTTTTTCAGATTGCTCCCTAATAAAAATAAAATTTTCCCATTTGTTTCTCAGGTGCTAAGACCTCAATAATACCAATCAACAAAGCAGGCCTGGGAAGGAACATGTGTGGATTGCAGTGTCGAGGGAAAAGTCACGTGTTAATTAAAATGTAATTCAAGGTTATGATATCAATCTGTCAAAGCATACACCGTCTAATATGGACCTTTGATCGTCTCTTTCCTAATGCATCTTAAATACAATGAAGTATAATAAGGGCCTAGAGAAAAGAGATTCTTATTCATGTTGCTTCCATGGTTCAGGATTTAAATAAGATGGGGAATTTGAAAATTCTTACATCCAATAGTTATGTCTAGAGAAAAATGAATTTGGTGTATTTGGGTTCAAATGGTGAACAAAAAAAGCACTGCTATTTTTAAAAATGAAAAATAGGAAAAAAGAAAATTCTTAAATAATTACTGTAGCATTCTGCCAAAATTTGAGGGAAGCATATTTTATTGAGAGCCATAGGAGTGGCTCTCCCAACTTTGCATTTTGGCTCCCAAATTGAACAGTGAGAGCTGCAGAAGCTAAATGCATAATCCTAATGAAATGTTAATTGTTCTTGTTTTAGCTAACTGCCATTTTCCTTAGATTAATGTTCAGTGTTGAAGACTTGACTGAGTACAGACCTTAGATTATTTGTTCAAAGACTGTGGCAGATTCACTTAGTATCCCTGTGTACTTGTTTTTCTGCCTATACATACATGAAAATAATAATTTAATTAGAAAGTCTGGATGAAATGCTTTGTAAAGAAGAAGAGATATGTGTGAGAAGTAAGCAACCCAAACTATAATAAGATATATGCCAAACTTCAAGACCATTTTAGACATTTAGTTTAATGTGGAACAGTTGAAAAGAAAATTCTGCATATATTCATTCTCCCAATTTTTAACAGAATGACAAAAATCTTACTATAGAGAGATCTTTTTTTTCTTTTTTTGCTCAAATGCTACATGGTTAAATAGTTATTTATCTATATTAAATAGTTAGTAGCCCTGGCCTTTTCCAAAACATGTTTCTTTTTCTTTTCCTAATAAGATTTTCTATAATTATAGAAGGTGTACAAAGAGGAGAGGAGTAGTTTAGGAAGAGCAGTTACTAACAGTACAAACTGCTGGGAGTGGATGCGTACATCATGGGGAACTGGTAAGGATTGTTCAAAAGTTTTGAAGAAAGGTATATGCCACTGGCTCGCCACATTCCCTTCTATATTAAAAACATTTGTCCTACTGTTCTTCTCCCGAAATCAACAGCACAGGATCCATCCTGATAGAAGTGCCAGAGAAGGGGGAATAGTAGCCATCTCTGGATTGGGATTTAAGATTCACTTTTTCAGGAAGCATATATGTATGCTTTATTTAAGACAATAGTTGTATTTTTCCAAAGTACTATAAACTGAATTTTTATTTTGAATAATATATGGTAAATTAACTAGAGTTCATTATTTGTCTGTAGCCTATGGGAAATATTTTTATAAAGAATCATTTTATGAATAATTATGCCCTAATTTATTTATTTTATAAGTATGCCTACAAATGGATTTTTATTTATTATGCTTTCTCTACCTATAGTTGGAAAGAAAAATTATTTATCCAAGATTTTAAAAGAAATGAGCTACTACTATAACAAATCACTATGTTAAATTAACATTAAGATTTTGGGAATTAAAAATAGCAAAGAAATCCTTATTACCCATGATGCCACTGAGGTAGACTCCATAAAGTGATAAGCCAGTTGTAGCAGCATTCCATACAGTTCCAATAACAGCATACAAAAGGATGGTTCCAAGGTTTCCAAAGAACAGGCGGTTTGGCATAAAATACCCAGCATCTAATACAATGGGCGGCAGCAGGTAGAAGAAGAATACCGTTGGTGTGAGGGTGAAGGAAGCAATGTGGTCTGCAGCCCACACAATTCCTCCCAGAATAAGGCCAAGAACGATGAGCAAAGCACTTTCTGGAACAACACTGGTGACTTTGTGAGACAGGTGAAAAACTGCAAAGAAAAAAATATTTTTTTAGAGTCAGAACACAAAGCATATTTTTCGTTAAAGTAGATTTTTGTTCAGCATCTTGAGGACAAGGAATTTCTACTTGTCTTTGTATTCCTAGCACTTGGAACTACTTTGCATCTTAAGGACTTCTGGTACCTGTGATTTCTATCAGCAAGCATTGTCTCCAATGATATAATTAAAAGCTCTCAGAATCCTTGTAAGATGATTCAATGGGTTTCAATGACCATTTGAACAAAACAAAACAACCTTCCACTTAGTCGCACCCTCTCCCCTTCCCCTCTCAGTCAAAGTCACCACTTGTGGCCCATCTTCCAGGCATGAACATCTTCAAATTTAGCTAGGCCATTTGTCAATGGTTCCATGATCCACCACTACATAGTGCGGAAAGCTTATACCATGGAAGGACCTGCCAATGTTTGCACTCAACTGAAACAAACAATGAAAAACCAGGGTCACCTCTAAGCTTTGAGGAGGTATCAGAGGAGAGCTTTCCTGTAGAAAGTGTTAGCAAAAGTAAGTTTAAATTCTCCCTGAAAGCAGTCTCCTTCCTCTGGCCTATGAGCCTTAGAAATATTCTTGTACTAGGCCCGCTCCTTCATTGATGAAAAATGAAGCACTCTAGGAAATGTTCCACAGTCATGTGATGAGGTTTAGGTTTTGGGGTTCACTTTCAGGGAACCAAATGATGAAGTTTAGATTTAGGGAACCAAAATGAGATTAGGGTTTCTAGTGGTCAAGAAGTTAAATGATAAGGTCTAGTGACAGGTTTGGGGTTCAGGGACCAAATGGAGAGGTTTGGATTTCCTGCATCCCCTTGAAATTTGGCACAAGAGAGTTTTGGGGAACCCCCTTCTGATGGCACAGAGATTCTCTATAAACAGAGAAAGATACAGTGACTGACCTAGAATCATACAGGAGAACAAAATATGACAATTATTTACAAGTGTTTTGAAAGGCTCTTGTGTGATAGAAAAATTATTTTAATTCTGCTTGGCCCCTAAAAGCATACTAGAAATAATGGGATAGTAGTTGTAGAGTCTCCTTATGATGGACATGCCATGTATTTAAAAATGGAGTTTTGATACAGAATTATTTATTATAGCGATTGGGAAGTGAGGTTAGAAATCCTGACAGAGAGGCATAAAATCTCTTTAGGGAAATAGGTGAGGATAAAGAAAGGGTAGTACTGGAAAAGAATTATTCCAGTGGGCAGAGGCTTCCTTGGCATACCATGGCATAGCATGGCATGTTTAGAACCTCTGCAAAGAAAGGATTTTAGGTTGGCTCTTTTATAATAGGAGTTTTGGCTACAAACTGGGTTTCAGCTTGAGCTGAATTTAAATAGAATTAAATGAATTTCTTTAATTCAATAGGGTTGGAATTCTTTTGCTCAGCACTGAACCAATCCCTCCTAGATAACAGAATGAAGTTGTTTATCTTGTTTTCCTCAGGCAGGGTCCCTCACTGAGGCAGAGTCCAAGGAGAATTTCTTCTTCAAGGAGTTTTAGAGTTCCAATGTTCCTTCTTCATTGGGGCATGGTCACTTGTATAGATCAAAGGCTTCCTTGCTAGAGCTTCTTTTTTAATAAACAGATGCACTTGCAAACTGAACAATCCATTTGGTTATAAATTCAACCAAGTGTTCATATTGATAAAATTGTAATATTTTCCTTCTTGGATGCATTTATGTTTAGATCTTAAAAATTCATGGCCTTTTACAGAATATGGATTTAAACATAACCGTTAGTACTTGTTCTGTTTCCTATATGGTTATAAGATTCTCAGATGAAGAATAAAGTATTTTATTTCACTTCTATTTCTCTACATTACATGTGGTATCTTCCCATAGTAGCAATATAAAAAATTCAATGAAAATTTAAATCATTAGCAGCATTTGGTAGCACAAAGGCAGAAAGACATCTTTCTCTTAGATATGCTTCTTCTGCCTCTGGCCTGAGATGTCACTATTTCAGTCAATATACCTTCTTGTTCACTTTTCAGACTAAGAAAATAAGGTGGAAGAAAAACCTTTCCTTGCATTAATCCTAACCTAGTAATAGTTAATATTGACCCAAGAGGAAAAAAAGTGTGTCAGTCACACTTGCTCACTACAGTTGCTTGCTGAAAAGATTTCTCTTACTATTTAAACAATTAAACAATTAAGTCCTTGATTGGCTATCATGGAAATCTAGTGAAGGATAATTTTTTTTTTTTTTGCAAGTTATCAAAAGGGTATAGAGGAACAGTTATATCTAATAGCGAATCAGCCAATGAACTCCAGCAGGACTAGATAACAAGTATTCCAAAAGAAAAGAGACTTTCTTAGCTGGCCTGGAACAGAGATAGGGGCGCAGAAGGTACCTTCTCACAAGTAAATAGTGACTGAACTTATTTTTTTCTGTATAAATTCTATTTCATGGTAAGAATATATGTGATCACAGCATTGTTCCAACAAATAATATTTTAATCACATTTTTAATCTAACCCAAATCAAATTGATGGAGGTTGAAATTCCTTTCTAATTGCCCAACCCATGGCTGACTTTGATTCACAAATCCTGGTCAAAGGTATGCTTTGAATATCTGGGCCCAGTCCCCACTATCAGCTCAGCTTCCCCCAGCCCTCACCTGATCTGAGCTAACTGAAAAGCCCACCAAGAACTTGGAACTGCCCACAATCTTTTGGGTATAAAAGAAACAAGCCGGAATGCCCTCTTTGCAGGAGCCCTCCCAGCCAACACATGGTATCCTTCCAGCCATGTAAGGGTTCCTGCCCGTCTAGGGGCCACCTTTGGCCCTGGTGCCTTTCTAACTTAACTTTACTTCCAAATTCCTACAATAAACCTTTTTATTTATCAATTTAGGTTTTTGGGCCTGTAAATTCATTTTGCAGGGGACACTGTGCCTCATGGGATTATCTATGTGCTGAGAAATGGGGTTCCCCGATTCCTTTCCCTCATTAAAATCATGAAGTAGAATATAGGGTGTCCAGGTAATTTTTTTTTTCCTGAGGCTGGGCTTAAGTGACTTGCCCAGGGTCACACAGCTACAAAGTCTTAAGTGTCTGAGACCAGATTTGAACTCAGGTCCTCCTGAATTCAAGGCTGGTGCTCTATCCACTGAGCCACCTAGCTGCCCCCATGTCCAGGTAATTTAATTATCCAGATACTGTACATAGGATCAGGGATTAAGAGCTAGAAAGAATTTTAACAGATGAGAAAACTGAGGCCAAATGACATAAAGATGGTAAAATATAGAGATAGGATTTAAAACCTAAGTCTTTTGACTTTGAGATTAAAACACATATAGTATAACACTTTATAGGGATAGTAGTGTAAAGGTGATATAAGATATGTCAAACCTATAAACATTTTCTCTAAAATGTAAGGATAATTCTCTACACATTTTTTATCCCTCTATAATCTAACACAGTAGGAGGATGAGAATTTCTCCATAATTATTTATATAAATCATTACATTTCCATTTGAGCATTTCACAGTCAAGAGAAGATGACCCTAGATTCATAAAGACCAATATCTGAACTACAATTATCCAGACATTACCTCTATTCAGTAAGTTTTGTGATGTATTTAATTACTATTTAATCATCTTACTTCATCTTACCCTGCCATAAAAGGATGCTTCCTCTTAAGATTAAAAAATGCAGATCCTATCTCCACTTAACTTATCCTGAGGAATATTTCCATTTCTCTATCTACAACATTTGGAAAAGCATTGGACTTATGGTTGTATGGTCTGAGTTTGAATCCAGGTTCTTATTATTTGTGTATGATTGGGCAAGACTCTGTCTCTCTCTGTATCTCAATTTTCTCATCTGTAAAATATGTGGGTCACACTAGATACAATGTAAGGATCCTTCTAACTTGAGAGATATAATTCTGTATCAAAACTCCATTTTAAATACATGGCATGTCCATCATAAGGAGACTCTATAACTACTATCCCATTGTTTCTAGTACTGCTTTTAGGGGCCAAGCAGAATTAAAATAATTTTTCTATCACACAAGAGCCTTTCAAAACACTTGTAAGCAATTGTCATATTTTGTTCCCCTGTATGACTCTAGGTAAGTCGCTGTATCTTTCTCTGTTACTTAGTTTACTCATTTGTAAACGAAAGGAATTGGAGTAGATAAATTCTATGGTCCTTATGGATAAAACAGCACATACTTTAAAATATAGTGTGGATTTTACAACAATAATATGAAGATGAAACACATAAGATCTACCAAATATTTTCCATGAAATTTAAGGATAATTTTCTTTACCTTCTATCACCTTCTATTCCTAGGACATTCCATTTGCCCTGATGACTTCACTGCCAGTCTGGGACCAAAGACTTCTTTCAACCCACTCTGCATTTCAGGAAATCTATTCAACATTAAATTAGTCCCAAATTGGAGGGAGAGAACCCTGAACTTACCTTATTTCTCTATAACCAGCTGGGCCCCAAGACTCCACTCATCTATTCCTTGAACATTAAGCAGAAACTAGTGACCCACCTTTGTGTCACTTAAGTACTCTGAAATTATTTTGAATATAGTTTGTATTTTTTAAAAATATGAAAGTTGTTCTCTCCCTTTCCCTAACTGAATGTAGGCCCCTTAAAAGCAGGGACAATTTTTTTTTATGTGTTTGTATCTTTAGAGCTAAGTGCCATGTCTGTGACACCTTATATGTTTAATAAATGCTTTGTTTTATTAAATGGAATTGAATATATGACGTGCTAGTATAGGAAAGATATAGAGGATGGAACTTTGGAGAACTATACTTGAAAGAAGAATACTTAAAAAACTCAGTGGAATTCATGAGATAACAATGGTTCTCTTGTTTACATATACTTGGTACTTAGCATGATGATGTAATAGTTCTACAACTGATAAATATAATGTTCCGGCTAGCTTTCTGGAGGTCCTCCGGAAGGGCCTTGGTCTCAGCAGGATAAACAGCAGGAGAATGGACAAGAATAGAGTCCAAAGTCTTTACTGTTTTTTACACAGTCTGTGTCTGTCATAGTCTGACCCAGTCTCCTCCAGCAGTCTGCTAGTCTGCCGGTCTGACTTCTTAGTCTGATTTTGTCCCCAGTTTAAATACCCTATTAAAATTACTTCAACTGTAGAACTATTATTCTGACTGAAAAAGGATAAATCCCTTTTGATCCCAAGAAAGGAAAGGATTTCAGAAGCTATCTGTTACCTTCTAAAATATCCCCAACATGGATTGTCCAGCATCTGCATGATCTCCAATGATGACGGAACCACTTGCCTCCTGAGATAGCCCTTCTACTTTGGTGTAACCAGAATTGGAAGGAAGTTTTAATGCCTGAATCTGCCTCGGGAACTTCCACCTACTATTGCTATTGCTACTACCTAGAACCAAGTTTAACACCTCTAATCAGTCTTTCAAATGATAGTCTTTCAAATTTCATATGACAGTCTTTTCTTCTATTAGCCAAACATTTTCAGCTTCTTCAGCCATTCCTTGTATGTCTCACATCCTAGTTATTCAGTTCTGGATATGTCATAGTTTATCCATATCTTTTAAAAATTGTATTATTTCAGATTGAACACAATACTCCAAATGTGGCCCAAGCAGGGCAAAATGTATTGGTACTATGACTTCCTTCATTAGGATACTACTTAAGACATTTGGGATTAAGTGACTTGCCCAGGGTCACATAACTAGGAAGTAATTAGGCATCTGAAGTTGTATTTGAACTCAGGTCCTCCAGACTCCAGAGACGATGCCCTATTCACTGTGCCATCTAGCTGCCCCTATTATATTTCTTTTAATTCAGCATTAACTTTTTGGCTGCCATAGCAAGTATTATTAACCCATATTGAATTTATAGTTGACTAAAACTTCTATAGCCAGCTAAGGTGGTGCAGTGGATAAAATGCTAAGCCTGGAACCAGGAAGACTCAAATTTCTGAGTTCATATCTGGCCTCAGAAACTTGCTAGTTGTGTGATCCTGGATAAGTCCCTTAACCCTGTTTGCCTCAGTTTCCTTATCTGTAACATCAGCTGGAGAGGAAATGGCAAACCATTCCAGTATCTTTGCTAAGAAAACCCTCTATTGGATCATGAAAAATTAGACAGACTGAAATGATTGAATAAGAAAATTCCCAGATTTTTTACAAAGGAGCTGTTGGGAACTTAATTTCTTTATGCAACCCTCCTGTATTTATAAAACTGATCTTTAATATGTAAATATAGAACTTTATATTTATCCTTGTTATATTTCACTTGTTTGATTTGGGACATTATACTTGTAAAGTTATAATGTCATCTAAATCTAGGCCCCTTTAACTGATGGTTTTATTTGGAAATAGGATATTAGAGATAAATTTTTAAGGAGTTTTGACTGAGTTTGAGTTTATCCTAAATTTTTTTTGGATAGGCTGAATCGTGGACTCTGTACTAAATATTTCTAGAAGTAAAACAAAGATCCCAAAAGTAACTTGAGAATGTTCTTGCCTCAGGTTCTCCCATTAAATTAGTTTTATTACAGAAGGCTTCATTTTCTTCTCTGTTTTAGCTTTGTACATAAATGTTTTAAAAAAAACTCTGATTTTGGGGGCATCTAGGTGGTGCAGTGGATAGAACACCTGCCCTGAATTCAGGAGGACCTGAGTTCAAATCTGGTCTCAGACACTTAACACTTCCTAGCTGTGTGACCCTGGGCAAGTCACTTAACCCCAGCCTCAGGGGGGGGAAAAAAAAAAACAACAACTCTGCTTGTATCTGCATAGGAAGTCACTCCACATGTGCAGAGTATAGTCCTTCCCTGCCTGTCTGGAAGATTTCATGAGTTGCTACAGCCAAAGTAAAAATCACCACCCAGTAGACAGTGATGAGGTGATGAGCCTCTTCAAACTTTAGCATGGTGGTGGCAAAATGGAGAGACAGGGTTCAGGAGCAGGGAGATATGAGTTCAGTCCTGTCTCATTCACTTACCAGCTATCAACATTTCTCAGCTTCCATTCCCTCATTGATACAAGAGGGATAACAATAGCACTTTCCTCACAGGATTGTTAGAAGGAACAAATAAATTAGAATATAAAAAGTGCTTTGCAAAACTTGTGGTATTATATTATTATTATCATTATATTACATATGATATAACATATTATATTATTATTATTATTAATAGCTAGGGTAGATATTAGAGGGCAATCTTGCTTAACCAGTATCCAAAGTTTTCCCAGATTAGTAGGACCTACCAAAATTTTCTTTTCATTGTCATAGCCTCATTTTCACATGACAATGAGATGCTGGATTGGGAGGATTTCCTTTTCATAGTTCCAAAATTTCTACTTCTGTCATCTCCCATTAATTTGCCCTTGTGGACAGTATAATTCAGATTGCTATGTCACCACTGATGTCCTAGGAAGGGCAGTAGTTGATTCACTCCTATAAGATTATAGCCCTGATAATCAGGTAACTGGCATCTTCCTGTGGCTACTGATACAGACTGGGTATGGAACCTTAAGTACTTGAAATAAAGAATTTTAACTAGAAACTATTTAAAGTGTCTTTGTGGGGGGGGAGCAACTCTGTTAAGAAAGACCAGGTAGAGTATAGTTTCCCAGTAAAATGGAATTTTTAGGGTGATAAAAGTTTAAAAAACCATGAGAGAAACAGTACCACTGTATTTTAACCATATTGGCATTATTATTATTCATTGAATTTGGGTTTACCTTAGAATTCCACACATTATTCCTTACACAACAATTTTATAATATTCACCTTCTACACACATTTTAGGATGCCAGAAACTATCACCAAAACCAAATTGACAGATGCACATCAGAAGTGATCAGTCTCACTAGTAAGTACCTGAGAAATCTGGCAGATTCATGCCAAATAAAAAATCAACCACATTTTGAAATAAAGATACTGTCTTCTTTGTTTAAAAAACAAACAAACAAACAAAACAAAAAAAAAAAAAAACAACAGAGTTTTTTGGACGAAATGTGTTCTGAAGGTGAAGTGTTCATAAAATCATAGAGATATTTATTCAAGAGTAACTTTGTTTCTCACAATGGTATGCCGCCTATTAGAGTTAACAATTCATACAATGATGCTCACATATCCTGAGACAGGAAGACTACCAGTGGACAAGAAAAAGGAATTTTTAATTTACTTAAAAGCTCTATTAACGCCAACAGAGAGATGATGATAGTTAAAGCAATGCAGTAGGTTATTGTTTGAAAAATTAAGGTGATTCTTTAAAGGAGCTCACAGAATTATATATTTAGAGCTACAACAGACTTCTGAGATTAATAGTCCAACTCTTTTTATAGACAAGGAAACTAAGGCCCAGAAAAATTAAATTATTTATACCCAGGCCAAAGCTAATGAGAGACAGACCTAGAATACTCAGTCCTCTGATTTCAAATACAGTTCTCTACTAAATGATGGTGTCTCTCAGATTGCAATAAATTATGATCAAGGTTGATATTACCTAAGAATTGGCTATAATAATTTTCTAATTAATCATAACACTTTAATCTGAATTATTGTGATAGCTCAACCAAAGTAGGTTGTTTGGGGTTGTTTTTTTGTTGTTTTTCTTCATTAATTAGAAAATTACCTTACTGTTTAAACTCAACCTGTATTCTAGGTAATAGCTATGGGCAAGTTATTTAGCCCGTCTGTGTCTTCGGCCTCTCTTCCTCATCTATTAAAAGAGATAATGAAACCCAACTACCAGGCCATCACATTGTTACTGTGAAGTTCAAAATGTGATGTTGTCATTGTTATTTCCTGACATTCAGGACATTTGAAAATTTAATTTATTAGGAAAATTCTCAAGATTCTAGAGGTTTGCCCCATTCTAGCTGACTTTATTGTTAGGTGGTCTCATTCATTTATTCAACAAATATTTATTAAGAATATTATGCCAAGCACTGTACTACAGAGAACACAAAACATTTTTTTTTCTTGAGGGTTTTGCTTTCTGTTGGAAAGGGACACAAAAATACAAATAATACAAAATCTATGCAAAATAAATTTCTGGATAAAGAAATGAAGTGAACAGGGTGGGACTTATAGAAGAGGTAGTTTTTCAGTTGAGTTTTGAACAAAAATTAGGGAATCTAAGATGTGAAAGCTGGAAGAGAATGAATTACAAAGTAGATAGTATCCTCTAGAAAGGGCACAGATTAAGGAGATAAAAATGGTATGTATGGAGTACAGTAGGCAAGTTTCTTTGCCCGAGCATAGAGTATAAGGAAGGGAAAAAATATAAAGACAACTCTGGAAAGGTTGTGAAGAATCAGATTGGGATGAGCTTCAAAGGCCCAACAGAAGAGTGACATTTTATCATGGAGACAAAAGGAAGCCACTAGAGGTCTTTGAGTGGGGGAGTTACATAGTCAATTAAAAACAGAACAAAACCAGACAACTGTGTGAGGAATGGAGAATAAGAGAGACTGCAGGTAGGATTTCATGTATTGGTGTTCAGGAGTCTTATAATTTTTGGTGAGGGAATTTCAAAAAATTCTTTCAGTTACATGTGGTTCTGTTTCTCCATCCAGTAGCTTCAGTACTAAGCAATACTGAATAAATGTAGACTGATGTCTTTTTAAAAATTATTAAATCCATCTTAAATCTTATATTTTGGTATTTTTTTTCAACTTGCTTTATAAAATTTGCCACTATTGGTCATCCTCTCTCTCCCAGATGTTTTTTACTCAATTTTTCAAGACACTGATCTTTCTTGATTCGTCTACCCATTTGACCATGCCTTCTTAGTCTCCTTTACTATATTCCAGCTTCTTAAAGTGTGGTTTGTGATTCCATCTGGGGTCCCATAACTGACTGTGGGAGGTCACAAAATTATGATTTGTTATCAGAAAACGTTTGATTTATACACCTATTCTATATAATTATATACTCAGATTCACATATATATTTCCTGGGCACACTCAAGAATATATTTCTTCTATCATGATATATATGCTTTCTTGGAATGGAAATTTGATTGTATATTTTGAATCTTCCTTGATGTTCTGCTGGGCACATGACAATGTTTTATTTTATTTTATTTTTTATTTTCCTTTTCTGTCTTTATTCTTTTTTTTTTTCCTTATTTTGTATTTAGTTCAATAAATATTTTTTTTTAAAAAGAAAAAAAATTTCTTAGGTAAAAAGAGATCACGAATGGAAAAAGTCTAAGAAGTACTCTACTTGGGCAGCTAAGTGGTACAGTGGATAGAGCACCAGCCCTGATGTCAGGAGGACCTGAGTTTAAATCTGGCCTCAGACACATTTCCTAGCTGTGTGACCCTGGGCAAGTCACTTCACTTAACTCCAATTGCCTTAGCAAAAAGAAAAAAAAAAAAAGTGCTTTACGATATCATCATCCATGTCCCAGATTTTAATCATAAACATGCCTCAAGACTCTGTCCTGAGTCTACTCTGTGGATCCATAGTTTTCTATTCAGCTCTGTTTTTTCTTGGACACTAGTCCTGAATCAGTAATGGGTTGTCTTGCAAAAATCTCAAGCTTAATCTAATTTTTTTTAAAGGACTTATCTACCCTCATTAAACTCACCTTTTCTCCAATTTTTTTCTCTTCAGATCAGAGCACTAGATTCACACTCTCATATTCCTCATTTTTATTTTTCTATTTCCCTCACTTCTTCATATTCAATCAGTTTCAATGTGTTACTCTCTCTTACCAACATATCTTGCATTCATTCATCCTCTTCTCTCCACTCACATAGCAGATATCCTAATTAAAGTAATATTACAAAAAACTCCTAATTTTCCCGCCTCCCCACCCCTGTTTCTAGTTCTCCCCAGTTCATTCTTGACAGAGCTTCCAAAATGATCTTCTTAAAGCTTGAATCTGACCATGTCATTTGCCTGCTCCAGACTACTAATTATTTCTAATATTAATACACATTCCTCTGCTTAACATTTAAAGTATTTCACAAGTTCGCTCCAGTCCACTTGTCTAGGTTTCATGTGCTACTTCATGCTGTTTATGTTTCAGCCAAATTGATCTACTCTGTTCCTTGAATCTGTTATTCTAAATTCCATCTCTATGTCTTCATAAGGTTGTGTACTATGCATAGATATGCAATCCCTCCTCTCCTGGCCCTCAGAGAATCCTTATGTCTGTTCAAGGTTGGTCCATATGTCATTCTTTTTTTTTTTTAATTAAAGCTTTTTTTTTTTTTTTTAAACATATGCTTGGATAATTCCTCAGCATTAGCCCTTGCAAAATCTTATGTTCCAGTTTTTTCCCTCTTCCTTTCCATCTTCCCCTAGATGACAAGTAGGCCAATGTATGTTAAACATGGCAGAAATATGTTAAATCCAATATATCATACATATTTATACAATTATCATGCCACACAAGAAAAATCAAATCAAATTAATTAATGAGAGAGAGAGAGAGAGAGAGAGAGAGAGAGAGAGAGAGAGAGAGAGAGAGAGAGAGAGAGAGAGAAGCAAAATAAAATTCAAGCAAACAGCAAAAAGAGTGAAAATGCTATGTTGTGAACCACACTCAGTTCCCACAGTCCTCTCTCTGGGTATAGGTGGCTTTTTTCATTACAAGATCATTAAAACAAGTCTGAAGATCATTGTTGAAGAGAGCCACATCCATCATAATTGATCATTGTATAATCTTCTTATTGGAGTATATAATGATCTCCTGATTCTGGTCATTTCACTTAGCATTAATTCATCTAAGTCTCTCCAGGTCTCTCTAAAATCATCCTGCTGATTGTTTCCTAGAGAACATTAATATTCTATAACATTCATATACCACAATTTATTCAGCCATTCTCTAACTGATGGGCATCCATTCAGTTTCCAGTTTCTTGTCATTACAAAAAGGACTGCCACAAACATTTTTGCATATGTGATCCCCCCTCCTTTAAGATTTCTTTGGGATATAAAACCAGTAAAAACACTGCTGAATCAAAGGATATATACAGTTTGATAACTTTTTGAGCATAGTTCCAAATTGTTCTCCAGAATGGTTGGATCCATTCACAGTTCCACCAACAATGTGTCAGTGTCCTATTTTTTTCACATCCCCTCCAATATTCATCTTTATCTTTTCCTGTCATCTTAGCCAATCTGAGAGATGGGTAGTAGTATCTCAGAGTTGTCTTAATTCGCATTTCTCTGATCAATAGTGATTTAAAGCCAGGAAGTCTTTTCTAATACTCCTGGTGGTCAGTGTTTTCTCCTTTCTCAAATTATAATAAATGTATTTGTCTGTGAACATTCTGTCTATTCCCTTCCTCCTCCAGGTAGAAAATAGGCTTCT
This sequence comes from Sminthopsis crassicaudata, assembly GCF_048593235.1. Taxonomy (NCBI): domain Eukaryota; kingdom Metazoa; phylum Chordata; class Mammalia; order Dasyuromorphia; family Dasyuridae; genus Sminthopsis; species Sminthopsis crassicaudata. Next base: position 350,993,746 of record NC_133617.1, on the reverse strand, counting down.
TGAGAAACTATTTTCTTTGAATCCCCAATGCCTAGTGCAGTTTCTAGCACATATTTGGTGCTTAAAAATTTGTTTTTTTGCATTATGTGATGATCTACCATGATAGACTTAGCTCTTCTCAATAGTACAAAGATTCAAGACAATTCCCTAAGACTTATGATGGAAAATGCCATCCACAACCAGAGAAGGAACCATGGAATCTGAATACAGATTAAGACATAGTATTTTTACTTATTTTTGTTTTTTCTTTCCCTCTTTTTTTTTTTTGTTTTTGTTTTCTTTTTTGTTTTGATTCTTCTTTCACATGACCATTGTGGAAATATGTATACCATAATTGTACATGTATAATCTATACAGATTTCTTGCTCTCTTGGAGGAGAAAGGCAAATCAAGAAGGGAGAAAAATTTGGAGCCCAAAATTTTACAAAAATGAATGTTGGAAAGTATATATATAATTAGAAAAAATAAAATACAATTAGGTTAAAAAATTGTTGATGGATATGAGTGGTTTTCTCAGTCTATTCTTTATAGGGACTGGGTCCCAATAAATTGATTGCTAAACATGACATATTCTTCATTTCTAAATACAAACTCTTTTTAGCTTTAAGAAAGGAATGCCACAGGAATAAGAAAGATAAAGGTGACTTAGGACCCTACAGCTCTTTTCTTTTAAAAATGGCTGCCAGACCCCTACAGAAGATGGAAGAAAAGAATTACATGCTAAGGAGACATTTACTACACATTACCAGAAACACTAATTTGCATCATACTTACTCATCTGTAGTTCTTATCCAGCATTTGAAAGAAGCAGCATGTTCTCATAAGATTTGCCCTACAGGTTAGCAAATGCAAAATGTTAAGTCATTTGGAACTACAAAAGTAAACCTCTAAAGGTTTTATGGTTTCATCATGCTAAGCTGCTAGTAAGGTGCCTGGATCTTTTATGTTTAATTGATAGGATTGGAATTATCTAGTTCATATAGTCACAGAATTTTAACCATTGTTACTTCTGGTACTAGACTTTTCAATGTTTAGTTGGACAGAAACATATTTAATAATCAGAAATGTATCTTTGGCAATTATAAAAGCTGATACTTGGCTATTATGATGATTTATCTTTTAAAATAACAATAGCAACAAAACTTTTACTCTCCAATTTCTTGGTATGGTTCCCTTTCTCCCCAAGAAACTCAAAGTTCTTTTCAACATGTTATCAGATGAAGCTATGTATCATAAACTTTCACTCAATTGAAATAATGAGTGGGTTGGTGACTGCCAAACTAACTTTAGAGTGTATCCCTTATTCACAAGACTCTCAAAAACTTAGAAGAAATGTTTTAACTTCTTTCTCAGTGAGAATTTACATATAACTACACACAAATACAAATGTTTGTGAATATATTCATATGTATACATGTATGTGTACATGTACTATGACTAATTTATCACTTTCTTAGTGGAATAAATAATTAAATTAAATACAGTGGGCTTTGAAGATGAAAGAAAAATGAAAGGAGGATAAAAGGAGAAACAATAAATTAGAAAGTTAATTAACATCTAACTATTAGTATTATAGAAATCATGAATCTCTGGGTCCATTTCTTTTACATATATACATGATTAAGAATAGAGCACACTTAGTATTCTGTCCAGAGTTGGGAAGGAGTTTTGGGAAGAAAAGAGGTATTCCCAGCTCATTTAGCCTACAGTGTTTTAAGTAATAGACTTGGCAAAAAAAAACATCATAACTGATGTTGTTGTTGTGCTTGCAGAGCATTTAAACTAGTCTTTTTTTTTTTTTTTTTTTTTCCTTCTTTAATGAATCCTCTTTTTCTGGCACTATCATGACAAGGCATCAACATTTGCCAAAATGTGGAGGACACTAGGGACAAAATGGAGTAAGGGTTAAAGAATATACATGGAGGCAGCTTCCATGGAGGATACTTTATTTAACCCAAAGCCCTATAGCAACTCAGGGAGATTCCCATGCTGTGCAGACCAGAAAGATTTCTATGCTGATGATAGCAGCAATTTGTAAGAGCATTGCTGTTAAATATTCTTGGAATGGAGCTGGAATTCATGTTCAAAGTCCTCATTCATTGATAAAGGAAGATACTATTAATCAGAAAGCTTAGCTTTTGAAGATATGAATTAGAATCAGAATTTTTTTAGAGGCAAAAAGGACTATAAGATTATGTAGTTCAACTCCCTCCTTTTAAAACTGAAGCCAGAGTTGTGAAGTGATTTGACTATAGTTTATAGATCATGAGAAGGGGCTTCTAATAAAAAAAAAATAATCTTGAGATCAGATGATGAATATATATATATATATATATATATATCACCAACACAAAGAAGTGAGCATATGAGGGAGCCCAAATTCCCACTAGTCAACCTAGATTATTAAGTAGCTTTAGCTTTATATAGCTTTTTTAGGCAGCTGGTTAGTATATAATTTGTTCCAGAAGGTTTTCAAACCAACTTGATTCTAATTTGATCCAATTCTTAAGAGGACTTTTCATGATCACCACTCAAAATGTTCAGTGAATCATAATGAGTTAATCAAATCAAAGAATTTGCTGAATTTAAATTGCAATTTACTTGTGGCTAAACAATTAAAAGTATAATGGACAGAGCAAGATTATCCTACATCTTCCAAATCTTAGCTCCAAGGGATAATGGGAACCTGTTAGTTAGAACAGGAGTTGAAGTGCAAAGATACAAGTTTTGAAATTTCTATTTTATCCTCTTTAAGCTCTGATAATGTTTATTGTAATCTACTAGCCATTTATCAATTTGTAATAATATGACTGCTTCAGAACAGTGGCAAGACCATTAGGCCCTGGAGAAAAATTTTGCCAAGTACATGCTCTCTGATACCAAGAAGTATCTTTTGCATACAAGTTAATGAGCTCTTTTTGATCTTGAAGCAGTTTAAGATAATGATGAAGATGCCAGAGATAACTCTTTTTAGAAATGGAAAGTTAGTTCTCAGTGGAGATACTCAAGTGATTTGCCTCATTGCCTGCTTATAAATTAAACCTATCTTAACCATAAAGCTTGCTATTTCCTAGAGGAGTTTTAAACTTTTGCAAAAAGTAAGAGAAGCAGAGAAAAACAAAGTGAGAGTGGAGGCTAATGAGAAAATAAGAGGAAGGGTAGCATTTTGGAAAAGGGGGGGGGGAGAAAGGATATATATAGGAAAGACTGGTGGTTTTACATTATATGCCAAACATTATCATTCATGTCCTATATCATCCATTCACTAATTCACCCAATTAGCAAGTCTTTATTAGCCACTTATTAATGCCAGGCACTGACCTACACACTGAGGATTCAAGACAAAGATGAAACAGTTGTTTTCAAGGACCTTACAATTCCAATGGAAGAGAAAGCATGTCCATTTAAGGTATATTCAAAATGTATACAAAGTGGATGGCAGATAGTCTTAGAGGGAAGGCAGGAGTAGTTGAGAAGACTTCAAAAGATCTCTTATTAAAGGTAGCACTTAAGCTGAAACTCAAACGAAGATAGAAATGTTAAGAGGAAGAAGTGCTGAGGAAAAAAACATCTCAAGCTCAGATTTCTTTTGGATTAAATCACATTCTAATGTACTACCACTTGTCCCATTCACTTATCCACATCTTCATGTGGTTCTTTCTCTCCTCACCACTACAATACAATGCCAAATATTCTTTCATTTTCTGGACAGTCTAACATTTCAAAGTTGCTGTGTGAATCCTCCTTCATAGAAAATAACTTTAATTTTTGGGTCCGTGGAAACATCACTACTGAAAAAAAATGTCATGAAGATGTCATTTTCATTGTCAGATTCAGCTTTATTATCTCAATAGAGATGGATTCATTGGGCCCCAAAAGTCAATTTGTGTATAGGGGTGTGTATAAGAAAGAGATGGGGGAAGAAGAGATTGAAAGAAAGATGTGAGGAGAAGAGAGAAATGGTTATTTCTATAGAGTCTGAATCACTAGAAATGAAAAAGGTACTTAGTGTCATTAAGTCAAAGGATAAATGGGTCAACCAATCTTCTATTAATCTTTACAAGTGGTGATTGAAAATTTTTTCATAATAAAATTCTTAGGTCTATTTATTTATTTTTTTATTTATTCAATTATTAGATATTTTTGAGCACTTATTAAATTTAGGGTACTTTAATTTCCAGAGTTCCCTAATATGCCAAGATAGGAGAATGAGAAATAAAGAATTATGAAATATCTTTATAAAAGGGTCAGAATTAACATTCACTATATGAATTAACTTTGTGAATCAATTTCTATACAATATTTTAGTTGCTACTTTTCAGGGGCCATGACTTGACCTATAATAAATGCAAATTCACATAAAAGTGAGTTGTGTTATATACTAGGACATTCCACAATGACCCAACTTTAACATAAAACTTTTACAAAAAGACACCAACTTCCATATATTAAATTCTAATATTTTAAAAGAAGTATAGATCAAGGAGTCTGATAAATTACAAAGAAAGCCAAAGAAATAAAAAATAATGACAGAAATATTTTACAGGAATTCAATAATGGAAAAAGTTAAGACCTCAGAATTTTTCTGCAGCTGGTGCTGAAATACCTTTTTGAACGATGACATGTTATTTAAGTGGCATCCAAAACAGCCAGTAACTTATTGTAAGAATCCTGAGAGTTACAGCTAATTAAGCACAAAATGGTACAGTTGCATTATAGTAACTACAGGATAACAAAAGCATTTAACTCTAATTACAAACCTTTCTAACTGATGTTAAAGGTCAGCAATAGCTGACTGCAGTTACACAGGCTAGTAATAGCAAGAGTACTCTGGCTGCTAGGCTAAAATGGTTGCCTCAGGTCCCTATAAAGGCTATCAGCTGATCTACCATTACAAAATAAACCATCCTTCAGAAACATTAAGCACAGTTTTAGGAGAGTCTCTGACCCACTTTGTTAAAAAAAAAAAAAAAAAAATCCCCTTTGGCCTTCAATGATCTGTTGAGCTAATTTGATGATTTAGCTGAATCCACTTAAATTAAATAGCACAGTAAATCCTTTGGTTTTACTTTAACATGGGCAAACCTTTACAAATTAAATAGAACTAAACATACCAGTAAAGAGGTGGCTAGAAAAACATGACTAAGTCCTTGAGAGTCATTCCTGGCATATTATCCCTTTTCCAATAGTAAATGGGAAACCCAAATTAGGACTTGAAATGAAGTTGAACTCACAAATCTATGAATTTTGAATTTTACTATATGCTATATATCAAGGCAATCTATATTTATTTATTGAGTTTTCTCTCTGTGCAAGGTATCATGCTTAGCACTGTAGGGAGCACAAAGAAGTAAATTATAGCTTTACAATGTAGTAAGTTTTCTTTTCTGCAGATATTATGGCATTAATCCATTAATAATTTTTCCAGTAGATTTGTAACACACTCTTCTTCCCAGTTTTCCCTTCTGACTTACAGGACACTTGAGAAATAGCTCACTGAATTAGGGTACAGGCCATGGTCACAAACAGGAAAAAAAAAAAAAAACCTTGACTGGGCAACATAACATATTACTCTCAATAGAAGAATGCAAACCAACTAAGCTAGCTCACAGACCTGCAGCATTCACATATTTTTATTATATTCCAGCAATTGAAAATAGTATTCCTGATTGTAGCTCTCCTCCCTCTCAATTTGCCCTTTTCCCCTAACTTTATTTCATTGCTGACTTGGCTATTTTCAGTCAACTAGGTTTATACTCATAACTGTTGTCTTTAAAGGCCTCTTCCCTCTCCCTTGCTGATTAGTTGCCAAGCCTTCATTTCTACTTCCATTCTCTTTCTCATGTCTGTTCTTTCCTTTCCCTTCCTGCTTAAACTTCCTTAGTTACCTAGACTGATAAATTGAGTCTAGATTTTATAAGTCTTCAAGGATAGGACAAGGAGTTTATACTTTTTTTTGTTGTTCTTAGGCAATGAAGAGTCACTGATCTGTTCTAATACTACCTTATTTGTTTTTTTTTTAAACAATTAATTTTTTAACAATTCTTTTATTTTTCCAATTTCCTGAAGATAGTTTTCAACATTTATTTTTATAAGACTTTTAATTTCCAAATTTTTCTCCCTCCCCAAAACAGCAAGCAATTTGATATAGCTTACATATGTGCAATCATGTTAATCATATTTTCATAACCTCTACCATCTTCATGGCTTTGCATCCACCATCCCCTTTACCAGAAATGAATTTTCCTTTTTTGCCTATCTCCATATTTTGAAGTAACCTCTTTCTTCTAAGTGATCACTTTCACAAAGAAGGTTTTTCTCTTTTCAATCCCATCTTCCCTCTCATAGTACATTAGAGACATTCCATTTTCTATGATCACATACTTTTTTTGGTTTTGTGTGTGTGTGTGTGTGTGTGTGTGTGTGTGTGTGTGTGTGGCTCACTCATAAAAAGTGTTTAATAAGTGTAGAGTGCACTAGATTTTTTTTTTCTTTTGAATGTGTCAAAATCCAAAGCCCAAAGCAGAAGGTACAAGAGTTTCTGATGTTACCTTTTAGACTTTTGCAAATATTATCTAATGAATTTTTCAAACTTCCTTGCCTTAGTAGAAATTTTACAGATGAAAGCATCAAGTCACACAGAGGTTAAGTGAATCAGAAACAGGGCTGAGGACTCTTCCCCAGCCAGCTGTAGAAAGCAGAACCCTTCCCTCTCTGTTGTGAAAAAGTCCTGTTTCTCTTAGCTGAGAATTGAACGTGCTTAAGAGCAAGCCCACTGCTGACATATAGCTGCCTAGACTGTGAGGGGTGATAAAATAAAACCCTATTTTACATATTTGTATGCTTCTCTTGAGATTTCTCAATTTATTTTTAGTTTTCTAAAGTGCTGAGCACAATTTACACAACTTTTTCCTTCTGCAATTACAAACATTCAAGCTTGCTTTTATATCAATCTTATATTTTGCAAGAAAGACTTTCTAAAAGGATTTAAAACATAATCTCTATAAGCACCTAATAGCATCTGATCACTACCAAAAAAACAACTATGGGAGGGAACTAGTCTGACTAAGTCTGTCTATAGTAAGCCCAAACTCATGGAGACACATATATCATTCATGAATTTTTCAGTTACTATGTAGAAATTATTAGATCTTACATTATATCTTATATTATTAGATCAGTATCTCATGTGGGAAACTATCATACATGTGTGCAAATATGTGTCTAGTACTTGGTAATTTGTTGAATCAATTTAGCACTCTGCAACTGTTATATAATCCTGTCCCCTCCTAAATACTTCTGCAAGAATCTAATGCTTAAATTCCCATAAGCATAGCCTTAAAAAGTTTCCCTAATGAAGTTACACATCAAAATATTTTTTGCATGTAGATTAGAAAGCCATTTCAAAGATAATTAGATGAGTTGGACAGTGTCATCACATAACAAGAGTATAGTTGTCAGGACTAGCTTTACTTCTCCTTTTAATTATAGCTTTCTAAATCTGTATCCCAGAGATCATAAAAAAGGGAAAAGAACATACAAAATCTCTCTAGCAGCCCTTTTCATGGTGGCAAAGTATTAAAATTGAGAGGATGTCTATCAATCGGGGAATGGCTGAATAATTTGTACTATATTAATATAATGGAATAATAAATAATGAAAAGCAGATTTCGGAAAAATCTGAAAAGAGTGGTATGAACCAATGCAAAGTGAAATGAGCAGAAGTAGGAAAACATTGTACACAGTATCAGTAACACTGTGTGATGATCAACTATTACTGACTCAGTTCTCAGCAACATAATGATCCAAGACAAATACAAAAGACTCACAAGGAAAATATTATTCATAACCAGATAAAGAACTGATGGATTCTGAGTGCAGATTGAAGCATTTTTTTCCCATTTACTTTACTCTTTTTCTTTTTTCTTTTGATCTGTTTCTTCCTTTACAACTGTGACTAATATGAAAATATTTTTTACATGATAGCACATGTATAAAGCTAGATCAAACTACCTATCTTCTTCAGAAGAGGGGAGGGAGAGAGAAAGTTTTGAAACTTAAACTCTTGTAAAATTTCCTAGTCATGTCTCTGGGGGGAAAAATAAAATATTATTATATATTAAAAAAATAATCATTGTTTTCTAGCAAACTGATGAGGCATATCAGAATCCACCACAGGAAGTAGACAAGATTAAGTTTATCTGCAGTAAAGAAAAAAGCAGTAAAATTGAAGAAAGGACTTTTGATTCAACATAAAACTCACACTATCTGGTTAGCACTAATTTGAGAAAGAGAGCCAAGAAAACTTTAGAAGAAAGTGTAAATTATATTTTAAAATTCCCATGTTTCAGTTACAGAATTCAAATTCACACCAAAGGAATAAAAGTTGAGAGATAAATAATACATTTAATTCCAACCATATCCTAAATAATTCAATGACTGTCATGTGAAAATAACCTGATGGACCCTTGTCCAAGTTGGAAGAAAATCTTTTTTATGGAGACCCCACTGAATAATCTGCAAGAAACTAGGATTTTATTCATCTTTTCTTATTGTTTCATTTTTTTAAAAAATCTTTACCTTATTTTATTCTCTGCTCTAACAATCTCTACCATAAATGGGGGGAAATGAGGCAATTTAATTCTCATGGTTTATATTATTTACAAATAAGTTCTCCACAAAGTTCTGTTCTATTCTTTTCCTCCATTTGGGTGAGAATGGAAAAGTATTTACTTAAGGCAATTTGTTTTACTGTGGAATTATTGAAATTCTGATAAATGATTTGTATATTGGTAAGGACAGTTGGTGATATACTAGAACAGTTTTCTCATGTTTTAATCCTATGTTTGTGCTTTTTAAAGTCCTTCCTTTCATTTTCTTTTATCTCTATATTCTTTCAATACAAATCACTTCAATTTTAAGCAACTTTCAAACCTCATTTTCTTCAATATTGAAATATTTTTTAATGTATTTCTTCTTTCTCCCTCAAACTTCCTTTCTTCTGGTCTACCTATATGAAGAAAGCATTATTACTTTTGAAAATTACTTCATGAAAAATGTATTATAAAAAAGAATTGTAAATTAACCATGAAAGCCTCATTTTCTCTCAGTAGTACATTTTAAAAACTTTAGAGAAGCAAAATGATAAGTGAAATATATTTTTTAAATGTGTATCCAAAATATACTTATTCAAGATACTTTCACAAAGCAAAAAGCAAAAGTCTTGAGGAAATGGATATAGGAAACATAAGTTTTAATGGAAGAAAATCTTGAAATGTCAGAACTATTAAGTAGGTGACTAACAGAAGTCACCTAGAAAAGAAAGGCTCAGGGCATTTAGTACCTAACATATATCTCATGAGACCAGTGAAAACTTATAGGAAGACTAGAATGCCCAAAGTGGGGTTGGAAGTTGAGATGGCAGGTCAGGAATGTACTTAGGCTAATGCATTGGCTTCCTGACTCCTAACATTATCACAGTCTGCTATCATTAAAGCTAAGACTTTTTCTCCAATATCTGCTTTAAAAGTATGGGAGGAAACCTTTGGAGGATTACCTCTAGCCACTCTACCTACAGCTCTCAAAGAGAATGGAAGGAATAGAATGAATATCTTCTGACTTCATCATGTAGAGAAAATATGATCCCTCATTCAGAGAAGAAAATATGGTGCTAAATAATCTTTGTGGATTTACAAAACAGAACAACAGGATAGAGCAAAAAAACACCAGGAACAACAAAAAAATAGAACAAGAGATCTAAGAGATGATACAAGTTTTTCTATACCAAACAAAGAAAATATATACCAGATAGGTAAAGAGATTTTACTCAGATAATACAAGAAGATGGAAATTCTTTTTCAAATTTTAACTTTAGAGAATATGGAAGTGAGCTAATATATATACATATATATATATTCATGTATACATATATGTGTATATACATATACATATATACGTATGTATATGAAAACTTTGAGAAGTAGAAAAAGCATAGCATGACTACATTCTGACTTTATTTAGAAACAGCTGTTTGATAGAAGCATTTCATTTGGCGAAAAATGTTCTTTAATAAATTGTAATGATTGTGCAAACATAACTCTTTTCCATGAAAACAACAACAACGATAAAACAAAACAACAACAGCAGCAGATCAAACATTATTCTAACTAAACTTCATGTTATATTGTGAACAAGAGTTCGACAATACTATTTTTATAAAGACATCTTTTGTACAGATAAAATATTTGGGCAATGTCCCAACACTGTTGTAAATCTAACCTGTTCATAGACACATTTAAGTGCTATAGTTGCAAGTCAACCATGTAGGTCATAATATTACTGTTTCCTGAAACTCAGGACTTTGTAACTTATTGTTACCTTGAGATTTACAGGAAGACATGATCATGATTATTCATTTTTAATGTTTATGGGGTGTTGTAAAAGGACAAAGTGTTTTACAACAAGTGATTATAAATAACTATATAAAATGAGTTAACATCTAAAAGATCATTCTTTGAAGCACTCATGATATTAAATAGGAAAGATCATTCCTAGAATAGTTTTAGAAACTTACAAAGTCATGATCGTTGCAATGGTAAGTCCATTGCCAAAATGTAGTAATTTTGGATGGGAGTGTTTTATTTTCCTTTTCCTGAAGTAGTTTTATGGACATTGAATTTGGTTCTCCCTTATGTAAATTCAGTTGGAAGTTTTAACCAGCTCTTGAGGTATTAGAGTTTCCTTTTACTTCAATCCTCTTCTACCACACACAAATGAACCCATTTTACATATTTTCTTTTCCCATCCCTGAGAAAACCACTGTCTGCTTAAGAGATTTTTGGCAGTTTTGTCTGGACCAAATCATCTCTCTTTGCAATTTTGCCTTAGTAATATATTATATGCCTGTAGTATCTGTTTCAAAGGGTGAAAATGATTCTCCATCCCTCAAAGTTCATAGATGTCTCTGTCTAGTGTTCCTGGAAACTGTGGTAATAAACTATTTCCATTTTATAGCAGAGAGAACTAACTAGATAAAAATCAAAGGCTAATTCTGGTAAGAAACAGCTACAGAAAATTGTCAGTGGTTAACAATGAACTAAAGAATGAGAATAGCCTATACATTTAGGCATTTACTTAAGGAGGTAAATGTATATATTCATTCAGTCTTTCAACAAACATTTATTGAACCTTTACTATATGCAAGGCAGTGGAGCAAAAAAGTCCTTGAAGATGATGTCACAGAAAAAGTTCACAAAATGCCTGAGTCAGATGAGTGTCAATAGATTAGTAAAGTGGGCCAAATCAGATTAGAGACAAGGGGAGTGGTAAAAGAATAATGTAGAGACATTGGAAAAGGTCCAGAAAAGAGCAACCAAAACAGTATTAGAGTTGGAAAACAGGACTTATTTAGAAAGGTTAGAGAAGCTGGGGTTTTTAAACCTTGCGCAGGATTCAGCAAAATCTGGTGTTTTGTTTTTTTGTTTTTTTTTTTTTTTAGGGAAGACATAGTGAATGAATAAATAAATGAAAAGTATATATTAAATTCTGAGTAGGAGGCCATAAATACAAAGGCAAGGTTGTCCTTATCTTCAGAAAACTTTTTTTCTAGTAGAAAGAGATATGGAATAGTCACTAGGAAAGGGTATTTTAGTTTGGGAAATCATGGGGATAGGGAGCAAAGCCTTAAGAGAATTCATTGATGAATCCTTTCCAGAAGGAGTGGTAGAATTGACTTGATTGTCATACCATATCCAAGTAAGAGATGGATACAAACTCAACAAACATGCCACCAATTATGGTTCTAAACAATTTTAGCTGGTTGGAAGTCAGCATCTTTTTACAATCATGTATAATTAGAAGTGAAACATTAGTGATACTTCAAGTACTGTCAATAATAAAATACCAATTTTTACTAACAATGACAAAAAGCTCTATAAACTTTGATGTTAATATATTTTTTCTGTGTGCACAGATTGCTCTTAGAGTGACACTTCCTGATAGCAATTCCTCTCTTCTTGGGACAGAGTGGTGGAAATGGCTGATCTACAATCTTTTCCATACTTTGCCTGCTTGAACACTGCTTGATTTGTGACTAATCTATATCTTAATGTCCTTCTTATTTCTCCCCATGGATTTCCTACTTACCCTTTGATGTCCAATTCAAAAGATCTACCTCCTTCCTCCTATGAAACCTCATTTAATCTTTTGGTGTATCTCTCCCATAAACCTATCAAGGTTATATTTTGTTTTGTTGCTGTTGTTTTGTCCAGACCTGAAATTTTATCCCTCTACCAATTTAAATCCGCCAACTTCTCTTCAACTTAAGAGTGTTCCTGGGAATGAGTAGAGATCAAGTGATTGGCTCAGGCTCACCCAGACAGTGTGTCTTAGAAGCAAAACTTCAGTGCAGGCTTTCTTGACTCTCAGGGAAACTCTCCATTAATATGACACTACATCAACTTTCTATACTGCATATCATGATGGTTCATCATATGTTAGTTCTTATTATAATTGTGTGTGTCAAGAAAAATCAAAATGTCATAGGCTTTGTATCTCCATCAGCACCTAGAAATGATTATTGAATTGAGTAACATTCGATTTAGTGACTAATTCCATCATTCTAAAATTCAGTAAGAAACCAAAACCATCAGTTTGTTTAAAGAGCTCTCACCTCACCCATGTATGATTTCAGCCCACTTGCTAAATAAGGCTTAATTTAAATAAATCTGGTCAGCTTTATAGATTTTTATTTCTTAAATGTCTTCTAGTCTTCTTTCTCCTTCCACTCCTCACCCTTGACATTTCTTTTTCTACCCTTACTGTTCTCCCTATTCTCCCACTTCATTTCTTCTAGGTCTTAGGCTTACTCAGCACTTCTCAGCCCTTAGAGTTAAAAAGGTGTCCAACTTTGGTCGTGTGAATTATTATTTACATTTTAAGTTTAGATTCCATTCAAAGAATTGACTAGCTTTTTTCCATTACATTCCACACTGTGTAAAATAACAGTAAGCAAAGATGACTTGTCCCTTTATCTTTGTCAATGTAAACCAGGGAGTTTTGTGCCTAGCTGAAGATCTCAGTTTTCTTGTTTATTAATTCTGGTTTATTCATTCATTTCATGAATTTTAAATTAAGAACAATACAAAGCACATAAAGTTAAGTGAATTTTCAATGGTACTCTTAATTTTCATTTTCTTAACCAAAACATTGAAAAAGAGACTTCTCCCTCAAGTCCAGTATCATCAGAAGCTTTCTTATGTTGCCCCAAAGGGGTCATCTTTCCTCACTTAAGACTATGAAATATTGAAGGGGATGCTAGGAATAAACTGGCATATTTATTCTCATCAGTACTTAAGATTCAGGAGAAAAAGAATATATAATATATAATAAGTTCAGGTTTGTCAAATCCCAGGGAATGAAATTAACCATTAAATTTACTCAGGGAACAAAATTGACACTGAAATAGAAAGAGTGATTTATATTTTAAAATACCAAGTCAGAAAAACCATTAATCTTATATGGTAAAGATTTTCATAAGGTGGACTAACTCACTACCTACCTAACTTCAATTAACTAACTTCAAACTTAGGGAGTTAAGTTAAATGTTTTAAATTTATGCTGACTTTTTTTTTTCAGAAGGTGAGTTGAATCCCACATGAGAAATGCAAGAATTCCTGGTGCGGTTAGTCAATAAGTTGGTAGTGATAAGTTGAAATACAGTTGAATCTAATGAAAATCAGATATACAGACCAAAACAAAATATAATACTGGGCCTTGGAACTTATTATTTAAAATAACATAGAAAAACTACCCTGCAGTTGCTTTGCTGACCCTCAAATTTTCACTTTCCTTACACAACTCTCTCCTGCCTCTGTAGTTTCTCCTCTGGAGGAAGAGAATTGTACTTAAATCAATCAAACATTAAGTATATAGTAAGCACTTAATATACAAAAGAAAAGACTAGAATAAAGAGAAATGATGGGTGATACTGCATGAAGATAGGATACTTTTGGTTCATCAAAAAAAAAAGGAGTATTCGATTGAAATTAAAAGTCAACTAATATTATGGCAATTCATTTACCCATTCTATAAGCATTCATCTAGTTCCTACTAAATACAAAGCAATATGCCTATCAGCCAGAGAGTTAAAATTAGATAATACATAAACAATGTCTAATAAATAAAATTACATGATAAATACATTAGGGAGTTATAAAATATTTAAGCATATCTTAGGGGTTATTAGTTACTGATTAGGGGATCAGGGAAGGCTTCATGGAGAATGTTATAACTGTCAGACTTTATATGACACAAAGTGAAAATTTAACAGTAAAAGGGAGACCACATCTTAAGTATAAGAAATGGCATAACCAAAGGCATGAGAAGTGGGAGCATTTAAATTTGATTTGTATAGCTGATAGTCCAATTTGGGTGGAATGTCAATTATACAGGGAAAAAATGATATGAAACAAGGAGGTCATTGATTAAACCAGACAGAAAAACTTTATATTTATTCAATACGCAATAGGAAGTTACTGAAGAGTGAAAAGACTAGGTTTCTGTAAAAGTAAGATTCGAGAATGGTTATGATTTTGGGGGGCAGCTAAGTGGTACAATGATAGAGTGCTAGGTCTGAAGTCAAGAAGATTCATCTAAGTTCAAATTTAACCTCAGACTTCCTGACCATGTAACCCTGGGCAAGTCACCTGGTTGCCTCAGTTTCTTTATCTTTAAAATGAGATGGAGAAGGAAATGGCAAACCATTCCAGGATCTTTGCCAAGAAATTCCCAATGGAGTCATGAAGAGTAAGATATGAATAAAGCCAATAAACAATGAAAATGCTGTAACCAAGGTGATAGCAGACATTCTGAGCATTTACTAAAACTAAAAAAGCATTAAAAGACTGGATTTTTCTGTGGGAAATTCAGAAAAAGAAAAAAAAGAATGCAATTATGTAGAAAGTATTATTAAAATTGCATGAGATTAAAACAGAGAAAAGGCAAGATCTTCAGAAGGAATGTATTATTTTGCAAAATGTTAACAACAGAAAAGGAAAGTCCAGGTTTCAACAATAAGTCTGAAATACATGAATGATGAAGGATAATGTACTATAATTTGGAGTCAATCAAAAATAAAAATAAGACAATGTTGATCTTGAAGTGAATAAAGGATAATGTACTTTAAAAAGACTCAACCAGGGTCATGTGAGACAACAACCAGAAAATTCATTAAAGTTTCTTTCAACTTTGTATGGGAATGACAAAATACTCATGTAATTCTACAATGATTGATAAGTGATTTTTATTTTAGTTATGGATAAATGATGTTAGCATAAAAAGGAAGCTATGGTGTCAGGACAGCATGTTTTTAAGAGGTAGTCACAAAATAAGTTTCTTGAGGCAAAAAAGTGGTAAGAACAAGATTTCATACACACACACACATACAAATACACATGCATATATGAGAGAGTGTGTATGTGTGTGCATATGTGTGTGTAAAATTGTCACAGAAAATGATTCATTCTCTGGATACAACAGTTTAAGAGCAACCAATCAACTTACTACTTTAAAAATAATGAGATGATATAAAAGTTTTATAGGACTCATTAGGGACTTCCTTCCCTTAAAGAAGGAATTCATTCCCTTGACCATGGTACTGATAATTAGAGAAACAGCCAACACTGACACTGTTCAGCATTCCTTCACTAATGAAAAGAGGCTAAAGGACTTGCTCAACACTAAATCATACACGAAATCACTGAAGTCTGAAGAAGAGAAAGGTATGGGAAATAGGAGAAAGACTATCACCTGGAAAACTTTTCATTCTGAGGCCAGTACTTTAACCAATGGACCATACTGTCCCTAAGAGCTTGAGCTTAGTTAATCTAATGTAACTTGTTCCAGAGGATGCTTAATAAATATGATTTGATTATGCTTGTTGTACATTACAAAGCAAAGAGGACCTTGTTCCCCACAGAGCACAGCAGACACGCAGTCATGGTTTAATTTTAACTTGGCACAGTTATGTATTGTGAGCTATATGAAGTAGATTTAAGTTGAAAATAGTTTAGCTTGACACCAATGTGAACATAGCATACAAAGCTGATCTAAAATCCCATTGTTAATTTGGGCTAAAGACAAAACTGGGCAGTGACAGGCTGTTATTGTGACTGTACCATTTTCCTTCTTTGGGAAGGAAATTAATATCCTTCTTTTTAAGCAGAACTAGACTTTCATGAGAAGTTTTTAAAAGACATATAAAATTGATTTGGAGGAGGAACCATTACTTGAAGGAAAACCTCTAAAACAGGGGTTTCTCAAACTACAGCCGCTGAGGACGTTTTTGCGGCCCGCTGGGTTATGGCAAATGGGCCGAGGGGCGGAGACAGAGTGTAAGGTTTTGCTTTTACTATAGTCCGGCCCTCCAACAGTCTGAGGGACAGTGAACTGGCCCCTTATTTAAAAAGTTTGAGGAACACTGTAAAATATTTGTATTTTCTTTCCCCCCAGGCCTCTTTTTAATGAACACTAATAAACTCAAATTTGTTGTAATAAAAACCCTTATAGTCAACTTTGAATTATCTAGGCAGATGGTAGGCACCAGTGGCATATAAATCAAAGTATCAGGTAATATAAAAATCATTAACCTTTGATTTGGAAATGAGTTTTGATTTTTGGCCTTCAGTTTGCTTTCTGAATCATGCATTGCTCTAGCTAATATGAAAATGAGTCTCCCCGCTGAGAACACATTTGGAAGGGCTGGATCAAGATTAACAATTCACTGCAGATAATCCCCAAAGTAGAGAGTCCACTGGCAAAGAGTAAGGGCAGCCTCCCAAATGTCTTACTAAAGGAGGTGGAAGGAATAGCAGAAGTACATGGGGAATGCAGGATACAGTTTAGTTGTAGAAGAATATTGAAACAAACAAAAATTTCTGGTCGGTTGTTCTCCTTCCTTGAACAAATGTGAGGATCAAAAGTCAGGCTAGTAGGTTGAAAAAAACATGTTTAGTTAAAAACAAAAAAACAGCAACAAAAAAACCCCCCCAAATTCCTTCTTTAAGCACATTTGGTATCTTACATATTTGCTCTGACTGGCAATTTGAATTGCTTTTTGGCTCTATGCATCACTTTTTCTCTTTTGAAAACAGGGCTGATCATAGTGGCCTGTGGGCATCTAGAGGCATTTGGTCCCAAGAAAGAAAATACTGACAGACCCCATTCCTCCTTTCTCTGGGTGACCAGCCAAGTGTGCAAATCAGGATGCCATCCGGGAAGGAGGTAGCTGCTTGTTGCCAACCTTGCCCTTCTTGCACACTGCCAGCTCACGTAAAATGCCTCAAGTGCAGGGTCACCCTCAGGCAATCTTTATTGTAGAATGGCCTAGAGCAAGATGTACTTCTCACAAGTCTCTTCTGGGACTTTATAGCAGTTCCCCAAAGGACAAGGCTTAGAGAGAAGTGCCTGATTCACCTCACTGCTAAGGGTATCTCTGCTCACAGGAATGTAGCTAGGATTAATGAGTTAATGAGTAAAGGATTTTGACAACAGATTCTTCTTCTTCTTTGCCACTTCAAGGCCAAGTCGAAAGCACAAAACTGTCTCCACTTACCTCCTACCACAAAGTCAATTCAATCCAACAAGCAATACATTAAGGACCCACAATGTATAAAGTTTTTCATACTATAAATATAAATTTCATACTATATGTATAAATAAATATAAATTTCATACTATATGTATTTTCATACATATAAAGTTTTTCATATTATGTATCTAGGCTTGTGCTTCTGTGTATACATTTTATTCATTTTCATTTAGATTTAGTTCAGTCATATTTTTAGTTGTGTAAATTAGTCTTTGTAATCTCACTTGGGATTTTTGTGGCAAAGATACCAGAGTGATTTGCCATTTTCTTCTCCACCTCATTTTACAGATGAGGAAACTGAGGCAAATGGGGTTAAGTGACTTGCCCAGGGTTATATAGTAAGTGAATATCTAAGGCTGAATGAAAAGAAAATGAGTCTTCCTGACTTATTGAATCCTTGCCTGACTTGAGTACAGTTCCTAGATTCTTTCTTCAAAATCACCAGCAACACTTGGCCACTCCAATTAATGAACAATTGTCCTTTAAAATATTACAAAAAGCAATTCCAGAAATATTATCCAGAGAAAGTAAAAAACAAACAAACAAAAAAAAAAAAACCCTATTTTAAGAATGAAGCAATAGGTAATCCTAGAAATAATCAAAAATGTCACCAAAATGAATGAAAAACATTCCTATAAACAAAGGTGGTAGTAGTTGTTCAGTCATTCAATCATGTCCAACTCTTCATGACCCTGTGGACCACAGCAGACTAATAACAGTTCATGGTTAGCTTAAGCTAAAGAAAGCAGTCAAGTGACTTGCCCAAGATCACACAGCTAGAATATATCTGAGGCCACATTTGAACTCAAGTCTTCCCAATTCCAACTCACCCTCTCTCCATTAAACCACCTAGCTACTTCCTATACACAAAGTTTAGAATGACTAAATTCTGAACATCCTTTTCTTTGCCAATATTACATAGTAGTGGTAAAATGATCAGCATTACAAAACAAAATAACAACAAAAACAAAACCCAGTGTTAATAGTGACAAAAAAAGTTTTGTTTTTAAAAGATATTGAATTTGTATCATCTAGTGATAGCGTTTATTTTGGAAACATCTAATATTCTTGTGCAAGTCACAGAATATGGAAGTGATATTTCACAAGTATCAGATCATGAGCAAAAAAAAAAAAAAAAAGCTAAAGTTTTGAGACCCTTTACTTGCTCCATTATGTCTTTAGCCTTTATAAATATATTATTATCATTAATTCCTGTTTAGATAGCTAGGTGACATAGTGGAAAGAATGCTAGGTTTGGAGTTAGGAAGAGTCATCTTCCAAAGTTCAAATTCAGCCTCAGATGCTCACTAGCTGTGTGACTCTGGGCAAATCATTTAACCCAGTTTGCTTCAGTTTCCTCAACTGCAAAATGAGGCGGAAAGGAAAGGGCAAAGCACTCCTGTATCTTTGCCAAGAAAATTTCAAATAGGGTCATGAAGAGTCAGACATGACTGAAATAACTGAACAACCACATCATTAGAAAGTTGGCCACCCGGTGATGATTCATTTTAGCCAGAACAACTCATGATAACTGTCTACCAAGATCCAAGGGGATTGCCACTTGTAATGTCAGCATAATCATCCGAATGAAATCATAGATTTATTTAATTATTTGAAACATATAAGTGTGAGTAGGAATATCTCTAACACTACAGAGTAATGTGGTAATAAAGTATTCAACTCCTGTATCTTCTGAATGTTATAGTAAATTCAATAGATTTATTGTTATAGATTACTTATTACTATAAGAAAAATTCTTGGCAAAACTATTCCCCCATCTATTTTTTCAGGAACATATATGTTTTCTTAAAATAGCATAGAAAAGTATCAGTGAGTGGTGATCATTTTTAGATCATCAGGTCAGTTCAGGGGAAAAAACATTAGGACCTAGGAGAGTCCTTTCATCCTCTTCTTTTCCCTAGGGAACTTGTATGTTTTTAATAGCAAGAAGAACAATTAGAATACTTACAAATGTCGATAGAAACAAAAATTTCCAAAAACAGAAACATTGAAAACAAAAGAATTTTGACCGGACTATACAGTGAAAATTTTAAATTACAGTAACATGTCTGAAATGTTATATCCATACACACAAGATCCTCTATTCTTTAGATGTCACAGCAAAAAAAAAAAAAAAAAAAAAAAAAAAAAAAAAAAAAAAAAAAAAAGAAAGAAAAAAAAAAGAAAGAGAAAAAAAAAAGGAAAGAAGAAATGACATCAGAGGTCAGAAACAAATCCTTGGGGCTATATCACCAGTCACAATGACTTCAACAAGACAGACCCACTGAATGCATTTCTTAAGTAAGTAGGCACAATTCTAATAAAAACATAAACTCACCCACCAATTCTTAGCAGAGTGAAAATGCTATGAATCCACTGCTATTACAGTCATCCATTTTAGGAATCCCCAACTTAAAAGAAATGAGATATTTTGTTTTGGTAATTTTCCATGCTAAGATCTCATTCCCAAGGCTATCTTGAAGAAAAAAAAAAAAAAAAAGTGTACATTTTAAAAATTTCTTTGCATTCTGATTTTACCAGAAAACATTTTCCTGTTGCACAAAGAGAATCCAAGAACTCAAAACCAGCTGAACTTTGATACTTCCAGCTTAGCAGGTAGTGAATTCTTTGGGAGACTTTCCGCATTGGTCAAGGTAAGAAAACAAAGCAATAACTAAGCTTGTCCAATTGCTGGCTATGAATGGAGTACACTTGAGCCCTACCTAAACACCCATCTCTCCTCCCTTCTTCACACTTCACTTGGTGAGTTCATTTAGTATACATGCTATTGAAAACTTGGGCTCAATCCCAGGAATGATCAGTTCAGTATCATTCTGTGTCCACAAACTGCTCTGTTAACTACAACTAGCTGGCTGGCTATCTCAGTCCCAGACTAGAGTAATAGGGTCATTGTAAAGCCATTCCTACTACTAGAAGTTCAAAAAACAACAGCTCATTTGAATGCTCTCCAGGTACTATATGTTTTGAGTGCCCACCAGAACTGTTAGAGCTGGAGAGATAGAGATCATCTAGTTCTTTTCACACATTAGAAAATGAAGAAACCTGGATCCAAGAATAGTAAAGTAATTTATTTGGGTCATACAGCTTCTAAGTAGCAGAGTACATATTCATTTAATTTGCATTTTCTTCAAGATCTATCCCAGGATTAGAGATCACAGAATCAAAGAATTTTTTACTGGAAGGACAAAATAGATCACTTAATTGAAGTTTAATTTAATAGTGAGGGAACTGTGACAAGGTGAATGACTTGCTTAAGGTCACGTAACTATTAGTTGTTAGAAGCCAATCCTACAATCTATATATCCAATAACTTTGGATCTATTTCCATGATAACACTCTTTCTTTCAATTTCTTTGCATACATTTCTTCTAAGAAATACAAAGGGAAACTCAGAATAAGATGAGATTATAGGTTGTGGGAATCCAGGGGTCCTAGAAAACTCTAATTTTTGATGCCAGAAGGGAATTTTAGAAGCAGTGCACATATCTACCAATGGATCAATTTTCCATTTTTAATTTTGTTGCCAGTTCTTAAAACATAAAAACAATTTAACTGAGTTTACATAAGGTATTCTATTCAATAAATATTTAATGACTTGAACTCTCATCACATGATTAGGAGAACAGATTAAAAATTCTTTAGAAAAAGTTTTCTAGGGAAATCTCAGTTATCTCCTTCCTGCTCCCCACCTATTATATATAACTTCCAAAAGCTTTGGAGAGACAGAAATACTGAAGGCTCCCAATCTAATAACTTTTTGTGTTCTAAAAGTTTGTTACTAAAAGAGTTGTTTGGGATTGAGATAAAACAGTCAATATTACAAATGATAGTTTGGTTCCTAAACTAAACCCATTAAGTCTAATTTTAACTGAATGCATTGGATGGAGATTTGTGTTCAACTGAAATTTTGAAGTACAAAAGATTTATTTACTTATAATGTATACATTAAAACATACTCTAACCATAATATCTAAATATGTAATAATAATTTCTGCAGCCGAAGATTCCTTTACAAAATCATCCATGCTCCAAAATGCTCTGCTTCCCCTCTTTCATTCAGCTGATGTATTTGTTGTTGGGAGAAAAATAATTGATTGAATGAATTCTCACCAAAATAAGATCAACTGACAATGCCTAAATCTTTGCAGAAATGTTCAAATTTTTTTTTTAAAGGCACAGATTAATAGGATTAATCTCGAATAAGTGTAATCTCAGTGCAGCAAAATACTATGAAAGATCTGGGCTGTGTAGTGTGAGGGTGGGGGTGAAAGTGTGAGGAGAATTTAGGATCTTTTTTCAGAGAAGGGCAAGTAGAATGATGAGAAATCATTCCATCAAAGGAAGAAAGAGGGGATGTTGATATCAGAGAAGAAAAAAGCTAATATGAACCATGGTAGCTGTCTCCAAATATTATTATTAGATAAATCTTTCAAAAGATAATTTAGAGTATGTTGCCAATTATTGATTTTATTTTATATCAACTATCTTTTGCAAATTGAAAATCATCATTCGGACAAGATGTTTCAGTTTCATCATGTAGGAAAGAGCATGGGATTGGGGATGCAAAGGCTTCTGGGTTTTGCCACTTGCTAGCTTTGTGACTTTAGTCATCATCTATTTTTTCTGAGACTCAGTTTCCTTAGCTGTAAAATGAGAGAATGCTAAGTACTTCTAAAGAAAATATTCCGTAATTCCATGATACTTCAGACTATCATTAAGGGAGTGTGTGGCTTCTTGTAATAACTATGTCTGGATACCTAAGAGACAAGATTAGACTAAATACTATAGAATTATTAAATTATAAGTTATTAACTTATAAGTTATAATTAAGTTATTAATCTCTCTACTTAGTGTTGAATAAAGCTGGTAGATCTACATTATAACAAACTGATAAACATCAAGCAAAAGCATGTTTAAAACAACAGAGTAAAAGCTGAATAATCAGTTAGGATAGTTTTGGGGTTGTACATACAAAACACTTTCTTCTCAGATTCTAGCTTATTAATTCACTTGTAGTATTTGGGAATAGTTTTTTAGAGTGGATTCTATCTAAAGAGTTCTTTGAGAGAAAAAGCTAGATAAATTGAGCAAGGGTGTATTTTTTAGGGTGGAGCATGAGAGAAAGTTTGGGGGATGGAAGCATACAGGCCTGGGTGGAGTAGAGTTTAAGACTGTTGCAAAATACATAATTTAAGCAGGCTACCTTGCTTCAATGAGTTGGCATTAGCTAACAATAATAGCCCTAAGCCAGAGAATACTATTCCTGCATTTGCTCATATTCAACATATTAGATATCACTATTCATTTAACTTTGAATCTTCAATTTTTCTAGTTTATCTACTAAGAGAACTCTTTTCCTAGTTTCTAAGAGCTATTATTAGCAGTGACCAAACTTTATTGATCCTTATAGTAGCAATTACATTATTTCTCACATATCTGTAACACTCACATTTATGTGATAATCATCTTTACAAAGTACTCTAATTTCATTTTACTTTCATAATATGCTGGTAGTGCCTACTTTTTACAGATTAAAAAACGAAGATTTAAAGAGATTAATTAATGACTTAGTTAAAGCCTCACTCAGTAAGAACTAGCAGCTCCTTCCTTGACCTAGAATACTGATTGGTTTATCTGTGCTTGATAGTTTTGTATAGAATTGAATAAAAAGGAAATGAGTCATATCTCTTTTTGCAGAATCAGAAATACCCAGGAGAATCTGCAACATAAGATCAGTGGTTATAAAGCCAAGACTTCTGAGGACTTCTCACTTCTTTTGAGAGGGATAGTAGCAGTTTTAGTCTTCTCCAAATTCTTCATTTCTCCTACTCTCAACTTTTTGGCAGAAGTGGAGATAGAGGTAGTATCAAATTCCTTCCACCACAAGCACTGATTTCTTCACCTTCCCAATTTCTGATTTTTTGAGGCAGGAATCCTACACATACAATACTGTGCCTTAGTCTAATGCTTCACTGAGAGTTGATCAGAGCAAAAAAAAAAAAAATAATAATAACAAAGAAATAACAATAACAACCCCAATCCTACAAAACAAAAATAAGATATGACAGAAATATAAAAGAGAAGTGAATGAATGACCCATAAGAAAAAAGAGAGAGCAAGAAAGAGATAAAAAGAGAAATTCCATTTAAAACAATTGTAATATAAACTATTTGGGAGTCTACCTACCAAGACAAAGTGAGGAACTATGTGAACACAATTACCAAATACTTTCTACATAAAGAAAGTCATATCTAAACAACTGGAAAAATATCAAATGCTCTTGGGTAGGCCGAGCAAAAATAAAGATGACAATACTACCTAAGTTAATCTACTTATTTAATGCCATACCAATCAAACTCCCAAGACATTATTTTACAGATCTAAAAAAATAATAGCAAAGTTCATCTGGAAGAAGAGGTCAAGAATTTCAAGGGAATTAATGAAAAAAAAATGCAAATGAAGGTGGCTAGTTGTGCCAGAACTAAAACCATATTATAAAGCAGTGATCATCAAAAACATTTGGTGCTAGCTAAGAAATAGAGCAGCTGATCAGTGGAATAGCTTAGATTCATAGGACAAAAGAGCAATCTCATGTTTGATAAACCCAAAGACCCCAGCTTTTGGGATAAGAACTCATTATTTGACAAAAACTGCTGGGAAAATTGGAAACTAGTATGGTTGTTTTACCATACCATACCATTAGTATGGCAGAAACTAGTCATTGACCCACCCCTAAAATCATATACCAAGATAAAGTCGAAATGGGTTCATGACCTAAATAAAAAGAGTGATATTATAAGCAAATTAGAAGAACATAGCATAGGTTACTTTTCAGATCTATGGAGAAGGAAGGAATTTGTTACCAAAGAACTGGAGATTATTATTGATCACAAAATAGATCATTTTAATTATATTAAGGTAAAAAGTTTTTGTACAAGCGAAACTAATGCAGACAAGATTAGAAAGGAAGCAATAAAGTGGGAAAATATTTTTACATTCAAGGGTTCTGATAAAGGCTTCATTTCTAAAATATATAGAGAATTGACTTTTATTTATATAAGAATTCAAACCATTTTCCAATTAATAAATAGTCAAAGAATATGAAGAGACAATTTTCAGATGAAGAAATTGAAACCATTTCTAGTCATATGAAAAAGTGCTCTAAATCATTGTTGATCAGAGAAATGCAAATTAAGACAACTCTGAGATACCACTATACACCTCTCAGATTGGCTAAGATAACTGGAAAAGATAATGACAAATATTGGAAATATTTGGAAAAATTGGAAAATTGGGTCACTGATACATTGCTGGTGAATTGTGAATGCAACCAATCATTTTGAAAAACAATTTGGAACTATGCCCAAATGGTTATCAAACTGCGCATACCCTTTAACCCAGCAATGTTTCTACTGGGCTTATATTCCAAAGAGATCTTAAAAGAGGGAAAGGGACCCACATGGGCAAAAATGTTTGTGGTAGTCCTTTTTATTTTTTTGAACTACATTCCGAGATTTGTTACTGGATAAACTAGTAATATCATATAAAGGCAAAAAAAAAAAAAAAAAAAAAAAAAAAAAAAAAAAAAGTAATGTTTTCAGAACTTTCTTAAACAATTTTAGCTGGGAAAAAATTCTTCCTATGGTCTTTGATATCCAATTCAACTCAGAAACAGAACATAAACATATAGGGAAATCCAGGAAATAAATAAGAGGAAATTAAAACAAATTAAAAACAAAAAACAACAACAACAACAAAAAAAACTTTACCATGGCAGTCTTTTTTTGGGGGGGCAAGAAACTGGAAACTGAGAGGATGCCCATCAGTTGGAGAATGGCTGAATAAATTATGGTTATAGATGTTTTGGATCTGATGCTAAGTGAAATGAGCAGAACCAGGGAGTCATTATACACTGCAAAAACAAGATTATACAATGATCAATTCTAACGGACATGGCTCTCTTCAACAATGAGATGATTCAGACCAATGATCTCGTGATGAAGAGCGCCATCTATACCCAGAGAGTACTGTGGGAACTGAGTGTGATTCACAGCATAGTATTTTTACTCTTTTGTTATTTTCTTGCCTTTTATTTTCTTTCTCATTGTTTCCTTCAGTTTTATTTGATTTTTCTTGTGCAGCAAGATAATTGTATAAATATGTATGCATATATTGGATTTAACATATATTTCTATCATGTTTAACATATATTAACTATTTGCCATCTAGGGAAGGGGTTAGGGTAATGAGGGGAAAATTGGAACACAAGGTTTTTCAAGAGTTAATGTTGAAGAATTATCCATGCATATGTTTTGAAAATCAAAAGCTTTAATTTTATATATATATGTTAGAAATACTGAAACAAAAAAAGGAAGATAGAGCAAGAAACAAAATAAAAGGATGGAAAATGAGATAAAGAAGAAATAAGTCTTGTGAAAAGAGAGGAAGATAGAGCTTTTTTCTTCTTTTAACAAGAAATTCAATAAACATCAATAATCATGGTTTTTGTACAACAGAAAGAGGATTATATATGAAACTTGAATTTTTATTGTATATAACTTTTAAAAAATGTTAAATTTAACACAAGTTCCCAGGCTACCCTGCTTATCTGAGTTCCTTCTGTACTTTTTCCTTCTGTACTCCTATGAATTTTTTTTAAAATTTCATTGATTTCTTTCTTTTTCTCTTTTTGTTTTGATATTATTTCTATTCCCCATTACTTTCTCATTAAAAATTCTCCCTTGTAAGAAATGTAGTCACATAAAAAATTTCACACATTAACAACAAATAGAACTACTATAAATACTTTTGTTCATTTGGTTCCTTTACTCCTCCCTAGTCCTAAGTTTTGTCACTGACATAGTTTTAACATTTAATGGACTTCTTTTTCCTCAATGCTTAAATCCCCTTTTAGTACTATGAAAAATTGATTCTTTTGGAACACAAAGTTATCATTTCCAAGCATGGTTCTTTATAACAAAGCTATAGGTTTCATGTCAAAAAATAAAATTTTTGTTTCAATAAATTACCAAACATAAATTCCACTAAAATTCAATTCAAGCATTTCAAAACCACCAGTTTGGTGAAGATGTTATGCATAGGATACCTAGCATGTTGCAGCCAAAAAAGCTAATATAGTCTTAGGCTTAATGGGGTAGGGTATGTCTTAGCTTTATATTCTGATCTGAAAACTTTAACTTTTCTTAGTTCTTTGAACTCTTTAGAGTATAGCCCTAGTCCCTTGAATTTTTTTGAAAATGGTCACAATGCGCAATAATATGGCTAATGCTATGCAATGGTGAATTGATTAGTGTGAATTCTGGCAGCTTGTTAAAGATAGAATACAAAATTAATTATAAATTGTAGTTCAGGAAATATAGGCAGCTAGGTGGCAAAGGGGCTAAAGTGTTGAGCTTGGCGTCAGGAAGACTTGAGTGCAAGTCCAACTTCAGATACTTACTGGCTATGAAATCTTGGACAAGTCATTTAACTCTATCTGCCTCAGTTTTCTCATCTATAAAATGAACCTGAGAAGGAAACAGCAAACCATTTCAGTGTCTTTGCCCAGAAAATCCCAAATTGGTCACAAAGAGTTGGGAACAACTTAACAACACTAAAAATAGTCCGTGAAAGATATAAGGAGATCCTAACAAGGGATGGTGGTATATGAGTAGAGAAGACAGGAAAGAAAGGATGTGAGACATATTATGGGATTTAGCAAATGACATTAAAATTTTAAGTCTAGTGTCCAGGAAGATAATGATAAGAAGAAAAATAGGGAAACTGGAAGAAACATCAGATTTAGAGGGGGCAAAGTTCAGTTTTGGACATGTTAAGTTGGAGGAGCTGGCAGGACATACAGGTAGATATTGTTCAGAAAGAAGCTGGAGATACAAGATTTGAATTAAGGATAGAGATCACAGTATATACTTACATATATTTACACATAGATAGACACATGGATAGACATATATAGCTACATGTAGATATACATAGATATACATATATGTACTTATATATTTAAATATATATGCATTACTTTTATTTAGAGGTACATGCTGAAGTCATAGGACTGGATAAGATTGCTAAAAGAGAGTATATATATATATATATATAGATAGATGGGTAGATAGATAGATAGAGGATAGGCTCTTTTGGAAAATATCCATTTAATAAAAATATAATAAACTATCAAAGGAGATGAAAAATATCAGGAAGACAGAAAGACAGAACAAAATGATATGGAAAATGAAATAGTAGAAATATTTTTGGAAAAAAACTAGTAGTTAATAAATTAAATGTTGCATAATAGTCCAAGGATAAGGACTTAGAACCTCCTATGGAACTATTACCTTAAGGAAATGTTTGAGGCACTCGAGGTTGAGCAGCTCGTCTATGACTTGTTTGGTTGATTATTGTTCGTCATTCTCAAAGAGGACCAAAATGATATCACTATGTTGGACTGAAGATATAGTATGTTTGACTGTGGCTGACCAAACACACAAATAGTGCACATGAACATCTGGAGTGGAGATGGCTCTAAATTCGCACATGTCATACTTCTTTTGAGCTACCACAATTCTGTTTTGTTCATAGAATACGTTTTCCTTGTTGTGAGCTGCCATGCTGAACAGTCCTGTGCTTGCATCTCCTATGTCACATAATCAATTCCAAAGTAATAGACATCAAAGGCAAAATTGAACTTGCTTCTTCCTGACTTCAAGCCCTACTTTTTACTTCATGCTACAGCACAAATCCCCTCAATGGACCTTTCCTGTGTACGTGTACTCTCTTAATAGGGTTTCTGATTGTTTCATTATAAGTAGAGAGGAGGATGAAAATTTACTAAGAATTGAAATACAACAGAACTCTTCAAGTCTTGTCTTTTACCAAAGTTTCAGTGATCCTCCAATTCTCTTTAATCTTTAAATATTCCACTTTTCTCAGCCAGACTCACCTAAACACTAGTTATATGCCTAAATTAAGAATTATACCAATATATTTAGGAGGAAAAGGTTAATGTCTTGGTTTCAAGGATATGCAAGTATAATGATTCTTTTCAATTATCAGGATGACACTATTCTATTTTTAGTTTAAGACCTGCATTCCAGGAATGCTATTTAATCTTTTCATGTATCCAGTAAATCTTTTATTGATTACTTGCTATGTGAAAGTCAATGTGTAAGAGAAAGATGTGTAAGGTACAAGATGAGTCTCAGGGGCCTGGAAATCTGGTGGTAGAAAGATGGAGGGAGAAGACAAGTGACAGAAATGACTACCACATACCCAGTGAATAGTTTCTTATAGATTCCTTATAACAAAATTCTGGTACAACGATGCAATATATTACATAACAGTGAAATCTCTTACAAGGATACAAACCCAACAGAGTTCTAGACTAGGAATCTAGAAGATGTGGGTTCAAATTCTATATCTGAAACTTATAACCATGGATAAATTAGTTCAACTTTCTGAGCCTAAGTCCCTTTATCTGCAAAATGGAAATACCACCTATGGCACTTACTTCACATGGTTGATGAGAGATTCAAATGAAACATTGCATATATATATTTATATATATTGGTATATTATCATTTGTGTGGGTGAAAGTATAATAATATACTAACCAAAAATTGCTTAAACTTTAGGTAGAATTTGATATCTTATTTTTGTATTTCTTTTGCAAATTTAGCCCATGTTATAATCCACTAATATTAAGAATTGGGTGATCTAGATCAATTGCCCCCACTGAAATCTGAACCCTAGATGCTATCAGTACTTTGTAACCTTTGCCTTTCTTTCCTCAGAATGTTCTAAAGTGATAGCTCAACTCCAAACTCCAATAAATTATTTTACAACCTGCTTGGTAGCTCTGTCAATGTTCTGTTAAAGGGAAAAAGAGAGCAAGAGACTTTATCCTCTGAACAACCTAATAATCACTCTTACAAAATTCAAGGGGAAATCCCTTAGATATAACTTA
This sequence comes from Sminthopsis crassicaudata, assembly GCF_048593235.1. Lineage (NCBI taxonomy): Eukaryota > Metazoa > Chordata > Mammalia > Dasyuromorphia > Dasyuridae > Sminthopsis > Sminthopsis crassicaudata. Next base: position 350,964,098 of record NC_133617.1, on the reverse strand, counting down.
AGACTGTTTTCTTGCAACTATATCCTAACTAATATAGGATTATTATATCATAATATTTCATATTATATAAAATAAGGACACTTTAAGAACAGTATTTCAATGAACAACTCTATTATCTGTCATTTATACTATAGTGTGGAAAAAAAGGCTCTGAAAAAAAAAACCATTTTGATAGAAGACTGTTAGACTCTGAAGGAAAAGGGGACAGAGTTTAGTCTTGGATATGTTGATTTTCATGGGGTTGGTAGGACATGCAAGAAGACACTTTCCAGAAGGAAGATGAAAAACAAGAGCAAAAACAAAGACAAGACCAAGAAGAACAAGAAGAGCAAGATCAAGAACAAGAACAAGATCTGTGTAAAGGGAGATGGAATGTTATGGACAGGGCAATGAGGCCAGTTAGATCAGTAAGTTGAATAGATAAGGGGTGATAATAAGAAAGTAGGCTAGAAAAAATAGGTTAGAAATAACTAGAGGGCTTTAACCTCAGAAAAGTTTATATTTTATCCTTTTTTAAAAATTAATTTTATAATTATAATATTTTTGACAGTACTTATATATAAGTAATTTTTTACAGTATTATCCCTTGTACTCCCTTCTGTTCCGAATTTTTCCCTTCCTTCCCTCCACCCCCTGCCCTAGATGGCAGGCATTCCCATATATATTAAATATGTTATAGTATATCCTAACAATATATATGTGCAGAACCGAATTTTGTTGTTGTTGTTGTTGTTGTTGTTGTTGTTGTTGCAAAGAAAGAATTGGATTCGGAAGGTAAAAATAACCTGGGGAGAAAAACAAAAAAAATGCAAACAGTTTACACTCATTTCCCAGTGTTCCTTTTCTGGATGTAGCTGATTCTGTCCATCATTGATCAATTGGAATTGGATTAGATCTAGATATCCACTTCCATCAGAATACATCCTCATGCAGTATCATTGTTGAAGTGTATAATGATCTCCTGGTTCTGCTCGTTTCACTCAGCATCAGTTGATGTAAGTCTCTCCAAGCCTCTCTGTATTCCTCCTGTTGGTCATTTCTTACAGAATATATATTTTATCCTAAAGACAATGGGAAACCACCACATCTTTTCTTTATTGTGCTGAGTTCTACCTTTTGGGATGACCATTTATCATAAGAACTTAAAATTCTGCATTCTGCTTGCAGGAAAACATTTGGCATCTGCTGTAATCACAATTAATATACAAATCATCTCACATCAAAAGGGAAACTGCCAAGAAGTTAGTGAGTAAAGTAAGAATCTTGAAATGGATGGCTAGACATCATAGGTTGGAAAAAGTGACCAGTAGAATCCTCGACTGCCTACTTCCATATTCAAGCAATACTCTAGCAGCTCAAATGACTCAGACATCATAGACTAAGAGAAACTGTAACAGATGTGAAGTTGTGGCTCATTTCCTTCTGTATCCTTATCCTTAGAGTACTTCACACAGAAAGCTCCATAGTCCTCCAGCTTCTACCTGGAACCCCAGGAAACAGAGCAGATAAAGAATTCCAGGGGTAGGGGTGTAGGGTCCAGATAGTAATATACAAAAACAGGTAGATGGTCTGAACTCTCTCTATATATGTGTATGTGTATATATATATACACACTCCACACATACTGTCAGCCTTTTCCTTAAGTTTGGTCAAAGAAAGCCGAACAGGTGGGTCACATGCTTGATTTATTCCTCCCAATGTCTGTGGAGCTACAGATTGAACTGAGGTCACCAAAGGACTGGGTGAGAGGCATTGCTATAAGCAAGGAAGCAAACCTCATTCAAGATGCCTGACCTATTGTCAGCCAATTTCATAAAGTTTTCATAAAGCAAAGAAGTATCCTTGACTCAGGATGGTCTTGAGTTTGCTGACACAACAAGAGGATTTCAGGTTCACTCAGAGAACATCACAGAAGATGTGATAGCTAGTATGTTAGTCCAGAAGGACTCAAATTATCTTATCTGATTGGCCAATCAAGTTTTTAAGTCTTCTTCAGGTAATGAGGGACTCAAGCAGGGTTATGTATATGTTGTCAATTGATTATACGATTTAGATTTGTTGGCATTTCCCTATTTCCCAGGGGATCCTGACCTGAAGACTGGGACTGTAGTCACCATACTGCAGCAGAATGTAATCAATCAAATCTTCTGACAATGCTAACAGAATTGCATTTGTAACTGCTAAGTGAACCAAACCAGGTGCTTCATTTCTGTTCCCACCATGCAAACTCTTGCTAAATGATCACAAGGCTCAACGATCTTAATGACATGAGACAATCACAGAGTTCAACAATTTTAATAACTTGGAAACTATTTACAAAGGACCTAAAAATGCCTGTACTGTCCCCAAAATATGTGCATGTGTGATCCAGTCATGATGACATAACCAGTCTTTTGTGGTTTTCATGCTTAAAAACCTTACCCCTACCATAAGCAAGCAAGTCCACCTTCTTAGAAGATTGACTTCACTTGTAAGATATTTTCCTCACTCTAAAATTAGTCTGCTATTTTATTTCTGATTCACCTGTCTCTGGGCTGCTTTGCTCAGATATCCACAAGTTAGAGACTGGTCCAGTCAGGACTATATTTAAAATTTTGTCATTCTTATTGGCACCCAAAGTGGGATTGGACATAGAATGAGTCCACTGGACTCTCCAGAAATGGACTAGGCCTCATAAAAATTTCTAAGGAGTCTGATCCCACCCTCATATGGCAAGTCTTCTGTCCTTTTCCTGCTTTAATCTCTGAGCTCCTGCCTTGCTCAGGTTCTCATTCATTTAACTGGTAAATACAGGTCCAGATATGGACTATGACTGTATTGAGCATGAAACCAGACCACTGGACTTTCCAGTACCAGTGGAAATGGACTAGACTCCACCAGAGATTTATTTCTCCTCAGTCTGACCACTCCTCATCTGGTGAGTCATTTGCAAAAGCTTCCAAGTTATTACAATTGTTGAACTCTATAATTGTCTCATGTTATTAAGATCATTGAGCCTTGCATCATTCAGCAAGAGTTTGTATGGTGGGAACAGAAATGAAGCATGCCATATAGATTCATATGAATTTTATAAATCAATTGATAGCACAGATATATGTAGCGGGGAACCTGCTTGAGTCCCTCATCATCTGAAGACTAAAAACTTGATTGGCCAATCAGATAAAATGATTTGAGTCCTTCTGGACTAACATACTGTGAAGTGGGCCATAATATATTTAGATACTATCCTAGCAAAATACCACACAATATTAATGAAATATGGGGCCTATTGTTGTAAGGCAGCTATAGAAAAATAAACACTTCCTAGATTGTTAGACATTTCCAAAGCATGATAAGCAGTTAAAAAACAAATCAGAACAAGAAATACTTCTAGAACAAGTAAACTCTTACCACTTTACTGAGCAGTAGTAAAAAGTTGTTAACAGGTACACAACATTGGACTTCTCAAATAGAACTCAAAGTGGTTTAACTTCCTCCCTTTAATGGAAAAGATTTTGTGGTAAATCCAAAGGCCCTTCTTAGATGGCATCATCATGCGCTGAGCCAATTGATTGTAGACAAAGAAGTACCTAGCAAAACGTGACTCATTAGATAGAATTATATGTCAAATGTTTGCTAGGACAGGCAAATCCCCATATTATAAATATAATTTAAAAGTTGATAAATAAAACCAATGGATTGCATTAAACTAGGCTTATCATAGACTGCGGTGTTGGCCATAACCACCCAGATATGACACTGCTAAGTAAAATCTTGAGAATAATATTTATTTTATTTTTTGTTGAGGCAATTGAGGTTAAGTGACTTGCCCAGGATCACACAGCTAGGAAGTATGTAAGTGTCTGAGATCAAATTTGAACTCAGGTCCTCCTGAATTCAGGACTGGTGCTCTATCCACGGCACCACCTACCTGCTCCAAGAATAATATTTTACTAGATTTTAAGATGACAAATATTCATAATCTCTAAGCTATTTGGAATGAAAAACATTAAAAATGTAGAGACCAAGCAAAAGACATCAAAATCATGAACAAACAGGATATGGCATATATCTATACACAGTCTGCTACTGGAGTTGTGCTACAGCACAATAAATTTATTCCAATACAAGAAGCAAATTTTTTATCCATCTGTGCAGATTGTAAAACATTAAATGTTAAAAAAAAAAAAGGTATAACAGAACATTGATTTGTTTCAAAGGCAGTTTCTATCTGATCTTTATTCTGTAAGATGAGAAGAATAAATTTTCTAAAGTAATAATGCTTATATTTATACAGCTCATGGTGAAATAAAAGAATACCTATACTCTAAGTTCACAAAACTGTTGTATGGTTCATGTGTGAAAAATGTTTTGTAACTCAAAAGGCACTATATAAATGTTAGGTATCATGGCATAATCATGGAAATTGCCAATAGCTGAAAAATCTTGGAGAACTAGAGAGGTCCCATGTCAAATTAAACAAAACAAATGATTGTGACAAAAATCTTGTATATTGAAGATTTTTGAAGATATAAAATACAAAAAGTAGGAAAGATGATGAGCAAAAAAAATCATCCTAACTTTCAGAAAAGGATTACACACACACACACAAAATGTTCTGAAATTTAATTCCTCCCCTCCCCCACTGTCATCCACAATCTACTAATGATTCAACAGATGGTTTGTCAGCATTACAGAATAGGTTCCCCAAGAACAAATAAGGACAAACTAACCTCATTTTCTCTTTGCATAGTGTTATTAGATAAGAAGATAGAAGGCTGCAGACATTCGGGGTTTTTTGTTTGTTTGTTTGTTTTGTTTTGTTTTTTGTTTTTGCATTGTTTGGTTTATATTCTTAGCAGAATGTAAGTTCATTCAAGGCAAGGAATATTTTTCATTTTCATTTTTGTATTCTTAGAGCCCAGCAGTGACCAATACAATCATTATTTCAAGTGACTAATGTATTTCAGAAAAGCACTTAAAAGATGACCAATACAACCATTATTTCAAGTGACTAATGTATTTCAGAAAAGCACTTAAAAGACTTTAATACTATATTTGTGAACAAGATGTAGAAATGTCAGTTAGATAATTATGGAGGCTTATTTTGAAGAAATGTATCAGAGAGTGTTGGTCAAAAGACTGATGTCACCCTCAAGGCAAATCTCTTCTAGAATACTCTGGGGCCTTGCCCTTGGGGCTGGCAAGTTCAGTATTTTTTTAATCAGTAACTTAAATGAAGATGAATGATATGCTTACCAAATTAGGTAGATGATCCTAAGTATGATTATTTAAAAAGGATGTTAGAAATTTAAATTCTAAATTTTAATCAAAATTCTAAATAATCCCAAGAGATTTTGGAAAAAAAAAAAAATTGGCCCAAACCAATAATATTGAATATGGATAAATATAAAGTGCTACATTTAGGTTTCAAAAACTGAACACACTAATACAAGAATATTGGGCATCATTTTATGTGAAAAAGTCTTGAAGATTTTAGTTGACTATTAGCTAAGGATAATCTAACATTATGATGTAGCTGTTTTAAAAGTTAATGGAATTTTGAGCAGCAATAATATTAAGTATAGAATGTCCAGGTCGTGGGAGGTAATAATGGTCTTACTGTAGACTGTGCTTGTCTAGAATATTGTGTTCAGTTCTCTGAGTACCGCAATTTAAGACAGACACTGATGACCTGGAATATATCCAGAGTAGGGTGATTCAACTTATTCTAAATACTTCCAGAGGGCAAAACTAGAACCAATGAATTGAAATTTTTTTAGGAGGGGGCAGATTTTGATTCAATGCAAGAAAGAATTTTGTAATAATTAGAGTTGTCCCAACACTGGACAGACTGATTCACAATAAAACTTTCCAATTAGAGTCTGAATGGTTCTCCCGCATTAGAAGAAAAGTTTTCCAGTTACCTCTAAGGTAGAGCCTGTCCAGTTATACCTCTGAATGCATCTTTAACAGTGTTAATTTTATGGTCACCTTGTGAGATACTGGGGAATGTATTCTAATTAGCTATTTTATAGGGAAGGAATTGGAAGCAGTTTCCTGATATTCAGCAAAGGTCTTGAGACTACTAAGTGGTGTCACAAAGAATAAACAACAAAACTTCTGATTCTTAGCCTTGTAGGTATAGATTTATTGGTTATATTCATTATATTGCTGGCATGGCACTTCTTGGCTTAGAGAGTGACTAAATTATAGTACACAAATATCAAAATTAATCAATAGTTAGTAAGCAAGTTTAGAAACCTTTCAAATAGTCATCATTGTTGTTGACCCTTTGCTCATGATAGGGTGATGTCTTTTGTCTAGACACAAAAATTACAACTATAACTTTCAAAAGAAGGATACCTCAATTCTCATAGGTAGGGCAAATTTTGAATGTTAGGTTATTGCTTTTAAGAACTAGTTTGTTACCCTATGCCATTTGTCCCTGGATGATATAAGCTGTATGGCATGATGGACAGAGCACTGGATTTGGAGTAAGAAGGGATGAGTTTGTCTCCTGGAGAAGCCACTTAATTCTGGTGTGACTTTGAAAAAATCACTTAGGTCCTTTTACATACCTTCTTGTTTCTTCATTTGTGAAATAATAGAACTACCTCTCTCATTGAATTGTCCTGAGAAACATATAAGATTCTATATATGTATAAAGTTCTACATAAATATCAGTCATTATTGATTTGTCCAAATCATCTTGGAGTGCTATTTATAGTCTGTGTGAATTTGGGGGAGTCTGCCGTTTTGTGAATCTTATTTTACTTTATTGTGAAGATATGGGGGTTGTGCTCAATGAATTCTGGGATCTCTTCTAGATACTAATTTTAAGATCTAAGAAGGTTCACGTAATGTATGTGCTACCCAAGCAAGCATGCATAAAACTTACTTAATTTATAATTATTTTTTCCCTCCTTTGATCTTTAGAGAATTTAAGTGTGTATTATTCATTTTGACCCAATAATACAATGCCTTAGATTTAATTCTTTGTACACTCTGGAAGACCTAATATAATATTGGATTTGAAAAAGGCACTCAAAATTATTTTAATAATAGAACATGGGAGATGTTTCTATTGATATGAATAAAACTTGATGCAACATGGAAATATTTTATGAAATAATTAAAAGCAGCAATATTTTCTTAAAACAGTAGATAGGGAAATGCTAAAATCTTTTGGGGAAAGTCAAAATGTCCATTCATAGTCAGTGTCTGACATATCTGTCTTCTGTCTTTCTATTGCTCCTAAGATTTAAAACAGAAACTCTTAATCTGACATTTAAGGTCCATCACAATCTGACTCCAGCCTACCTGCCAGACAAATTTCATATTACTTCCCTTCACCCACAATCTACATTTTAGGCACACTAAATTGTTAGCCATTCCTGAACTTGGCATTCCGTTTCCTAACTCCTTGCCCATCTTGGCACAGGCTGTCCTCCTTACTGGAATATATTCCCTCTTCCTTTTGTCTCTCTTGACATCCCATGTTTCCTCCAAGGTTCAGCTCAGTCACAACTTCCTTTTTAAATTTAATATATTTTATTTTTCTCCTAATTATATGAAGACAATTTTTTAAACATTTAAAACAACTTTGAGTTCTACTTTGTTCTTTTTTCCTCTTTCCTTTTACCATTCCCTGAGAAAGTAATTAACCTGATGTTATACATGGTGCAATTACATAAAGCATAAAAAAAAGAATAAAGTTAGTTAAAAAAAAAAAGTTTTTTAAGTTTTTCAGTCTGCATTCAATCACCCTCAGTTCTTTTCCTGGAGGTAGTTTATCATTTTTCATCACGAGTTCAGGCACTACTTTTCTTTTTTTTTTTTTTTAAACAGTATTTTATTTTTCTAAATACATGTAAAGATCGTTTTCGACATTCAATTTTTGCAAAACTTCATATTTAAAATTTGTCCTTCCCCTTTCTTTGCCTCCCCCCCTCCCCAAGACAGCAAGGAATCTGATATAGGTTAAATATGTTCAATCCTTTTAAACATATTTTCATGTTTGTTATATTGTGCAAGAAAAATCATATCAAAAGGAAAAATCAAAAGATTGTGAAGGGCTTTAAATACCCAATGGAAAAACTTTTACTTGATCATAGAGGGAACTGGGAAACAATGTGGTTTATTGGGAAAGACACTGCTCAGATCTGTTGGCTAGTATGTAGAGAATGGATTAGAGTAGGGACTTGAAGCAAAGTGATCAATTAAGAGATTATAACAATAGATTGGCAAAAGCTGATGAAGGCAAAAGCTTTTAGGGAAATTCTAAATTCCCCTCTTCCCCCCCCCTTCCCTAGACGGCAAGTAGTCCAATATATATGTTAAACATGGTAGAAATACATGCTAAATACAAAATATGTATATATATTTACCCAATTATCTTGCTATTAGGGAAAGTAGGTGTATGAATGTAGGGAAGAGGAGAGATGCTCACAGTTGTGGAAGTAAGATTTGGCAAATGACTAAGTGAAATTAATTTTTTGCTGCTCTTTTTAAAAAGTTCAGTTATATATACCTCACAAAACTCTTTCCAATTAAGTGGGTATTCCTTTAAATACTTTGGGGTTTAAGGAGAATTTTTCTCATCCAGAAAGAGGACTATGGGGACTGAATGTGGATCACAACATAGTATTTTAACATTTGTGTGTGTGTGTGTTTTTTCCTTTCTTACTTTTTTTCCTTTTTGATCTGATTTTTCTTGTGCACCATAAAAAATGTGGAAATATGTTTAGAATCACTATTGATCAGAGAAATGCGAAGCAAGACAACTCTAAGGTATCACTATACACTTCTTGTCTAAGATGACAGGAAAACATAATGATAAATGTTGGAGGGTATATGGGGAAAGCTGGGACACTAATACACGGTTGATGGAGTTGTGAACTGATCCAACCATTCTGGAGAACAATATGGAACTATGCCCAAAAGGCTATCAAACTGTGCATAGCCTTTGATCCAGCAGTGTCTCTACCGGATCTCAAAGAGGGAAGGGGACCCACATGTGCAAAAATGTTTGTGGCAGCCCTTTTTTATAGTGGCAAGAAACTGGAAAATGAATGGATGCCCATCTGTTGGGGGAATAGCTGAATAAGTTATGGTATATGAATGTTATGGAATATTATTGTTCTGTAAGAAATGATCAGCAGATGATTTCAGAGAGGCCTGAGGAGATTTAAATGAATTGATGCTGAGTGAAATGCACAGAACCAGGAGATCATTGTACATGGCAACAAGATTATATGGTGATCAATTCTGAAGGACATGGCTCTTTTCAACAATGAGATGATTGAGGTCAGTTCCCAATGATCTTGTGTGAAGAGAACCATTTATACCCAGAGAGAAGACTGTGGGGACTGAGTGTGGATCACAGTATAGTGTTTTCACTTTTTTATTGTTGTTTGCTTGCATTTTGTTTTCTCATTTTTTCCCTTTTGATCTGATTTTTCTTGTGCAGCAAGATAATTGGGTAAATATATATATATACATATTTTGGAGTTAGCATGTATTTCTACCATGTTTAACATCTATATTGGACTACTTGCCATCTAGGGAAGGGGGGGGGGAAGAGGAGAATTTAGAATACAATGGTTTTGCAACATTTGTCAATGTTGAAAAATTGTCCATGCATAGGTTTTGAAAATAAAAAGCTTTAATAAAAAAAAAGTAATTACCTTCATATACCATAACTTATTCAGCCATTCCACAATTGATGGGCATCCGCTCAATTTCCATATTTTTGCCACTATTAAAAAAGCTGCTACAAAGATTTTTGTACATATGGGTCTTTTCCCTTTTTTTAATTATCTTTTTGGGATATAGGCCCAGAATAGATACTGCTGGATCAAAGGATATGCAGTTTTATAACCTTCTGAGCAAAGTTTCAAATTGCTTTTTAGAATGAGTATGCTTATGTAGAGGGTCACAGACAATGGAGGAATTCTGGGTGAGATTTAAGCCCTCCAACACAGAGGGAACCTGCTGACAATGTCTGGTTTGGCTCCCCATCTCCCCTAAGAGCTCTCGGCCTTCCTGAGAAGTCAGGAGTCAATGACAACATGTGTTGTGATGGAAGCAGAGTGATACCAGGTGGTAAACTACATACAATGATCAGCAGGATGATTTCAGAGAGACCTGGGAAGACTTACATAAATTGATGCTAAAAAGTGAGTAAAACCGGAAGAACATTGTACACAGCAATAAGATAATGAGATGATCAACTCAAATAGACGTGGCTCTTTTCAAGGGAGAAGAGATTCAGGTCAGTGATGAAGAGAGCTATTTATACCCAGAGAGAGGACTGTGGGAACTGAGTGTAGACCACAACATAGATTTTCACTTTTTCTTTATTGTTTGCTTGCATTTTGTTTTATTTTTCATTTTTTCCCCTTTTTGTTCTGATTTTTCTTTTGCAGCATAATAATTGTGGAAATAAGTATAAAATTGCATGTTTAATATATACTGGATTACTTATCATCTAGGGAAAAGGATAAGGGGAAAGGAGGGAGAAAAAATTTTGGAATAAGGTTTTCCAAAGATAAATGTTAAAAAAAACTATCTATGCATGTTTTGAAAATAAAAAAATAAAAATAAAAATAAGGTGCAGAAATATAAATTAAAAAATAAATACGTTTAGAAGAATTGCAAATGTTTAACTTATTGCTATCTAGAAGAAGGTGCTGGGGGAAGGGGAAGAAGAAAAACTTGGAACACAAGGTTTCGCAAGAGTGAATGTTGAAAACTATCTTTGCATGTATTTTAAAAATAAAAGGCTAGTATTAAAAAAAAAAAAAAAAAAAAAAAAAAAAAAAGTGTTTTCCAAATTAGGCATTAAGGATTAAAGTATAGTGACTCTCTTATGTTCTGACTAAAAGAAATCAGGCAGAAAGCCTGAAGAAAAGTTGAACTTTTTTGTTATTGTGGTGGATAGTGCAGAAGTTTCTTCTACCAATGTGGACGAGAATTTTGTTTATAATGTCATCCTGGGGTACACAGTGACAAGTTAGAATGATCCTCTGTAAATTTTGCCACATTGTCTTTATAATACTTGTTGAAATCTGAGCTTTTGTTGTAAAATGTACCTTCTCAAACTTCTATGTGTAGTTATTAATATTGAACATTTGCATAGTACTACAAAGTTTGCAAAGCACTTTATTTTGCCTGATTTATTTTACATGTGATATGTTTAGCTGTTTCAGTTATGTCCAACTCTTTTTCTCTACTTGACGTTTTCTTGGCAAAGACACTGAAGCAGTCTTGTCATTTCCTTCTCAAGCTCATTTTACAGATGAGGAAACTGAGGCAAACAAGATTTAAGTGACTTGCCCAAGGTCACACAGCCAGTAAGCTTGGACTCAGGAAGATGAATCTTTCAGACTCCAGGCCACTGGCTCTGTGCACTGTGGTGCCACCTAGCTGCCCTTAGCACTTCAATGTTTGCAAAGCACTTTATGTGTTACTTTTTTTGATCCTCACAATAACCCCATGTAGTAGGTATTATTATTATTCTATTTTATAAATAAGGAAACTGAAGAAAGTCAAGTGTTTTGCTTAGGTTGAGCCACTCTGCAATTGTCTGGGGCAGAAATTTGAACGTAAATTTTCCTTGTTCCAATTCCCAATAATCTTTCTATTGTAGCATCTAACTGCCCCACAGATCAAGATAAAATAGAGTAAGCATATAATTTGAGGTAAGGCAAACATAGGATTCATTAGCTAAACACAATTTAATACTGAGTGATTTTCAAAACTTTTTCAAAAGCTGTGAAAAATACCATTTAACCTGAAAAAAAAATTTTTTTTTGCTACTATACTGATAAATGGAATCCCAAAGTATGGAAATCAAGAAGCATTTGCAGGGATTAGAGAATTTGAAATTTAATACATAAGGGCATGTACTATTTCATGTATTTACAATCTAAGCATTTATGCCACATTCATTGCTGATTGGTCATAAGAGTATAAAAGCCTACTCTAAAAGTACTCCTTTCTTTTTCCCAATTGAAATGAAGAGTTTATCTAATCTACTTCATTTTTTTAAATAGTCTCCTTAAGTAAAAAAATTAACATTTTCTTCATTGACTAGACAATGCTATCAGCAAAAGTAGAAATAAGACTAAGTTTCCCAAATGTGAATAAGTGGATTTTAAAATTAGTGATTCAACAAATTATCAACAATCCTTACTTTTCTTTCTTTCTTTCTTTCTTTTTCCTGAGGCTGGGGTTGAGTGACTCACCCAGGGTCACACAGCTAGGAAGTGTTAAGTGTCTGAGACCACATTTGAACTCAAGTCCTCCTGAATTCAGGGCTGGTGCTCTATCCACTGCACCACCTAGCTGCCCTCAACAAGCCTCACTTTTCAAAGGATAATTCCATAGTAGCTCTCAGTGGTTACTAAATAGAAAGCCAATCCAGGTTTGTCAAATTAAAAGTTATGTCATCTCCTACTATAACCCTTCTCCCTTCCATCCCCATCCCCAAACTGGACGATATAATATCATTTAGTTTTAGAAGGTATTTCAGTGAGAAAGCAAAGCCTGCTCAAAACATGTTGTCCAATCCAGGCTCTTTTCTCTCAGATCTGTTCAATAGTAAGTCTCCTTTAAATAGGTGAGATCTAGTTCTGTATCCATATCTATATCTATCTATTTGTATATTTATACATGCTAAACATACATAGAACATAAAGCCACCTACGTATTTATATGTATGAATCTGTATGTTATTCTCATAGGGAATTTCTGGTGTGGAAACTCCTTCTACTTGGGCATCTCCCCTGAAACTTTTCATAGAGAGCTATTTGGAGCACTTGTCTGGGCAAGTGATTTGTCCAGGGCAAAAAAGGCTATATGAATAGAGACTTGAAGTAGGTCTTATTCTATGGCACTCTCTGTCTCTTCCTAACCCTATCTGTTTCTTTGAGTCCATGACTGTCCCTTTCTGTCTCAGTGTCTCTTTGTTTTGCATGTCTGTCTATTTCTGTCTCTCTGTCTCCCTGTGTCTCCATCTCTCCCCTAGCCTCATCTCTCTTTTGATTGAACTTGTGCTTTCATTGGTTTAGCAAATTCCCAGTAAGGAAATTCCTTCTATTAATGTAAATCATTATTTGCCCTAGAATTTGTAGTCTTGAAGAGTTTAGAGGCACCACAAAGTTAATGCAATGATCTAGTGGATAACAGATCTGAGAGACTTAAGTTCAAGTCTTGTGTCTGATGCCAAGTGAACGTGACGCTGGCATGAAAGCACAGGTAAAATGCCATTATGTTAATTACCAAGGAACAATGTTTAATAATATTAGAATTATATTATAATGCATCTACTAAAATCCTAATACAATTCTTTATTATGACATGGAAAATTTTGCCTATTGTGTTACATTGTGGGTTCTGAAAAACTAGGTCAATGGAATACAAGTTCTAGAAAATAGTATTAAGCTAAAATGTCTATATGTCTGAGGGCTGCTCTAGTTAGAATCCAAGAGACTCATCATCCTTTATTGTTGTTTAGTTATTCAGTCATGTCTGATTCTTTGTGTAACCCCATTTATATAGCTGAGATGAAAATGTTTTGCATGATTTCACATGAATAATCAAGATCACGTAGCTTGCCTTTTCAAGGAGTAGGGGAAGGGTGCAAGAGAGGGAGATAATTGAAACTCAAAGTTTTTAAATATGAATGACAAAATTATTTTAAAATATAAATACCACATATTAACATTATCTATGCTCCAGTATATTTCATTTATTTTAAATATTTTGTAATTATATATATTTTTTGGCCAAAAGTTACTTTTATTTATGAGAAGGGTTATGAACAAAATGAAGAGATAAAATAGACACCAGGAGTGTTAAATATGAAATAGTATTGGGAGAGCATAGTTAACAAGGAGAGGGATTTCAACAATTAACAATGGAAAAAAAACAACCCCCACCCCCAATAGAACTCACCAAGGGAATTAACCAAGGGAAAAGGGAATATTCTATAAGAGAATATATCATTAAGTAGCAAGCTAAATCCATAGAATTTAGCACCCTGAAAGAGTTAACTATCAGAAGAAAGACACCATGAGGAAAGGGGGAAAAGGTGAGAAGATACATACCAGGAGGCAGAATGCTATGGCAGGCTAACCCTCAAAGGAGTTTAGCAAAGATGGCATAGGCCATGGGCAGATTTATGGGGGAAATTTAAATTCAGGGATTTGATTTGGATTTCTGAAAGATTTACTATAAGGTGGGTTTACTTAAAACCTCTACAGTGGGTGGGACTGTAAAGCAGAGCTAATCTTCTTCCACACCCTTCCCTGCTTGCTTCGGGGAGTATTATAATCTTTCTTCTTTCTCCTGCTTCTCAGTATGACAACAATTTCTATACTCAACTGAATGCATATTATTCCCTCTTTAAGCTAAAACAGATGAGATTAAGCTTCAGGCAGTACTCATCCCCTTCACTTCTCTATTATAGTAGGTCTTTTGTGCCTTTTGTTGTGATCTAATTTATCCCATTTTACCTCTCCTTTCTTCTCCCAGTAAAATTATTTTTCCACTCCTTAATGTTTTTGTTATCATCATATTCAATAGGAATGATTGAAAGTCTCCTACTTCATTGAAGACCCATGTCCTGAAAGATGATGCTCAGTCTCTCCAATTCTTGGCTGCAATACAAAATCCTTTGCCTTCCAGAATATGGTATTCCAGACCCTCCCATCTATTATTGTAGACACTGCCAAATCCTGAGTAATCCTGACTGTGGCTGGAATTGTTTTTTCTGGCAGACTATAGTATTTTTTTATATATGAGATTATAGTTCTGGAGTTTTGCAATGATGTTTCTTGAAGTTGTCCTTGTTGGGATCTCTTTCTGGAGGTGATTGATGGATGCTTTCAATGACTTATTTTGCCCTCTGGTTCTAGTATATCAAGGCAATTTTCTTGGATGATTTCTTGAAGATTGCTTTCCAGATTTTTATTTATTTTTTTTTTTTTGGTTGTGGACTTCAGGTGGTCGAATAATTTTTAAATTGTCTCTCCTAGATCTATTTTCCAGATCAGATGTTTTTTCAATGTAGTATTTTACATTTTCTTTCAGATTTTCATTCTTTTTAGTTGGTTTCACTGGTTCTTGATGTTTCATAGCCATTAGCTTCTATTTGCCTGGTTCTAGTTTTTAATGTATGATTTTCTTCATTTAGTTTTTATATCTCCTTTTCCATTTGATTAAGTCTACTTTTAAAGGTTCTGTTTAATTTAGTGGATTTTTTTTTTTTGCATTTGACCAATTGTATTTTTTAAGAAATTGTTTTCTGCAATTTTTGTTCTTCCTTTTCCAAATTGTTGATTCTCTCTTGCATATTTCTCATTTCTTTTCCCATCTTTTCTTCTACCTTTCTGATTTTTAAAATCCTTTATGAGCTCTTCTAAGAAGGCTCTTTGGCTTTGAGACCAATTTACATACCCCTTCGAGGTTTTACTGTGGTTATTTTGTCTTAGAATATTCTGAGTTGGGATTTTGGTTTTCCCTGTTGCCATAGTAACTTTCTATGGTTAAAACTCTTTTCTGTTTCTTGTTCATTTTCCTTTTCTCCCCCCTCCAACCCCTATTTTGTGACTTTTAAGGCAAGCTCTGCTTCTGTGGTACAGGGGGTTCTGTCCTGAGTTTATTGTGCAGCTTTGAGCCTTGGCTTTGAGTAGAGGGAGCCCTTGTGTTTAATTCAATGTGATGAAGAATATTGATAATCATGATGAATCAGTTTCTTGAGACCATGACTTAAAGGTTTAATTGAAGAGATTCTAGAGAAATTATAAAGTATGGAGAAGAGAAAACTGGGTAGGGAGGAAAAAGCCATGATGACCCTCTTCAACTAATTTAAGCTATTAAGAAAAAAAATAAATTCTCTTTGGCCCCATATCACTCTTTCCCACCTCCCCAACTTGGAATGTGCTCGATCCTTTTCCTTCTCATCTCTCTCTCTTTTCTTCTTTCTCTAGCTCTCTACCTCTCACAATCTTTATCTTTTTTTAATATTCAGGTCAGCTATTACTCCTTTTCAGCTTGTCCAGTCCAGCTTCAAATTATCTTGTATTTACCGGTGTTTTGACATATTTATTGTCACCAACTAAAAGTAAGTTCCATGGGGCCAGAAATTTTTTTTTTTTTGTCTTTGTAACCCCAGCATATAACAAAGATTATTAGAAATAGTATGTGATTAATAAATATATATTAAAATTATTATGATAAGAATGTTGCTAAAAACATTATCAATCCATTTCTGTTGTTGTATAGTGTCAGTCCATCTCTTTGTGACCCCATTAGTTTTCTTAGTAAAAATACTGGAATGGTTTGCCATTATCTTCTCCGGATCATTTTATAGATGAGAAAACTCAGGTAAACAGGGTTAAATAACTTGCCCAAGATTACATAGCTATTAAGTATCTGAGGCCATATATGAAGTTTGGAAAATGGGTGTCCTGGACACCAAGATAGGTACTCTATCCATTGTGCCACTTAGCTCTCCTTAATAACCTACATTACTCAATTAAACAAAGTTTGTGAACATGTGAGTCGGGCAACTTGCTTCTCTGAAAAGAAACCGAATGACCTGTGAAATGTTTCTGAACAAAGTAAGAGAAATGGGAGGTATGCTCAAGACTGTTTTAACAGAAAGGATGGGTCAGTTTAGAGAATGTTGTTGAGGATTAATAGAGCCAACTTAAAGGTAATCAGTAAGATTCCTTCGTAGGATAATTGACCTGTACTACAATATTGCCAGGCAAATTCAACCCGATCAGCTGTTTTCTATAGTTTTGTGACCTTGGGAAAAGCAATTAACCTCTGGGCACTTTTCCCCACTATAAAATGAGGAAGTAAGATGAAATAAGTTCCAAGACACCTCCAGCTCTAACATCCTATGATTCTTTAATTATTCAGTGGATTAGAATCAGAGAAAGCACTTATTGCATAGGATCTATTTATTGTATTGTAGAGGTGCCAAGCTCACCACTTACAAAACTCTTTGAGTCCTGCTAACCAATTGAAAATGTAACTGAGAAATGCTTAATTAAATAATAAAAATACAATACAACATAAATATTAATATGCGGTTTCCTAAGTCAACATGTGTCCTAAGAGCCTCCATTTCTATTTGAGTTTGATACAACTACGGTTCAATATTTTAAATCTGAAATGTGAGTTGAGATTTAGAATAATTAAAGGTATTTCCTTTTGATAAATAGCACTACCCTTTGGAACCAAAATGATCTGGTGACTGCAACAGAATTCTCATCCTGAAATGAAATCCAATGTGATGAATAATATTGATAATCTAGAGATGATGAAGCAGTTCCTTGAGACCATGATTTAAAAGGTTTAGTTGAAGAGACTCTAGAGAAATTAAGTATGGAGAAAAGAAAATTGGGTGGGGTGGGAGGAGGACATGATGACCCTCTTCCAACTAATTTAAGCTGTTACATAGAAGAGAAAAAAATTAAATTCTCTTTAGCCCCATATCACAGAAATAATTCTTAGATGTTATAAAGAGGCACATTTGGATTTGAAATGAAAAATAATACTTCAGAACCAATAAATCAACCCTAAAGTGAAATTAATTTCTTTAGGAGGTAGTAAGGTTCCCCTCATCAAAGATATATTAGCAAGGTGATAGATGATCAGTTCTCAGAGACAAGTAGAAAAAAATTTTGTTGGATATGGTTTTAGGCAAGATCAAAACATATGGACAGGAGCAAGATAGTAGCTATGAGAAGAATGTAGAAAGCTTCTGACTAATTAGTGAGATTTCTATATAGGGTAGCAGAGTGAAAAGAATTATTAGAAAGTTGGATAAATGTTTTGTCTTTGTATGTCCAGTGCTTAACAAAGGGTCTTGTTCACAGATGATTAATAAATATTTATCAAAATTTAATTATACAAAGGATTCTTCACTAAGAATAGCAGATTAGATCACCTCCAAAATTTCTTCCTAAAATTCTTCAATTCTGTGAGGTATCTAGGATGGAAAATTTTGAGTTGTCAAAAAAAAAGAAACCATATCATTTAAGATATTGCCAACAAAAGCCCACCTTTCAAATGAGTTTGGGGAGTTAATCTCCCATATTTCTCAAGCCTTTACCTCTAATCCCTCCATACTTCATAATTTTTTAGTATTTCTTCATTTTGTGAGTCTCACTTTATATTTCTCTTTCTTAGCAGCCTAGTAAGTCAGCATCTTTTATTCCTAACTTCCAAACCTTTCTCTTTTTTTTTTTAATGTAATTCCCACTTTGAGAACTAATTTGCTCCCAGATGCACTATTTGAACTATTCATTAAGACTTTACTCAAATCGGGTTGAGAACAATTCAGTCACATCCAGAAACCAACATGCAAACAATCTTCTAGTTCTATCAGAAAACATTCTTTTTTATACACATATCACTTGTGCTTATCATATGTTTTATTTAAAAAAAAAAAAAAAAAATGAAGGGGCAGCACTAAGGCCATAAATGGATATGCAGTCTTACCCAAATCATTCCCTCCAATAGTGCTGATTTCAACTCATTCATTCATTCCCTTTCATAAAATGAAACGTTTAATTATTTTGTCTCATAAATCATTCAGAGAGATATCTATCCAACACGCTGGGAGACTTGTCTAGATTTCCTAACATTATGCAGGTGCCATATAATCCCAAAAGGGTAGGCAGTATCTTCCTTAGATTGTATATTAAATTGACAGAGACTTGTACACACATCAGTATTACAGCACTTTTTATAAAATTAGTTGTATCACCGAAGCAGAATGGTTTAAAGACCCATATTGGGACTTTAACTGATTTAACCCGGGAAATAAATGCTCATATGGAAATTTTAAAAACAAAATTTCATCTATATTACTGCTCTAGATTAATCAAACTTGGAGAAAGCTAATGACCTGGAACATGGGATTTTTTTTTTTTAAATAAGAGTCATTAAGTATTCTTTCAAACACAATCTAATTGAAAGAGATAACATCAGGACTGGTCCATTCTAAATAACTAACTCAGCTAGCTAAAATTAGACAATAAAAAAATTTTTTTAGGCTATACTAGTTTATGTAAATAGTGCTCCAGAGTTACAAAACATGTTCATTACATTAACTCATTCAATTCTCACAACCATCTTCTAAGGTAGATAGTAAATGTATCATTTTCCAAATGACAAAATTTAGGTTTAAAGATAGTGAGTTCTACAAGGTACACAACTAGGGACTGTCAGTGCTGGGATGCAAAACCCAAAAAGTGGGTGGTGGATACACACCATTTACTCAAAATGGTCCAGTAGAGAAAACAGTACCACTATTAATACCCTCATATTGCATGAAAGAACACTGAAATTCACAGAGATTAATTGATATTTCCCATGATCACAGGCTAATAAATGAATAGATTCGGATCTGAACACAGTTCTCCTCCTTATGAAAATGATCTTTCCACTACACTGCCTAGAAAAATATCAAGAAATGAGACTCTTTGGCCTTATAACTTGGCTATTTTTAATTTATGAGTAGTACTTATACAAATCAACAGCTTCATTTTACTCCAACTTTATGGAAGTGCTGACATTTATATAAACCATGTTGTCTGATGAGAAGCAGCGTGGTACAGTGATTAGGGAACTGGACTTGGAGTGAAGACCAGGCCAATCTTGCCCCTGATACCTATTAATTGTGTGACTTTGAGCAGTAAAATGAGAAAGATTCAGTGTCCCTTCCAGCCCTATGTCTCTGATCATATACTGTTTTTCTTTCAAAAAGATACAAGAATTTCATGTGAGATTATTTTAGCACTTTAAGGTTTTCAGAGTACCTTACAAATCTGATCTTTACAACAATCTTGGGGATTGTTATTATTAACACTAATATTAACTAATTAAGGTTAATAACACCTATCCTGGGAATAGATTTTATTTTCACACCTAATTTGTTATTGTAAGAGGCTAATGCTGGATTTAAACTCAAGTCTTCTGACTCTAGGCTTGACATTCTATCCAATTTACCACCTAACTGCCCTAATTTACAGATGAAGAACCTGAGGCAGACATAAGTTAAGTGACTTATCTAGAGTTACAAAGCTGTAAATGATTGAGGCTGTATTTGAACTCAGATCTTTATATATTCAGCATTCTATCCACTCACTGAGTCACCTAGTTGCCTCTTCCTTCTGCTTCCTAATCTATTTGTAAATTAGATCCCCTTAGAAACATTCCATCCTAGCAAATTAGAGGGATGAGAAAATGAAGATTATTTCTTGTTTTCACCGGTGTAGAAATTCTACCCTAGTCAGTCATTCTTTAGTACATCATCTAGGGGCACTAAGAGATTGACGGATTTGCCAGGCTAATAAGTGTCAGAGGGAGGACTTAAATCCAAATCTTCCTGGCTCCATGACCAGGATTCTAGCCTCTACATACCAGATTCTGTCTCCAAACAATTTTATATGAATTCAGTATTTAATCTTCATCCTTCCTCCTCCAGAACTAATGAGGATGAAAAAAAAATGAGCCAGGCATTTTGACTTTCTTTAGAGATAGGGCTACATTAGTGATTTCATTGGTACAGAAAATTCTCAGAGAAAACACCATGAAGCAAGTTAGTATTCTTTTGTTCAATTTAGAGTTCTAAAGAATTGCCTACAACCCTTAGAGAAGAAATTACTTGCCCAGAGTCATACAGCCAGTATATGTCAAGAATCAGAACTTGGATTTGTCTTCCTAACTTTGAGGCCAACTCTACCATTCATCACACTATCTCTTCTTAAATTAGTTAACTATGTGATTCCAGTTACACAAGTTGGGTTTGTCAAAAATTTAGTCCAGGTCTACCTGAATGGAACAGGGTATATCTTCATCAGACAGAAAAAGAGTGATACAACAAGCAGGCCATTAAATCATCCATCAAAGGATTATTAAGAAGCAAAATGTATGACCCATTGTAAAAAAAAAAAAAAAATACATCTATTAAATATAGTGAATTTTCTGTAGTAAAGCACTTGAGGAAAATTAACCTTCCTATCACCTTCTTAGTAGTTAATTATCACCTTTGTTTTACTGAAAGGTGAGGCAGCTTTCTCAGAGGAATGAAGACAGTTAATAAAGTCAAGAGGAAAATGTCATTGTACAAAAGGTTTTCCTAATTACTGATTTCAGTATATTGAAGCTAAACTACCTCACAGCTACCAATAGTATAAGGAAATAAATTGAAATTAAAAAAAAAAAAACAAACAAACAAGAATCTGAGGTAGAAAAAAAAAAAAAAAGAAAGAAAACCTGAGAAAAGGTTTAAAAAAATTGTCATAAATAGCAAAACTCCACAAGGCTTGAAAAATTAGCTTCCACTAAGATCTTTTCCCATCTTATTTGCTTTTGTAATTGCCCTGGAATTAGAATGAAAATTTTCAGTTTGTTGAATAATTAAAAGTTTGATGAGATTTTAGACCTATGAAAATAGTGGAGAGTAATTCATAAGAATAAAAAATTTCAGTTTCTAATTATATGCTTCAAGGCACTCCACAAACTTCACCAGTTACCTTTTTTAAAAAAATTCACAGTTCAAGGACATTGAATTCTGTAGGATGTGTGTGTGTGATAAACATAGTAATTAAACTCAAAATATGCCAAATCCATAATGCCTGTTAAACCAGACAGAAATTTTTACAAAAGGTAAAATGTCGCCAGAAGCAGATGTTAGGGATATCAAATGTGACACTATGTAATGCTAATAATATATGTTAACTTTTGCCCATGAATTGTAATCCTTATCTACTTCAGATGCATTTTCCCATAAAGTTCTAGGTAGTGTCATAATATGGGGGAAGGGGGAGGAGGTATTATAAAATTATACCATAAAAAAAATTTCTGGAATATTTTTCCTGAAGAGTCATTAACTACATGAATACTATAAGCAGATAAGAACAAATCTATCAAAGAACAAAAATAATTGCTTTAGAAAATACTAAGGTATTTAAGGTGAAAAAGAAATAGGATCAGATTTAGAAAAAACAAGCTTGATAAGATAACACTAATTAGGATTAAAGAGTCTAAGTACTACAGTTAGAGCACTTGCAATGCTGAGTCCAGAGGCAAGGAACATGGGAGGAAAACTTCAAATTTAAGAAGCATATAAATGGCCCTTATCCCTCCACTCCCCGTCCTAAATATCACTGCCAACCCCCAAGCCCTGGACAGAGGATCATCAGAACTTGGACAGTGTACTGGCCAAGTCCCACACCGGTCTCCTTCAAGACGGGTCTGCTAGCTCACTTACCGATCTTGGCGAGGCTAGCCACGAGGATCCAGAGTGCTATGATGTAGGGATCCTGGACATGACTCCATTTGAAAGTGACAATCTGGAAGCCCTCTTTTCCGTGGCTGTTGTGCCCCGGGATCTCTTCAGTCCCTAGAACCCTCGGTAGCATCCAAAGGGCCAAAAACAAGAGTCCCCAGGCAGGGAAACCAAGTCTAAGCCGCGTCCCCCTCGCCTTAGACACCATCCTGCAGCCGGACACGGAGGGCTCCCCGAGATGCGCCGCCAATAACCGGGGGCAGAGACAGTCGCTGACAGCAACCACCTGTCCTCGGCTGACAGCTCCGGATCCAGCGGCTGTGGTTCTGGTGCCAGAGCCGGGGCTGGCTCAGAACCCTTCCCAGCCTGATGGGATTGACATAATCTCTGACATCCCCAAGCGGCTCTGAGCCTCACCTGCTGCTCCCGGCTCGGGATCAGGCCAGGACTGGCTAGCAGGTAGACGGATTGGCAGACTGGCACACCCGGCGCAAAGGGGCGCTGAGCCGCCGGGCTGTGAAAGAACTGCCGGGAGCAAGAGTGGGAGCGGAGCCGAGGGTAGTGCAAGGTACGAGCAGCTGGTCTGGCCACAGTTCTCTTTATTGGGCGGCCCCAGAGCCCGAAGAGGCGGAGCCTTCCCCTCCCTACACACACACACACGCGCGCACACACACACACACACACACACACACACACACACACACACACACACACACACACACACACACTACATCTACATAGTTCGTATACACACGCACGCACACGCAAATGCACCCCCGCCCCAACTCCCAGTCTCTGTCTCTGGCTGGCCTGACCCCCGGCGAAGGAGTCCGGCTGGGCCGAGCGGGGCAATCCCAGTCCGAGAGCGGTCAAGGAGTCGGAGCGGCCGCGCTCAACGCCATCTGTTCCCACGGCTTCTACCGACCGTCCCAAGCGCGCGGTGGGTGAGGTCCTCGCCACGAGGTTAGCGTCGTGGGGTCCCGGCCCCACAAGCATTGCGGAGAAAGACCGGGGCCCCCCAGGAGGAGAGTACACACCCACGCAGGATTAAGCGCGGAGGTACAGTCAGAGGCCTGGGACACTTACAGGGAAAGCGTTTGGAGAGATCACAGATGAGCAGGTTAACGGGCTGCTCAGAGTAGAAATAGTGATGGCACCAGGGGACTGGCACCCGCACAGGTGTGAGTGTTTGATTCATTTTAGTTCAAAAGAACTTTTTTTTTTTTTTTTAAAGCCCAATTGTGTGCCGAGAAGTACTCCTGCTAGGCATTATGTGCCTAGTTACAGAAGTAACTCATGGAGTTTATTGTCCTATATGGTTTTGACATGTTTCAGATGATTATTTTACAAACTAACCCAGGCTTGAGAAGTGAAAACAAAGCTTTAGTTGGGATCTCTGTAGAGGAAAGAGAATTGATGACTCTGAGCACAAGAATAGGCTTTCTATAGGAGGTAGCAGTTCATTTGGATGCTTGCATTTTTTAAAAACCAATGTCAAGGCTAATTCATGATTTACCAATCGCTGGGGTAGCCCAAGGTGTCCATAATGTTCATGGGATCAGATTTATCAAGATAGCTATACAAACTGAAAGGCAGCATCAGTCGAATCAACCTATAAACATTTATTAAGCACTTATTACATATATGCCAGTCACCATGCCAGGCATTGATGATACAAAAACAAAAGTGATACAATCCCTGAGTTTAAAGAACTTTCTAGAGGGATGCAACATATTCAAAGATATACAATACACAGTAAATAAGTGTTGCAGGAAGGCCAATGAACAGCTTGGGGAAATCAGGAAAAGCCATTTTGAAGGATGTAGCACTCTAAGCTTTAATAAGAGGTTTCGTAAGGCAGAGGTGAAGAGTGCCAGGCATGGGAGACAGCTTATGTAAAGCTCCAACTGCAAAAGATGAAATATTGTGAATGAAGAACAGAAAATTCAGTCAGTTTGGCTGGAGAATGAAGTATAAGAGTAGGGGTAGCTAGGTGACAGCTAGGTGGCGCAGTGGATAGAGCAGTAGCCCTGAATTCAGGAGGAACTGAGTTCAAATTTTATCTCAGGTACTTAACATGCCTGGCTGTGTGACCCTGGGCAAGTCACTTAACCCCCCAGTGCCTCAGCAAAAAACAAAAACAAAAAAACATAAGAGGGGGTATATTATATATTAAAGCCTTAAAAAAAAATAGGAAGAAAGCAAGGTTTTAAAAGTCAAACAGGAATTTGTATTTTAGCTTGAAGGCAAAGGAGACCCTCTAATTCTTTACCAGCAGAGTTTGTAAATGACAGAGTCAGAAATCGGGTTTGAATCTCAGCTCTACTAAGTGTGTGACTTTGGAAAAGTCACTTTCTATCTGGGCCTCAGTTTACTCACTAAGGTCCTTCTTCATATTGAATCCTACCATCATGGCGGTAACAAGATATCTTCCAGAGTGGTTTTTATTGTTAAGATAATGGCTAGATTACTTGCTTCTAAAGGGAAAAGCCAATGCTGGCTATAAAAATAGCTAGTTTTAAAGGAAAACAGAGTTGACCATCTGGACATAAGGAAAATAAGGCATTAATTCATTAAATTAATTCAATAGGACTGTTGCACTTATGAAACTAAGTGATTACATGAGGGCAGCCATGATTATAAGGCCTATGTGACTGACAGAAGAGTAAGCATCTTTTAGAATTTACTCTTACAATAATCAATGACTATAATAATCTAGTGTTTGATAAACTCAAAATTCCAGGTTCTGAGATAAGAACTTAGTATTTGACAAAAATTGCTGGGAAAATTAGAAATTAGTACAGCAGAAACTAGGAATTGATCCACACCTAACACTCTATACTAAGATAAGGTTCAAATGGATTCATGATTTAAACATAAAGAATGACAGTATGAGAAAATTAGGAGAACAAAGGATGGTCTACCTCTCATATTTGTGGAGAAGGAAGGAATGTGACCAAAAAAGAACTAGAGTACACTATGGAATGCAAAATGGGTAATTTTGACTATATTAAGTTAAAAAGGTTTTCTACAAACAAAACCAATGCAGACAAGATTAGAAGGGAAGCAGGAAACTGGAAAAAAAAATTTTACATCCAAGGTTTTTGATAAAGTATTTCTAAAATATATAGAGAACTGACTCAAATGTATAAGAATAAAAAGCCATTCTCCAATTGATAGTCCCAAGATATGAACAGACAATTTTCAGATGAAATTGAAGCCATTTCTATCATATAAAAAATGCTCTAAATCATATTGATTTGAGAAATGTATTAAGACAACTCTGAGGTACCATTATACACCTCTCAAATTGTCTAAGATGACAGGAAAACATAATGATAAATGTTGGAAGATATGTGGGAAAACTGGGACCCTAATGCACTGTTGGTGGAGTTGTGAACTGATCCAACTATTCTGGAGAACAATATGAAACTATGTCCAAAGGACTGTCAAACTGTGCATAGCCTTTGATCCAGCAGTATCTCTACTGGACTTGTATCCCAAAGAGATCATAAAAAAGGTAAAGACCCACATTTGCAAAGATGTCTGTAGCAACTCTTTTTTGTAATAGCAAAGAACTAGAAACTGAGTGGATGCTCATAATTTGAAGAATGGCTAAATAAGATATGATATATAACTGTATGGAATATATTTTTTAATAATTTAATAATAAATAATTTAATAATTAATCATCAGCAGGATGATTTCAGAGAGACCAACCTAAGACCTGGGGAGATTTACATGAACTGATGCTAAATGAAGTGAGCAGAACCAGAACATTGTACACAGCAACAACAAGATTATGTGATGATCACTTCTGATGGCCATGACTTTTTTTTCAACAATGAGTGATTCAGGCCAATTCCAATAGACTTGTGATAGAGAGAGCCATCTGCACCCAGAGAACTGTGGGGACTGAGTGTGGATCATAACATAGTATTTTCACTTTTTTTGTTGTTTGCTTTCATTTTCTTTTCTTTCTTATTTTTTTCCCTTTTTGAGCTGATTTTTCTTGTACAGCATGATAATTGTGGAGATATTTATAGAATAATTGCAAATATTTAGCATATATTTGGAGGGGGGAAAGAGAGAAAAAAATTGAAACACAAACTTTTGCAAGGGTGAATGTCGAAAGCTATCTGTGCATATACTTTATTTGGAAATCAAAAAAAAAAAAAGAATTTACTCTTTTCAAAGCTAGGATCTGAAGGAAATTCAAAGACAAAAATATCAGTCAATTGACAAGCATTTCTTAAGTGCTCTCTCTGCTAAGGTCAAGAAATTGAAAGAAAAAATAAAACTAGTCCCTTCTCCTCAGGAAGCTTACATTTTAATGGGAAAGAAAACATGTATATGACATTTATAGAAAATACAGAAGAGATCTTGGGAATACTAAGAAAGTCTTCATGAAGAAGTGCAATCTTATAGGAAGCAGGACTTCTAAGAAGTGGAGGTGATAAACAGCATTTCAGGTGTGGGAAGCAACCAGTATAAAGGCACAGTTATGGGAAGGAGTGTTTTTGTGAAAAATAGCAAACAGGCTTTAAATGGAGGAGTGCCTGGAGAAGTATAATATGGAAGATTGGAAAGACAAAAAAGGAAGAGATTGTAATGAACTTTAATGTGAGAATTTTAGAGGAATAAAGGCCCACCCCCTGCTCCAAATAATAATAACAATAAATACCTACATATGAATAAAGTTTTTTTTTGCTGCTCTAAGTTAAGCCCTATTCTTTTTTTTATTTCTTTTTTTATTATTATAACTTTTAATTGACAGAACATATGCATGGGTAATTTTTTTACAACATTATCCCTTGCACTCACTTCTGTTCCGACTTTTCCCTTCTCTCCCTCCACCCTCTCCCCTAGATAGCAGGCAGTCTTATACATGTTAAATATATTATTGTATATCCTAGATACAATATATGTGAGCAGAACCATACAGTTCTCTTGTTGCACAAGAAGAATTGGATTCAGAAGATAGAAATAACCTGGGAAGAAAAGCAAAAATAAAAACAATTTACACTCATTTCCCAGTGTTCCTTCTCTGGGTGGAGCTGATTCTGTCCATCATTGATCAATTGGAACTGAATTAGATCTTCTCTTTGTCAAAGATATCCACTTCCTGAAGGTGGTCTAGCTGTAACTGATCTAGAACTATATTATAAAGCAACAGTCACCAAAACCATTTGGTATTGGCTAAGAAATAGACTAGTTGATCAGTGGCATAGGTTAGGTTCACAGGGCAAGATAGTGAATAAAAATAGCAATCTAGTGTTTGACAAACCCAAAGATCCCAAATTTTGGGATAAGAATTTATTATTTGACAAAAACTGCTGGGAAAACTGGAAATTAGTATGGCAGAAACTAGGCATGGACCCACATTTAATACCACATACTAAGATTAGATCAAAATGGGTCCAAGATTTAGGCATAAAGAATGAAATCATAAATAAATTGGAGGAACATGGGATGGTTTACCTCTCAGACTTGTGGAGGAGGAAGGAGTTTGTGTCCAAGGGAGAACTAGAGACCATTATTGATCATAAAATAGAAAATTTTGATTATACCAAATTAAAAAGCTTCTGCACAAGCAAAACTAATGCAAACAAGATTAGAAGGGAAGTAACAAATTGGGAAAACATTTTTACAGTTAAAGGTTCTGATAAAGGCCTCATCTCCAAAATATACAGAGAACTGACTTTAAATTTATAAGAAATCAAGCCATTCTCCAATTGATAAATGGTCAAAGGATATGAACAGACAATTTTCAGATGATGAAATTAAAACTATTTCCACTCATATGAAACAGTGTTCCAAATCACTATTGATCAGAGAAATGCAAATTAAGACAACTCTGAGATATCATTACACACCTGTCAGATTGGCTAAGATGACAGGAACAAATAACGATGAATGTTGGAGGGACTGTGGGAAAACTGGGACACTGATGCATTGTTGGTGGAATTGTGAAAGAATCCAACCATTCTGGAGAGCAATCTGGAATTATGCCCAAAAAGTTATCAAAATGTGCATACCCTTTGACCCAGCCATACTACTACTGGGCTTATATCCCAAGGAGATACTAAAGAAGGGAAAGGGACCTGTATGTGCCAAAATGTTTGTGGCAGCCCTTTTCATAGTGGCTAGAAGCTGGAAGATGAATGGATGTCCATCAATTGGAGAATGGTTGGGTAAATTATGGTATATGAATGTTATGGAATATTATTGTTCTGTAAGAAATGACCAACAGGAGAAATACAGAGAGGCTTGGAGAGACTTATATCAACTGATGCTGAGTGAAACGAGCAGAACTAGGGGATCATTATACACTTCAACAATGATACTGTATGAGGATGTATTCTGATGGAAGTGGATATCTTCAACATAGAGAAGAGCTAATCCAATTCCAATGGATCAATGATGGACAGAATCAGCTACATCCAGAAAAGGAACACTGGGAAATGAGTGTAAACTGTTATTTTTACCTTCTGAATCCAATTCTTCCTGTGCAACAAGAAATTCAGTTCTACACACATATATTGTATCTAGAATATATTGTAATATATTTAACATGTATAAGACTGCCTGCCATCTGGGGGAGGGGGTTGGGGGAGGAAGGGAAAAAATCTGAACAGAAGTAAGTGCAAGGGATAATGTTGTAAAAAATTACCCATGCATATGTACTGTCAAAAAAAAAAGTTATAATTATAAAATAAAATAAAAATTAAATTAAAAACAAAAAGATATCCACTTCCATCAGAATACATCCTCATTACAGTATTGTTGTTGAAGTATACAATGATCTGATTCTGCTCATTTCACTCAGTATCAGTTCATGTAAGTCTTTCCAAGCCTCTCTGTATTCTGCTGGTCATTTCTTATAGAACAATAATATTCCATAATATTCATATGCCATAATTTATTCAGCCATTCCAGTTTCTGGCCACTACAAAGGGCTGCCACAAACATTGTGGCACATACAGGTCCCTTTCCCTTCTTTAGTATCTCTTTGGAATATAAGCCCAGTAGTAACCTGCTGGATCAAAAGGTATGCACATTTTGATTACTTTTTGGGCATAATTCCAGATTGCTCTACAGAATGGCTGGATTCATTCACAACTCCACCCAGTGTCCCAGTTTTCCTGCATCCCCTCCAACAACGAATAAAGCTCTTAATCAACTTGAAAGGATCATAGATGATAGGTGATAACTCCACAGAGAAAATACCTTTATGTTTGGTTAGAAAGAATTAGTCATGTCCTATGGAGCTATTTTATAAAAACAGCAAGCGAATTTGGAGCTAGTCAGTAGAATTGTGGGGAAATAAAATCCTCTAGTGAAGGGTTTAGGAGGAAGAAATGCTTGGAGAGGGGGAGAGGAAACAAGAGCATCTTCCTTCCCCTTCTCTTTTCTAAATCTGTCTCTGTCTCTTTCTCTGTCTGTCTGTCTGTCTCTCTTTGCCTCTCTGTCTCTGTCTCTCTTTCTCTCATTCTCTCTTTCCTCTTTATGTATCTTTATTCCTCTCTCCTCCTCTTTTCTCATGGTGACTCCTCTCTCTTTTCTGCCTCTGTCTCTGATTGTGTCTTTTCCTCTGTCTTCAACTCTGTCTCTCTCACAACTCTTGTCTCTTCTCCTCTCTATCTCTGCCTCTTTGTGTCTCTTTCTGTCTCTGTCTCTTACCCCCTCCCATAGCCAGATGATAACCTTGTGAACTTTGAAGGTCAGAAGATCTGGTGTAGCAATGTTCACCAAAGCCAATAGCTATTAGCCTATAGTCAATAGTACCTGGAGCAGCAGCTTGACAATATCTGCTGTGTAGCTGAGGCCACATCAGATACTAAGGAAAGGCTGGTTGAATATTGTCCTTTGTAAGGAAAGGTAGCTTCAGATTGAGATCCCTGCCAAGGTAGGTAGAGGATTTTAGGCTTTGGAATCTACAAAGACAGTGGTCCTTGGAGCCTAGGAGCCTTGAAAATTACACTTAAGAGAAACTTCCCCAAAGGATACAAAACACTCCCGAAGACCAAGAGCTTTGAGGCTCTCCTTGGCCATCTGTACATTTGTCTTATTAGTTTTGTGGTGTAAGTTTGAGCCCATTGGCCCCAGTGACCTTATGTTTGCATTTACTTAATAGGATGATGATGTGGTGAGATTGGTAACATTATCACATTGACAACTATATGAAGGATGGAAGGAAAGAATAGAGGCAGGGGCACCTATTGGAATACTGAAGAGGTGAGGAAGGCCTAAATGAGCATGGCAGACAGGAGAATAGAGAAGGGGAGGTATTAACAATTGCTTCTGTATGTAGCACAAGTGACTATATGAATTAAAGATGATGTAGAGATCATTAACCAAGGTGAATGTAAGGATAGTAATGTTCTTTACGATAATAGGGAAATTTGGAAGATAAGTAGATTTGAAGGAAGAAAATGAAGAATTCCATTTCAGACATGCTGAGTTTGAGATACTTGAATCATGCAGTGAAATGTTCAATAGATAGTTAGTGATATGGAAAAAAATTAGAGCTGAATATATAGATTTAAGAATTATCTTCAGCAGGTGATTTCAGAAAAATCTGGACTTACATGAACTGATGCTGAGTGGACAGGAACCAGGAGAACATTGTGCATAATAACAGTAAGATTATGTGAGCATCAACTGTTTGTTATAGACTGCTTTTCTTAGCAAAGACAATTCCAATAAACTTGGGATGGAAAATACTCATCTGCATTCATAGAGAGCTATGGGAACTGAATGGGGATTGAAGCATAATATTTTCACCTTTTTTTGTTTGCTTTTTTTACCTTATGGTTTTCCTCTTCTGTTTTGATTTTTCTTTCACAATATGACCAATGTGGAAATATGTTTAAAATTTTTGTAAATGTATAACCTATATCCGATTGCTGGCTGTTTTGGGGAGGGGGGAAGTAAAGCAGAGAAGAAGAAAACAAAATTGGAACTTGAAATCTTACAAAAATTAATGTTGAAAACCATCTTTACATGTAATTGAAAAAATAAAATACTATTGAAATTTTTAAAAAGAAT
This sequence comes from Sminthopsis crassicaudata, assembly GCF_048593235.1. Classification (NCBI taxonomy): domain Eukaryota; kingdom Metazoa; phylum Chordata; class Mammalia; order Dasyuromorphia; family Dasyuridae; genus Sminthopsis; species Sminthopsis crassicaudata. The sequence continues at coordinate 350,932,747 of NC_133617.1, read as the reverse complement.
TATCTGCATAGATATAATAATTTAATCTATAGTAGCTGATGAAATCAACAAATGAGAGAAAAAAGAAGAGTCTGGAGGGGAAAAAAGGAAATGCAATTATTGCACATGATTTGAAGAGCCAGAAAAAGAAAATGAGAAGATGTAGTCAGATAGATAGAAGGTGAGCGAGGAGAGAGCAGTATCCAAAAAGAGGTGGTGGTTAATATTGCCAAATATTACAGAGAGGTCAAGAAAGACATAATTGAGAAAAGACCATTAGATATGTCATTTAAGAATTGTCTGAGGTGAATAATTGCAGTTGAAAGATAAGACTAGAAACCAGATTCCAGAACACTTCAAAGAGAGTGACAGGAAAAGAAATAGTGTAGCTTTTGCAAGTTAAGGTGAGAAAGGTAGAAGACATATTGGACTATTAGGGATGGTGGTATCTAGTGAAGATTTTTTAAGGCTAGGAAGACATAGTATGGTTTTAAGCAGTAGGAAAGGAACTTGGTAAACAACAAGCTCCCAGTGGTTTGCTCTGGCTTGTGCATGTCCATAGAATGCTGAGCCTATGTCTTGGCCACTTCCAGGGAAATGTGCTCATATGCTTTCAGTTCTAAAAGACCTGGCACTTTGGGATGACCCAGCAAATCTTGAGTAGTCTCTGCTCCCATACTCATGACTGTGGGGGGCAGGGCATTGTGTCAGTTAAAAAAGAGACAGGTATTTAACTCCTACTTACTTATATGCTCATATGCTCTCTTTCTCTCTCTTTCCCCCTTCCTCTTCTTTCTCCCTCCCACCTTCTATCTTTCTGAACTTCGATGAGGGATAAGGGAAGGTATACTCTAACCAAAGCAGATCAAATAGCTTGCTGTTAACTGTCCTTATAAATCAGTAGATAAGGAGGGATTGAAGATTATATAGAAATAAGAGATGATTGTGAGAGCAAGTAGCCTATAGTTCTTGTCCTTAAAAGGCTTGTAATTTGATGAGGTAAAAAAGAGATGTTGGGGGCAGCTAGGTGGTGCAGTGAATGGAGCACCAGCTCCAAAGTCAGAAGGACCAGGGTTCAAATCTGGTCTCAGACACTTAACACTTCCTAACTGTGTGACCCTGGGTAAGTCACTTAACCCCAATTACCTTGGGAGGAGGGGGGGAGGAGAAATGTACACAAATAACTGTGGGCTCAAACCCCTTACCTTTACACAGATCTGCTCAATTTTTAGGTGGCCTCCCAAAAACTTCTTTTTGACTTGTTACTAGTTTCTTTTGCAAATATCAGAATAGAGTTCCCATGTCTAAGTATTTACAAAAAAAAAAAAAAAAAAGATTAAATGGGGTGTTTTCTCCTAATGTTTCATAGTACCCCCTCTATTGATGTACCATTGCTTCTCTATTGCTGCCATATCGGTCAATAAGTATTTATTAGAAGCTTATTATGTGACAACACTGCTAAATATTGGAGAAACAAATAAAGCCAAAATCTTGATCTCTGCCCTTAAGGAGCTCAAATTCCTTTTTTTTTTCCCCTAAAGAAATTACATTTTTTTATTTTTCAAAGATCTGTCTTCTCTCCCATTTCCTACACCAACCCTTCTCTACCTCAGTTGAAAAAGCAAGAAAAACAAAATAGCTCGTTATAAATATGATATAATCAAGCAAAATAAATTCCTGCATTGTTCTTAAAAAAAAAAAAAATGTTCTTAGCCTTTGATTCGGCAGTACCACTACTGGGTCTGTATCCCAAAGAAATCATAAAAGAGGGAAAAGGACTCACATTTGCAAAAATGTTTGTAGCAACTCTTTTTGTGATGGCAAAGAATCATAAAATTAATATTTGACCATGAATTGGGAAATGGCTGTATAAGTTATGGTATATGAAAGTAATGGAATATTATTATTCTATTAAAAAGTTTTAGAAAGGCCTGGAAAGATTTGTATGAACTGATGCTGAGTGAAACAAGCAGATCCAGAAAAACATTATTTACAGCAAAAGCAAGATTATGTGATGATCAACAATGATAGATTTGGTTCTTCTCAGCAGTTCAGTAATCCACAGCAATCCCAGTAAACTTTGGGTGGAAAATGCCATCTGCATCCAGAGAGAGAACTATGGATACTGAATGTAAATATGAACACATGCTATATTCACTTTTTTAAAAATTTCTCATCGTTTTCCCTTTTGTTCTGATTTTTCTCTCCCAACATGTCACAAAGAAATATATAAAAAATGAATGTCCATATATAACAACAACAACAACAACAAAACAAAACCATGTCTTAATCTATACTCTGAGTCTATTACCTCTCAGGAATTAGAATAGCATGTTCCATTATTCTATTACATTTATATACAGTAACTTGTTTAGTCATTCCCCAATTAATGGATACCCTTCAGTTTATAACTTTTTATTACAGGAAACATAACTGCTAAAATATTTTTTGTACATCTTGATTCTCTTATTTTGTTATGGTCTTTTTGGGTTATAAACCTAGCAATAGTATTGCTGGATCAATGTGTTTGCAGTGTTTGGAAGGAAAGTGTAAGAGACAGAAGATTAGACTGACCACCAAATTGAAGATCTACAGAGCTATTTTGCTGACCTCATTGTCATATATTCCTTAAATATGGACAGTTTGCCAGTCATGTCAGGAAACTGAATAGGTTCTATTTGAATTGTCTTATGAAGATTCTGAAGATTACCTGGCAGGATACAATACCAGACACAGAGGTCCTTTTCAAACTAAACTGCCAACTGTCATTCAAACACTATTGCAGAGAATGCAACTCCGTTGGGCTGGCCACATTGTTGGAATGCCAAATGTATGCTGGCCAAAAAAGACTATTTTATAGAGAATTCACACAGGGTAAACATTCATTAGGTGGTCAGAAAAAGCAACACAAGGACCCTCTCAAGGTTTCTCTTAAGAACTTCAGAATGAATTGCACAACATGAAAGATACTAGCACAGGATGGCTTAACATGGCATACTCTCATCAGAGAAAGTGCGGTGCTCTATGAGCAAAACAGAATTGAATTAGCTCAAAAGAAGCTCAAGATGCACAAAGTTAGAGAGTCCACCCCAAGTATTTCTAGGGATTATTTGTGTCCAGCCTGTGGCAGAGCATTCCAGGCTCACATTGGTCTGATCAGCCACAGTTGGACATACTGTAACTGGATTATAACACGGTGATGTCATTTGGTCCTCTCTGAGAATGAAGGACAACAACCTAGTTTTTAGGGCATAGTCAAAGTGTCTCCAGAATGGATGTAAGGTAGCCTGGTGATTGGCTGGGCAGATTGAAGGCCTGAACAGCAGAGCCCTCACTGTGCAAGTCCCACTTACTGCTCTCTTGAGCCTTGTTTTCTATTTCTTCCTTATATTCATATTTTTAAAAGTCAAATGTCAACACTGTTCATGTCTCAGTTATCATTGAGTGCCACCTACAAGCTTAATGTATAACAACAGAAGGATGGTTAAATAAACTTTGGCTCATGAACTTAATGGAATGCTATTACGTTTTTAAGTCTGACAAGTATAAGGAATATAAAAGAAATTTGTAATTACTTTTATGAAATAAAGGAGTGCACAAAAAGTTATCAAACTGTACATACCCTTTACCATTTGGCTTATATCCCAAAGAGATTTTAAAGGAGGGAAAGGGACCCACATGTGCAAAAATGTTTGTGGCAGCCCTTGTTGTGTGGCAAGAAATTAGAAACTGTGTGGATGCCCATCAATTGGAGAATGGCTGAATAAGTTATGGTATATGAATGTTATGGAATATTATTGTTCTGTAAGAAATGACCAACAGGATGATTTCAGAGAGGCCTGGGGAGACTTACATGAACTGAATGCTGAGTGAAATGAGCAGAATCAGGAGATCATTATACACTTCAACAACAATATTGTATGAGGATGTATTCTGATGGAAGTGACTCTCTTCAACAGTGAGAGGATCCAAATCCAGTTCTAATTGATCAGTAATGAACAGAACCAGCTACACCCAGTGAAAGAACACTGGGAAATGAGTGTGGACCACAACATAGTATTTGCACTCTTTCTGTTGTTGTTTGTTTGCATTTTTGTTTTTTTCCCCAGGTTATTTTTACCTTCTTTCTAAATCCAATTTTTCTTGTGTAGCAAGACAACTGTATAAATATGTGTGTATATACATATATACATAGTATTTAACATATACCTTAACATGTTTGGGACTTCAACACACAAGACTCTCATAGAAGAAATTAAAAAGGCTCTCACAAGAGAGCTAGAAGAAAAATGGGAAAAGGAAAGGGAAGCTTGGCAAGAGGATCTGTATAAGTCATCCCACTCATTTAAAGATAGAGTGGATAAAGAAATCAAATCCTTGAAAAACAGAATTAGTGAAATGGAAAAGGTAAACAACTCCAAGGAAAACCGAATTAGTGAATTGAAAAAAGAAAATAGATCTCTAAAAAAATACAATTGGCAAAATAGAAAAAAATTCCATAGAACAAAACAACACACTTAAAAACTCAATTGAACAATTAGAAAAAGATGTTTAAAAAGTAAGTGAATAAAATAATTCATTGAAAATCAGAATTGAACAAACTCGAGGAGACTCCAAGAATCAGTCAAGCAAACCAAAAAGATGAAACAATGGGAAAAAATGTCAAACACCTTCTTGGGAAACCAACAGACCTGGAAAATAGGTCTAGGAGAAATAATCTGAGAATTATTGGACTTCCTGGAAAAAATGATGAAAAAGAGCCTGGACACTATTTTCCAGGAAATTATCAAAGAGAACTGCCCAGATGTTATAGAAACAGAGGGTAAAATAGACATTGAAAGAATTCATTGATCATCTATTGAAAGGGACCCTAAAATCAAAACTCCAAGAAATATAGTGGCTAAATTCCAGAACTATCAGACGAAGGAAAAAATACTACACACTGCTAAAAAAATCAATTCAAATATAGAGGAGTCACAATAAGGATTACTTAGGATCTAGTAGCATCCTCATTAAAGGATTGAAGAACCTGGAATCTGATATTCTTTTTTTTTTTTTTTAATCATTTTTTTTTTGTTTGTTTTTGTTTTTGAGGCTGGGGTTAAGTAACTTGCCCAGGGTCACACAGCTAGGAAGTGTTAAGTGTCTAAGTCCAGATTTGAACTTGGGTCTTCCTGAATTCAAGGCTGGTGCTCTATCCACTGCCCCACTTAGCTGCCCCATGGAATCTGATATTCTGAAAGGCTAAAGAACTTGGTATGCAGCCAAGAATAACTTACCCAGCCAAAATGAGCAATTTTTTTTTCCTCCAGGGAAGAAGATGGACATTCAGTGAAATAGGTGAATTTCATCTATTTCTAATGAAAAAACTGGAACTAAACAAAAAGTTTGATCTCCAACTATAGGACTCAAGAAAAACCTAAAAAGATAAAAAAAAATCTTGGAAACTATATTTCTATTATAAAGATATATAAAGAACACATGCATAATTTGTTCTAGAAACTAGAGATAGAAAGGAAGTTATACCACAAAAAGGGTAAAGTGGGGGTAATACATCTCACAAAAAGGCAAAGGAAACCTATTATATCTGAGAGAAAGAAAGGAGGGAGATGAATATAGTGTGTATCTTACTCTCATCAGAATTGGCTTAAAGAGAAAAATATTAGACATATTTGATTGATGGTGAAACTCTCCCACCTCATTGAAAAGTGGGAGCGGAAAAGTGAAAAGGGAAGGAGTAAGGTAAGCAGGAGGGAATACAGAAATTGTGAGGAAAAGGGGTAAGATAGGGGGAGGAACTCTAAGGTGGAGGGGAGGAATACTAAAAAGGGAGGGCTATGAGAAGCAAGTGGTGCTCACAAGTTTAATACTGGGGAGGGGAGTAAGGGGGAAGGAAAGGAGAAAAGCACAAGCAGGGGTTAACAAGATGGCAAGTAATACAGAATTAGTCATTTTAACTATAAATGTAATGGGGTAAACTCCCCCATAAAGAGGAAGTAGTTAGCAGACTGGATTAAAAGCCAGAATCCTACAATATGTTGTTTACAGGAAACACACTTGAAGCAGGACCATACATACAGAATAAAGGTAAAAGGTTGGAGCAGAATCTACTATGCTTCAGGTGAAGTCAAAAAAGCAGGAGTAGCCATTCTATCTTAGATCATGCAAAAGCAAAAATTGATCTAATTAAAAGAGATAAGGAAGGGCACTATATCTTGCTTAAGGGTAGCATAGCTAATGAAGCAATATCAATATTAAACATATATGCACCAAGTATTGTAGCATCTAAATTCTTAAAAGAGAAATTAAGAGATCTGCAAGAAGAAATAGACAGCAAAACTATAATAGTGGGAGATCTCAACCTCGCATTCTCAGAATTAGATAAATCAAACCACAAAAATAAGAAAGAAGTAAATAGAATACTGGAAAAGTTAGATACGATAGATCTCTGGAGAAAACTAAATGGAAGAAGAAAGGAGTGCACTTTTTCCTCATCAGTTCATGGAACCTATACAAAAATTGAGTATATATTAGGACATAAAAACCTGAAATTCAAATGCAGTAAGGCAGAAATAGTAAATGCATCCTTTTCAGATCATAATGCAATGAAAATTACATTCAATAAAAATCCAGGGGAAAATAGACCAAAAAATAATTGGAAACTAATAATCTCATACTAAAGAATGATTAGGTGAAACAGCAAATCATAGACATAATTAGTAATTTCACCCAAGAAAATTACAATAATGAGATGTCATACCAAAATGTGTGGGATGAAGCCAAAGCAGTAATAAGGGGAAATTTCATATCTTTTAGAGGCCTTCTTGCATAAAATAGAGAAAGAGAAGGTCAAGGAATTGGGCTTGCAACTGAAAATTCTAGAAAGGGAACAAATTAAAAACTCCCAGTGAAACACTAAACTTGAAATTCTAGAAATAAAAGGAGAGATTAATAAAATTGAAAGTATAAAAAATATTATTGAATTAATTAATAAAACTAAGAGTTGGTTCTATGAAAAACAACAAAATAGATAAACCCTTAGTAAACCTGATTTAAAAAATGAAAGAGGAAAATTGAATTGTTAGTCTTAAAAATGAAAAAGGAGAACTTGCCACTAATGAAGAGGAGATTAGAGCAATAATTATGACTTACTTTGCCCAACTTTATGCCAATAAAGTCAATAACTTAAATGAAATGGAAGAATACCTTCAAAAATATACCTTGCCCAGATTAACAGAGGAAGAAGTAAATTGGTTAAACAGTCCCATCTTAGAAAAAGAAATAGAACAAGCTATTAATCAACTCCCTAAGAAAAAATCCCCAGAACCAGATGGATTTACATGTGAATTCTACCAAACATTTAAAGAAAAATTAACTCCAATGCTATATAAACTATTTGAAAAATAGGGATTGAAGGAGCCCTACCAAACTCCTTTTATGACACAGACATGGTACTGATAACTAAACCAGGTAGGTTAAAAATAGAGAAAGAAAATTATAGATCAATGTCCCTAATGAATATTGATGCTAAAATCTTAAATATTAGCAGAAAGATTACAGAAAATCATCCCCAGGATAATACACTATGATCAATAGGATTTATACCAGGAATGTAGGTCTGGTTCAATATTAGGAAACTATTAGCATTATTGATTATATCAATAACCAAATTAACAAAAATCATATAATCATCTCAATAGATGCAGAAAAAGCACTTGATAAAATTCAACATCCATTCCTAATTAAAAAAAAAAACACACTTGAAAGTATAGGAATAAATGGATTTTTCCTTAAAATAGTTAGGAACATATATTTAAAATTGTCAGTAAGCATCATATGTAATGGGGATAAATTGGAACCATTCCCAGAAAGATCAGGAGTGAAACAAGGTTGCCCACTATCATCATTATTATTCAATATTGTATTAGAAATGGTAGCCTCGGCAATAAGAGCTGAGAAAGAAATTAAAGGAATTAGAGTAGGTAATGAGGAAACCAAATGATCACTCTTTGCAGATGGTATGTATATACTTAGAGAACCCAAGAGATTCTACTAAAAAGCTATTAGAAATAATTCACAACTTTAGCAAAGTTGCAGGATACAAAATAAATCCAAATAAATCCTCAGCATTTTTATATCACCAACAAAATCCAACAGCAAGAGATACAAAAAGAAATTCCATTCAAAATAACTGTTGATAGCATAAAATATTTGGGAATCTATCTACCAAAGGAAAGTCAGGAATTATATGAGCAAAATTACAAAACACTTTCCACAGAAATAAAGTCAGATTTAAATAAGTAGAAAAATATTAAGTGCTCTTGGATAGGTCAAGCAAATATAATAAAGATGGCAATACTTCCTAAACTAATCTATTTATTTAATGCTATACCAATCAGACTCCCAAGAAATTATTTTAACGACCCAGAAAAATAACAACAAAATTCATATGGAAGAACGACAGGTCAAGAATTTCAAGAGAATTAATGAAAAAAAAAAAAATCAAATGAAGGTGGTCTAGCTGTACCAGACTTAAAACTATATTATAAAGCAGCTGTCACCAGAACCATTTGGTATTGGTTAAGAAATAGATTAGTTGATCAGTGAAATAGGTTAGAAATAGTCAATAACTTTAATAATCTAGTGTTTGACAAACCCAAAGATCCCAATTTTGGGGATAAGAATTCATTATTTGACAAAAACTGCTGGGAAAACTGGAAATTAGTATGGCAGAAATTAGGCATGGACCCACACTTAACACAGTACACCAAGATAAGATCAAAATGGGTCCATGATTTAGGCATAAAGAACGAGATTATAAATAAATTAGAGGAACATAGGACAGTTTACCTCTCAGATTTGTGGAGGGGGAAGGAATTTGTGACCAAAGAACTAAAGATCATTATTGATCACAAAATTGAAAATTTTGACTATATCAAATTAAAAAGCCTTTGTACAAACAAAACTAATGCAAACATGATTAGAAGGGAAACAACAAACCGGGAAAACATTTTTACAGTTAAAGGTTCTGATAAAGGCCTCATTTCCAAAATACATAGAGAACTGACTCTATAAAAAAATCAAGCCATTCTTCAATCGATAAATCAAAGGATATGAACAGACAATTTTCAGATGATGAAACTGAAACTATTTCTACCTATATGAAAGGGTCTTCCAAATCACTATTGATCAGAGAAATGCAAATTAAGACCACTCTGAGATACCACTACACACTTGTCAGATTGGCTAAGATGAGAGGAAAAAATAATGATGAATGTTGGAGGGGATGCAGATAAACTGGGACACTGATGCATTATTGGTTGAGCTGTGAACGAATCCAACCATTCTGGAGAGCAATTATGACCAAAAAGTTATCAAACTGTGCATACCCTTTGATCCAGCAATGTTACTACTGCGCTTATATACCAAAGAAATTTTAAAGAAGTAAAAGAGACCTGTATGTGCCAAAGTGTTTGTGGTAGCCCTCTTTATAATGGCTAGAAACTGGAAAATGAATGGATGCCCATCAATTGAAGAATGGTTGGGTAAACTGTGGAATATGAATTTATGGAATATTATTGTTCTGTGAGAAATGACCAGCAGGATGAATACAGAGAAGCTTGGAAAGACTTACATAAACTGAGGTTGAGTGAATGAGCAGAACCAGATCATTATTTATTTCAACAATGATACTATATGAGGATGTGTTCTGATGGAAGTGTATATCTTTGACAAAGAGAAGATCTAATTTCAGTTCCAATTGATCAATGATAGACAGAATCAACTACACTCAGAGAAGGAACACTGGGAAAGCAGTGTGAACTGTTTGCATTTTTTGTTTTTCTTCCCAGATTATTTTTACCTTCTGAATCCAATTCTTCTTGTGTAACAAGAGAACTGTATGGCTCTGCACACATATATTATATCTAGGATATACAATAATATATTTCACATGTATAAAACTGCCTGCTATCTAGGGGAGGGGATGGAAGGAGAAAAGGGAAAAGTTGGAACAGAAGTTGAGTGAAAGGGATAATGTTGTAAAAAATGACCCATGCATATGTTCTGTCAATTAAAAGTTATAATAATAATAATAATAAATCATAAATAAAAAAACTCTCTGTTTGCATGCTTTTACCATTTATCAATTGGGACATATATTTATTAAATAGAAATTTTCTCTATAAATTCACATTAAAATTATGTAGGCACAAAATTATAAAGATAGATAAAAATTTTATAAGCAGAAGATGATTGGCATAGTTATTCATATTCTTTCTTAACTTAAATATTTTTCAAGTCTATGATTGCAAGATAATCATGGCCAGACACCAACTATTTTTTTGATTTGATGTTTAATACTGTTAAAACATTATGGAATTGCAGTATATTAGAAAACATGGTTTAGAAGTAAAAAAATAAGAGAGCCAAAGCCTTGTAGATGACACTTAAGGCAATATGTTAGGGGACACTAAAATGTTGAACACTAAACATCATAAAAATGAAATAGTAGATACTTTAAAAGATAGAAAACAGTTATTAATGTAGGAGTTATTTCCAAATTATTTTGCTGGCATCTGATTAATTAGCACATCAACAATATCACTTCGTAAAACAACAAAAATCAGTGGATGAGAAAACAAACACTTTATCAATCTACCCACATATACTTAATGGGAACAGGAACTGTTTGAGGCACTTGGGATAATATAAAAATTAAATTGTCCTTGCCTTCAAGGAACATTCTATATGGAACAAAAACACATCTATAAAATACCATGTATGCAAATATTTGCAAAGTGCAAATATGAAGTAAATATTTTAGGTGGAAGGCATTGAAGGTGAAGAAACTAGGAAAGGATACACATAAGGGGGAATGAATGGAATCTTAAAAGAAAAAAAAAGATCCCAAGGAAGAGAGGTGAACTAGTCAGTTTGACTTTTAATTGCCATTCCTGTCCTCCCTATACTAATGACTTTTCCCTCAAATACATCTTTTTATATGCTCATATATGTCCATGTTTCTGTTAAAATGTAATCTATTTGAGGTTAAAGACTTTTTTTTTGTCTTTTTAATCCCAGTGGCTTCCATGGACCCTAGCACATAGTAGTCACTTAATAAAATGCTTGCTGATTGATTATTTAAAGGTAGATTAGTGCCAAATTGTGGAGGTAAGGAAAGCCTCCGTGCCTTGGTGCAACCATGAGAAGACAAAAATGTGGTTAATAATCCTACAGGTCAGGCAGACATGAAAGGATTCTGAACTGCATTACGGGAAGGAACTCCCAAATAAATGAGATTATAGATCCATTAAATATTTGAGTAGTAGTTCCTCTAATTCTTTTACCTCCCTTCCTTATAAAATATAAGCTATTTGAAGACAAGGACTATTTTAGTTTTATCTTTCTATTTCCAGATCCTAGCATAGTGCCTCAAAAAAAGACAGGAACTTAATAAATATCTGTTACTTATTGGTTGATTTTGAGCACTCAAATTATCAACAAGATAAGTCAAGAAATTGACAAATGTTCTGAATATTTTAGAAATGTGCCAAATGTTTTAAAATTAATTTTATATAGATGTCAGATTAGTTGCACTATTATACCCACTATTATAAATGCCTTCTTTTGATCGTTGTTAAAAAAAAAAAAAAATCTGATCAGAAAAGAAGTATTCAAGGAGAAAAAAGTCCTATTTCAAGGCTTCAATTTGACATGGTGTTGACTAAGTTCAAAAGAGTGCAAAATCTGTTAAGGCCTTTTAAGATAGGAAGTACAGGCCTAAAGTCTTATATGTTTACTACCTGAGGGACTACCTAAGTTTAGAAAACTTAAGATCACCAGAAGATTGGTCAAGTCATGAATATTTTAGGTATAGCAATCAATAAATTAGTAATATTCCTCAAGCACTTAATTATATTCCAGACACAGTGCTAATGGCTAGGGATACAAGAAAAAGCAAAACCACATCAAGACAGTTTATGTCAGTATACTAAAGCTATGATCTACATTGTGTCCTATAATGTCTCCATGGATGATTGGTGTGCGCAATATGAAGTATTAGGTAAATATCAGGACAGGATTCATCATATCACAAAACTAAATAGTACCAGAATGCAGACAGAACCTAGATTCATTTATTTTATTTGTTTTCTCCTATTTAAATATCTCTTGATTAAGGGGGCAAACTTCTAATTAGCCATATTTTCCACAGTTCTTGTTAAGACTCATTCAGTTCGTGCATACCCTTTGACCCAGCAGTGCTACTACTGGGCTTATATCCCAAAGAAATACTAAAGAGCGGAAAGAGATCTATATGTGCCAAAATGTTTGTGGCAGCTCTTTTTGTTGTAGCTAGAAACTGGAAGATGAATGGATGTCCATCAGTTGGAGAATGGTTGGGTAAATTATGGTATATGAAGGTTATGGAATATTATTGTTCTGTAAGAAATGACCAGCAGGAGGAATACGGAGAGGCCTGGAGAGACTTACATCAACTGATGCTGAGTGAAATGAGCAGAACCAGAAGATCACTGTACACTTCAACAACAATACTGTATGAGGATGTATTCTGATGGTAGTGGAAATCTTCAACATAAAGAAGATCCAACTCACTTCCATTGATCAATGATGGACAGAAACAACTACACCCAGAGAAGAAACACTGGGAAGTGAATGTAAATTGTTAGCACTAATATCTGTCTGCCCAGGTTACATGTACCTTCGGAATCTAATGCTTATTGTGCAACAAGAAAATGGTATTTACACACATGTATTGTATCTAGGTTATATTGTAACACATGTAAAATGTATGGGATTGCCTGTCATCGGGGGGAGGGAGTAGAGGGAGGGAGGAGATAATTTGGAAAAATGAATACAAGGGATAATATTATAAAAATATATATAATAAAAATTTTTTTAAAAAAAGACTCATTCAGTTCATAGCCTGAAACCTAATTTTTTTATCTTAAACTATGTTGTAGAAATTAAATCCTAGTGTCTGACACTATCAATGTAATCATCTATTTACTTATAATTTCCCCCTCAATCTTCATATGAAAATACCATTTGTTTTCTAGATTTCTTCCTAGGATTTCAAAAGTCACAAGAAATGATATCTGGGTTTCTTCCAATAGTTTCAATCATTTCCATAAGAATCAGAATATTTGAGAAGTCACCAATCTGCAAATTCTCATTACTTCTTAGATACACATACTAGGAAGATAACATTTCTCTCAACTGACTCCATAGAGTCTATGTGAGTTTATATCCATATCCCTCAGTAGAACCACCAGCTATAAGAATATTTTTCCTGAACAGGTCTGGGAATGTAGTAAATGACTATTTGCAATCCTTTCTGGTCCTGCATTTATAATTATTTTAATTTTATCTTTCCAACCCTTTTTTTAAAAATATTTGAAGCAAAATGGTGCAGCTTATTAATCAACTGGGGTGCTAATTTCTGAAGATAACACAAATCCTAAACCACTGGCCACCAAAATTACTGAAATTTTACTTAATTTTCTGAAAACAAACAAGATTATCTTTCTATCATTTAAGCTATGCTTAGAAATCAAGAGGAAGGAGAAGATGTCTAATAAAAATCTCATGAATAAATGATCAGTATGTTATAATTGTGGCAAAAGAATATTATGGTATAGTATATTAGAAGAAATGATGTAGATAATGAAAAAATAAAAGATTTATGAACTAATAAAAGAGAAAGTAATAGGAATGGGAAAACAATATAAATGAGAACTACAACAATCTTGATGAAATGAACACCAACAAAACAATTATCACTGAATGTTGAAAATTTGACCAAGATTGGCTCCAAAGAAGAAATATGAGAAGATTCCCAGTGTGAAAAATTGCATTTAACTTCAGAATTTGGTGATATCTTGGTAAGTTTTGCGCAACTTTTTTCTTCTTCTTCTTCTTCTTTTTTTTTTTTTTTTTATTGTATAGTGCTTTTTGAAGGGAAATATAAGTGATGTAAAAACAAAATATATCAATAAAGACTTATGTAAATATAGTATAGCATGATTTAACTGTGTATCATATCCAATTACATTTCTTCCCCTCATATTTTTCTGTAGAGGGTGGAACTTTGGAGAAGTATACTTGAAACAAGTAAACTTGAAACAAAGTGTTAACTCAGTGGAATTGATGAAATGATTGTTCTCTGGCTTACATATATACTTAGTACTTAGCATGGTGATGTAATGGTTCTCTAAGTTCACACATAATTAGTATGCTGTAATGATGTAGTTATACTCCTGCACTAAGATGAAGGCTGGTCCTGAGGTCCTCCAGAAAGCTAGTCCGAACATAACATTTTGGCGACCAAACATGGGGCCCTAGAAATGCAGGGCCTTACAAAGCAGGGCACAAATCAGCTCAACTAACTTGATCAGCCAAGTTCAGTGAAGTCCCTTGTGACCCAAAATAGGGTGAGTAAACTAGTCACTTTCTTTTTTCAACAAAAATGGTGCAAATACTGAGAAAAGAGCCTTCCCCAACCCAAAGGAAGTGTAGTTAGGTTAATAAAATGGCAAAGTTTGATTGTAATTTGTTATCAGATCATTGTACTCTTAGACACATTAGAATGCACGAATCCTTGGTTCTCAAAGGAAGAAAAATTAGAGCCAGATCAATGAAAATTATTGGGAGAGCAACTAATTGAATATTACAATGATAATGGTCCTGATTCAATTCCTGAGGAAGCATTTTATATATATATATATATATATGTAACATAATACAATTGGCTATGAGGAATTACATAAGTTCTAAAATAAAGAAAAAGGAGAAAGAGCAGGAGGGGGATGGTACTGACAAAGCAGCTGAAAGGCATGGAGAAATGAACAAGAATAGCACCGATGAACTTAAGGGATATGGTACTTCTTACTTTCACAGATCAGTTACATCCCAGCAGGCACCATTAAGGCATTCCACATCTCTTGATCATCCTCCCTCAATTTTGCCCTGGTGGGTGAGGAAGGAGGAGAAGGGGAAAGGACAGTGACAGCGTCAGTACCACCCATGCAGGACCTTTGTCCACCCCCTATGACATGATTATAAAGAGCACTAATTAAAGATAAAATTGAAGGACAAGATATATCCGATTTAAAAATAGAAGTATGCCCTGTGAAGAGTTTGACTCTTCAGGTCAAAAAGAAAGAAAATACACTCTGAAAAAGGGTTGCACTCTTTATGGGTCTACATTGTCTTATGTTAAGATGTTATTAGAGAATTTGGTTTTTGAAGTCTTAACCCCAAAGGACTAGAAATCTATAGCAAGGACATGTTTAGAATCTGGACAAAACTTGTTGTGGCTTTCTGAATATAGTGAACTCTGTAGAATATAAGCCCAACAAAAATAGGCAAACCTGGAGTTAATATACCATCACTTTTGATCAACTAGCAGATTTAGGTCTTTATGCAGATTAATTACCTTATAGCAGATTAATTACCCTATAGCAGCATATGAGCAAATTGCTGCTGCTGTTATCAAAAGCAACGGGGCACCCTCCCAGGAAGAAGATAGAGGGAAAGCCTTCACGAAACTAGCACAAGGTCCAAATGAAACACTTTGCTGATTTTCATGGGATGTCTGTAGACAGCTGTCATACAAACTATTGGTGAAAATGCAGCAACAGCAATACTGATAAAACAACTTGCTAGAGAAAATGCTAATGAGATTTGTAGAAGAATTATATTAGGACGACACAAGGATACTCCTTTAGAGGAGATCATAAGATGCTGTGCCACAGTGGGCACAAATACCTTTTATACGCAGGCTATGATGCAAATTTCTCAAGATCTGAACATGGGAAGACAGGGTTTCTTTTGGAAAGAGATAGCCAGAGAGATTCAGCAATGCTTTCAATGTGATAAAGTAGGGCATCTAAAAGCTCAATGTTGGCCCAGAAGACAGGGTGGGAGAACAAGATCCCAAACCATTGTCCAAAATGCAACAGAGACTTCCATTGGGCATCAAAATGTAGAATGACTCAAGGAAACGGGAAGCAGGGCCCAGCTCCAGGGCCCCAGTGGGCATCAGAATGTAGATTCACTCAGGGAAACTAGAAATGGGGGCCCACTTCCAGGGCCCTAGGCAAAAAACAGGTGGGGCATGATGGCAGCTGAGGTTACATGCAGAGAGTCTTTAGAAGTTCAGTACTCCCATATGATCAATCAGTCAAGAAACAACTTGATGGAAGAAAGGGATTACATGACCAATCAATCAGGAAGCAACCTGATGGGAGAAAGGGATTACAATTGGGAAAAACAGAATTGTATGCAGCTGAGACTACTGAGATATCCCCTTGAGAGGTGAAATCTGTCCCTGTCTAGCCTATGGATCCTTTGCCTCCAGGCACAGTAAGCTTAACCATTTCACCTCCTGAGAGTGCTTACAAAACAGTGTTCACCCATATACTGATGTGGGAAACTGAGGTATGTGTAGCTAATATCCCAGTCATTAATGCAGATAGATAAAGTGTGACTTATCAAGTAGGAGAAGTAGTAGCATCAGGTTTACTGATACATACTCCTGTTAGGCAATTTGATAATATTTGCCCAGATTTTGACTCCCAGCAACAGAATCCAGGAGTATTCTAAACAGCAGCAGTTACAGCTGACCATCCTATGCTCACTATCTATGTAAATGGCATTCTACTGGAAGGGTTAGTAGACACAGGTGGAGATCGTACAGCCAATTGGCCCAGTTATTGGCCAAAGATTAAGTCAGACACCTATATGTCTGGTATAGGAGGATCAATAGCAGCTGAAGTTAGTGCTGCCCCTTTGAAATGGATATTGAAGGTGAAACAGGAGTTTTTACTCCTTTTGCAATTGAAAAAATTACCATCAATCATTGGGGAAGAGACATCTTACAACAGTTAGGATTACAATTGAGTACTTCGGCTTTTTAGGCAGGGCTGCTATTGAAGGCCTGCCTGCACTCTCACCTGTTCCCATTCAATGGAAAACTAATATCTTTAGATAATTGCCAGGTAATGTAGAGAGATCCAGAAAATGGTGACTGGAAGGGACCAGATAGGTTAACTGCTTGGGGGAGAGGGTTTGCTTGTATCTCTATAGATGGAGAAGAAATCAGATGGGTGCCAATGAGTCATATTCACCTTGTCTATTGGATATGGAGATATGGAGATATGGAGATATGGAGAAGACCCTCGAAATAAAGGATAAAACCCAAGAAATATTGAGTGGTTCCATTGCTTATTGTGTCCATCACTGAAAGATTATGGCAGTTATAGCAACTGACTCATGAACATCAAAAATTGTTGATAAGATTGTTGCAGGACTTCAGAATCTGCAGGAATCATTGGATTCCCTGACACATGAAGCAAAGGACAATAGATTGTTTTTAGACTATCTCTAGGACTTATGGATATGTATAATTCCTCATGTTGATTCATGTTGTTTGTTACATCACTACTAGCCTGTGTTGTATTACTATGTGCTTGTGTAATACCTCCCATAGTGTTGGATTTATGTATACCTGTTTCAAGTAAGACCTGTTAGTTCAGAGGATACCTGCTAACAATACCTGGTTTGGTGTTCTCACCACCCTGAGAAGTCAGGAGGGGGTGATCATTTCTTTTTCAGTGTTTTCACTTCTTCCTGAGAAGTCATGTAGGGCAAGATCACCTGTGTTCTAAAACAAAAGAAAGTGGGAGACATAGAAGGTGGAACTTTGGAGAAGTATACTTGAAACAAGGTGTTAACTCAGTGGAATTGATGAAATAATGGTTCTCTAGTTCACATATAAACTTAGTACTTAGCATGCTGATATAATAACTCCCTAAGCTCACATATCACCAGTATGCTGTAATGATGTAATTACAATAAGGTAAATAAGGGCTAACAAGGACTGAAAGAGAGACATTCTATCTTTGACCAGCCTTGTGGTGGCAGTGATGGCTGTTCTGCCTCCTTCACTCCTGCACTAAGATCAAGGCTGGTCCCGAGATCCTCCAGATCCAGTTTAAGCTAGCTTAAACATAATACTTTTCCCCTTCCAGTTTTGAGGAGAAAATGTTAGCTTTTTTTTTTTTTCTTCTTCTTCTAATTTTTCTCTGTTTTCCCAAATAACAACAACAAAGTATAATTTCTGAGGGCTTGATAATACCAAGTACAAAATTTAAATGTGTCTAATTCAATCTTGTTTTTGCAAAGTAAATAGAAGTCTCCTTAATCATAATTCAAACCTCTTACTAAACGTACAAAGACTCTATTTTAAGAATTTTGCACTTGACTTTGAGGGTGAGGGGAAATATTATGTGAATAAATATTTAAAAGCTTAGCTATGAAATAGTTGGGTGAAAGTACACTACACTGTTTAGTAACATTTTGCATAGATTCTTCATTACTTTCTAGAATAGTTATACCTATTCATGTCTATCAACAGGGTATTAAAATGCCTGTTTTCCCCACAGCTCTTCCAACATTTATCCTATTCCTTTTTTGTCATCTTTATCATTATGATGAATGTGAGATATAATCTCAGAAGTACTTTAATTTACATTTCTCTAATTAGGAGTGATTTGGAGCATTTTTTCATATAGTTATAAATAGCCTACCTTTCTTCCCTTTACAATTGTTTGTTCATCTCATTTGACTACTTATCAAAAGAAGAATGGATCTTTCTTATAAATTTGAATAATTTTCTTATTTATCTTGGAAATAAGATTTTATCAGAGAAGTTTGTGGTAAAGATTTTTCCCGAGTTGTTTCCCTTTTTCCAAATTTTATTAAATTTGTTTATGGAATAGATTTAATATTTTATAATAAAAATTATCCATTTTATTTTCTGTGATTCATTCTATTCCTTGTTTGGTCATGATCTTTTCTCCAATCCATAGATCTGATAGATAATTTTTTTCATATTTTTAAAAATTACTTATGATGTTACCTTTTATATTTTAGGTTATGTACTTATTTCCTTATCTTTGTACAAAATACTTTGTAATTAGATTGGGCTAAATCTAATTTCTTCTATAGTTCTATCTAATTTTCCCAGAAGTTTTGTTTTTGTTTTTTCTTTTAATAAATAGTATAAATCCTTTCCCCAAGAGCTAAGATTTTTGTGTTCATCATGGTATAGAGAATCCAGAGAACAATTTATATGATAGCAACAGCACCAGCATGGTAAAAGATAAACAACTTTGAAAGCTGGAAAAACCATAAAATGACCATTTATGATTCCAGAGTTCTGATGACCCACAGCAAGAATTGATGCTTCTCTTCCCACAGAGATTAAAAACAATGATAAGATCTAATAAAAAATTGAGCAAAATTTTTGCAGTTTTCAAGAATATTATTTGGAATATGATTTATGTTTTAAAAGACAGACTCCATCCTTGAGATATTAGCTAGTAATAATATAAAACCATCATAATTAGGAAAATATTAAACTGCTTAAAATGTTATTTACAAAAAAATTTCATATCTGTATATTTAAAAGGCTTAGAAACAGAATGATCAACTTGCTTAAAAATCTTCCAAATTAAGCATTTTAGTGAGTTTTTAATTTCTGGCTAAAAATAATAAATATGCAACATTTTCCAATTGGTTTGCAAGAATATCTGAATGCCATTAAGGAAAATGGGAATTTACTAGATGAATTTCTACAAAAAATTTTGCATAATTAGTGAGTGGGGTTGAAAATGAGTATTATGATTTTAAAAATACAGTTAAATTATGTACTTGATACCTTTGGATCTATATATCTTTTTTCAGCTATGGCAGTCATCAAAAACAAATTGAGTTTTAAGCAAGACCTTCAAATCTCTATTTTACAAAGTAGAATTAAAAAAAAATTAAGCTCTTCTGTGATACAGTTCTCACTGAAATTATGATTCGTAATAATTTTATCAGAACAAATTTTGTACCACTAATAAAATATCTTTGTTTAAATCTCTTTTAATGTCTATTCTTGTGTATATTTTATAATTTACTAAATATATTAGTACAGAACTATGTTATACAGTTTATAATTAAATAAATACAAATGTATTGGGGGGATGCTTAAACATTTTTACTAATAATGTGTGCAATCCAAAAAAAAGTTGGCTACCATTGCTCTAAGATAATTATTTTGCATAAATCTCCTTGTTAGAATTTGAAAAGACAAAAAACAAGTTTTTGAATAAGGACTTAGCATGTGTGTATGTGTGTGTGTATAAACACACACATATATCTATAATATATGTGTGTATATATATATATGTATATATATATGCATATAGCTAGTAAACTAATTAATTTGGGGCAGCTAGGTGACAGTGGATAGAGTACTAGGCCTAAAGTCAGGGAAGATCTCAATTCAAATCCAGCCTCAGACATTTGCTAGCTGTGTGACCCTGAACAAGTCACTTAACTATTTGCCTTAGTTTCCTCATATTGTAATATGATGTGGAGAAGGAAATGCAAACCATTTTACTATCTTTGTTAAGAAAATCCTAAATGGGATCACAGAGAGTTAGACTCTACTAAAGGATAAATAAACTAAAGTCAGAAACTGGAGTATTGTAGCGGAATTGAATTTAATTGAATGTAAAGCATTTTTTTTTTTTTTTTTTTTTTTTAGATAATCCTCTTAAGCCTTTTCTTTTTGGTTTCCTGAACCAAGTTGACAGACAAACTTACAGACCTCTTCTAAGACTAATTTTTTTTTTCTTCCCCCCTGAGGCTGGGGTCGAGTGACTTGCCCAGGGTCACACAGCTAGGAAGTGTGAAGTGTCTGAGATCAGATTTGAACTTGGGTCCTCCTGAATTCAGGGCTGATGCTCTATCCACTGCGCCACCTAGCTGCCCCGACTAATGTTTTTAAATGCATAAAATACATAGGATTATAAAGGATAAATATTTAACAAAATAAGATTATTAGACCCAGGTTAAGACTCTCTCCCTTAGATGATTTTACTCATTTAGACCAGGGCTTCTTAAACTTTCTTTACCTGCAGCCACTTTTTGCCTAATAAATTTTTATGTGACCTTGGGTATATGAGTATACAAAACAGACATTTATTGATAATAAATCATAATTTCACAACCCCACATCAGTTATGAGACCCATGTGTGGTCACAAACCAATTTAAGAAATTGGGGTTTGCAGTTCCAATTGAGCAGTAATGAACAGAACCAGCTACACCCAGTGAAAGAACATGGGGAAATGTATGTATTACAACATAGTATTAACACTCTTTCTGTTATTGTTTGCTTGCATTTTTGTTTTTATTCCCAGGTTATTTTTAATCTCCTTTTTAAATCCAATTTTTCTTGTGTAGCAAGACAACTGTACAAATATATATATACATATATTGTATTTAACATATACTTTAACATATTTAACATGTATGGCACTACCTGCCATCCAAGAGAGGGGGTGGAGGGAAGGAGAGAAAAAGTTGGAACAGAAAAGTTTTTGCAAGAGTCAAATGTTGAAACTGTATGAGGATGTATTCTGATGGAAGTGGTTATCTTTGACAAAGAGAAGATCTAATTCAGTTCCCATGCATATGTACTGTCAAAAAAAAGTTATAAAATTTTTAAAATGCCATATAAATAAAAAAATGGCAAAATGGGAAAAAATCCAATAGAAGAAAACAACCCATTTAAAAACTCAATTGAACAATTACAAAAAGAAATGAAAAAAATAAAGTAATTCATTAAAAATCAGAATTGAACAAAAAAAGAAAAGAAAAAAAGAATTTTGCCTCAAGTATATTTCTCCACAGTTCTGGCCCATTACAGTTCCCCTTTTAGTGCTTACCCTCTTGAATGAATGAATGGAGCATTTATAGGTGCACTGCTCCTGATGCCATTAACAGGTGCTTCTATCTAATCTCCAAACCAACTATTTTCCCAATTCCTGTTATCCACAAAAGCTTCTTCCTCACTGTTATCTCTTCCCAAATCGCATTTAATCTGGCTCTGTGTTCTCTCTGCTCATCCCCATAGTTCTCTAAGAGGCCCTTTTACTGAAATCTTCCATCATCCAAATATTCCTTTATTTATCACCGTTTCTCCATTTCCTCTCCAACATTATCACCCAAACCAGAAACCTGGATTTTACCAGAGGACACCCCATTGTCCTTCTGTCCTCTTCTTACCTCTTTACATTCTGACAAAATGTAGGGGATAAAGGGCAGATTGATTCCTTGATCACTAATAATATTTCTAGATCATCAATCTGTTGTCAGAAGATTACATGACTTTCTTAATCAGAAAAATTAACCTTTCTATTTGTGTTTTTGATTTGATGTATTCCTGTTTCTTCTTAAACCTAACTCCACTCCTTTTCTTCCCCCTTCCTCTATAACCTTCTGTTTATAATCAAGTTTTTCTTGTATTAAATAAAAATAAAATCAAACTCTTTCTTTGATGTTGCCACTGGCTCAAGTTATGCCAGTTTTCTGCTCCTCATTCACTGCCTAACACTTACAAAGCCAAGTCTATATTTGCTTGCTTCCATTTTCTTCTGCCTACTTAATCCTTAACTCACTGTAAACTTCTCTCTGAACACTGCCTTCTGCAGACTCATAGATGACTTCCTCATTGTAATGGTCTCTTCATCCTTACTCTACTTGTCCTTTTGTGCCATATTTGACACTGTTGTCAAGTAGTTGATAACTCCCTCTCCTTGATTCTCTAGAGCTCCTTCAAACAACCAGGATGGTGAAAGTCATTGAGTCCTTCCCAATTGAGAATAAATGGGAAGAACTGGGGATTTTAACCAGAAGGAAGAGAAGAAATAAGGGGGATAGGGAATATGATATTTGTATCCAAGTGGTGGAAGGGCTTGTTTCATGGCCAAAAAGAAATTAGATCACTTATTTTTCTAAGTCAGAGAGCAAAACTAGGAGCAGCTGGTAGGCATTTCAAAAAGGCAAACAGGTTTGATGTCAGAAAAAAAATTTCTAATAATTAGAGCATTTAGAAATAAAATGGCTCTTCTTATGAGGTCTTCATGTGGTCAGCAGTGTTTTGTGGGGGTGGATTAGCCTAGAGGGCTGCTGGCATCCCTTCCAATTCTAAAATTGTAATTTTGTGATTCTTTTTCTTCCTCTCTTATTTCCTAACTGTGCACATCTCACAAGTTTCTTATTTCAACCCTCTTCTCTCCTTCCTACATTTTCTCCCTTGGCAACCTCATCCTCTTTCAAGACATCATTCATCATCTCTATATGTATGAATCCTAAATTCACATATTTACAACATAACCATGTTAGTTCCACATTCTGTGCTTCATGTTCTATTAAAGCCTCAAATTCAGTATGTTCAAAACTGAAACGTTTCTTCCCAGACCTACCTCTTGACTGTTACTCTTGATAGCCTCATTATTCTTCCAAACACCCAGACTCAATACTTTGCAATTATTTTACTCTTCCTTCTCTCTCATTCCCCACATTCAGCCAGTTACCAAATCACTTACAGTCTATCTGTGCAATAATTTTTTTTGTATATGTCCTTCTTTTGCAGTCATTTCTTCCCCTTCCATACTATTGCTATGGTTTTTTTTATTGATTTTTCAGTTTGCAGTCTCTCCTCAGTTCATCCTTCAAAAAGTTGCTAATTTTTTTTCAATGTGTGTTACTACCCTCCAATGACTCAATTCATATCATATGAAATTCAGACTCTTTAGTTTGGCATTGATAAATGATTACCATTCAAGCTTAATTTCATAGAAGTACCATTTATATACTCTCTGCTTTAACCAAATTGGATGACTTATTAAGTCATTTAAAAATATTATTGTCACTACACAAATATGATTCATATCATATTGTATTTTTATATGTTTCACAGACATGTAGTGGTCAAAAAAAATCATCACTTGCCAGCCAGCCCTCTCAATATAAGCTTATCTATTTTTAGCCAGGATAATCTCTGGGCAGCATACATAGTTTGCATTCAGGTTGATACCTGAACTTTTTTCTTAACATATTTGGGTTGATATTGACTTTAAAATCTTAGGATCATCCA
This sequence comes from Sminthopsis crassicaudata, assembly GCF_048593235.1. Taxonomy (NCBI): domain Eukaryota; kingdom Metazoa; phylum Chordata; class Mammalia; order Dasyuromorphia; family Dasyuridae; genus Sminthopsis; species Sminthopsis crassicaudata. The sequence continues at coordinate 350,908,750 of NC_133617.1, read as the reverse complement.
TAACATCATTGGGACATCAAATTATAATTTCATCAAGAAACTATAATACAAGTTAGAAAGTATTTGCTTAGGAAAGGTCAGATGGAGTGCCCTAATAGGTTCAAGGGTAGAAGCATTAATTCTATCTATGGGGATGAAAAAGGTGCCATAGAAGAGCTGGCACCCCACATGGTTCTTGAAGTGAGGAAGAATGCCAGCAGATAGTGAATGGGGAGAAGAATCTATTTGTATTGAGGCATACCATAGGATGACTATAAATACATGAAGACAAGAAAGAGTAAAGCAATATTGAGACTTAATAAAACCTATTTTTCTATTTCAGTTTAGAGTTATAGTCATGGAGTTACTTTCACCTTCTAGGCCAGATTTTTAGTTGTCTTTGGACATATTATAATTCTTTATAGCAAACTATATCTTCTTGTATTTATTCATCTATTGAGCCTTAGTTCCTGAATTAGGGTTTGGTGTCGGGGCCAGGATCTGTCTTTTGTTGTGATTTGGGGGGGAATGGTCAGCTATGTTTGGGCTCATTCTGGATCATCTGTGCTTCTGCACTGAACCCTCCCTTCCAGCAATAAGCTACTTTATATCTTTGAAGCTTAGGGCCCTCAATCTTCAGGTCTCTTGATGGTGCTCCAAGTCTCTGGTCCTAAGTAATATCGTAGTCTGAACATTACCATGTTGCACTAGCTGCTGCAACTACCTATTGCTTTCAATGAGAAAGTTTTCCAACAATCCTGAGGCTTTGTGGGGTAAGCCTTTTGCTCTTACAAACTCTGAATAAAGAGCCTTGCAGGCTACATTTGTGTCTGGCCTGTTTCTGGTTGTACAGGGAGACTACCATATTTTTGCTTATACAGCATTAACTTTGCAGACAGACCCTTCTTTCTATTGTCAATGGACTTTTAGTTGTGTAGTTTTGGAGTTGAAGAAATTATTATACCTAATTATTGGGTTTCCTAATCATGATTCAGTATGTTATGGCTTGTAAAGTTTTATTGTAATAGGCCATGATAGCTATCTTGGTACAAGTAGGGATCCTTCTTGTTTTGTTGTTTTTGTTCAGTAATTTTTAGTTATATACAACTCTTTATGACCCTCTTTGGAGTTTTTTTTGGTAAAGATACTGGAGTAGTTTAGAATTTCCTTTTCCATCTCATTTGACAGATGAGGAAACTGAGGCAAACAGGGTGAAGTCACTTCAGCCATTGTGCTAGAGTTCAGATTTGAACTCAGAAAAATGAGGGTTTTTTGACTCTAGGCCTGGCACTCAATCCAATCTGCCACCTAGTTGCCTTTTAGAACCTTATTAACTATATGACCTTCAAGTCATGGAACCTTGTACCAGTTTCCTTATCTGCTAAATGAAAGGATTGAATTGGCTTATATTCTCTGGCTCTAAATCTATGATCCCTAGGAGGGATTTGGAGTCAGAAGTCCTGGGCTTTAGTCATAACTCTACTACTTCTTACCTGATTGACTTAAAACAAATCACTGAACTCCCCCTTCATACTTAGTTTCTTCATCTATAAAGTGAAAACACTTTATAGTTTTTCAATGTTTGAGATGTTTCTGGGAAGATGATAAGAAGGTCAGAAAATTCCAGGCTCTCCAGATTGTCCCCATAAACAAGAAAAATGATGCTTTAGGCTGAACACAGGGTGGAAAAAAACAAGAGTTTGGACACAACTTTTGTTCCTTTGGGACAACCTAAGAAGATCTGAAGAAAGATAATAAGATGAAAGTTTGGCCCTTATAAAATGTAAAATATCCCTAGAATAGTTCCAGTGAAACAACAAATGGCGGAACTCGGGGGTGGGGGTAGCTTGGTAGAGAGATAGGCTTGGTCCCAATCCAAATGTCTGCTGATAAGGGATGCCAGGCCCAGCTGAGATGTGGCCCTAGATGAAAAGGAACCAACACAAACCAGGTAAGTGCACAAGTGTAGGAAAGGAATGCAGTCACTTAGGGGAGGACAGGTTCTTGGTTTGGAGTTCCAGGCCAGAGAAAAAAAAAAAAAACTGAAGAACCTGAGGCCAGTAGCACCATAATAGAAGGGCATGGTAGAGGAGAGAAATGAGCAGAAAAATCAAGAGGGATAGGAAATAAGAGATATACACAAATATAAAATAAAGATTAAGAGTAGAATTTATTGTGTAAAAAAAAAAATTAAAAAGCTGTGGTAGAAAGGGTTAGATACACTCTTTGATTCTTTCCCCTGAGGAACCCTATAATTTAGTGATTCTACTAGTCTATTGGTTACATAAATATAAGTATCATTTATACTTAAAAAGCAGTGTCATATAGTAAATAAAGGATTGGCCTCTTAGCCAAGAAGACATAGGCTTAAGTCTTGCCTCTGGTACATAGAAGTTGTTTTATTTGATCAAGTCCAACACTTAAGGTAATTCTCCACTTGAAAAGTTGTGTATATAAGTTGTAAAGATAGTACCAAGTTGCATTGATAGAGAGAGTTTTCTCATTTGGGAGTGTTGATGCAAATGAAATAAAAGCTCTAAACCCTATCTTTATGTTTATGTTCCAATTTTTGAGTTTACTGGTATAAACACTGGATCAAACAAAATCTAGGCATTATCAGATTCCTTTCATTTCTGTGTAACAGAAATTAAAGGATTGAAGGCCTTTTTTATTTTGTTTATCTCAGTAGAAATTAAAATTCAAGATCTTACTATTTTAAATGAGAATTGAAACCCTCAAGATTATAAGATTACATTACATGTTTTCTATTAGAATTGTTTTTGCCAGGGCAGCTAGGTGGCGCAGTGGATAGAGCACTAGCCTTGAATTCAGGAGAATAGGAGTTCAAATCTGGTCTCAGACACTTAACACTTCCTAGCTGTGTGACCCCGAGTAATTCACTTAAACCCCAGCCTCAGAAAAAAAAAAAAAAAAGGATAGCACAAACAAGCCTATAGGAATAACTTTCAAACAACCATTTCTAACAGTGACAGAAACTTGTCACTAATGACCTTCTGAGACAGAGTTTTCAAGGTTCTGAAAAAATTCAGCACAGGAAGTTCTCAAATAAATCATTCATTATTTTTAATTAATGAGTATAAATTATCTCTTTAAGAAGAAAAAAGACCCTTTTCCCAAAACTCTGTTCAGCCTCAGGTTTTTTTTGCCTAAAGTACTAGAGTGGTTTGCCATTTCTTTTTCTAGTTCATTTTCAGATGAGGAAACTGAGGTCCATAGGTTTGGCCAGGGTCACACAGCTAGTAAGTATCTGAGGTCAGATTTGAATTTAAGAATATGAATATTTTTGATTCCAGGTCCATTACTCTATCCATATGTAGTACACTACACTAATGGTTACAAGTTTTGAGCCTAGCAGTTCATAAAGATTCATATTTTTGCTTGTCTTGGTACAACTAAATGAGAACATCCTGAAAGGAGAATTGGGACTCTTCAAGGTTTGACTTCTAAAGTGGGGGACAAAAGACATACTATATTAGAGTTTTTCATTTAAAAAACACCTTATTTTTCCATTATTATCATTATCAGTTTAGGCTAAGACCTCATCAAGCCAATACTAACTACAATTTAGCAAAATGCATAGTATTATATTTGCAATATTGCTTCAAAGTATTTTAAAACATATCATTTAATCCTCTCAGGAAGTCTATGAGATATATAGAACATGCATTAATTAGCACCATTTGACTAGTTCAGAAAGGTTAAATTCAAGGTTGTGCTACTAATTTGTGTAGAGCCAGAATTCAGTCTCAGGGCTTCTGACTCTGAGGCCAATTCTTTTTCCAATATTCCACTGCTTTCCTTAACAAGATGAGCTCCCCTCTTAAGTACCTGAATTCTATTATCAGAAGAGCATTGGATTTGTACCAGTGGACCTAGATTTGACTGCCAGACCTGCCAAGGTCTCTGTGATCTTGGACAGGCCATCCAAACTTCTGGGGCTTCAGTTTCTTCTTCATTAAAGTGAGAACTTCAGCCTAGATCATCTTTATGATTTCTACCAACTTTAAATCCTACTATTTGTGATTATGAGATTAATGCCTTTGAGTTAAGTATGGCTTTCTCCCTGTGGTCCTCTTTTAAAAATGCAAATACTTATAATAAGTCACTGACATCTCACATAAATTAATTTTAAAATAATTTTTGTGTGATAGAAAAAACATATGAACAGTGACTAATTAAGTAAGAAAAAAGGGCATTAAAAAAGGCAAGTTAGGGCAAGTAGTGACTAACTTTGCCATTTTGACATGCTTTGAGTATATCTTATATATTTCTTCCACTGTTTCATTTTAGATGGAAGCACCAAACTCATAGGTAGATATGATGTACATAAGGAGAATACTATCCAATGTGAGGAAGGATGTGATGTTTATTCTATATTCTTACTATAAAATAGATTCTAAAAGGAAGAAGGAAAGTATTGTCTAGAACAAGAAAGTTAATACAGCTTCTTTATACTGTCGTGGTCAGGCCATATCATTGTGGTCAATCCTGGGCCCCATATTTTAAAAGAAACATTGCAAATTAGAGACCATTCAGAGGATGGATACTCACATGGTCAAAGGACTTAAACATATATCATTAATTGAAGGAACTGGATATTTGGCCTAATGAAGAGAATGCCTGAAGCACAGAGGAAGGGAATATCATAACTATCTTCAAATACTTGAAAGACTAGCATGTGGAAGTTGTATTAGATTGTAACTTCTTAGTCCCAGAAGATTAAAGCAGGAACAGCAGATAGTAGCTGATGCACTTCGATGGAAACAAAACCATCTTAGAACTTAGAATTGTTCAGGGAAATGAAGGCCTTACAGATAATGAGATCATTGGAAGTGTTCTAGGAAGAGTCTGGATGACCACTTGGCAGGCATGCTATTTTAGGAAATTCATACTTAGATCTAGATTGGACTAGATGCCATCCCAGGCTTTTTTTGAACTGTGAGATGCTGTGATTGGGATGAGGAAGAAGATTTTATATATATATATATATATATATATATATATATATATATATATATATATATATATATATATACGACATGTATATATTTATATACATACATATGGAGATAGAGAAAAAGAGAGAGGCAGAGAGTCAGAGACAGAGACAGAGACAGAAAGAGAGAAAGAGAAAAAGGGAGAGACACACAGAGACAGAGCATATCACTTATGTGACCTTGAGCAATTTTTCTGGATTAGATTTTTTTAGGAGAATATATTAGCTAATGTCTTAGGTCCTTTTTATTTCTAAGTTCTATGAACCTGAAATTCCCTCCAGCTCTGAAGTTCTGTGATTCTGTAATTTTCTGAGAGATATCACTAGTGAAATAAATGCAAGACAGTGATTCCTTGAGGTTGGTCTCTTTGCCAGCTCATGTTGTGTTAGCTGTTAGGAGATTCTCAAATCTTTGGGTTAGGGAATGACCTGATCCAGTGTTGATCCTTTGGGGCCCAAATATACATCCAAATTCTAAGTTTCTGACTAAAATGAACAAACAGAAAAAAGAATGATAAGATGGGGAAAATCAATAAGATAACACAACAGTCCTTAGAGGGAAGTTTTTGACAGTTGTATTTTGTGTAAAAACCTTTTGATAACATTCTGATAGAAATTTTGGGAGGTTATGGTGGCTGAGATAGTCTCTAAAACCACTTGGAAATCTTTAGAGGAATACAATACTCATTGTATTTCTGGAAGATTACATTTGTTCATTACAGATAAATCATTTCTTGGGTAAAAGGTGGTTACTTATTTATTTTTAACAGAGATTGAATGTCAATGCTTGTCTGGGTTGATGTAGGAGCTACTCATGCTTCAGTGTGAAGTTAAAGATGATGGATTTAAAGCAGAATATGTCCTCAGAGATCAGCTGATCAAACCTCATTTTACAAATTTGTAAATTAATGACTTACCCAAGACCATGTGAGTAGTATGGAACAGATTTAAGATTTGAACCTGGCTCCTTGGAGCCAATGATGACCTTTGAGGCTTTTTTTCAATTCTAACATTCTATGATATTAGCTAGGAATTCAACTGCTAATAACCTGTAATTTTCTTTTTAATTAAAAATGGTTGTTTTCAAAGCATGCCATAATATTTTGCCAAAGGCAGAATAAATAACAGACCTATCCACAATTTCTATCTAATATGGAACTAAAAATAGTCAAATGAAAATAAAGAAATGAACTACAGCCTTCAGGATAAATTTTTTTTTCTATACTTATAGATATGTCGAGAACCAAAAGGCAATGATTAAGTCATGGCTTATCATTTAAGAATGTTAACTCTGAATCATTCTGATTGAGGTCCACTTTTTCATAGATCTTTCTAACTAATGCTATGAGTTAACTTTATTTCTGATATTTACTATAAAGATGCTTTGTTATATTTGTCTTCCTAATACATTTTGACATTATTGAAGCTCTGCAATGGAGGAAGTAATAGTAGCATGACTAGAAGAAACAAATCTAAACTAGGAATAAGGAGACCTGGGTTTTAATCTTAGCAAACACTGACTGTGGAATCTTTGGCAAATGACTTTCCTTCTCTGGACTGTAGTTTCCTTATTCGTGAAATGAGGAAGTTGGACTAGATGACCTCTAAAGTTTCTTCTAATTCTGTTGTTATACTAACTACTTTACCAGGTAGGAAATATATGCATATTATTCCCATTTTGCAGAGGAGGAAACTGAGCTATCATTGAGGTAAATTACTTTCCTATCATGAAGCTATAAAGTTCTTGAGGCAAGGTTTAATCCCAGGTCTTCTCACATGAAGATCAGCTCTGTTATACCTTGTTGCCTTTATAAGATATTGGTTCTCAGGACCATATTGTTAAAAACAGTGAACGACTAGGACAATTTTATTTTATTTTTCAGAGCAATTAGGTCTGAGGAGAGGCTTTTGATTTGAGTCAATAGAAGGAACAGAGCCAAGAGGGCAGAAAAAAAGGAAAAAAATTGCTAAGCCCTCCCAGTTTCCCCCAAAATAACTGTAAATTGAAACTCAAAGTGAATTCTGGAGTGATGAGATCCACAAAAGACCTGAGTGAAACAACTTTTCCATCCCAAGATAACTTGGACTATAGGACGGGTCTGTCTTACTTGAGTAAAAGGGACAATCCAGTGGGAGGCTCTTTACCATAGCATAGATGAGCAATTTGGCTCCGGGAGGGGGTGGGGGGGAGAGCAGGAACTCCCAGGAGCAGAACTCAATTTTAAAAGTCACAAAATGTTTAAATTCCAGAGAATTATACTTTTAAGTTATTTTTCTTTATAGCTGAGTCAGATATTAATTCAATAAATATTTACTAAGTACTTACAATGTGCAAGGCACTGTGATAAACACACATCATTAAATGCCTGTTAGGTGCAATGTGACATCCATTAGATACAAAGAGGATAAAAAACAGACAGTTCCTGCCTTGAAGAAGATTCTACACATCATGTAATCTGGTTGGCATAATTTCCAATATTCTAATTTTTCTTCTTGGGTTAGTGTAGGCAGGGGGTCTACAGGGAGGAAAACAAGAGGGCTCAGGAAGATTCCAAAGATTCCTTTTTAGCTTACAGTTTACAACTATTTAAGTGCTGTTCTCCTTCATTTCCTTGACCTTAAGTACTCCATATGTATGTATTTTTTTTTTCCCCTTTTGGCTTCCGTTGGACTCATTGCTTTTCAACAATGGTTGATAAGACTTGTTAAATTGTTTGCTCTAAAACAGAAATCTCTTCATCCAAGTGCAGCAGGCAGCATGGTGTAATTGGGCCACAGAAACTAGGAGCTAATCAGGTGTTGACCTTCAATAATCACTCCCTTTGTGTGTAATTCTTCTCTCTATGAAACATGTTAGGACATATCTTTAATCTTTTTCTTACAGATCTTATCAGATATAGTCAGGATTAATAAAGTACCTATTCTGGAACAACTACAGAAACAATATTTCATGAATACAAAGTACAAAGTATTACATACATGTTCCTAAATACAAAGGCATAGTAAGGAAACTAAACAAAGCCCAATTCTTTTTCAATGCAATGATGCTCCTTTAGAACCCTAGTCACAATGTGGACAGGTATGGAAAAGAGGGTCCCTTTACTTGAGAGAAGAAGGGCATAGCACTCAACCTCATACTAGTTATTGTTAGAAATGTAAAGATAGAAATAAAATATTTGTGTGTGATTTTTATTGTTTTATAAGTATTATTATCAATGTTCAACCATTGTTAAAAAGTATATATGTATTATATAAAAACAAACATAAATACATGCATATAATAAAGATGACAATACTCCCCAAAATAATCTATTTATTTAGTGCTATACCAATCAGACTCCCAAGAAACTATTTTAATGACCTAGAAAAAATAACAATAAAATTCATATGAAAGAACAAAAGGTTGAGAATTTCAAAGGAATTAATGAAAAAAAAAATCAAATGAAGGTGGCCCAGCTGTACCTGATCTAAAGCTATATTATAAAGCAGCAGTCACCAAAACCATTTGGTATTGGCTAAGAAATAGACTAGTTGATCAGTGGAATAGGTTAGGTTCACAGGACAAGATAGTGAACAACTGTAGTAATCTAGTATTTGACAAACCCAAAGAGCCCAACTTTTGGGATAAGAATTCATTACTTGACAAAAACAGCTGTGAAAACTGGAAATTAGTATGGCAGAAACATTTAACACCACATACCAAGATAAGATCAAAATGGGTCCATGATTTAGGCATAAAGAACGAGATCATAAATAAATTAGAGGAACATAGGATAGTTTACCTCTCAGACTTGTGGAGGAGGAAGGAATTTGTGTCCAAAGGAGAACTAGAGATCATTATTGATCACAAAATAGAAAATTTTGGAGGCAGCTAAGTGGCACAGTGGATAGAGCATCAGCCTTGGATTCAGGAGGACGCGAGTTCAAATCTGGTCTTAGACACTTAACACTTCCTAGCTGTGTGACCCTGGGCAAGTCACTTAACCCCAGCCTCAGGAAAAACAAACAAACAAAAAAATAGAAAATTTTGATTACATGAAATTAAAAAGCTTTTATTCAAATAAAACTAATGCAAACAAGATTAGAAGGGAAGTAACAAACTGGGAAAATATTTTTACAGTTAAAGGTTCTAATAAAGGCCTCATTTCCAAAATACATAGAAAACTGACTCTAATTTATAAGAAATCAAGCCGTTCTCCAATTGATAAATGGTCAAAGGATATGAACAGACAATTTTCAGATGATGAAATTGAAACTATTTCCACTCATATGAAAGAGTGTTCCAAATCACTGTTGATCAGAGAAATGCAAATTAAGACAACTCTGAGACACCACTACACACCTGTCAGATTGACTAAGATGACAGGAAAAAATAATGATGAATGTTGGAGGGGATGAGGGAAAACTGGGACACTGATGCATTATTGGTGGAGCTGTGAAAGAATCCGATCATTCTGGAGAACAATCTGGAATTATGCCCAAAAAGTTATCAAAATGTGCATACCCTTTGACCCAGCCATACTACTACTGGGCTTATATCCCAAGGAGATACTAAAGAAGGGAAAGGGACCTGTATGTGCCAAAATGTTTGTGGCAGTCCTTTTTGTATTGGCTAGAAACTGGAAAATGAATGGATGTCCATCAATTGGAAAATGGTTGGGTAAATTATGGTATATGAATGTTATGGAATATTATTGTTCTGTAAGAAATGACCAGTAGGATGAAAACAGAGAGGATTGGAGAGACTTACATCAACTGGTGCTGAGTGAAATGAATAGAACCAGGAGATCATTATACACTTCAACAACGATACTGTATGAGGATGTATTCTGATGGAAGTGGATATCTTCACCATAGAGAAGAGCTAATTCAGTTCCAATTGATGGACAGAATCAGCCAAACCCAGAAAAGGAACACTGGGAAATGAGTGTAAACTGATATATGGGACTGCCTGCCACTAGGGGAGGGGGTGGAGGGAAGGAGGGAAAATTTGGAATAGAAGTGAGTGCAAGGGATAATGTTGTAAAAAATTACCCATGCATATGTACTATCAAAAAAAAGTTATAATTATAAAATTAATAAAAAAAATTGTCACAATAAGTAATGACTCATTTTTTTTTTTGTAGTAGGTGCTGACATCCTGAAGAAATGTACCTTGTAAGTAGAATACAAATGACAATCTGAATTGGAAAGGACCTCAAGGTCCTAAATCTAAGCCAAATCAAACCAGAGTCTATGCTATAATATGAAATACAAATGTTCATCTAGTGTCTTCTTGAAGACCTTCAAAGAGAGGGTACTCTTTCATCAGAATCAGTTCATCCAACTTTTGGATAGCTTTAATCAAATCTAAATCTGCCCCCTGCAACTTCTATTCATTGTTCCTAATTATGCCCAAACAGAACAAATACAACTTATTTTCCACATGTTGTAGTTTAATCACATCTGACTCTTCATGACTCCATTTGATTTTCTTAGTATAGGTACTAGAGTATTTTGCCATTTATTTCCTCAATTCATTTTATAGATGAGGAAACTGAGTCAAATACTTGCCCAGAGTAACTGCTAATATATTGTTTAAGGCTGTATTTGAACTCAGATCCTCCTGATTCCAGGCCTGGCACACTAATCACTGTACCACCTACTGACCTATCTTGCATTGACTCCCCCCCATGACAATCATTCATATACTTGAATACCACTTTCATATTGCTGTTAAATTTTCTTTCTAGGCCAAGCACTCCCATTCTTTTGACCAATCCTCATATTATAATTTCTTTAGTCTTTCCTCACTATCTTCTGAACATGATTTTGCTTGTCCTTATCTTTCTTTAAATTTCTGATCAGAACTTAACCCAGTACTTCAGGAGTGGTCCGACCAAGATAAAGCACAGAACTATTCTCTCCTAATTCTGGATAATATGTCTCTCTCAATGAAACCTAGAGTCTTACTAGATTTTTTTGGCTACATCATAATGTTGATTCATATTGAGTTTGTAGTCCATTCAAACACAGAGATTTTTTATTTATTGTATCAGCTATCCTATTTCATTACATACTTCTCACATCCTGGAATAATGAAATCATTTTTTTTTTTGCATTCAAGTATAGATCTCTAATTCTGTTTTATCTTAGCCCACAAGCATCCTACTTACTTTGCCAAACAGAGGGTGAACATTGCCAAAGACAGCAGCACTGTAGAATATAAATCTATTTGCAAAATCTTAAAAAGAAGTGTGATGGGCAATTAGGAATAATATTGTTTCATAAAGCAGAGAGAAACAATGGTGGGTAAGATTGTTTATGTCAAAGACTTTGAAGGATGAAAATGGAAGAGATAGTATAAACAGAAGGAAAATGGCAATTGTTTTCTCCACAAATACAATGAAACCACCATTGTTGGACTACTATCATTGTCTCAGTTGTTCTCATAGAAAAGAAACAAACAGTAAAACAACAACAACAACAACAAAGTTGGAAGTGCAGCAACAAGGTTTGATCAAGTACATAAGGAATACATTTTGTACTAGGAAAGATGCACTTATAGGGATTTTAAGGGTATGATATCCAAATTTTCCACTGAAGCAAATTATAATGGCTATTGCTCATGGTGGCTACCATTGTTCACATCATTTTCCCTCTTTCCACAAGGAAGTCACCATCTGCTTCAGCATTTTCCTTTCTTCCCCAAGTCCTACCCTTATACAAGGAGAGTTCAATATTGATACTGAAGTTTTCTTTAATTTCTTAACTTTCTAATTCTTTAACTTTCTTAAATCTCATACCCTTCTTCTTCACTCCATTCAGTCATGGAAAGCAATGGTTACACATTTGATTTCATTATTATCTACAAGTGTTCCACTTCTTTAATCAGAAACTAATATTTTTTATTGACAATAATCTATCATTATCTCTCTCTCTCTCTCTAGGCTTCAAAATTCCTCAACTTATTCATATTAACTTCCTCAATCAATGGAACATTCAAGGGCTTTAGTCTTATTTTGACATCACTTTCCTACCTTTTCAATATTGACCCTATTGTTAGCCATTTTCACTCTACGCTATTTTTAGGAAGTCTTTTTATATCTATCTAATTGATTTCTATACTCTCTTAGAAACATCTCTTCCTTCCTCATATCTTCTATATTTCCTTTTCCCCCTATCATTTTAGTTGAATCCTTGTCTGTTATGCTACATATATAAAATCTCAAAACACCAATGTTGTAACAGATTACAAAGGGGATGTCTCATAGACATCGTAACCTCCACATGTCCAAAAATGGACTCATTATTTTCTCCTCCAAATCCTTTCCATTTCTAAACATTTACAATTTTTGTTAACATTATCATCATTCTTCAAAATTCACAAGGCCATATCCTTAACATTTTCCTTGACTCCTTATACTTTCATAATCTGTATTTAATCAGTTGTTAAACTTGACATTTCTATTACCACGACATATCTCATATCTGGTCCTTTTCTACCATTCACACAGCTCTCACTTCAGTTTGAGTCCTCATGACCTTTTGCTTGGATTATTGCAACAGTTTCAATCATTTCCAAAGCTGTTTTCTTTAAGTGCATATCTGACCATGTTATCTTCCTGCTCAATCAACACTAATGATTTCCTATTGTCCATAGGACCAAATACAAAATCTGTTCAGCTTTTAAAGCCCTTCACAATCCACATCCAAACTATCCTTCCAAATTCATTGGAAAACTATGCTTTGTGATCCACAAAAACTGGACATCTCCTTGTTCTTTACATATAATCCTTCATCTCCTATCATGTACCTTTGAGCCATCCAATCCTATTTGGAGTATATAACTTTCTCATATCCATCTTGTAGACTCTTTTCTTCCTCTAATATGTAGGTCAAATACTGTCTTTTGCATTAGGTCTGTCCTCATAGTACCTTCCAACAAAGAGTTCACTCCCCAACTACCATGTATGTAATTTTTGTATTTATCTGTATTCTCATATCTTTATTCTGAATATGCCAATATACTTATATATATTTGTACATTAGTCCCTATTAGTGTGTAACTTCCTTATGAGTAGGAATCATTTCAATCATTTTATTTGCATCCACAGGACTTAGAACAATGTCACACTGTAGGTACTTAATGTTTGTTGTTGAATGAGGGAAAGGTACTAAAGGTTTGGAAAATTTTGGAATTTACAAATATCGAAAAAAAGTGAAGTAAAGAATATCAATAACTATTGACCAAATGGCTACTTTCCCACTTATACAAATCTTTAGAAGAGTCATCTGTACATGAATTAAGAGCATCATCAGTGAAGGTATTAGTAGTAGACAAGCAGATTTTTGATAATGATATTCAGCAATAAATCATATCTTTACCATTTTATCATCTCTGAAAAATACATAGATTATAATATATTGCATGTTAGTTATTATTTGTTAGTTATGAAAAATATTCAATGACATAGAAAAGAATTTTGCCTTAAAAAGCTCTTTTATAACAATATGTCTCCCTTCTATACATCATAATGATTTAAGATTTCTTTAAGATTTAAAATAGAAGATATTACAACAAAATAATCATGTTCAATGATCCTGTCATAATGAACTTCAGGCAGGTAGGTGTCACAACAAACAAAATCAATAGACTACCAGGCCTGGAATCAGAAAAACTTATCTTCCTGAATTCAAATTTGGCCTCAGACTAACTAGTTATATAACTGTGAGCAAGTCATTGAACCCTATTTGCCTCAGTTCCTTCATCTATAAAATGAGCTGAAGAAGGAAATGACTAACTACTACAATATCTTTGCCAAGAAAACCCGAAATAGAGTCACAAAGAGTCAGACATGACTGGAAAACAACAGAACAACAATAAAACAACAAAAGCATAAAGTTGGGCAAAATATGCTTATCAAAAGTATATGCTACTGGAATGGAAGAGATCCTTCATTCACAGAGTCCAGATACCAAAAAATATTTCCAATGGTCACTGCTTCTCTTTTTTAGATATTCTTAAATGGTCTCTTTAGAATTTTCTAGAATTTTGTTGTGAATAAATGCTGAGATCACTCCTCTATGGTTTGAAATATTCTTCTTTTCTCTCTTTTGAAAAATTGGTATACTGAGCAGGATGATTTCAGAAAGGCCTGGAGAGACTTACATGAACTGATGCTTAGTGAAATGAGCAGGACCAGGAGATCATTATATACTTCAACAACAATACTATATGATGATCAATTCTAATGAATGTGGCTGTCTTCAACAATTTGATGAACCAAATCAGTTCATTTGTTCAATAATGAAGAGAACCAGCTATACCCAGTGAAAGAACTATGGGAAATGAGTAAGAACCACAATATAGCATTTCCACTCCCTCTGTTTTTGTCCACCTGCATTTTTGATTTCCTTCTCAGGTTATTTTTACTTCACTTCTAAGTCTGATTTTTCTTGTGCAGCAAAATAACTGTTTGGACATGTGTGTGTGTGTGTGTGTGTGTGTGTGTGTGTGTGTGTGTGTATGTATGTATGTATATGTATATATATATATATATATATATATATATATATACTGTTTTAATAGATATGTTCAAAATATGAAACTCACTTGGCTCATCAATGAAGTCTAACATTCTCTATTGCTAATGACATTTTTATCTATCCCTCAGTTCTACCCCCAACTCAACCATTTATGACATTTACAATACCAAAATACAATAGGGTTTATAACTAGAAACAATTATAAGAATAGGTTTTATACATCAAAGAAACAGTTGCAAAGAGAAGAATTGAGAGGTTTAATGTTACATAGAGCAGCCAGGTAGCACAGTATATACAGTGGGAGGCCCGGAATGTGGAAGACTCATTTATGAGTTCAAATCTAGCCTCAAACACTTATTAGTTCTGTGATCCTGGCAAGTTTCCTGCTTCAGTTTTCTTATCTGTAAAATGATTTGGAGAAAAAATGGCAAATCACTTCCAAAAAAACCTCAAATAGGGTCATGAAGAGTCTGACATGACCAAATAGCAACAATTACACAGAAGAGTAAAGAGGATTGTAGGGACTGAATGTGGATCACAACATAGTATTTTCACTTTTTTTTGTCGTTAGTTTGCTTTTTGTTTTCTTTCTCATTTTTTTTCCTTTTTGATCTCATTTTACTTGTGCAGCAAGATAAATATAGAAATATATATAGAAAAAAAAGAAAGAAAAATTGGTATAGCATTGCAATCATTCTTGTCTTTAAGATCTTTTCCAAGAATCCAGACAGTGACTCAAAACTCAAGCCACCATCTCTTTCACTTCTCTAGGAAGTACTTTGCCCAACTCTATTAACTAAACTCATGAGACTGGGTTGACACTGTCTGATTGTCTACTGTCTTATATTGATGTTCCTGGTTACCATTTTTGTTTAATAGTTTCCTGTCCAGAGCTGATTCTACTTAAAAGAGAAAATAAAAGCAAAACATGAGTTGAATAATTCGGCCTTTTCACTGTTGACTGCTATCATTATCTCATCTACCCACTCTAAAAAGTAGTTACATATCTTCTTTGCTCCTTTTTTCTCTTCAACATAACCCCCACTAAAAAAAAAAAAAAAAAATCCAATGATCCTTTTTAATTGTTGTCCTTAACAGATAATGCCAACTTTAGTTTGATCTAGTAGTTAACTTTCTTGTTACAATTCTTATTGGACCATAAAATTATTTTCTATTTATTCTCAAATTATTTATCCATGCTTCTGAATTCTGCATATCTTTTAAAAATCTTACTTTGTCAATGACTTTTCCATGCATCTCTTTAGGCAGGTCCCTCCCTTTTTTTCCTCCTCATCTAAATAATTTCTTCTTGTATCTAGAATTTGTCATCCTTTATCGGCCATTTCTTCTTGCAAAATATCTGTCCATTGTATCCTCACTATTATTTAGTAACTTTTTGAAATTTGCTTTTCCCAAATCTAGGGTGCACTTTCCTCTTCTGTATCACAAAACTTAAGATGGAATTGGCCTTTGTCCCTAAAGTTCCTCTCATTTCTATGTCAGCAATTAGTTTCTCTTGGATCAGAATCAAGTCCAGAAGAGCATATTGCTTCTTTGGCTTTCATTAAAGCCACTCACAAATATTTCACTACAAGCTCTCATGATAGATTAATCATTTGTTTTCCAATCACTTCATCTAATTCTCTTTCTATCTGAATTGTTTGTTGTATATCCCCACAACAATTCTGTTTCTAATTCTTTGTCTGCTAGCTCTCATTCAAATGCTCTTCACCATATTTTTCTTCTAAGGTCCTTGGTTTTCCTCAAATGACCATATATTCATTAGCATCATTTATATTATTTTATCTCAACTACATTTTAAAATAATTATATATACATATAATATATATATATATATATATATATGTATATTTAATTTTGAGTTCCAGATTCTCTCTCTCTCCCCTCCTAACTCTTCTTAAGAAGGAAAGCAATTTGGTATAAATTATACATATGCAATCATGAAAAACTTATTTACATTATGTATTCATTTTAAAGGAAATATTCTAAAATACAATGTTATTCCACTTCCTCTTAATCTATTTTATTGCTTTAAAACAAGGTATATTAATATAGAATGGAATTCTAATAATATGATTATATCTTTCCAATAGGATTCCTAATTAACCCTCAGTTGATTATTATTAATTAGCTAATTATATGTTATATATATAATTATGCTAATGAGTATAAATAATAACTAATATGAAGCAGTTAGATGGCAAAGTGAATAAAATATTGGTTCAGATACTTACTGGCTGTGTGACTATGGACAAATCATTCATTTCCAGTTTGCTTTAAGATAAAAGACCCTCCTGGATCACTGATTTGTTGTGACAGAGGGGTTTGCATAACTCATTGATACTATGAACTATACTATTCAGGGTTAGCTAAAATGGACAGATTATAGAGGAGAATTCTGACAGAAAGCTATCTACTGGATCAGGAAATAGCAAATCACTTCAGTATCTTTGCCAAGAAATCTTATATGAAAAAAAAATCCATTGGGACATGAAGAATCAGACATGACTGAATGACTGAACAACAATAACTAACATAATATTATTATATTAAGATAACTAATATTAATAATAGCTTAATTTATTTATTTAATGCCCTAAGATTTTCAAAGTACTTTACAAATACTATCTTATTTAATTATCCTAGCAATCCTGGGAGGTAGGTGATATTATTATCCCCATTTTAGAGATGAGGAAATTGGGTCAGGCAGTATGTATATTTAGATATCTGAGTTCATGTTTTTAATTCCTTGGTTTTCTCCTTCTATGCTGTCTTTTCTGAATTATCAACACTTTCTTATGTGATTCTCTGTCTTTATATACACTTATCAAATCCAAGTAAACAACTTTCTCCATCTCCACTTTTCTTTAAGAGACTTCTTTATTAGATTTCTAAGACATCAAACAAATATATTTTTATGGACTCCTTTTAGGCATGTTGCATTTCCCAATGAGCCTTGTACATTTATTTAAATGGTCCAGAAATTCACATTCTGTACTCAGATGTCATTTTCTTACCTGTTCACTTCCCTGATTTTCTTGCCTTTTATTGTCTGTTGTTACTAATTCATGTTCTATGTGGCTAGCAAAGTAATGTTCCTAAAATGGTGAATGAGCCACATTCCTTGCTCAAGATATTTCAAAGGTTCCCTATTACCTACAATGTCAAATAAAAACTTTGTCATTTGGAGTCCTTTACAATCTGACTCCAGCCTACCTTTTTCAGTCATATTACACATTATTTATTCTTTTTTTCTCATTCCGTGTTCTTGCCATATTCACCTACTTGCTGTTCTGTGTGATATTTTATCTTCTATTTCTGTGCCTTTGCATAGAATTCATGTCCTGAACTTTTTCATTCTACACTATCTCTAGAAACTTCAAAATAGCCTTATGCACTCCCCCAATTTTTTTTGTTTATTTTGCATTTTTTTGTACTCTTTGAGGAGAAGGATTGTTTCTTTCTTTCTTTCTTTCTTTGTCTTTAGATTCTCAGCACACCTTCAACTTAGTAGATTCTTAATAAATGTTTATTAATTGATTGCTTTCAAAATTTTCCCTTCTCTTCTGAACACCTAACTTCAATAGGCAGTAATTATAAAAACATCACCTGTGCCCTGAAGTCCTTTAGATATATTTTTCTTTTGCCCAGTAAAATACTTTCTAATTCTTGATGCTGTTATCATCTGCCTCAACATGAAACAACAGAAATGTTTAAAAGTCATCCTTTACAATTCTTATAATATCATGCAGATGGTACTTATAAATGATTATCATTGTATATTAGAGCAGAATAATATAATAATAATTGTAACAATAATATAATATAATAACAATAATTATAATTGTAATCATTTGTACAGAGCTTTAAGGTTTGCAAATCCTCTTTATCTGTTATTTCATTTTATCCTCAAATTTGATATTCCTCATTTGATCCCTGTGAGGTAGGTGCCATTGATATAGCTCCAAACCAGTACTTTTTCTACTGCCTAGCAGCCACGCAAAACCCTATAAATGATTTCTTTCAGTGATAGTACAGGTCCCACACGCTTTAGAGGAAAAGCATCTAAGAGATTATATATCTATCTCCTTTATCTACTTTTCTATCATTTACCTATCATTTTTAGAAGGGCAGAGATAGACAAGAGACTGAAAAGGAGAGACAGAAAGAAACAGAAAGACACACAGAGAAGAATCAAAAAAGATAGAAGAGAGAAGAGAAGGAGAGAAAGATATGGCACAGTAAGAGAAATAAAGTGAGAGGGGGAGAGAAAGCAAAAAAAAAAAAAGGGAAGAGACAGATAGATATAAACAGAGACAGACCAGGGGAAGGAGGGAGAGAGAGAGAGAGTAGGAAGGAGGGAGAGAGGGAGAGAAAAGAAAAAGAAGAGAAAGAGGAGAGGAAAGGAAAGGAATGGAGGGAGAGAGATCTCAAAACCCTTTCTTCATTATGTCACATTATTCTACTTTCTAGCTTCTTGGCACAGAATTCTAGTCTGTGTCTGGGTGACATTCTTTTTTTCTGTTTCCTTCTTGAGACATTTCTATAAGCCCTTTTAAGGAACTCTTTATATCTGAATGAATTATAGAATAGAAATGTATTTTTCCAGCTTCTTCACTTTTTCTTCCTGGTCAGAGAGTAACTTGCATTTTGAATGTAAATAGATATTACATGATATACAGGGAGAAACAAAACCATAACCTATTCTCTCCAAAGCCCAGCCAAATGATCCTTGCTCTCCATTTTAAGTGGATAATTGAAGTTTCAAAGTAAGTTGTCCTGTGGTTACTCTTGTGGCAAATGATTTGCAAGATGTGAAACTAGATATGGGGCTATAATGTTATCCATCCACTTTACTGCTCATCTACAGGTAGCACACTCTAGCACCCTGGACTCTAGCTCTCTGTGTCTGCTTTTGGGGAACAAGGTTTAATGTATGTAGCAAACAACAGCAAGCAAGATACAACAATACAAACAATGTAAAACTAATAATGCAAGCTGAAATCCAATTGTTTAATGAACTAAACCCACCTCAATGCATCTTGCCATTTAAAATCTTTTCTCAAATTTCCAGAACTCTAGACTTTGACTGCTTACTTTCTTGCAGGACCGGTCTAAATTTTGTTCTTTCTATAGATCTGAGGGCAGTGAAAAAGTACAGCCTGTATGGACATCAGAATATCTATTTTGACACTGCTTTGCTGAAAAATGAATTTGACTATTTTGGGAGAGACAGAATCAGAAAAAAAAAATAGAGTGGGAAAAAGCAGACTGAAGATCTGGGCTTGATTTCTCATTTCTGACAGTTAATAGCTCATTGTATGAGTGTCACAGTTTCTCTTACCCTTTTTGCTTTTCTGTAAAATAGAAACAACATTTGCATACCTTGACACATGATATTTATACACATGAAATACATTTAATATTATTTGTAATACATTTAATAGATAGAAATGTAAAAATAAACATAAGCAGTCCTATCACTTCAGAGAGTCACATGAAAGGAGCCTCCATTCCCTTCCATATTTGTTTATTTTTCAATTAGCAAATAAAAGGGAGCTATATCTGATACTTCTGCTTAAGGGAGGGGCCTAGATTGTAATTTATTCATAACAAAAGAACATTAATATCCTGTACTTGGTATATTAAGGTAATTAATTCTAGTAGTTTATGAATTTTGAGAATTTCAGATCTCAAATTGGGCTAGATCCTATCCTTTGTTTTCTGGAATCTTCCTTTTCATTCTGTCTTTTCCTTTACCCTCCTACCTATACCTTAGCACTCCAGTGTTCTCTGTGCCTTTAGCCCTACTCACTCAGGCTTTGTAGGTCCATCCCCACCCCACCCACTTCTGGTATGCCAATAGATTTGACTTGACATGAAGGTCAGATATGAAAAACAATCTTGTCTCTAGTTGTATGCCATGCTTCTAATAGATTTGCCATTTGCCTGCCTTTGTCTTAAAAAGTCCCATTCTTTCCAATTCATTCTCTGGCTACAGAACTTATCCAACACATGGACAAGCAAAACCAAATCAAGTATTCACTAATTCTAAGATTCCAGAAAGACTTTGTCCTGCTGCCTGCCTTTTATTGTTTTCTTTGGAGGGTTCTTATAATATATTGATATATGTTGGTATCTCTTTCCTTTTTAATCCTTTCTTCCTCGGTCACTCTATCTATACAGATGCTGTTAACATGTCCACCAATGACTTCTAGATTAATAAACCATTGTCTAGTAGTATTGTTTAGTGCATAGATCTTCTACCTTACTAGGACAAGTATGTTTCTGGTTAGATGCTCTGCAATCAGTCTAATTCATATGGGGGCCATTCAAGGTGTCCTGCTTCCTAATTTTAACATATTCAGTTTGACTTAATTTTATTTACTGAATTTTGACCAATGATCATTTTGACACGTTTCATTTTCATCTTTGAACTTGCTGTTTTAAGGCTATAATTTTGCTGGCCTTTGTACTCATTCAACTTTGCCTTACCTAAATCCAATTCATGCATAAGTCAAGTCATCACTCCATTATATTATTGGTCTCTTCAAAAGTGAAGGACAGCTTTCAACAATAACACAAGAAAACTGCTCAGATTTTTTAAAAGACATCTTAATGACCTTTGATATTGTTGAAAGTGAGGAATTTTTGTCAATTCAGTTGATTCTAAGACTTCATAGATTAATTTAAAAGTAGTTTCATCCTAGATCATGGAGATTTCAAACATGACAGTGTGGATCCCTCCATTATGAGCATTTTCTCTTTGGAATCTCTAAGTCTGAATTCTATTTAGTCACTGATGGAATAGCTTCAATAGGAGATATATATTGTGATTTTCATTGTATGGAAATGAAACTAATGATGGGTATAAGTTTAGGAGATGGTTTTCAAAGGAGTGAAAAAAATATTCTATCCATATTCTCTAACTTACAGTACTGACCAATACCATGTATTTGCCCATGAGACGTCACCAATATCTTATGGCCAACAAACTGATTTAATATTGAATTCATTTTCTCTAGAATTAGAAGATCTTTGTTCAAATCCTTTTTCCTTTTGCCACCTATTAACTATATAATTTTCTGCAAATAACTCAAATTATCTGGACCTCAGTTTTCTCATTTATAAAATGAGGAAATATATACCAGCATTAGATGGAGTATGAGGTGCAGCTCAACATCTACAGTCTTATGTTCTGGACAAATACATGATGCGATTGGGGTATATGCCAAGAAAACATACCTGCAGCAGTGCTTAACCTGAAGTCTTTCTTGCCAACTGTATTTCAATATAATTGTTTCCCTTTGTCATTTAATGCATTATATTTTATGCATTTAAATATTATTCTTAGGAGGAGTTCATAGACTTTCACTAGACTTTCAAAAGGATAGATGAAGCAAAAAAGGTTAAGAACTCTTTACTTAGAATTTCTAGTTAATCACAACAGAAGCATGAGTAATTAAGGGAATGTGCCACCAAAAGAATTTATATGCTCATGTGTTGTGTCTAGAGCAAGGAAAGTGATACTTTCTCTGTACTCTGCCTTAGATCACATAGGAAAAAAGTGTCTATTTGCAGGTGTCACATTTAAGAAAAGTCATGGAGAAACTGAAATGTGTCTAGAAGAAGAAAATTAAGAAGATGCTAGAATTCTGCCATATTAATGCAGTTTTTATTAAATAGGAATGTTTATCCTGAATTTTTATTTTGGGAGAAGTAACCATATACTCTGTATCCCTTGTGCTTAGTGTAGTGCTCGGTGATTAATAAATGCTTCTTGAGTAGAGAAAGAACTTTGATTGGACTTAGAGCTCTAGGACTTACTAACCATTCTGTAACTCCTATGAACCTCAGTTTCTTCATCTTCAAAAATGGGCTAACCATTTGGATTACCTTACTTCAAAGAGTCATGGGATCATACATAGATCTAGTGCTGGAAGAGATCTCATTATCTCATTGTGAGACTCAGTTAAAAAAAAATAAATCTCAAAAATGATTAACAAATGTTAAGATTCTATGTATTCAGTTTTTATTATTAAGAACCAATATAGTATAGTTAAAAAGAGAGTTGGACTTAGGAGCAAGAGTTCTGGCTTCAAATCCCCAGCTCTGATACATACTAGGTATATAACCATGGATATATTTAGGGGTGTGCTAGTTCAGCTTGAACCAGTTTGCAAGTATCAATTATTAGATTTTTCAGTTTGAGTACTTATTTCTTGAAAATCAGAAAATGTTGCAAATCAGGTTTTGATTTGTTTTCTTAATTGTTTAGATTTAAGAAAGTGATAGAAAAATGTTAATGGTGTAAATTAGACTCAAAACTAACACATTTTTCTTTTTTTCTGAAAAGCCAGTTAATAAACATTTATGAGCATATATCTAGATATACTAATCATTTAACTTCTTTGAATATCAATTTTCTCATCTGTAAATCAGGACAATCATACTTGTATCATCTATGTACAGGACTGTTTATAAGGAAAGTATTTTGAAAACCTTTAAATGCTACATGAATGTAATTTATCATACAAAAGAAAATATTTAGGGAATAATTAGTATCTTTCCTCCAATATTTGAAGAATTATCATATGGAAAGGGACTAAACTGTTCTGTTTGAACCCAGACTTTAGAAGGAGGAACAATAAGTGGAAATTACACATAAGAAGATTTGTTTAAACAGAGGCTGGAAAACCATTTGTCAAGTATAATATTTATTATTTAGTTGTTTTTAGTAATGTCTAACTCTTGGTGACACTTTGTGGGGTTTTCTTGGCAACAATATTTAAGTGGTTCATCAATTTTTTCACTAGTTCATTTTACAGATGAGGGAGCTAAAGGAAACAGAATTAAGTGACTTGTGTGAAGTCACATAGATTGTATGTGTTTGAATCTGTAAACTCAGGTCTTCCTGAATCTAGGTTTAGACCTTTGTCTACTGCATAACTTCGCTACTCTAAGTATATTGTAAAAGAATTAAAGTATTTCCATGGGCTTAGACTTGTTAATCTCTGAAATCCTGTATGGTTCAGATAATCTGTGATTCCTAAGGGCTCCTGGGTTCCATGAATCTTTTTAACAAAGTCGGAAAACAGTTTAAACAGCTCAATAAGAGACATTTTGTGTGTGTGTGGGGGGGGGGGAGTTGTACTCATTATCATTTTAGTGGTTTTTCATGATGCAGCATATGATGGAGATGACTTTGGATTGGTTAGCTGGTTATAATCAAGTACATGACTTCATGTCTTCTTTTTATTTGACTTAATGGTAACTTAGTGTTAAGTATCTTTATGTGTTGTGAAATCACAATTTTATATAAAATTGGACTGACCAATAGAAAAGAGGAGAGAGAATTTTTTTTAATCTCATAGGCTTGTCTGTGCTTCATAGCCAAGTTTCATTACATGGAATTTTCGCAGTCCTTAGAACAGCATTATATATATAGAAAATCTATATCTATAAATTCTTCCCAGTGCTTTGACATCATGGAAATTTTAACTTTTTCACTGAAAAGAAAAAGCCATTATTATCATTATCATCATCACTGCTAGCACTTATATAATGCTTTAAGATTTGTAAAATACTTTACAAATATATTATGCTCTTTCAAAAACCCTAAGAAATAGGTGCAATAATTATCCTAATTTTTTTAGGAGGAGAAAACTGGGGCTGACAGCAGTTAAATGACTTGTCCAGGGTCACACAGCTAGTAAATGTATAAGGCAAGTTTTCAACTCAGGCCTTTTTGACTCCAAGTCAGTACTTAGTTCATTATACTACCACATAAAATTCCAGAAATTATCCTTTTTAGAGATGGTCAAGTACCCATAGAGACAAAACATCTCTGAGAGATATCTATCTATATTTATCTTTAATATGAAGAGACAGAGAAAAGGGAAAGAGGGGAGGGGAAGGGAAGAGAGAAAGAGAGAGACAGACAGATAGACAAAGACAGAGACAGACAGAGAAACATCAACAGAGAGACAGAGAGAGACAGAGACAAGGTAGTGTTGAAGAAAAATTTCCATTGTCTTATATCATGAAATAGACTGTTTAAACAACAGCCAGAATGCTGAGGAAGAAATTGGGAATCAGAGTTCTCTATGTCACTGATTCAATGGATTAGAAATTTCCTTTTGTGTCTAGTAGCATTCTTGTAATGAAGATACAGAAGGGAGAAAAAAAAAAAAAAAAAAAAACCAAAAATCTCTTTATACTTCCTCTTCTTCTAGTATGAAATATGCTAATAATCCAGCAATAATTCTAAATAAAAGAGATTCCATTGTAATACTTTTTTGTGGTCTTGGGAACTGCTAAATTAACACATGATTTCTTCCAAAATTCTCATTTCCAATATTTAGAAGTTTTCTTTTGTTGAATTTCAGCTCCTATTATATATAGGCACTAAGATTCCAGATCTGAGATACCAAAATAATCATGTGCTGCCAAGTAATCTCATTAGCCCAAAGTTTAGGTTTCAGGAATAATATTTTCTGAAGTCAATCTCCCATGCTCCTGCTATTTCAGATACATGATAACATTCCATATTTTCATTGGAGAATGGGGATAGACAGACAATCATCTTTTAGAACAACTGGCACATTGTGAGGTTGCTTTACTTCCCTTCACAAAATACAAATCTGGCAAATTGACAAAGGCAATAAAAAGCTCTAGTCACAGAATCTAATGAGCTTAGCAGAGACAAATGGAACTTTATTCACTACTTCTTGACTTGATTTTTAAAACCTCTGTATAGGATTCTCAAATATTTTCTCATCAGCGTGTGTTATTACAAGCCTTTGTGATCTATATATCATATATTCAATACATATATAACAACTACAGATACTACATAGATAAAAACTATCAGCAAGATTTAAATTTGGATCATATTTATTTTTTTAAGTGTCAGCCATAATCATTTGATGATTTAAATCAATGGCTCAATAGTTCATTATGGTCATTACTACCTATCACTGAGAGATAATATATCTGAATTTCAGAAGTGTGTTTGAGTTGAATAAAATTTTTCATATGAAGAATGTCATAATCAAGGCATATTGTATAAATATCTAATAAAAACTCTTCTTTCTAATGTAAACATTAACAGAACTCTATTAAATAAATGGTAATTAATTATCCTTATTTGTTAGACATTTTTCTTATTTGATTTTTGGATATCATTTATATCTAAAAATAATAATGCATATTACATTTATATATCACTTTAAAATTTTCAAAATATTTTCTTAACCTGTCTCTCCATCTACTACTCACAACAGCATTGGGAGATAGGTGGGACAGTTATCATTAACCCCATTTTAAAGATAAGTAAATTGAGATAGAAGTTAAATGGTTTACCTGAATTCACAGAGCTTGTTAATAAGGAATCCAAAGCCACAACCCAGGTCTCTAACCACTGGCATCCTCTCCCCTCCATATGATCACCTAGTGTGCTAACTTTCTTCAGTTCATAAAGTATTATTTGGGATTGGTAATATATTTTGGGGAGTGGGAAAGACTAGGTTTAGGAAAGAGTTTCATCCATTTCCAATACTTTTATTTAATTTACGCTCAGGATGTGGTTTATTAAATAAATTGAACCAAACAATGAAAAATCCATAACTTTTGTTTTTAACTTAAAGAAATAATTAGTAGAAAGAACATAGGAAAGATTAAGAGTTGAAAAGGGTCTTAAAAGACACCTAGCCCAAATTTTTATTTTAATAACAATAGCTAGTATTTATATAATACTTTATAATATTACCTCATTTCCTACTCACAACAACCCTATAAGATAGATACTGTTTCTGTCCCCATTTTAGAGTTGAGGAAACTGAGGCAGGCAGAGGGTCAGTGACTTACTTAGGGCTATACAATTATAAAGTGTCTGAGACAGGACTTGAACTTAGGTCTTCCAAACTCCAGGTCCAGAATTCTACAAATAAAGAAACTAGCCCAGAGAAACAAAATGACTTGTACAAGATTGTACAGTCATAGAACTATAATTCAAACTCTTCATCTCCATATCTAGTGGTTTTTAGACATTAATTAGATGCAGTTTGTAAGAGTGATTCTGTCCCTAACTACCTCTGTGACTTTGGACAAATCATTGGATTTCAATTTTCTCATCTTCTAAGTGGGGATTGTTACTAGGTTATCCAAAACAGTTTCTTTGTCCTTTTTTGTTCAATTTAGTTGTGTTCACAAGATCCCTTTGGAAGTCAGATGAATCCTATGGACTTCTTTTTAGAATGATATTTTTAAATGCATAAATAAAAATATATAAAATTGCAACAGAAGCCAATTATGCTGAAATATAGCAATTGAAAAATATTTTAAATAATTTATTTTAAGTAACATTTTTGCTATAAATAATTGTTATATATATTCATATTTTAAATGATTATTTTAGACAAATTTATTATATATCCTTAAAATATATTATTTTAATTATAATTTTAAATATATAATAGTATTTTTTAAAAACAAGCTTGCAACTCTCAGGTTAGGAACCCCAGATCTAGAAGCTCCTTTTAGATTTCAAGTTCTATAAAATGCTATATACTGGTCTAATATCACTATTTACTATTATTTAATATTTTGAATGTGCTCCTAATAAATAGTTTTGTTCTGAGGTCCAAGAAACAGTCCACCTAAGATGAAAAAACTCATTACTGTAAGGTTAGTCAATAAGTTATAAATTATTTGGTCATGGCAATTAATGAAATAAATTGGCTCATTCTCATGTAGCTTCTTTCCACTTCTGCATTAATGATGGTAAAGTGGTAGAAAAGGGACAAAGGGAGCTAAGATTCACAATGTTTTGTTTTTTTTTAAAAAAAACCCTCTATAAATGTTATTTTTTTTTTCATAGTTAATCTGATTTTGAAGCTTTTGTCCAATGATCAATGAACTAACATGTTATTGAAGGAATGGAACCATATCAATATTGATATCCACATGATGACAAAAGACAAAAGTAAATTGTGGCTAAATGGAAGGAAGGCTTACAAAGAGGCAAACAAAGGAGTTGGCTGCGAGCTTCCATTGAATACCCTGAGGCAATAGAAACTTAATTTCATCAAGCACAAGAGTTCATGAAGAGCTTAAGTTAATTGAATAAAGAGAAGTTACCCCATATGTATCAAGAATGAATTTTCTCCACATCTCCACATAAATGGTTGCCACAGGGAAAGGATGGTGAAAAATATGTTGAAAAATTATACTTTGGGTTTGAGAAGAAAAAAGAAAAAAGGTTTATAGGTGACTTGGAAGACTCATAAATTCTATATGATTGCTTTTTACCATGAGAAATTAAAAAAACATTGAATATGGCAGCCATCAAACAATCTCATAAAAAATGATATTGACTATCTTGACAAGAAATGACAAATTATTGGTATCAGAATAAGCTCTTTATGTGAAGTCAGACCGTAAACTAATTAAAATGGGCAACATTAGCATCAAATTGGAAGACTAAAAATGAGAGTAAATTTGTTCTTCCAAATTCTCCAGTCTGTTGATTGTGTTGTACTTAGTTTGTGAAGTACTAGAACATCACAAGGTCTCACTGAAATTTTTCATTTTCATAAAACATCACCAATCAGGACATAATCCAAATAGGAAAAACTAAATGAATCAAAAATGTACATTGTCCAAATTATGGATATGCAGTTGGAAGGCTAATCCAAGTATTAAAAAACAGATCAGGTGCTAAGGGAACATATTAAATTTAGATGACACATAGTACCTCTACATACAAACTGCCTGCTTAGCTCAGTGGATAGAGAGCTGGGCCTACAGTCAGAAAGACCTAAGCTTAAATCTGGCCTCAGACACTCACTAGCAAGTTTGCCTTAGTCCATTGGAGAAGGAAATGGCAAAGCACTCCATTATCTTTACCAACAAAATCTATGCTCAGCTATGGTCCACAGGGTCATGAAGAGTTGGACACAATTGAATGAACAACAACCTATACGTAGTATAGTACAACAGAGATCTCAATTTCCTCATTTTTAAAATTAGTTCTTATTTCATTGTATTGTGGATGCATTTCATAGACTTTTTTTGTGAGGAAAAGCTACTTTGTATTCCCCTAGTGTCTTGAGATCACTGGATAGCAGGAGTGATGTTGCTGTGAGTAAATCTCATGAGAAAGTGACAGTATCACTGTTACTTGTGGTCCTTTGCCTCAGGGAACCTCAGCAAACAGGCTATGGTAGAAAGTTGAATATGGCAGCAACCAGTGATAGAACCTGACCACACAAGGCTTCAGAATCTACTGGTAGTGCCAAGCTAGAGGCTGTAGATCTCTAATTGAAAATTCTGAGAAAGTGAACTGAGTCTATCTTGAAACTTTCAACTCTAAACTTCCATGACTTTCATGATGTCCTTTCTAAGCAGATGTCCCCAATATCTGCTTACTGTTTGCCATCTTCTCCTTTCTTTTAAACATAGATAGAATTGAGAGGAGGAGAAACCTACTTGTGTAACCTTTATAATTATTGTTTTGAGTCTACATAAAGAGGCACTATTGTAAGTGGAAAGGAAACAGTGAATATACACAGAATTAATAGATGAAATTCATGTCTCGAAGCACTAATATAATTGTCCTTAACAATTTAATCATCTTGTAGCTATAAGGTATTTCCTTTTCCATTATTGATAGAATTAGAGTTATTCCAAAGCTTATTCTGCAAAGACTTCTGTTGGTTGGACAGAATGACTTCATCTTTTAAGAAAGATGACCTTTACTGATTTTATTCAAACATATGTGCTGGCCAATGTGACCATTTAAATGTTTGCCTAAGAGCACAGTAGCTTTTTATTAACAAACCTGAATTAAGTGGCTGTTTTCTTTGCAGAGATCTATTTTGACTCCTGAGTATTTATGTTGAATATTGTTTTGTTTGGGTTAGAAAATGAAAATGAATTACCTGTTCTATTCTAAAACCTGGAAGAATGTTGCCTTCAGGCTTGCTTGTCAGCCTTTTTAAAGGAGATGTTCTGAAATGACTAAATTACTAAGGCAGATAGTGGATCTGACTAAAAAAACTTTTTTTTTTTTTTTTTTTTAATGATAGACATCTTTCCAAAAGTTCCCCAAAATTGTTTTTGAACATGACCAAGTCAATTAGCTTCTATGAAACTATTTCCTCATGTATAAAATGGTTGGACAAGATGATCACTAATATCTTCTTAGCTCTATATCCGTAATTCTGTAAAATAGTCTAAAATGTTCTTCTCTTGGATCATACTGTCTGCACAGGATAGGAGAAGATAATTGAAAGAATTAATGTATTGATATGTTTACTTACATAAAGTATTGTCTTTGAGTTTGGAACAAATTATTTTGGGGAGAGGTGGTTTTGGGGGAATGGAAAGAAATGGGAAAGCATAGAACTAATTTAAGCATGATTGCCTGTACCTATCTCTAGCAGATTTGTCCCCAGCAAACTTGTGTGGGTATGTATGTGTACTGTCTTTCATTTCAACCATTTTTTCAAGAGGTCCATTTATTGCTTCCATCAAGGGTACAATGGTTAAAGGAGGTTGTTTACTTGCTTAAAACATTACTGATGATCACTTGGTGAGAGGATACCTAGATGATCTCAAAATTCATTTTTAATTATAATATTGTAGAATCTCTCATTTTCTGGGCCCCTTTTTTTGATGCCCAATTGTTTATTCACTGTGAGAGTCAATAGCAGCAAAATTCTAATACTGTTCACTTGGTTGCAAGCTCTGACTCCATACTAATCTAACTTAGAACCCTGGCTCTTCTCCAAATCTTTGTCCTGCAAGGTATTTTTTTCTTCCTATGTTCTCTTGTGACCATACAAGATCAAGTGCACCACGCAGCCCCAATATAAATTTATTTCGAGGAATAGAAGGTGGTATGGGAGAGCTTTGAAGTTAAATAAACTATCAGCTCTGTACTTCTACCACATCATAGAAAAGTTTATAGCTATCTCTGGAGCAAATATGTCAAAATTATAGTATTTCTGTGAAACTGAATAGGATATGAGTAGACACACTGTAATACAATTAATTGGGTTATAGGAAAAAAATCTCCATTGCTTATGAATTATTTGATTTTCCCTGCAGTTTGATCTTCTCTATGTCTTGCATCTTACTAGCCAAAATTGTGAGTTACAGAGATGAGGGCTGATTCTGGAATAAGAAAAACCAGGTTAGAATAGGTGGAAAGAGACCACACCCAGGGTTGGGACTCTACTGGTAAGTCAGATTGAACTCAAAATAAGGCATAATCAATGGGGGGAAGGAGGGAGGAGAGCAAAGAAGGGAAAAAAAATTAAATAAAAAGTGCATAGCAGAGAGCAACAAGAAAGCAAAGAAAAGCTAGGCAGCTTTAAAAACAATGTGTATCTGTTATATAGAATTTCTTGAAATCAAAATGTATTGTTTTATATTGAATCTTCTCTTATAGTCTGTTCTGTATAAGGCATTTTAAAAATCATTTTATATTTAAGTGTAAAATAGAAAATTTTACAAAAAATATAAGGAATAATCAAGCAAGAATATATTGCTACATAGTAGAAATTTTATTAGTTGAAATCAATAATGCAAAAGGGGATGAAAAAATCAACAGAAATTTTTTCATTCAAAAGACCACACTCAAAATGAAAATAGAATAAGGATATTTGACATCATTTGAGCATGATGTCAAAGTCAAGAGAAAATGTGGCTAATTAGCAATAGAAAGATATGTGATAATGACCTCCTTATAATGGCAATAAGAGTCCAATCTACCTTGAAGAAATGGAGCAAATAGATGGAGAGAGGACTGCCTCTAAGGACTCCATGCCCCATCTTGGCACTGACTCTCATTGTGACCTTGGGCAATCCATCATAATAGAAAAAAAAGTTCTTACCGGTTTACTTCCCCCCTTCTCACTAAATTCTTATCATAGATTAGGATTAAATTGGGTATGATATCTGTTGATAGTGTTGAATTATACATTAACTTTTATTAATTAAGGAATGTTTATGAAGTTTCAACACAAAGTTCTATGAATTATGATTATCATCAAGATAATGTGTAACAATATAGTCAGTTCTATTAAATGACTCTCTATACAAACTAGTCCCAAAACATAAGTTGTCTTTTTACTTTAGCTCTGGGGAAATCACAGAGAAATTATCCTTGAAGAGTACCTCATCTATCAATTATAATACCCAATAAAGCTTGTGAATAATCATCACATACCCAAAAGAACAAGACATGAAAAATAAAGTTGTCAGGTTTCAGTGGACAATCTGGTTTCTCCCTGGTTGAAGATGAAGAACCCTTGAAATGGAGCAAAGCTCTCCTGTGTGTATTTTGGGCTTGGCTTTGATCCTACAGCCAATAATAGGGAGAGTACTTGAATAATAGTATTAACTTCTGTTCCAAAGGCTCATAGCTGGGATTAATGGCAATTCTAAGAAGCTGCTAGGACATAGAGAGAAGACAAATGAGTAAGTGTGTTTTCAATTAGGCAGATATTCAGGGGAGAAAAGGCACTTTCAGAAGTCCTAAGTTAAATATTTAGAAATGAGGCAGACCTCATAGTCCTTTTATGCCTTAAATTGTCATTGGTGTCATTAATGTGACTTGAACTCAAGTCCTTTTACTCCAGAACCTGTGCTCTTTGGAGACTGATATGTTGCTATTAGCATTGTTATACAAGTTCTCTGGGACACTCCAGCTCATTTAGCAGCCTGTTGATGGAATTGCAGCAAAATTTATCCAGTCTAGCAATTAAGATGTCAATAGCCTGTAAAACAGGATATTTAAACAGGATATACTTTCACTGTAAGCAAATCAGCATCACAAAATCTAAGATAGTAAGTAATCAGATAAATCTGGAGCTGATTATTCATATTACAAAAGTATTCACTGCAGTTTTCATGATAGTCAACATCTAAATTGAATTAACAATACAAATTTACAAAAATTAAAATATATGCATTATACATATATATATATATATACACATATATACGTATATGTATATATATATACATATATATATATATACATATATACATACATATATATGTTCCTAGTACCACATTTAATTTTAAGCAGATTACACCTATATTTTGAAGCAGACTGAATTAGATGAACAAAAAGGTAGAGATTCATATGACCCTACAAGCTGAGCCTATGGCCCAGAGTAATAAAAAAGCAATACATACAGAAAATTAAAACACTGAGCTAGTTTTTCTCCGGTCTAAGCTATTTCCTGGTTGTGAGTTAAGCAACTTTGGAAGCTGGATTTTTTTCTTTTCTACCATACAAATACAGTTTATCAATTGGGAAAATCAGAAACCTGAAGTACTGCTCAGGAAGGGCATCCATGCCCACATAGTCATCTAGAGGACAATATAAAATTAGAACTGGATAATCAAAAGATTTCGGGCTGGAAGAATCTTATAGATCTTTTAATCCAACCCTCTTGTTTTATTTTTAAAGAAACTGAAATCCAGGAAAGGGAAATGAAATGCCTTTTACCTTTCATATCATTCCCTCTTGTATTCTCAAAAATCCATCCTCACCTTCATTGTTCACTGGATCTCTTCCATCTACCTATTAGCATGCTACAAAATCTCTTTTCCTTATAATACCATCCATTGACTTTTCTGTCACACTCAGCTATTCTTCCATTTTTCTTTTTTTTTCCACATTAATCAATTTCTCTTGACAATCATCTATATTTAATCCTCTTTTTCCTCCCTATTTATATTCTTCTCAACTACCGAAACTTTTTATTTGATTTTTTATTTTTTTGATTGATTGAAAATTTGATTTAACTTAAAACTATTAAAACTCAACTATTAAAATTTTATTATCACTCCAAATTATCCTTTCAAGAATCACCTATGACCTCCTAATCACAGAACTTGTTCAACACTTAAAATAATCTTCTCCTAAATTCCTCCCTCACTAGTTTACAAATGTGCAAATCTCTCATTCTCCAAAAACCTTTGCTGGATCCTATTGGCTCTTACAGATACCATCCTATAGCTCTATTCCATGTCAAAAATAAATTCTGATGAGCAGAAACAGGAGATCATTGTATACTTCAACAACAATATTGTAGGAGGATGTATTCTGATGGAAGTGGATATCTTCGACAAAGAGAAGATCTAATTTAGTTCCAAATTGATCAATGATGGACAGAATCAGCTATACCCAGAAAAGGAACACTGGGAAATGAGTATAAACTGTTTTAAAACATTTTAAAAACATTTAAAAACATTTTTAAAAAAGGCATTTTTGTTTTTCTTCCCAGGTTGTTTTTACCTTCTGAATTCAATTCTTCCTGTGCAACAAGAGAACTGTTCGGTTCTGCACATATATATTTTATCTAAGATATACTATAACATATTTAACATGTATAAGACTGCCTGCCATCTAGGGGAGGGGATGGAAGGAGGGAAGGAAAAAAATAGGAACAGAAGTGAGTGTAAGGGATAGTGCTGTAAAAAATTGCCCATGCATATGTACTGTCAATAAAAAGTTATAATAAAAAAAATAAATTCTGAAAAAACATAATCTATACTTATTGCCTACATTTTCTCAACTCCAAATCATTTCTCAGCCCTTGCAATTTGGCTTCCAATGTTATTATTCAACTGAAACTGTGCTTTGAAAGGCATGACATACTAATTGTCAATGGCCTTCTCTTAGTGCTTGTGATTCTTGTCCTCTCTGCAGCATTTGACACAGCTGAACTACTCCTTTGTCTTATATACTATTTTCCCTGGGTTCCTATGATTCCTCAGCTTGGTCTCCTCCTACTCCTCTGACTTTGCAGAATCTTCAGCTTTGCCTCATCCACAATGTATTTCAGTTTACCCCTACAATTCTGTTATGGGCCTCTTTTTTCTCTACATTCTCTATTGGTGATGTTATTAGCTCTAAAAAAAGTTCAACTGTTATGACTGTACCAATGACTATAAAAACATATATCTAACTCAAGTTTTTTCTGTTGAACTCTAGTCCTGAATTAGCAACAACCCATTGGATATCTCCAACTAGATGACTTTCAGTAATCTCAAACACAATATGCCCCAAAGAGAACTTGTCATCTCCTTCACTGTTTCCCACACCTACCATATTTCTCCTTATACTTCCTAAATTTCCTATTTCATTGAGGATAACACCAACCTTGATCATCTAGATTCACAACTTTGAAATTGTCACTGACTCTTACTATCCAATCTTTTACCATGCCTTATTAACTCCACTTCTAAGATATATGCTGTATCTAGTTTCCTATTACTCCCTCCTCCCCCCTCACATGGCCACTTTCATTATTTAGGCCTAGAAATTCATCTCTCACCAAGATTATTGCAATAGTTTGCTAATTGCTTTCCCTATTAAAAGAATATCTCCTTTTAAATCTTTTTTTTTTCCTGAAGGCTGCCAAATTTTTACTTTTTTTTGCTGAGGTAATTGGGATTAAGTATCGAGCCCAGGGTTACACAGCCAGGAAGTGATAAATGCTGAGATTAGATTTGAACTCAGGTCATCCTGACTTCAGGGCTGGTGCGCCACCTAGCTGCCCCCAAATTTTTACTCTTAAAGCATAATCCTAGCCATATAGTTAAAAAATTTACTCTTGTATCTAGGATGAAAAACAAGGCTTTTAAAGAGCTTTGGGCTTTCTAGAATTATTGTATGTTATTTCCTTTCACTCACTGAAGATGCAAAACTTATCCTGCTTGCTATTCTCTTCACCCTGATAATTTATCTCCAGATTTCTGTCTAAGCCCAATGTCTGGAATTCAGTCATTCCTTACCTCTATCTTACAGAATCCTTAGTATCTTTCAAAGATCAACCCAAAAGATACTTTTTTAGGAAGTTTAACATGATTTCCCTCATCATTAAAGTCCTGTTTCAGAAATTACTATTTCATATTTAATTATCTAAGTATACATTGTTTTCCTTCTCAATAGAGTATAAGCTTCTTGGAGGCAAGTACTGTTTGTTTTTTGCCATTGTAATTCCAATACCTAACAATGCTTGACCCATTTTAGGCAGCTAATAAATATTTTTTTGCATTGAATTATTGAGCTGAACAAGTATCAGATATTTCCTCCCTTGTTTTCAGAAATCACATAATCTCCTTGTTTTCTTCTTATCTGATTCTTTTCTTTCTTCTTCTTAAGCTTTTGACTCTCTTCTCCACTCCACCCCCAATCTTTCTCCTCTATCAGTCTTTCTTATTTGTGTTAAGGGCATTCTTCTAGTCTCCCAGATTTATAACATCACTGTTATCTTCAGCTTGTTGCTCTCCCTCACCCCACATATCCAATCAATTGCCAAATTTTGCTGTTTCTGCTGTTTTAATATCTCTCACATCTCACATGGATGCCACCTTAGTTCAGATCCTCATCTCTTATAGGAGTTTTGTTCATCTAATCTCTCAAGTCAGAGCTTTTTCTTAGGGCCTCATGTAATATGTCTCATTCCTCCTTGAAACACTTGTCATGTAATATTGTGCACTATGCTTACCTATGTTTACATTTTACCCACTGTTAATAGGCTGTGAGGTCCATGAGAGCAGGTACCTTTTCCATGACTCCTACTGTAATATTCTACCTAAAGCAGATTCTTAATAAATGCCTTTTTTAAGCATGTGTTACAGGTTGTGAAGTTATTTAGTGGAAGAACCAAGAAAAGTCCATGGTTCTCTTCTTGACCCCAGATATTTCTATATTTTACATTTTACATGAGGCTTGCTCTGCCTCCCTCTGCTCAGGTTCCTCTTCATGATCTTCTGTCTATTTAGTGCACTCTCTTCCCAGGTCCTATAGACCTGAATTTGTCATTTTCATTCCCATAAAAACTTAATATGTTTGAAGCACTTTGGTAGGTGCTGGGGGATATAAAGATAAATAAGATATAAAGCTTGCCCTAAAGTAGTTTATAATCTACTGCGAGAAATGCATGCAACCACATCACTACAATATACATTAGACTATAAATACAGGTATGTAGAGGAGGTACCAAATGCTTTAAGATGTGAATGAATGAAGAAGAAACTTTTTCAAAACCATGTGTCTATAGCACCATACCTGCTTGAAGAGCTAAATATATAGCAAATTAAACCATTGAATCACAATCCCCCCCTTTTTTTCACTGTGACATCCTATTATTATGTATTTGATTTCAGAAAACAACTTCTATCACCCAAAAGTGAAGCATATATTAAGTCTAAAAATGAAGATGAATAAAAAACAATTTTGTTTTGAGATTTTAAAAAATAAATTTCAAAATGTCTCAGCAGATAATATAGACATTTCAGAATGTTACCCAATTAAGGATAAAAATCATAGCAGTGAGTGTAGAAGTTGAAGCAAAGAAAATACTGTATTTGGAGTCAGGCGATAGGATTTCTAATCTCATTTGGCCAATCACTAGCTGTATGATCTTGAGCAAGTTACTTAACTTCTGAGTTTCAGAATTTTTTTTTTTTCATCTGTGCAATGGTGAAACTACCCTACCTCTTTGAGTAAATTATAAAGGTCAAATAACTAAAATTATTTCAAACATGAAGTAATATACTGTATTGAAGCCAAATGAAAATCTTTTGAAAGAATATGTTATGTGGGTGTCTGTTGATGTTTGTCCTTCATTCTCAAAGAAGACCATGAAATTGGAGGTGATGCCATGACAAAGAGGTGAATTGGATTTAAGGGAGGGCCAGCTAAGTAAAGTCACCAACTTTATTTTCTCTTGCAGAGTCATCTGAGTCCTGTGGCAAGATAGAGATCAGGAAGACTAGAGATGGCCCTGGATGCTGCGAGAGACCTAGGCCTTTTTAAGCTAAGATCTTTAACAGATCAGCATCCATTTAGTCATTAAAGCTAGGTAAGAATTAAGGCACAGAATGTCCTCTTTTTACCTAGTCAAAAAAAATCAGTCCTGGAGGAAAGAGCCTTATGGTTTTTGGCCAAAACACAAAGAATTGCTATTTACATTCACTCCAAGTCAATGGGGGTCCAAACTATGACCAACTGAGGTGTGACCTGGGACCTATTGTTGATTAATCAAGGAAAGTCAGAATGTTGAATTTAAGGCAGTCTTTAAGAAAAAAACCTAACCAGTAACCTCAAAGATATGTTGGGAGTTTTCAGAAATTAAAAAAAAAGGGGACAGTGGATAATGAGCATCACTTGAAACTTATTCTCATCAATATTGGCTGAAAGAGGGAATAAGATACACAACTGGTTGAATATAGAAATCTATCTTATCTAACAATTAAGTAGGAGGGAAGGAGATTAAAGAGTGGAGGCTGATAGAAAAGAGGGCAGTTTAAGAGAGGTGGTAGACAAAAGCAAAACACTGGTGAGGAGAAAAAGGGTCAAAGGAGAAAGCAGACATATAGGAGGAAAAATAGGATGGAAAGAAATACACAGTTAGTAATCTTAACAATGAATGTGATTGGGATGATAGTAGAGAACTCTAGAGAATCAATTTAAAAACCCCTAGAGAATCAACTAAAAAAAAATAATTAACAACCTTAATAAAGTTTGAGAATATAAGATAAAATCCATATAAATCATCAGCATTTCTTTATATGACCAATAAAAGCCAGCCTCAAGAGATAGAGAAGTTCCATTTTAAATAATTATAAATAAAATAAAATATGTAGGAGTCTGCTTGCCAAAGCAAACTCATTTTTCACTCAAAGATAGATCTAAAAAAATGGAGAAATATCAATTACTTGTGGATAAAACAAACCAACATAATAAAAAGGATAATCCTATCTAATTTACTTATTGAATGTCATACCAATAAAAATACCAAAAAATTAACTGGTAGAGCTAGAAAAAATGTCAATCTGAATGTCATCTATATCAATCAAAAATATAATCTGAAAAAAAAGTCAAAAATATCAAGAATCAAAGAAGAAAAAATGTAAAGGAAGTTGGCCTAGCAATACCAGGTCTCAAACTATATATCATAAAGCAGTAATCAACAAAACTATCTGGTACTGACTAAGAAATAGAATGGTAGATCAGGTATACATTTGGTATGCAGACATAGTAGTGAATGATCATACCATATACAAAGATAAGATCAAAATGGGTTGCATTAATTAGACATAAAGGGTGACACCATAAGCATATCAGAAGAGCAAGAATTAGTCTACTTCTCAGATCTATGGAGAAGGGAAGAATTTATAACAAAATGCAAAGTAGATAATTTTGGCTATATTAAGTTAAAAAGCTTTCATACAAACAAAACCAATGCAGCCAAGATTAGAAAGAAAGAAGAAAACTGGGAAACAATTTTTATCGAAAGCATCTCTGATACAGGTTTCATTTCTCAAATGTAGAAAGAGCTGAGTCAAATTTATAAGAATACAAGCCATTCCCCAATTGAGAAATGGTCAAAGGATATGAACAAGCAGTTTTCAGATGAAGAAATCAAAACTATCCATAGGCATATGAAGAAGTGCTCTAAATCATTTTTGATTGGAGAAATAAAAATTAAAACAATTCTGAAGTACCATTTCACACTTAAATCAGACTGGCTAATTATAAGGGGGAAAAGGAAAATGGTGAATGTTGGAGAGGATGTGGGAAAGCTAATTCATTAAAATACTTGATAGAATTGTGAACTGATCCAATCATTCTGGAGACAATTTGTAACTAAGCCTGAAGGGCTCTAAACTGTACATATTTTGATCTGGCAATATTAATACTAGGCCTGTATCCCAAAGAGATCACAAAAAAAGGAAAAGGAACTGTATGTGCAAAAAATATTCATACCAGTCTTTTTCATGGTGACAAAGAATTAGAAATTGAGGGAATGCACATCAATTGGGGAATGACTGAATAAGCTGTGAAATATGAATGTAATGGAATACTATTGTGCAATAAGAAATGATGAATAAGCAGATTTTGGAAAGACTTGTACAAATTGATGCAAAGTGATATGAGCAAACCCATGAAAACTTTGTACATAGTATCAGCAACATTGTTGCCATGATCAGCTATGAATGATTCAGTTCTTTTCAGCAACACAATGATCCAAAACAAATACAAAGGCCTTCCAAGGGAAAGTGCTATTCATATCCAGATAAAGAACTAAAGAATTCTGAATGCAGATTGAAGCTTTTTTTTTTTTCACTTACATTATTCTTTCTCATGGGTTTTTTTTTCCCCTTTTGCTCTATTTCTTCTTTCACAACTGTTAACTAATATGGAAATAAGTTTTGCAAGATAGAATATAAACAGTATCAAAGTGTCTACCATCTTCAGGAGAGGGGAGAGGAAGGGAAGGAAGAACGGAGAAAAATTTGGAACTCAAAATCTTGTAAAAATGAATTTCTTGATATGTATCTGGGGGAAAAA
Organism: Sminthopsis crassicaudata; assembly: GCF_048593235.1. NCBI lineage: Eukaryota > Metazoa > Chordata > Mammalia > Dasyuromorphia > Dasyuridae > Sminthopsis > Sminthopsis crassicaudata. The sequence continues at coordinate 350,868,818 of NC_133617.1, read as the reverse complement.
AAGTACTATTTAATTAAAAAATATTCTCCCACATTAGTTAAAAAAAAAGCAGAGGGTATACTCTCTAGTACATAGTAATGAATTGACTTTGTGGAATAAAGAAAGCAAAAACAGGAAAAGAAAATGAAACTATATTAATGAATAAACATGTACTATCTAATTGGCGTTGTTCTTGTACAATTAAATCTGACTCTTCGTGACCCCATTTGGGTTTTCTTGGCCGAGATACTAGACTAATTTGCCACTTCCTCCTCCAGCTCCTTTTAGAAATGAGGAAATTGAGACAAGCTGGATTAAATTACTTGCCCAGGGTCACACAACTAGTAGGAATCTGAGGCTGAATTTTTACCTCAGATCTTTCTAACTCCAGGTTCAGGGATCTATCTATTGGGCTATCTAAATAGATAATAGATAACCCAAATATATTGTTATTTGTGTTTTTATTAGAAGGAGGCTAGAAATAATAATAGCAATAAAAATAATAGCATTAGTATAAAGTTTGCAAAGCAGTTTATAAATATTACTTAATCCTTAAAACCCTCTTGGGAATAAATGTTATAATTAATCCCATTTTATACAGGAGGAAACTGGGGATAATAGAGGTAAAGTGACTTGCTCAAGGCTATACAATTAGAAAATAGCTGAGGCAAGATTTGAACTACAATTTTTCTCAAGTCAAGCAATCTATTCATTGTTACCTAGCTTCCTGTGAGAAGACCCCACTACCATATCTAAAATGTTTATCATTAGAAATATTCATGTATTGTTCTACTACTACTGGGCTTATATCCCAAAGAAATACTAAAGAAGGGAAAGGGACCTGTATGTGCCAAAGTGTTTGTGGCAGCCCTTTTTGTAGTGGCTAGAAACTGGAAAATGAATGGATGCCCATCAATTGGAGAATGGTTGGGTAAATTATGGTATATGAATGTTATGGAATATTATTGTTCTGTAAGAAATGACCAGCAGGAGGAATACAGGAGGAATGGAGAGACTTACATGAACTGATGCTGAGTGAAATGAGCAGAACCAGGAGATCACTATACACTTCAACAATGATACTGTATAAGGATGTATTCTGATGGAAGTGGATATCTTCAACAAAGAGAAGAGCTAATTCAGTTCCAATTGATGGACAGAATCAGCTACAGCCAAAGAAGGAACACTGGGAAATGAGTGTAAACTGTTTGCATTTTTATTTTTCTTCCCAGGTTATTTTTACCTTCTGAATCCAATTCTTCCTGTGCAATAAGAAATTCAGTTCTGCGCACATATATTGTATCTAGGATATACTATAACACATTTAACATGTTTGGGACTGGACTGCCTGACATCCAGAGGAAGGGGTGGAGGGAAGGAGGAAAAATTCGGAATAGAAGTGAGTGCAAGAGATAATGTAAAAAATTACCCATGAATATGTACTGTCAAAAAAAAAAAAGTTATAATTATAAAATTAATTTTAAAAATGTAAAAAAAAATATTCATGCATTGCTTTTGTAGGTGGACTTTCAAATACAGAGGTTGCTGGAAGTGACAAATATCAATTACTAACACCATAGTATGAATTAGCCTATAACTGACTTTTTTCCATGAGCAATTTACTGACTAAAGGGGAATTCTGATGGAGGCCTGAGAAAGCACTGCCTGGAAAAGTCTGACCTGTATGATACAACTGGATCCAATTGGAAAAAAAAATTGTTTTCGGATCCCATGAAAGCACTCAGGCAATAAACATAAGCAGTGAACCAATACAATTTTTTCTTTTTTTCCCTGAAGCTGGGGTTAAGTGACTTGCTCAGGGTCACACAGCTAGGAAGTGTTAAGTGTCTGAGACTAGATTTGAATTCTGGTCCTCCTGAATTCAAGGCTGGTGCTCTATCCACTGCGCCACCTAGCTGCCCCTGAACCAATACAATTAAAAAATCTGAGCAACTAGGGGTTCTAGGTCCCTGGTGGTAGGAATATGGTAAAGCTGAGGTCAGACAATAGGAAGACATCTAAAAATAGAAGTCTCATGGCAGTGATGACAAATTTTGCCCTTTTTACTATTGATAAGCATTCACTGTGGCTGAAAAGTATGGCTTGGTAGATAAAGAGTTGGTCTTAGAGCCAGAAATACTTGGGCTCCAGTCCCATATCTGAAGCACGCTGGCTGTGTGATTGGGCAAATCACTTAACTCTCAGTGCCCTCTAGCAACTCTTCAGGACTATGTTTTACAGAGAAGGTGCTGACATCTATATAAATAAAAGGAATTTCCTTATTGGGGTGTTCCCTATACCAGTGAAATCAAAAGTTCAGTTACGTCTCTTATCCATTGTGGTTCTAGAGATAGCAGCTCCACGAAGAACATGTTTTGGACTGTGTTCCCTTTCCATATCAGGGAACCCTGAGGGCTTCTAAGATTTAGGACTTGGATCAGAGACTCTTGCTTGTGTGAATGCATTCTAGGACAGAGGGGAAGTGATTCTAATCCTTGCCTCACCTTCTTCCTGGCTGAATCCTATTCTTCCATTTCCAGAGATAATTATATCTGTCCTTGAGAAACAGACATAATAGCTTTCTACATTCTTAGCTCTACTAACATCTAAGACCTCACAAATTTGTTTAGTTAGTAATTGTTTCTTATTATTGGAAAAGGGATAGAAGTTGGGGGATAAGTGGATTATGATTCAATATTGATTTTTTTCCCCCCAGCCAAAAGACAGGAAGGTCACATTCTATTCTTTCAGGGAGTGTCTATTGACATTCATATTTGGACAATTGGCTCTCCTGACACAACTCCTTATCCAAGTACCCGTCCCTCCTCCTTTTCTCCCCCCCCTGCCAAGCAACCTGTTCTACTGGGTAGCTGTGACTGGTGCCCTTGGTAAAGACAACTTCAATTAGAGTAGTGTTTCTCTCTCTCTTTTTAAAAAATCTGTTTTCTAAGTGCCTATAGAAATAATGCCACACACAGAGTAGGTATACATAGATTTGTTTTCAAGGCTTGAGCCAGTGTTTGAATTATCTATAGCTATGGACTTGAATTAGTGGCAGAAATGAGAATGAAGATTTTTCCATCTTCTGTTAGGACTTCCCAGAAGGAAGAGGAGGGCCTCCTCTTATACACTAGATGCATAGACATGAACTTATTTGGTATGTGGCATGTTGGTAAATGCTCAGCAACTAGCTTCAAAAAAAAAAAAAAAAAGAAAATGTGTACCATTTTATACTTTTAGGTTTAATCTGCGTTATTAAAACTTTTTTTTCTCCCTGACTTGTGTGATTTCCAAAATATAAATGTTCATACCAAAAATTTAACAATCAGGTCTTGAAAACTGGCTTAGGCAGCCCTGGATGGGCTTAAGCCAGATTCATAAAATGTATAATTATGTAGCCAGGGAAAGACAAAGTTAATCAACCCAGTATTTGTCAAAGAAACTTAGCTGGTTTTCAATGACTTTGAACTAACTATGCAAAATGGGTTTTTCATCCAGCTTTTCATTCACTTTAAAAGTTTCCTGGTTTAAGTTCCATTTAATGTCTACATGTAGTAAGATACTTTTCTACTGAGAGCTCAAAGTTCTTGGTTTGAATAGATCAACTTTAATTAACGCAACAACAGAGAGAGAGGAACTGGGAAGAAAATCATCACAGAACAAGTTAGAGGAGTGTTGGGTGGGGTAATACTTGGGGATATTGTCCTGATCACACCCAGGTGATTTGCATGGTCTAAAGAAGTAATGAGGACCTGTTCCTTAGGCAGGGGGCATGTGTGAAGGGTGGAGAATTAGGGAATGAAAGAAAAAGCATTATTTAAGTACTTTCTTGGTATCAAGCTCTGTGCTAAACTAAGAGGATACAAAAAACAAAAACATCACAGTTCTTGACCTCAAAAAGCTTATATTTTAATAGAGAGTGACAAGATAGAGAGAAAAGTGGTGGCCATGGAGGTATACTTTGGTTTGAAAAGTCATAGGAATGGTGAATGGGGTCTTATAGAGCATTGATTGACATGTACTTTTCAGGAAAGGTAATGTTTGATAACTGTTTCCAGAGGAAGCAATAGAAAGGGGCTATTCAGTGAGGAAGTATAAATTTGCCCAGTGTTAAGACATGAAAGGCTTGAGCATTCAGATCTGACAACTTCAAGAAAATTACTTAATTTTAGTTTCTCATTTTCCTTATCAAGTCATTGTAGGTGACAAATTAGTATTGAACTATTTCCAAGAATAAAGTGCTGAGTATGTGCATCATGATCACCATCATAAAAAAGCCTCCACCCATAGCAGGGGTGAGAGTTCTTTGACTATGGGTCCTAATCTAATATTAACATTCTGGATCACTTCCATGACATATTTTTAGAAGTCATTTTATGACCAATTTACTCTGGGGATAATTTTAGTAACTCTGTCCTTTAATAAGGAAGTCATAATTTGACCAGGGGTAAAAACCCAGTGAAGTAAGCAGCCACACACCAATGAAGGTCATTCTCAGGACATGTAGGGCTTTGGAACTTTGGAACTTGGTTGGTCATCTCTTCTTTCCTTCTTTTCACTTAATTTCATTTTCACAAAGAAAAATTATGCAAATAGTATTGATCTTGTTGACAAGAGGGATAGTACAAATGTCAACAACTATAAAGGCAATAAACCTCTTTGGGTTACAGTTACTTCATCTGGAAAAAATGAAGAATTTGGATCTGATTATCTCTAAGATTCTGTCCATTTCTATATCCTAGGATGTTTTGATTTTTGATTGTAATCCATTTAACTTCCTTTTAGATTGTGTCCTTATTTCTTAACAGTATAGGTCAGCCTCTGGCTTCAGACTCCTTATCTAAAAAATGAGAGTTGAACTAAATAAATTGCCTTTAAGATCATGTTTAGCTTTCAATCTATGAAACTTTAAAATTATGAAACCAAGGAGATTTTCTGGACACTCTCTATTGGCCCACTTTCAAAGGGAAAGAGTTCCTGAAGTGCTGTATAGCATTAGTGTATTCCTTTCCCAGTGTTCTTGCAATCCTCTCCTCTTAACACACATTGTTCTTTGTAGGGGAGACCGAGTTAGAGAGCCAATTATGATATCACAACAAGGACTATTATACTTGAATGAATGTTAGCAGATATTTGCCAGTTTTCTGCCTAAGCTAGTAGGCACTTTTCAAATATGACAGATTTCATTTTTATTATTTAGTGTGATTTGGTCTTGCCATGGCTCTCAGTAGAACTAGTTTATACCAGAGGATTGTATGCAAAATGACTACTAACTGGGATAGCAATTATCTTGAATTATTCAGATGGAATTAGTCACCAATTCTAGTTAACTGTATTGTAGGCATCAGTGTCTGTCTGGCTTTCTTATCTCCCCTACAGAATTGTAAACTCCTAGAAGGATAAACCCCGTTCTCAATAACTTTGTATCTTGCCTAAGATAATTACTCAGTAAATGCTTGACTGTAGCATGAATGAAGAAAAAATGAATGAATGAGTGGAAGGTAAGCATTTCAGAAATTGAAGTTCCAACTTTTCTTAATTTGTCAAGTAAAAACTAAAAAAGCCAACAATAAGAGGGAAAGTCCTCTTTTGAGAGAAATATTTTTTTTTCCTTTTGGGGTTCCTTCCCACTACCGCTACCATTCATAATTTATCCCAAATGTGATTGAGACTGTATAAAAGCAAGAAAATAGCTAGCATTTTTATGGTACTTAACATGTGCAAAGTATTTTCCATAGGTTATCTAATTAGATATTTGAAACAATGTTGTGAGGTTACATTACCTCTACTTTATAGAATAGGAAACTGAACCAGGAGAAGTGAAATTATTTATTCAAGGTTTCTATAGCTAATAAGTATCTGAGGCAAAATTGAAACTCAAGTTTTCATGATTGAAAATCTAGTACTTTATCCACTGTGCTATCTAGTGGGTCTCTTTTGTATCTGTACTGCTTAGCACAAATTGGTGTTTAATAGATATTTATTGGCTGACTACCTTCACTGGGTCATATTTTATTTTAGGGAATGGAACTATAGGGCTGTGTGTATAAGGCCTGAGTTTTTCTGGTGTCATTGGAGATTTATGTATCAACAATGTCCAATAAGAGTGTGTGCATTCAAAATTCTGATCAGTCTTTTACTTGTGCATATTCATTCTCTGAAGTGGGCTAAGGAAGTGTGTGATGGAAATTCAAAACTGCTCCAGCTTACTGGATATGTGCATGGTGCCTTCAGGATGACCACTGAACAAGGCAGGCACCTTGCCCTCTGTCATAGACTTGTCCTTTAAAAGTTACATATTGGAGCAGCTATGTGGTGCAGTGGAGAGAGCACTAGCCCTGAAGTCAAGAGGACCTGAGTTCAAATTTGATCTCAGACACTTAGCTATGTGACTCTAGACAAGTCACTTAATCCCAACTGCCTCAGGAAAAAAAAAAAAAATTAGGGGACATGATCAATGTCATATCCCCAAATTAGAAAAGTTAAAAATCATTCACATTAAAAAAAAAAAATCTAGATTCTACTTAAAGTTCACCAAGGAAGCTCTATTTTAAAATCTGTTTTGCATTGAGTAATCAATTTCCCCTACTTTCAAGTTAAAAGGGAATTATTTATCTACTCTACAAATTCTGATATTCACATATTGTTTATTAATCATAAGATCACAAAATTAGAGCTGGATGGGGAACCTTTTTATAGATGAAGAAAGAAGTTGAGGCTCAAGGAGGTTAAAGTGATTTGGCCAAGATCATATAGGAAATAAGTGTCTACAATGGTATATGAATCCAGAGCTCTCATTCTTTCTCACTCATTCTTTCCCCAGTACTGGGTTCTATGTACACTTTAGTATAATGATGGTTACCTAGGGAAGCCCCTTATCTATATTTCTTTACTTTAACATGTTCTGAAGGGTTTATGGAGGAGAGTATAGAGGGGGCCATTGCTATAAAATATCAGTATCAAAAAGAGCAAAGACCAAAGATTTCAAAAAGAGAAATGTCATTATGAATATTTTGCCCATTCCCACACTTCAATTCTGAGTTGAGAAAGCCATAGTAATAGAAGCATCCCAAAAGACAAAAGCCAGTCTGGGGGGCAGATCATAGCTAGGGGCAAAGAGTCTAGGATTAGACTTAGCTTTAGCTTTAGCCTTCTGGGAGTTAAGCATTCTCTCTAAAGTAGAATGATGACTTTTCTTATTTCCTAGGAATTCTGATTTCAGTAGATCTTTCATAAGACCCTGCTCTGCAACAATTATTTTAAGAGATGCTTTTATCTTACTGCAATATCCAATAAACCCCAATAGCATCATGGGTGATTCTGTAGAACCAGTTTATCTGTTCAAATGATTGAAACACCTCACCTTTAAGATATAGAGTGGTTAATGATGCTATTAAGGTATTAGGAGGTAGAAATTATATTATACTGCTGTGTTTTATTACTGTTTCTTTTCCGGGGTCCTGCTTGCTTACATTCAGTTTCAGCCTCTGTTGTCTTTGGCAGCAACTAGAAGGATAACAGGAAAGAGGAGGTCAAAAGAAAGTGACTTTGTTCTGCTCACATCTAACAGTAAGACATTTCGGGGTGGTATTTTATCAAGAAAATGTAAATAGAATAACACCTCATGCTTTGTAGGGGAACAAAATGTTCCACTTAAGGAAATTTTCTAAATATCTGAAACTTACCTCTCTAGTGATCTCCAATTTTTCACTTAAAATCTTAGTCATTTTGGTTGAAAATTCTTCCAAATATACCCTCCCTGGGTTAAAGTTTAAAGAATATAATTTAATAATTAGATGAAAATAAAATTTTCAAGCTATCTTTCTACTCTATTCCATGGTTTTTCACCTTCATGGCTTAATTCTAAACATTGTCCTCCATTTTCTCATTTCTCATCATTGCTCTGCTCCTAAGTTTATTTTGCCTTTTTTTCCCAGTATATTTTACATTCATGCATCCTTGCAAATCCAGCAGAATTTAAATTCAGGAGAAAGAATTGTTGAAATTAAGAGATCCAATGCAGCTGAGAGATCATTGTAGTGTGTAAAACATATTTCTTTATTAGTCATGTTGTGAAAGAAGAAACAAACCAAAAGAATAAAATCATATACACAAAAAAATAAAGTAAAAATAGTATGATTTCATCTGCATTCAAACTCTAGTTCTTTTTGTTGAGATGAATAGTGTTTTTTCATCATAAATTGGAATTGTTTTAGATCATTGTATTGTTAAGAATAACTAAGTGATTCTTCACAGTTGATCATTGTACAATATCACTGTTATTGTGAATCTGTGTATAATCTTTAAAAAAAAATTAAAGTTTTGAGTTCTATTTCTCAAATTCAAATGACAGTAAGTAATCAGATAGAGGTTGTTATGTATAGTCTTCAAGAGCTGCCTAGAATCTAACAAGTTGTGACTTGTTCAGGGTCACAGTTAGTATGTTAAGGGACAGGTCAATTCTCTGAGAGCCTCCACAGCTGTGGATCATAACATCGGAAGGGGTTGCAAGGCAGCCTTTGCTGACACAGGTGTTGTGGACTGGGAATGAGATAAATTAGAGGCAGAGGGAAGAGGAGAGAGGTCAGACAATGCATGGGCCTCTCAGTCAGAGAGGTCAGAGAATAACAACTGCCTCTAGTAAGCTTCTCTCACAAGAGGAGATCCATTCTGGGTTGGATCTCCAGCAGGCACTGTCAGGTGGCTCCTGTGTATTCCAACACTAGTAGCTGTCCAAAATATATGAGCCTACGTCTACCTGACTTCTGATTGCTTTATTACTGAAAAATTGGGAGGAGAATGCCCTTACTGAGGGAGAAGAGATTCCTTGGGAATTGTCACTATTATGGAATAGGGTCCTAGGAGTATGTCAATGCTAAGGTGAACAGATACTATGATTTTGTTGTAAATGCAGAAGGTTGATCATGGAATCTGATTAATTTAATGAGATTAAAAAGATGAAGCCAATGCTTGGGATTTTAATTATATGCTTCCTACATTGATTAGAATATCATTATAAAGCAACTGTTTTATATTCTGTTGAATTGGTTTAGTAAGTACCAATGATTTTGATAAGATTTTTCTATACTTTCTTGAAATTATGGCAATTCTTGAAATTATGGTAACATTTTTTAGAGCAGAAAGAACTTAAAAAGTCCTTTGGGACAACTCATCATTTATAAATAAGAAAACAGGTTCACAGAAATTAAATGACTTGTCTATAGCCACACAGTAAGTATCATTAAGCAGGATTTGAATACAAGTCTTCCTGACTCCAATGTTAGCACTCTATTCACTATGTCATGCTGGCACTGACAGGGAACTTCTCCATAATGGTATATGGCAATTATCCTGGCCTGAATACCTATTGACCCAGTTCTTTGCATTTGTACCTTCTCCCACATAGAGATACTTAAAGGAAGAAAACCAGATGGGGGGGCACTAGCTTGAGCTTCAACACTTCCCAACCTTCTGAGAAAAGGAAGCAGGAGAAGATCTATGGAAAAGAGGCCTAAACAAAATTGGATTAGGAAATAGTGGAAAAGTCATTAAAACTTTTTTTTTTTAATAGACCCAAGAGCTCATTAAAAAATTGGCAGCCTCTGCTGCTTAGCTTCCTAAGGAAGAAGGAACTTTTGAAAATGCAAGTTGATTCTCCTCCTCTCTAACCTTTAACCTTATCCTTCTCTAGAATATTAAAGAATGGACCTTAGAAAAGGGACTCTTTTAGGAGACTGTGGCATTTGAGGTGATCAGCAAGATCAAAGGAAGCATAGTGTTTCTTTTGAAGAGTTCATTTGAGCTTTCCCTGGAATACTCTTGATGCTTGAACAACTGACACGAGGAGTAGTTTGCTGCTCTAACATTTCTATAGGGGAATTTGAGAATCTTCTATAAGAATAGACAGGATGATGGTTGGAAGGTCACTTAGTAGTTCATAGAACCTGTTTTGTACCTGGTGGTGAGAGAGCAGCAAGTAGTGAGAGTCAGGGGAGAGAATACAGGAAAGAGACCAGTTGAAACTGGGAGCCTCTAAGCAATGATATACCAATGGTTTTTGATATTGGGTCTCCATCTTTGGTTTTGTCATTTTCTGTGAGCATTCACAGGTATTTGGATACAGATTTGTACTTTTTACCACTCCCAAACTCACACAAAGCCAGTGTGCAACAGAGGTAAGAAGCAAGTGCTAGTGAGAGTGATGATAAATTTTACCTAGACAAATTTATTAAGCATCTCCTATGTGCTAGGGACTGTGTTCAATGCTGGAGATATAAAGAAAGGCAAAAAACCCAACCAACCAATAGCCCCAACCAGTCCCTGTTCTCAAAAAGAACATGATTCTCTATTCTCTCTAATAGTAGAGAGAAAATGGCAATAACTCCAAACAGAAAAGATGGCAACAAGATAAATTAGAGAAAATCATCAAAGAAAAGGCATTAGTATCAACGAGGATAAAGAAAGAAAAGGGATTTTAACTGATACATGAAGGAAGTATCAGAGGGGCAGATAGGAATTGGAGAATTCCAGGTCAAAAAAGAAAATGAAAAGTAATGGAGTCAGGAAATGGAGCATCCTATGAAAGGAGGGCACCATCACTAAATTGAAGAGTATATGAAAGGAGTAAAGTAGAAGAAGAATGGAAAAGTTTACTTGAATGGAAACATTTGTTCTAAATTTCTAAATTTTTGGCTTCACTGCCTGAAGAAAGGTGTTCTCCAAAACAGGGAGCAGGTGTTGCATAACTGGAGCAGCTTACCACTCTAGCATTTATTTCTACAGGGGAATTTGAGGCTATTGTATGACATAGTGGACATAATAAATGAGTATTAAACACACAGGAATGGTATTTTCAGTCTGTATTGCTCTAACTCAAAGCTTCTTAAACCATATGGGGTCATGTAACTAAATAAGGAGATTGTGAAAAATTTGGCAGTGATAAAAGGTATAAAATATTCCAAAAAGATTTAATTCTTTATGAAAAATAAACAAGCCCATCCATCTCATTAGCATGCAAATTAAGTTATGTATACCAAAGAATTGTTGCAAAATAAATTTTTAATGATTTATTATTAGTACCTATTTTATGTACCTATATACCCCGGTTGGTAAAAATTTCTCTGGCCAAAAGGGATCACAAGTGAAAAAAGTTTAAGATGAAGTCCTACTCTAACCAGTACTGAATTAAACTATCTCAGTGCTCACATAATTTCTTTGGCCTACTTGATAAAATGAGAATTTGGACAGATGATTATAAGTTCACTCTAATCATTTGGTCTGTAACTCCAATGATGGGAGAACCCTGAAACTGTCCTTGACTTTGGGGTGAGCCCTGTAACTCTCCTGACAGTGATCCACCCTTGGAACAGTTAAGTGTTTCATTAGGATTGGCTCAGCAACTAGGTGGTGCAGTGGCTAGAGCACCAGCCTTGAATTCAGGAGGACCAGAGTTCAAATCTGGTCTCAGACACTAAACACTTCCTAGCTGTGTGACCCTGGGCAAATCACTTAACCCCAGTCTCAGGAAAAAAAAAAAAAAAAAAAAAAAAAAAAGATTGGCTCAGGACCATTCCCTACTTAGCTCAAAGTTAAATGGTCTCATTTAGCTGGATATCCTGGATCTGATATTTGATTAAGTAACTACAACCTCTATAGAGCTGAAAATTAGGACCACTCCTACTTATCTCAAATTTAAATGGTCTTAGTCAGTTGGAAATCTAGGCCTGGGGACAGTTATAACATTGAAGGAATTTCATTCAATTGAAACTTCAGTCTCAGATTTCCTATTTAAAGGGTTTGTGAATTCTTTCACATCGGACTTGCGCTGACCAAAGAGGGGTTCCTACAACTCTCTGACTGCCATTAACCACATCATTAGCATACAAGGTTTGAAAAATGTCAGGTGATGTGAGTCTTTTGTTTATTCAATACTCAAGTGAAGCCAATTTTTTCTTGCTGTAGATTGATGTTTCCCATTTGGAAGAAGGCTTCTTTAGGCTAATGGAGAAGTATTTTTCTTCATGGCTAGTTTAATATCTGGCCTCGGTCGAGATGATCACAAAAAGTATAATTGAAAATATGGATTGACAAAGGAGAAAGGACATGTTTCATTTGACTGATGCTTCAAGAATGCTACTAGCTTCCTACTTGAACTTCAAAGGAAAGATGGGAAATGGACTAGGCTGAAATTTAGGAGACCCAGTAATTTGAGTTTGAGTTAGTAATTGACCCCCTCAGGTTCAATCCTCACCAGCAGTTAAAGGAAAGGAGTGGCCTAGTTGTACTTTAATGTCCCTTCTAGCTCCATAGTTCTGAATGACTTTCCCCCAATTCTTCCAAACCCCTTATCTTTAAAACAAAGGAGTTAATTCTGAGCAGTTTTACAAATATGACTGTAATTCTTGTCTGGCTAACTCTTAAATCTTTTCTCTTTTAAAAAGCTCAAGGTCATTCTCTCACCATACATGATTTTGAGTGAGAATTATGTGAGGAATATCAACCCAGGGTCAACTTTAACTCATGCAAGAGGTTCAGGAATATTTTGTTTGTTTTACCTCACTGAGGAAATGTACCAAATGCCTGGCTGAGCTTTCCACCGTTTCCCTACTCCCTCCCTCTTGCTTGCTTGCCAAGGTACAAATCTTTGGTTATGACCTGAAGTGCACTCACAAGTATAATTGGGAGTGCCCTGAGCTTCCTATATAAACTGTGGGACTTAAAAGTTTTTGCAACTACAGAAAAACAAATCTCCAGTGAGAGGATAATTGGAATAATTTAATACTTTTCGTAGATTGGTGTCAATGAAAGTCATTTAGCTTCCCTGAGTTGCACTTTCTTCATCTACAAAAGGATTTAGCTGTCCTAGAACTCTTCTAAAATTCCTTGCATCTCTAAATTCATGATTCTTTCAATTGAAATTCTAAGTCTCCAACTAAGTCACAGTTTCATTAGCCAAATAGCCAATTAACAGAAGAACTCCATAACTCAATCATTTTAAATTTAAGAACAAATTTAATAATCAAAGTAATTGCAGAAAATGAAAGACAGAAAACAGAAACAATCAGATGTTAATGAGTCAGCAAAGTGCTAAAGTGTATCTATGCTAGTTATTCCTTTATGAAGTATAAAAAGGTTTCTCTAAATTAGAAGAGGAGTTTGGTATAAGTTTCCTTATATTCTCTGTAGGTGCACTTCTTTATCAGAGAGAGAATGTTTGCCCCAATTTTTCCCATAATGTTTACTTGTGAAAGAGTATATTCCAAGGTTACTGGGGAAGTGTTATGTAGTTATTGTTTTTACTATGCCATCTTAATAAATAACTTTGTTTTGAGGTAATTGTGTCTACTTGATTAATATGAAAAATAAGCTCACTAATGAGAACTAGTGAGCTATGGTTTTAGGATTGTGAACTCACTGGGTACTCTAAAGACTGTGAGAATAGTTACTTCTCTGGATTGCAACTTGAAATCCTTACAATGCTGAGTTGGAGAGATAATCTGTAAGAGAGATGTGCTATGTAATATGTATATATTAAAATTAGGATCTTAGTTTTTTAAGGGTAAGGATTACTATTGTCTTTGAGTTCCTCTTGCTATTGATTAATTCATGAGTTAACAAGCATTCAAGTTAAGGGTACTCTCCCTATCAAAAAGATTAAGTCTTAAATTAGGTATCAGTATAGATATTTCTGCTATGTCATCTTCAAGGCCAGAACAAAGGTAGACTATTCTTTAATCTTAAATTGTATAGGTCACTCTGGAAAAGTGTGACATTTATAGAAGAATATAGAACAAAATAGGTTCTGACATATTTCTTTGTGTTGGAAGAATTACTAATAAAATTACTCAGGAAATTTTGAAGGGTGGGTAAGATATCTGGAGATGAACTTTCCACAAAGGGCAATGACTGGACACATTAAACTTTTTTTTCCCTAGAAAATCTTTTCAATAAAAAATGTAGCCTTTAAAGTTATGGTATGGGCTACCATGATAGAATCTCTGAGATAGTCCTCAGCGGGTTAAAATGTCTAAAGACTGAGTTCTTGGCTTGGGTTGGCCTAATCATACTCTGTGAAGTAAACATTTAAAGGAGCTCCTTCCACCAAAATTTGTAGGCTTAATTATTCATCATACTATGTCAATATATCAAGGATCTATGATTTTGTCAGTGTAGGAACTTTTCCATTGGTATAGATCACAGTCTTAAGAAATTTTCTTGGACTCAGAATAGGTAAATAAATACAGGATTTTAATCATGTCAAATTAAATTTATTTAGAATATAGCAAATATTCTTGAAAGTACAGTTATGCTAATTTTCCAAGCCATATAGCATAAAATTTTCTTGAAGATGTTTGGTATTTTTGTGGGAAGGTAGCTCATATGATGTTGAAGGAGAAGGAAGAGGAGAAGGAGAAGAAAATCAAGAATCCTATATCACAAAATTAATAATTATTAGAGGTGGGATTCAAACCTAGGACTTCTTAATTTCAGTCCAGCATTCTGTCCATTGTCATGTTAGCTTTAATATATATTACATACATTATAAACCTTAATAGATTAAAAATGCACTATGATTTTTTTTGAATACCCTAACTATATTTTATTATTATGGTATCTATAATATTGTAGAAAGTCCTTTGGCTCTGCTATTTACTCCACATAACATTATCCCCATCTTATTGATGAGAAAACCAAGATTAGAACGATAAATGACTTGCCACACAGTTATATAGCTAATTAAATGGTAGAGTTGGAACTCCAGTATAGTTCATCTGACTCCAAATCTAAAGTTATTTTTACTCTCAACCTGTAAAATAGGAACCAAAGGGAATGCCTCTCCACTACTTTTGAAATTAGTGAATTTCAGTTCAACAAATGAAAGTTTGAAATTTTCATCAGGCATTGAGTTTGTTGGGGGATAATGAATTTGCTGAAATAGGATGATTACAGTCCTTTGTTTGGACAGGGGACATTGTTTTGTCTCTTCTCAAAAATGGGATAAATTTCAGTTTCTCTTGGCTTATATCCAAATATTCCTGGGAGGATGTGTTTGATCTGGGAGCCAGATGATAATGGATAGAGAGTATTAGGCTGGAACTCAGAAAGATGAGTGTCCCTGAATTCAAATCTGACTTCAGATATTTTTACTAACTTTGTGAACCTGGGCAAGTCACTCAAACCTGTTTGCCTCAATTTCCTCATCCAGAATAAGCTGGAGAAGGAAATGGAAAAATTCTCTGCCAAGAATACCCCAAAGAAGAGTCATAAAGGGTCAGATACAACCTGAAATAACTGAACAACAAATGAATTTGCTCAAGATTCTTTCTAGCCTGAAAATTTTTTTTATTAAATTGGGTCTTTTAAATTCACAGAGGGAAATATTGCATTTTTTGCAAAAGCCAATTTAAAAAATAATAGTTGCTTTTTAGTGGTATCTAGAAAGGTTGTTGGTTATTCAAGGCCTCACCACAAGGCTAAAAAAAACTTCAGGAACTTTTATAACTCATTTGTATTTACTAAAATTAAAAAAAAAATGTTGACTTTACTTCTTATAACTTCAGCCCACCATACTGTTTGGGTCTTGCCCAGGGTTTATGAGTGGTCACTGTGGTTTACAGGTGTGTGCTTTGTTACTATTTTTGTTGCTGTTGTTTGTTTTGTTTTTCCACCAATGAATCCTTGAGAGAAGATACAATGGGCAGCCAGTCTAAAAGAGCATACTGCCTGTGGAGGAATTAGTAGTCAAAATGGCAGTGCAAATAACCATTGGTTATCAGACTGTTCAGTATTCTGTCCTAATAGAGGCATCAAAGAATATATTATGAGTACTTTTCTCCCATGGTTAAAATCTGAAAGATTTCTTTAAAAAATCCTGGGGGGCAGCTAGATGGCACAGTGGATAGAGTCCTGGACTTGGAATCAGGTGCACCTGAGTTCAAAACCGGCCTCAGACACTTAACACTTTTTATCTGTGTGCCTCTAGGTCAAGTCACTTAATCCCAACTGCTTCACCAAAATAAAAAAAAATTATAATAATAAATTCCTCTTTGATTTTGTCACTACCTTGTTCAAAAATATTCATTGGATTCCTATTATCTATGCGATAAAACTTACATTTCTACCTTATTTCATATAATCCATATTCCAACCAAACTGGGGTACTAGTTCCCTGCTACCATCCCCATTTCATTCTACTTTCTTCAGTAGCTATAATACATGCTTTACCTTTCTAGGCTTAAACATTACACTCCAGCCCCCTCCCATGCACACATCCATGCAGTGACACTGGCTTCCCTCATCTTTCCATTCCTAACATTTTTCCTGGCATTCTTCCATTTCTGGAATGCTCTCTCTCTCCCTCCTCATCTCTACTTCTGAACTTCAAATCCTAGCTTCCTTCAAATCCCAGCTAAAATCCCACCTTCTACAAAAAGCTTTCTCCTACCTCTTCTTAATTGTACTACCTTCTGTTGATTATTTCTTGTTTATTCTGTGTATGACTTGTTTGTACAGAGTGGTCTACATTTAGAGTGAGTTCTGAGAGGACAGAGATTCTCTTAGTGCTTTTTTTGTATTTCCAACACTTAGTATAGTAGGTGTTAAATAAATAACTACCAATTGACTCATTTGTGGATTTTAGGTATATATCTTTTCCTCATTTTACCCTTTTGAAAGCATTCTCTTTGTTTCTTTAACAGTCTTCACAGTCACTACTCTCCATATTAAGCCTTCCATGGGTCATGAAGGAATAGTGGAATTTGGGGTTAAGAACCAGGATTTTACCCAGGTCCGAGTTCAGCTTCTGACATTTAGTAGTTTCAGGAATCTCATTAAGTCATTTAACCTGTGAGTTTCTTCATCTATCTGTTTCTTCATCTTTATTTAACTGGGGTGGGGGTGGGGAAAGATTTGGTTTTTGTATCTTCCAGCCCTCTCAACTGATTTGGTCATAGTATATAAACACAGAGATGATGTGTTTAACATATTAACAAGTTATTAGCCCCCTATTATCCCCTTATGAAGTGTTCAACTCTATCTATTATTGAATTGGAAAGGACATTGGTCACTTTTAAAAAATATGGAAGCCTGCCAAAGTCAAAGAAATTGGAGTCATTCCAGGCCAAGAGTACTTTGTGGTAAATGCCCTAAGTAGAAAGGTGTAGTGGATTTTTCTTTCCTCACTCTCCTTCCACTATTAATCATAATGTCTTCTTGTGAAGCCACTTATAATTAGAGAATTTGAGAGAATTTAAGGCATAATAAAAGGAGAAGAGACATCCATTCTCCTGAGAAATAAAATGTCTGACTTTCTACTGTTGGCAGGTCTAATCTCCTGGCATGGCCAATTAAAGGAAATGTTTTTGCCCTATTGAGATTCAATAAGAAAAAGGTAGTCATAAAGGGATATTGGGAAAGTAACTCTTACATTTTATCAGCTGTGATTAGGTTTGACTGGGTATAATCATTCCTATTTTATTTCTCACACAAAGTTGTTATAAACTCAAAAATCATGCATACAATTGTATTTCATTGTATTCCATATACATATACATTGTATTTCATATTCATACATGTATATTTCATATACATATACAATACACTGTATTTCAAAATTCAATTGTTCAAATTCAATGCATTATCTCTTTAAAGTTCTCAAGAGTCCTAAGAAAAACAGTTATTAAAGCAATCAGTCTCTAATTGAGAGTTCTGAGACAAAGAATTGCTAAATTTAGAATAACAAACTGAAGTAAATTGGGGTGATATGGGACATATGACATCTTATTATTTATAGAAGATTAGAATTTGATTATTAATCATAAGTTAAGATGAGTATTTGTAAAGAAGATCTGGAAACTTAGAGACTGACTATAAAAAGAGGAATTGGAGGATGAGAATCATAGAAGTTTAAAAATTTTTTAATTTAATATTTTCCTCAGTTATATTCAAAACAATTTTGTTTTATATTTGTTTTTAGGACTTTTGAGTTCTAGGTTCTCTCCCTTCTCCCCACCCACAATTAAGAAACCACATATGAAGTTATACAAAACATTTTCATAAAAAATCAAGTTATGAAAATAAATATAGATAGACCTATACTAAGATAATAAAAACTCTCAAAAATTAAGTTAAAAATAAAGAGATAGAGAAATAGAGAATGCTTTGATCTGTATTTAGACGTAATCTGCTCCTTCTCTGGGTATGAACAAGATTTTTCATTGTAAGTCATTCAGAGTAGTTGTGGATGATTGTACTACTGAGAAAAATGGTCATTTGCAACTGGTCATCCCAGAACATTGTTGTTTCTTTGTATATACTTCATTTCACTTTATTCATGGAAGACTTTTCAGTTATTTTTTTCCCTGAGAGTATCCTGCTCATCATTTCTCAGAAGTCAATAATATTCTATCAGATAAACTTCAAACTTTTTTTTACAAATATTATTGCTAATTGTACTTTATATCTGTCATCCGGACATATGGACACCTAATCAATCTTTGAGATGTCTCCATTACTCTAACCTCTAATATTAGAAAGTCAATTCCCAGAGAATATCTTAATCTATTATTATACTCAGATCTCCAATTTATTTATTCTTTTTCCTTTTTTCCCTGTCCCTCCTCAAAAGTGTTTTATTACTGACTACTCCCTCCCCCACTATGCCCTTTTATCCCCTTTCCATCCTTCTCATATCCCACCCCCCCTTCTATTTTCCTGCAGAATAAGATCAATTTCTATACCCCTATTGAGTATGTATGTTTTTTCCTATTTGAGCCAATTCTGACGAGAGTAAGATTCACTCACTCACCTTCTCTTCCTCCTCTTCCTCTCCACTGTAAAAGCTTTTTTCTTGCCCCTTTTTTTATGGCAGCTAATTTGCACCAGAGAATCATAGAAGTTACTCCAAAGATCAATTAGTTTGGGTGAGATGTTGTGTTTTGTAGGAACCTGGTCAAGTACAACATGACTCAACTCAGTTTAGCAGTAGAAACAACACAGAAGTTACATCTGATAAATTTCATTGATAGTTTTTTCCCCCCCTGAGGCTGGGGTTAAGTGACTTGCCCAGGGTCACACAGCTAGAAAGTGTTAAGTGTCTGAGATCTGATTTGAACTCAGGTCCTCCTGATTTCAGGGCTGGTGCTCTATCCACTGCGCCACCTAGCTTTAGCCCCTATAGATAGTTCTTGAGACAAAAAGAACATCTAAGTTTGTAGTTTTAGAATTATAAATTATATTAATCCATTTGTTTTCCTCATTCATGTGCATCCCTGGCAGGTTATGTGTTCCTGATCTTACCTATAAATATTGTACATCGGTTGGAAAGAATAACTCAAGAGTACGTGTGAATTGTGATGTATTTATTAATTATGAAACAGGTGGCACCATAATGCACAGAGTACTGGGCTTGGGAATCAGATTCAACATCCGGAGTTCAAATGTGACTTTAGATACTTACCAGCTGTGTGACTTAGAGCAAGTCACTTGACCTTCTTTGCCTTAGTTCCACATCTATAAAATGAGGTGGAAAAGGAAATGACAAATTACTCCAGTATTTTTGCCAAGAAAACCCCAAATGGAATCAAAGATTTGGACATGACTTAAACTAACTCAACAACAATAACATTTAACACCAATTCATGTGATATTATTTTATTTTTTGTTAAGTAAATGATTATATAAGATTTTAAAGTGTCACCATTGGCAATGTCTGTTTGTTATAAATAGAAACACACTAATGAGGAGGAATCAAGAAGAGTTAAAGCTGTGAGTGGAGGAAATGTGTTTCTCTTTAACAGGGATACCCCCTAAGCTCAAAGGATCTGAGTATAATAATAGATTAAGATATTCTCTGGGAATTGACTTTCTAATATTAGAGGTTAGAGTAATGGAGACATCTCAAAGATTGATTGGGTGTCCATATGTCCGGATGACAGATATAAAGTACTATGAGTAGAGATAGATCTTAGATACCTGTTACATAAGGATATAATGGGAATACATGTAAAATGTTTTATAAAACATGAAGCTCTATATAAATGTTGTATATTATAATTTTCCCATTTGTAAATGATCTTCCTACATTATTTTTTTTGACTATTATTTCTGGATTACTTCTTCTCTCCTATCAAGTTCTGCCATGTTCATGATTTCTTTTCCATTGAACTTTAAGCTTCTTGAGGGCAGGGGCTATGCCATATTTGATATTTGTATTTCCAACACCTAACATGGTACCATGTATAATATAGGTCCATTATAAATGGGGAATAAACATACTCCTTAATTTCTTTTAATAAGATTAATTATCTAAAGTGTAGCTAAGATATGACAAATAATAGGTGACAAATTTCTTCATTATATTAATTCATTAAATAGATCGAAAATACAAAATAGTCATAAATTCTCTAAAGCATCTTTCTGTTTCAGGAGCCACAGAAAAGGAGCCAGAGGTTACTGAAAATTACAAAGTTCTTGACTTATCAACAAACCTAAATACTGTTGGTAGTTAATGTAGGATTTTTCCCCAAGATCCAAAGAGGCAGTGTGGATAAATGCAGAGAATACTGGCCTCAAAATCACAAAGAACTAGATTTGAATTCCTGCTCAGATATTTACTATGTATGTGATACTGAGTAAGAGCTTAAATTTATCTTTATTTCATGATCTGTACAATTGAGGAAGTTGACTTCCATGAGCTCTAAAATTTCTTCTAGCTCTAAATCTATGATCCTTTTTGATCAATGAATTCAACAAATTAATATATTTCCATAAGAACTGGATGATATCCAAAATTACATAATTGCTCTAAATGAAACTAGAACACCTAGAAAATTGACCTAGATAATTTCAATGTGCATTTTCTTGTCAATATTCCACTGCTGAACAAATTGGAGGAAAAATAAATTCCAAATTTAAATATATGTCACTGATCAGAATATTACCCAAGTATTAATACTGTCCAGAATCATAACCCAAATCAAGAAAGGCAGCAAGAATTTATTAAATGTTTTACTATATTCCAGGCATTGTGATAAGCACTGGAGATACAAAGAATGGCAAAAACAGTCCCAGTCTTTAGGGAACTCATAATCCAAAGCAGTGATCCTCAAACTTTTTAAATAGGGGCCAGTTCACAGTCCCTCCGATTGTTGGAGGGCCTGACTATAGTAAAAACAAAAACTCACACTTTGTCTCCGCTTCTCAGACCATTTGCCACAACTCAAATAAATGTCTTCAGCGGGCTGCATCTAGTTTGAGAACCCCTGATCTAAAGATACAAATGTAAAAAATTATGTTGCCTCTACTATGAATATCTCAGTAAGGAACAATGTAGTTACTTTTATAGAAAAGAAAAACATAGAAGAAAAAATTAATCTGGGGAGATAATAGTGAAGTAAAGAGACTAATCTTTGAAGAAAAAAAAACTAGAACTTAAGTACCCTGAGTTTTGTCCTTCAAAGAGACTCTATATTTGTTTCAATGATGCTACTACTATTCGCTGTACGAAACATTTTTAGAATTATTCTTTGACATTTGCCTATATTATATATCTTTCTTTCTCAGTACCTTTTTACATACTTATAAATGTCCTTCCTGTCTCTGTCAAAGTCACTATTTATTAAGCACTTACTTTGTGCCAGGCTTTGTGCTAAGCACTGAGGATACAAAGATAGGCAAAAAAGATGGCTGTAAGGAGTTTATAGTTTAATGAGGGAGACAATAGACAAATAAATATGAAGAAACAAGCTTTACAGGAGGTCAAATAGGAAATAATCAAGAGAAGGAAGGCATAAGAAACAAGAGGGATGAGAAAAGGCTTCCTGTTGAAGGTAAGATTTTGACAGGTATTTGTAGAAATTCATGGGAGTCAGGAGGCACAAATGAGGAGGGAAAGCATTCCAGGCATGGAAAATAGGCAGAGAAAGTGACCAAGGCCTAGAATGCAATGTCTTGTTTGCAGAAGAAGTATTTGATAGTAATGCTGTAAGGAATAAGAAGACTAGAAAAATAGGGGGAAAGTAGGTTCTGAAGGCTTTTGAATTTCAGAGAATTTGTATTTGATTGCAGAAATGACAGGAAACCCTTAGAGTTCATTAAGTTGTGGTATGCCATTGTTGGACTTTTTGGAAAAAATTGGAAAATTTTGGAAAATCACTTTGGTGGATGAATGCAGGATATATTGAAGAGGGAAGAGACTTATGGCAGGCAGACCGAATGACAGATTATATCCAGGCATTAGGAGATTAGGATCTACACCAAGATGGTAGCAGTGTCAGAGGAAAGAATGGGTGTATTTGAAAAATATTGCAAAGGTGAAATTGACAACCTTTTTAAACAGAATGATTATGGAGAATGAGAGATTGTAAGGAATCAAGGATGACAGAAGGATGATGGTTCTCCTACCTTTGTCTTTGATTTGTTAGGGCATATGCCTGGTAGTGTTATCATGGATTCAAAGGGTTTGCACAGATTAGGAAATTTTTGAATATAGTTCCAAATTGCTTTCCAGAATGGTTGGATGAGATTTCAGCTCTACCAGCTGCTCATTAGTATATATGGTATTTCTTAAGTTATTTCAGAAGTACAGTAATAGAACTACAAAACATTTTTTATAGAAACAAAAACAGATCTAAATGGAGACTGTAATACTTCACTTATGCAAGGCCATGCCAATTATACTATCAAAGATTTACTCTTTAACCATCAAAATTATTTGATACTGTCTAGAAAATTTTAAAAAGCCAGTTGGTGGAACAGATTAATACCCAAAAGACAAACAACAACAAAATGTTATAATACTCATTAAACACCAATTCTGCTTCTGAGAAAACTGAAAAACAATTTGGCAAAACATAGTTTCAAACCAAGATCTCTTACCACATACTACAAGATGATCCAAGTGAACATATGATCCAAATATAAAGAAGATACATTGTAAGTAAATTAAGGAGCAAGGAGTAATATACTTTTTTTTTTTTTTTTTTGCCACTGTGGTTAGGGGAAAGTTCATGATTAAGTGATAGAAAAAAATGAAAGATAAAACAGACATCTTTAATCACATAAAATTTAAAAGTTTTTGCACAACAAATTAATAAGGAAAAGTTAGAAAGAAAGCTATTAAATGTGGGGGAGAAATCTTTGCAGCAAGTTTCTCTGGAAAAGGTTTGACAAAGACAATAGTGAAACAATTCCATTATTTAAGAATGACACTTGTCACCCAACAGATAGATGGCCAAAAGATATAAAGAGACATTCTCCAAAAGAAGAAATCTAAGCAGTCAGTAGTAGTATGAAAAAATGCTTCATATAACAAAAAATTGGAAAAATGCAAATTAAAATAATTCTGAGATTCTATCTATAAATTTGCTAAAGATGATTAAAAAAAGGAAAATGACAATTTTTGAGGTACTTGAAGAAGACAGTTGTTGGTATAGTTGTGAATTGGTCCAATTATTCTGGAATTATGCCCTCAAAGTCACTAAAGTATAACTTTGAATCACTGAAACCACTATTAGGCATATGCCCTTTAAAAAGACAGAAGGAAGATCCTTATGTGCAAAAATCTTTAAAGCAGCTCTTTTTGTGGTTAAAAAAAAAAAAAAGGAAATAATAGATTCTTCATCAATGAAGAAAGAGCTGAACAAATTATGGTATACTAATCGAATTTGATAAATGAACAAAAAGATGGTTTTAGAGAAACTTTGGAAGACTTATATGAGCAGATGCAGAGTGAAATGAGCAGAATCAAGAGAATAATTTATATAATAAAAAACAACATTTTAAAAAGAAAAACAACTTTGAAAAGCATAAGAACATTGGCCAATTCAATGACCAATCACGGAGTGAATAAGAGTGAAGTATACTACCTACATTGTGGCAGGATGATAAACCTAATATGCAGAATGAGTTAAGTATTTTTTGACATATCAAATTATGGGTTGTTTTTGTTTGAGGGAAAATGAGCAGGTGACTTTGCACTTCCTCACTTAAATCCAATTCATTTGCATGTCATGGCATTACCTCCTTGATTTTATAAATAAGTACTAACAACAACAAAGACTAAGCTTGTGATTTAAATTGTGATTTTTCTCTCCCTCCCTCACCTTGGGGACTGGGATTGGATTTGGGGAAGAGAGGTCTTAGTGATAATATTATCAAAAGAAAAAGTTGGAGAGTCATAGAAGCATTTCTTTTTCATGCAAAGGACAAAATAGAAGAAAATTCAGAGAAAAAAAGTGTTAATTTTTTATATACTTTTAGAAAAGCAAGCTACATGTAGAATTGTTAGCACTGGGAATATTTATGAAAGTCAGAATAAAACAGAAAATCTTTGAAATATTGTACAATTAGTCTGTGAAGGAAATAAAAAATGCAGACAAAAATAGAGATATTGGGAATTCTATGTAGTGGTTCATAGTCATCTCCCAGAGTTCTTTCGCTGGGTATAGCTGGTTCAGTTCATTACTGCTCTATTGGTGGCCATGTCCATCAGAATTGATCCTCATATAGTATGGTTGTTGAAGTATATAATGATCTCCTGGTCCTGCTCATTTCACTCAGCATGTAAGTCTCTCCAGGCCTTTCTGAAATCATCCTGCTGTGATCATAATATTCACATACTACAATTTATTCAGCTAATCTCCAACTGATGGGCATCCACTCAGTTTCCAGTTTCTGGCCACTACAAAAAGGGCTGCCACAAACATTTTGGCACATACAGGTCCCTTTCTCATCTTTATTATTTCTTTGGGATATAAGCCCAGTAGTAACACTGCTGGATCAAAGTGTATGCACAGTTTGATAACTTTTTGAGCATAATTCCAAATTGCTCTCCAGAATGGCTGTATGTATTTACAATTCCACCAACAATGTATCAGTGTCCCTGTTTTCCCACATCCCCTCCAACATTTCACATTATCTTTCCCTGTCATTCTAGCCAATCTGACAGGTGTGTGGTGGTATCTCAGAGTTGTCTTAATTTGCATTTCTCTGATTAATAAGGACTTGGAGTATCTTTTCATATGGCTAGAAATGGTTTCAATTTCTTCATCTGAGACTTGTCTGTTCATATCCTTTTACCATTTATCAATTGGAGAACAGCTTGATTTCTTATAAATTAGAGTCAATTCTCTATATATTTTGGAAATGAGATTTTTATCAGAACCTTTAATTGTAAAAATGTTTTCCCAGCTTATTGCTTCCCTTCTAATCTTATCTGCATTAGTTTTGTTTGTACAAAAACATTTCAATTTGATATAATCAAAATTTTCTATTTTGTGATCAATAATGATCTCTAGTTCTTCTTTGATCATAAATTCCTTCCTCTTCCATAGGTCTGAGAGGTAAACTATCCTATGTTCCTCTTATTTATAATCTCATTCTTTATACCTAAGTCATGAACCCATTTTGACCTTATTTTGGTGTAGGGTGTTAAGTGTGGGTTAATGCCTAGTTTCTGACATAATAATTTCCAATTTTCCCAGCAATTTTTGTCAAACAGTGAGTTCTTATCCCAAAAGCTGGGGTCTTTGGGTTTGTCAAATATTAGATTATTAAAGTTATTGACTGTTTTGTCCTTTGAACCTAACCTATCCACTGATCAACTAGTCTATTTCTTAGCCAATAACCACTGCTTTATAATATAATTTTAGATCTGGTACAGCTAGGCCATCTTCATTTGATTTTTTTTTTTCATTAATTCCCTTGAAATTCTTGACCTTTTGTTTTTCCATATGAACTTTGTTGTAATTTTTTCTAGGTCATTAAAATAGTTTTTGGGAGTCTGATTGATATAGCGCTAAATAAATAGATTAGTTTAGGTAATATTGTCATCTTTATTTGCTCGCCCTATCCAAGAGCATTTAATATTTTCCCATTTGGTTAGATCAGACTTAATTTGTATGGAAAATGTAAACCAGAAAATCTTAAAAAGAGTCTCTGAAAGATTCTTAAAGAAAAAACTTGACATGGTAAAGAATTTTGGCATATCACCAATAATTAATTTCCTTGAAGGCCACTTAGGACATCATTATTCCCATAGATTCACCATTGCTGATCATATTCATTGCTATAAATTCCTATGACATCAGGTCAGCAAGCATTGACTCTATGTTTGCTTTGGTACCAGAAAAGTATAAAGAATGCAGAGTATATCTTGCCTTTATCACCAAACAGGCAATTAGTTGATTGCTAATTCTTAAGGTTTCTCCATTTTGTTAGGTATAGTCTGCATCCTGATGAGCTTTACCTATTGTGACACAGGCTATTATCAATAAATCTTATGATTATATGGAACCAAATTTGAAAAAAGAAAAAAAAAACTTTCTTTATTTCAATATTTGATTGGATTCATAACCTCATTAATTCAATTTAATTGACACTTAAAATGTGTCAGGAATTGGGGACAAAAATGAAGATAGTCCCTGTACACAAGGAGCTTATTATCATCCTGGAATTACCAGTGTGTTTACTCCATTGATACAGATCTCATACTATGCACACTTTTTAAGCGATGCAATTCTTGCATTTTAAAATTCTCAACTTTTATTTCCTTTTTTTAAAGTTTTTTTTATTTTTCAAAATATATGTGAAGATATTTTTCAGCATTCACTCTTGCAAAACTTGTGTTCCAAATTTTTTCTTCCTCCCTTCCCTTTTCCTCCACTAGATAGTAAGTAATACAATATAGGTTAAAAATATGCAATCTCTATGATACATTACCACATTTATCTTGCTGCACAAGAAAAATCAGATCAAACAGAAAAAAAAAAACGAGAAAAAAAAAAGCAAGCAAACAACAATGACAAAGGTGAAAATACTATGTTGTGATCCACACTCAGTCCCCACAGTTCTATCTCTGGATGCAGATGACTCTTTCCATGACAAGTTTATTAGAATTGTCTTGAATCACCTCATTGTTGAAAAAGAACATCACAGTTGATCATCACATCATTTTGTTGTTTCTGTATACAATGTATTCTTAGTTCTGCTCTCTTCACTTAGCATCAGTTCATGTACAGTCTTTCCAGACCTCTCTGAAATTATCCTGCTGATCATTTCTTATAGAACAATAATATTCCATAATTTTCATATACTATAACTTATCTAGCTATTCCACACCTGATGGGCATCCACTCAGTTTCCAGTTCTTTGCCACTACAAAAAGGGCTGCCATAAACATTTTGCTTTTGTCCCTTTCCCTCCTTTATGATCTCTTTGGCGTATAGACCTAGTAGAGACACTGCTGGATCAAAGGGTATGCACAGTTTGATAGCCCTTTGGGCATATGAAGTCTTATTTTCTTCCTTCTGCCACCATGCTCACATCTAACTTTGTCATCAAGTATCAAAGTGTGTATGTTGACTTAATTTGTAGAATGATAGATAGCTAGAAAGATAAAGTGATAAAGATATATAGACAATGTAAGATGCTCACACACACACAATCACATACACACTGAAAGAGGGGGGAGGGGCAGAGGGAGGGAGAAAGGAGAAAGAACGAGAGATATGGATAAAGCTTACGATGTAACCGGCACTGTGATGTAAAGCATCTGAGATATAAGAAAGCATGATAATCTTTGCCCTCAAGAAACTTACCTTCTAATGGGAAAAGACATAAAGAAAAAAGAAGGAAGAAATGAGAGCTGCATGGTTTGGATATGTCTGAGAAAGGGTTGGGAGATCTGTTTCTAAAGAGTAAGGTAAAATCTTACCCATCAAAGTCCAGTGTAATTCATACTGATGATTAGAGAAGAGGGACAGCCAAGAAGAGCCAAATTTTTGTTGTTTGTAGAATTCCTCTACTTTTTCATTTTCTTCAGTAGACTTGGTATATGCTTTCTTTTTCACGTTAGACTTTTTGCCTATCATTTTTTTTTGTCATCATTAGAAGTGTAAGATGAAATTAGCCAGTATCCAATAAAACTTTATTTCTAGTTGCCCTTTGATATAATATGAATCCAACACCATTAACTCTTTTATTTACCTCAAGGAGAACATATGAACTTAATTGTAGTTTCTTTATGTCTTCTGATTTAATTTGTAACAAAAAAATGAATATATGAATGTGACTTTTATTACTCCAAGAATTCCTGTTGCATAATAATGGCACATTTAGGGTATTAACGGTGAAATTAATATTTGTTGGTAATCTAAAACCAGTGACCCTTTAGTATCTTTTGCCCCTTTTGGACATTCTGCCTTTATCCATAAAAAAGTGGAAGGGGGCTGTAAGTCTCAGGGCCATTTTGTATTTCTTATGGCTATTATGGACAAAGAATTTATTATTACCTACTGTCCAACTTAGTGGAAGATTTTGCTTTGACAATTAGTGAAACCTTCAAAATGAATAATAGCCCTGCCCCTTCCACTGAATCATTGTTTAAGTTAATATAAATCTCCTGAATCATTATAAAACTTTTTACTTATTTTGAAAACTTGTGGCTTGATTCTCTACTTTGAGTCCACAGGGTCTCAGATTCAAGATTTATATGATATCATCAGGGGATTTGAAGAAAGGTTTATCTCTAGAACACAGACAAGGAACTACGGGCCTAATTCAGATTTCCTTGTTTTTTCAGTTCCAAATCTCAATTGCCCTTATACCTTTATAATTAGGATCAACAAATATGAGGTGAAAGAGGTAAAGGTTCAGAGTTTTTCAGGGATGGCCTTGCTACATTCTGAGCTAAGGTTCAGAGATACTGTTTGTTTTTGTTTTTTGCTGAGGCAACTGGGGTTAAGTGACTTGCCCAGGGCCACACAGCCAGGAAATGTTAAGTGTCTGAGAACAGATTTGAACTCAGGTCCTCCTCACTTCAGGGCTGCACTGTGCCACCTAGCTGCCCCAGTGATGCTTCTTTTAAAGATAAATAAACAGGCCTAAAGCAGTTTGTTAGAGATAAATTCCCAGAAAGCAGAAGTAAGAAAATGAGCTATAGAACTGGAATTTAGAACACCTAGAAATGCTGTCCATAGTGAACATAAAGCCTACTGTATAGGATTGGCTGGCTCTGTGCTAAGTGGAAATCCTAAGAGTTAAGGTTTCATGCTAAGTGACATGTAGGAGGTAGGAGAGGAATTATAACTTCAGGGTATTGGTAGTCTTGAGGAGAAAGACACCTCAACAAGATTAGGGTCCTCTCCTTGGTCAGTGTCATGGGTTTGGCAAAATAATTCACACACTCGGTCTCCAAGTTAAGGAGCAAAGATTTATTATGCTACTTGACAGCAGGCTAAAGTTCCAAAGCAGTTTAGTAAAGGGCAGAAGCAAAAAAAAAAAAAAAAAAAAAAAATTAAGCTGCAGCTTATCAGCAGGCTAATTCCAAGGGAATCTAGCAAAGAGTCAAAATAATTGAGATAACTTTTCTGACTGTAAATAAAGTAATGGAAGCCAAAACTCTTGGAATAGTTTTTTTGTTTTTGTTTTTGTTTTTTTTAAGAATCTGAATATTTGCCCATATTTTTACTTTTACACTTCATGTGCCTATTCCTTTGTTGAATGTGTGGTGGATGTAGGATTGGAATTGAGAAATAAAATGAAGGGAGTTCAGAATATAAAAAAGCCTTGGAATAGAGCCTCAATTTTAAAAAAGAATACAAGGACTAAATAAGTGCTCTTTTGGAAGAAAAAAAAAAAAAGTCTTCTTGCAGTCAGTAAATCCTAATGATCTGTTTATGTCAAAGGTCAAATGAGGATATATTATTCCGAGGGCTATTGTGGTGCAATGGTTAGAGTGTCAAGAAGGCTCATTTTTTCTGAGTTCAAATCTGGCCTCAGGCACTTACTAACTGTGAATCTGGGAAAGTCACTAAATGATTCCCTCAGTTTCCTCATCTATAAAATGAGCTGGAAAAGAAAATGGCAAGCCACTCCAGCACTCTTTGCCAAGAAAATCCCAAACAGGGTCAAGAAGAGTTGTACACAATTGGAAAAACCACTGAATAACAACACAAAACATAGAGGTAATCCATATTTTCTATACACAGGAAAAACTCTGTATGGATTTTTAAAATGCACTTAATTCAGTTGTTCTTTTTGCAGGCTGGAAAAAGAAAAAGTCTCTCCATTATAACTATATTATTTCTTGGCCCTACGGTCACTCTGAGAGACTCCATATATACTATAATTAGTGCCTCCAAAAAAAAAAAATCTCTCCTTTACACTCATTTGAGTTTGATATTTCTTGCTTACAGGAAAAAAAAAATTGAAGCTTTAAGGGACTTTAGATGACACATTACTTTTGTACTTGGGCTCAAATGCTACTCAAGATGCTCGCTGGATGATATGGGCAAGTTACTTCAATTCTCAATACCTCAGTGTCTTCATTAAAGGGGAAGAATAATACACTACCCATCACACTAGGTTGTTGTAAAGAAAATACTTTCTCAACCTTGGATATAGATATGAATTATTGTTTTAGATGAAACCTTCTGAATGTTTTAAATTATCTCAATGGAAAGCCTCTGGGAACTCTGGGAAGGAGGAAAGATTCTGCAAGGGAGGAATGAAAGGAGGAATGTATTTTATAATCATCACTATTTTTATTTAAGAGCAGTCATATGAGAAAGAGATATGGTGCTATGGAAATTCTGTTAACTATAGAGTCAGCCAACTTGATTTTGGGTTAATCACTTAACCTGAATAGGGATTCAGTTTCCTCCTCTGTAAAGTAAACAGGAATTGGAGTAAGTAGCCACTCAGTTCCTTTATAGCTGTTAATCTATAATTTGCCAACTTGATGGTAGACAATGTAAAGATCATCCAGTCTAATTTACTTTTATAAATGAAGAAACTGAAGCCCAGAGAAAGCCCAAAGTCACAAAAATTTGTGATGGAAGAAGAAAAAAGAAAAAAAAAGCAAAAAAGAAGGAAGA
Source organism: Sminthopsis crassicaudata (assembly GCF_048593235.1). Taxonomy (NCBI): domain Eukaryota; kingdom Metazoa; phylum Chordata; class Mammalia; order Dasyuromorphia; family Dasyuridae; genus Sminthopsis; species Sminthopsis crassicaudata. Next base: position 350,837,964 of record NC_133617.1, on the reverse strand, counting down.
TAGAGAAAAAGGAAGAAAGATTTAAAAAAGAAGAGAGGAAAAAAGAGAGGAAAGAAAAAGAAGAGAGAGAAAAACAGAATATCACATAAGTTTATTGTCCCACAAAGTGAAGTTCAGTATTTCCTTTTTTGTGATTAGAAAAGGAAAATGCATTTAGTTCTAGGGAAATTAAAGAAAACTTAAAGAAACAAGAATAAGGAAAGAGAGAAAGTTACAAATTTTAAAGAAGGGAACACTGAAACAATTTTGGGCTGTCCATGAGAAATGACAGGTCTGCCACCTATTGGACAACCTAGGTCCCAACATTTCTCTAGTGGCCAAAATCTAAAGGATTATTTTAGGTTCATTACAATCCTTGTAAATCAGAGGAGGAATGGTCCTTAAAGATCATCTAGCCTAATTTCTTTATTTTAGAAAGATGAGGAAATTGAGATCCAAGGAAAAAGCATAATTGCAGAAGTCAGGATTTGAGCCCAGTTTTCTTCAGATTTCATCTAAAGTCTTCACCTTCTGCAAGAATCCTTTTTAAATGTTCCTTAGTCTTAAATTGCCTTCTCTCTGAGGTTACCTCTATCTTATTCAATATATGTCTTGTTTGCATGTTGTCTCCCCTAGGAAAAAGAGCTCCTTTAGATTAGAGGATTGATTGATTGATTTACCTTTGGATCATCCATACTTAGCACAGTGCCTGGCATACAGGAGGTACTTAGTGTTTGTTGATTAACTGATTTTGATTTTATTGTAAAATGCTATTCTATGACAATATAGTAAAGATCTACTTGCTGTAGTACCTAGCTTCGAATTTGTTAAGCAACATGTGAAATGGTTGTTTAAACATTGTTTAGAATAGGGTTCAATAATATTTTGGGAGTAAATATAAATCTTGAAGTGATGTTTCTCTCCCAAATCATTTACCTTTAGCAAATCTACTAAGACATCATAGAAATGTATGCTCCTATTCTTCAACCTAGAAAATGAATGAAAAATTTGCCACCAATAAAATTTGAGCTCTCAATGGAAATTGCAATCCATGTGTTTGTTGCCTGCATGCAAATGGAGAAAAAGTATATGTTTGCAAGCCAGAGTAGGCAAAAAAATAAAAAAATAAAAAGAAGGTGAATAATTTGGTTTGTGGAGCTTAACATTTTTTGTCCTTTTTAAAAATTAGACCATGCATTTTTGTGAAAAGGAAGTCCATATATTTGTCTTTTACTCTTATTTTGTGCTCTCAGTAATAGATCATCTTCCAAGAATGACTCAGCAAGTGGGAACTTTTTCAAATGACTTTAGTGGAAAAAAAATGTTTTTGGATGGATGCAAGGAAGAATATTTCATAGATAAGTATGTGGAATATGAGAAGAGAATGGGAGTTTAGGAAAAGCAAAAAATTAAGAATAAGTATATTTGGCTCAGGGAATGAAGAGCAAGGAAATAGTTATTGAATTAGTTCGAACCTAACATTTAATAATTTTTATACTACATAAAAGTGGGTGGGAGATAGTTGAAATAAAGGAGGAAATGGGAGGAAAAAGTACTAAATAGCTTTCTGTCTCTACTGCCCCCAGAGACAAAGTCACTGAATATTATTGTTGCTTCTTTCATTTGGTCAACCCTGAGAGTAAAATGTATATTGAATTTTATTTGGAAATAAAATGTTTGTATTTTGGACATCTTATCTCTTTCAGAACGTAGACCCTATTGAGCAAAAACTGTCTTGCCTATGGTCACCATGACTAATACTAATTAAGCATATGATTTAGAGATAAGGACATGAAGGTAATAATGAAAGCTCTGATCCCTGAGTAAATCTGAAACAAGTTTGTAATAAAGTACAAACACTGTCCTGCCTAGCTTAGATTCAATTTCTTCTAGCACCAACACTGACCACAGCCACTTCCTTGTTTTTGATTGCCCCATTTGTAAAAACATTTACTTGAAGTGGACAGGCCCAAAGAAAACCTGTAATAGAGACAGGTAGAAGTATATGAGACTCTTATAATACAAAAAACAATGAAAACATTGGTTATTTATTCTGGAAGAGAGGTGAAATGAGATGATGATGATGAATGCTTTCCTTTGAACTTTTCTGTAGACCAATACTAAATAAATACCCCAAGCATTAAAATCTTTGTAAGGCAGAGAGCAGAAACAGATGCCTCTTTGCATCTTATCATAACACAACAAAAGGGGTGATAGGATGAATATGTAAAAGCCTGGCGCCCTTGTGCCAGCTCCAGGAATTTTCCTTCTCAGAAGTCCTTCCAGTCCTTCATGCCCATGGGATCTCTCCGAGTCCAATCACAACATGGGCAGTGGTGCGTGTTAAGATCAGTCTGTGAATTTCAATCCTTGGGCTATACTAGGCTTGTTCTTGCTAGATAATGAGGTTGGGAGTGTTCTGTCCCACACAGCTGCAAGCCTAAAAGGTTACAGTGGCATGTTTTGGAAACTTGGAGGCACCCCACCCCGTGACTCCATGAGATGGTCATGCAATGATTTTTCCTTTGCATCAGCCCCACCATGGTACCCCAGGTGCTGGGGAATAATTGCATATTAAGAAAGTTATAAAGATAGGTGAAAAGGAGAATAACCAAGTTGCTCAGAAGGAAATAATTAATGGTCCTTTTGGCAAGGAAGTTTGTTTTTCCCAGTAAGGGAGGGCTCTCAGCCTACTCAAAGTTCACTGGTCCTGGAGCCAGGAAAGGCAGGGCTTTGTGATGGCCCTGGCATTAGCTTGTTAGGGTCAGTTTGACTAAGGTTTGGCATCTCAACCTTTTATTTTGGGATTAGACTTTCATGGTTTTGTAACCTAAGAACAAGTCAGTTATTATGGAGTCCTGATTGGTAAAAGCCATACTGCTGGGATTAAAGTCATTCCAAGGTGGGGATGAAAGCTATTATAAGGACATTGTGGCTAGCAAATAATTTTTTGTGTATCTGGGAACTTACTCAAACTGACCAGCACACGGCCTTGTGGGGTCCTTAGATGTAGTCACCAGCTAAGCAAGACATTAGAAGGACATAATGACCAGAACATAACTTTCACTGTGTCTACCACATAACTTTAGGTGTCTAGGCACTCACCTAGGGGTGATACCATGTTGTCTGAATCATGGGACTCAGGACCCTTGCTAAACATAATGGAAATCAACAATAACATAGTAATGATGCTTTGCAACTCCTTTATTTGTTTGATTTCTATAATTACCATGGGAGTTTGGGGTGTTTTTCTTCTTTCTTTTCTTTTTTTTTTTTTGTTTGTTTTTGTTTTGTTTTTTTTTTTTGCAAGGATCCATTGAATTGTCTGGCAGCCACCCCCAGATAGCTCCTATATATAAATAACCTATTTTGATTATTAAACCACTTACATGACCATAATGGAGCTCCCTGCCTTTTTCTTTGGCACAATTAGCTTGTGCCTTGATTGGGGATAGGGAAGAGATTGGGGAATTCTGTACCCCACAGTTATATACCCTAACACTGGTACTTCTGGGTTGCAGTTCCTGTCAGATTTTTGCTCCTGAAAGGCTAATGTAAAATAAGCTTTGAAAAATAAATATATGTCTTAGAAAAGAAGATATCTTTCATTTTTAAAAATCCTCTTCTTACCAGCACTATAATTCTAATCAAACTGAGACTTATTAAAGACTTTATGTTAAAAAGGCCAAGGTGTCCCCATTGTATCCTGGGACATCATCAATTGTCTTGATGTATATATTGCCACAAGATCCGTGGTTTTGGAGGAGAAAGTGAGGAGGGTAACCCTGCACAGCCCTCCCTTACTTAAATACAAATTCATTTGCATGTCATGGCATCACCAAACAACAACAATAACAATCACTAGCAATTGGTGCCTCTAAATAATGTGTGTGTGTGTGTGTGAGCAGAGGTTGTAGAAAATGGTCTACAACCTCTCTAAAGTCGTTCGAGTTCCTCAAGGGATGATTATTATATTCTGAATAGCATTCAGTGCATCATCAATGTAATATATAGAAGAATGAGATAATAGAAATTATATCTCGAAAGGATCTTAAAAGTCTTGTGGTGAGTATGGTTTGATCTCATTTTCTAAGAGCAAATCTTACAAAATCACTCCTTCAGGATTCTGGAGGTAACTGAGAGGTTTGGGTATCTTCTCAGATATAACTGGATTGAACACTGTAGCTGTACTTATCCGGTGTTAGGTACTAATAGCATTCCAATCCCTCTATCCATGTAATATTAATTAGCATTTATTTAGAAAATATACTAATTAACAAAAGCATAAATATTTCCTCTCCCACTTGGGGCCTACTCTTCCCTACTCTACCATGCCTCTGGGATAGTGGGCTCCCTCTAAGCACACTTCTATATAACGCTGATCCAATCGAGTTCTGGTCCAGAAGAGGCTCAACTGCCAGAACAGTCCTTGTTCCAGTTCTGTTGGGATAGGTTCTAAAGGTTACTTCTATTCCTTATTCCTTAGGGGACCAATATTTAGTAGGCCACAAAATTCAGATGACTCTGTGCCTTGTCATTCATTGGATGACATCAGTGAAGGAATCAAACCAAGACAAAGTAGAGAATGAGGCAAAGCATGACTAAGGCTTTTTGGAAGTTGTTTCTAGTTCTGGTTCCACAACTTTGTTGTGGCTGTTGTTCAGTCCTTTAAGTCATGTCTATCTTTTCATGACCCCATTTAGGAATTTCTTGGCAGAGATACTGGAATGGTTTGCCACTTTCTTCTCCAGCTCATTTTTACAAATGAGGAAACTGAGGCAGATAGGGTCAAGTGACCTGCCCAGAGTCACACAGTCAATAAGTGTTTGAAGCTGTATTTGAACCTAGGAAGATAAATCTTCCAAACTCCCCCCAGCCTGGCAATCTGTGCCACCTAGTGCCCAGTTTTGTAACTGCAGCCAAAGAGGTGATTGCCTTTTTTATAGTTAGCAGCCTGAACCAGTAACTGAATGTTTATGCACCTTCCAAGATCTCTCCCAGAAGCAGCCTCTTCCACATGAGAGATTTGCATCAGTTAAGCATGCTGCTGCATTTTCAATATGGGTCAGTCCCTGTTAGAGAATCCAATCCCCTCATTTTAGAGATGGGAAACTGAAACCTAGAGGAGCTAATTAACATGCCCAAAATAATACAAGTTTTAGCAGCAGAATCAAATTTGAACCTCAGGCCTCTGATAGCAAATCTAAATTTCTCTTTAGTATCCTCATAGTTATGTAGACATGGTTGTATATTGGGGGCTCATTATTCAGAACAGGGCTCCTGATTCTCATGTACACTCTTTCTCTTCTTCAATCAATAAACATTTATTAAGCTCCTACTATGTGCCAGACATCTTTCTTGAAATCTGATAGATTTATTAATAATTACTGTGCCTTAATAATGATGGTTTAGGAATACCATACATTCCTATTTATTTCTTTCTTTTCTTCTAAGCTATGAGTGGAAACTCTCTGGTTAATATTGACAATAGCTTGTAATTGGATTTGATAATAACTTACCTATATATAGGACTTAAATATTTATAACACTTTTCTAACTACAATCCCTTATGGTAGGAAATTGATTATTATTCCATAGCTGTGTGATATAGTGGTCAGTGAGCTAGTCTTTGAATAAGGAAGACCAGGGGCTCATTGTTTTCCTCTGACACAGGCTAGCTGTGTGTCCCTCACCAGTCACTTACTCTCTTGGCCACTAGGAAACTCCCTAAGACTATAAATTGCAAAGCAAGTGATGATCTGTATTTGTAGAAATTTCCTTACCCTATACCAATATAACTACAGATTTAACCTCAGTGCCCCTAACTACCCCCTACCTTGACTCTTTACATTTTAGGAAACTGAAGCTGAGATTTTTACATGACTTGCACACACAGCTGGTAAAAGTCAGCTTTTCTGACTTGTTAAACTGGACTTTTTCCTTGGCATATCATGTTTCTCTTTTGACTACTCAGGAAGAGATCTAAAAAGTGATTTTTCTATTTTTGTACAGTTGACACCTATTAGGCTTAATGGTCAAAAAGGTACTAAATTGGGTGACTTAGAATTGGGATCCATGATGTTGTCAACAGAGATGTACCATTTCAGTAAAAGTGATTGTTAAATTTTGGGGTTGTGAGCAATTACAGATATGAAAATGAATTCTACATATTAAATCTTGATTTATTGTTTTGTCTCTTGTATCAACTTAAAATGATGGAATAAATTTTGATAATACAGAATATATTTTAAATGATTTCATGAATACATTTTTTTTTGGAGCATTGGTTATTAAACATTTACCAGAACACTAATGACTGTCACTGAGTTATTTCCCTTCATTGATAAAGATATCATTACTTTCTACTTAAACATTATGTGCAAAAAAAGCCCCCAAACCTTCCACAAGGAACATTTGTACATGATTTTTATTTTTTAAAAACCATGTCATGGCTGCCATTGCATCACACCAACATTTTTTTTTTTTTTTACATATTGTCTAATAGGATTGAGAAAAAGAAAGCCATCGAATACTCATATTGAAGAATCTTTTCTTTTGTGTAAAGAAATTATCACTAAAGGACTTAAAAAAAAAAAAAGGCTGAACTTAAACCCCGAATAAAATGGACATTCCATATTCATAGTAGAACACCAAGAAAGCATTGTATATGAAACAGCATATCTTTAGTATAGCTTATTTTTCTTTGTAAGAATAAAAAGAATAATAAAATCAACATGTAACTTTAAAAACTAAAATGTATGTTTAATATAATTAATAATTAGCAGGAAAAGACCTGCTACCCCCATGGCTTATGGTGTTCTGGTAAATTAATTATTATTTTATCAAAAAATTAGCTAATGATTGAGAAAAGAGGGGAGTGGCAGAGAGGACCTGCTTCCTTTCTTATCACTCTATTTTAAATCAATTTAACACTAAGTATGGAGTAGACAAAGTACTGCCTCTGGAGTCAGAGAAGCTAGGTTCAAATTTGACCCATGACCTTGGGGAGGTAGCTTATCTCCTTAGGCCTCAAATTACTTATCTGTAAAATGAGGGGGCTGGAGCAGAAGGTCTCTGGAGTCTGTATGTTCCTAATCGTCTTAAAACAGGAATTCTTATTGTGAGGTCCAGAGAGTTCCCCATGGGTGGGTCCATGGATAAATTTCAAAGGATCTTTTAAACTCTTTAAACTCTGTAAACTTTAAATGCATGAAATAAAATATATAAGATTATAAAAGAAACCACCTCTATTGAAATAAAAATGCAATTTTTTTCCATCCAAGTTCATGGACCCCCTTAACCTAAATATATGCACAGACTCAAAACACAAGATTAACACTATAGGGAAGAGCTGCACCAATTAATATCAAATGTTATCATAAAGTTACTTTTAAATAAAATGTTCATTCTATCTCTGCTTTCTTTGCCCTAGGTATAAAAAAAAGGTACCATATGTGTTCTTTGAGATGTTCTGAAATTCTGGTCTTTTTAAAAGACCCTCTGCCTTTGAGAGTATTGTAGCAGTGATTGGCCATATCTGTATAATAGATTTGATTAAGAAATAAATATTACCAAAGTCCATGAGGCATTTCAGCATCAGGCATAGCAGTTTACCTAGGGTTTCTTAGTTATTTGTTCACCTAATTGGATTCAGCAATGAAGCGTCAATGTTCCTAGTGTGTCTGGAGAGCTCTTTGATAAGCACCAGGTTGGAAGACAGAGAGGAAAGGTGATTCAAAGATAAAGGAAATCTGCCTCCTGCTTTAATTTTAAGGACCTGCTGGAAGATCTTTAACTGCTTTGAGGAAGATAGTTCCAAAACTTTTGGTAGGATGTTTTCATTTTTTTTGAGCTAGCTGGTGGTCATGTATCAGATTTTTAAAATTTAATCTGAAATCAGGAATTTACAAGCCAGTTATTTACACTTGCACTGGGATGTTGTTACACCATAGGCCCTTGGAGAAACCTATGAACTGCTTCTCAGAATAATGTTTTGAAGTGTATAAATTATATAAGATTATAGAGAAAAATAACCATAACTTGAATTCGTGGATCTCAAGTTAAGAAAGTAAATTGATTCAGGAAAACCTATGTACCAGGATTGCCTTTGGGACATACCATTGCCTTTGGATCATCCCTGCTCTGGGACTTAACCTTGTAAGCAGGCAACTTTCTAACATTACAAACTACCAAAAAGTTATCTCCATGAGGTAGGAATATATACCTGCCATCCCCATGTCTATAAAATTATATAGCTGTACCCTCCCCCAAATCTAGGAACACCTAGATTAATATATGTTCAGCACAAATTGCATTAGAGACCCTCTATTAAGGGATATATTTTGTTTGCTGTGTAAAAATAATCAAAATGAGCTCACTTATGCAGCTTATTTAAATTCTATTCAAATATAATGGTTAGGATTAGTTAAACTAAAACTAGAAGCTAGGATGTAAACATTGGAGGAGAAAAAGAAACAAATAGGTAGTTATGGTAAGGTATACCTGAAGGGAAATGGAAAGTCCAGAATCAAATAAAAAACAAGCTTAGAGACTGGTTCAGTATAGTCAATTAAGAATCTAGAATTTTTTAAACTCTAAATTTTAAGAGATCTGCCACTTTCAGGAAGGGAAGCTTTTCTCAGCTTTGCTGCTTTCTGAGTGGTTAGTATTGTAGGAATAGAAGCAAGGGTATATTGAAGCAGACTCAGAAAGTGGATCATTAAATATTTAGTATGAGTATTAGGTAAATCCAGGTTTGATATGTTGTTTTATTGACTATCCTGACCTGAAAACTGTTAATAATATTAAAAATGTTAAATGTTAATGTTATTGTTAATAATATTAAAATGTTAACAATGCAGATTAAACTTAAAAATGCATTTCTCCTCACCTACAGCTGATTATTAAACATTTACTATCTGACTCTTGAGAAGCCAGAAAACTAGAATCCTTTTTAAGCTTGAAAATAGCCTCAGATGGAAATTGAGTGGATGACCATCATTTGAGGAATAACTAAATAAGTTATGGTATATGAATGTAACAGAATATTATTGTTCTGTAAGGAAGGATGAACAGGTTGAATTCAGAAAAGCCTGGAATACACGAACTGATGCTAAGTGTGGTGAGTAGAAGCAAGAGAACATTTTACACAGCAACAAGAAGATTATATGATGATTAACTGTAATGGCTCTTTTCAACAATGAGGTTACTTAAGACAATTCCAATAGACTTGTGATGGAGAGAGCTATCTGTATCCAAAGAGAAGACTATGGAGATTGTGAATCACAGCATAGTATTTTCACCTTTTTTGCTGTTGTTTCCTCATTTAATCTGATTTTTTCTTGTGCAGCATGATAAATGTGGAAATACTTTTAGAAGAATTGCACATGCTTAACGTATATTGGATTACTTGCTGTCCAGGATAAGAGGGATTAGGGAAAAGGGGAATAAGGAAGGGAGAGAGAAAAATTTGGAACACAAAAATTTGGTTTACAAGGATGAATGACAAAAATTATCTTTGTATGTATTAAAAAAATAAAAAAGACTCAGAGACAACCTGTAGTCAGAGATGGAGAGAAAGACTCCAAATCAGATTCTGTGGACATCCAAGTAGAAAAAACAGACACTAAAAAAAATACTATAATTTTTTTGCTTTCTGATAGGAACTAACAATAGTTTTTTTTGTTTGTTGGTTTTTGTTTTTTTTTTTACAAACTCTGCTGTAGCTATACAGCTATTTTTTTTTTTTTAAGACGTTAGATCTGGAAATGTTTCACCTACAAATTCATATAATTTCCATTGTTCTCCAGGGACCTTTCCACAAATTGGACATTCTACTTTATTTTTCTTGACCAGACTCTGATTGCCCAGGGGCTAAATCCTGCCACTTGAGGAAAGAGGACCTCTTTCAATTGGAGAAGACAAAAAATGTGCATTACTAATGTAGAGAGGAAGAACTGAAATCAACAGGATCTAATAAATTCAACTTATCCAAATCATTTTCTGGTTATACTTTTCTAGTCTTTAAGTTCAGGCTAATTTGAATGAGCTGACAAATAATGATGCAATCTTAAGAACTGTTGGAAAATGTAGCCTTAAGAAACAATATAGTCAATTCCCATGGAATTCTATAGGTGTAATATCAAATATTATAAATCTCTAGTTCTACAAACATTAATACAAAATGTAGTTTTGTTAATGGTTTACCCATCAGGCTTTGCTGGTACTGGAGAGATACAACCATTTTTGCTTCACTTTAGCTTGTCACTGATTGATTAATTATTGCTATAGTTTTGATTACAATAGAACCCAAAGAACCAGATTGATCCTAAGATTTTGAATCAGTTGCATTGTATAAACCTATGATTATCAATATTTTTCAGTCACAAGGGTCCCATTTAAATGTAAAAAAAAAAAAACCCTCAAAGATGCCCAGCATGTTTCCTAGTTGTACCATTAGAATACATAGACCAAACATTTCTCCTAGAAATGTTAGGTACTCATTTGTCTAGAGTTTTTCATAGACCAATGGTTTTCAGTGTCCTAGGGAATTGGCAGTTTTTTACAAGAAGATCCATAAATCCTTATGCAGATCCTGAATACACAACTTACTTCCTATAGATTATATCGATAATGTGTATTACATACCAATTATACTGAAAATATATACAATTTTCAAAATGCATATACGTACATATATATAATAGACACAGTGAGATTAACTACAAAATCATTTAAAGGTATCTACTTATCACCTAATAACTAATAGACTAATTATTGTTAAGTATCTTCTATTGATTCAGGCAGGTCTCCAAAGAAACCATAGAAAGAAATAAAAAGACCGATTGAGTTTCCAAATGTGCATGGAATCAATAAGGCTGCATTTTACTTACAATATTCTCTGAGTTATATTTGGCACTGACTTCAATTTCAATTAGTGTTCTGCCATGACAGTTTAACATTTTACAATTCTTCTTCCTAAAATCCTTACTGAGCCTAAATTTGAACATAAAGTACTTAATAGAATATTGCTGAAGAACCGGAACTTGAAGGTGAGAAGTATGTTGAGTCATTTCTTTGGTAATCATATACATTATGAAAACATTATGCATGAGAAATTTACAAAATGAAATAAGACCGTCTTTAATATCAGTAAATCTAAAGATTGGTCCTAGAAAGACAAGAATTTTTGAGGTTTAACCACCACAAAGACAGAAATCTCTGGCTGATCTATCTCATTTGCTTACCAATGAGTGCTGTGATGGCCACCAGGATCCAGAAGGTAATGAGAAAAGGAACATGCACCGAGAGCCACTGGAAAGTCAGCACCTGCAGCCTTTGGCTGCTGCTGGTCTTGCTGCCGTTGTTATTCCAGGTAGAATTGGGCAGTTCTTGTCCCAAACTGCACCTGATGAATCCCTCCGGACTAATGCTGCCTATTAACCATATGAACAGTGCAAAGGAGCATGCATCAGTCAAGCTTCCCCACATTCTGCAGAGCTGAGGATGTGTGTGTTTGTTTTTAAAAATTCCTTTCCCCAAGATCTATTTGGAATGTGATTATAAGCATTCAGTTTCCAACTTTATTCCTAGCATGGTTCTATAAACCTAAATTTTGTGTCTTTCCATGAATCTAGACATCTTACCCAGACTGGCTACAATCCATTAAATTTTATCCATTGCTCTCCTGCTTCCTCCCGTTCTCTCTTTTTGATCCCTTTCTGATGTCTTAGTTCTTTAGCTCCCAAGACCTCCTTTTTAAATGTAGAGGTTTGCTGTGACCAGCATATCTGAGTCTAGACAGTTCTCATGGCCAGTCTGATTCCCAGTGGTTAATATTATGTGATGTTTGCAAATCAGTCTCTCAGAGGGAAAGATCTGTTTGATGCTGTATACCATAGTGCCAAGTTAGGTCTGCAGATAAGCTCACAGGATGTAGAACTGGAATAAAGCTCAGAATTCATATTGTCCAATCCCTGGGAATTTACAGACAAGGAAATGGAAAAGGGGAGTGTCTTGCCTCACCTGATATGGCTACAATTGGGAAAGGAGGACTCAGGGAAATCCAGCCTTCTTCCATTATGTCACTATTTCAATATTTCAATAGATCTATGCTTTCATCAATGTGGGCACCTTATCCACCAATAGCACAGATCACAACATATTCTTGTTTTCTCATCTTGAGCGACTATCATCAAAGTGTTCCTGCAATCCACTATCCAAAGAGACCTGCCCTGTTTGCCCAGGTCCTTCTTATGATTTCCTGATTTCTTCTGGTCTGTCCTAATATTTCATTATTATTATGTAATGAACCTACTTCTTCTTTCAGTCATATATGTCTTTGTTATCTTTTATGACTTTGGTGAACTATTCTTTTATGGTTGGCTCGTCCCTATCATCCTTTGGATAACACAGAGATTTAAGTTTTTGGATACAAATAACACTCTTCTTGTTATTGGACTCTTTGCAAAAGAAATACATAATCTCAGAGAAGCTGCAAGTTGCCTTAATTTCACATTTAATGATATATAGAAGTAAATTTTTTCTTTACAGAGGACTATCTATCCCAAAATGAGTTTTAAGAAAGCATCAGAGTGAGTGGTCATAAAGCCTCAAACATATCCTTCATGCCTGGGTACAATTCTTTCCATAAACTCCATATACTCTACTCTCTTATCAATTTCTAAAACTTTGATTTAATGCCATTTGGTATCATCGAGATAATATTGGTTTGAAATATATGGGATTTTGTTTCAAGATTAGATTCACTAAAAACCCTGGTCTCAAATACTATCTAATGTGATCTGTTTCTCCTATTCAAATCTGTATTCCAGTTCTTTGTCCATCTGTAGGACCATTAATGGATGAACTTTATAGGCTGCCCATCCAATTGCTTCAGCATTCATGGTATGCATTCTTTATCCATTTGATTTTATATAGATTCAAATCTTTGGACTGTTTATGGACCTCATTAGGAGGTTCTGAAATGATCTGCATCTGGATGTAATGAGTACAATGCTGCCGACAAATAGCAAGATCTAAGAGATTTCACCACCAGTGAGGACTCTTTCTTTCATTTGGACTCTATACTGGGCATCTGTTATGGCTGAGACAATTACCATTTATGAATACATGATTCCCTGTTTTGCCTCACATGATAATAATTAGAACATTACTCAATAACATTAGTTCTGTCCCATATTTCAAAGGATCTTGTATGATTTTTATATATGTTTGGTGGAAGCATTTTGCTAGGCCAAGACAAATACCTTTGGGGAATCTATACCATATATGCACAATAAGATCTTATATCTTTGGATCTTTCTCCTAGTTGGACAACTATGAATAGATATTTTATTGTGGAATATTGTTTGCAAAAGTTTACCTATTTCCTGCTCATTCTAGGATGCCCTTGATATATGTATAGTTTATTCTCCTAAAGGTTTAATAAACCTGGAAAAATAGATTTTAATGCATTTTCTTCAATAATAATAATAATAATAATAATAACTAATTTTTCTGAGCATCCTCTCCTATTTTAATCATCTTGAGAACCAATCTTTCAAGATCTTTAAAATGGGGTAAACTTTGACATAGATCTAAGATGTATATAACCAATTTGTTCCCTATTTTTGGTTTCTTTAGAGACATTTCTACTCATCATATAGCAATAAATCTATGATCAAACATTTATTAAGTATTTACTATATGTGAGGTTCTGGAAATACAAATATAAAGAATGAAACAATTCTTATCCACAAAAAGCTTGTAATTCTAATGGAGAAGATGACATGTACAGAACAAATGCAAATAAAGACAAAGTAATGAAATATAATTTAGTTTTGGAATGATGAGCCTGGCAGTTTAGGATTAGGATCATGTAGAAGGTTCATTTTCATTGACTTTCCTCCATGCTTGGAAAGTCTTCCTCCTCACTTTTATCTCTACTATATAGGTAGAACCTTCTTTAAATCTCATTTACACTATATCTATCTTGTTTTGTTTTGTTTGCTTTTTTTGTTATTTGCATGTTGTCTACTCTATTAAAATGCAGAAACTGTTTTTACCTTTCTTTGTATCCCTAGTTCATAGTACAATTCCTGGCATATAATAATAAATGATTGTTGACTAAGTTTTCAATGAGGCTGGAAAGAGATTAAGGACAGGCTGTAGAGGCCTTTAAAAGCTAAACAGAGGAGGGCAGAGCCAAGATGGAGGAGAGTATGAGCTCCTCCTAGTATCACTCAGGTCAACACCAGGTCAGGCCTCTGAACTGCTTTTGAAGTGACAGAACCCACAATTATTTGGAGTGTAACAAATTTCCAGGAGAAGATATTTTGGAAGAACTTCAGAAAAGATCTGGTTCAATCAGCGGGGGGGAGATGGGGTGGTGGTGGCCAAGCACAGACACAGAACAAGTAGCCGGGGTGCTGCAGTTGCTGAACACTGGAAATCTACTGGGAGGCTTGTCTAAGTTACAAGCCAGTGGATCAGCAGATTAGATATGAGACATTCATAGCAAAAACAAAAGGCAAATAGTGAGCCTCTGAATCCCCCCAAAAATGCAGAACCTGGCCACACTTACCAGCACCAGAAATCATCATCAGCACACCCAGGACAAACTAAAGCATCTATCACCCCTTTACTCAAAGAGCAGACTTCAACCTTTTTAAAAATGAGCAAAAAAGCAAAAAGAACTCTGACCATAGATAGCTTTTATGGAGAAAGAAAAGAACAGACCTCAAACTCTGAGGATCCTAAAAGAAAACGAAGCCCCAAAGGATTATATGAAGTGGTCCCCATTTCACAAGGCTCTCTTGGAAGAATTAAAAGAGGACCTTAGAGATAGAAGAAAAATGGGGAAAGGAAAGGAGAACTTTGCAAGAGAGCTTAAAAGAGGAAAAACAGAAATTATCTTTCAAAAACTCCTTAAAAATAGATTTGATGAAATGGAAAAAGCATATAACTCTTTATAAAATGTATATATAAAAGAAACCAATTAGTGAAAAAACAGAATTTGTGAAATGGAAAAAAAGCAATGAATAAACACCTCATTTAAAAGTTCAATTGATGATAAATGGTCAAGGGATATGAACAGACAATTCTCAGATGATGAAATTGAAACTATTTCCACTCATATGAAAGAGTGTTCCAAATCACTACTGATCAGAGAAATGCAAATTAAGACAACTCTGAGATACCACTACACACCTGTCAGATTGGCTAAGATGACAGGAACAAATAATGATGAATGTTGGAGGGGATGTGGGAAAACTGGGACACTGATACATTGTTGGTGGAGTTGTGAAAGAATCCAGCCATTCTGGAGAGCAATTTGGAACTATGCCCGAAAAGTTATCAAACTGTGCATACCCTTTGACCCAGCATTGCTGTTATTGGGATTATATCCCAAAGAAATACTAAAGAGCGGAAAGGGACCTGTATGTGCCAAAATGTTTGTGGCAGCTCTTTTTGTTGTAGCTAGAAACTGGAAGTTGAATGGATGTCCATCAATTGGAGAATGGTTGGGTAAATTATGGTATATGAAGGTTATGGAATATTATTGCTCTGTAAGAAATGACCAGCAGGAGGAATACAGAGAGGCTTGGAGAGACTTAAATCAACTGTTGCTGAGTGAAATGAGCAGAACCAGAAGATACACTTCAACAACAATACTGTATGAGGATGTATTCTGATGGAAGTGGAAATCTTCAACATAAAGAAGATCCAACTCACTTCCAGTTGATCAATGATGGACAGAAATAACTATACCCAGAAAAGGAACACTGGGAAGCGAATGTAAATTGTTAGCACTACTGTCTATCTACCCAGGTTACTTATATCTTCGGAAGCTAATAATTAATGTGCAATAAGAAAAAGGTATTTGCACACATATATTGTATCTAGGTTATATTGTAACACATGTAAAATGTATGGGATTACCTGTCATGGGGGGAGGGAGTGGAGGGAGGGAGGGGATAATTTGGAAAAATGAATAAATAAATAAATAAATAAATAAAAAATAAAAGTTCAATTGACCAAATGCAAAAGGAGATTAAAAAAAAGCTAATTGAAGAAAATAATCCACTAAAAGTTGAAGAAATGGAAGCAGATGACTCAATGAGACTTCAAAAATCAGTAAAATAAACCAAAAAATGAAAAAACAGAAGAAAATGTAAAATATATCAACAGAAAACCAACTAACCTGGAAAATAGACCTAGGAGAGACAATCTAAGAATTATTGGACTTCCTGAAAATCATGATGAAAAAAGGAGCCTAGACATCATCTTTCAGGAAATCATCAAGGAAAAGTGCCCTGAAGTCCTAGAAGCAGCAGGTAAAATAGCCATTGAAAGAATTTACCAATCACCACCTGAAAGAGACCACAAAATGAAAACTCCAAGGAACATCATAGTTAAATTTCAGAATTATCAAATCAAGGAGAAAATATTGCAAGCAGCTGGAAGGAAACAATTCAAATGTCAAGATGCCACAATCAGGATTACCCAGGACACAATCAGGATTACCCAGGACTTAGCAGTTTCCACTTTAAAGGATCAAAGGACATGGAATCTGATATTTTGAAAGGCAAAGGAACTTGGATTGCAGACAAGAATCAACTATCCAGAAAAAATGAGCATTATCTTTCAGGGGAAAAGACGGACATTCAATGAAACAGGTGAATTCCATTCATTTCTTTTTCTTTCTTTCTTCTTTCCTTCCTCCCTCCCTCCCTCCCTTTCTTCCTTCCTTCCTTTCTTCCTTCCTTCCTTCCTTCCTTCCTTCCTTCCTCCCTCCCTCCCTCCCTCCCTCCCTCCCTCCCTCCCTTCTTTCTTTCTTTCTTTCTTTCTTTCTTTCTTTCTTTCTTTCTTTCTTTCTTTCTTTCTTTCTTTCTTTCTTTCTTTCTTTCTTTCTGAGGCAATTGAGGTTAAGTGACTTTTCCAGGGTCACATGACCAGGAAGTGTTAAGTGTCTGAGGCCAGATTTAAATTCAGTTCTTCCCAACTTCAGAGCTGGTGCTCTATCCACTACACCAACTAGCTGCCCCCTATACCAATTAGCTGCTCCTTCATTTCTGAAGAAAAGACCAGGGGTGAACAGAAAATTTTATCTTCAAATGCAGAACTCAGGAGAAGCATAAAAAGGTAAAAAAGGAAAGTAAAAATAATTTTATTTTAAAAGTTAAAAAGTTTATATCCCTGTAAAAGAAGATGATATGTTTAAGTCTTGAGATCTATATCTCTATTATGGGTATATTTAGAGGGTATAGGTATAATTTGATTTTATTGTGATGATATAAAAAAGAAACTAGAGGAAGAAAGGTGATTCTACTGTAAGAAGAGAAAAATGGAGTTAAAATGGGGTAAATTTATTCACATGAAGAGGCAAAAAAGACTTACTATAATTGAGGGAAAGAAGAGAGGGGATGAGCATTGTATGAATCTTACTCTCATCAAATTTGGCTCAGAGAGAGAATATTAAACACATTTTAGCTTCACAGAGAAGCTTATCTCATCTTATAAGGAAGTAGGAAGGAAAGGGAAAAGGAAAGGGGGAGGCTAATAGAATAGAAGTAGAAAGGAATAAGTATAAAAGGGGGGAGGGGCTGTAAAGAGGAGAGCTATTTGAGGGAGGGGGTGGTCAGAAGCAAAATACTGGGGAGGAGGGAAAGGGGGAAATGAAAGAGAAAAGCATAATGGGTAAATAAAAATGAGAGGATATAGAGTGTTAGTAATTTTAACTGTGAATGTGAATGGGATGAACTCTCCCATAAAATGGAAGTGGATAGCAGACTAGATTAAAAGCCAGAATCCTACACTTTGTTGTTTACAAGAAACATATTTAAAGCAGAGAAAAGGTAAAATGCTGGAGCAGAATCTATTATGCTTCAGCTAAAGTTAAAAAGCAGGAGTAACAATACTGATGTCAGATAAAGCAAAAGCAAAAATAGTTCTCAAAGAGATAAGGAAGGAAACTACAACCTACTAAAAGGTATCATAGATAATGAAGTAATATCAGTACTAAACATATATGCACCAAGTGGTATAACAACCAAATTCCTAGAGGAGAAGTTAAGAGAGCTGCAAGGAGAATTCGATAGCAAAACTATACTAGTAGGGGATTTCAACCTTGCTTTCTCATAACTAGATAAATCAAATCACAAAATAAGTAAGAAAGAAGTTAAGGTGGTAGACAGAATTCTAGAAAAGTTAGATATAATAGACCATTGGAAAAGACTGAACAGAGACAGAAAGGAATATATTTTTTATCTCAATAGTACGTGGAAGCTATACAAAAATTGACCATATGTAAGGGCATAAAAACCTCAAAATCAAATGCATAAAGGCAGAAATAGTAAATGCATTTTTTTTTCAGATCATGATGCAATAAAAATTACATGCAATAAAAGGAAATTAGAAAATAGACCAAAAATTAATTGGAAACTAAATAATCTAAACCTAAAGAATGAATGGGTGAAACAACAAATCATAGATATAATTGATAATTTCATTCAAGAGAATAACAATAATGAGACAACATACCAAAATTTGTGGGATGAAACGAAAGTAGTTATTAGGGGGAAATTTTATAACTCTAGATGCTTACTTGCATAAAACAGAGAAAGAGAAGATCAATGAGTTGAGTTTGCAACTAAAAAAAAAATTAGAAAAAGAACAAATTAAAACCCTCCAATTAAATACCAAATTTGGAATTCTGAAAATAAAAGGAGTGATTAGTAAAACTAACCACTACTAATATTGAATGATTATATGGTTGTCCTCCCCCTTATCATACATTTGAGCAATCTGTATTCATTAAATCCTAAACGAGAAAGGAAGGAATCGAACCCCCAAAAATTGAGTTCAAGTCAACCCCATAACCTTTATGACTTTCTCAAAAGATATTAGTAATAATTATTACATAACTTTGCCATAGTTAAATTATAGGTTTAAATCCTGTATATCTTATCATGCCTTATCCTATGCAACTCGGCTTTCAAGATGCTACTTCTCCTATCATAGAAGTACTAATATATTTTCATGATCACACACTAATAATTGTTTTTCTAATTAGCTCGTTAGTCCTCTATGTCCTTATTCTAATACTTACAACAAAATTAACCCACACCAGTACTATAGACGCTCAAGAAGTTGAAACCATTTGAACAATTATACCAGCAGTCATCCTAGTTCTGATTGCCCTTCCATCCCTACACATCTTATATATAATGGAAAACTTTGAATTAATAAACAAAACTAAGAGTTGGTTTTATGAAGAAACAATAAAATAGATAAAACCTTAGTTAGTTTGATTAGAAAAAGGAAAGAAGAAATACTTTACAGATCTAGAAAAAATAACAATAAAGTTCATCTGGAAGAACAAAAGATCAAGAATTTCAAGTGAATCAATGAAAAAAATGCCAAAGAAGGTGGCCTAGCTATACCAGATCTAAAACTATAATACAAAGCATTTGTCATCATCATCAGAACCATTTGGTACTGGCTAAGAAATATAGCCAATCAGTGGAATAGGTTGATTTCATAGGATAAAATAATCAATGACTTTAGTAAAATGATGCTTGACAAACTCAAAGACCCCAGCTTTTGGGATAAGAATTCACTATTTAACAAAAACTTCTGGGACATTCGGAAATTAGTATAGCAGACACTAGGCATTGATACCCACACCTAATACCATATACCAAGATAAGGGCTAAATGGGTTCATGATTTAGACATAAAGAGTGATATTATAAGCAAATTAGAAGAACAAAGGATAGTTTACATCTTGGATTTGTGAAGGAAAATATTTGTGGCCAAAGAAGAACTGGAGCACATTATTGAAAACAAAATAGATAATTTTGATTATATTGTTAAAAAGTTAAATACAAACAAAACTAATGCAGACAAGATTAGAAGGGAAGCAATAAACTGGGCAAAAATTTACATTCAAGGATTCTGATAAAGGCCTCATTTCTAAATACATAGAGAATTGACTCAAATTCATAAGAATAAAAGCCATTTTCCCATTGATAAATGGTCAGAGGATATGAAGAGACAGTTGAAATCATTTCTAGTCTTATGAAAAGGTGCTCTGAATCACTATTGATAAGAAAAATGCAAATTAAGACAACTCTGAGGTACCACTACATACTTCTCAGATTGACTAAGATGACAGGAAAAGATAAGGACTAATGTTGGAAAGATTGTGGGGAAAATTGGGACACTAATACATTGTTGGTGGAGTTGTGAACTGATCCAACCACTCTGAAGAGAAATATGGATCTATGCCCAAAGGGCTATCAAACTGTGCATAGCCTTTGATTCAGCAATGTTTCTATTGTATTATATCTCAAAGAGATCTGAAAGGAAGGAAAGGAATTCATATGTGCTAAAATGTTTGTGGCAGGACTTTTTGTAGTGGCAAGAAACTGGAAACTTGAGTGGATGCCCATCAGTTGGAGAATGGCTGAATAAGTTAAGGTATATGAATGTTATGAAATATTATTTTTTTATAAAAAACAATCAACAGGATGATTTCAGAGAGGCCTGAAGAGATTTATGTGAATTGATGCTAAGTGAAATGAGCAGAACCAGGAGACCATTGTATGTGGCAACAAAAATGATGATCAATTCTGATAGATGTCGCTCTTTTCAAAAATGAGATGATTGAGGCCACTTCCAATGATGTTGTGATGAAGAGAGCCATATACACCCAGAGAGAGGACTGTGGGAACTGAGTATGGATTATAACATAGCATTTTCACTCCTTTTGATGTTGTTTGATTGTATTTTGTTTTCTTTCTCATTTTTCCCTTTTTGATCTGATTTTTCTTATGCAGCACAATAATTGTATGAATATGTATACATATATTGGATTTAACATATTTTTAAAAACATGTTTAGCATATATTGGATTACTCATCATCTAGGGGGAAGGGTGAAGGAAAGGGAGGAAAAATTTTGGAACATAAAGTTTTGTAAGAGTTAATGTTGAAAAATTATCCATTTATATGTTTTGAAAATAATTTTTAAAAAAGCTAAATAGAATATTTTATATTTTATTCTCATATCTATAAAGGGTTGCTGAAGTTTATTGAGAAGGGGAATGACAAGGTTATATCTATTCCTAAGGAAAATCATTTTTGTAGCTGTGTAGAATGGATGCGAAGGAGGAGAGAGTTGAGGCAAGAAGACTAGAAGGTCATTGAGAAGCAGTGATGGTCTGTGCTGAGGTGGTAACTGTGAATAGAGAGATACAAGAGATGAATAGTAAGATTTTGCAAATGAGTAGATAGGTGAAGTGAAGAACAGTAAGGAGTTGAGGATAATACAGAAATCATTAACCTGGGAGACTAGAAAGATGGTGCTGTCTTCCTCACAAGTAAAGAACTTGGAAGAAAGGAGAAATGATCAATTCAGTTTTGGATGCCTTGAGCTTGAGATTATTTCTTGGGCATCCAGTTCAAAATGTCTAATAGGTAATTGGTGATGTGAGACTGAAGTTCTGAGGGAAAAATGAGCTGGAGATTTTAAATATCTACACATATATATCTTTGAATCATGTACATAGTGATAATAATTAGAGAGGATGATATCAATAAGTAGCCAGCAAAGGAGTTGAAGAGGGAGCAGTTAAGTAAGAATGAATTTGCCAAGAAAAACTAGCACCACAAAAATGCAGAGAAAAGAAAGTATTCTGTAGGAGAGGGAGATAAATATCTTGCTGTCAAGTGTTGCAATAATATGAATAAGATGAAGATTGAAAAATGAATATCATATTTGACAATTAAGAGAGCACAGATAACTTTGAAGGGAGCGGTTTCAATTGAATGATGAAATCAGAATATCACAAAGGACTGAAGAGTGAGAGAAGAGAAAATGAAGAAATCAAAAGTATATAACTATTCCATAAGTTTTGTTGAGAAATGTAGGAGTAATACAGATTGAAAGCTTGAGGATCTGAGGAAGATTTTTTTTTTAATAACGAGAAAGACTCAGCTATGCTTGAAGACAATAAGACTAGAATCATTAGATAAGAAGTGATTGAAGATTAGAGAGAGAAAGCAGTGGATTACAGAGCATATAACACATTAAAAACTATGAGTTCCTAGATTCTAAATGTGGAGAATTCATTATAATAATGGAAATAATAATGCATTTTAAAAATTTTGATTGAGCTTGTCCAATTACTTTGTCTATTACTTTGTCCAATTATATTTTGTTTCAGTTTTATCCTTAAGTATTTTTGGGATGATCTGACATAATTAAGTTTCATAAGAAACTTTCTGTAAATAAGATTTTCACCATCCACCACTTTTTTGTTATTTTATGAAACAAATCTTCTAACAAGTTTTCACAAATGGATTTACATGCTAAACCAGTGCTGCCTTTGGCAGCTTTATCTCTCTTCATGAAGATGAAGTGTTTGCTATTCAGATAATTTCTACCTTCCTTTAGCTTCTTCATTGTGGTTATTGATTCATAATCAGTTAAACTTCCCTAGAAATTAGTGATAATCTGTGTTAATATCTAATTTTTGTTTATTTTCCTGTTTTAGGGGGAATCAAAAGCTTAATTAAATAGGTCAGGTTGCAACAGTTTTAGCTATATATTACATTTCCACATTTTTATTCTTTCTTCTAATTTGGTATAAATTTTAATCATTGTTCTAACAACTTGGTGTTCTAACTGAATTAACTTCTGGACAATGGTTAAGCTCTCTATACAGTCAGGATCATGAGAGTAGTCAGAAATCTTATCTGTGTTTCTCATTATCTATCTGATCCTTGGAAGTCACTATAAACTTTTTGACTCTCAAATTTTCCATCTGCAAATAGGTATAACTCAGGGCTCAAAATGAGGCTGGAGATTTTAAATACCTATGTCTATAAATATACACATATCTTTGAATCACATACATAGTGATAATAATTAGAGGGCATGATATCAACAAGAAGCCAGCAAAAGAGTTGCAGAGGAAGCAGTTAAGTGATAATGAATTCACCAAGAAAAATAGTACTACAGAAACCCAGAGAAAAGAAAGTATTCCACAGGAGAGGGAGATAAATAGCTTGCTATCAAATATTGCAATAATATTGAGTAGAATAAGGACTGAGATATGAACATCATATTTATATAACACTCTCCTAGTTGCAGGAGAGAATAATCAATGCTCCATGCTTGCCTGAGGGAAAAAGCTGATAAGAGAAAAGAGAGATACTGTTTTTCTGGCTCCCAATATAGAGCTTAGTTTCAGGCATTCTTCAGGAAAGAGAGAAAGCCTATGCCCAGCCTAACACATTAGTCTTCAGGGTATTTCTTTCTTGAGTGAGATCCAGGACTTTTCTTGGGTGAGAGATATTACTCCAAATGGGAGAGTTCCTTTACTCTGTGTATTGTCTGATATAGTCCAATCCAGTAGTGTCAAACTCAAATAGAAATAGATCCCTGCTAGTCACATTGTGACCTAAAAAACACATTTTATTAAACATTTCTCATTTATATTTTAATCTAGTTCTTCCACTCACAGTAGTTTAGTTTCATTGTTTTAATCTATATAACTTATTTTATTTTTGTTTGTAATCAGCTTGGATGAATGGCTATATTTTTTATTCATTCTGGATTATGTTATATAGTGCTATTCATTGTAGATGATGATCTTTGTTTAACTAGTATTTGATGGAAAATTGTCAAGTGCTCAGATGTCACTTGGGACACTCATTCTCTATGAAGGTATATCAACCTGGAGTACAATTTGAACTTATAACATATTTACCATAGACTAACAACACTTGGTTAATGGGAAGATAGAGATGCATTCTCTCTTTGAGGAAAACAAAGTGGGGCAGCCTTATGAACTTGAGACTTCCTGGAAAGAGACAAAGTCTCCCTTAGAGAGATGGATAAGATTCTCCTGATATCTATTCATGCTTTCCTAAGAGTTGCCTTTAGAGAGATGTGGACATAAAAATAATTCACACGGAAAATACACACACATACACAAACCCTAGGTAGGACTAAATCATACTTCTATCACATAATTTACAGAGATGTTATGACATTCAAATTACAAAACATGCTAAGTTTTAAAAAAGGTAAATTATTATCATTATCATTATGGATTTTCTGAACCAGAAGGAATTACCTCTTTTTAATATGGAGAAATTGAAGTCTAGAAATGTTTAGTGATTTGCTCAAAATCACACAGCTAACTAGACTGAACTGGAATTGGAAATCAGATTGGGTAACTCTCAGGTAAGTGAGTTTCCTAGTTATATGGCTCTTTGAAGATGATAGCATCCAATGGGAAATTGGGTTCAGTATCTTATGTAAAATAAAAAACAGAGGAAGAAACACAGATTTAATTGATTCGGTGTCAGGGTGGTTTCTATCTTAACAAATGGGTGCTGCCTTTTAATGGAAAAAATATTGAATAGAATTAGGGCTAATGAAATTACCTAGAAACAAAAACCCAAGGCTATCATTTGCATGCTGTATATTACTATATATTGTGTACCTAGTTCAAAACAAAATATTGACTTTTAGATATCTTGTACATATTAGACAAGTAAAAATCTATTCCTGTGGGGTGGATATTTGATAAAGGACATAACCTTACCTCCTGTTACCTTTAAGTATACTATCATAAAGAAGAGACTGAAACCAATGCAAGTCAATATGGCAGAAAAGTCTATGCTAGAAAGTCTCATTACATATACATTCTCAATTATCTTCCTATATGCCTAACCACTTTTCACTTGAAAAATTCATCAAAATTTAGTCAGACTTTGGCTGCAGATACAAGTGATAGGACAACTGAAATTATGTAATTCAGACAATTTAAAGCATAGTGAAATTAATATTAATAAACAGTTAATTTGTAAATCAGATCAGTATGCTCTTGGTGGTTGAATTTCTCCCCAGCTCAGCTGCTGAAATCACAGGAAAGGGCAGGTAACAGAGATAACAAGATTTTAGGATTTTAAAAAAAGATTAAGATGAGGAAATAAATTATTTAAATAGTCCCATTTTAGAAAAAGAAATTGAACAAGCCATTAATGAATTTCCTGAGAAAAAAAATCTCCAGGAACAGATGGATTTACAAGTTAATTCTTCAGGAATGATAATCTAGCATTTCCAATAGGATCAGGGGTGAAATAAAGCTGCCTGTTATCACCACTGTTATTGTACTAGAGATATAAGCTTTAGTAATAAGAGAAGAAAAACAAATTGAAGGAATCAAGAGTAGGTAATGAGAAAAACAAAACTATCATTCTGCAGATTATATGATGATATAGTTAAATAATCTTAGAGAATCAGCTTAAAAACTAGTAGAAACAATAACTTTAGCAAAGTTGCAGGATGTAAAATAAACCAATACATCATTGGATTTTCTATGTTACCAACAAAGCTTTGCAACAATAAATAGAAAGAGAAATCCCACTTAAAATAACTGTAGATAATATAAAATATTTGGGACAATATTTGCCAAGACAAAGCCAGGAACTATATGAACACAATTACAAAATGCTTTTCACACAAATAAAGTTATATCTAAACAATTGGAAGAATATCAAGTGTTCATGGGTAGACTGAACTAATAAAATAAAAATGATAATTCTACCTAAATTAATCTACTTATTCTGTGACATGCCAAGAAATTATTTTATATAGTTAGAAAAAAATAATAACAAAATTCATCTGGAAGAACAAAAAGTCAAGAATTTCAAGGGAATTAACGTAAGAAAAATACAAAGGTAGCCTAGCTATACCATACATAAAACTATATTATAAAGCAGCAGTCATCAAAACCATTTGGAACTGGCTAAGAAATAGAGAAGTGGATCAGAAGAATAGATTAAGTTCATAGAACACAACAGTCAATGACTATAGTAATGTAATATTTGATAAATCCAAAGACTCCAGCTTCTGGGTAAAAACTCAGTGTCTTACAAAAATTGCCAGGAAAACTAGAAAAATAGTATGGCAGAAACTAGGCATTGACCAACCCCCAACACTCTCTACCAAGATTAGGCTAAAACAGGCTCATGATTTAGATATAAAGGGTGATATTATATGCAAATTAGGAGAAAAAGGGATAGTTTACCTCTCAGGTCTCTGGAGAAGGGAGGAATTTATGGTCAAAGAAGTAGAGAATCTTATAAAATGCCAAATGGATAATTCTGATTACATTAAATTAAAAAGGTTTTGCACAAACAAAATCAATACAGCCAAGATTAAAAAGGAGGCAGAAAGCTGGGGAAAATATTTATCAGGAATACTGGCTGTAAAAAGTGCTCATTTCTAAAATATATAGAGAATTGACTCAAATTTATAAGAACACAAGCCATTCCCCAACTGATAAATCAATTTTCAGATGAGGAAATTAAATCACTATTGATTAGAGATACAAATTAAGACAACTCTGAGGTACAACTTCACACCTTTCAGATCAACCAAGATATCAGTAAAAGATAATGATGAATTTGGAGAGGATATGGGAAAACTGGGACACTAATGCATTGTTGATGGACTTGTGAATTTATCCAATCATTCTGGAGAACAATTTGGAACTATGCCTAAAGGACTATAAAACTGCATACCTTTTCACCCAGCAGTATCTCTACTGGGCTTATATTCCAAAGAGATCATAAAAGAGGAAAAAGGTCCCATATGTGCAAAAATGTTAAGATGTTACTAGATAATTTGTCTTACAAAATCCTAATCCCTAGTGACTGGAAATCCATAGCAAGGACATGTTTAGAACCTGGACAAATCTTGTTGTGGCTTTTGGAGTATCAGGAATTATGTAGGATTCAAGCCAGACACAATAGGCAAACAGGAGTTAATGTACAAATCACTTATGACCAACTAGCAGGTGGAGAGAATTCAGAACAGATTAATTACTCCACAACAGCTTATGAGCAGATAGTAACTGTTGCAACAAAAGCTTGGGGTTCCCTCCCTAGACAAAAAGATTGAGGGGAAGCCTTCACAAAAATAGAGCAAGGTCCCAATGAACTCTTTGCAGATTTTGTGGGACTTTGCAAACAGCTGTAACAAGAACCATTGGAGAAAATGCAGCTATAGAAATAATGATCAGACAAATGGCTAAAGAAAGTGCTACTGAGGTTTGCAAAAGAATTATATGGGGACTACACAAAGATGCTCCTTTAGAGGAGATCATAAGACGCTGTGCCACAGTGGGCACAAATGCTTATTACACCCAGACTATGATGAACATGAGAAGACAGAGTGCCTCTTGGCAAGGGGCTTCTAGAGAAACTCGTCGATACTTTCAATGTGAAAAAGTTGGACATCTAAGAGCTCAGTGTAAATATGGAGATAGAATGAGAAGACAGGCTGAGAGAAGACCTAAAACCTTACGTCCAAAATGCCACAAGGCCTTCCACTGGGCCTTGGAATGTAGATTGACCCAGGGAAATGAGAGGCAGGGCCTAGCCCCAAGATATATAAAAGTCTTTAGAAGGTCAGGACTCTGATGTGATCTATCAGCTAAAAAGCAATCAGATGGCAGAAAGGGATTACATAATCAACCAACAGAAAAGCAATCAGATAGCAGAGAGGAATTACAATTGGAGAGAATACAGGCTTTTTAAACCAACAGGGCAGTGTCCAGTGCAAACAGCTCCAATGCAATTGCCAGGTGATGAGGATAGATCTAGAAAGTGGTAAATAGAAGGGAATTAGATAGGTTAATTTTTGGGAGAAAGGGTTTGCTTGTATTCCTACAGATGGAGAAGGAAATAGATGGAGGAGGAAACAGATGGGAGCCAATGAGGGTGGAGAGAGACAGAAAAAGAGAAAAATCTGGAAACAAAGGAGAAGACCTAAGAACAAAATCTGCAGGAATCCCTAATACAAGATTGGATTCCCTAATACAAGATAAGACTGTTGCAGGACTTGGAAACCAGCAGGAATCATTGGATTCCTTGAGATGAAAAATTGTTGATGAAGACTATTGGAGGACTTCAAAACTTGCAGGAATTATTGGATTCCTGGAACATGAACTAATGGAAATGGATTCCTTTTGGACTATTTCTAGGACTTATGGACATGTATAAATCCTCATGTTGATTCATGTTATTTGTTACATCACTACTAGCCTGTATTATATTGCTATGTGCTTATGTAATTTATGTAATTATGTGTAATACCTCCCATATCTTTTTTGTTTATTTAATTTTTATTTTATTTTATAATTATAACTTTTTTTTGACAGTACATATGCATGGGTAATTTTTTACAACATTATCCCTTGCACTTACTTCTGTTCAGATTTTTTCCCTTCCTCCCCCAATCCCCTCCCCCAGATGGCAGGCAGTCTTATACATGTTAAATATATTACAATATATTCTAGATACAATATATGTGTGTAGAACCAAATTTCTTGTTGCACAGGAAGAATTGGATTCAGAAGGTAAAAATAACAGTTTACACTCATTTCCCAGTGTTCCTTTTCTGGATGTAGCTGATTCTGTCCATCATTAATCAATTGGAATTGGATTAGCTCTTCTCTATGTTGAAGATATCCACTTCCATCAGAATACATCCTCGTACAATATCATTGTTGAAGTGTATAATGATCTTCTGGTTCTGCTCGTTTCACTTAGGATCAGTTGATGTAAGTCTCTCCAAGCCTCTCTGTAATATCTCCCATATTGATGGATTTATGTATACCTGTTTCAAGTGAGCCCCTTTAGAAACCTGCTAATCTGATTTGATTTCCTATTTCCTTTGGTGTTTTCATCTCCCTTCCTGAGACATCAGGGAGGGCGTGATAACCTCCTTTTATGGTGGTTTCACTTCTTTTCTGAGCAGTCAGGGAAGGTGTGATTACCTTCTTTTTGGGGGTTCTCACCTCCTTGAGAAGTCAGGGAGGTCATGACTACCTATGTTCTAAAATCAAAAGAAAGCAGGAGATGTTATAATTCTTAAAAGGCACTAAGACAGTGGAATTGATAGAGATAATAATTATCTAATTTAGCATGGTTCAGTATTATTGATCTGATCCTACAAGGAAATGTTATGGACCAAAACTTGAAACAAGGTACTGAGTAGAATTGAGGAGACAATAGTTAAATCTAGTTTAGCATTGATTTAATCCTACAACAAATAATGGTTTTCTAGTGATGTAATGATTGGACAGCATATAAGCAAGAAGCTCTCAGGGCCAGACCCACAAGCCCACACTCAGAGGTGGAGTCAGATTCATTCCATTTTCCACCTTTGTGCTGGCTGGGGGCTTTGGATTCAGAAGGAGCTAGAGGCAGAAGCAGGAAGATACAAAGGACTAGAAGCAAGAGCTCTCAGGACTAAGGAGAGAGATAGGCCTCTAAGAAAGCTAACTGGGATATTTTGAAGGAGACAATAAAGGATCTGAACTTTTAGCTCCTGGCTGCATTTGGGGTGATTATTAAACCGAATTGAAACTAAGGCTGCTCCCAGAAGCTCCCCGAGAGACCTGTACCCAGAGAACAATATATTTTAGAGAAGAACATTACAGAGACACTTCCTAAGAAGCAATTGGGACAGCTTGGAGGAGCATGATCTATTGAAACATAGAAGCTATCAATGGATTCCAGAGAGAATTAGCCCTGGCAATTTGTAGGCTATGCAGGGAAAAAATTCAGGGAGACCAGCTAAGAAATGTTGGAGGGGAGGGCAGGGAAAGTGTTAAC
The DNA here is from genome assembly GCF_048593235.1 of Sminthopsis crassicaudata. Classification (NCBI taxonomy): domain Eukaryota; kingdom Metazoa; phylum Chordata; class Mammalia; order Dasyuromorphia; family Dasyuridae; genus Sminthopsis; species Sminthopsis crassicaudata. The sequence goes on along the minus strand of NC_133617.1, from coordinate 350,808,281 downwards.
TAAATGATTATTAAAGAGAAGCACATTAATGGAGGTCATAAGCTCTGTGGGCACAGAATCTCTTAAACTCTTTTGAATATATATATATATATATATATATATATATGCACAAACACATAAATATTATATATGTGTGTGTTTTTGTGTGTGTGTATGAATATTTCTCTTCCTTGATCTCCTCATCCTCTCTTCTGCTTCTGCTTTTTTTTCTTCTTCTGCATCACAACAATATTGCTGTTAATATATATACATATATATATATATATATCTTAGTTCTGCCACTTCAGTTTATATCAATTCATAGAAGTCTTTCCAGGTTGTTCTGAAACTTTCCCTTTGTCATTTCTCATGGCACAAATACTCTTTTACAATTACATACCACAACTACTTCAGCCATTTCCCCATTGATGGGCAAATTCTCTCAAAATCTGATTCTTTAATCTCATACAAAAAGTTGCTATAAAATTTTTGTACATATTGGTTCTTTTCCTTTTTCTTTGATACAGAGGTATTAGAGGTATTAATTAGTCCAAGTGTATGTGGAGTTTTTTTTAGTCCTTTGGGCATAGTTCCAAATTGTTATCCAGAAAGGTTAGACCAGTTCACAACTCTCCCAACATTAATTGATGCATTAGAATACCTATTTTTCCATATCTCCTCCTGCATTGGTCATTCATCTTCTCTATCATGTTAGCCAATCTAATGGTTGTAAGGAGGTCCTGAAAAGTTATTTAATTTGCATTTCTCTAATCAATAGTGATTTAGAGAATTTTTAAAAATGACTACTAGATTTGACTTCTTCTGAAAACTACCTGTTCTTTAATCATATATCAATTGGGAAATGACTCTATTTAAATTTGACTTAATTCTCTATATCTTTGATAAATGAGACCTTTATTAGAGGAAGTTTCTTTCAATTTTTCTCCCTCAATTTTCTTACTTTTCTTTTAATTTTGACAGCTAAGCTCTCTCAACATGCTCCTCCATACAACTTTAAGATATTGTTTCAAATCAAATTTAGGATCAGCAGAACCAAAAAAGTCAGGGTGAGATATTTTTCTAGCCTGAGAAAACTTAGGAGGTTAGCAGGGACTTCTTTGATATAGGACAGAGGTCTTTTTTGAAGCACATGCCAGAACAATCAGAATGATCACAGAAGTAGCTTTGGGAGTCCTTAGCTTAGATATGTTTTATGTGGATTTATCTTGTATCCTGCAACTTTGCTAAAGTTGTGGATTATTTCTAATAGCTTTTTATTAGTAGCATTCTCTAAATATACCAAAGAGTGATAATTTGGTTTCCTCATTACCTACTCTAATTCCTTTAATCTCTTTTTCATCTCTTATTGCTGAAGCTAGCATTTCTAATACAATATTGAATAGTAATGGTGATAGTGGGCAACCTTGTTTCAGTTTATCACCATTACATATGATGCTTACTGATGGTTTTAAATAGATGCTACTGACTATTTTAAGGAAAAGTCCATTGATTTCTATATTCTCTAGTGTTTTTAATAGGAATGGGTGTTGGGTTTTATCAAATGCTTTTTCTGCATCTATTGAGATGATCATATGTTTTTTGTTAATTTTGTTATTGATATACTTAATTATGTTAATAGTTTTCCTAATATTGAACCAGTCCTTCATTCTTTAGCCTACATATGGTAAAGGTATTAGACAGCTGGTCAGAAAGTGATTATAGGAGACTCTCTGCTGGCACAAAGGACAATTGGCACTGACTAGCAACTCTATTACACATACACAGTTCTGAGTTGCAGTTCCAGAATGGAAATGAGTGCTGGTTGTTGATCACAAGGAAGTAGGGGCCTTGGTCAAAGTTCCAAAGCAAATAGAGAGCTAGTATTTGTAGCTATAGGGAACCAGGGCTTTTTTCCTGGTAAAGGTCAGAGCACAGAAAAGGAGAGCAGTGACCATACCTTTCCCAGCATCATACCACCTTGGGAAGCACTAAAAACTTGCAGGCCCTCAGAACTAGATCAGAAAGCAGCAGCACAAGAAAAAAAAAAAAGAACCTCCTCATCCTTAGGTGAAGTGAGCTTAGCTTAACTTTAATATAAATTTCAAAGTCAAGAAGTAGGCTTGGAACTTGAGCAAACAACAAAAAAGAATTGATCATAAAAGTTACTAGAGTGGCAGAGAAGAGCAGAACATACATTCAAAAGATAATAATGTGAAAACAGCCACAAACAAAGCCTAAAAAAATGCTAATTGAATCCAAAGCCAAACAGAATACCTGAAAGTGTTAACGAAAGAAATAAGAGCAGTAGAGGAAAAATTGAAGGAAAATAAGAAAATTATAGAAAGACAATTAACATCTTGCTAAAAGGGGCATGAAAAATGCTGAAGAAAATACCTTAAAAACAAAATTAACCTAATGGTAAAAGAGGGGGGAAATTGATTGAAGAAAAGAAATCCATAAATAAAGCAGAATTGGCCAAATAGAAAAAGAGGTACAAAAGGTCATTGAAGAAAATCCTTAAAACTTATAATTGGGAAAAAGGTAGCTAATAACTCTATGAAATATCAAGAAAAAATAAAATAAAGCCAAAAGAATGAAAAAAAAGAAGAGAAAACATGAAATATCACATCAGAAAAAACAACTATCCTGGAAAACAGATTAAAGAGAGATATGCTAAGAATTGTTGGACTTTTTGAAAACTATGATCAAAGAAAAAGCATAGACATTTTATATATATATATATATATATATATATTTAAAAATTCATAAAGAAAAATGGCCCCAATATCTTAGATGTAGCAAATAAAATAGAAATGGAAAGAATGCACCAATCACCTTCTGAAAGTGATCCAAAATGAAAACTCCCAGAAATATTACAGACAAATTCAAGCAACCAGAAAGAACAATTCAAGTATTGTGATTTCATGGTCAAGATCATACAAGATTTAGCAGCTTCCACATTAAAGGAGCAGAAGGCTTGAAATATGATATTCTAGAAGGCCAGGAATTAGAATTACAATCAAAAATAACCTACCCAGAAAAACTGATATAATCCTTCAAAGGTAAAAAAAAAAAAAAAAAAATTAATTGAAATAGAGGACCTTTAAGCATTCCTAATGAAAAGAGCAGAGTTAAATAGAAAATTTGACATTTAGACATATGAAAGAGAAATCGTAAGGGATTTAACATAATTAAACTGTTTACATTCCTGTAGGAGATGAGTCATGTAATACTTAAGAACTTTATCATTATTAGGTCAGTTAAAAGGAATTTATATAGAAAGAGGGCACAAGTGTGTATTGATTATGTTAGTATGATCTCCAAAAATAAAAAAAAAATGAAGGGATGAGAAAGGGAATGAGTGAGGTAGAATGGGGAATTTTTTTCTTACATTAAAGAAAGACAAAGAAAATTTTTACAGTGAAGTAGAAAATAGGGGTCTGGCAATGCTATAACCTCAACTCTCAGAATTGATTCTAAGAAGAAAGAATGTGTGTGTGTGTGTGTGTATGTGTATGTGTGTGTGTGTGTGTGTGTGTGTGTGTGTGTGTGTGTGTGTGTGTGTACTCATGCATATATACAAACATACAGACTCAGTAGTGTAGAGAAATCTAACATCTAATAGGGAAATACTAGAGAAAGGGGATAAGAGAAAAAAGGCAGTATGATAAAAGCAAGGGAAGATTAAGGGAGGAAATGGTTAGAAGGACAATAGACTTTTGAGGAAGGACAGGATAAAAAGAGAAAAAAGAAAAAGAAATTGGGATGGAAGGAAATATATAGTTAGTAGTCATAACTGTGAATGTGAATGGGATGAATTCACCCATAAAACAAGAAGTAGATAGCAGAATGGATTAGAAACCAGAATTCAAAAGTGTCTTGTGTACAAGAGATACACTTGAAACAGAAAGACACACATGGAGGTAAAATAAAAAGCTGAATTGAATTCTATTGTGCTTCAGATGAAGTAAAAACCGCAGGGGTAGTGATCATGACCTCAGAGAAAGCAAAAACAAAAATAGCTCTAATTAAGAGATGATCAGGGAAGCTACATTGTGCTAAAAGACACTAAAGTCAATGAAATATCAAAAATTCTTATAGCAAATTTATCTGATAAAGGCACTTGTCAAATATATGCTGAGTATAAAACTGAGTCAAATTTATAAAAATAAAAAACTATTCTCCAATTGATAAGTGGTCAAAGGATGTATTACACAGGAAATTTTCAGAAGAAATCAAAACTAGCAATAGTCATATAAAAATGTTCTAAATCACTACTGATTAAATAGATACAAATTAAAATAATTCTGAGGTACCACCTCCCACATATCAGAAATGACAAACATTGAAGGGAAAATAATACACAAATGAACATTGAAGTAGTGAACTGGTCTTATTATTCTGGAGAACATTTTGAAGTTATGGGCAAATGGATATAAAAGTGCATGCCCTTTAACTCAACAACATTACTAATAGATCGATATCCTAAAGAGATAAAAGAAAAAGGAAACGCTCCTATATCTACAAAAATATTTATAGCAGCTCTTTTTGTGATGGCAAAGAATTGGAAATCAAAGGACAACTCATCAATGACAGAACAAGTTGTTACATATGATTGTGATGAAGTACTGTTTTGCTATAAGAAATAATAACAGGTGATTTCAGAAAAAAATATAGCAAGACATCTATGAAACGCTGCAAAGTAAGAAGAACTCAGGAGGTCATTGTGCAAAGTAGCAACAGGTAATCAATTGAAAGACTTAGTTACTCTGATCAATATAATGATCCAAACAATTCCAAAAGTCTCATGATAAAAAAATGCTATCCACCTTGTGAGAGAATTAATGAACTCTGGGTGCAAATTTATATTTAATTTTATCATTTTCTTTATTTTTCTTGCTTTAAAAATGACAGTGCTATAAAAAGAGAGACCCCAAATCCTTAAAGATACCCCTATCACCCTAAGGGGACAAAGTAGATGGCCTTGCTTTGGGAAAATGAAACTAGGCTTGCTTTTTTTTTTTTTTTTTTGCTAAGGCAGTTGGGGTTAAGTGACTTGCCCAAAGTCACACAGCTAGAAAATGTTAAATGTCTGAGGTCAAATTTGAATTCAGGTCCTCCTGACTTCAGGACTGGTGTTCTATCCACTGCAACACCTACTGGCCCCTAGACTTTCTTTTTAATGCTCTTCAAACTTTTACTCCACTTCTGACTCCCATGAGTTCAAGATTTAACATGATTCTAGTGTTATCAAAGATTCAAATCCTTCTACAACACAAAGAATTGTTTTATACTGTAATGTACTAAGATCTCTCTGTCTTTGTCAGTCCCTCTATCTCTATTGGTCTGTCTAATTATCAACACTTTTCTCTAAAATAACTAAATGATAATAATTAGCTGAACATTCCAGGTTCATTGTTGGGACAGGGCTCCATTTTCTAGAACAATAACTAAATATTCTACGTAACATTTGCTGCAATTAAATTATTTGGGGTTTTTGCAAAGGCATAGTCCCTCGGCTCTGCTCTCCAGCATTTTGTATGTAATACTAATACTAACCAGTGTAGCACAGATTTCTACAGTTTCCTTCTTGCTAGGCATGAGAAATAACACAAAATCATATGAGCCAAAATAATTGTTATTTTTCTATTTTTAAAAGTAAAGCTTCTGACAAAGGTCTCATTTCCAAAATATATAGAGAACTGACCCTAATTTATAGGAAACCAAACCATTCTCCAATTGATAAATGGTCAAGGGATATGAACAGACAATTCTCAGATGATGAAATTGAAACTATTTCCACTCATATGAAAGAGTGTTCCAAATCACTATTGATCAGAGAAATGCAAATTAAGACAACTCTGAGATACCACTACACACCTGTCAGATTGGCTAAGATGACGGGAACAAATAACGATGAATGTTGGAGGGGATGTGGGAAAACTGGGACACTGATACATTGTTGGTGGAGTTGTTAAAGAATCCAGCCATTCTGGAGAGCAATTTGGAATTATGCCCAAAAAGTTATCAAACTGTGCATACCCTTTGACCCAGCATTGCTGTTATTGGGATTATATCCCAAAGAAATACTAAAGAGCGGAAAGGGACCTGTATGTGCCAAAATGTTTGTGGCAGCTCTTTTCGTAGTGGCTAGAAACTGAAAGTTGAATGGATGTCCATCAATTGGAGAATAGTTGGGTAAATTATGGTATATGAAGGTTATGGAATATTATTGCTCTGTAAGAAATGACCAGCAGGAGGAATACAGAGAGGCTTGGAGAGACTTACATCAACTGATGCTGAGTGAAATGAGCAGAACCAGAAGATCACTGTACACTTCAACAACAATACTGTATGAGGATATATTCTGATGGAAGTGGAAATCTTCAACATAAAGAAGATCCAACTCAGTTCCAGTTGATCAATGATGGACAGAAATAACTATACCCAGAGAAGGAACACTGGGAAGCGAATGTAAATTGTTAGCACTACTGTCTATCTACCCAGGTTACTTAGACCTTCGGAAGCTAATACTTAATGTGCAACAAGAAAATGATATTTACACACATATATTGTATCTAGGTTATATTGTAACACATGTAAAATGTATGGGATTACCTGTCATGGGGGGAGGGAGTGGAGGGAGGGAGGGGATAATTTGGAAAAATGAATAAAAAAAATAATAAAGAAATTATAAAAAATTGTTATTTTTCTATTAAAATATCTTCATATTTAAATCAGTATGAATCCTATAATTCAAAGTTGATGAAGGAGAAAATTAGCAGTAGAGCCATATATTCTGAGTTCAAATCTTGGCTGTCAGCTATAGGACTCTGAATGAACCCTTATCTATAAAATAGTCTGGACTAAATAACTGCTAAAGTTTCTCTCAACTCTAAATTATGATCTTATGATAAGTCTAGCATCTATATCCTCACATACAATCTGAAATTAAATAAAAATTAATCAACAACTATTAACTTCCTACTATTTACTCAGAACTCTGTATTAAATGATATGGAGAGGACTCAAATGCAAATAAAAGGTAATGTCTTTTCTGCTCTTTTGCTCCTCCCCCTTGTTGGAGAATATCCAAGCTAAAGTATTTATTGAAAATGAGCCAGAGGAGTAAAACAAAAACCTTTCTTGGACAGGCAGAGGAAGAGGGAATTCAAGAATATAAGCAAGATGGTGAACTAGTAAAAAAAGAGTTCTCTTTATGTGTGGCCTGCCCTTTCCTATGTTCCACAACTCCATACAAGATAAACAAATTGGAGGAATGATCAATCTGACAAACAGTAAGGCAGGAAACAAACAGAAAGAGGCAAAGACAGACTAGAAGATGCTGACTGAAACAAATTTGTAAGGGGAAAAAATTAGCACTAAGAGTTGGTTCTGGTTCCCAAATTTCCTATCTCTAGTGATATAGATGCATATTCAAAGAGTAAGTGGGACTTTTGGTAGGTTCAACATTGTACTAGCTTTAATCCTTTCCTTGACATCAGTGTGGCTACTCAGAAATATGTATAACCTATATCAGCTTGTTTATCATGTTATCAAGAGAGGATGGAAGGAAGATAGAAGAATATGGAATCTAATCTAATAAAAATGAATGTTGAAAACTATTTTTACATGTGATTGGGAAAAATACTATTTACAAAAATAAAGAACAATATGTTTTGTTTGAATAATGAACATATTTTATTTTAATATTATCGCTTTTTTCCCCTAAATTGGCCACTTCTATTTATTTGTATTCCTAGTTAAATGTTTTCTCATTTGTTTATTTGGCAAAATATGCCATTGCTGATTACAGGGTTTTTAAAATTTGTTCCTGACAATTATTTTTGGTTTGCAGCCCATAAACTCAACTCTTATAATTCTCATTTCTCTTTTTAAAAACATTTACATGTTCTACTCAAATTCCAAAGAGGACTGTGGCCAAATATTGGATCATTTTCATTTTTTTAAATGAATAAATATTCATTGATGCCTGAACTCATTTACTAGATCTGGAGGCTATCTTTGTTAATGTTCTCATCTATCCCGAGAGCCAGTGTGGTTTTGGATAGGGTCAAAGAATGGTTGAAATGGTGTTGTTCAACAATTCTAGGAGAAATGCCAGGAGTCACAGAGAGGTCTGAATGCAACAGTTGCTGCCTTTGATAGGCCTTTGAAGGTCTTTGATACTGTCAGTTGTGAAGGCTAGTGAAAAATTATGGCAAAACTTGGTTGCCTAGAGGATCTATTGGTATTATTCATGAGTTTCATGACAGTATTCTTGCCTGGGTTCTGGGTGATGGACAATACTCTTGCACTTTCCTAGTCACTGAATGGAGTAAAGCAGGATTGTGTGCTTGCTTCCATATTTTTTAGCATGATGTTTTCTATGAAAAAATGGCATTAAGTTCAGCTACCATACTGACCTTGATGCTTAACTTGAAAAGTTACAAGTCAAGACTAAAGTGAAAGGAGACTTGGAACATGACTTTTTGTTTGTAATTAGTGCAAACAATGCAGTCTCTGAAGCTGCGGTGCAACAAAATATGGATGGAATCTGTTACAAAAAACAAGTTCTCCATTAATCAGCACCACATCATCCTTATGTAGAACCACTGGTTACAACAAATGGAGAAGTTTAGAATACTGTGGTTAAGTTCATTTACCTTGGCAGTCTACTTTCCAGGTGTGACTCACACATTGCCATATCTAGCTTAGTTTTGGGGAGGTTCTGAAGGAAAGTGTGGAGAGAAGAGATATTAGATTGCCTATCAAACTGAAGGTCTAAAGAGCCACTATGCAGACCTCATTGTTGTATACATGTGAAATCTAGACAGTACATTAGTGCCATGCTAGGAAACTAAATCACTTTCATTTGAATTGTCTTAGGAAGATTCTGGCAAGGTAAGGTACCAAACATTGAGATCCTTTATTGAACTTAAGTCTCAAGCATTAAAAATCTACTGCAAAGAGCACAACTCTGATGAGCTAGTCCCATTGTTCAAATGTCAAAAGTATGCTTCCCTAAAAGACTGCTTTACAGGGAACTCATGCAAGGCCAGTGCTTACAGAGAGGTCAGAAGAAGTGATACAAGGACATTTTCTAGGTCTCTCTGAAGAAATTTAGAATTAATTGTGAGACTTATAAGAGACACCAGCACAAGATTGTCCAGCAAGGTGTGCCCACATCAAAGCAGTTGCTATAGTCTATGAGCAAAGCAGAATTACAGTAGCTTAAAAAAAAAAAAAAAAAAAAAAAAAAAGAGATATATACAATTTTAGAGAACAAGGTCCAGATTTGTGCATGACCTCTAGAAGGGCCTTCTGAACTCATACTTAAACGTCATAAACGTCATGCCTTGATTCTGACAGTGATGTCTGATGTCATTTTGCTCCTTTTTGAGGACCAAACACACAAATCAACCTATGGTTTTTTTCCTATTGATTTATCTGCTTGTGTTCAAAGTCTTCGAGTTCTTTTTTCTGAGCTCTTTGGCAATTTCAGTCTCTCCCTCCCCCTCTTATTTTCCCCTATTGCTCACTTTCTGACTCCCTCTCCTCCGGTGGCAGTTTCCTCAGAGGCTAGCTTTCAATGTATCTCAGCTTCCTTCCACACTGGGCAATTTGTGGCTCACCGGCCCAGGTCTCTGCTATAAAGGACTTTGGGAACACAGGACTGTCCCCAACTGGATGCTTGGCTTTCCCTCAGTTGAGTACTTCAAAGACCTCTTTTCTCTAATCCCCACATCCATAGATCCTGTCTTGTCCCCTTTGTTCCTTAGTTCTTTGGCTTGGCTCCATGATTAATTTCTGTCATCTGAAGTTTGAGCCTCTGAAAGGAGAAGTGAATTGGAGTGTGGAGTTGAGTTCTACTTCAAGCCCAAACATATATCTCTCCCCTTTCCCTCTATTTCTCTGCTCTTCTACAAAAATCTTTAGCCTCACATAATGCTATGCCATGCTGACTACTTGAAGTCTCAGCAGACTTCTTTAGTCTAGAGCCCCTATCTCCATAGCATTGGAAAAGGAAGGGAGTACTGAAGGGTGGGGTTGAGTTTCATTACATGTGTAAGAATCAGGTTCTTGCAGCATGATGAGTGGCAGGAAAAGGGATATGTGACCTCAGGTTAGGCACTAATTTATGTCTTTTCCCACCTTTTCTGCACATTCTAGACCATAAAGACAATTAAATTTGCTTTAGCTTTTATATATAATTTTTTTTGGGGGGAGAGATTTGAAAGGTCATAGAGATTAGAAAAAATATGCAGTTCTCTATTATGACCCAGGTGTCCTCTTTCCTGATGATTTAAACATATCCATATTTCTCCCATTCTTTTTAAAAAACTCAAGTGACTGTTTCATATCTCTGCTTCCTTTTATTACCAAACTTTCAGGAAAAAAAAAAACAAAAATAAAATAACTATTAAAAGTGCTCATTTGCTTTTCCTCCCTTATCATTTTCTTTTCAACACTTGTAATGTGGTTTCTGGTATCAATTGATTGAAATTGCTCTTTCCAAATTACCACTGATGTCTTATTGAATCTGAAAGCCTTTTCTTGATCCTCATTTTACTTTATTTCTCCATAACATCTGACACTATTAAATTCTCTCTCTTCTTTGGGTTCATGACACAGCCACTAGAACCTGTCTGTCCCTTTTTCACACTTCTTTGCTGGTTTGTCACCCCATAGTACATCTCCTATGGTTGGGAGATGTGATCAGTACCCCAAAGTTCTGTCCTGAACTCTTATATTTCTGTGCTTTTTCTTTGACTTCATCAACTCTTATGGACTTAATTATCTATCTATCTATCTATCTATCTATCTATCTATCTATCTATCTATCTATCCCTAGATCTAAATATCCAGCTCTACTCTTGCTCCTGAGCTCCAACAGCTTATTAAATGTTTTATATTAGATATTTTCTAGTCACCTTAAACTCAATATATCTGAAATGGAAGTTACCATCTTTACTCCAAACCCTCCCTGCTTCCAAACTTCTCAATTTCTTTTGAGAGCCTTAATATCTTTTTTCAATTCTCCCAGATTTGAAACTTTAGCATTATCCTTTATTTCTCACGTCTACTCATATATATGATTAATTATAAGAATATAAATTACATAAATATTTTTAAGTAACATATATATTTTTAAAGAATGTAAGCTCCTTGCAAGGAGCATCTGTTTCATTTTTATTTATATCCATAGCATTTAGCACAGTGTCTAGTGTTTAGTAGGTACTTAATAAATGCTTGTTGATTAATTGATCTTGGCTTCTAGCATTATATCTGTTGCAGGTGCTTTAGCTATGCTATAGAGAGCTGCCCTGCTACACTCTCCCCAATGTCATATAAATACACATAAAGATACATATATAGTGTATATATTTACATACAGATTGCCCCAAAAGGCTTAGTTCAATTTTAAGCTTTAATAATTTCAGAGGTATAAATGTTATAAAATTCTGAAAAAATAATTTTGATTTTTTGATTTTGATTCTTTAAAACTTTTAAAATATTGATAACTCTTCTTTTTTTATAGTTTTATTTTCAAAACACATGCATAGTTTTCCAACATTCACCCCTGCAAAACCTTGTGTTCCAATTTTTTTTCTTCCTCTCTTTGCCCCACCCCTCCCCAAATAGCAAATAATCCAATATATGTCAAACATGTGCAATTCTTCTATACATATTTTCATAATTATCATACTGCACAAGAAAAACCAGATCAAAAAGAAAACAAAATGCAAGCAAACAACAACAAAAAAGTGAAAATATTATGTTGTTATCCACACTCAGTCCCCACAGTCCTCTCTCTGGGTGTAGGCTCTCTCCATCACAAAAACTGGTCTGAATCACCTCACAGTTGAAAAGAGCCATGTCCATCAGAATTGATCATCACATAATCTTGTTGCTATGTATTATGTTCTTCTCTTGATTCTACTCACTTCACTTAGCATCAGTTCCTATAAATCTCTCCTGAAAAACAACACTGTTTTTCAGTGACTGAGAGGATTATTTTTAATCATAGGCTTAAATCATCCAAAAAGTGAGATATGCATACATAACAATTTTGACATGGCCTCAGGAAAGTCTAATGGAGATAGATCAAGTTACTGAAGTGGCTAACTAAGCAAGATATATATCAGAATAGATTGTTCCTGAGGTCATGGTTTCTATACTTTTCCTCTGTTCTCCAGATTTTTTTCCAAGAAAGTAAGATTAAAAAACTCCAATTACTAAGAAATTTACCAAGTGGATAACCTTTCCCCTCTCCATTTCCTAGAGACCAAAGACAACTATCAAATGATATCAGGTCTATGTCCCTTCCATTCTCCTCTAACAGAAGTAGAGATGAATCCATTTCTTTAGTCCTGGGAGAAGAACTTGTCCCATTTCCATATTCCTCTCCTCTCACCCCCAAAATAATGAAGTGGCCTTTTTCTTCCTCTTCCACAGATCAATTGTTTGGCCCGTATGGAGAAGTTGCCTTTCTCTAACTAACTTGTTGCTATCAACTGGTTCTAGAAATCTCTGGGTGTTTGCCAAGAACAGGTCCGAGGACCAGATTGTGCTCAACATAACGAATATGTGCACAGTGATGTTTTAAAAGAGTGTTAGATTTGTGTGTGTGTGCACATACATGTATGTGTACATATGCATGTGTGTATGCGTGTTTTATCACTAGTTGATAGCTATCTATTTTACTGCCTCATTCTTCCCTTTCTTCTCCCCTTGATTTTAATGTTCCCACCATACCACTGAAAGGAAGAGAGAGAAAGAGAGAGAGAGAGGGAGAGAGAGAGAAGAAAAAGGAAAAAAGAGCCAGCATTAAGATCTATGGTCTTAATTATCCAAGAAACCTTAAATTGAGATCTGAGTTACTTCACAGAAATCTCTGAGCTTTTTTTTCCCACAAACCAAGATTATGACTTGTATAAATGAGGGCCTCATTCTAACCCAATCCTTAGATCCAGCCAATTATTTATTTATTATTTTTTTGCTGAGGCAATTAGGGTTAAATGACTTGCCCAGGGTCACACAGCTAGGAAGTATTAAATGTCTGAGTCCAGATTGGTACTCACATTCCCCTGACTTCAGGGCTGGTGCGCTATCCACTGAGCCACCTAGCTGCCTCTTTCTAACTCCACAACAATCCTCACATTCTTTCCATGCTCCCCATTCATAGTCATTAACCTAGATCAGATCCCCATTGCCTCTCACCTCACTTTCTATTTGATCTCTGCCTCATCTTTTCCCAACTCTAGTCCATATTCCATATAGTTGCCAAAGTGCCAGGTCTCATGTTGTTCCATTTTCCCCATAAACTCCAGAGATTTATTATTACCTTACAGAACAAATACAAATTATTATGATCCATTTAGAGTGTAAGCTCCCTGTAAGCAAGGTCACTTTTTCTGTATTTTCTCTTTTCTGTGCATTTAATACTCTGTATGGCACATAATAAATGCTTAATACATAATTCTTGACTGCCAATTTTTTAGGACTTTAGGCAACTCCGTAATTTTGGGGAAGTTTTCGGATTTATTTGGTCTTAAGAAATTATATCAACCCAAAGAGCTTTTGTTTTGTGTAGGCTTTATATATTACATTTACATATGTGTATACACACATTCACATGGACATGTATCACATGTCAATTAAAACAATTAAAATATTTTTTCATTTAAAATAAAAATAACAAATACATTATGAGTTAAAACATTTTAATAAAGCATTTAAAATATTTACATGTCTAACATTTTTGTTTAAAAAAACTAATTTCCAAAACAAAAAATTAGTGAGAAGAGTGGCATTGTTTTACATATTTTTACAAATCTCTATTATTTAGTTTAATAGATAATAGCTGAATTCTAATCCTTGCTTCTATATTCAGTCTGTTTTGGTTGAAGTATAAAAAGACAAGCCAGCCTCACAAAGAATTGGAAAAGAGAGGAATAATTTAGTAAGACAATTTTGTCTTACTAATATTATAAAAATAATTTCTTCTTTCAGACTCCCTTAAAGGGTCTTGGCAGCTCCCAGGAGGCTTTGAGAACTCACAGCTTTAATTCTATAAATTAAAGATGAGTTAGTGATCTGGCTTGGGGAGAGGATTTCCACACTGGGAGTCCCCAGTTTGGATAAATGCAAAAACATGTACAAATCACTTCATACAAGAGGTTTATTTATTCATATATATATACACACATATATACACACACACACATACATTCTAAGGTATTTGGAAACTATGGCATGAACAGAATAGGATGGTGTTAATTTGTTTGCTCTGACTCTAGTTCTTCCCTTTTTGAGCTGATGCATACCATTCTATTTTGTTCAGTTGTTTTCATCATATCCAATTCTTCATAACCCAATTTGGAATTTTTTTGACAAAAAATTCTGGAGTGATTTGCTACTTCCTTCTTTGGCTAATTTTACATATGAAGAAACTGAAGCAAATAGGATTAAGTGACTTGACCAGCAAAACAGACACTAATAAGTGTCTGAGGCCAGATTTCAATCCAGAAAGAGTCTTTCTCACTCTAGACATGATTTTTTATCCACTGGTCCATCTAGCATCTAGCTGCCCACAGAATTCTAAGATACTCCTTCCAATTCTTTTTTCCCCCTTTTGTCAGAGCAACAAAGTCTATGAAACATCAGAGCAGGAAGGGACCTGCAAGGTCATTAAATTGAATTTGCATCAGAAAATTTCTTCTTTGAAGACTAAGTTGTCATGAAGACAGCTCATGAAGTCCATGAGCTTGGGAGCCTGAGAAAAATCACTTTATACTTAACTCGTTTTCCCCATCTCAGTTTTGATACATCATGAGTTGGCATAAGAAATTAAATGGGAGTTTGAGGGAGAATTTTGCCAAAGTCACAGACAACATACGAAAGCTAGCAGATAACCCAGAAAAAGTATAAAAACTCAGAAATACATAAAATATATGTATAGCATTGTACAATATCAACATGTTTTATTTTTTAATACTATAATAATTCAGACTTCTTCTCACATGAAGGCCAAAAATCTCCTAGGGATTTTCCAGATTGCTAGGGTACCTTGCCCTAACCCTGTCAATGCAGAAAGGTCATATAATAATACTTTCTTTTTGCTCCTGACCTGAAGCTGTGGCCTGCTAGATCTAGCAACTAACCTATTAGTAAAAACAAATCAAGGATCTGACTTGAGAGAATTTTCATACTGGGAGTCTCCAGTTTGGATAAATGCAAAAATATGTACATATCACTTCATATAAGAGGCTTAATTATTCAAATACATATATGTATATATATATTCACATTTATGGCTGTCTTTCTAAGGTATTTGCAGAGAAGGGCATGAAGAAGAATAGGATGGTGTTCTTAATTTGTAAGCTCTGCTTCTAGTTCTTCCCTTTCTGAGGGAATTATCTTGTTTTTCATTCTTACTGTGGTTACTAAATTGCTATGCCAATAAGGGAGAGTAATTTTTCCATCCACAAAATAGGGATAATCATAGTTGCTGTCATCATTATGGGGTTTATTTTGAGAGGATGATAAGAGATTTCACTTTTGAGTTAACTAAGCAGAACTTACAACAGCCAGAATTTAAAGCAGGGATTCTTAATCCAGGGTCTTAACCTAACTGTATTTTAATATAGTTTATTTCATCTATACTCCTATTTTATTTTATGCATTTCAAAACATTATTCTGAGAAGACCATATGTTTCAACCAGAAGCCAATGAAAAAGGGTAACACACACACACACACACACACACACACACACATGCATTAGAAATCTCTGCTTTAAAGGGTCCTAGTATTCAGAGGAGTTCATATTTGACAGTCATTTGGAGTAGATATATTCAGGTTATAGGGCTGCATTACTACAGTGGATACTGAAGCATTTTCCCAGTATTGAGAGGAAACCAGCATTTTCAGCCCTTTGGGGTGGAGAAGAAGTGGGAGTATGTGTGTGGAAGAGTGAATAAAGATGAAAAAAATTCATCATCCAGAGGCTTGGCATTATTGGAATTTCCCTAACTTGCTTTATGGATGACATCCAGTCCTGATTTACTTAAGATTACTTCTTTACTCTGAAAGGGTGTAATTTGTATTGTTAGTTTCCACTGATAACAAGGATGATTTCCAGGCAGAGGTGTGCTGCTAAATGTTTAACAATAAGCTGTAAGAAAAAAATTGGTGAAGTGGGATGGAAATGCTTGGATATACTTTTAATTTGAATATGAATTTTTTATTATAGCTTTTTATTGACAAAACATATGCATGGGTAATTTTTTAACATTGACCCTTGAAAAAATTTCTATTCCAACTTTTCCCCTCCTTCCCTCCACCCCCTCCCCTAGATGGCAGGCAGTCCCATACATGTTAAACATGTTAAAATATATGTTAAATACAATATATGTATACATATTTATAGAATTGTCTTGCTACACAAGAAAAATCGGATTTAGAAAGAAGGTAAAAATAACCTGGGAAGAAAAACAAAAATTCAATTAAACAACAACAACAGAAAGAATGCAAATGTTATGTTGTGGTCCACACTCATTTCCCAGTGTTCTTTTGCTGGTTGTAGCTGGTTCTGTTCATCACTAATCAATTGGAATTGATTTGGATACTGTAATTGCTGAAGATAGACACTTCAATCAGAATTGATCCTCATATAGTATCATTGTTGAAGTGTATAATGATCTCCTGGCTCTACTCATTTCACTTAGCATCAGTTCATGTAAGTGTTTCCATGCCTCACTGTATTCATCCTGCTGGTCATTTCTTACAGAACAATAATATTCCATAACATTCATATACCACAATTTATTCAGCCATTTTCCAGTTGATGGGCATCCACTCAATTTCCAGTTTCTGGCCACTACAAAAAGGGCTGCCACAAACATTCTTGCACATACAGGTTCCTTTCCCTTCTTTAAGATCTCTTTAGGATATAAGCCCAGTAGTAGCACTGCTGGATCAAAGGGTATGCACAGTTTGATAACTTTTTGAGCATAGTTCCAAATTGATCTCCAGAATGGCCGGATCTGTTCACAATTCCACCAACAATGTATCAGTGTCCCTGTTTTCCCACATCCCCTCCAACATTTCACATTATCTTTCCCTGTCATCTTAGCCAATCTGAGAGGTGTGTAGTGATACCTCAGAGTTGTCTTAATTTGCATTTCTCTGATTAATAATAATTTGGAAGACTTTTTCATATGGGTAGAAATAGTTTCAATTTCATCATCTGAGAATTGTCTGTTCATGTCCTTTGACCATTTATCAATTGGAGAATGGCTTGATTTCTTATAAATTAGAGTCAATTCTCTGTATATTTTGGAAATGAGGCCTTTATCAGAACCTTTAACTGTAAAGATGTTTTCTCAGTTTATTGAATATGCATTTTAACTTTAAAAAAAAAACATTACTATGTTTTTAAATTCAGGCAATTAATAAAACAATTTATTTCTGAGGTGTAAATGCTCACACTGAAAAATTAATAATCAGTTCTTGCAAGCTGATTCAAGCAGAAAATACAGCTTCACACAGGTAGATAAAGTACCTACTTATTATAGATAGAGTGATTCACCCTAACTGAGGCTTTAGGAATCAAAAATATCTAAATTCAGTTCTTTAAGTAGAGAAAGAGAAGAGGAGTTCAGAGCTAGCTCCAGAGCAAGTCTGCTTCTATGGATCAGGGAACTCTTTCATTTAATAGCAATTAAAATATGTATACCACTTTGAAGTTTACAAAGCACTTTGCATATATTATCTCATTTATTCCTCACAATAGCACTCTGGGGACTGAAGGTATTAATTCCATTTTACTAATAAGAAAAACAAACTCAGAGACAGAGTGACTTGCCTATGACTATAAATTTAGTCTGAGTGTAGTTCTTTCTCACTGTAAATCAGTATTTTATCCACTATGTTATATTTTCTCTGTCCAATTAGATTATTACTCTTCTTAAAGACAATATTTATTTTTATACACTCATATTGTGCCCCCATTGCTTAATTTATACTGCATATGATAAGCATTCAATACCATTAGACTTGGGAAACAAATCTGTGCTTATATAGTTGGTGAGATCAGAAAGAGCCTCAAATCTTTAAGACCATGGTAATAATTGTATAAAATAATAAGTATCACCTAGGACTTAATCAATAAGGATAGATTTTCTAGAATTCTGACTCATTATTTTAAGTCTAACTGTATCTCATTCTCCTCTATTATTCAATGCTAGAAACCCATCTGAAAACAACTTCATCTTCAGTAGGGCTCTATAATCAAGGAAAATTCATTTCACTGAAAGGATATAGACTAGGGATAAACATGTCTGCTTTTCATGGTTTTAGAATTTTTGTGGTTTTGTAGTTTGCGGTTACTGTCACTTCTAATCACATACGAGACAGGAAGTATAGAGATCTTATAACTGGGAGCCAAGAAACCTGTTATTAATTTGCTTACTTCCTGGTAGCTTGGCTGCTAACTCATTTTAAGGCTTTGAGGTCCCTTGCTCAACTCCTCCTCAATTTACAAGGCTTTGACTATATTCCCAGTCTTCTCCTTAATTCCAGTCTCTGATGAAGAGGTGGATTTTGTCCCTTTGAAGGCCAACCTCTACATGTACTTATTCTTGATCTCATCTCCTCCCTTCTTCTCTAGCAGATTGCTTCATTTATTCTCTCTATCTAGTATTGAATCTCTTCCTATCTATTGGTCCCTTCAAACATGCTCATATGTCTCTCATCCTTAAAATCTTGGTGACATCCTTGATTCTTCTCTTTTCTTATGCCCATGTATCCAATTTGTTGCCTTCATTGTATTTTTAATCTTAATAACATCTTCTATGTCTTCTTCTTTACTCTGACACTCATGCCCAGACCAATTGCTGGATCTCTGGTTCCCCTATATCAAATCCTTGTCTGCTTTCATACATCCATCCACTTAGCCACCAAAGGTATCTTTTTAAAAAATTTTATCTTTTTATTTACAAAACATATGCATGGGTAATTTTTTCAACATTGACCCTTGCAAAATCTTTTGTTCCAAATTTTCCCCTCCTTCCTCCCCTTCCCCTAGATGGCAGGTAGTCCAATGCATGTTATTATATGTTAAATCCAATATATGTATACATATTTATACAGTTATCTTGCTGCACAAGAAAAATTGGATCTAGAAAGAAAAAAAAACCTGAAAAGGAAAACAAAAATGCAAGCAAACAATAACATAAAGAGTAGGAATACTATGTTGTAGTCCATACTCAGTTCCTGTATTCCTCTCTCTGGGTGTAGATGGCTCTCTTCATTACTGGACAATTGGAACTGGTTTTAATCAATTCATTTTTGAAGAAAGCCACATCTATCAGAATTTATCATTGTATAATATTGATGTTGCCATGCATAATGATCTCCTGGTTCTGCTCATTTCACTCAGCATCAGTTCATGTAAGTCTCTCCAGACCTCTCTGAAATCATCCTGCTGATTGTTTCTTACAGAACAAGAATATTCATATATCACAACTTATTCAGTCATTCTCCAATTGATGAGCATATATTCAGTTTCCAGTTTCTAGCCACTACAAAAAGGGCTGCCACAAACATTTTTGTACATGTGGGTCCCTTTCCTTCCTTTAAGATCTCTTTGGACTAAGATGACAGGAATAAATAATGCTGAATGTTGGAGGGAATATGGGACACTGAAGCATTGTTGGTGGAGCTGTGAAAGAATCCAACCATTCTGGAGAGCAATTTGGAACTATGCTCAAAAAGTTATCAAACTGTGCATACCCTTTGATCCAGCAGTGCTACTACTGGGCTTATATCCTAAAGAGATCTTAAAGAAGGGAAAGGAACCTGTATGTGCAAGAATGTTTGTGGCAGCCCTTTTTGTAGTGGCCAGAAACTGGAAATTGAGTGGATGCCCATCAACTGGAAAATGGCTGAATAAATTGTGGTATATGAATGTTATGGAATATTATTGTTCTGTAAGAAATGACCAGCAGGAGGAATACAGAGAGGCTTGGAGAGACTTACAGAAACTGATGCTGAGTGAAACGAGCAGAACCAGGAGATCGCTGTACACTTCAACAATGATACTATATGAGGATGTAGTCTGATGGAAGTGGATAACTTCAACATAGAGAAGATCTAATTCAGTTCCAGTTGATCAATGATGGACAAAATCAGCTATACCCAGAGAAGGAACACTGGGAATTGAGTGTAAACTGTTTGCACTATTGTCTTTCTACCCAGGTCACTTTTACCTTCTGACTCCAATTTTTACCATGCAACAAGAAACTTGGTTTTACACACATATATTGTATCTAGGATATATGGTAACACATGTAACATGTATGGGACTGCCTGTCATCTAGGGGAGGGGGTAGAGGGAGGGAGGGGAAAATTCGGAAAAGAAGTGAGTACAAGGGATAATGCTATTTAAAAAAAAACTACCCATGCATATGTAATGTCAAAAAACTATAATTATAAGATTAATTAAAAAAATAAGATCTCTTTGGGATATAATCCCACTAGAAACACTTTTGGGTCAAAGGGTATGCACAGCTTGATAATTTTTTGAGCATAGTTCCAAACTGCTCTCTAGAATGGTTGAATCTGTTCACAGTTCCACCAACAATGTATCAGTGTCCCAGTTTTCCCACATCCCCTCCAACATTCATCATTATCAAAGGCATCTTTCTAAAGAGCCTACTGGACCCACATCATGCCTCTTTTTAATAAACTTTGATGAGTCTCTTTGACTTTTAAAGCCCTTCCCAACCTGCCCCCTATTACAGTTTAATTCTCTTCATGTCCTATACAATATTGTAACATGGGCCTTCTTGCTGTTCCTTGCAATTTTATCTCCTGACCCCAGACCTTTTCATTATTTCCTCCCTACTTGGGAGGAGTTCTCCACCACCTCCTAGTTCCCTTTAAGACCCAGTTCAATACCACTTTAAGTAAGAGAGCTTTTATAGTGCTCCCTTCCTCTTCAGCTGCTAGGAATTTCCCTCTAAGATTACCTCCCATTTACACTATACGGAAAACTTTCAGGTACAGAGTTATCTATTTTTTGTCTCATAAAAGGTTGAAATCCTTGTATTTCAGTGAATAACTATTTCCCACCGCCTATCCTCATGAAGTATTATACTTGATTCTTGGTTGTAGTCTTTTGCCATCCAGAATATCATGTTCCACAATTTCTAATCCTTTAATTGTGCATCTGCTAAGTGGTTGTAGCTCCCAGATATCTGAATTTTCTTTTTGATCACTTGCAGTATTTTTTCCTTAATATGATACTTCTGTTATGGAATATTATTGCTCTGTAAGAAATGACCAGCAGGAGGAATACAGAGAGACTTGGAGAGATTTACATCAACTGTTGCTGAGTGAAATGAGCAGAACCAGAAGATCACTATACACTTCAACAACAATACTGTATGAGGATGTATTCTGATGGAAGTGGAAATCTTCAACATAAAGAAGATCCAACTCACTTCCAGTTGATCAATGATGGACAGAAATAACTACACCCAGAGAAGGAACACTGGGAAATGAATGTAAATTGTTAGCACTACTGTCTATCTACCCAGGTTATTTATACCTTCGGAAGCTAATAATTAATGTGCAACAAGAAAATGGTATTTACACACATATATTGTATCCAGGTTATATTGTAACACATATAAAATGTATGGGATTGCCTGTCATCAGGGAGAGGGAGTGGAGGGAGGGAGGGGATAATTTGGAAAAATGAATTTAAAAAAATATGATACTTCTGAAATTTATCTACAATGTTCCTTGGAGTTTTTATTTTGAAATCTCTTTCTGGTGTGATAGGTGTATTCTTCCCTTTCACCATAATAACTTTCTATGGCCAGATATTTTTTGTTCATCTTTTTTGGCCTTTTCCCTTTCTTTTAAATTTGAGCTTTACTCCTGAGGTGGAGGGGCACTGTCTCCAGCATTTGTGCCAGGAACCGCAGGCTATTTATTCAATGCTGCAATGTTGTTGCCCTGGGGTCCATGGAGAACCCTTGTGTCTGGTGCTGCACTGAGGTGATGAGATGGGGAAGTGCCTGGTGCTACTGGTGCCTATAAAAGGGTCTGGCAGCTTGCTGGTGCTGAATCAGGGTTCTCATCTGGTGTCTAGTGTATTTTTGTATTTCCCTAGGCCTACACTGAAACATGTGACCGTCTGGCCACTGGTAGCTATCTATTTGCTATCTGAAGCAGGTGGAGGGTCTGGCTTCTAGAAATTGCCCATTTGCTTGGGGCAAAGCAGAAGCACTTGGCAGTTTTCAAAGCTGGAGTCTGTCCATTCCCCCGGCTATGATTAAGTATTTGATGGAGTCTTGGTGTTGGCCTTCCCCTGCTCTACTTTACGGGTGCTCAGAATCTCCCAGTGGTTTGTTAAGGTGGGACTACTGCTGACTTGCTGAGCTTCTCCTGTACTGGACTGTGCTTGCCTATTACTAAGGTGAGACAGACTTTTCCTGCCAATCTTCCAGAGTTCTTGGGCTAAAAGATTGTTTCACCCTGTTTTTTTGCTGGGTTCTGCTGTTCCAGGATTGTTTTAAGGCGATATTTTATGGTTGTTTAGAGGTAAATATAAGAGAGTTGGAATAATTTACTGCTTACTCTGCCATATTGGCTCCTGGAAATCACAAATAAGAGATTTTACTTTTTTTTTTTTTTTTTTTAAAGTCTGAATCTGTGACTTCACTAGTATGAAGAACCATAGATTTTAGATACAAAAGAGAGTGATCAAAAGAACATTAGCAATATCTCCTTTCTTATCTGTTGGTATTTTTTTATGAGAATCATCCATGCATCTATATAGAAAGAATCACTGATGAGGATACTGGAGGCTTTCACAAGCTTCATTCCACAGTGAATTAAATTTTTGCCAATAATTGGAATCATCTTAACTGAAAAGGACCTGCTAATCTCCCCTCACCAGCATTCCCTTTAAGAAGCCAGCATCACTTCCATATCTCAGTGAGGTACAAGAGGAGAATTTTGCTGACTCTTTGGTTCTGTTGCTAGTCCTCTTATCTTCTTTTCCATAACCTGTAACAGCATGCTCTTAAGTGCACACTATTTTTAGGTTTTCTTATTCTGAATATTTTCTCTTCCCAGTCTGATAACTGTGTTTCCCAGAACATGAAATGAAACCTTTCCAGTTACAAAATATTATTTTCTTTATGCCAGAAATGTAAGCCCTTTTAGTTATTTTTCATCATTTATCTCCGTGGGGGTCATTTCTACTTCTCTTTTATTTAATTTTTTCTAAATAGCTTCCAATTCCTGTGTCATCAGATTTCTTCTAGCTAATCATAACAAATTCAATGCCTTTTTGTTTAGCTTGTTTTCATTAAATGTTAGAACTCTCTTCTTAAATCTACATATGGTACCTTATGAAATTATCTGCTTTCTTCTTACACCCATTAGACATTGTATCCTATTCACCCACCCTATTTAAAGGGAAAAGCTTTTTGAAAATTTTAGGTGAGATTTGAAAATTAGATTTTGAATTTATAGAAATTGAAAAACAAAAGGAAAATCTATGTAAATACCTGGAGTTTCATGTATAAGCCTCTTCTTTTGTATATAGAAATATTGATTTTATCTAATGAATCATTTTGGTATTTTATAAAACAAATTTTTTTCAAAAAGAAAAATGTTAGCTATATATGATATTTCTTAACATTGCTTGAAAGCCAATATTAACAATGTTAAAACATGTGGAAAACTTTTCATAGAGACTTTAGTCAACCTATGCTTTGACAACTATACTTGATCAAAAAAATAAAAAAAATACTTGAAGACAATGTGCTTCTAGTCTTTTTCTCATATTTTCATTTTCAGACAAAGGTTCATAGAATTATTCAATTAACAGAAATATTCAGGTACCATATATTTGCATAGTAATTGTGATGATAATTTAATATTTATCTAGGATGCCAAATATGAAAAAGTAAGCCATGTTTAAATAATTAAGGACAATAGGTAATAACACTGAATGATAACTACAAGGAATAATGAGGTTTTCATGATTGATATTCTGTAGCAGACTACATATACGGTTACACAGTTGATGAAAAAGTACAGAATTCAAGGTTTCATTACGTTTATTGTTTGCTAATTGTAAAATAATAATATACAATAGACATAAATTCTGCAAAGCTATTATGCAACAAGAACCTAAATTTTTCTGAGATAAGGAAGACCTGCTTTACACAAGGCATGAAACTAAAGGAACTTTGGAGAACATGGCATTGATCATTCTCAAGAGTCTAGCTTTCTAATATCTTCTACAAGAAGACATAGAAATGACTCCCAAAAGGTGGAAAATGAAGGGGAGGGTTAACCAAATCCCTTTAAAGCATAGTCACTATTAAGTAAAGGAAAATGTCAAATAAATGAGCAAACAGGAAAAAGCACAAACACATTGAATTAATAACATGGATTTTTTTTTTTAATGAGAAAGGGGACATATGGAAAAAATGATGAAATAACCGAAACAATTGCCTCAGAAACAAACTAAATCTATGACAATACCTACAAATTTAATAATAAATATACTATAGGAAAAAAAAAAGCTGACAACATCAGTAAAAAAGGGTTAGATATAAGTAAAATGGAATAGGACTTCAATAAAGAAGGAACAGGACAAAAATGATAAGAAAACTCCATCATAGGGAGATGTCTGGAAAATATAAACGAAAATATGACCTCATTGACAAGTAGAATTATTTTAAAGGAAGATAAAAAGTGACAGAACCATTCAAAGGACCTTTATATTCAGACCTTGGCTCTGCCACTTTCTATCTTGGCTAAGTCACAGCCTCTTGGAGCCTTAGTTTCCTCATCTCTAAAATGAATGGGTTGCATTATATAACTTCTAATGCATATTTCAGGTCTAAAAGAGTGCTTCTTGTGTCTAATAAATGCTTGTTTACTGATCAACCTTATGACATTCTAACCTGGGGAATGCTTAATAAATGTGTTGAAACCAGGGATCAGAGTTCAGAAAAAAACATATTGAGAGTCATAGGAATCTTTCCCAAAAATGTGAAGAAAGTCTGACAACCATAGTTTAGGACATTATGTGAGAAAATGTCTCTGTGATTTAAACAAAGGAAAAACTACAGAATAACAGAACCATATGATGCTAATAGATATAAATGCCAGATTTAAATCAGATGTGATGTCATCAGGCTCCAAAACTACAATAGCAAAACAAATTTTAAAAATCCAAAAATATCAAAATCTGAAATTAACATAAAGGGAGAGGGAGGAAAATGAGAAGGAAAGAAACTGAGAGATAAAGAAGAGAAAGAAATGAAAGACTTTTCTTTCAAGTTTCTAACTTAAAGTTTATGATTTAGAAGAAAGTGGCCCCATAATAGCCCAAGATCTGAGTGAAGTAATTACTCCAGGGAGATGAGGAAGTGATGGTAATGGTGGTGGTGGTGGTGGTATGTGTGTGTGTGTGTGTGTGTGTGTGTGTGTGTGTGTGTGTGTGTGTCTGTGTCTGTGTCTATTCCGGAACAAACAGGACAGATAAAGTGGAGGGAAGGACAGGCAGCTGGGCTGAGGTACAAGAGTCTGTACTGACTAGTTATCTTCTCCCTTTGTCACTTGAGGCAGTGGCAAACAGCCAGCTGTTTTTTCAAGTTAAGCCTCTGTCTGGCTTGGCTTGGAGGAAGAGCTTCTACTTACAAATGCCTCTGATGATAGGTGACTTGCTATATCAGAACAGAATATAAAAGGGATATGATGTTCAGGTAGGGTAGGGACTATTTCCTCTTTAAATATTTGGCAGAAATATGTTGGGAAAAAGTACAAGCAAAAAATATTGGGAACAGGATTAAATCTCCTTTCCAGGCATGCCAAAGGCATGTCTTTTGAGTGGAGGAAATTAGAATGAAATCAGAATTACAGAAGTTTAAAAAAGAAATCTGTTTTTTCACTATTCACAACATCAAGAACTAAGATTAGACACTTTGTTTTCATGGTTGAATTCACTTATAATTTATTTGAATTGAAAATATTTCCTTGGGCTTCTATTCGGCCCTTAATGATTAGATACACATTTCTTCTAGTGTAATTCACTTGAAATTGGTGATGTAGAAAAAGTATTGTATCCGGAGTCAGAAAACCTGAGTTCAAATTCTGACTTTCTTAATATCTCTGTGACTTTGGGCAAGTTACTATATTTTATGGGTTTAATTTTCTTATTTTTAAAATGAGGGGCTATTAGGTGACCTCAAAGGTCCCTGCTAGCTCTAAATCTTTGACCTTACAGGGTTTTTTTGGGGGGGGAAAGATTTCTTGGGAGAGTAGAGAAAAAAGGAAAGAGAGGGATATGAAGTGGTAGTCTGTGCTTCTTCAAAAGATACAAATAACTTGTCATTAACAGTCCCATGGGGCTAGAGGAGGCAGTGTGTGGAACAGGAAACTACTAGAAGGTTGTGTGATTGGCCCATGTCACACAGCTATTAGGTAGAATTTGAACCCAGCTCTCCTTGACTCCAGAGCAAGCTTTACCATCAGGGAAAATGTAAAAAAAATTTTTTTTGAAGAATTTGAAAATCAACAAATGTTAGAACTTTGAGTCATAGAAAACTGGAAGATAGAGATCATTTAATACAGGTTTGCCATTTTATTAATGAAGAAATTGAGGCTCTTTGAGGCCCATATCGTCCTGTGTCAGTTGTAAAGTGGGAACATGAACTCAGCTCTCCAGACTCAAAACCCTGACCTTCTACATCTAGTCTTGGCCACTGGACCCAGCCGGCTCTGGAAGACAGAATGAAGCTAGTGACTTTGCACATTGATTAGAATAAACTAGAATCAAATAAGAGGAATAGCCTGGGGAGGGTTCAATAAATTCAAAATTCAAGTACTAGAGAAAGCTATACATTAATCACCACAAACTCTTGGTGAAACTGAATAACAATCTGGTGATAAATGGGAGCAGATAACTGTCTCACATTATATATTACACATTTCATACATATGGATCAATGTTATAAATATCTTTAAATTATTTAAAAATAACTAAGTGATAATGTAACTTTTTTTTCACAAAATTTTAAGTAACAAAAATGATAAATGTGATTATATATATTTAAGGGGAAAAAATTCTGCCCAACAAAACATCCTGTGTTCACAACAAAAAAGAAACACACACTGGGAGAAAAAAATCTTTAAAAGTATCATTAAATATTATGATGGAAGGCTAACATCCAAAGTCTATGAGGAACTAACAACTGTATCAAAGTAGGAATTAATTTTCTTATATTTAAGTGGATACACTTGTGCAGAATTTTTTGGCATTTCACAGAGAAAAAACACAACTACATGAGAAAGCATTCAAAATCTTTAAAAATTAAAAAAATGTAATTAATAACAACTGACCCACTGTTTGCTGCACTCATTAAATTCTCAAAGAAAATAAAACATGACACAATTAAATTCTGGGCTGGGTATGGAAAAATAGGCATGTTAATGTTACTGGTTGGCACTAACAATTATTTTTTAAAGCAACATAATATATTATATTAGCAATTTAATTAGCAATAAAGCAGGGGGAAAAATTGCCAGCATAAAAATATTTCTTGGAGCACTATTTATTGTATAGAAACTGAGAATTATTTTTAGCTGAGGAATAGCTGAACAAATTTTGATATGTAAATATAATGTATATTGTTTACCCATAAGAAATTATATTAATCATTTTATTAGTTTTTAAATTAGTCACTGATCAAAGATATTTAAAGCGATATATCAAGTAACATAGAGCCGAAAGACCAATATACACAGATATACACCAATATACACACATACATTGGCTATAGCTCCATTAAGACAACAGTAACAGCATCCACATTAAATACACAGAAAAGAAATTCAGAAGGAGGTCACTGTTAGGATTATTACTAGGTGGTAAGTCGGTATTTAACAATTCTCTAACTCAGAATTCACACCTTTAAAAGGAGTTTACACCATTAGACTTCTGAAAGGAGTTTACACCTTTAAAAGAGCTAGCTCATTGATTATGTAAGGAGTTCCCACAATCTCATGGAGTACCCATAAGCCCATTCTCTGGGAGGATAAAAGGAGCCAAGACTCAGTGGGGAGAGGCAGTCTGGAAGAAATTAAGAGTCTGGAAGGAGTCTGGATTGGGTCAAGTAGAAGACTTCTCGTGGATTTGCAAGTCCAGCAAATTCACAAGTCTAAAGGAAAAGCCTGCTCATGGACTTCGGTGAGATTCACATCTAGGATTAAATTCTGGGAAACCCACAATCCCACACTCTTGGAGGCAGAGTCTGATTCATTCCCACATGTACCTTTGTGCTGGCTGGAGACTTTGGATTCAGAGGGAGCTATGACTGAAGCTGGCTGGAGACATTCTGACAGGAACTAAAGCCAAGGCTGCCTCCAGAAGGTCCCCAAGAAACCTGCTCCCATAGAAAAGGATTTACAGAAAAGAAAATCTGCCCCCAAGAGAACAATTTGCAATCTAGAGACAACAGAACTTTGCATTGGAGACCAACGTGGGGCGAGGACTTTTGCTTATCCTGACTCTGGCTGATTTGGAGCCTTTCAGTGAGCTAGCCTGGACATTACAGGTCACAAAAGTAAAAGAGGGTAATTTTGTGATTATCACATTAAGTTATTATGCATATCTTTTGTTTATTTTAACAACCAGAAAACAGAAATTTCTAGTTACAAATACAATTTTTGTATGTTTTGTTTGTTTATTTTTAAAAATTTCCATTTCTTTCCTTCTGCTTTATACTCTAATTTTTGAAATTGAAATAATTTCCTTAATTTTTTTTTAAAAAAAGCATCACTTTAAAGCAATGTCGTTTTGTGGCAATAGCATGTAAACCTCACTATCCCCACACTAAATTGAAGATAATGCGGTTATAAAATTCAGACATCTCTGAATGAATGAATGAAAAAAGCATGTATTAAGTATTATGTAGTTGGTAGCCACCAGAGAATAGTACTTTCAACATTAGGAAAACTCCAAGCTCAGAGGCATACTGGAGGATGTACTGTAATGCATGTTCACTATCAAAGCAAATTGGCCAGACCAGGGAGAAGATCGAATGGCAAATTTCTGTTGGACTTGTACTTTCCCTGGGACTGCAAATGACATTGAGGGATTGCTTATAATGAGGCTTTGGAATTCTTTGAACTGTCCCTTGCAAATAAATATGGTTTGTTTTTAATTAAAACTTTTAATTAAAATTCCTTTTAGGGGGAGGGTAATGTGGCCAGCATTTTGAGTTGCTCAATAGAGGAATATTCTGAGTGGGATTTTAGGTTGTTAGGAATGTGATTTTCTACCTCTTAGATTGGCTAAGAAGACAGAAAAGGATAATGATAAATGTTGGAGAGAACATGGGAAAACTAGAATACTAATGCATTGTTGATGGAGTTATGAAATAAACTTTTTGTACCCTGCTTTCTAGAGCCTCCAAGTTGGGGTGACAAAACATACCATGCTTTCTACAGCCCCCACACTGGGGTGATAAAAATATACCATCCTAGTGGAGAAGTGATAAGGCGGGACTCCTGAGGATAGTGGGAAAATGGAGTCTATTTCAAGGACTTCCCCCTTTTTATAATCCTCATACCCTTATATAACAAAAACAACACTGAGCATGGGCCAAGTATATACTGCACGTGTGGGACCACATAAACAACTTGCTATTGTATGTAGTTTGTTACCTGGTATCACTCTGCTTCAATCACAACACAGGTTGTAATGCCTCCTGACTTCTCAGGAAGGCCAAGAGCCCTTAGGGGAGATGGGGAGTGGAACCAGACATTGTTAGCAGGTTCCCTCTATGCTGAAAGGTCTTATATCTCACCCAGAGTTCCCCCACTGTCTGTGACCCTTTACATAAACCCATTCATTCTAAAAAACAATTTGAAACTATGCTCAAGGGGTTGTAAAACTGTATATCCTTTGATCCAGCAGTGTCTATACTGGATCTATATCCCAAAAAGGATAATTAAAAAAAGGAAAAAGACCCATATGTGCAAAAATCTTTGTAGCAGCTCTTTTAGTAGTAGCAAAAAAGTGGAAATTGAGTGGATGCCCACCTATCAGTTGGAGAATGATTAAATAAGTTATGGTATATGAAGGTAACTTTTTTTTAATAAAGCTTTTTATTTTCAAAACATATGCATGGACAATTTTCCAACATTGACCCTTGCAAAACTATTGTGTTCCAAACTCCCCTCTTCCCCTGCCTCCTTCCCTAGATGGCAAGTAGTCCAATATATGTTAACCATGGTAGAAATATATGCTAAATTCAAAATATGTACACATACCCAATTATCTTGCTGCATAAGAAAAATCAGATCAAAAAGGGAAAAAATGAGAAAGAAAACAACAATGCAAGCAAACAACAACAAAAAAGTGAAAATACTATGTTGTGATTCAAATTCAGTTCCCACAGTGCTCTCTCTGGATGCAGATTGATCACAAGATCATTGGCACTGGCCTCAATCATTTCATTGTTGAAAAGAGCTATGTCCATCAGAATTGATCAATATATAATTTTGTTGCCATGTACAATGATCTCCTGGTTCTGTGCATTTCACTCAGCATCAGATGTTCATATAAGTTTCTCCAGGCCTCTCTGAAATCATCCTGCTGATCATTTCTTATAGAACAATAATATTTCATAACATTTATATACCATAACTTATTCAGCCATTCTCCAACCAATGGGCATCCACTCAGTTTCCATTTTCTTGTCATATAAAAAGGGCTACCACAAACATTTTAGCACATATGGATTCCTTTCCCTCCTTTAAGATCTCTTTGGGATAATAATCCCACTAGAAACATTGCTGGATCAAAGGGTATGTACAGTTTGATAGCTCTTTGGGCACAGTTTCAAATTACTTGCCAGAATGGTTGGATCACTTCACAACTCCACCAACAATGTATTAGTATCACAGTTTTCCCACATCCCCTCCAACATTAGTCCTTATCTTTTCCTGTCATTATAGTCAATCTGACAGGTGTGTAGACATCCCTCAGTGTTGTCTTAATTTGCATTTCTTTGATCAATAGTAATTTAGAGCACCTTTTCATAAGACTAGAAAGTTTGTTTCTTCATCTCAAAATTGTTCATATTCTTTGACCACTTATCAATTGGAGAATGGCTTGAATTCTTATAAATTTGAGTCAGTTTTCTACATAGTTTAGAAATGAGGCCTTTATTGGAATCCTTGAATGTAAATTTTCCCCCAATTTATTGCTTCCCTTCTAATCTTGTCTGCATTGGTTTTGTTTGTACAAAACCTTTTTAATTTAACATAATCAAAATTATCTATTTTGTGTTCATTAATGAACTCCAGTTCTTCTTTGGCCATGAATTCCTTTCTTCTCCACAGATTTGAGAGGCAAATAATCTTTTGTTCTTCTAATTTGCTTATAATATCAAACTTTAATGTTTAAATCATGAACCATTTTGACCTTATCTTGGTATATGGTGTTAGGTCAATGATTAGTTTCTGCCATACTAACTTCCAGTTTTCCCAGCAGATTTTGTCAAATAGTGGTTTGTCAAACACTAGATTACTATTGTCATTGATTATTTTGTCCCATGAACTGCTGATCAACTATTGCATTTCTTTTTTTAAAAAAATTAATTTTATAATTATAACATTTTTGATAGTAGATATGCATATGTAACGTTTTACAACATTATCCCTTGTACTCCCTTCTGTTTCAAATTTTTCCCCTCCTTCCCTCCACCCCCTCCCCTAGATGGCAGGCATTCCCATACATATTAAATATGTTATAGTATATCCTAGGTACAATATATATATATGTGCAGAAATGAATTTTGTTGTTGTTGTTGTTGCAAAGGAAGAATTGGATTCGGAAGGTAAAAATAATCTGGGGAGAAAAACAAAAAAATGCTAACAGTTTACACTCATTTCCCAGTGTTCATTTTCTGGGTGTAGCTGATTCTGTCCATCACTGATCAATTGGAATTGGATTAGCTCTTCTCTATGTTGAAGATATCCACTTCCATCAGAATACATCCTCATACAGTATCATTGTTGAAGTGTATAATGATCTCCTAGTTCTGCTCATTTCACTCAGCATCAGTTCATATAAGTCTCTCCAAGCCTTTCTGTATTCCTCCTGCTGGTCATTTCTTACAGAACAATAATATTCTATAACATTCATATACCATAATTTACCCAACCATTCTCCAATTGATGGGCATCTGTTCATTTTCCAGTTTCTAGCCACCACAAAAAGGAAAGGTCCCTTTCCCTTCTTTAGTATCTCCTTGGGATATAAGCCCAGTAGTAGCACTGCTGGATCAAAGGGTATACACAGTTTGATAACTTTTTGGGCATAATTCCAGATTGCTCTCCAGAATTGTTGGATTCTTTCACAGCTCCACCAACAATGCATCAGTGTCGCAGTTTTTCCACAACCCCTCCAACATTCATCATTATTTGTTCCTGTCATCTTAGCCAATCTGACAGGTGTGTAGTGGTATCTCAGAGTTGTCTTAATTTGTATTTCTCTTATCAATAGTGATTTGGAATACTCTTTCATATGAGTGGAAATAGTTTCAATTTCATCAACTGAGAATTGTCTGTTCATATCCTTTGACCATTTATCAATTGGAGAATGACTTGATTTCTTATAAATTAGAGTCGATTCTCTGTATATTTTGGAGATGAGACCTTTATCAGAACCTTTAACTGTAAAAATGTTTTCCCAATTTGTTACTTCCCTTCTAATTTTGTTTGTGTTAGTTTTGTTTGTACAAAATCAACTACTGTATTTCTTAGCCAGTACTTAATGGTTTTGATGACTGCTACTTTATAATATAGTTTTAGGTCTGGTACAGCTAGGTCAGAAGGTAATTGTTTAATAAGAAATAATGAGCAGGCTGAATTCAGAAAAACCTGGAAAGACCTACATGAACTGATGCTGAGTGAAGTGAGTAGAAATAGCAGAACATTGTACACAATAAGAACAAGATTATATAATGATCAACTGTGATGGACTTGCCTCTTCTCAACAATGAAGTGATTAAAGGCAATACTAATAGATTTCAAATGGAAAATGCCAATCACATCCAGAGAGAGAACTATTGAGACTGAGATCAAAGCATAGTCTTTTCACCTTAATTTTTTTTCCCTTTCTCATAGCTTTTTCCCTTTTTGGTCTGTTTTTTTCTTGCACAACATGACAAATATGAAAATGTTTAAAAATACTGCATATATTTAACCCATATCAGATTGCTTGCTGTTTGTGGAGGGGGAAGAGAAGTAGGGAGAAAAATTTAGGACACAAAGTCTTACAAAAATTAATATTGAAAATTATCTTTACATGTATTTGGAAAAAATAAAATACTACTGGGGAAGAAATATGATGTCCTAGATGAGTCACCATATCATTTTTGACATAAGGCTTATAGAATGATTTCACTCTGTTACTCCCCAGTAAAGAACATTCTTAGATAACTAGATAGAATAAAAACTATTCACCTTATATTTGAAAATCTCTATAAGTGCCCCTATATATACATATACAAATGAATCATTTCACATATTCTCCACTCTAGTCAGACAACTCATTATTGTCCTCTAAACATTCACTGCTCATCATTCTCACATTTCTGCCTTTGTTCATGCTGTTCCTCTTCCTCCATATCCTCTCATTTCTCTTTTTGTTTATCCAACTATTATCCATACTTCAAATCCCGAGTTTAAGTCCCATCTCCTCTGGACATCTCTCCTGAGTCCTGACATCCCTCTCCTGGATTCCCTTCCCAACCTATGCAACCTCCATCCTGCCCATTTCCTCTTATGATTTTCTAAATCTTATTATCTATCCTCAGAGGACACACCCACAGTCTCATATAATATTTTATGGAATTTCTTAACATCTTATATCATTATTTACGTTTTTACGTGTGTATTTAAGTCTTATTGAGCATACTATCGACTTAGAAGTACAAGGTATATCTCCCCACAGCACTAAGTGCTGTGCATAGTAAGTTTTCAGAAAATTTCTGCCCCAATCATGTCCTTCCTCCAATCAATGGATCTTAGGAGATGTGTCTTAAGAGAAAGAAGCATTTGGATGCCTCTGTGACCAGTAACAACTATACAATTCCATCATTTCGAACATGTTCTATGTTGAGTCAGTGAAACAGAGTGAGCTGAATGGTAGGTCATTCTTTCTTTTACTCTTAGTTACTATTTGGTACTCCATTCAAAACCATGCATTTGGTTTTTCTGAATGTTCCTGTCAATTGCCAGTTTTAAAAAAATAACAGTCTTTGAATATAAAATTATACATTGAAAATGACAAAGGTATTCATACTTTGACCAAGATGTCCAGTTACTGTGATTATACCTAAAAAGAGGTTATTTATAGGGGGGAAATTGCTTATACAAAAATATTTCTTGAACCCTTATGTTGAAGAACATGAATTCTTTGTCAAAATTCAAACAAAGACTTCAGGATAATGAGACCAATCATGGGATACTCTTGAGCTAATGCCATAACTCCCATGAGCTTATGAACAAATATTGCATCCTATTCATGTAATCCTTAGATTAGTGAGCAGAATTTCCTTCTTTGATAACCTTTGCATTGTCTTCTGGTTAATCCATTGTCATTATGTGGGCTTTAAAGGTCTCTTTACATTTATTCTGCTTTGTAAATTGCATTCACATGATTCTATTAGTAAGGTGTGCCTTTCCTCACTCCTAATTCTTAAATTTCTTATGACAATTATTTCAATTCACTCCTAAAACTAAAACTGCTATTGAATCAAAATACATTCACACGGATATCTCACTACCCTAGATCAAATTCAGTTGTGTTTCTCTTAGCTATAGAAAAGAGTTAAAAAGAAAGAATAGGAGATGAATACAAGTAATTTATTTAATATGAAAAGCCATGGTTCAATGAAGTCCTGTTCTGATGTCTCATTGTGGCATGGAAATGACTCTGACTCCTCAGAAGCTATTGCAGCTGAGCAAAATTCTGGGATGCCTTCCACAGAAGAAAAGATTTTGAACACAGCATCATAGATTTAGAGCCAGAAGTGATTTCTGAAGTCATTTAGTCCAACCTACCATTTTACGTATGTGCAAATGAGAACCAACTGCTAAGGAGGTTGTGAACCTGGTGATTTAAAGCAGGGCTTCTTAAATTTTTTTCCAATTGTGTCCCCTTTTCACCAAATTTTTTTTTACAGGACCCCAGGTATATAGGTATTTAAAATAGGT
Source organism: Sminthopsis crassicaudata (assembly GCF_048593235.1). Taxonomy (NCBI): domain Eukaryota; kingdom Metazoa; phylum Chordata; class Mammalia; order Dasyuromorphia; family Dasyuridae; genus Sminthopsis; species Sminthopsis crassicaudata. The sequence goes on along the minus strand of NC_133617.1, from coordinate 350,772,969 downwards.
AGGTACACAAATCAAACATTTACTGATAATAAACCATAATTTTGTGACTATTTTAGGTTATGTCATTCTACATGGAATTGCAGTCCACAGTTTAAGCTTTGATTTAAAGAATGTGATGTTCTCAACAAAAATTGGGAAGTTTGAAAGAAGGACAAGTTGAGGGAGAAAAAGAAAAAGAATCCTAATTTAGTGAAGTCCTTGCTGACTGGGGTCTTTGAAACTCAGTGGAGCAGAGTGAGATGAGGAGATGGAAATAATGTTTAGCAGGATACTGCAAGAGAGCCATGGGAAATGCATTCAAGTAAAAGGAATATGAGATGATGGCTGGAAGGCTTTTGTCCCATAGTAAACTCCAGCCCCAGATCTCAGTAATTTGTGGTTGTGGATTGGTGAGAAGAGGGGATGTTGAAAATTAAACGGACCCTATTCCAGACCTTTGACTACAGTGAGATACTCAACTTCCCTCAAAGCACATGTAGGGTGCCTGGTATTCAGATACTTAAATGACAAATGCTTTCTGAGGACGCATGAAGGTTACTCACTCTGAAAGGTAGCATTCTCTGTAAGGATTTTCCAACTTGTTCACATATATGGCTTAATAGTCATCAATAAAGGCTGAACTCTGACTTTGAAATTAGGCATTTTTTTTTAATCTGATATCATAACTTTGCAGGCCTCAGTGGGCAGAATCCACTTAGAGGCTCCAGTGATAAGAGGTTTCCCTCCCATGTCTGACACCTACAACTAGATTCCAAGACAGAAGGCCCATGGCAAATGTATGCAAATGGATCAGGAACAAACAGTGCAGAAAGGTACCTATAGTATGGTACCTCAACTTTGAAATTATGGGAGAATGTTGCTTCCTACAGAAATTGGAAGCTGATACTGTTGGCATGAGCACAGTGCCAGAGGCAATAGTGGCCAGGCATTGTGGTCTTCAAGGCTTTGGATTCTCATTTATTACCACTAAATCGATATTGGACTACCAAACTCAGGAGGTGCCAAATCATTGTTGTTTGTCTTTCTTTCTCAAAGAGGACGATGACATCAGGGAGGTGATGCTGTGTTATGCATGTGAACTGGATTTAAGTGAGGGAGGGCTGTGCAAAGTCCCCTGACTCACGTTCCCCTCCAGAGCCATCTGGTCCAGTGGCCAGATATAGATCAGGACCACTGGAGATGGCCCTGAATGCAATGGGAGACCTTTGCCTTTTTAAGTTAATTTCAATAGTTCTCAGTTTGATTGCGGCTAGGTAGCAATTGAGATTAAAAAAATCTCCTCTTTCACCTAGTCCAAAATAATCTAAATAAACAAATAAATGAATCTGGAAGGGGAAGATACTCAGAGTTTCTGGCCAAAGCAAAAATGATTGATATTTATATTCAATCTGGGTCAATCAGGACCCAAATAATGACCAAATGGGGCTTGACCTAGGACCTATTGGTGCCAATTAGAATCAGATTGATTTTGGTTTAAGGCCCTATTTTTAATTAAAGAAATTTAGCCAGAAAACCCCAAGATAGCTCAGGAAGATTCAGAGAGCCAGAAACAAGCAGAACATTTTGTGCATTCTCTGAGAATGAAGTACCCCTAACTAGACCCCCATTACACAAGTGTTTATTGAGGATCTACTATATATCCAGAATTGTTACAGTGCTGGCAATAATACAAATGTACCATAGAATTGGAAAATATTGTAGAGATCATGCAGTCTAATTCTTTAAATATCTGATAGGTGAAATAATTAAAGCTCATGGAAATTGTGACTTTCTCACTATAAAAAAAAAACAAAAACAACAAAAACCCAGATTATTTCCACAAGAACTGATGTATAGTCAATTTTCTTTTGTCCTATACCCATGTAATTGACTCTTTGAACTCATGCTTGTTCTCATAAACTCAGAGTTTCATGCTTGGGTTAAAAAAATCAGCCTCTGATCTGAGGAGTGCCAATTAGTAAGAAAGTAACAAAGTTAGGTGAGTGAGAGAAAACGTAGGAAGCTTTAGTGGAAAAATTATGAAGTAAGGGGGAATGACTTAGAAGTTTTGTAGTTGGTTTGACTGAAACAAGGAGGAAATAAAGGGACTGAAGGTTTTATAGTATTCGTTGAAATATAATTGCCTTTTTAAAAAAGTCCTTTGAAATAGAAACAGCTTCATTACAAAGATTACTTTCTAGTCTTCAGATGAATTTGTTTTACTTATTAGAAATTATGTACTACTAACTACCGATTGTCTGAAACCCAGGGTTCTTTAGTACACTCAAGGGAAATTGGGAATATCTAGGCTATATGACAGTGGCTCTATCTAGTTTAGCAAGCTAAGAAAAACGATATAATAAAAATTCTACATGTTGGCTTTTTTTCAGTCTTTCTCCCTTCATAACCTTGAAGAGAAGTTGGAGTGCTCCATCTTGCTCTTGAAGATGGAAGCCTGAAAAATCTGAAAAGACAATCTCTTTTCTCTTCAAATTTCTTTAATTCCATTCCGCTATGAGGTACTGATCTCAATCAATGAGGAAAGCACCATAGCAACAGGCTTAAGGTTTGGATTACATTTAGATTTTTCAAACTGCCTAGAATCACATTTTAAAAAAATATATTATTAGAAGGGGCAGCTAAGTGGTATAGTGGATAGAGCACCAGCCCTGAAGTCAGGAGGACCTGAGTTCAAATTTGGTATTAACTTCACACTTCCTGGCTGTGTGACCTCTAGGCAAGTGATTTAACCCCAATTGCCTCAGCAAAGAAAAAAAAAAGAGTAAATATTATTAGAAGCAGCAATGTGAAGAACTAGTTTTATGCTGAAGAAGAATTCTTGTGACACATATTGGCTATGTTTCTCTGGGCAAATTAACCTTATTTGCCTTAATCCACTGGAGAAGGAAATGGCAAATCAGTCTAATATTTTTGTCATGAAAACCCCATGGACAGGATGGTGTGATATAGTTATGGGTCACAAAGTTAGATATAACTCAACAACTGAACAACCATACAAAGTCCTTAAAGTCTTCAAAAACAGTGATGTGAATTGATGATAGTGACAAATACATCTTGGTGCACTTCAATTAACCAGTATTTGACCCAGGGACTATTAGTTAAACCATATTCTAAATGATATGATTAGGCAAGAGATTTTCCTTATATAAAAGAAATGAAGGGTAAAAGATTGAGTTCTTAGCAATCGCCATTTCACCATGTTTCATGGGTCTTGTCATTTACCTAAGAATGTTTTGAGAAAGTCAAGTGTTTGTGAAAGTCAAGTGAAAGGGAGAAGACAGAAAATTTCCACAAAGTAGAGATGCTCCTTGAATAGTAAATCTGGAAGAGATAGCAAATCATCATGGCAGAATACTGACTAAAGATGAATGTCATTAAAAGATCAGGAGCACAATAGCTGGTAAAAGACCAAGAACTTTTGGAATTCCATAAAATAAATGAAAAATTAAGATTTGGAGGTTATTAGCTGGACCATACTGAAACAGAGGGGCTTAAGAATAGCAATGGGCAGCTAGGTGGAAGAGTAGATAGAGTGCCAGGCCTGAAGTTAGGAAGACTCATCTTCCTGAGTTCAAATCTGGCCTCAGATACTTACTAGCTGTGTGACCCTGGATAAGTCACTTAATCCTATTTATCTTCATTTCTTTATCTATAAAATGAGCTGAGAAAGAAATAGCAAATCACTCCAGTATAATTTCCAAAAACCCACACATAAATGGGGCCACATTGACTGACTGAAAAATGACTGAATATCAACAAGAAGGGATAGCAAACTCTGGCAAACATGCTTATAGGCAGGTGATATCTCCCCAAGGCTTCTCTGCTATGTAAGTACAGAAGACTTTCAGAATAGTTCTAAGAGTCACTTTTCTCTCCTACTGTTACCAGCTTAGATGACATATGAACATTTCTGGTTCACGAAAGCACCTGAGCTTGGGGATGGGAGATGGGGGCGACTCCTTTATCTCTGCTATTTTCCTCAGTGGTATGATTGATCTGGTTCTTGTTCTATTGTGCTAATGTAGCAGCCCATGACAGACTCAGTAAACTTCTTAGATGCTTCCCATGTAAACCATAAAACACACTCTGGACATCCAATTAATCTGACTGAAACAACAAGGAGCAATAGAAGTTGACTTGGGGGTTAGAATTCAGAGTACTTTCTCAAAGCCATTCCTTCTCACTTTCACTTTTATGCTATCTGGTTTGTTCAGAACTCTCTTTAGAAGAATTGTTGTTATTATTGGGTCATTTTCAACCATATCTGACTATTTGTGATCCTATTGGGAGTTTTCTTGGCAGAGATACTGGAGTGGTTTGCCATTTCCTTTTCCAACTCATTTACAAATGAGAAAACTGAGGCAAACAGGGCTAAAGTAACTTGCTAAGAATCACACAGCCAGCAAGTGTCTGAGGCTGGATTTCAATTCCAGAAGATGAATTGATGAAATAACTAATGGATCTTTAAATTAACATTGATCTCCTGTTGTTGGAGGCTGCCCTAAAAATGCAGAATATAATTACTTTTTTCTGCAGCAGCATTTCTCACAGATACTCATTGCCTAATGTCAGCATCTTTATGCTTGGATGCAGCTCCTTCTAGTTTCTGCATTACCATGGAATGTGATGATCACACATTCCTGCATGCTGCTGACACAGACATTAGATGGGTGGGGGAGTTTGGGAAAAGAGAGCTTTAGCATTATGGTTGAGGCCAGTGAGGCTTCAAGTTGGGTATGAATTGCTATGAACATGTCTGCCAGCCATTTGGCAAGAGAAATAAAGTATTTACTAGCATGATGCAAACCACTTCTTCCAACCACTAGTTCAACTACTTGCAGATATACATGTGTATAAAGCTGACCTGGTCTTTTCCTTCCTGCGTAATCCCTTGGACCACTTTGTTATTGTTCAGTTCACAGAGTGATGAAGTGACAAGAAGCTGGGTTATTAAGAGAATTATCTTAGTGAAGGCAAAAATCACGATGTAGTTGAATTCAAATAAGCGTCTATCAGGCACCAATTATACATACACTTTCTTCCAACCCAGAAAAAACACATATGTCTATTCCAGTCAGAGAAGTGGCTAGAAATATAGTAAAAAATACAGTCAGTTTATATTTGTAGTTGAAACAAAATGATAATTTCATGTTTCTATTTCATGTCTCTGAAACAGAGGAACAGCAATATAATTAAATAAAATAGAACATTTTAAATTAGAGTAAATAAACGAATACTTGACATATCACTTTTGAGGAATTGCTGACTCTAGCATATGATATACTGTTCTCACTCATACTCATTACTCCTTATAAGTTTCCAATATATTCCCCCAAAATTAGTTTGAATGAGAAAGGTTCAGAAAGGGGGTGCTGTTGTTTTCAATATCTATTGATGGCACTCTTGCCAACTGACCCTTTCATTTCCTTATCATTCATCAGAGAAAATATACTTCCAACTGCTAAACACAGAATGAGAGTTAAATACTTCTTTTTCTGGGGAGGACAGGATTTTCTCTATTGTTTCTTTTATTTCCTTAACTTTATTTTTAATAATTTTCCATCCTTACTTTCTCCCATTCTCAGTGATTTGGAAAATCTGATTTGATGGCACATTTCATGCCTTTTGCTTAACGTGCAAAAACGTCTCTTTTTGACTCTGCTTGGGAAGTAAGATAGAAGACAAATGTTTAGGGGTGAGGTTTGATACCTATGGAGGGAAGTAAGTTGATGAGTATCTTAAGAAATAGAAAACAGAATGAAGGATATTATCAAAGACACTTAAGATTGAAAAAAAAAGAAGGGGCAATAATATAATTAGAGCTAAGTAAAACTGATAGATACTTTCCTTGATATACATGCAATCTCAAGAGATCAGAAGGGGCTCTTTTAGTACATTAGGTGGATTCCCTAATGTTCTCCTTAAAGGACAGGATCATTTAAATAAAAGTTGTCTACAAGTTGATACTGATGGTTGTGGTCCATGTCTTGAACACATGCCCACATTAAAGACAGTTGTGCCCACAAATTCATCCAAGGACTCTTAAAATACTGAAGTGTATTTCATCTTACTAGATTTGGCTCAGTGTTCAAAGAAACAATTTTTATCTTTCAGGCCATATGCATTCTATAGTCTGCCAATCTCTGATCCAAACTCTCCACCTAGTATTTTAGCTTTTACTCTCAGGTTTATGTCATCTGCAAATTTGGTGAGTATACCAACTCTGCCTAACTTAGATCACCAATAAAAATGTTCATCAGCACATAATCAAACATAGATTCATGGGGCATTCTACTCAAGAACTCCATCTAAGGTGAGTCATTAATGACAATTGCTGGGATCTGGACATTGAACCAATCTATAATGATACTTCTGCACAATATTTTTTGGCCAGGTAAAGAAGTTTTTATTTATCCCATTTTATAGAAAAGGAAACAAAAGTTCATAGAAATTGGTAGATTTGCCCATAGTTAAAGGAGTCATACTCAGGTCCTCCAAGGATCAATGGCTACTTGGCAGTTGGATCACAGAATGTGAGACTTGAAATCATAAATACTTAGAAAATATGTATATTAGAGATTCTTAATCGTAACTGTATTCATGTAACTGTATAACTAGTTTTCTTTAAAAATCATCAGTATTTTTTTTAGTAAAGCTTTTTTAAAAATTTTATTTATTTATTTACAAAACATATGAATGGATAATTTTTCCAATATTGATCCTTGCAAAACCTTTTGTTTGAAATTTTCCCTATCTTCCCCCCACCCCTCGCCCTAGCTGACAGGTAGTCCAATACATATTACATATGTTGAAATATATGTTAAATCCAATATATTTTTACATATTTATAGTAATCTTTCTGCACAAGAAAAAAATCAGATCAAGAAGGAAGGCAAAGAAAAACCGAGGGGAAAAAAAATGCAAACAAATGACAACAGAGAGAGTAAGAATGCTATGTTGTGTTTCACACTATGTTCCTATGGTTCTCTCTCTGAGTATAGATGACTCTCTTCATCACTGAGCAAGTATGAATCCTCTCATTGTTGAAGAGAGCCATGTCCATCAGAATTGATCATCGTATAATCTTCTTGTTGCTGTGTATAATGATCTCCTGGTTCTGCTCATTTCACTTAGTATTAGTTCATGTAGGCCTCTCTGAGCCTTTCTGAAATCATCCTGCTGCTCGTTTCTTACAGAACAATAATATTCTATAGCATTCATATACCATAATTTATTAAGCCATTCACCTACTGATGGGCATCCACTTAGTTTCCAGTTTTTGGCCATTACAAAAAGGGCTGCCACAAACATTTTTGTACATATGGGTCCCTTTCCCTTCTTTAAAATCTCAATAGTGATTTGGGGCACCTTTTTGTGTGACTACATATAGTTTTAATTTCTTCATCTGAAAATTGTCTGTTCATATCTTTTGACTATTTATCAATTAGAGAATAGCTTCAACTATTATAAATTTGAGTCAATTATATATTTTAGAGATGAGGCCTTTATCAGATCCTTTGGATATAAAAGTTTTTTCCCAGTTTACTGCTTTCCTTCTAATCTTGTCTGCATTAGTTTTACTTGTTGCACAATTCTTTTGTTGTAATGCAGCCTATTTGCACTCACCACATGTCTTTCCATTGCTTTTGTGTGCTACTCAACTTCAATTTCTGGGAGATTGTGATTTTCCATGACCTGAAATCTTGCAACAATATCAGAAGAATGCTGGTATTTAAAAGATGGATCTCTGTCTCAGAATGGTTTGAGATCACTAATAAGCTACACTATTTTATAATCTCCTCTTAGGAGGATCCTGGGAGATTCTGGGCCCACTTCGTTGTCCATTTTCAATACCTGTTCAAAGTCTAGACATAACACCTAAGCTTTATAGATTGACTATTCAATGGCATGTGATATTGAGAATAGGAATTTTTGGTTGATTTGGTTTTTTTTCCTATAAGGAATATCTGGAAGACTTCTTCATCTATAATCAGCCAGTCAATGAATCAATAAGAATTTGTCAAATACTACTATAACAGCTAGACACAGTGCTAAGCACTAGGGGATACAAAGGAAAATAAGATAGTCTCCACTTTTGAAGAGCTCATGGTAAAATGGGGAATAAAACATGAAACAGCTATGTACAAAATAGGATACCTAAAGAATAGATTAGAGAGCATCAATAGAAAGAAGGTACTTATATTAAAAGGGATCAGAAAAGATTTTTCATAGAATGTGGAATTTTAATTGGTACTTAAAAGAAATCACAGAAGCCAGAAGATAGTGATGAGGGAGAATATTCCTGGTATGATGAATATCCAGGGAAAATGCTTAGATATGCAAAATAAGAGTGTTTATTTGAGAGAACAGCAAGGTCACTTATACTATATTGTAGAATATGTGAAAGGGGGGCATGTCAGGCATGATATAAAATGGGAGAGGTAGAAAGAGATAATTTTATGAAGGGTTTTAAATGCCAAACATAGGATTTAATATTTTATCTTAGAGATGATAGGGAATTATTGAAGTTTATTATATAAGGGGGTGGGATGATAAAAGTCAGATCTTTACTTTAGAAAAATTAATTTGATACCTGAGTGGAAAATGGACCACAAACTTGTCTTGAAACCGTGTTAAGGACCTGCATCAAAGTGGTAGCAATGTCAGAGGAGAGAAAGGTACACATGTAACAGATATGACAATATCACCAAGAATTGGAAACATTTTGGATATGGAAGATCACAGAGAGAGGGTGAAAAGTTAAGAATGATGGCAAGCCTGAATGACTAAGAGGATGATTGTATCCTTGACAGTAACAAAGAAGCTTGGAAGTGGGGAGTTTTTGAGGGAAAAGATAATGAATTCAGTTTTGGATTTGTTGACTTTAATGTATCTATGGGACATTCAGTTTGAGATGTCTAATAAGCAGTTGAATATAGAAGACTGGAGGACAAGAGAGAGTTAAGGGCTAGATAAGTAGGTCTAAGAATTATCAGAACAGAGATAATAATTGAAACCATGGGAGCTGATGAGGTCACCAAGTGAAATAAGAGAGACAGAAAACAGACGAGGGAAAACAGGGCAGAACCCTAGGGGGAACTCATCTTTGGAGGGTGGGATCTGGATGAAGATACAACAAAGGAGACTGAGAAAGAGCAGTCAGACTGGTAGGAAGAGAATCTCTATTCTATTCAGACTACTGTACAATGGACAGTTCTCCATGAGGATGTCACATGTGTTGGTCTCATTATTATATATCTTGTTTGATATTAGTGATCAGAGACATGGTTTAAAAAAAGTGATTTCTATTTTTACATCCTTCAAGAAATTTTTATATGATCATGCTAGTATGAATTGGACATATTTTGTTGCACTAAGGTCTTTAAGAAGACATATTGCTCCACCAAATCAAATTGTTAAATAATAAATACAATGGGATCTTGTATGCTCTGAAGCTTTCAATTGTATTCCTAAAAAGATATGATCCGCTATAGAAAATAACTTCAGAAAACTTATTTGTTCCATTTTTGTTTTTTCATTAAGAATGTCTTCTATGCATGCATAGATTATTCTTATAAAATTTTTGTAGGGATGAGAAATAAACCTTGAATTTGTATTATATTCTTAGTCACTTTTAAAAATTAAATGTAAGATTTGAGTTCTTTTTTCATAAGCTTTAGTGTCCTCTTTCTTGTGTACAGATTATATATGGTGTGTGTGTGTGTGTGTGTGTGTGTGTGTGTGTTCTATGTCTAACAGTGTATTAAATTTCTCTAGAAAATTGTTTTAATTAGTTAAGGCTTGTTCATCCATTCATTTTTCAATTTTTGACATCAATACTTTTTTTAAAAATTACACTGTGGTTATTTAATTTCTGCTTTATTTTTCATTATCATTCTAGTTTTATATTAATTTTGATCTGTGCTCTAACAAATTGGTGGCATGACTATACACAGAGCTAATATGAGAATGACTCCCATATTAACAAGTTATTTCTTATAGTTGTCAAGCAATTGTTTAAAAAAGATAAAATAAATGACATGTCTTTCATGCAGTGATGTTTACTGTGTAACATCAATATCTTTTCTCATTTTGAAAACTATGCTTTTAATAGATTTAGATCTATTTAATAGATGAATTTTTCTAAGAATAGAAGTCAAGCTCATTGGTATGTAGTTCACAGGCTCCATTCTTTTCTTCTTTTTGAAACTGGAGTATTTCCCTTTCTCCAATCCTGTAATTCCTCTAATATCTTCAATCTTTTTTTTTTTGTTTGTTTGTTTATCTTCAATCTTCTAATTGCAATATCATAGATTTAGAGATAGAAGGGACCTTAAAGGACATATCCGATAGCTTTATTTCAGTATTTTTTTGTTTTCTTATTTTTTATTTGGCATTTTATTTTCTCCAGTTATATGTACAATTTTAACATTCTTAAAGGAAAAAAAAAACTTTTTAGAGTTCTATATCCTGTCCCTCCTTTTCCACACTATCCTCATTGAGAATGGAAGCAATTCAATATACATTATGCATCTGTAAGTCATGCAAAATATTTCCATAACAATCATATTGTGAAAAAAAACCTAGACCCCAATAAAAAACCCTCAAGAAATATGAAATTAAAATATGCTTCAATCTGTATTCAAACAATATAAGTTCTTACTTTGGGTATGAACAACATTTTTCATCGCAAATCCTTCAGAGTGATCTTAGGTCATTGTCTTCCTGAGAATAGTTATGTGGATCATCTTACGAAATTGCTGTTACTTTGTACATAGAGCATTTCACCTTGCATTAGTTCATAAAAGTCTTTCCAGGTTTTTCTGAAAGCATATGGCTCATCATATTTTATAGCACAATAATATTCTATCATAATCACATGCAACAATTTATTTTGCCATTTCCCAACTGATGGGCATTCCCTCAATTTCCAATTCTTTGTCTCCAGAAAAGAGATGATGTAATAATACTTTTTGGGCATATGTCCTTTTAGTTTTAATTTTTTTAATCTCTTTTGAAATATAGTAGTAGTATTACTGCATGATTTTAGAACCCTTTGGATATAGCTCAAAATTGTCCTTCAGAATGTTTTAATCAGTTTATAACTCCAGCAACAGTGCATTAGTGTCCCCATTCTCTCACATGCATTTCAACATTACTAACTTTCATTTTTTTGTTATATTAGCCAATCTGATAAGGTGCAAAGTGGTACTTCAAAGTTGTTTTAATTTGCAATTCTCTAATCAAAAATGATTTAGAGCACTTTTCATATGCCTATGGAAAGCCTTCCATTTGGCTAATTCTGCTAAGAAGCCTTAAGAAAGGCATTTTTTCCCTTACTGCCTTTTTGTACTTCCTTTATCATTTGTCTTAGTCTGTTTTTTTTTCAGATGTTACTTTTCTCCAGTTTTGTGTGTATGTGTGTCTTCTTTACCAACCTCTTGATTTGTTTTTCATTATTTTGTTGCATTAGTCTAATTTCGCTTCCCAATTTTTCTTCTACCTCTTGATTTTCAAAATCCTTTTGAGCTCTTCCATGGGCTGAGACCAATTCATATTTTTTAGGAGCCTTTGGATAGAGCTTTGACTTCAATATCTTCTGAGCATGTATTTTGATCTTCCTTGTCACCAAAGTAACGTTCTTCGGTCAGAATGTTTTTTTTTTTTCCTGCTTTTTATGCATTTTCCCAGTTTATTATTTAATTTTTAACTCTTTGTTAGAGTTCTGCTTCCAGAATGGAGAGTGCACTGTCCTCCAGCCTAAGGGTTTTTTCAAGCTTTTTTTCAGAGATATTTCTAGGGACCTATAAGTTTTCAGTTCTTACAAAGTGGAATGATCTAAGGAATGGTGTGGTTACTGCTCTCTTGGCCTGTGTTCTGGTCTGTGAGTGACTATAAGCATTCTTTTCTGTTCTGGCACTGTGAGGAGGGTCCCTGCTCCACTGTGGCTGCAAGCAATGGTATGCTAGAGCTCCTCCTCATCCTGGGACTGTCACCCAGGACTGTGATCTGGATCAAAGTATGGACAAAACAACAGAAACCTGTCTTAATGGACAAAAAGGATGCTTTAATTTCTTTCTGACCAGTTGTTCAATCCCTTTCCTGTCTTTCTCTACAGAGAGTCCCAGGTGCTGCTGCTGCCACTGCAGATTCAGTGGTTCTCAAAATCCTTCTGCTGGTTTTCTGGGGATGGGGCTGTGTGGGCATGGCCTGTGCTGGATTGCACTCCATTCTCACCCTGATTCTACAGAACTTTCTTGCTGGTCTCCTAAACTGCTTCGCCTGGAAAATTGTTTCACTTTGCATTTTTGTGGGTTCTGGCACTCTAGAATTTGTTCAGTGTCATTATTTAAAATTATTTGGAAGAGTTTGGAGGAGAGCTCAGATGAGTCCCTAACTTTACTATGCCATCTTGGATCTATGCACCCTCCATTTAAAAATGAAGGAATTGAGATTCAGAGAAGAATTTTTCCAAGGTTATGTAGGTAGTAAGCATCATGGGGAAGAGTCAAAAGGTCCCTGGCTCCACGTCCAAAACATTTTCTAATAGACGACAGTGGTTCAGCAATCACTCACAACTACTAATTCTTTTGGTACCCTTGAATGTAGTTCATCTGTTCTGGGTGACTTAAGTTCATTTAATTTTTTTTAAGTAACGCTTCATTCTTCCTATTAACTTAGAGTGCCACAAGTATTTGCTGAGACCCTGGGAAAGTCACTTTATCTCTATTTGCCTTAGTTTCTTCAAATTATGGGGATAATAATAGCAAGATAAAACTTGTTGCTAAATGCTTAATAAATGCTTGTTTTCTCCCTGTCTTCCTCTGGGTTTACCCCTCTTCCACATTACAGACCTTTCTGAGTCTCATTTTCTTCATGTATAAAATGAAAATAATACTTGAATAATTTAATTAATCTGTAATTGTTACAGGGTCAAATGAATAGACATATTATACATGTATATATACATATATATCCCAGAGAGTGCTATACATACATAAGCTTCTATTATTTTGAAATGCCCATGTTAAAAAGACAAATACTAATTAATTCAGTCAGACATATTGATTTCATCTTTGCAGTGAATTTGCTAGTTGGCCAGTGAACAGTGAAATGATTCGGAAATATGAAGATTTATTGGGAAATTAATGTAACATATAGAAAGTTATATTACTATGGAAAATACTAAGTGAATGAAAATAAGAGTCAATTAAGTCTTCTTCCTTGGCAAATTAGCATCAGAAGTGATAATATACCTTTCCTTAGAACTTCCTGATTCCTAGAGAATAGCAGGTAGCCACAGGGTAGTTACCAATCTATCACAGTCATTTATAAATAAAGGGAACATTCACAATGTATCCTCTATCAATGTCTTTCTCCCAAATGGAAAAGGAAAGGGGTATATTTAGTTACAAAATTCATACGGGGTTGTAATGAGTTCAACAGGTAGATAAATAAATATCTATAATATGGAAAATTATAAGCTTTAAGTGTGGGTAAATTAAGGGGTCAAGAGAGATTAAAAGAGGTGTAAGAGAAAGTTTTAAAAGGTCCTCTTAATGACATTTGCAGGTCGGAAGAGTAATCCAATAAGATCTAAGAAGTCAATGATCCTGTGGAGTTGAGGAGGAATTAATTCATTATATAATACAAGAATAACCAAGGACACAGCATTAAGCCAGCTTTAAAAGCTGTCACATGTACCTCAAAGGTTACATAAGAAAAAGCCCACAGAATTGCAAATAAGTGAGTCAGTCTTATTGTTCCACATATCTAAAAAATAAATTTGATCCAAAGTAAAAATTTTTTTAGACAAGCATAAATGTATGGTTAATTGGTTTTTCAAGAGCACACTGTTTCCTGCCCTCTGATATGATACTGAAAAAGTATGTATTTAGAGGGAGGAGGGGACAAATCCTTACGGGGTTTACTTTATAGTAGTTACTTGTCTGAACATGATTACTGGAAAATATGAGGAAATATGAAATAGCACATTAATACAAATTTAATATTTTTCAAGAGCATTATCTAAAAGGATGATTTAATAACATGATTTCTTAATTGTAAAATCTAATTGCCTTTTATCAATTATCATCGATCTTAATCATTCTGTATCATTTGGCATTGTTGACTGAGATTGTCTCTCTCCCCTTGGTAAGTCTTTTATTTCTTGGTTTTCATAGCTTTGCTTACTTGGTGCTCTTCCTAGCTGTCTGCTTGTTCCTTCTAAGTATCCTTTGAATGTTAATCATATACTTCATTCCCGTTAATTATGGTGTAACTCAATGCTCTGTTCTAAGCCTCCATCTCTTTTCTCTCTATACATTCTCACCTGCTGCTCACTTTAGCTTCTATTGGTTTAATTATTATCTTTATGCAAACTATACACAGATCTATATAGCCAACATTATGTCTCTCCTGATTTCCAGTTCTATATCACACACTCCCTCTTAGACATTTTGAACTAATCCTATAGCTATTTTTTTTTTTTTCCTTCCCTGAGGCTGGGGTTAAGTGACTTGCCCAGGGTCACACAGCTAGGAAGTATTAAGTGTCTGAGACCAGATTTGAACTAGGGTCCTCCTGAATTCAGGGCGGGTGCTCTATCTACTGCACCACCCTAGCTGCCCCATCCTATAGCTATTTCAAACTTAACGAATTTTTCAAATACAAAGTAGAAGTTACTATTGTTCTGTCTTTAATTCATTCTTTTGCTTAACTTGACTATTGCAAGGAAACCATCGGTCACCTAAGTTCACAACCTTAGTTTCATGACTCACTTCATATTATCTAGTCAGCTGCCAAAGTTTATAATTTCTGTCTCCACAATACCACTTGTCTACTTCTGCTCTTCACAGTTTACATATCTACCACTCTAGATTACATTTTTACTTAATGAGGACTCAATGTGACATGTGAAATATGCACTACTACTGGCTAGTGGATACTGGAAAACTGATGCACACAGGATTAAATAACTTGTCCATGATCACACAAGTAGTAAGTGTGTGAAGCCATATTTGAAGTCAGGAAGATGAGTCTTCCTATCTTCAGGTCAATCAGGAGAATCTCAGCAAGAGAGAAGCCAATTTCCATATTTTTAGTGTTGTCTCCCTGGAGCAGACACATATTTGCTCCTTTTCAAATAAATGATATCCAATCATACTAAGGGAAAGATCCTTACACAAGGATCTCCATATTAGAGATGGTCTAAAATCTACATGATTCTTAATATCTTCTTCCTTTTTTCCCATCACTCTGTCACCAGTGACAGCGGGAGGAACAAGATAAAAGGACATTTTATATTTTTCTCTTCTTCATAGGGGTCCATGAACAAAGAATTTGTCACCTAATGGCTAGCCTGCAGTTGATGAAGTTCTCCCTAATTAGATTAGTCTGTCACTGGAATAGCAACTGGAACCTTTCCGGGACAGTATAATCTGCCTCAGTTGATACTTTGCTATCAGTGCCTTAAAGCATCTATACTCGTCTCCATTGCCCCAGAAGGCATCAGAGTAGGAGTTTTGAGCATTAGATTAAGCAATTATGAATGCAAGTTATTCTAAGCAAGGAGTGTTATTTGCCTTTACAGGATTTGCTTTCTAAACTAGATACACAGAAATACACACAACTATAATTTGACTTTTGGATTAAAAAAAAACCAAAACATTGAATTTTGAATCTGGAAGAATTTGGAGTTAGAATATCTGGTTCAATTTCCTGCTCTGCAAATAATCCTTTCTGTTTTACTGGAAAATAGTTTTCTAATCTCTATTTAAATACTATCAGTGAGGGAAGGGAAATGACTATCTTATTTCATTTTATTTATTTTTGTGAGGCAATCTGGATTAAGTGACTTGCCCAGGGTCACCCAGCTAGTTAAGTGTCAAGTGTCTGAGAATGGATTGAACCCATATTCTCCTGATTTCAGGGTCAGTGCTCTATTCACTATAGCACCTAGCTGCTCTGAAATGACTAACTTATAAGGTGGGCTATTCCATACATTAAATGATGTGATATAAACTAGAAAATGGGTATTTCAGGAGATGACTATGGCAGCAGAGTTCTATATCAAGGCAGATATGTAGATATGAACAATATTTTCCTCTTGAAGAACAGGTATTAGATGATGGTGCATAGAGAGAATAAATGAGGGCTTCATTGGGCCTTTCCTCTCCTTTTCACGTCCAATTGTGCCCATAGCTAGTTTCTCATTAAGTCTAAAGCACATGATTCCAACTCTTCTAATTCTGCAGATTTTAGGTATTGTCTCACTAAAAGAAATACTGCATATATTTGTACACATATATATGTACACATATATATGTGTAAAAATAGGAAGGTGGGAAATTAATAAATAAGGAGATAGCTATTTGAATTACAGATATATTTTAGCAATAAAAGATCTTTAAAATATTTAAAATAAAATCTCAATTTCAATTTGTTTTAATATTTAATACAAATTTAATAAAATTAATTTAATACCTAATAATACACTTAATTTAAAATAAATTATTTGAAATAAATTTTCCAGATTATATCTTTACCTAATATAGGGTTTATGCATATAACCATAGTACCCTAGGTTCAACAGAAAAACCAGGTTCTAGCCTTGGTTCTGCTGATAAACTTGTGAGATTGTGGCCAAATCACTTAACTCCTTTAAGTGTCCATTTTTTTACATAGAAAATAAAGAGGTTGGACTGGCTCTCTAGGGTACCCTATAACCTAGATACTCAGTGAATTCAGAATTTATATATTAGTTGCTCTTCTACATTGTTTAGCAAATAATTTTAAAGATTTGATCTTAAGATCAAGGGACTAGATCATTTAGTCTAATCCTTTTGTTTTATGGGTGAAAAAACAAAGGTCAAAAGAGTTAATGTGACTTGCTCAATGTCACACAGGTAGTAGCAGAGCTGAGAGTTGAATCCAGGACATGGAATCATAGATTTATATTTAGATGGGACCAATACAGCTAAATCCTTTAGTCAAAAATCTTCACCATACAGATGAGGAAACTAAGACCTAATAAAATTTAGTGACTAGTCTCCAAAATAATAGCATAGATAATATTTCCAACTGGTCTCAAGAAGTGAGGAGGCTAATAATTATGAGGCTATACACAAATTAAGAGTTTTGTTTTGTTTTGTTTTTTTGTGGGAGGGGAAAAAATAGGTTTTTTGAAAATTAAAAAAATCTTATTAAAGTTATTGTAAGAAACTAGGAGGTGCACCTGATCATGTATTTCTCTTCATCAACTCATTTCTCTGAAAGATTAGCTAGCAAAATGATGTGTTGGCAGCTCATCAATGTTTATTCAGATAAAGAACATCTGTTGATTTTTAATTTAAGAAATAGTTTAAGAAGGGGAAAAAGGGTCCTTTGTTTAAAGTTTAGGCACAAGTTAGTATAAATCAAAAGAAAATTTAGATCTTTCAAGACAGATGATTTTGTGTTTCATCCTAAAGAAACCTGGAATCACTGAGAATTTTTTTAGCATGCTAAAAAACATAGATTTCAAAAATGATGATAAATAGTAATGTTTAAAGACTTATGATGATAAAAACCCTAGGAATAAAAGCCTGCATTAACCTATTAAAAGTGACAATTGCAGAATCAGTCAATAAAAATTAATTAAATACCTACTCTGTACTAGTTACTATAATAAACACTAGGGTTACAAAGAAAAGTCCCTATCCTCAAGGAGCTTATAAACTAATATGGGAAGGTAAAATATAAAGAAAAGATGAAAAGGAAAGATTAAATGATAAAAGGCAGGAGAAGTTCATTATCCAATAATAGGTAGAATATCTTTTTAAATAAAAAACAAAATTTGTATGCAAACATATTGGCCATGTACAACCATCCTAGCACAAACCCATACTATTTGGGCAAAAATCTTGAGCTGAGGGTTATTTCTTTAGAACCTCTCTTCTCAGTTTCTTGATTCCTTGCTACTATTGGCACTATCTGAATTGTCTTGAGTTTGTATTGAGAATATCCTTACTTCTCCCCCAAATACCATATTCAAAGTTTTAAGGCAAATGGATCTTCTTTTCCTATCAATCAGCAAAGACGACAAAGTCTGCTCATGTCCAATGTTGGCTTGTCCAACTAATCTTTCAGTTTACAATCCCATGGCTAAGATGTGTCAACAACTTTTCTGCTCTCTAACCTCCCCCCCCTTTCCCACAAAGAGCTTCCTTCAATGTAGCCAAGTTATTGAAGAGCAAGATGACTAAAGAAATTAAGTTAACAGTTATTTCCCAGGATGCATGATGTTTCTGTCATGAAAAGTTTTCCAGCTGGAAAAATGAAGAGCCTTTGTTTATAATAAAATGTAAACGTATTGCAATAATTTCTTTTGTAGCTTCTAATTGGCTGGCATTCCAAAATACTACTACTGATGTCACCAATGACATCATAAGGATGTCTGCCATTTATTGTTGTAGCCCACAGAATGTATTCCAAGTATCACTTTAATAGTTCCAGAGTGGTGTCTTGCTAGGATTGGTGACTCATCAGTAGAGCAATGCTGATGATCACATTGAGATTGATGTTTCTCAGGTGTTTAATATTTTTCTCCTTCTTTCTATCCCAAGGAAGTTCCTTTTGGAAGTTTTGATTATCAAGGCTGAGGAAGAAGATATAACCTCAATCTGGGCCTGTCTGTTCTAAATGGTAAGCATTACCGTGATCCTTAGTTCTTTCTAGTCACCAGTTGTCTTGGCAACATCAATACCAACCTTTTAGGGAGACAAACTCAATTGAGAGACCGATTTTGGGGGCTAGAACAGATGTGGAACTGATATTCATCACCAGCACACTTTAAAAACATTTTAGTTTCACTAGGGTCAAACTTGAGCAGCAAGATGATGATGAAGGTGGAGGCTCAATTTGAATGTTGTAAGACTGCTGATGGCTTCAGATGAGCCCAGATTCAGGAGAACTGAAAGAAACTGTACCTTCTCCATCCACAAGCTGGGAATCAGACAAACAATATTTCAATGTGGAGTTTCTTTATGGATTCAGATATCAATAAAATTAAATTCCCTCTAATAGTTAATCCAGTTATCATATAGGTTTATCAAGAAGAGTCTTTGAAGCCATTCTTTTTTTTTTATATATAGTTTGAGAAAAATAGGTATCTCTCCCTATTTCTTCTGAGTCTCCTTTTCTGGTCTATAACATCCCTCAAAGGTTCCTCAGTCCTTGATCATCATCACTTTTCTCTTTTTTTTTCCATCTCTCTTGACAGTCTAATTTATTCCCCAGAAGTCAACTACTATCTCTTGGTAGATGATTCCAAAATTTTTATTTCCATTGCTGATCTGTTTCTTGAGCTTTGGACACCCATCTAGCCATATGACCTTGAATAAAGGTCATACCTCTGTAAAATGAGAAACAATTTATATGATCTTTCTCTTTTAGCTTTAATCTCACCATTTCTCATTGTTTAATGTTCATCTGCAATTGATTACTACTAGCGCCTTAGATTTCACATATTCAAAACCAAGTTTTATGTCTTATTTCCAAACTTGTTTTCTACTGACTTCACTATTTAATCTGTGACCACACCAATTACCCACGTTCCCAATTTTAAAGTAACTTTTTTCTCTTTCATCTTTTATTTGCAGTCACTCAGTTGATTCGACTTCTTAAGATTACTTAAATCTATGTCCTCATCAATATTTACTATTGATACACATGCAAAATTCATTCTCTGAATGAAGCCAAACTAGTACCTTTCTGGGATAACTGAATTGAAGATAAAAAGATTAATTACCTGAACTCTTGCAGTCCTTGTTAATCCTTAAATTCTCATTCAATTAAATAGAGGTAGCTTCTATAACTTCCCAGTTCCTGGCACAATGACTTACACAATACCTTGAACTACTGTGGCTTAATACATGTCAGTTAAGTTTCTGTTGAATAACAATCACCATTATAAAGGATGAAGTAGGCAGTTGATCTTAATACAATTTGATTGGAGGGGGAAGTGAGAGAAGTTAGTTGGTGATAAAAATGGAATCTCTGCAGAGGTCTTTGGCCTGCTCTTCCCTTCACGTACTTTCCAATGCCTAGAAAATAAACATCAATTGGTGATGTCATTATGGTATCCATGAGTATCGGGTGGCAGAAACATCAAAGTCCTTCTCTATCTCTCCTCGTCAGAACTCTCCCAGATGCAGAATAGATGTGGTATCCATGGCAGCAGAATTACAGGATTTAGATTGTAACTCCATTTGGCTTCTATAGATAATGGAGTTGCTTGTACTGTGATTGCCTTTGCAAACCTTATGGCTTGGCTGGACTTTGCAGGAGGAAAGGACTTTGATGTTCTTTGGTATAGGAGTGAGCGAGACAAGCCACTTTGATACTTTTGAGTTTGGATGGCAGCCATGGAAAGCCTTTGACCTTCCTTTGTTAGACTCTGAAAAGGGTAGGGCATTAATTAATTGTTTTTAAGTTAATGAAACCACATTGAAGTTTTGTCTGTTCCTAATTCAGACAAACTTGCATCTGATGTCTGATAAGATACCAACCAAACTATCCTGACAATGGTGCTAGCAGTGAGAAGTTAATGATTCTTATGAGATTGAACTCTCTTAATACAGAATAATGGAAATGAGGCCACACAATGTGAGTTTAGAATTTTTGAAGTAATCAGTCATGCAGCATAAAAAAACAATTATTGCCTCAATATTGCTGAAATCTGTTAAAATTTGCTAAAGTAGTATGGATAGCAAGTAATAATAACTTATATTTGTACAGCACTTTCCTCACAACAAGACTATGAGGTAGTGCAAGTTTTATTGTCTCTACAAGTAAGCAAACTGAGGCTTCTAGAGGTTACATAGTTTGCTGAAGATCATTTGATCAAGTGTAAGAGTAAGGACTACAACCAAGTTCTATTGACTCTAGGTCTCTACTGTACACTTGTCAGGTCACTATCTTCCATCTCTTCATTTTTGGGGAAAGACTTGGTCATAATAATTACACATCATAAAGTTTAATTTTTTAAAATGTATATATTGTTGTAGTCATTATCTACAGTTTTCCTGGTTTTGCTCACTTCACTTTGTGAATTTTATCTCTTTCTTCTTTTCTCTGAATACTTCATATTCATTTTCTTATGACATAATGATGTGGTACTAATTGTTGAACATTATTTTAATTTCAGTTCTTTGTTACTATATTAGTATTTATTGCTCTTTTCTTATTATACTATCTCAATAATAGCTTTTCTTTAAACTATAATGGTTTCATTTGACTAATAAATAAATGTAATTATATCAAAGGAGGCCTTTAATTTATAACTTTGAGTGGATAGAGACCTATAGAGTACTATGTGTCTGGAGTGGACTTTCTAAGGGACCTATATGCAAGTTGTATTTTCCATATGATACAATGTCATGAATTATCTGACTAGTATAAGATTCTCAGTTTTTTCCCTTCTACACCCTGTATTATGTTGTCTAAATTAAAAAAAAATTTAAAAATCGTTATCATCTACATCATCTTTCATTGAAATCAATTAATAATGAGGTAAATACTGGCTTAGTTTGGTGAAGAACCTTCCTCCACTAATATCTATTAACTTAAGAGTTTTAGAGAAATGGTTAAGACACTAAGAGGTTGACCGATTTGCCCACAGTTACACAGTTAGAATATATCAGAAACAAGACCTGATTGAACTCAAGTCATCTTGACCTGAAGGTAAGCTTTCTATTTAATATGCAAAAGCGACAACTGTTACCATATTTATAATTTTTTAAAAAAGTTAGATAGGTGATTGGATCTTATCTAGGGTCACACGAACAATTAGTGGAGAATGCTTAATATAATTATTCAAGAAACATTTGTTAACTTGTATTCTATACAAGAAGGGCTGTGTTGGCTCCTTGGAGAAATAGAAAGTTTAAAAAAATAGAAGCCTTGTCCTGAAGGAATGTATAGGACAGAGTGGGAGATGAGATACTCAAATAACTATCATACAAAATATCAAGTACAAGAAGGGGGTCAACAAAGTACTAGTCTAGTAGGGGAATTTGAAATATGCAAGTAACCCATATTTAAGAAATGAAAATAATGCAAAGTACTAAAGTCTGAATGTGAAAAGGAGGGAAAAGATGTTTTAGGATGTCACCTTTGAAGATAGCAAGGAATTAAAATACTGTTGGGGAACAAGGTGAGAGGAGAACATTTTAGGCATAACTGTAAACAAAGGAAGAGTGCCAGTTTAATTGATCACCTGGGCAACTGGGCTGGAGAATACAGTACTTGAGGGTAAATAGCAAATCTCTTCATTGTGAAGAAAAGGAAACTAAGACCTAAGAAGGTCACACAGTAACAGGATTTTGCTAGTAACCCAGGCATTATGATTTCCTATCTAGTCCTTTCTAGTATATTACGTTGCCTCGGATTGTAAAAGCTCTTGAACGCTTGATTTGTAGGCAATTGGGAGCCTACCAAATTGAAAATCTGGAAGACCTAATTCAAAACTAACCTCAGATACCTACTGTGTGACCCTGGGCAAGTCACTATTTGCTTCAGTTTCCTCATCTGTAAAATGGTTTGGAGAAGGAAAGAGCAAACGATCCTACTATTTTTGCCAAGAAAATCCCAGAGTCAGAAACAGTTGAATGAGACTGAAAAACAACAGGAAAACACAAAAGAGATCTATATAACCACTGTGCATTTGTTCAAGCATTTTATCATATAAAGCTAAAGCATCTAGAGTCAGAAGGAAATCTTTTAAGTTATGAAGGGTCCTTTACAACCTGGCTCCAAAAAACTTCAAAACTCCACTCCAAGTGCTATGCCTCAGTTTCCCTAAATTGTTCTGCCTCAGTCTCCTTGGTGACAACCCCCCCCCTGAGCATTAGGACTGAGATAATTCGGGCTGGGAGCCCTGATCACTAGCATCCCAAAGAGTCATAAAACTCCAGTTTGCTTGTCTCAGTATTTGGGTATCTTCTGCCTCAGACATCCTGGCCCCTACAATTTATGATTCTTCTTCACCCCTAATGTGTCAGAACTGAATTTTTGGTTCTTTCCTGGAAGTTCCACCAGTGCTCTACCCCTTTCTGCCTTTGTTTCCTGATCAGTGGAACCCTATAAGAGTCTCTGGAATCCCTTACTCCTGGCTGGATACTTTGAGACAAGAGTCTGATCCA
Organism: Sminthopsis crassicaudata; assembly: GCF_048593235.1. Classification (NCBI taxonomy): domain Eukaryota; kingdom Metazoa; phylum Chordata; class Mammalia; order Dasyuromorphia; family Dasyuridae; genus Sminthopsis; species Sminthopsis crassicaudata. Next base: position 350,749,786 of record NC_133617.1, on the reverse strand, counting down.
GCCAGCTGGGGTCAACCCTGGTCCTGTTTTCTCCCAGGCCAAATTCTCCCTCTAATAAAATATTAAACACCTCTCATCTTTACCTTGCCTCAGTTTCTCCAGCATTACAAAAGGTTGTTAGAAATGACTCTGATGAGGTAAATACCTAATGATGAGGTCTATACCTCAATAAAATTAGGATTAATTGAGGTCTAGTGGCAGGATTGGGGTACAGGGAATCACATGGAGCTCCCCTGCAACCCCTTTGGATTTGGCGCAAGGATACAAAGTTAAATCAGGCCTAATGGCTGCGAGAGTCCCCTGTAAATGAATTTACAGGCCGAAAACATAGCTTTATAAAAAAGATTTATTGCAGGGTTTGGAAGCAAGGTTAAGGTCTGGTTAGTAAAAGGCATTAGACAGAGGAAGAAATACACCCTAAGTGGTGGGACAGAGAGTCTGTGATGCAAAGCAGGGCTGCTGGCATCTTTCAACTCTGTCAAGAGATGATTTCACCTTCCCTCTTTTATCTGCTTGAAGGGGCAACTGGGTGGAGCCCAGGTTGATTCTTCCATAGCCAGAACCCACCAGGTGGGGGGTTGGGCAACCTGAGCAGATCTGAAAACCCAAGCCAGCTCAGATCCGGTGGGGGCTGAGCACAAACCCAAATTGGCTCAGATATGGATCTTTCCCCTAAGAATACAAAAAGGTGGTTTTGACCACATCTGGTAATCAAAGGTCAGTCCCAAAGGAAGTTGTGGATCAGACAAGTTATCTTAAAGGGGCCACAGCCCCCATCAACTCCCTTGTGTGACTCCTATGTTATAGGCACATTGTACAAGTACCAACTGTCCCTTATAGCGCATCTTCCTCTAATTCCTCTCCCTGACTTTCTCCTCCTTTCCCCTTCTCTCCTCATTACCTCTCTTTTCTCCATCTTCTTTTCCTCCCTCTTCTTCTTCCTTCCCCTCTACATCCTCTTGCTCCCTTTTCCTCACTCTTACTCCTTCCTTATCCTTCTCTTCTTCCTCCATCCCTCTTCTCCTTTTCCTCCCCTTCCCTTTTTTCCTCCTCTCGTCCTAGCCCTCCCTTTTCCTTTTCTTTCCTCTTCTCATTCCCCCCCTCCCTTTTCTTTCCTCTTCTCATTCCCCTCCCCCATCGCCCCTCCTTCTCCTCTTTCTTCTTTTCCTCCCCTTTCTTTCCCTCCTGCCCCTTTTTCCTCTCCCAACTGCCTTCTCTTCCTCTCCCTCCTCCCCAGAATCCCTTGTTTCCCTCCCGTTTCCGTAGATGCTGCTCTCTCTCCTGGCGTCTTCCAGATTTTTCTTCCCCTCTTTCCCGCCCCCCTCCGCGCGCTGCTAGTGGCTCTCCCACCCTTTCTCCTCTCACCACCGTCACCTGGAGAAAACAAAGGCAACTGCGTTATTTGGTGTGCACCTGTAAGTCTTCAAGTGAGCTCACCTAATAAATCACCGGAAGAAGGGGCCTGCTTCATTTATAACAGGCGCTTCTCAGGACTCGCTGCTCGGGTCCCACGCCTCATTTCACAGGTGAGGACGGTGAACCCCGGAAAGGTTAGGTAAAGTTTAAGGCGAATCTGGTAGAAATTTGACGGCGGGGATTCGAACCCGTGGCCCTAGGCGCTTTTCTCACCTCCCCGCCCCCCGCGAAGCTCCTAGACCCGCCTCTCCCAGGAGACCCAGCGCGTTGCTTCACTCTTCCCGACGCTCCTTCCCAGGCACCAGGCGAAACCTCATTGCGCAGGCGACAACGCAGGCGCGCTAGGTTTGAAAAAAAAATGGCGTCACCGTTTAAGTTGGTGCTGTCGGAGGAGAGGATCCGGGAGAAGAGCGGCCTTGGCCATCGCGATATGGGTAACCTGGGTAACCACTAACTCCTAACGGCCTAGGAGCCCGGGAAACCACCTCCCGTTTCTATCCCGTGCAGCGGCTCCGGGCGCTGGGAGACCTTGCTCCGTCAGCCCCGGGTGGGCTTGAGCCCCTGGGGTTAAAACGGCCGCGGGAGAGCCCTGGGGGGCGGGGCCGGACACACTAGTTCACACACTTCCCCCCTCCCCCAATCCCCTCCTCCGTATGTGTACGGCCGCACTCAGCCCACTCCCAGCTGCAGCTCCCCTCCCGGCCACATCCCTGCCCCGCCGTGCCTGACGGTCCCATACGTAGCGATACCGCCCAGGCGGTTGTAACGGAGCGGTGGCTGCACTGAGAATTGTGGTGCTCTTACTTACCACAGGGTGGAAAGGGGCGGTAAGTACGCGGGTCCGTTAGAGTGTCTCCCGGCTTCCTCTACACCCAGAGCTGATTTAGTAAGGGCAGGCTAAGCACGGGCTAAAAAGTCCTGAAGTACTTTCTAAGTCACTTTGAACAAAAAGCATCGATTTTTAAAAATAAAACAATCATAAATAATTTTTTAATTTAAAAAATTAAAAATTTTAATTTTAATACATTTTTCAAACCAATTTAGATTTTTAAGTGTAAAATTTTAAATTTTTCTTCTGGGCAAAATGCTTTTTGTTAAATGAGCCATAACCACCCAGTGCAGCTGAGCAAGCCAGCCCCTTCTAAGGGAAAGTAGAAGAGGACCCAGCTTTGTTTCTAAGTGTAGCTCCTCTGAAAAGTGAGACTAGGCAACCCTTTGGTGTTTATTAGAAGCTCATTGACTGGCAAAGCCCTGGTGTCCATTTAGTGCGGTGATTTTCATTAATCTAGAATCTTAAAAGGATAGATTTAAAGCTAGAAGAATTCTTGGAGTGCATTATATGGCTTCTCTATAATGAATTGCCCTTAACTAGGAAGAAAGAAAATAATTTCTGGAAGTTTATTATGGCCACTGAGTCAAATTCTCATTTTAAAGATGAAGCACCTGTTAGGAGATACAATCAACCAGCATTTACAAAACACCTACTGTTCTATGCAGGAGATAAGTTTCTGAAGTGAAATCTGAATCCAGATATTCCTGATTCCCAAGTGTGAAATCTGAATCCAGATATTCCTGATTCCCAAGTGTGAAATCTGAATCCAGATATTCCTGATTCCCAAGTGTGGGATCTGAATCCAGATATTCCTGATTGCCAAGTGTGGGATCTGAATCCAGATATTCCTGATTCCCAAGTGTGGGATCTGAATCCAGATATTCCTGATGGTTCCCAAGTGTGAGATCTGAATCCAGATATTCCTGATTCCCACGTGTGAAATCTGAATCCAGATATTCCTGATTCCCAAGTGTGGGATCTGAATCCTGATATTCCTGATTCCCAAGTGTGGGATCTGAATCTAGATTTTCCTGATTCCCAAGTGTGGGACCTGAATCCTGATATCCTGATTCCCAAGTGTGGGATCTGAATCCAGATATTCCTGATTCCCAAGTGTGGGATCTGAATCCAGATATTCCTGATTCCCAAGTGTGGGATCTGAATCTAGATTTTCCTGATTCCCAAGTGTGAAATCTGAATCCAGATATTCCTGATGGTTCCCAAGTGTGAAATATAAATCCAGATATTCCTGATTCTCACGTGTCTGATTCCCAAGGGTAGGGTCCAAACTACTATCTGCTGCCTTTCAGTCTTTGGAAAGGAATGAGTAACCAGACTGAAAGAGTGGTCAATAATAAGTTGATGACTTCTTAGAAGGAAGTTTTCAATGGAATTTTCTTATGTTTAACATTTTATCATTAACTTAGGTAAAAGTTCAGGAGGAATATCTAGTTGGTGCAGGTACATTGGGTTCAAATTTGGCCTCAGACACTTAACTGTTTGACCCTGGGGAAGCCATTTAACCCTCTTTGCCTCAGTTTCCTCATTTGTAAAATGAACTAGAGAAGAAAGTGGCAAACCACTCCATTATCTTTGCCAAGAAAACCCTTGTGTCCCAAAGAGACAGATACAAATAACAACTGAATGCCAGTAAAGGCATTGGTGGAATGTTTTATCTGATTTGAAGATAACTAGAAATTGGAAGGGATAATTAACTCATTTAGATGGAATTTAAAAAGAGGTTGATAGACTGGAACACTTGGCTGAGTATGATGAACTTTAATAAGGATAAATGTAAAGCCTTACATTTAGATTACAAAAATTTCCATCGCAGTACAAAAAAGGGGAGGTGTGGCTAGACATCACTTCATCTGGAAAAGTTCTATTGATTTGGGTGAACTACAAGGTTTACTATGTGAATGTTCTGAGGTGGCACTCATGCCGTTGTAGGCTGAAGCCAGCTGGTGAATTCATTCCCTTTTTAGGCCATTGGAACCCAAAGTAATAATGAAGACAGGAATTTCCTAGGTTTTAATGAAGTCAGAGGCACTAGTTGGAGGGGAGGGGAGACATTCAGGGACACATAATTGGTGCTCATTTTGGGGTACATAGATACTGGATATTGGTTGGGAGAAAGATTTAAAACACAATTATGCAATTCAGCTGCCTAGCTCAGACAAGACTCATGATGTGTACATGATAGTGTATAAAGAAAGATTAATCTGAAAGCTTGAGGAGTTAATAGTGGTCTTTAAGTAGTGGTCTTTAAGAGTTTAAACATTGTATAGCAACTTTGCAAATTTTCATTTCTTTTAAAGAAACTAGCATCTTTTTGCATTAAGTTAAATTGTAGACAGCATTTAGAATGTATTAATTGGATTAATTGGAAAAGTAGGTTAAAGCAGGTTTTAGTTATAAGAAAATAATTATTCCATTACAGCTAGATTAAGAAGCTGTATAGTGTTCAGGATTAGTAAAGTAATACTTTGGTAATATTCTGTCCAGGTCAGACCATGGCTAGAGTATTTTGTTTTGTTTTAGACACTACATTTTTAGGAAGGATGTTGATAAACTGGATCCAGGTAGGTATATCCAGACTAGTGAAAAGCCTCCAGTTCGTGTATTATAAGGATTATTTGAAATTACTGGGAATTAGTTTAGAAAAGAAGAGATAGAGGCATATATTAGGTTACCTTAATTAAGTACTCTAATGTGGGAAAGAGATTAGAATTTTTCCAAGTGATACCACAGGGCAGAACTAAGATTTAGGTAGAAGTTAAAATGAGACAGATTTGGGCTTGATATACAGTCGAATAGATCTTTCCCATATCAATTGACTGAAAGATATAGGAAATACAAAATCTTTCTGTACTTGTTGTTACAGAAAAGCTTTACATATCCAGTAGAAGTAAACACCATCTTTAAAGATCTCTTCTAAGATGGTATTTTCCCATCCATTGATCATCAAAGTTAGTCAAGATTCCTTAAAATGATTTAAACAATAGAAAGAACCATGTTCAACAACCCATTGATCAGAAGTAGCAGGCAAAGCATAAAACACCTGTATGGAGGTCTGTAAATTAACTGGAACAAAATAAAATAATTTTTATTAATTTATATAATAAACCTTAAAACTTTTACATGTTTAAAAATATTTAGTATGCAATATGTCCTTTTGTTTCATTTCACTTGTTTTATATGATTTTGCATGGAGTTTATAACATTGTGACATTTTAAAAAATTCATCATGAAACCTCAGCTTTTATCACATTAGATATTTTTAATAGTCTATTTTTCCAGATCTAATGTTGGTTATAGTTAGTAGATTTTCACTGGAGTGTAAATCTGGCAAGTTCCCAGACCATCAAAACATCTTTATCTCCATATTTTAAATAAATTTATTAACTATTTATGATGTGTAGTGAAGTTGTTTAGCTGTGTTTTATGATTTGGAGACAGTTTTTTTTCAGTATGTCAGGATTCATTATTCCTCAATGAGAATGTCTTCCAGAACCATTAGAAGTAAAAAATCTCTAAAATACTTTATTTTGGGGGTGGGGTGGGGTATGTGTAGATGTTTTGCAGTTTGATGTAAATGCCCAGATCTTACAGGCAAATAAGGATTGCTTCTGATAGAGATTTAATGTAGCTGGGAATGAAAAAAGTGAGTTTCATCAGTAAAAATTACCTCTTTTTCTTTCCATTTTTAGTACTACAGTCTTTATATTTTCTTGCCCATTTCAAAAAAAATTTTTTTAAATATATGAAGGTGTATGGTTAGCAACTGTTAAATATTTCTATTCTCCCTGTTCTTCCATCTTTGAAGTTGATCAAATACTGCATATTAATCACTAACAACCTCATAAAATTCTTAGTCCCTCTGAAAGGCTTTACTTTGGGATTGAATCAGTCAGTTCAACAAAAATTTGCTATTAATGGAGCATTAGTTTTTGTTCTCATTTGCTTTTGCACTTCAGTGCTGATTGATCAATTTTCATTGTAAGTCTTTGAAAAAAAACTTGAATTTCACCTATAGCAGTCTTTGAAAATGTACTCTTTTGAAGCTTTTTGGTATATTTCCTTATAGTAATAGCCATTCTCAAAAACTACAGAATTAAAAGCAACAAAAGAGAGCAATGATAAATGTATGCATGGCATGGATTCCATCACTTAAGATGACAAGGAACTAACTAAGGTAGGGAAATCTGCTAAATCTAGACTGCTTAGGGGACACTTCTGAAATAGCCTTGTGTCAGAAGTAGTATATAGGCATGTCCATGTGTTTCACAAAAGGAAGCTATCAAAACCATTGCTTGATACAGAAATTTATGTATTACCATGTATTTGTTCATGGTGTTCTCCATTGTCACGAAGAAGATGCCCCACAGATTCCAAATTAAAAACATGTTCCTTGATGAAAGTCCTCTAGATAACATTTGTGGATGGCATTTTGTGTTGCTTGTCCTGGAACACTACAGAATTTTGAAAATATCTATAATAATTCAATATAGGCAATAATTAAAAATTTGGCTTCACCATTCATTGTAAATGATTTTTAAAAAGTGGATGAATTACTGCTTTCCAAAATTTTGACATAGTTTTATATATATATATATAAAACTATGTGTGTGTGTATGTGTGTGTGTATGACAGACAATACAAAATGAACCCATTGGGATATGAATTATATGTAATTTTATGTAAATGGGAAGAAAGTGGATTTGGATTGCTTTTGGGAAATTCCATGCCTCTTTTAATGATTTCAAACTTTGTTCCAGAAATATTGTCACACAAAAAGAGGATTGGAATTCAGATCCTCCAGCTCCTAATGTAGTTATATTTCCAACATATTACCAAGATGATTTTTTTTTTAAACACCTCCTTTAGGGTTTATGCCCTTCTACCATCTGTTACCAACCTGCTTTTCCCAGTTTCTGATATAGTGAAAGTTGAGGTAGGAATTAAATGGATTTGAATGGTTGAGTGGAGAGTATTCTTAACTTTGGGAAGACCTGATCATATTTGTAAGTAAATAAAAAAAAGAGCCAGAGGATGAAGAGCTTGCATGAAAGAGTTCAGTCCTTGCTATTATCAGTATCTTACAAGGAAGAGAGAATAGGATCATAAGCATTGATGGCTGGGGAATTGTGTGGCTGTCCTGACCTAGTGATTGGGAATGTTTTTCCTATAGAAACATTGTTACAGAAGCCAAGATAGTGCTTTTAGTACCCGACCTTGGGGTTATGCTTTTGTTGAAGGGGAGGCAAATGGATGATGATTCAGCAAAGGATTTTGAAAAGGAGGATTAGGTAGGAAAACCAAGAGAACATGTTTTGGGACCAACCGAAGTAAGAGTGCTTAGAAATGAGGTAAGTTCAATAGTGTATGAAGCTTCTGAGAGAATAGCAAGAATGAGAATTGAAGTTACTTTATAAAGAATTTTCCTGTATATAAATCTGAAAATTGATGCTTCTATCCATTTTTAATTCTAGGTTTCCCTTTTGGTACTTAGACTCAATGTGCCATTATTTTTGTTGTTGTCAGTGAAAAGCAAATCTATTTTATATTAAACACCTTTTAGAAAGGTATCACTAAAAAGATGTATGATGCATTCTAAAGTCAAATAAAAATATTTCCTTTTTTTGTAGTGTCTATTCACTCTTGCTCTTTTGCGTCATCTTTGACATCAATGCACTGTGTTATGTTGTGACTTCTCAGTTGTGATATCCACAGATAATCAGAACTTGTTTGGGTTGAAAAACCCTAAAAATTCTTTAAAAATAGTTAAATGATACATACAGTATGGTAAGGTTTAAATAGTGTGTTATCTGAACCATTGGGGAGAGTGTTCATGTCATTGATATGGATCTTTCAATGGAATACTTAAGTGTAGTTGGCATTTTGCTTTAAAGTTAAGACAGAAGTAATCAAATTTTCTATTCTTAGGTATACTTCAATCACTATCTATTCCTGGAACTTACCAAGAAAAGATTACTCATCTAGGAAATTCTTTGAAGAATTTAACGTGTTTAAAGTCTCTAGATCTCTCACGCAACTCATTGGTTTGTCTGGAGGTAAATTTTTGGTTTGTTTTTGTTTGAAAGAATGCTATTCAATTTAAAGCACCAGAAAACAAAATTAGCTAAAAATATAATTTCCTTTACCAATAAATAAAATGGAGTCCCTATATTATTTATTTTGTACTGCATTTTTGTCTTAAATTCTGAAATGATATTCTCTGGTTCTCATTGAGATAATATATCTTAAAGAAGAGATCTTAGATGAAAAAATGAATAATTTTCCTTTGCATAAATTTAAAATATTAATAAACTTAAACCCTAATTTTATTTTCCTAATAAGATTCTTAAAAATATTTAAACATACATTGAAAAGCAAGATGGTTACTTTTTTAAATGAAGACTGATACACTGAATTTTCCAGTAGTGTCAAAACCCTTTCTTGGATATCCACCTTAATGACAATGATAGTATTTTGTCTTTTTTCCCATTCTGGCAATGACTTTCTGTTCAACAGGAATGGCTTTTATTTTTATGTGGAAATCTTTGTTAGTGATTTATTTTATTTCCATATAACTTGAAAATATACTAGAATATTTTTAAAGAAGTGAAACAATTTTGCTTTCTTTTTTTTTCTTTCTGTTAACAGGGTATTGAGTATTTAGCATTATTAGAAAATCTCAATCTGTACTACAATAATATTTCCTCGCTAACAGAAGTATTTCGACTTCATCAATTAACTGAACTGAAAGATGTGGATTTGCGACTGAATCCTGTAGCTAAGAATGAACCTGATTATCGTCTTTTTCTTGTGTATATAATTCCAAGACTCAGACAGTTAGGTACGAGAGACTAAAATCATTAAGACTTATTTTTTTCTAAATGGTTATACTGTACAAAAATGGAATGATAATTTTTATATATGAATGAGTTGATACTGATCAATTCAGACCTGCATTTTTTTTTTCTGTTGTAATGAATTTACTTTTATCTACCTATTTGGACCTTTGTATTTATCCATGTTTCTTGGTGGCATGAGTATATGAATAGACATCAGATTGAACTTCTTGATTTGATAGTAGTGAGTAAAGCTCACTCTTTTAATTTAATATTAATTTATTTTAATTAATTAATTAATTTTTAATCTACTTAAATTAACTTAAATATTTAATTAATTCATGACCACAGTACCTAGTATGACATTTGAAATCATAAAAGATTAAAAAAAAATTTCCCCATACTTAGAAGTAATAACTCACAAAATCCTTGTACTTTTCCCACAATTATCATGTGCAGAATGTAGTATGAATCAACCGATAACATTCGAAAAGATAAAAGACAGTTGCTTTCTTCTTTGGACTAAAATATTTCAAGTAAGAAATTGCTTTCTTTATAGTACATGCTATATAAAATAATCTGTAAGAAAAACTTTAATTAGCATTTAAGTAAAAAATAGAATTGACTATAGGTCTTAAAAATTAATCCTATCTGCTATAAAACTTGTGGGATCAGTGCAATTGTGAATCAGAAAGATAAGATGTGATCTTTTTGGCCTAGTTTTCCCAGCTAAATTGAGGAAAATAATGTCATGTTCTTCAGAACTGTATTGGAAAGGTCAAAATGCTTGCAAAAGATTTTGATACTTACCAGAATTAGTTAAGCCTAGTTATGTTCTCTCTAGGTTCTGTCATATTAGGTATCAACCTATTTCCTTATCAAAAATGAGACTTTCTTAACATCCATATGGTATTATTCTTAGATATAGTGATAGTACACTAGACATCTGTATAGTTGATTTCTCAAATCTCTGTTTTGTTCCAATTACTTCCAATGTTCCATAAATTTAGATTTGAATAAAGTTAGTACTAATTGTCTAGATTTTCAAAGAAACTTTTGAACTCCTAAACTGTTGAATGTAGTATAACATTCTAGCTGGGCTATGGTGATTGGAATTAGGATAAACTTCCAATTTCCTTTTCATTAGTCATCTTTTAAACTCTATCTAGCCAGATTTCAGTTTATCTTTCCAGCCTCATTAGACCATACTCTCTTTTCTATTCTCTGATCCAGTCAAACTGACTTTCTCTGTTTTTTATATGTGCCATTCCATTCTGCCTCAGCGCCTTTGCACTGGCTGTCCCATGTGACTGAATGCACTCCTTACTTTCATCTTATAGTATAGAGCCCCTCTTTTTCCCAAAAATGTAGTTCAGACATCTTTATGAAGCCTTTCTTGTTCCCTCAGCCTTCTCTATCAAACTACCTTTTATATAATTATTTTGTACTTACTAATTTTATATTTGATTGTGTGGGTTTTTCTCCCCTAGATAATCGTTTAGTGAGAGAGAGTGAACGAAAAGCATCTCTTTCACATTTTTCTATGGAAGAAACATATGAATTGAAACAGATTTCTCCAAATTCATTGAAAAATAAAGCAGAGAGGTATGAACAGAAGTGATATTTGAATATTTAGAAAATTAAGTTTGAAGTGTCAGAAAAATTTAGAACCAAGTTAAAACATATATATATATTCTTTTTTAAAAATTACATTTATTTTTATCATTTACTTTTTAATTTTCTCATCCAAATTCTTCCTCCATTGCTTCTCTTACTCATTGAGGAGACAAGCTGTGTGATACACATTTTATATATATATATATATATATATATATATATATATATGTTTCTGTATACATTAGGCTTTATTGTGTAGCAAATTGTCTTTAAATGTATTCAAAGCTTAGTAACTAGTTTCTAAACCAGATTTTTAAATAAAAAGTTAAAGAAATCCACAAACTGCACTAATTATAGAAGATAATTTTCTTCTGTGTGCCATCCTGAATTTCTGTATTTTGAAAAATGTTGCTGTTTTATATAATTAAAATAATTATATATTCATGTTTTATTCTTCATACATCAATTAATAATAAGTTTTTCCATAGTTCTTTTTTTAGATTCATCTTTTTTTTTTTCTTAATAGTAGCTGGTTTGTTTTTTTTTTTTTTTTAAATAAGCTCTCTTTTTTTAGTCATTTTCAATTGTTGAATTTGTGAGTTATTTCCAGTCTTTTATAATTATGACTATTTTATTCCATGGATATTTTACACCATAAGTCTTTGTTTCCTTTCAGAAACACTCTCTAATCCTAGTTGTATTTTTGTAGTTTTGTAATTGTATCCCTCCTGTCATGTTCCAGGCACTATGCTAGGAGCAGTAGTTGCAAATTCTAAAAATGAAACAAATTTTACCTTTTAGGAAATTTTTTTATAATTTTATATTGCCATATTTTTAAAAAATATAGTACCATAACAATATTCATCTTTTTTTTTTTTAAAGCTAGTTTCCAATTTAAAGGATATATAGTAACATCTCAGAATTGTATTTTAATCCTAAAGTGATGATTGCTTTGTACTTGGTCATATCACACACCTAGATTGTGTTAAATTCTAGTTATTACATTTTAAAAGGGACACTGACAAATAATATGTTTACAGAGGATAATGCAGGGGGTACCATTTTGTATAAAGACTTACTGAATGAAAGATGCTTATTCTGGGAAACAGAGGACTAAAAGGAAAAATATAACTGCTTTCAGATATTTGAAAGGCTGTAATATTCTGTAAGCTTCTATTATGTGCCTGCTATATACAAGGTATTGGGGATATAAAACAAAAATGACAAAAGTAAATTGTCTGAGACAAACATAATTAGGACTAATAGAGAATGACAGAAGCTCTTAATTTTAGTTTAATATAAGGAAGAAATCTGTTACAGTTAAACTGGCCATAATGAAAAGTTTGTGAAGGAGTGCCCAATTACTACCAGCATTAAACAGAATTCATCACTAAGGGATTTCATGCAACTATTCTTTAATTGGCTAGAAACTAAAATAAGCCTGTAAGATAAATTTGACTCTAACTTTGTGATTCTGGCTTAAGAGGGTAATCTGATGAATGTTTTTTATACCCAGGGAAAATCCCAGTATACAGAGGAATATAAATAAGGGTTTGGGGATTGCTTTTATTATGGTAGTATCCCTTAGCAGGAAATATGATAATCCCTATTTTTCAAGATGATTAAAGAATTGTCAGATTTTAATTCTTGGAAATATTTACTTTATATTATCTGCATAGATTTCTAATTTCCAGAAAAAAAGAATGCAATAAAAAACTGCTAAGCACATTTACTTTTTAATGAATCAGAAAGAACTTCATGGTCATTCTTATAAACATTTATTAACTTTATACTTATTATCCTTATAGACAAATGGATTAAAGATTTTCAGTTGATAAGATTAAAACCTAATTATTATTAGCTAGCTTAACCTTTTCTTTTACTTGGGAATCACAGAATGAATTATATAGTTAGTCATAGAATTTAAATTTAGTAATCATCCTCTTCAGTTGAAGACAGTCTGGTCCAGAGAATCAGTGACTTTGCTAAGCTGAGACCAGAAACAAGCAATATTTTAAACACTAATGCTGATAATGATAATAATATTAAACCTCTGGGAATGGGAGAGTAAGTGACTTTTTAGTGATACTGCTACTCTTTACCTCTTCACAAGAAATACACTTATAGTCATTAAAATTAAAATGGAACAATAAGTAGTAAGAAAATATATGAAATATCACCCCTAAGGTAAATACTATTGTATTTCACAATGAAATAATAGAGGAGGGTCACATATTTATTCTTTCAGCTACAGCCAGTGTGACCAAATGATGAAGTGTTGGTGGAAATAGCTTTTCCTATCCTTTCTTGACAGATATATATTTTTTTTTAACACACTATCCACATTAACATAGGAGAGCTTTGAATTTGTTCAGCCTCATAATAGAGAAATAAGGCAACTGGCAATTAAGGTGGGGTGAAGTGGGAAACACACATCATTAACAAGTCATCCAGAATGGAAGGGGCTCTTCAGAGTTTACACTTTGGTAGGGATGTAATCTGATTTTGTTACAAAAAGGTCTCCCTTTCCAAGGGAATTTTTTGTAGTTAAAACAAACAAACAAACAAAAAAAAAACCTAGTGACAATTTGTGGGAAGGGAACCAAACTGAGTAATCTTGTTACCTGGAACTGCAGAGAAAGATATGTTGATTATGAGCCTAACCCCAGGGAGAAAACTTAGCAGTGAGAATTATGGAGAGAAAAGTAGCAATGAGCAAACAATCCAGAAAGTTAGAACACAATAAATATATTGCTGTAAAGGAAAGTAAACTAAAAATCACCAGTGAGACAATAAATTTCATAGGATCCCCCAAAATAAAAATGGAACAGTAGCAGGAAATCAAATTCAAAAAAGAGGTCATAAGAAAAACTAGGATAGCCAATTGGAACACATAACGAAGAACTTCAAAGTAAAGGTTCCAGAAAAAGAGAATGGCAAATATGGACGTCAGAAATACAGGGTAAAATAAAATTTGTAACTGAATTAAATTATATAACAATATAGTAAGAATACTATTATCTTTAAAATTTTTTTATTTTAATTTTTAAATTTCAGTAGTATTTTATTTTTCTAAATACATGCAAAAATAGTTTTCAGCATCCACCCCTACAAAATCTTGTGTTCCAAATTTTTTTTTCCTCTTCCCCCATCCCCAAGATAGCAAACAAATCTGATGTAGGGTTAAACAAGTATAGTTCTTTTAAACATATGTCCATATTCGTCATGCTGTGCAAAAATAATCAGATCAGAAAGAGGAAAAAATCAGAAGCAAACAATAACAATAATAAAAATGGTGAAAATACTAGCTTTGATCCACATACAGTCTCCATAATTTTCTCTCTGCATACAGATGGCTCTTTCTATTATCAGTCTGTTGGAAATTGCTTTCAATCACTCATTGTCTATCACAGTTGATCACATAATCTTGTTATTGTATATAATAGAACATCATTTCATTAAAATAAAATTACCTAAAAAATGAATAAAAATAGTTTTAAAATATTAGATCTCAGAAATTCATGATGATTAAATGACTGGAATTTAAGGAAATTACCCAGTGACATCGAAAACAAATCATAAGTTGCAGTGTTTGAATTCACAGATCACTGATAGAAACCCCTAAATTAAGAAATGTAATGGGTAACAATTAGAATTTTAAAATCAAATTACAAATGTCACATAGTAAGCAAAAGCAAAGACATTCAATTATCACATACAAATTTGTCAAACAAGTTGTATGTTGTTATATACAAACTTGTATGTAAAAAAATCAAATAAAAAAGAAATATTGCTCCCCAAAACAATGTATCCTACACAATCAAACCTTAATCACTAATAACAATGCACTTTAAACAAAAAGGAGTAGTCTGAGTCATTTCTTTAAAAGAAATAGGAGGTAAAGGGGCAAGTAAGTATCTCAGTGGATAGATAGAGTATCAGCCCTGGAGAGAGGAGGACCTTAGTTCAGATGTGACCTTAAGACACTTGTGCCACTTACTAACTGTGACCCTGGGCAAGTCACTATCCTGCCTTGAAAGAAAAAAAAAAAACAACTAAGGTGAAGTACTAAGTGGTGAGAACTAAGACATGCAGTCACTTAACATGAGGGACTAGCTATGGTTAACAGAAAGGTTTAAGTAGTGAAATTAATGCTTATATGCATCTTAGTCAAGATGAGATTATTTTAAAAATTGCTTTGAGTGGAAGTTAAAGGGAAAATATCTAGGTGCAAAAATTCCTAAGGAATTGGGGACAAGGGAGAAAATTTAATGATATGTGGAATAAAACCCTACATTTCCTCTTAAAATTTATATTATAGAGGGCATTGGGGCACATAGAGGAGCTCCCATCTTGCTTTGGTTAGATAGGGTAAGTGAAGGCCTATTGGTACCTTAAAATGTCTCTAGGGAGGCAGGAGAATAGGGGAACCTAGTGTATGTGGACAAGAATATGTATGAAAAGAAGCTAAGTTCTTTATTAGGAGGGGGAGTTGTAGAGGTCATTGAGATATCCTTGCAAAAAGGTCAGGGAGGGGAAGTGATAAATTGCCCATTTTGAGTTTCAAAAGAGTGCACTTTAAGTATTGTTTCTTAGAATCACATTTTACCCTTGAAGGGAAGGAAAGAAATAAATGGAATAGGCAATCATATTAATAAACTACACAGAAAGTGAACAAAGTTTGTGTCTTTCGAAAGCCCTACTTTGTGTGAGGAACATAGAACAAACAAAGCATAAACGTACATTAAATTTCAGAATAGAAAGAAAAGGAAATAAGAATAGGGAGAGAGTAAATGTTTCTTGGCTAAAAGTGTCCTAAATGAATATTACTCAAGTTAAATTGGAGTGGATGGGGATGGGATAGGGAATATTCTGAACCAAACTTATTTGGGCTGGAGAAGGGAAGAGGAAAATGATTAAAAAAAAAAAAAAAAAAAAAAAGAATTAATTAAATTCATAAAACTTAGGCTAGCATATAGTTACAGGAGTTGAGAGAAAAACAGAGAAGATAGAGATTAATTTTCTTTTTTTTTATTAGTTTTTTAAATTTTATAATTATATATTTTTTTGACAGTATATATGCATGAGTAATTTTTTTTATAACATTATCCCTTGTATTCATTTTCCCTTCCCTCCCTCTACTCCCTCCCCTAGATGACAGGCAATCCCATACATTTTACACGTGTTACAGTATAACCTAGATACAATATATGTGTTAAATCCAATTTTCTTGTTGCACATTAAGTATTAGATTCCGAAGGAATAAGTAACCTGGGTAGATAGACAGTAATGCTAACAATTTACATTCACTTCCCAGTGTTCCTTCTCTGGATGTAGTTGTTTCTGTCCATCATTGATCAACTGGAAGTGAGTTGGATCTTCTTTATGTTGAAGATATCCACTTCCATCAGAATACATCTTCATATGGTATTGTTGAAGTGTACAGCAATCTTCTAGTTCTGTTCATTTCACTCAGCATCAGTTCATGCAAGTCTCTCCAAACCTTTCTGAATTCATCCTGCTGGTCATTTCTTAACAGAGCAATAATATTCCATAAGCTTCATATACAATAATTTACCCAACCATTCTCCAACTGATGGACATCCATTCATCTTCCGGTTTCTGGCCACTAACAAAAGAGCTGCTACAAACATTTTGGCACATACAGGTCCCTTTCCCCTCTTTAGTATTTCTTTGGGATATAAGCCCAGTAGTAGCACTGCTGGATCAAAGGGTATGCACAGTTTGATAACTTTTTGGGCATAGTTCCAAATTGCTCTCCAGAATGGCCGGATTCTTTCACAGCTCCAACAACAATGTATTAGTGTCCCAGTTTTCCCACATCCCTTCCAACATTCATCATTATTTGTTCCTGTCATCTTAGCCAATCTGACAGGTGTGTAGTGGTATCTCAGAGTTGTCTTAATTTGCATTTCTCTGATCAGTAGTGATTTGGAACACTTTTTCATATGAGTGGATATAATTTCAATTTCATCATCTGAGAATTGTCTGTTCATATCCTTTGACCATATATCAATTGGAGAATGGTTTGATTTCTTATAAATTAGGGTCAGTTTAGAGATTAATTTTCTATAAAAAAAAAAAACACTGATCAAACTAATTTAGCTTAATAAAGATAGAAGTGAAAAATCTTAATTCTGAATCTCCTTCAATTCTTCCTCAGTGAGGGACACTACCAGAGGGAAATAAGACAAATAGTTTCATTCTGTTATCTAGGTGGGGTTGGGTCAGTCCTTAGCAAAAGAATTCCAATGCTATTCAATTAAAGATCTATTCAAATTCCAGCTCAAGCTGAAACCCAGCTTGTAGATGAGCCAATTTGGGCTGTCCCAGCCCCCACGGGTCTTAACTGCTCTGGCTGTCCCAGCCCCTCACTAAGACACAATATTCTTTGTTGAAGCCTCCTTCAACAAAAGTCTTTTGCAGATGGACCTTGGTAGCTCCCTTTGCTGCCAAGACCTTCTATCCACTGAGAACTTCATTCTCAGTGCAAAACTTCATTTTCCATACATCTGTCACTATAGAAGTCAGTCTCTCGGTAAACTAATTTCTAACAAAAAGCTTTGATTTTGCAACTAATAATTTGGAAATGAGTGAATTCTTTCACTCCTAAAATCTGCAGCTGATTTAAAGGGGATACTTAATAACTCTCTTATAGCCACCAGGAATCTAGACCATCTAGCACCTACCTTACAGAGTTGTAGTGAAGATGAAATCAAATGTGTAAAGTGTTTTGCTAATCTTAAAGAGATTTATAAAATGGTAGAATTGCATTATAAAAAGCAGGCATTGTAATCATGATTTCAGTAAGACAAAATCAAGAGGGAAAAAAACAGGGAAATTGCGTCATGCTCTAAATCACCTAGACAGTGAAACAATATGTATATAAACATACACATAAATGTACAAAACAATTGCAGTATTTAAATTTTTAAAGGAAAATTCAAATTACAAAGAGATAGTATGGTGGCAATTATAAAAGCATTTAATGTTTGTCTTTCAGAACTAAGTAAATCTAGAAGTGTATATACTTACACATAAATGCACAAAATAATTGCAGTGTCTAAATTTTTAAAGGAAAAATCAAATTACAAAAAGATTATATGGCACAGCAATTATAAAAAAAAATTCCTCATTCAGAACTAAGTAAATCTAAGAGACGTGAACAAGAAAGGAAAACAAATAGATTTGGAAAATTAGATTAAAAATAATTGTGGTATTAGTTGGATGGGAATAGCAAAGAATATAAATGTTTCTCAAAATTACAAGGTAGATATCTTTATGTAACTTGATCATATACAAAGAAATACATATATGTATAAGATAGTATTTAATACATAAGAACAGAGCATTAGTAATGTGCAACTTTGAAACAAAGATTAACTTAAAAACAAGCAGAGATCAAATTTAGAAGATAAAATTGAAAGTTAAAAGATTTGAAATGATAAAATTAAGCCACTTTTTAAAGATCTATATTGATAGATCTTTAGTGAATTCAACTAAAAAAAGGGAGAGTGAAAAAGCAAAGAGTGTGTGTGTGTATGTGTGTCTCTCACACACATATATAGTAAATGTCAAACAGAAAAAATTAAAAAGAATTACCAGAAGTATTCTACTAAACTCCTTTTTAGAAGACAAATATGATACTGATACACTAGATTGATATCCACAAAAATATAAAATAATTCAAAGTAATAATGAGAAATATTTTAATTCAGTTTTGGATAAAGAACACCCCCCCCCAAAAACCCCAATCTAATCCATACTACTAGTCCCAAATTCAATCAAATCTATAAAGAGCAACTAATATCCATGCTACAGATTCACTCTTAAATTGGAAGAAAAATCATAAGTATGATGCTGATACAGAAATAGAGAGCCATAAAGCAAAGAAACAAGCACTAAGGGATGTAAGTGTAAAAATATTTTAAATGAAATCTTTGCAATTCTTTGCCTTTACCAAGTTAGATTTTTAACTGAGATGCAAGGATATTGAAGCAGCCTTAGTAAAGCAATTAGTGTAATTATATATTCAAATTTCTCAAGTACTTTTGATAACATTAAAAAAATTCCTTCTATGTGTTTATATTTTGTAATTTTAAACATAAACTGTGTCTCAAAGGCTTTTTCTGTAGACACACCCCTTCCCCTCAGTATTATCTGTTTGTGTATATGTGTACAGATACACAATATATGTATGTATGTATGTATATAGTTATTTGTATATACATACATATATACAAATATCTACATATAATTTTTATTGCTTTTTTTTCTCTTTATGATTATTTAGGTTGCATATCCTTCCCTAAAAGGGAATTGATAGTCTCATTATCCTCAGCCCGTGTCACATCTCTTTCATTTGGAGTATTGTGCTCAATTATATTCAGTTGTGGGTGCTACTGTTTAAGTGCAAGTATGAAGAGCCTTCTTTTAGTAACATTCAGATTAATAGAATGAACTAGGAAGGTTTCACCTGGAGAAGAGAAGTCTCATAGGGATGTGTTAACTGTCTTCATCAGGAGAAGGCATTAGATTTGTTTTATTTGGCCTTATAGGGCTGAGACAGGAACTATGAGTAGAAGGGACAGGAAGCCAATTTTGACTTAACATTAGGAATTAATGATGTCCAGAAGTGAAATGGGTTTGCTTCAGAGGCAGGAGGTTATCTATCGGGTTTTCAAACAGAAAATGGTTAATTATTTGTAAGGCATATTAAGCAGAGATTCCTTTTGATGATAGGTTAGATTAAATGACTGTTGAAATAACTTCTCAAATTTGGTATTAATTCTATAAAAATCAACAAAGTTACCATTTTTAATGAAGTAAATTTAAAAAAAAAAAACAGGAAACCAGTAAAAGGAAAATCCCATTGAAAATACTATGTAAATGCATAAAATATTTGAGTATCATATGTTCCAAAATACTTTCATATGAGGAATATTAAATAGATAAAAACACTGTAGTATAGTAATACTTGTATTACCTCAAAAGAGTCTTTTGAGGAAAGGACTTTATAAGCTGCCAGCTTTGTATTTAAGCTATTTTGTATGAATGTAGTATAAATCAAATTACCTTTGTAATGTTTTTAGATTTTCCCATGCTTAAGAATGATCAAATAACTATAGAATTTAGAAAATAACTTGGAAGATCCTTTATCAATGAAACTGAATCAGCTATGCAAAAAAAACTTTTCAAATTAATACTAGATAATAACAAAAGTAATAAAAATCTTATTTGTTTTTAACATTAAAATTTTGAGTTCTGAATTCCTCTTGAATCCCTCCCCCACCTGTTGAGAAGGTAAGCAATAAGATATCACTTATTGGTATTTTTTTATTTTTTTAATAATTATACCTAGACACTATCTTTATGCTATAGAAGAGTGGTATCAAACTCAATTAGAAAATAGGGCCAGTAAGCCCTACATATAGATCCCTGCAGCTACATATTGACTTAGAAAACCATATAATAACATCCGTATTATATGTTACTTTTATTTATTTTAATTATTTCCCACTTACATTTAATCTGGTTTGGACTTTACTTTGGTTGTTGCAGCAGAATAGTTGATACTGCTGTTATAGAATACAATGCTGATTGTTGTTCAATTGTTTCAATTTTGTCCAACTTTTCATGACCCTATTGGGGATTTTTGTGACAAAGATCCTGGAATAGTTTGCCATTTCCTTTTCCAGCTCATTTTACAGATTTTGAGACAAACCGGGTTAAGTGACTAGTCAGTGTCTGAAGTCAGATTTCAATCAGAAAGATGGATTTTCCTAACTAAAAGTGCAGTGCTCTATCTACTGTACTTCCTAGTTGCCCTAATAGTGCTGTTATAAAATTATAATAAATAATTTTGCTTTCTTTGATAGAGATCGACATTCTAGAGCAAAATATATTGACTCCCTAACAAAGAAGTGTTCAATCATGGATGCAGAAGATGAAGCTGTCCTAAATCTAATTGCTGAATGTGAAATGGATTTAAGTAAGCCTCCTGGGATTACAAGTGCTAATAAAAAAAACTGTGCTGTACCTGAATTTCATAATTTGCAAGGTATTTTACAGTGACTATTGCTTATTGAATATTGGCTATGGTTTGTGTCACACATACTGTATAATTGGTGATTTTTTTTTAAAACAACATGATTTTATAGGAAGAGACTGCATTTGGGAGAACCCAGGTCTACACCCTTACTGCCAGGCTGGGCTTCAGGTATCTTCATTTGTAAAATCAGGGAGTAAGACAAGGTGACCATTAAGGGCTCCAAGTTCTGACAAAGAGAAATAGCAAGTGGCATTTAAAAGAAAATTTATTACAAGAAGATGCCACATAGGACAAGGTTTATATTATTTTTCATCTGTGTTTCTTTAATGCCTAGCACAGTGGTTAATAAATGTTTTTTGAATTTGATTGAGAAGGTAAACCATATTCTGTAACTAGCAGAATTGAAGTTCTTCTCAAGCTGATAAGGACTTTAATTCTGCTAATTACAGAATTGTCTTCTTTGTTTTTCATTGTCTTATTGGCCCTGAAGTGCAAATTTGATTTATTTGTGGGGGACATCTGGACACTTTAAAATTTTCTGATCTCCTACACCATCTTTCCAGAATCTTCCTTTCACACTTGTTATCTGTAATTTTTGCAGCATTCAATTCTCTGTGTCTGTGTGTATATGGTTCTTTCCATTTACCTTATACCCAGTGTGTATACATTTTCTTGGCTCGACTTATTTCACACTGAAACAGTTCTTGCAGATTTTTTCATGTTTTTTCCTCTATTCATCACATTCATCATTTCTTAATGCATAGTAAAGTTTATATATCTTAGATAACAAAATTTTGATACACAAATTTCCCCCAGGTGTATTGATTTTATTTATACAGATGTTTTTAAGTTTCACATAATCAAATATACATATATATATATATGTGTATATATATATATACACACACATACATGTGTATATATATTCACACCCACTCACATACATATCTACATACATATACATACCCATATAAATACAGACATGTGCACATATATGTATTTACATATATGTAGACATGCTCTAAAACAGTATTAATATGGCTGACATAATGTACATTTCTCTCTTGATTAAAACTTTGACTTTGTCTGAGATCAAAGGCCTACTTTTATGTTTTCTAATAAATTCTACTCCTCATCCTTATTTTAGTGTTTATGTATATCTTTTATTTTCTTTCCCTGCTAACTCTTCTACTTAGTGCATTGCTTTAAAGGGACACTTTAGAATTGAATCTGTACATGTTATTTTGCGTGCTTTAGTAGATTAATATCCAGATCTTTGTTTATTATGTGGTTATTATTTGGAAAGGAATTTCCTATTTTTATTTTCATATCTTGGATTTTGTTACTATTTTCTAGAAATGAAGCTAAATTTTAGAAGTTTATTTTGTAGCCTTTGCTGACTTTGCTGAACTATTATCAGAATTAGTGTCTATGCAGATAAATTTAATACTGATATTGGCTTGTTATATATTGTTCCCTTCAGCATAATATAGTTTTCTTCTTTATCCCTTTTTATGTTTTGAATGTTTATTTTTACTTTGTCAGATAGCATAATTGCAGCTCTTGCTTTTAAAATTTACTTTGTATATAGTAAAAAAATTTTCTATTCCTTTAGTTTTATTTTGTTTGTATATGACTAAAATGTGTATTTCAGGTCTTTTCTCCATCATCCCTTCTGTTTGCTTGCCTTTTCACACTTGTCTTCTTGTGTATTTTTAGAAAGAAATCTCTCAGTAATCCCTCTGTTGTAATATTTTCTCCCTGGTCCTTGGAAGCTGGATTTATTTACATTTCTTGCATTTCTGTTATGTGAGGTATTTAAAAAGCAAAGACTTTGTTCAGGTCTAGTTTTCTAGTTAAGGACTCCTCATTTTAATATTGGAAGCTGTGATTTAAATTTTTTGTTTTAAAGCAGCTTCATTTATAAATTTGTTTATAAATCGTTAAGGACTGTATATTTATTTAATTATCAATTACATATTTTTAAAGCAGAACTTCACCATAATTTTGTTATTTAATCAATTAATAATTATATAAAGAATTTTATCATTTTAGATATTTAAACTATAATGTCTAGTATACACACACATATAGTTAATGAATTCTTAACATTCTAGTTATCTTCTTTATCTATCAAAATATTAAGTGGGCAATAGACACATGGGTTAAAGAGACAGGGAAGCATGCTGAAAAGAAATAGATCTATAGTGAAGCATTTCATCCTTCTTCCTGTATTATCACAAGAAGAAATTTGATGACTATCATGGGACAATTTCTTGGAGTGCTTCCCAGGTTAATTAGGAAATTATTTTACAACTTAGCATATCTGAGAATGCTTATCTTTTTTTTTTTTTTTTCCTAGCAGAATTGTCATTTTTATTCTATTAGCTTGGCCTATCCATGAACAATTGATATTTTTCCATTTGTTTAGATCTGATTTTATTTGAGGAGTATTTTATAATTGTGTTCATATAATTCTTGGGTTTGTCTTAGCAGGCACATCCCTCCTCCCAAGTATTTTATTTTGTCTACAGTAATTTTAAATGGAATTTTTCTATCTCTTGCTGTTGGGCTTTGTTAATAGTATATAGAAATGCTGATGACCTGATGATCTGTTTATTTTATATCCTGCAACTGTGCTAATTGTTTCCAGTAGATTTTTGGATGATTTTCTAGAATTCTCTAAGTATATCATCATATCGTCTTCAAAGAGTGATAGCTTTATTTCCTCATTGACTATTCCATCCTTTAATTTTTTTCTTTTCTTATTGCTAAAGCCAATATTTCTAGTACCATATCAAATAATAGTGGTAGTAATAGGCATCCTTGTTTCATCCCTGATGAATTGTTTCTTTCAAGTGGCTTGCAAATTCTCCTTGATCTGTGAGCTCTGCAATTTTTCTTTTTTTTTTTTTTCTATGTTTTTTTTTTTTTTTTTAATTATAACTTTTTATTGACAGTACATAATGCATGGGTAATTTTTTTCAACATCATCCCTTCTACTCACTTCTGCTCCGATTTTCCCCTCCCTCCACCTCCTCCACTAGATGGCAGGCAGTCTTATACATGTTAAATATGTTATCATATATCCTAGATACAATATATGTGTGCAGAACCATACAGTTCTCTTGTTGCACAAGAAGAATTGGATTCAGAAGGTAAAAATAACTTGGGAAGAAAAACAAAAATGTAAACAGTTTATACTCATTTCCCAGTGTTCCTTTTCTGGGTGTAGCTGTTCTGTCCATCATTGATCAATTGGAGCTGAATTAGATCTTTTGTTTGTCGAAGATATCCACTTCCATCAAAATACATCCTCCTATAGTATTGTTGTTGAAATGTATAATAATCTTCTGGTTCTGCTCATTTCACTCAGCATTAGTAGATGTAAGTCTATCCAAGCCTCTCTGTATTCATCCTGCTGGTCATTTCTTAAAGCGCAATAATATTCCGTAACATTCATATACCATCATTTACCCAACCATTCTCCAATTGAGGGGCATCCAGAGAATACTTATCTTTATGTAAATATATATTACAGTAAATTATGATAGAAGAATTTCTTTAGTAATTTTTAATTATAATAGATTTATAATTCTAAACCTCCAATTTGGTTTCAGACCTGGGGAAAAAAATCTGATCAGTCAGATCTTGCTATGATTATGTTTGGATATGGGTATATTTTTCCTTCTTGAATACTGTTTCTGTTGCTAATAGAGTGGAGAAAGGACAATGTAATGGAAGGAATATTCATTGCCATCATCCTCAATAATTCTCTTCCTTGATTCCATGTACCTGTTTGATACTGGATGATTGGCATGGAAATAGCTTGTTTTTATAATCTCTATTTATGTACGTAATGGGGGGAAAAGGGTTTTGATTTGACATAATGGTAAAAATGAACTTAGTTAATTTTACTATATTATTACTTATTTTGCTATAGCATGAATGCTAGAAAAAGTATACTTTGGGAAATTTTCAAAACTAATTTCAAAACAAAAACACTGGTGTACATTTTGAATTTACCTATCATTACTATAAGAACGTCAGTTCATTTTATAGACCAGGCATTCTTTATTTTGAATGAACTAATTTTTTCCGAATTTCAAACTTAAGAGAATTATGTTGTCCTAGTTTTGCCAGTTACTAAGTATATGATTTTGTCAAATCTTTTCATTTTGGGGCCTCAGTTTACTTATTTGTAAAATAAACATATTAGAAGCAAAGTATTTCAAACATCGCTTCCAGATATATTCTATGACTCAATGAGGAAAACATAGAATATCAATTTATAGAACTTAAATCTTTGAATTTAAGTAATTTTAAGGTTTTTGAGACTATAGACTTGGTCATTTTTATTATGAAAATGAAATTGTTCCATTTTAAGATTACACTTGAAATCAAACATTTTCCTATGTTTGAAAAATAATTTTCTGTTCAGTCGATCCATTTTGTGGTAATAGTATGATAATATGGTAATAGAAATTTGTTAAAATATTAGGTATTAGATTATTAAACTAAACTGACTTTCCTAAGTGAATTTTGTTAGATAGTTGATACATTTTAGGAAAATATATAATTTTTGTCAGCTTGAAATGTATGAAATAATTTATTGCAGCTTTTCTTGTGGTGACAAAAAATTGGAAATTGAGGAGATATCCGGTGAATAGCTGAACATATTGTGGTATATGAATGTAATGGAATAATATTATTCTTTATCATGAAATGATGAGCTGATAGATTTCAGAAAAACCTGGAAAGATTTACAAGAACTGATTCTGAGTGAAATGAGAATATTGTACACAGTACAATACAATACACAGGAGAATATTGTACACAGTAGCAACAAGATTGTGTAATGATCAACGCTAATAGACTTACCTCTTCTCAGTAATATAATTCAAGACATTTCCAAAAGATTCATGATGGAAAGTACTGTCATTATCCAGAGAAAGAGCTATGAGTATGGATGCAGATCAAAGCATGCTATTTTCACTTTTTGGTTGTTATTTGGCTTTTTTTCTTTCTCTTAGTCTTCCCCTTTTTTACTGCTTCTTTCTTTACAACATGATTACCATGGAAATATGTTTAATATGATTGTACATGTACAACTTTTATCAGATTTCTTGATGGAGGGAAGAGAAGTTCAAAATCTTTTAAAGATGAATGTTGAAAACCAACTTTACTTGTAATTGGAAAAATGCAATTAAGTAAAAAAAAAGAAAATTAATTTTATTTGTTATTGTGTATGATAAAACTATTTTTATAACATTATTATTTTTTTTAAATAGGTTCTAGACATCTTTTAAGTCCTAAATCATTGCCAAATATCTCTGAAGATAACTTAAGAGGCTATGATAGGAAAAAAAGCAGCAGCAAAGTGAGTTTTCTGGATGATAAACATCATGAACATCCCAATTTAAAATGTCAAGATGAAATAGAAGGTCAGCATAAATATATATGTCCTAGTCATTTTGACCTTCAAACCTCAGGTAATCAAATTAAAAATGAAAAATTTTTATTTGAACAAAAAAATTTTTTTAAGAATGTATGTGTTACAGCTGTAGTAATCCTTATGTTTTTCACTGTGTTGAAAAAATATATAAAATATATTACATAATAATATATAAAATATATCTCAATTTGCTATCATATTGCAAATTGTTTTCTTT
This sequence comes from Sminthopsis crassicaudata, assembly GCF_048593235.1. Taxonomy (NCBI): domain Eukaryota; kingdom Metazoa; phylum Chordata; class Mammalia; order Dasyuromorphia; family Dasyuridae; genus Sminthopsis; species Sminthopsis crassicaudata. The sequence goes on along the minus strand of NC_133617.1, from coordinate 350,723,323 downwards.
ATTTCCTTTTGAATTTATAGTGCAATTAAAATTTGATTATCTTTTTCTTTTCTTGAAATCTCTTTCATGGCATTATTTTGCATAATTTTATGTAGCTTTTCATAGATAAGTGGCATTATGGCATAGTGGATAGAAAGCTGACCTTGAAGTTAGGAAGATGTGGGATCAAGTCCTGCCTCTGGACTGTCTGACCTAGGGCAGGACACTTAACCCATTCAGTTCTCTAAGCAGCTAAGAGTATATAAGTTACAGAGAAGGTGGGATTCGCATTGGTAAGATATTCCTCATCAGATGTTCCCTAGAATTGTGAAATTCTAGTTCTAGTCCCTTTTCTCTATAATATGTATGTGCTAAAATTCTCAATATTTTGAAGATTAACAATTTATAGTAAAAATATTTTTAGATTAATATTAAAATAGTATGCTTTTATAACAAGCTAGAGTTTCAAACTAGTAATTGATTTATTGATGTCTAGGATTATCATACTATCAAGTTCATAGTTTCAATAAACTTCATACTTTGAATAATTATTTTTCCATAGATTAGTTGGTTTATGTTATTTTTTCTCCCTTTATCCATGGCACTACCTACTGGAATAAAATATTTTAATAATTTAAAAGTTCATTAAATCCCAAGATTTTTGAACTTAAAATGCTCGATTATTTTTTGTATTGCCCAGAAGATTATCTTTGCTCAATGTTACATAATTTCTAGTTTTAAAGCTAAAATACATTTAGCTTAATTTGATTTCTAAATTTTGTTGAAGATTTCACTAATACACTTAATAACAACTGGAATCCCAAATGTTTTAAAATAATTTTACTATAATTTCTAACCATTTTAATAATACTGTTTTCATTTATGCCTTACATATTTTATAGTAAATTGTATTTTTCCATATGATAGATGCATTTATAATTATTTTGGCACTGCCAAATCAACCACACAACAAAATTTCTACAAATATTCCATAAAACAGAATTATAACATTAAAGGCCTATTACTACTATTTATTCCAATTTTCATTTTGCTTTAAACTCAGGCTCATATTTTCTTTTTTATCATTTCATTTATTTAATCTCTGTTTTATTTTACTTTGTTATATTCTTCTCCTGGCTCTTAGATATTCTTAATAGAATTTTGTTTTGTTTTGGTTTTTGGGGTTTTTTTTGAAAACTTTTTTATATAGAAATGATTAACTCTTTGGTCTTTTTTTCCCTTTCAGTTAGGCCTATTATTGATAACTCTTAAAATCTAACTCAGAAATTGAATAGTCAAGTGATCATTGACTAATTAACTTCTTTGTGTTCCTAGTCAATTCTCTAAGAGTTTGTTGCAGAGCAGTTAATGAACAGAATCTGAAGAGACCATTTTCTCACCAGGAATTTAATTCCCAGAGCTGGGAATACAAAAACAAATATGAAAGTGGTCATCAACTTCAAGGAATTTATATAGTAATATGAGACAATATATAAAAGGATAGAAGTGTTAGGAAAATTAATATAGTAGTAATGATAGTAGTGTTAGGAGGGATATTTTGATTTGAAAATTTTATACTGATGTTAAATAGAGACATTGGAGAAGAGATCATTACTTTCTTTTTAGTAACAATAGCAGTTTTAATTTGTTTCTTTCTCCAGAACAAGGAAGCAGGGGTTAGAAGAAAAATATGGCTCCCTGGGCACATGCATGGTGGGAAAAAGCTTGATGAGGAGTTTAATTGACTGGGTAGGAAAGGGAGGCATAACTGAAATCATCTGATCAAGATAGAATGGTTCCCAGGATGTGTCATCAGTTAGGTCGTGAGGATTTAGTTGTAGATTTAGGTTCTAAGAAAGTTCCCTAGTACGCGGTCTCTGATTTCAGTGACAGTTCAAATGAGGAGATGGATAAAGTTTTTTAGAGGTAGCCTTGTATATAGTAGGTCATAGGAAGCCCTCACCAAGATGTTGTGGAGGGAGAAGATGAGGAAGGACAGGATGAAAATTAAGCTTTTCAGGGCTTGCATAATCTTTAGACTGGATGATAGGAAAACTAGTTAAGAGCAATCTTTTATAACCAAAAATTTTTTAAATAGGGAGAAAAGGCAGTTGTGCAAAATTTTCAGCAAGATGTAGAAATGTGCCAATATGTGCAGTGCACCAGTCAGTAAGCAAGTATTTTTAAAATGCTTACTATTTGCCAGGCATTGTGATAAAAGATAGGGATGCAAAGAAAAACAAAAATAAATAAATGAAACTCAGAGTCCTTGTTTTCAAGGAATAATTATACATTCTAATAAGGGAAACAGCATATAAACTCTTAAGTGTCTATGTAAACTATAAAGCATACATGAAAGTATTCTGAAAAAGGAAGGCATTAATCTGTAAGACCAGGAAAAGCCTTCAGAAGGTGGGATTTGAGCTGAGTCTTGAAGGAAGTTCGGGGAATTAAAGAGGTGGAGTTGAGGTGGCTGAGCCTTCTAGGCATAGAGAATAGTCAGTGAAAAGGCACAGAGATGAATGATGAATATTGTTTTCTTTTAAAAATTTTTTTCAATAATATTTTTTCCAAATACATATAAAGATATTTTTCAACATTAGTTTTTGTGAGACTTTGTTTTCCAAATTTTTCTTCCTATCTTACCTGCCCCCCTCTGCAAGACAGCAAGTAATCTGATATAGGTTAAATATGTGCAATTCTTTTAAACATATTTATAGATTTGTCATTTTGTGCAAGAAAAATTAGACCAAAAAGGAAGAAACCCGAGAGAGAGAAAGAAACAAACAAAAATTAATGAAAATACTGTATTTCAATACCTATTCAGTCTCCATAGTTCTCTCTCTAGATGTGGATAACATTTTCTATTCCAAGGTTATTGGAACTGCCTTGAATCATCTCATTGTTTAAAAGAGCTGTGTCCATCACAGTTGATGCATTACTGTGTACAGCGTCTCTAAATTTTGCTCATTTCATTCAGTATTAGTTTATATAATCTTTCCAGGCTTTTCTGAAATATCAGTCTGCTCATCATCAAGAATTGTAGGATAATGTATTCCATTACATTCACTTACCATTCAGTGATTTCACAATTTATGGGTGAATTTCCTTGCTACCACAAAAAGAGCTGCTACAATTTTTCTACATGTGGGTCTTTCCCCCTCTTTTATTATCTTTTTAGGATACAGATTCAGTGATGAGACTACATCAAAGGATATGCACAGTTTGATAGTTCCAAATTACTCTCCAAAATAGCTGGATCATTTCACAATTCTGCCAACAATGCATTAGTGTCCCAGTTTTCCCACATCCCCTCCAGCATTTATCATTATCTTTTCCTGTCATCTTAACCAATCAGAGAAGTGGTACCTCAGAGCTGTCTTAATTTGCATTTCTCTTTAGCAGTAATGATTTAGAGCATTCTTTCATAGGAGTAGAAATGGCCTAAATTTCTTCATTTGAAAATTGTTGGTTCCTATCCTTTGACATTTCATCAATTGGAGAATGACTTATATTCTTAATAATTTGTCAGTTCTCTGTATATTTTAGAAATGAGGCCTTTATCAGAAATACTGACTGTAAAGGTATTTTCCCAGTTTTCTGTTTCCCTTCTAATTTGTCTGTATTAGTTTTGTTTGTGTAAAAACATTTTAATTTAATGTAATCAAAATTATCCATTTTGTATTTCATAATATTCCCTAGTTGTTCTTTTGCCATAAATTCCTCACTTCTCCACAGATCTGACATGTGGACTATCCCTTGTTCTCCTGATTTGCTTATATAAGTATCAGCCTTTATGTCTAAATCATGAAACTATTTCAACTTTATCTTGGTAAAGGATATTAGATATTGGTTAGTGCCTAGTTTTTGTCAAACTATTTTCTACTTTTCCCAGCAATTTTGTTAAACAGTGAGTTCTTATCCCATAAGCTTGAATCTTTGGGTTTATAAAACACTAAGTTATTATACTTATTAACTATTGCATCTTGTGTACCTAATCTATTCCACTGATCCACTACTCCATTTCTTAACCAGTACCAAATGATTTTGATCACTGCCACTTTATAATATAGTTTTAGGTCTGGTATGTCTAGGCTATCTGCTTTTGCATTTTTTTTTTCATTTTCATTGATATTCTTGACCTTTTGTTCTTCCAGATGTTGTATTATAAATTTTTTAGCTCTATGAAGTATTTTTTGGCAGTTTGATTAGTATAGCACTGAATAAGTAGATTAATTTAAGTAGGTGTCATTTTTATTATATTAGCTCAGTATACCCACAAGCAATTGAGGAAGAATATTGTTTTCAAGAAGCACAAGTAAATGGATCATAGACTTTGTAGAAAGTAAGGTGTGAGAGGCCTCAAGCTAGGAAGACTTCAGCTAACAAAGAAATTTAAATGCTGTACAGAGAAGTTTATATTTGATCTTAGAAGTAATTGGGTAGCCACTGGAGTCCCTTGATTTGAGCAGGGTTATATGTCCAGATCTTTGCTGTAGGAAAACCCCTTGCCTCCTGAGTGATCATTAGATTAAAGTGAGGGCAAACTTTGAGTCAGAAGGGCCATTTAGGAGGCTATTGCAATAGTGCAAACAAGAAATGCTGGGAATCTGAACTAGACTTGTAACTGTAAGTAAAGACAAAGAGAACTATTAAAGAAAGCATTGAAAGTCAAAAAAGGCTTGACAATGAATTGGATCTCTAGAATAAGTGAAAATTGAGTTGAGACATCAAGATTGCAGTTAAAACATATACCTTATTAAAAGTATTTTCATAGTGAAACTAATTATAAATTTTTGTATCATTCAGATTTCTCAGTTTTTACATATACTAAAGATTTGTGAACATAAAACTTTATTAAGAAAACAGAACATTCTATTAGTACAAATGTTAAAGCCTTAATTTCTTTTAATTGTTATTTTTGAATGATGATGTTAATTTGAACTAGAACCAGAACTAATGGTCTTAGGGAATATAATCATTTGCTCTTTACTTTATAAAATCAACAGGTATAGAGGGACCATTCAATAATCCTGAACAGAAGAAAGTTACATCAGCTCAAAAGATGCTAAAAACTTTAGCTACGTCTGGAGTAATATATAAAAGAAAAATGCTTAATAGAAGATTGCAGTCAATTCAGGAAGAGAATTGTCAGGATCTTTTGGAAAGAAGTAATAGATTACCCAGTGCTGATGAGAGTATTTTCAATCAAGAAGTAGAAAGAAAAATGGAAATCGAAAGAAAAAATGACAAAAGCTTTTCTAACTTTGATAGATCTGAGCCTGATAGATCTGAACAGTCAAGGACTAAAAACATAAATGCATCTCTCAAAGAGGTAATCCAAAAGATGTGATAATTGTGGCAGAAATATTTTTATTCAATAGGACTCTTAAATTTTTATTTTATAATCATTGGATGTTAAATGTTCATTTTTTCTATTTATTGACCATAGAATATTGTTTTCCTTTAAGTGTCATTAAATATTTAATGTTAACTTAACGTATATTTAGCTCTATAATATAGCTTGCTAAACATTTTAAAAATTAGTTTTTGTTATGATGCTTTTATATATTCCTTAGAAACTTCTTCCTCTGCTTCAAAATATTTCCTACAGTGTGAAATTGGTTTTTTTTTTTTTTTAGGCTGGGGTTAAGTGACTTGCCCAGGATCACATAGCTAGGAAGTGTTAAGTGTCTGAGACCAGATTTGAACTTGGGTCCTCCTGAATTCAAGGCTGGTGCTCTATCCACTGCGCCACCTAGCCGCCCCCAGTATGAAATTGTTAAAAGAGAAGTATAATAATAGAGATTATATAGGTGATTTTAGTATTTGCTTTTACGAATCCCTTATGGTCAAAGTTGTGATGCAGTCATTTCTCCCACATGATGGCAGAGTCATCTCTGTCACTGTCAGAGTCCTGCAAAGACTGGTTCAGTTATAAAAGGAATGCCTTAGCCCCCACTGTTCAGTAGTATTCCCTGGGGTTTGGCTGTTTTTTGTTGATATTTTTCCCCTTGACTCATTTGTATCCTTGAACATAGTTGTCTTAGTCTGAGAAAACAGTGCTCTTACAACTTTACTCTTTACTTCTATGTAAACTTTAGGCCTTAGTTTCTATAAAATGAGAGGGGAAATGATCTATTAGCTTCAAAACTAATCCTATGATCAGGTGATTCCGTTAGCTAGATAAATTTTTACTCTGGTAAAAGTTTAGGCTATTTCTCATTGACTTTAACTTAGGAATTTGGTTACCCCTTCCAGTCGATTTCTAGTACTTATTGTACCTAAGTTCATTTAGTAGAGCCTTTTGGGTGTCAGGTTCTCCTTAGAATTGAAAGAGAATTTCACGTGACTAGTCTAATTCCTCACCAAAAAATGAATCACCTATACAGCATCATCAGTAAGTGGTCATCCAGCTTTTACTTAAAGACCTTTGGTAACAGAAATAGTCAGCTAGTTGGTACAGTCAGCAGAGCACCAGGCCTGGAGTTAAGAAGACACATCTTCTTGAGTTCAAATCTGTCCTCAAGACACTTATAGTATGAACCTGGGGAACTCATTTAATCCTTTTTGCCTCAGTTCTTCATAATAGAATGGACTAGAAAAGGAAATGTCAAGCTACTCTATTATCTTTGTTAAGAAACTCTCCCTTCCCCCAAAGAAATGGGGTCTTGAAGAGTTGGACCCAACTGAAAAGTGACGAACAATTGAATAACAACAATTACAGCAATGGGAAACTCTGCTCCTTTAGCAGTTCCACAAGCAGCAGCACTATATTGCATGATTTTTGTAGTCAGTAAGTATATTGAACCCTTGAAGCTTTGCCACTCACTATTTTTAGTTACTTAGAAATTAACCTGGGGATAATAATACTTTTACTGTATTCCTTATATGACTGGTCTGACAAAGACACTTTTTAAAAATTCAAATGCTATGTAAACATGAATTATTACTATCATTGTCATCATTCTATGTTTGAACAGTTCTGTTTTTTAGGAAATATTTCCTTTTGTTGAGCTAAATTCTCTTTTTCCATTATTTATATGTTCTGGTCGGATAGAACAGAACCAGCTGCCATAGGTGATCCCTCTTCCACATAATAGTCATGTGATTATTAGCTGCCCCTTAGGTTTCATTCTCTATTCTTTTTTTTCAAAGCAAAAAATCCCTGGTTGCTTCTTTTCACATGGTTTCAAGTTGTTTTCACTATATTAGTTAACTCTTCTTGGATTTGAAATCAAAAGATCTGACTTTGAATCTTGACTCTGTTCTTGATTTACCTTTCTGACCTTGAGTAAATGACTTAGTTTCTTTGGGTTTCAGTCTTCATTTACAAAATGAGGAGATTGAAATAGATAAATTGAATACTCAGGTTCCTTCTACTCTAATTCATTGATCCTATGATTTTATGACATTTCAAGGTATATTTTTTAGTGTATTACAGTAGAATTTGGGACAGTTATCGTGAAAAGTGACTAAAGAAACAGACTTCCCTCCTCCCAGCCCTAAAATACAAATGTCTCAAAGTTTTGGATTTCCCTAACTCAGTTTCTTAAGCCTTTCTTTTCTTTCATTCCTGTCTTTCAGGGACCAAAAACTTGATTTTCTGTTGAGAATTTAAATTAGGTCCTATAGGCCTATGACCACTGTTCTTGCCTTGACTCCCTCCCCATATGGCTTCAACTCAAAGCCATTAATAGCACCAATAGATAGGGGATGCTTGTGTAGAAAAACAGCAAATATTTACAGGTTCTTAAAAGAAGTGCCTTTCTTAGAAGATAAATCATTTTAAACAACTGGTAAAGGTTATTTTACCTTTCCCTTGTCTAAGGCTTAACATTTTTGCTTCTTCAAATGATCTTTATAAAAAGAAGTGGAGAATTTCCAGTGACTATATAAAATAGGATGGAGGTATAACTTCTTCTCTGTCTATATCATGGCTTTATGGAAGTCATCTTAAGCCAAAAAACTTCCCCATAACTAGAGTGATATAGTAATAACGATTTTGGTGGCATCAGCTACTAGAGAGAACACTTTTTTTGAGAAACAAGTTTAACAATAAATGCTATAATTTAAATATTAGTTTATAATAGTACATTTGGTTTTTCATGAAATAAAAAATTTCATAATCTTACTTTCCAATTCAGGTGTCGAAATCTCATTCAGCAACACAGACAATGAATAAGGATGTGTTTGAAATAGCACTGTTGGATACTCTTTTGGACTTAGTGGATAAATATTGGAATGGTCGTAAATCTCTACAATCCAATGAGAACTTTATTTGTAAGTAAAAACAAAAGAAGCAAACATAATGCTTAATATAATTGTGGGAATAGACAAGCCCAGCTTTAGGCCAGACCATATAATTATTTGATTGTTGGATTCTTAAAAGCACATTAATTCTACTTGCTCCTTGGGGGGTACCATTTGAAGGATTTATTGTTCAAATTCACAAAATTGTATTCTATAAGTGAAGATATTATGTACATTTTTATTTTATGAGACATTTGAGGAGACTGATAGGGCCAAATGGTGATTGAAGAGCCATAAAACTATGCTAAGGTTTACTTATTACAAATCTATATTTCATGTAGGACCTGTGCTTATTTCCTTTCTTACTCTATTTATTTATTTATTTAAAATTATGACTACTGCTCTTACATCCATGAAATTTATATTCCATGATTCATTCTGGTATAGAATTGCTCTGTAATTTCCAAGACTTTATCCATAGAGGTTTTGCCAAATTGCGGATTGTTCAGATATGGACTAATTAAGTAATGTAATAAATCTGTGGACTAAGTTTAGCTAAGGTAAGAAGTGCTTATCACTAGTAGGTTAACTATAGAATGATGAATACTTTTGTGATATCAACTAATGAAACAAGAGTACAAAGTAATTCAGTACTGTGCAGTGCTTATCTCTTCATTCTGAGGTCATGGTAGAGAGGCAGAAAAGGGCACAGAAGGTACTGTTGCCATATATAAACAATAACTTTTGTTACTCTAAAAATAAGATTGTTGTCCAGAAACTATATGTCAGTATTACTGGAATTGGAACATATCAATTTATAGTCTTGTAAATGAACCAGAAGGTAAAAAGAATTTGCCAGTAAAAAAAAAAATTAGTCAGTGAACAAGTATTTGTTAAATAAATTCCCAATATCTGTTAGGGGACTATGCTAGAAACTGAGGATACAAATATAGGGTGAATGATGTATTTCCTTCTTGTAAGGAACTCTTCTATATGCAGAATTTAAACATATACACACTATATATATATATATATATATATATATATATATATATATATATATATATAAATTGTCATATGTTTATATATCTAGGAAAAAAATTAAATACAAGTCAACTCAAAGCAGGGCTAATAATCTTCATTACAAAATAGAGCAATAGTAACAACAGACATGATAAAAGATAAGCTGGAATACTACATTATACTTAAAGGCACCATAAAAAATAAATGCAAATATTAAATGCATTCCTTTTATACCAAGAAAGTCTAAGTACTGCTATAACAACAATAGAAAAAAGGAAGTTAATGCCCCGAGTAGAACTTCAGAAAAGGTTGGAGGTGATGGATCCCCTGGTGATTACTGAATAGGAGCAGAAATTACTTTACATATACCTGAACCTTTTACAAAAATTGACCATGATAAAAGTAGTAATCATGAACTGAAAGAAACCCAAATATAAACCCAGAAGAGAGTAATAGCATAACTAGTCTAAGAAAAGCTTTGCAGAAGATACTTTGCCATGAGGGGTTACAAAATTGATTTTTTTTTTTTTAAGTCTGAAAGGGGTACATTGAGGTACTTCATTAATATAATTTTATTTTCTGTTTCCAAACAATTCAGTTAACTTGTCTTTCAAGTACTTATAGTCCCTATTAATAATAAAGTGATACTTTCACTTAATTAAATTGATTCTGAAAAAGCTTTTGACAAAACAATATCTGTTTTAGTGTATTAACAAAAACACCAGAAATGTTTATAGCCTTTGTACCAGAGACTCCATTACTGAGCTTACACCATAGGGAAGCCTTGGAAAAGAATAAAGTTCCTGTGTATGCCAAAATATTGATGATAGAATTTTTTTGTGATAGCAAGTGATAGCAAAGAATTGAAACAAAGCAGATGTCCATTGATTGGGGAAGTGTTAAACAAATTGTGGTATATGAAAGTAATAAGGTATTACTGTGCTTCAAAAAATGATTTATGTGATGAATACAGAGAATCTTGGAAAGATCTACAAAAACTTATACAAAGTGAGTAAGTTAAGCCAAGAAAACAGCATACACATAACTACAACAATGTAAATTGAACAACATATACAGAAAAAAAAAATGAATGTAATAGAATTAAAAAGATCAAAAGAAAATCTTATGAGAAGACACTCTAGTCCACACTTTTGTGGGTGTGAGAAGTATACAAATGTTACACATTGTATGTTTTCATACTTTTTCAATATAATCAGTTGTGTTGATTTTTTTTTTTTTAATCTTGTTTGATATGAGATGGTTCTGTGGGAAGGGAGCAATACTTGGGATTACCATGTTGATGGAAGAAACAGAAGATATTAATAAAAACTTATTTTAAAAAACACTAGCAAGTATAGAAATAAGGATAAGTAATATTTATCAAAACTACATATAATGAAGATTAGAAATCTACAAAATAAAAATATCTATTATCAGTACTGTTACTTAATGTAGTTCTAGAAATAATACCTGTAACAGTAATACTAGAAAAACATCAGAGGTAATAAGAGTATTTGAATCCAAATTATATTTGAGCTTATGAATATCTTGAAGGGGTATAAGAAGGTCAGGCCTCTACAATTCACTGGTGGCTGTGTGGAGTATGGATTAAAAATGTGTGAGCAGCTCTAGATGCTACTAAATGTAAAGGACATTGTGCTGACTATATCAAGTCCCAGTTTATCCCAAGCTCCACCTCACTGAAGTCTTTACTTACTGAATAGATATGATCTAATACATAAAGGAGAAGTGGAGTGAATAAGCACTTTATACACTGCCCATATTATGGCATAAATTTCTTATCCAAGGCTTCCTTGGGGCTTACAATGGAGTCTCTGGTTCAAATACTACAAACATTTTTAGGGTTTTTGTTAACATAACAACTTATAATCTTCAACAAAATAGTTTTCTAGAACATGTATCTTGAAATGGCTCAGCAATTATATAGTGAGCCAAGTCTACAGTTAAATAGGAAGAAGAGAACAGATTAGAAATTGTGCAGTGTTTTTCAATTATCCCAAACATTTTCCTAACCTAAAACCTCTTCTTTTCAATGCTAATGATGCAAGATCAACTAGGTGGTGGTGTGGATAGAATACTGGCCTTCGAATCAGGAGGACCTGAGTTCAAATCCAGCCTCAGAAACTACTAGTTGTTTGACACTGGTCAATTTACAACTGATTGCTGCAGGGCCCCTCCCTTCATTCCCCCTACCCTCAGGGAAAAAAAAAAAAAGTACTAGTGATACAATATAGCTGTCATTCATGAAAGGCCACAAAATTCAAATGAGTGCAGATCTTTATTGACACACAAGATAATAGAGAGCCATAATAGTTGTTAGTAGAAATATATTATGAAGTATGCTTTTGAGAGAAATAGCATGAAAGACAGCATTAAAGACATAACTAGAATAAGGGGTGAGCTTGTCATGAAATAAGAGTAAGGATAAAAGATGGATATACAAAATGTTGGTAACCATAAAAAAATTTTTTTTTACATGCCTAATGTTCTGGATAGATCTTCTCTGGAAAATTTGAGAGAGGCATAAATAAGAAATGTAAGGATAAGCAGATGTAGATAGATTGCTTTCTGCATTGACCATATATATCAGTGTTAACACACTCTGTTATAGATGATGCTATGCAAAATTTAGTATTTATGCAATATTCCATTTATAGTAGAATTGTTTTTTTAAAAAGTACCCTGAAATATTTAAAATACATTTGTGATATTGATCTTTCATCCTTAAATAACTTTCACACTTGCTTTTTAATCTCAGGTCAGGCAAGACATGTTTTGTCTTCTATGCAAACATCCGTATCCAATGAAGACAATTCATCAATCATGAATGAAAAAATTAATCACTTGATTTTAGAAAGTGAAGCCTTACAAAATCTTGCTGAACAAGAACAGCAGTACAATAGAAGGATTAGTGGGCTGATGTTGGAATTAAATAATACACTTCAGGAGATGGTGAGCTATGCATGTTAATTCTTAGATGTGTGGGGTGAATGATTGGATGCATTAAGAGAAGAATAATTAATAGAAGAATAATATCACAGGAAGTTATAATTCTATTGCATTATTTCCAAGTCTGACTACATTGAAGTTCAAATAACATTTAACTTATGAAAGGATTATATTTGAAAAGCTTGTTTAAATTGGTTTGTGTAACTTGGAACACATTTCTCTAAAGATACAATATAAATCGCAATAAGTTTCTCAGGTCAGTACACAAAAGCTTGTTTAGCTCATATTCTACCTGATATATTTATATAATGGTATTTTTTCAATCATAACTATTATGTACCATTATTTCTGTGGGAAAATGTATCCCATTTTCCAGAGGATTCCAGATATTGGTTTTCTTCCCTCTCAATGGCTTCCTGGCATAGATATGGAAAAATTGAGTTCCTTTGTGGGAGGTAGATAAAGTAGATACTGATAGATACTAACAGCTTACTTGTTTGCATTTCTGCAAAAGACGACCATTTTTCTGAATTTGTACAACTGCATAGGAAATAGTACTTTGTTAAAGAAGTTAATTATCTAGGTCAATCATTCTTTAAATGCTCTGGATTAGAGACCTGACTCTATACAGACTTCTTGCCATCCATTTTCAAGTTAGATGTTCATATTGCACTTTCTAGGCCTTACAGTTTTCTCTTATTTTGTTTAAAAGTTTTTTGTTTTTTTTTTAAATGCCTTTTGCTTTTATGACAGTCATTTCTGGTACCCATCAAGGGATAGACTTTGTGTTTAAGAAAGACATTGATAAACAAGAATAAATCTCAAGAATGGTGATTAAAAGGTCTCAACCTCAAGCAATGTCACAAGTTGTTCATGAAAGATACTGATAATACTATTAATAATACCAATAATAATACTAATAATACCAGTAATAACATCATATAGCAACTGCTATGTCCAAGCCTTTGATAAACACTTAACAAATCTTTTTTCATTTGATCCTCACAGCAACCTTGATAAGTAGGTGCCATTATTATTCCCTTTTTGCAATTCTGGAAACTGAAACAACAGTTAAATTATTTGCCCAATGTCACACAGCTATCAAATTTCTGAGATAGAATTTGAATTCAGGTTTCCTGAATCCAGGTCCAGTGCTTTATTATACCATCTCACTGTACTAATAATATCTAAAAAGCATTGCATCAAGCATGGTTTTTGATGTACCATTTCTGTTTCACAGTGGAAACCATTTGTGCTCTACCCAACCTTATTAAAGGGATTGTTAAACTTATGATGGGTAATTCTGGATTAAGGATAATCATGTGTCCCACCCAATGTGATCTTTTTAGTAGCAATCAGTCTGATAGCATGAAAGCAATTGTTTCTTGAACATAATGTAATGACTAGCTACTTTTGAAAGTTTATAGCTTCAAAAGTCTAGTGATTTAATCTGGTCAGTCCTTGGTACCTTCAGGTACCAGAAATCTTCATGAACTCTTAAGATCATATGCATCTAAAGATAAGTATTACTGGAAAATCCACTTTAAATCTTGCAAATCTACAACCTGTTTTAATTTCCCCTCAAAAAAGTCAGACTTAAGAATAGTTTAATAAATTAGAGCCATTAAAATAGCCAAATGTAGACTTAGATTCTCTATAACACAGAGTCTTATAAACCTTTAAACTTTCTTCTTATCTATAGGAAAGCAAGTATTAGTAACTTGTGATTTATATCTGGAATCATCTGGGTTTTCTCCATCTAGTGTATCACTAAAGACTTAATTGAAAGGGAAGACCCCTGAATTTTGTTTGGTCTGATCTTTACCCCTTGTCAGTCAGTCATATGAACCATCATCCATTCTACCTCATCCATCACTGTTAGCTATTATACTTTCAATATAAAGGTGTATGTGAACGTGTTCCTGAATTGGGATCTCTGCCCATTAAACTCTTGACAGTGTGAAGTAAAAGTTCAGCTATGGGGGGAGATACCTCTCCAGATAAAAGCAAATTGATCTCAGTCACAGGACAGAGGAAAAATACCCAATCTTGAGCTTCTAGATACTGACCTTTAGACTGTACTTCTTGATCAAGTTTTTGTGGCTGACACCAAACACTTAAAATGCATGGATTTAGAATTTTGCTTGTGTTCTGAAATCCTCTAAATCTGATCTTTCCTTGACTTTTTAAAAAAAAAATTATAATTATAACATTTTCTTTGACAGTACATATGCATAGGTAATTTTTTTTTTTTTTTACAACATTATCTGTTGTACTCCCTTCTGTTCCAAATTTTTCCACTCCTTCCCTCCACCCCCTCCCCTAGATGGCAGGCATTCCCATACATATTAAATATCTTATAGTATATCCTAGGTACAATATATATGTGCAGAACTGAATTTTGTTGTTGTTGTTGCAAAGGAAGAACTGTATTCGGAAGCTAAAAATAATCTGGGAAGAAAAACAAAACAAAACAAAACAGTGCTCACAGTTTATACTCATTTCCCAGTGTTCCTTTTCTGAATGTAGCTGATTCTGTCCATCATTGATCCATTGGAATTGGATTAGCTCTTCTCTATGTTGAAGATATCCACTTCCATCAGAATACATCCTCATACATTATCATTGTTGAAGTGTATAATGATCTTCTAGTTCTGTTCATTTCACTCAGCATCAGTTGATGTCTCTCCAAGCCTCTCTGTATTCCTCCTGTTAGTCATTTCTTACAGAACAATAATATTCCATAACATTCATATACCATAATTTACCCAACCATTCTCCAATTGATGGACATCATTCATTTTCCAGTTTCTAGCCACTATGAAAAGGGCTGCCACAAACATTTTGGCACATACAGGTCCCTTTCCCTTCTTTAGTATTTCCTTGGGGTATAAGCCCAGGAATAGCACTGCTGGGTCAAAGGGTATGCACATTTTGATAACTTTTTGGGCATAATTCCAGATTGCTCTCCAGAATGGTTGGATTCTTTCACAAATCCACCAACAATGTATTAGTGACCCAGTTTTCCCACATCCCCTCCAACATTGATCATTATTTGTTCCTGTCATCTCAGCCAATCTGACAGGTGTGTAATGATATCTCAGAGTTATCTTAATTTGCATTTCTCCACTCATATGAAAGTGGAAATAGTTTCAATTTCATCATCTGAAAATTGTCTGTTCATATCCTTTGACCATTTATCAATTGGACAATGGCTTGATTTCTTATAAATTAAAGTCAATTCTCTGTATATTTTGGAGATGAGGCCTTTATCAGAATCTTTAACTGTAAAAATGTTTTCCCAATTTGTTATTTCCCTTCTAATCTTGTTTGCATTAGTTTTGTTTGTACAGAAGCTTTTTAATTTGGTGTAATCAAAATGTTATATTTTGTGATCAATAATGGTCTCTAGTTCTCCCTTGGACACAAACTCCTTCCTCCTCCACAAGTCCGAGAGGTAAACCATCCCATGTTCCTCTAATTTATTTATGATTTCGTTCTTTATGCCTAAATCTTGGACCCATTTTGATCTTATCTTAGTATGTGGTGTTAAATGTGGGTCCATGCCTAGTTTCTGCCATACTAATTTCCAGTTTTCCCAGCAGTTTGTCAAATAATGAATTCTTATCCCAAAATTTGGGATCTTTGGGTTTGTCAAACACTAGTTTGCTATTTTTATTCACTATTTTGCCCTGTGAACCTAACCTATTCCACTGATCAACTAGTCTATTTCTTAGCCAATACCAAATGGTTTTGGTGACTGTTGCTTTATAATATAATTCCAGATCAGGTACAGCTAGACCACCTTCATTTAATTTTTTTTTTCATTACTTCCCTTGAAATTCTCGACCTTTTGTTGTTCCATATGAATTCTGTTGTTATTTTTTCTAGGTCATTAAAATAGTTTCTTGGGAGTCTGATTAGTATAGCACTAAATAAATAGATTACTTTAGGGAGTATTGTCATCTTAATTATATTCGCTCGGCCTATCCAAGAGCACTTAATGTCTTTCCAATTATTTAAATCTGACTTTATTTTTGTGGCAAGTGTTTTTTTTTTTGTTTTTTTTATTCATTTTTCCAAATTATCCCCTCCCTCCCTCCACTCCCTCCCCCCGATGGCAGGTAATCCCATACATTTTACATGTGTTACAATATAACCTAGATACAATATATGTGTATAAATACCATTTTCTTGTTGCACATTAATTATTAGCTTCCGAAGGTATAAGTAACCTGGGTAGATAGACAGTAGTGCTAACAATTTACATTCGCTTCCCAGTGTTATTTCTCTGGGTGTAGCTACCTCTGTCCATCATTGATCAACTGGAAGTGAGTTGGATCTTCTTTATGTTGAAGATTTCCACTTCCATCAGATACATCCTCATACAGTATTGTTGTTGAAGTGTATAGTGATCTTCTGGTTCTGCTCATTTCACTCAGCAATAGTTGATTTAAGTCTCTCCAAGCCTCTCTGTATTCCTCCTGCTGGTCATTTCTTACAGAGCAATAATATTCCATAACCTTCATATACCACAATTTACCCAACCATTCTCCAATTGATGGACATCCATTCAACTTCCAGTTTCTAGCTACAACAAAAAGAGCTGTGTGGCAAGTGTTTTGTAGTTTTGCTCATATAATTCCTGATTTTCCTTTGATAGATATATTCCCAAATATTTTATATTATCGACCGTTATTTTGAATGGAATTTCTCTTTGTATCTCTTGCTGTTGGATTGTGTTGGTAATGTATAAAAATGCTGAGGATTTATGTGGATTTATTTTGTATCCTGCAACTTTGCTAAAATTCTGAATTATTTCTAATAGCTTTTTAGCAGAGTCTTTGGGGTTCTCTAAGTATACCATCATGTCATCTGCAAAGAGTGATAATTTGATTTCCTTTAATTCCTTGAATCTCTTTCTTGGCTCTTATTGCCAAGGCTAGCATTTCTAGTATTATATTGAATAGTAATGGTGATAGTGGGCAACCTTGTTTCACTCCTGATCTTACAGGGAAAGGTTCTAGTTTATCGCCATTACATATGATGTTTACTGACGGTTTAAAAAATATGCTCGTTATTATTTTAAGGAATAGTCCATTTATTCCTATACTCTCAAGCGATTTTAGGTAGGAATGGATGTTGGATTTTATCAAATGCTTTTTCTGCATCTATTGAGATGATCGTATGGTTTTTATTAATTTGATTATTAATATGGTCAATTATACTAATAGTTTTCCTAACATTAAACCAGCCCTGTATTCCTGGTATAAATCCTATTTGATCACAGTGTATTATCCTGGGGATGATTTTCTGAAGTCTTTTTTGCTAATATCTTATTTAAGATTTTAGCATCAATATTCATTAAGGAGATTGGTCTATAGTTTTCTTTCTCAGTTTTTGATCTACCTGGTTTAGGTATCAGTACCATGTCTGTGTCATAAAAGGAATTTGGTAGGACTCCTTCAATCCCTATTTTTTCAAATAGTTTATATAGCATTGGAGTTAGTTGTTCTTTAAATGTTTGGTAGAATTCACATGTAAATCCATCTGGTCCTGGGGATTTTTTCTTAGGGAGTTGGTTAATAGCTTGTTCTATTTCTTTTTCTGAGATGGAACTATTTAGACTACTTACTTCTTCCTCTGTTAATCTGGGCAAGCTATATTTTTGAAGGTATTTTTCCATTTCATTTAAGTTATCGAATTTATTGGCATAAAGTTGAGCAAAGTAGCTCCTAACTATTGTTCTAATTTCCTCTTCATTAGTGACGAGTTCTCCCTTTTCATTTTCAAGACTAACAATTTGCTTTTTCTCTTTCCTTTTTTAAATCAGGTTTACTAAGGGTTTGTCTATTTTGTTGGTTTTTTTCATAGAACCAACTTTTAGTTTTATTAATTCAATAGTTTTTTTATTTTCAATTTTATTAATCTCACATTTTAATTTTAGAATTTCAAGTTTTGTGTTTGTCTGGGGGTTTTTAATTTGTTCCTTTTCTAGCAATTTTAGTTGTAAGCCCAATTCGTTGGCCCTCTCTTTCTCTTCTTTTTATGCAAGTAGGCTTGTAGAGATATAAAGCTTCCCCTTATTACTGCTTTGGCTGTATCCCACACATTTTGGTATGATGTCTCATTATTGTCATTTTCTTGGGTGAAGTTATTAATTATGTCTATGATTTGCTGTTTTACCCAATCATTCTTTAGTATAAGATTATTTAGTTTCCAATTATTTTTTGGTCTATTTTCACCTGGCTTTTTATTAAATGTAATTTTAATTGCATTGTGGTCTGAAAAGGATGCATTTACTATTTCTGCCTTACTGCATTTGATTTTGAGGTTTTTATGTCCTAGTATATGGTCAATTTTTGTATAGGTTCCATGAACTGCTGAGAAGAAAGTATACTCCTTTCTGTCTCCATTTGGCTTTCGCCAAAGAGCTATCATATCAAACTTTTCTAGTATTCTATTTACCTCTTTGACTTCTTTCTTATTTATTTTGTGGTTTGATTTATCTAATTCTGAGAGTGCAAGGTTGAGATCTCCCACTATTATAGTTTTGCTGTCTATTTCTTCTTGCAGCTCTCTTAATTTCTCTTTTAAGAATTTAGATGCTGCATACTTGGTCTGTATATGTTTAATATTGATACTGCTTCATTATTGATGCTACCCTTTAGCAGGATATAATGCCCTTCCTTATCTCTTTTAATTAGATCAATTTTTGTTTTTGCTTGATTTGAGATGAGGATGCCTACCCCTGCTTTTTTGGCTTTGCTTGAAGCATAGTAGATTCTGCTCCACCCTTTTACTTTTAGTTTGAATGTATCACCCTGTTTCAGGTGTGTTTCCTGTAAACAACATTTAGTAGGATTCTGACTTTTGATCCAATCTGCTAACTGCTTCCTCTTTATGAGGGAGTTTACCCCATTCACATTTATGGTTAGAATGACTAATTCTATATTGCTTGCCATCCTGTTAACCCCTGCTTATGCTTTTCTCCTTTCCTTCCCTCTTACCCCTCTATCCAGTATTAAACTTGTGAACACCACTTGCTTTTCACAGCCCTCCCTTTTTAGTATCCCTCCCCCACTTTAAAGTTACTTCCCTTATTTTACCCCTTTTCCTCACAATTTCTATATTCCCTTCCTCTTAGCTTACTCTTTCCCTCTCACTTTTCAATGAAGTGGAAGAAGTTTCACCATAAATAGAATGTGTCTATTGATACACACTATGTTCATCTCCCTCCTTTCTTTCTCTCAGATATAATAAGTTACCTTTGCCTCTTCATGAGATGTAGTACCACCACTTTACACTTTTTTATGATATAATTTCCTTTCTATCTCTAGTTTCCAGGACAAATTATACATATGTTCTTTACATATTTTTATAACAGAAGTATAGTTCTCAAGATTTCTTTTTACCTTTTTAGAAATCTCTTAAGTTCTGTATTTGAAGATCAAACATTTTATGTAGATCTGGTTTTTTCATCAAGAATAGATGGAATTCATTTATTTCGTTAAATGTCCATCTTCTTCCCTGGAAAACGGTGCTCATTTTTGCTGGGTACCAAGCATTTGGCTGCATACCAAGTTCCTTAGCCTTTCAGAATATCATGTTCCAGGCCCTTCGTTCTTTTAATGTGGACGCTGCTAGATCCTGGGTTATCCTTATTGTGGCTCCTCCATATCTGAATTGCTTTTTTCTAGCAGCTTCCAGTATTTTATCCTTTGTCTGATGATCCTTTAACTTGGACACTATATTTCTTGGCGTTTTGACTTTAGGGTCCCTTTCAGTAGGTGATTGATGAATTTTTTCAATGTCTATTTTACCCTCTGTTCCAAAACATCTGGGCAGTTCTCTTTGATAATTTCCTCAAAAATAGTGTCCAAGCTCTTTTTTTCCTCACATTTTTCAGGGAGTCTGATTATTCTCAAATTGTCTCTCCTGGATCTGTTTTCCAGGTCTGTTGTCTTTCTAATAAGGTACTTGACATTCTTTTCAATTTTCATTTCTCTGGTTTTGCTTGACTCCCTCTTGGTTTCTCCTTGAGTCATTCATTTTTACTTGTTCCAGTCTAATTTTCAATGATGTATTTTCTTCACTCACTTTTTTTATATCTCTGTAATTGTCCAATTGAGTTTTTATCTTCTATGGAATTTTTTTCCGTTTTATCCATTTTATTTTTTAAACTAATTTTAACTAATCCTGTTTTTCCTTGGAGTTGTTTACCTTTTCCAATTCACTAATTTTGTTTCTCCATGATTTGATTTCTTTATGCACTCTGTCTTTAAATGCGTGGGATGACTTCTCCAGGCTCTCTTGCCAAGCTTCCCATTTCTCTTCCAGCTCTCTTGTGAGAGCCTTTTTGATTTCCTCTATGAGATTCTTTTGTATTGAGGAGCAGCTCATATCCCCCTTAGGGGATTCCTCTGGGGACACTCTGTTTTTAGTCTCCTCCGTGTTTGAAGTCTGCTCTCTCTCCACACAGAAGCTGTCAATGGTTAGAGCCCTTTTGAATTTTTTGTTCATTTTGTCAGAGCGGGAATCGAAGAAAACAAATTGACAAGAGAAACAATTGGTCTGTTTTGCAGGGGATGGGGCTGGATGGTGTTAATGGGCTTCCTCTACAGACTGGGGGGGAGGACAGCAGTGATGCACTAACAGGACGGCGATGGCTGTACTGAGTCTGTGCTCTGAGGCTCTGAGAACGCACTGAGTCAGTCCAGGTGGGGGTTGGGGGTGGCCGGGCTCTGAGAGACTCTGGCTTTCTGGGGTTTTAATCTTCACCTCCGGTGTTTACACCCTCTCCGGCTGCTCCTGGCTTGCTGCCAAGGAGGAGTATCCACACTGGGGTAAAAGCTTTTTCACAGAAACAGCAGAGATCTTACCCCTCCCCCTCCAGTCTGAGCTGTGTGAGCTGCCTGTCTCGCTCTGGCTTGCCTGCCCTCAGTCTGCGCCCAGTCTGTTCGACCCTCCCCCGAGCAAACACAGAATTTCTCTGGTGAATTTCAAGGATGTCTTCTCTGGGTGATTATTTGTGGATTTCTTTCTCGGTCAAGCATTAACTCCGAGGCTTGTCATGAAGTAAGTTCTGAGAGAAAACGCAGAGCTCAAGCAGCTGTCTGCCTCCATGCCACCATCTTGGCCGGAAGTCCCCACCTTGACTTTACCTTAGGGTATATGGTATCTACAAATCTACTATTTTGATAAAATTATTTTTCTGTTGATGATCTAGATATCATTTCTGCCATCACATATCAACTTCTGATATGTCTGTCCCTAGGCCCTCATATTGTCACATTCAACAATAGCAATATGGTAGATGGTATTCTGGAGGGAACTTTGCTCTTGGTGTTTTTATCAGTGACTTGAATGAAGACATGAGTAACCTGCCTCTCAAATTTGTATCTTGTTTACAAAATACTTTAAATGAATTTTTGACGTACAAATGTTTATTATATTTGAATACATGCCTTATTACTAAATAAAGAGTTCTATGAAGGGAGTGACTATTATTTGATTGTGGTAATGCCTTAATATGGAGGGTTATATGCATAGTGAAAAGACATTAGGTTCAGAAATTATAATATTTATATTGTTAATGCCTAAGAGCAGTTTAGTCAATTTTGTTATCTGTGTATTTTTATGTTATTAGGATACCTTGAAACAACAATTAGGCAAGTCATTGGAAGAAAATAACAGTTTGAAATCACGTTTGGTAAATATGGAACAAGATGCCAGACAGGGAGAGTCTTCGGCTTTTTTAACTATGCAGATTAATGGTGAGTTTAAAGTTCATTCAACCATATTTCTTAGCTATAAGAAGCCATTTTGGCATTACCATATTTATTTTAATTATTTTTAGTATTTAGTCTTTAATAAGTTGGATTTTAATGTTTAATCACAGGTAAGATTAAATACCATAAATAATATCATACTGACACACTCATCTGGGAAGAACCATGCCTTGAAATTATATGGCAAGAGAAGTTAAAAAACAGCATGTAGAAACACACTGCTTAATGTCATTTTTAATTGTGTCTATAAGTATATTAATAGTATATGGATACTACTATTTTTCAGGATAATATCAGCGCAGTTAGCTCTATTGAAATGATGTAGTTAAGCATAAGTGTTCAAAAGCAGGCAGAAGGTTAAAATTTTTTGAAAAGAAGAAAGAAGAGGTCAAAGTGAAGAAATGAGAGATTATTTTTTTCTTTTTTAAAAAATATTTTTAGAAACAATTTTTAATATTTGGGTTTTTTTTAAATTTTGAATCTCAGATTTTATCTTATCTTCCTCCACTTTTCTGTCATTGAGAAGGCAAGCAATTTGATAAAGGTTATACATGTGCGTGCATTCAAAGAAAACATAGACCAAAAATACCAAGAAAAATAAAGGAATTTTTTTTCTCAATAACATTTTTACAAATATAGTAATATTTTTTCCAAATACACGTAAAGATAGTTTTCATCATTAATTTTTGTAAAATTTCGTGTTCCAAATTTTTTCTTCCTTTCTACCTTACCTATCTCCCTCCCTAAGCAATCTGATTTAGGTTGTACATGTACAATCCTTTTAAATATATTTCCATATTTGTCATGTTATGCAAGAAAAATCAGATCAAAAGGAAAAAAAAAAAAAGAAAATACTATGTTTTGGTTTACATTTAGTCTCCATAATTCTTGCTCTGGATGCAGATGGCATTTTTCATCCTAAATCTTTTGGAATTATCTTGGA
Source organism: Sminthopsis crassicaudata (assembly GCF_048593235.1). Lineage (NCBI taxonomy): Eukaryota > Metazoa > Chordata > Mammalia > Dasyuromorphia > Dasyuridae > Sminthopsis > Sminthopsis crassicaudata. The sequence continues at coordinate 350,700,364 of NC_133617.1, read as the reverse complement.
TAATTATATTGTGAAGAAGTGCTAATCTATCACATAATCTTATTATGATTGTGTACAATGTTCTGTTTCTGCTCACTTCACTCAGCATCAGTTCATTTAAGTCTTTCCAGGCTTTTCTGAAATCAGCCTGCTCATCAAAAATAAAGAAATCAAAAAACAGATGCTTCGATCTGCATTCAAATTCTATTAGTTCTTCTCTGGAGATGGATAGCATTTTTCATCATGTGCTCTTCAGATTCATTTTAGATCTTTGTATTGATGAGAATTACTAAATCATTCATAGTTGATCATTGGACAGTATTCCTGTTACTGTATACAATACTTTCCTGGTTCTGCTCACTTTATTTTGTATCAATTTATGTAAAGCTTTATAAGATTCTTTTTGAAAGCATCATGATCATCATTTAACATGATAGTGTATTGTCATAATCATATACCACATTTTGTTCAGCCATTCCTGAGTTGATGTGCTTCCATTCAATTTCCAATATCAATTTCTTACCCACTATAAAAAGAGCTGATATAAATATTTTTGTGCATATCGATTTTTTCCCTTTCCTTTAAAAGAAAATCTCTGAATATAAATCTAGGATATGCAGTTTTATAGTCATTTTGGCATAGTTCCAAATTGCTCTTCAAAATGTTTGGATCAGCTTACAACTTCAACAATGCACACTGGTCTCCTGATTTTCCCATATTCTCTCCAACATTTATCATTTGTCTTTTCTGTCATATTAATCAATCTCAAAGGTATGAGATAGAATTTCAGAGAATTTCAGAGTTGTTTTAATTTGCATTTCTCTAATCAATAGTGTCTTAGTCCTTTTTTTCATATGACATAGAAAGCTTTGATTTCTTCTCCAAAAATTACCTGTTAATATCCTTTGATCAAATGGGGAATGAGTTGTATTTCTATAAATTTGACTCAGTTCTCTATGCATCTGAGAGAAATATCAGAGAGCAATAAAATTTTCCCCCGATTTTCTGCTTTTCTTTTAATTTTGGCTGAATTGATTTTGTTTGTGCAAAAACTTTTATTTTGATATAATTAAAGTTAGCTATTTTATAATTCTTTTTTTTCCCTGAGGCATTGGGGTTAAGTGACTTGCCCAGGATCACACAACTAGTAAGTGATAAGTGTCTGAGGGCAGATTTGAACTCTGGTCCTCCTGATTTCAGGACTGATGCTCTATCCATGGCGCTACCCAGCTGCTCCAATTTAGCTATATCTTGAAATTCTCTGTATTTCTTATTTGGTAATAAATTCTTCCCTTATCCATAGATCTATAGGTAAATAATTCCTTGCTCCCCTAATTTGCATATGTTTTCACCCACTATGTCTACATTTTGTATCCATTTTGACAATACCTTGGTAAACAGTGTGAGATGTTGATCTATATTTTCTGAAGAACTTCTTTCTTTTTTTTTTTTTTTTTTTGGCTGAGGCAGTTGGAGTTAAGTGACCTGTCCAGGGTCACACAACTAAGAAAATGTTATGTGTCTGAGGCCAGATTTGAACTCAGCTCCTCCTGACTTCAGGGCTGATGCTCTATCCACTTCACTACCTAGTTGTCTCTGATAAACTGCTTTCCAAGTTTTCCAGATTTGTCAAATATTGAGTTTGAGTTTCTGTCCCCAAAGTTTGGATCTTTACATTTTATCAAACAAAGATTACTGTGATCATTTCGTGCTGTATATTGTGTACCTAATTTATCCCCCTGATTTACCATTCTATTTCTTAGTCAATAACAGATTATTTTGATGATTACTACTTTGTAATACATTTTGAGATCTGGTGTGGCTAGACTACATTTTCTTAATTTTCCCTCTTGAATTCCCTTGATATTCTTTACCTTTTATTTTTCCAGGTTTTCCTTTTTCCCTCCATGTACTTTCCCAAAATTTACTGAAGAGTATTTTCTGTATATCTACACTGTCTATTCACCCCAATAATAATGGGAATTTTATAGGGAAAATTGGGAAAAACTGACCATCTCTAGATATCTTAGGCCAAAGTTTGATTAAAATGTAGTTAACTGTAGTTAATTTTGTTGGTTAGTTCAGCATTAGCTCTGTATATTGAAACTAGTGAACAAAGAACAGGACCAAAATTAATGTCATTTAGTTCTCATTGACTTTGAGATTAATCCTTTTAAAAATTGAAATACAGAAAAACTAAATCAATTGGATCTATCAATTTCAAACATATTTTAATTTCCCTTTCAACTAACTTATATTTGGGAGCGATTATTCTCTTGAAATAATCTGATAAATTTATGACTACCAACTTATATTTTTACTTGTCCCAAAATGTCTTCTTTCCATTAAGTTCTTATATTCCCATATTTGTTAAATAAGTTTATGTTCATCTAATATTATTTCTATTTTATAGATATTAATCACAAACTATTTCTTGTCATTATCTGCCAGAAAAGTACCTCAACTTCTCTTTATCTTACTAGTCCTACACTTTGCTTATTTTAGTTATCCTTTCCTAGACCACTTCCTGCCCATGTTTTTGTGTGTGTGTGTGTGTGAATACTAGAATTATATGCAGGTCCAACTATATAAAGATTTTGGACAAGGGTAAAATTTTTGTTTCTAAATTCTTTTTTGATAGTGTTTTATAGATGTTTTGGTCATAGTAGCACTTTATCTTCAGAGCAATTTATAAAGATTCCTGTATCCCTTTTCTGGATCTTAATTGTCAACTTAGACCATACTCTCATTTAAATATGGTTCATACTTATTTTTTCTAAATAAAACTATAGTTGCATCAAAACTCATCTTCCAATCATTCTGCGTACTTAATAGCCTTTTTTTTGAAGTGCTTAATCAGTCCCATTTAGCTTAAAATTTTTGCTATTAAATTTTTCATTGTGTATTCCCCATTTTCCCAGTCTTTTCTAAAAATATTAAATAATACCAGTTCCAGCACTGAAACACAGGAGACAGATTCATTTCTAAAATTTCTTTATCCAGAGATATGCTCTTTTACCCTAACTCTTGTTTCCTTGTATTAAGGTAAGTTGATCCTACAACACATTTATGCTTTGATGATTCCTAGTATTGTGGAGTTGATCCTGTGTTCTTGAAACCTGTATCATTGATTTGTAAGCCATGGTGGGTGCCATCATTCTGAAAAGACTTTTAATGTGGATTTAATCAATTTTTTTAAAGTTATCAATTCTAAAAGGTTATATATGAAAGTACAAATGTATTACATATTTATTTTTAATATATATTAAACTTAGTATGGTAAGATCTTATTTATAGTTTTTTTTTTGGGTTTTATTTTGGGGGGGGGTTCGATCATTCCTCATCCATCTCTCCCCTCAAATTTCCTCCTTTCCTTCTAAAGAGTAACTATAGCCAAGCACAACAAATCTATATTTTTTGAATTGTTTCTAGAATTTTAGTCTCATTCTGTACCTATAATCCCATCACCACTGTACTGAGGACAGCATGCTTCATTGACAGTGTTCTAGAATGGTGATTGATCATTGATCTGAGTTAAGTCTTTTCAGAGTTGTGTTTATAATGTTGTGGTCATTATGTAAATAGTTTTTCTAGTTTTGATCACTATCAGTTTAGATTTTCTTGAATTTGTTCCTTTTTAATATTCTTTATAATGCAATAATTACATTCTTATAAAATACTTCTTGAATATTTTGTTAAATATTGTCCAATTATTATAAAAACTTTAAATATTCATTTTTAAAATTCTGAGTTCCAAGTTTTATTCCTCCCCACTCCTCCCTCATTCCTTAAGAAAAAAAGTCACACACAACAAAACAAGAAATATAAAGAAAGTAAAATAAGTATGCTTTAATCTACACTCGGAGTTAATTTTTCTTCCTGGAGTTGAATGGCATTTTTTTTTTTATCATTGATCTTTTGGACTTGTCTTGAATCATGGTCTTGATCAGCTAAGTCTTTCACAGTTGAGTATTTTTATAACATTGCTGTTATTGTGTACAATGTTTCCTGGTTCTCACTTTACTTTGCATCAGTTTATATAGATCTTCCCAGATTTTTCTGAAAGCATACTAATCATTTCTTGTAGCACAACATGCTTAAATGCATGGATTGTGTTTTCCATCACAATCTATATTATAGCAAAACTTGTTCAGCCATTTCTCAATTGATGGACATACCCTCAATTTCTAATTCTTTGCTTCCACAAAAAGAAGAGATAGTATTTGTCATGTTAAAGAAAAGTCCCATTTATTCCTAAGCTTCCTAATTTTTAACATATCCAGATATTTTAAAATATCAAAAAGATTTGTTGTATTGTTACAATCATGTAATTTTTGTTGTCTGTTATTCATATGATCTTTTAGATTTACATATATTTTCCCCAAATTTATACAATTCTGCATTCTTGGAGTAAAGACAGTCAGGTTATATTTCATACTTTTTAATATGTTGCAGAATCTTTTTTTTTAAATATTTCATTCAATATTTCTACAACAGTATTGAATAGAGATATTGGTTTGTAGATTTGTTTCTTAAAGTCTTACAATATAAGAAATCTGGTAGGCATTTTGTAGATCTTTCACTGTTGTTGTGAACAACTTATGTACTCATATAATTAATTTTTCTTTCAATGTTAAATAGAATTTGCTTTGTAAGTCCTAATGGTTCTTTTTTTTTTTTTTTTTTTTTTCTTTGTGGATTAATTTTGACTTAATTTATTTCATTACAATTTAGGTTATTTAAATTCTCTATTCTGATTTTTTGGGCTCTTTGTAGATTTGTAAATACTCATTTGTTTCATTAAAATGATTTCTGTCATATAATTGGACAATACATTTCCTTTATTCTTGATTTGTTAAGAGTTCTTTGTTTTCTTTTCATTTTGGCAATTTGATTTGGTTTTCTTCTTTTTAAAGAAGATCAGATGAACAAGTGGTTTGTCTTTAGTTAGATTAACCTCCCCCCAAAAAACAACAACAACAACAGCAAAGTAACAATAATAAACCTCAAAGCACTAGCATTCCAACAGTTTTGGGTCATGTTTCAGCTTTTAATTTTTCATTTGATTTTCAGAATTTAGTTTTTATGTGTAGTTGAGGTGGCTTGATTTGTTGTTTTTTCAGGATTATTTTGGTTTTCAGGATTATTTGGGTGGGGGGAAGTTGAGTACATGCTTGTATTTTTAGTTATATACCCAGTTCATTGATTTGTTCTCTTTTTATTTTGTTAAATAAAAGTATTCAGACATAAGCTCTGGCGAGGGTGGGGAGAAGATAATGGGAGAGGTTGCATTTGTTTCATTTCATTTCTTTGGGGAGCCCTTTTCAGATATCTTTTGGGGTAAAGCTGAGAGAGCTGGATTTCTTCAACTTTTCAAGTTTCCATTTTAGCTGGAGGTTGTTTCATAATCTTTTTAATGCATGGTAATATAAATATATAGAAATCACATATATAAATATAAGAAATCACAAATATATCAAGAAATCACAAAACTTTACTGTAAACACTATTTAGCAGACTGCTAATCTATAATGTTGATAGCCTTTATTTGGAACTGATTGTCCCTTGTAATGTAATTTCAATTAACATGTATATTCAGGACTAGTTAAAGATAATGTTTTCATTTGTAATAGTCACAATCTTGAGGGTATGTATAATCTTAGGTATATGTAATTGAATTTCTGAGAAATATGAGTATATTTTTAATATTTACCCAGTTGTATTCTTTGTTATTCATATAACTATATAGTTTAACTAGATCTTAGAAGATGCAGATGCCATTTGCAGCAAAAAATCAGTTGTAGTAAAAACAAAGATGGAGAATCAAGACCTCAGTTCTAATTCTGGCTCTGACCAAAGATACACTCCCCAAATTATAGCATACCTTATAATAGAAGCTCTTCTACTGATCAGAAGACTTCAAATATAATCTATTAAAGGAAAGATAACATGCTTTCTAAAGGCAGAAACAACATCTGATAATATATACCAGTCATAAATGAGGAAGCATGGAAAAAAGTCTGCTGCTCTAACTTTAAAAATTTGTTGGGTTATTCCTTGTATAAAAATGTACTAATTTTTTTAAATTATAAAGTTTATTATTATAAGGCCATTTTGTGAATTGTGGTTATAAGAAACAAGTCCCCAATGTGTTTTAAATAAATAATTCTTAGAGCAATTAAACTATAGATATGAGAGCAGGGGGGGAAAATAGAAGCATTACTTTAGTCAGCAAATGAACCCAACAGAGTTGGGATTAAGCTAAATTTGGTAGCTGTAAAATGGAGAAGTTGTGAAACATACCCTTCCCAATAAACAGAAAAGAAAGTAGAACTGGTGACAGCAACTGATTGCTATGACAATGGGAACAAATTTTGATCATGATAGAGAAGGACATTGTCACAGGACTAAGGAAGAAATAAAGTTATTTTCTTCCTTAATAAATAGTATGTTGCCTTTCCTTATTTGAAGTATTTAGAGATAGAAACAAGTATATGGAAAGGAACTGTATTTGTAACTTCATTGGTAAAGAACTTCTATTTGAAGAAAGATTCTCAACTTTTTTTGCAGCCTGTATATAATTTTAGAGAGTTCCCTAAAGCACTTGGAGGTTAAGGAAGTTGCTCAAGATCCTAGTCATTTTGTATTAAAGACAGGAATTTAACTCTTCCTGATTCTAAAGCTGTGTCTATTCAGCATACCATGCTTCTTCCTCTCTCTTTAGAGATAATAACTTTTATAATAAGCTTCATCCTGCTAAGTATGAAAAACTCACTGGCTTTTCATTTTTCAAATTTCTTCTTAAAAATTTCTCTTATTAATGAAAATCTACTTTTCCACCCTTATAAGACTATACTGCCCACTGTATTCCAGCCAGACAGAATTTAACATTCTGTCTTCCTCTTCTGTGCATTCACACTGGTCATTTTTTACATGTACCATTATTTGTTCATCATTTCCACCTTATAGAACTCAAATACTACTTCTTCCATGGAGAATTCTTTTACGTTCCAGTCATCATCAAAAACCTAGTGTTTTTTTTTTTTTTTTTTTTTTTAAAGGTCTGGGTAAAGTCCTTTCTCCTACTCTTTTCTTTTAAAAATAGGCTCTTGGAGGATAGATACTTGATGAGGTTTGTACCCCCTTGATTCTTTGTGGTGATGAGGTTAAATGGCAATAAGAGAGTTGTTAAAATCCTCCTTTTGGTCAGCCACAGGTTTAAAGTGAAAGAATTCACTTATCCCAAATTATTAATGGCAGAAATGAAAGTTTATTGTTGGATAGAAACCAGTTTGCTAAGAGACTGACTTATATAGTGGCAGAGCCCTATTAGGGAATTTGAATCTTATGCTGAGAAGAGAATGCCTTCTCAGTGGGCAGAGGGTCCTAGCAAATTGCTTGGCCCTCTGCAAAGAGTGAATCCAGAAACTGCCTTTTTTAAAGGAGTCTTGGGGCTTCAGGAGCCAAGGTTCCCAGGCTTAGATGCTTATCAGTTTCCAGCCCAGATCTATTGGAATTAACAACACTTCAAAGGGGTGCTTTTTGACCAGGATTTCTAATTGAATCAAAGCTCTGGCATTCCTGAAAGATAACTTATCTCGAGGGATATGCCTTTACCAGGAGGGGCTGAGACTCCAAAAGGGATCACAGATCAAAAGGAAATACAGTTTCAATAAAGGAAACACAAGCTTCAGTAAAGGGAATAGTATCCCTCCCCCTTCAGTACTTTTTTTAATATCATTTCTTTTTCTCTAGCATCTAGCTTTGCACATAGAAGAAACACAGCTCATAGGTCAAGTTCCAGGAAGAGAAGAAGGTTGGGAGAATATGATTGAATAAATGTTGATTTTGATAGGAAGGACACCCTGTCTGAGACTAAACAGAAAAGATGGAGACATTGAAAATATTGAGAGATTTCAAAATGTGGAGAAGGGAACTCGCCATGAGGTTAATACAGCAAAATAGGAATTAAGGTCATTTGCTGAGAACAAGGGGGTGGATATGGAAGGAAGGTTTAAGAAAATTTGGAACATCTGCTGTAGGGATCAGGTTGGAAAGTCTATTGGGAAAAATAAAAACTGCCACATAGAAATGGAGAATCAGTTAGGCCATATGAAATTGCTGAGTAGCAAAGTAAAGTTAGGGAGTGGAGAGCAGGCTTGAGAAGACTTGTCAGAGCATGTCCACTGGAAGGATCAGGGGCAGAAGGTTCTAGACTGGGAGCATCAAGTATAATTGAATTCATTAATTTTAAGTAGAATGCAAACTTTTTTTTTTTTTTTTTTTTTTCTGAGGCTGGGGTTAAGTGACTTGCCCAGGGTCACACAGCTAGGAAGTGTTAAATGTCTGAGATCAGATTTGAATTCGGGTCCTCCTGAATTCAGGGCTGGTGCTCTATCCACTGAGAATGCAAACTTCTTGAAGTTAAGTACTTGTGTTTGGGCCCATAATAGATGCTTATCGAATTGAATAAAAAGAAGAGAGTGAGGAATTTGAGAGTACTGGTAGTATACACTGATAATAGTGTATGTATCCCATGAATCCTCTGGTTTATGTTCAGATTTTCTTATAATATCTCTATATATTGGTCATGTTTTTTTCTGCCCTTCCCCCCAGGCAGAAGGGTGAAGTGATTTGCCCAAGATCACACAGCTAATAAGTGCCAAATGTCTGAGACCAAATTTCACTGACTCAAGGCCCTGTGTGCCAAATCCTACTGACTATGCTACTTAGCTGATTAATTTTTTTTTTTTTTAAGAAACACAGATGTTGTTAAAATTGATCTAATGAGCAAGTTTATTTTCACATTTATTTTTAGTTAACTTTGTGACCTATGTATGGAATTTTTTTTTTCAAATTACTTTTTGGAGTACAACTATTATCAAATTCTAAAAATTAACTTTAAATTCACAATTTATAGAAACAAATGATAAAACTTAATACTAAAAAGATTTCATTTCTATTTTAGAACTTCAAAACAATAATCAGGAGTTATCCAGTGAAATTGATAACTTAAAGGAACATCTTGAACACTATGCCAAGATTCAGGAACTGACAGAGATGCTTCAGGAAAGTCACAGGTACATTATTGCTAGGAATGTATGATTTTAAAATGTTAATAACAAAATCTTAGGAGGGAGTGCATTGGGAGGTTTTTTGATATTGTGAAAAGGGTTATGGCTGGGAGACCTATATTCTCTTCTTGGTCCTGGCTAGTTAATATTTAAAATCTTTGAGCTTCAGACTCTCTCACCTGTGAAGTAAATCTGATCGCTTAAAATCCTTTTAAATTAAAATTCTGATGTCTTTGAAGTACCCAGATGAGAGAAAAACAGAGCAGCCAAAATAATGAAAATTTATGAGCGTTTATTGCTAGCTAGGGACTGCACCCCACCAGAACAGAGGAGTCAGCAAATGAGTGGTCTCAGGGTCACATATTTATAGGAAGAAGAGAGAGACATCAAAATGTTTCTTGTTACATTTGCCATAATAAAGGAATTTCTATTCTAAACAGGAGGCAAAAAAAGTTATCACTCTAAGGGGGTCATTCTCAGGCAGCAGCAAGGAGTATATTTCTTTAAGCTTATCAGGTTGTCAAGGACTCAGGTCTCTCAGGACAGCACATCTAGAGTAAGGGAGTGAAGAACTAATAATAAACTTCTAATTACAAAGATTCAAGATTATATTTCTCACTGTCCCATTTGGGGTCTTTTCCACTTCAGCTTATGATCCTTTTAGTTTTAACATTATGTAATATAAAGTGTGGTAGCTGAGTGTTGGTGATGATTTAGGGGAGGGAAGGGCAATTGGATAATATAGGTAGAGAAGTGCAGTGATGGAAGAAGGTTAAAGGGATGTCAGAAAGTCAAAGGGGAAGAGGAAGTTAAATTATTTTCCTACTGCATTTTCTGCTTCCTCATATACCTACTCATAATTATCCATTTACCTATACACCAGCACACTTTAGAGATTCATAAAGAGAACTAACATTCTTAGGGAAGGAAATTAAAACTGGAAGTTCACTTTCACGAATTAAAAAATATGCATATAAGGAATCTTCTAGTTTATTATCTTACTGATACTTGAAATATTTTGCTGTTTTTATTTCTTCAGCCAGAAAAATGCTTGTTTATTCCTTTTGTTTCCTGCTCTTAAGATTATTCCATATATAAAATAAAGTATTTTTGCCAATTCCATGGTGACTCAGTTTTTAAAAATAGTTTTTAGTGTGGAAATGATGAAAAGAACTTGGGTTGTAAATTAGAATAGCATGCCAAAAAAACCTTAAAGATCTGAAGAGGAATTTGACAAGAAGTCTATTTTGGGGGTTAGATTAAATAAAGTTTAGAATAGAAATGAATAATAGACTGCTAAAAGATCATATTAGTGATCAGGATGAAGAAATACTGGAAAAATTTCTGAGTTGGAAATAGTGCAGGTATATGCTTGTCCTTGGAGTGTGTGTGGCTTTTTTGCATGGTAGCTCTTAAAAGTCTAGGATATAAATTTTCTCCTTTCCACTGCCCGTCCTCCTTCCCTCCTCAGACCAAAGGTAGGAATGCTGCTATAGGAAGCCTCAAAAGAATTTGAGAGCAAAGTCTAGCATTCCTCTTCTTCCTGGCCTACAGTTGTAGTGCAGCATGCATTTGGAAGCCAGACCAGCCGTATGTAGTATTTGAAGGTTAAAAGATTTGTTTATTGTAAGGAGAGAAGTGTGTTTTTTTTTTCAGGTGAGAAATGACTGAGATGGATGACAAATGAAGTAAGCTTGATGTGAAAGTTGTATGTAAAATCACATAGCTAGGATTGCTTAGCCATAAAGAACTTTTCCAAGAGCCATCTGATTCACCAGTTGATAATAGTCAGAAGTTATGAATGGGAAGTTTTCAAAAGAAGACAAACAGCTGTCAATAACATGAAAAATTGCTCTTAATCTCTAAAAATTAGAGAAATGTAAATTAAAACAACTCTGAGTTGCTACCTCATAACCACCATATTAGCTAACGTGACTAAAAAGGAAAATGTTAGGTGCTGCAGTGGCTCTGGGAAAATAGGTATACTGAACTGTGCGTGGAGTTGTGAAGTCGTCTAACCATTTTGAAAAGCTGTTTGGGACTGTAACCTAAAAGCTGTTAAGGTGATATAGCATTTCCACTACTAGGTGTAGACCCTAAAGAAATTAAGGAGAAAAATGACCAATAAGTATAAAAATATCCATTGTAACTCTTTTTGTGGTGGCAAAGATTTAGAAACTGAAGGGATGTCCCATCAATTGGAGAATGCTGAATTACTTGTGGTTCTAATTTCTCTCCCAAATTCTAGTCTTGTATTGTCCACTCATACTAGACCTTTTGTCCTGGCTGAAATTAAAATTGATATTAAAACTCTGTATCCTTGAAACAGAATTGATTCTCTCTCCTTGGTCTAAGAACTTGTCTCTTCCAAACTTTCCTACTTCTGTTGCCTAGACTAATTAATTACATATATCAACTGTATTGAGTCCATCTTCCATTTAGTTGCCCAAACCATAGCTCATAGATTTAGAGCCAGAAGTGATCTTAGAGTCCTTATAATCCAGTCTCCTCATTCTTTCTTGCCTTATATGATGTTATTTTCTTTAATATATGCTACATTGTAGCCAATCTGGAAAATTAGTAGTTTTATGAAGCTTGGAATTCACTTAATCCTCATCTGTTTCTCAAAATCCTTGCCCTGCCTTCATCTGAAATGCCTTTTCCTTCATGATGCTTTTTCTCATTTATGCCACCTCCAACTGATAGTGATCTTTCCCTGCTGAAATGAAGGATTCTTATATTAATTTATTCATATACAAGTTATACATGTGCTGCTAGCACAGTATCTTTTTTTCCATGGATTTGTGTGGTTCCTCTTAAAGAGAAGGCACTCAACCCTAGAGAATCAACTAAAAAACTATTAGAAACAATCCACAATTTTAGCAAAGTTGCAGGATATGAAATAAATCCACATAAATTATCATTTTTATACATCACCAACAAAGTCCAACAGCAAGAAATACAAAGAGAAATTTCATTTAAAATAACTGTAGATAATCTAAAATATTTGGAAGTTTGCCCACCAAGGCAAAGTCAGTAACTATAAGAACACAATTACAAAACACTTTCCACTCAAATATAGTCAGATCTAATCAACTTGAAAAATATCAAGTGCTCATGGGTAGACCAAGCAAATATAATAAAAATGACAGTACTGCCTAAATTAATCCATTTATTTAGTGCTAGACCAATCAGACTCCCAAGAAATTATTTTTCAGACCTAGAAAAAATATAAAAAAATTCATCTGGAAGAACAAAAGGTCAGGAATTTCAAGGGCATTAATGGGAAAAATGCAAATGAAGGTGTCCTAACTGTGCCAGAGCTAAAACTATATTTTAAAGCAACAGTCATCAAAACCATTTGGTACTGGCTAAGAAAGAGAGTAGTCAATCAGTGGAATAAGTTAGATTCAAAGGACAAAATAGCCAATGACTATAGCAATCTAGTTTTGACAGACCCAAACATCTCAGTTTTTGGGATAAGAATTCACTATTTGACAAAAACTGCAGGAAAATTAGAAACTAGACAGAAACTGGGCATTGACCCACATCTAATACCATATACCAAGATAAGGTCAAAATGGGTTTGTGATCTAGATATAAACAAATTATAAAGATATGAAATGATAAACAAATTAGAAGAACATAGGACAGTTTACCTCTCAGATCTGTGGAGGAGGGAGAAATTTGTGAGCAAAGTAGAACTAAAGATCATTATTGATCACAAAATAGATAATTTTCAATCTATTTTCTATTAAGTTAAAAAGCTTTTGTACAAACAATACTAATGCAGACAAGATTAGAGGGGAAGCTATAAACTGAGAAAAATTTTTACAGTCAGAGGTTCTGATAAAGGCCTCATTTCTGTAATATATAATTGACCCACATTTATAAGAATTCAAGACATTCTCCAATTGATAGATGGTCAAAGGATATGAACAGATAATTTTCAGATGAAGAAATTGAAACCATCTCTAATTATATGAAAAAATTCTCTAAATCATTATTGATCAGAATAATTCAATTTAAGACAACCCTGAGATACCACTACACACCTTTCAGATTGGCTAAGGTGACAGGAGAAGATAATGATGAATGTTTGGGGGAGGGATGTGGGAAGACTGAGACACTAATATATTGTTGATGGAATTGTGAATGGATCCAACCATTCTGGAGAGCAATTTGGAACATATATGCCCAAGAGTTATCAAACTGTGCATACCCTTTGATCCAGTAGTGTTTCTACTAGGCTTATATCCCAAAGAGATCCTAAAGGAGAAAAAGAGACCCACATGTGCAAAGATGTTTATGGCAGCCCTTTTTGTACTGGCAAGAAACTAGAAATTGAATGGATGCCCACCAATTGGAGAATTGCTGAATGGTATATGAATGTTATGGAATATTATTGTTCTGTAAGAAATGACCAGCAGGATGATCTCAGAGAAACCTGGAGAGACTTACATGAACTGATGCTGAGTGAAATGAGCAGAACCAGGAGATCATTATACATGGCAATAAGAAGACTATACGACAATCAGTTCTGACGGACATGGCTCTCTTCAAGAATGAGATGATTCAGAGCAGTTCCAATGGTCATGTAATCAAAAGAGCCATCTACACCCAGAGAGAGGACTGTGGAACTGAGTGTGCTTTACAACATAGCATTCTCATTCTTTTTGTTGTTGTTTGCTTGCATCTTATTTTCATCATTTTTATTTCTAGTTTGATTTGATTTTTCTTGTACAGCAGTATAATTGTATAAATATGTATGCATATATTGGATTTAACATATTTCTACTATGTTTAACATGTATCAAACTACTTGTCATCTGTAGGAGAGGGGTGGAAGAGGGGTAAAACTGGAACACAAAGTTTTGCATGGGCTAATGTTGCAGAATTACCTATGCATATGTTTTGAAAAATAAAAAGATTTAATAAAATAAAAAGAGAAGGCACTCAAGAGCTTGTTAAAGAGATTTTAATAAGATGTAATCAAGAGTGCTATTGGTCTGAGGCTAAATTAGTTTATTTTTGCAGAGGTGGTAATGTGGGTAGTAATGTTAATCTGAGGGAAATGATTTTGTTCCTTTTGTTCCATTTTCAAAACTCTATTAATGAATCATTTCTGGAAAGTAAAATAATTAACTAAAACTTTAATTTTTGAGACATATTAAATGAATTTGGGAAAAGACGGTAATTTTGCAATGTTTTAGAATTTTTGGAGGAATTTTATATAGTTCTAATTTTAAGCACATTGTTTTAAAAGAGAAAAAAAAATAAGTGATTTCTTTTTTTTTTATTTTTCTTGCAGTTCTTTGATTTCTACTAATGAACATCTTTTGCAAGAACTTACTCAGACCCGCATTCGACACAAGGCTGAAGTTGAGCAATTACACTGGAGTTATAATGAGTTGAAAAAGACAATGTCTCAGTTTCCTCTTTGCAACTCTGACCTCAGCAGTAGTTAATATTTGTGGAATGTTGGAGTACTTTTAACTCTTCAGTTCATATTTTTGTACCTATATTTTTAAATTATATTGAAACTTTTTACCTCTGATCTTTGTATTTCTTCACATTTAATTGTTCAGGAAAGATTTCCCTAAGACAAATTTATTTTCTGATTTTTGGAAATATTTATGTATGGAAACAACTTATTTTTTAAATTTCTTAAATATCATCTTAAATACCAAGTTATAAATATCAAAAGGAGTTTTTTCTTTTAGGGAAAATCAAATCCTAAGCATGTAAATAAGGAACAGGCATGAAAATTTCTTAAGATGGATTGAGCATTAATACTTCAATATTCAGAAATACACTGAATGGGCTTTTATTATCTGTAACCTAAAACTGCTGAATTATTAAATAGTGATTGTCATTTGATATAATAAGTATCTATAAGGGAAAATCTCATTGAGTTCTATAATTTTCATATCACAAATGAGAGGTGCATTTTTTACAGGAATAAATTTTGGCTTGAAATATAATAAGAATCCACTTTAAAATTTAAGAAACCATCCATATTGAAAAAAAAATTTCTAATTATAATCAAAAGAAGAAAACATAAATAAAACCCTGTAGGCTGCCTTCATTCTTCACTATAATGATGTTTTGGAAACTAAATCATTAAGTGAATTGAGTTTTCTTATAGCAAAATTATTGTATTTGAAGGTTGCATTCTTGCTAAAAATCTATGAGCAGTGATATAATTTGAAAGCAAAAATAACAATGATCCAGTAAAATCATTTAAAAGTTTTGTCATAGAATTTTACAACTAAAGGCCGTGAAACCAATTAATCCAACTTGTTTATTTTGTGACTAAGAAAACTGAGAGCCATACAATTTAAGTGAATTCCTGAAATTATTGTGACAGCAGAGATTGCAACTCAGTTTTAGTAACTTATAATTAACTGCTATTTCCACTGTTTAATGATTTCTCCTTTATTGTGATCCCATAAAATGGGCATAATGATGTGTATATGTTACGCAAAGGGCCTTACTAGTCACATAATATAAATGTGAACAACAGATATCCACAAAATAAAGTACTGTTTTATCATATAAATTTGATCTATCTAAAACTAAAGTGTTGGTTATAAAAAGTATTAACATTTGGGTAACAAATTTTTCTTTATTTTTTAGAATTTTAAAAGCTTCAAATTTTTAAGGCAAAATTATCTAAATTTTAGTTAATACTTATAGTTAGCATTTTAGCTTTAAATGGATCACATGATAAAATTTACCTTTCATTTTATGTATACCTCTTATTTATATCTATTGTATGCATTTAATTTTAAAGGAATGATTTGAAGGCTATTTGTGTTGTTTACTTGTTCAGTCCTTTGCCATTTCCTTTTCCAGCTCATTTTACAGATAAGGAAACTGAGACAAAGAGGGCTAAGTGACTCGTCCAGGGTTACACAAGTAGTGTCTGAGGCCAGATTTGAGCTGAGGAAGGTGAGTCTTCCTGTCTTCAGGCCTAGCACTCTGTCCACTGCAGCATCTATCTGCCTCCATGTTAGAAGGCCCTGTGTTTATTTTAAAACGCTCTCCAAGAGTGTTTGAACAGATATCTTCTCCCCACCCCTCCCAAATAAATGTTCCTAAAACAGAGACAAATAATTGTTTCACTTTTCATACACTTCAAATAGAGATTTTCTTACAGCTATGAGGGGAGAAAATTTGGAAAGGACATCAAGAGACTGAATCTCTTTTCAATTTTGGCACCAAAGTACTGTACTTTTTCTTTGCCTTAGTTTTCTTACTTGTAAAATGAATGGGTTGAATATCTATGGTCCCTTCCAGCTCTTTTTTTTTTTTTTTTTTTTCATTCTCACATGTAAAGGTTTGTAGAACCTTTACATCTCTTCAATCTGGTATTCTTATGTTTTCTCCTTTACATTCTCTTTCTTCCCAAAACGAGATCAAAGGGAAGCTCTTAAAGGTTTGCTTCTGCTTTGAAAATAACTTTTTCTCTTATTTGCTACTGCTTTGGAAGAAGTTATCTGAGAAGAGGACAGAATCAATCATACTTTTTTGCCTTGGTGTTGGTTTGTGGAGAAGAATGGCTATGGAGAACAGCCTCAGAATTTTATTTTGTTTAATAATCATCTGATCTCTTCCCATTATTGCAAAAGTTGAGCAATGAATGGTCAGTGATACCTCATTCTCATGAGAGAAGTGAAATATGCAGGTCCATTTGATCATGCAGGAAAAACAAGACGGAGAAGTAAAAAAGTTTAGAAAAGCTAACTTTACTACATTAAAGTTATTGCCTAAGCAGTGTGGGTCAGGTCCACATTAGAAAGAATTAAGACAGGGAGACTGTGTGTGTAGAAGGAGCTTTGGATTGGGGGCAATTTACCTAAGGTTAGGTATTAGCTAATTACTATTGTGTGACCTTGCATAAGCCATAAGCCAAGTCACTTTATTCAGCATCAAGATTCTCAGCAACATAATAATTTATGAAGTGTCTTTTAATCCTAGATGCTATGTGTACTTTGTTGCTGCTGTTGTCTATAATTGAAGCTTGACTCCAAGATAAATATGTTTTATTACTTTGGTGAAAGTGTGATGACTATTAACTTCAAGCTTCAAATGAAGTTGTGCTTTATATATGAACCAAAGCGTCATGTGTACCTGATGATTTTCTCAAGTGATTTAACAGTTAAAATTTTGAAAGAATCTGCCGCTTTATTTTTAATGTGGTAAAGGAGAATAAAATTTGGAAAGAAATGGAAGTGTGTGATTAAAATTTGGCTTTAGGAACTTCATTTCATATCTTGATGGTAATGACTGGTAGAAGGAAGCTAAGTATAATGAAAAGAGAACTAAAATAGAAGTCAGAGAAACTTAAAATCTTAGAATTAAGTTGGGATGGACATTTTATAAAGGGCATGTAGTCCAACTGTCTACCCAGTGCAGTGATTTTTTTTTCTTCTGTATGTCCTTGACAAATAATGTAGCCTCTCCTTGAGTAGCTTTGTGAAAGAAGTCCATATCTAATGAGGCAGAACATCACATTTTTAGATAAATGGAAGTTCAGATAAATATCATGAATAAATTCTGACTTCTGCTTATTGGTGTTCTCTGGGGCCAAATAGAATAATAAACTTGCCGCTTTCATTTGATAGCTTTACAAGTTTTTGAAGATGGATAACATGTCTTCTCTAACTTTTCTCTACCATGATCATACTTAATTTTTAAAATTGATGATCTTTTATGGAATGGTTTTGAGTCCTTTTATTATTCTGATCACTTTTTTCTGTCTTCAGTCTTTAGTCAAAGACCTTCCTAAAATGTATTCAGACCTAGAGTTGTTGTCTAATCAAGGTAGAGAACAGCAGAGTTCTTTAGATCATGCTAACTAAGCCCAATTAAGATTTTGTACAAATGTAGAATATTTATTTGAAATAATTGTAAGCTTTGAGTTTATCAAGGGCATTTGAAAGTCATAATAATGGCATCGAGAAATTAACTTGAATATTAAATTGGTCCCTGGGGATATCTAGACAATGTGGAAAAAAGTGGACAATTGGCATTATGGAAAGGAAATAAGAGAGCCTCTCTGAAGACCCCTCTATCAGATATTTCTGCTTTTTAAATTTCTTTGTTAACATCTATACTTTATAACATAGGTGACTAAATCTGAGGTCATAAGACATGTAATTGTCAATCTTTTTACCCAGATCTAAGGGAAAAAAAGATTGAAAAGGAGTACATTCAGCAATACTATGAAAAGTCAATACTCTTTGTAAGTGAGAATTTAGTAAGGAACACTGACAATGTCATTTCTTCACTTTACAGTTTTGGTTCCCAAAACAATGCAACTTTGCACTTAGGAAAGGTAGGTACAATTTTCTATCTTCCCACAGATGTAAATTTGATCATCAACTAACACTGAAATACAGAAAAGAACCAAAACCAGATTGTATATGAAACTATGAACTTTTGTTATGTACACAGTTCTTTTAAGTGTATATTAAATTTAACGTTAGTAATGAATTTAGCTAGTTTATTATGTACTTCTGAACATTAAAAATGTTCTTTTGTGCATTTTTGTTATATTGATACATATTTTTTAAATATGTCACTTCCCACTAACCCCCTTGACCCAAGCAGAGCAATCATTCTACATATAATTAAAGTCTAGGCAAAGAACTCAAAACATTGGTTGTGTTTGAAAATGTTTTTTCTCTACCACTAATTGATCACATCACTTCCAAGAAGCAGAAAGCAAGTGTAATAATTATTCTTCTGAAATCATGATTCTTCATGGCATTGATGCAAATTCTGAAATCTTTCAGATATTTTCCTTAACATTATTGTTGTCATTATGTAAATTGTCTTTCTGATTCTGCTTATTTGGTTCTTAAATAGATCATTAAAATGTTTCCCAGTTTGTCTGATTTTTTTTATTAGAGCTTTTTATTTACAAGATATATGCACGAGTAATTTTTCAGTATTGACAATTGCAAAATCCTATCTAATCCTATTTTCATCTAAACTGCTTTCCAATTTTCCCATTAGTTTTAGTCATATGAAAGTTCTTTCTCTAGTAGTTGTCTTTCAGGCTTGTCAAACACTGTGCATTTTATTACTTCTTGGTCTTATTATCTAGTCTTTTCTATTAAAGAACTTTAATATTTTTGACCAGTACAAAATAATTTTGATAATGAATGTTTTATAATATAATGTTTTTTTAGTTTTGATTTTTACATTTTTCATTATTTTCCCCTCTGTTTTTCCATCTCAAATGAATTCTATTACTACTTTGAATTGTTCTACAAAGTGATCTCTTAGTAGTTTGAGTGGTATGGTAGTAGATATGAAAATTAATTTAAATAGCATTGTTTTATTAAATTAGCATGGCCTAACCATGGGCAAGTAATATCTGTCCAATAATTTCTATCTTTATTTCCTTCCTTGCAAGTTTGAATTTCCAGTTTTGCTATGCTTTTCTATTTGTATGAAAGCATTTATTCTCCTTATGAATCTTAACACCTTCTTTCTGTTGTCATCTCTGTTTGGTAGAGTTGTGTTACTGGTATAATTTATAAGAACTAAGTTTATTATGCAAAGCAATCATCTGAGGGGACTTATTTTTGCATAATGATTTACTTACTTGGCCAAACTAAATTTCCCATAAAATTCCATAAAATTTATGAAAATAAAAGAGGGGAGGGCAGAGGTACTCCACTTTCTCAAGCTGTGTAGAAATCTCAGGGGATTAGCTGCCAGCTCATCAAGAATTGTTTGACAAGTTACTTGGCCCTATCTGATTCCAGAGAAGGGTGGTAGATTTTTTGATGGTGTACTATATAAATATTACTGACTTCTACATTCTTTGCTTATAAGGTAGTGATGACTTGACATCAAGGATCATTTTAAGAATGACAAACAGTCCCATATTTTAACACATTTATTAATCACTTTACCAACTGAACAGATAATTGTATACAATCAACAGCAAAAACATACAACATGAATTGCAATCCTCCAGAAGAAACAACATCCATACAATATAATAAAGTTTTGCAAGCCAAGCCTTTTCTAGACAGATAATGGCTGCATTGGAACTTGAGGCTTAATCAGCTTGGCTCCAGAAAGCTATATATCAAGAAAAGCAATGCTTATTTTGACAATATAGCTTATTCACAATTAATGCATTTTTAGAAGTTAGTGACAGCATTTACAAAGTTTCAATGTCCATAATAATTGTCTTGACTTATACAGATAAAGTGAAACATTTAATACTTCCTAGCATTAATAAAACAGTGTAAAAATATATCACATATATATATATATATATATAAATTTGTTTCCCTTTCCTGAAAAACTTAGTACAAACTAGTAGTATGTGATCCCTTTCAAGTTTCTTTTAAGTTTTCTTTCCCCTTCCCACCCCTACCAATCCCCCAAAGCCTAAGGATAAGATGGCAGTTCAATGAAGAGGGTCAAATTTAGTACAGTGCCTCCAGTTGTACTTGCCCTTCAGTAGGCCCTTCCCTCTCAAGATGGAAGTTCACCGTTGCCCTTGGATCAGACCCTCCAGTTTCTCTAGAGGATATCTGGCTGCCACAATCCAGAAAGTTCAGTACCAGTGCTGTCGTGTTCCTTTAGCCACTACAGGCCAGAGTGAGGAGTACCCATCTCCCCAGCTCTAAAAGCTTAAGCTGTTTACTTGCACAATGTAAGCAAGCAGTCAGTAGTAAGTCAGTAGAAAACAATTTTGCCAGTTTAGAGCTGGGTGTCCCTTTAACCCCCCCAAGGCTTTTGAATAGATCGAAAACTTCACAGTGGAGCTGAATGTTAACCTAAGATGCAAGAGGCAAACAGAAAAGCACATGGCAACTTTTTTGGTGGGAGTTGGGATGTAGGGTTGGGTAAAATTTGCTGAGGCTATTGGTACATTTAGCTCAAAGAAGATATCCAACAGCCATTTAAAACCTTAAGTGGTAACAGATTCTATTCCAGGAAGCTGGATCCCAGCTGCCGAATAGCAAACTGGCATCTGAGGCTCGGGTCTATCCAGGCAGTATTGGGATGTCACAGTCTGAACCTGGCTTACAGTGCAACAGCTCAAGACAGCAATTGGGGAAACCCAGGGATGGAAGGACACAGCTACGTTTGGTGCTGCTCAAGTTCTGATTTCTTGGCTTTCATCTGTCCAAAACTTGAAAGACTAAAGGCATTAGAACATTTGAAAAATACTCTTGTATAAATATATATAACTCTTGCTATGACATTTTACATTTATAGTAAAATTAGAATTTGGATTTTGGTACCTATCTGCTAAACCTATCTCCTTTGCATTGACCATGTGTCTTATCTTATAAAGCACTTAAATAGAAACATAAATAATTTTGTATGATCAGCAATTATGAAAAAACTCCCTTCTGCCTTTTCCTCTTGAGGATAGCACCCTCCTACACACTCCCTTTCCATGACAAATTATTGTCTTTAAAATGAATATTTTCGGGGTATAAACTGTGTAGCTTCCTCTGCCATCCCAAATCCCAGCAAAGAAAAGTTTAATCATTTAACTTTGGTTAAGAAAAGCTAATTGGCATTGCATAAAACCATGCAACAAAGGCAAACATCCTGGTTATATGCTATATACATTATTCAGAAACTGAATCGAAAATACACAGACATGTTTTGGGGACATAGACTCCAAATCCAAGCAAAGATTCTTTGTCTAATATACATGATGAAGCCCAATGGACAACTCACTAGGAAAATTAAATAGTGTCTCTGGGTTGTGATGCTTACTAGAATATTTACCCACATCTTGGTTGCAGATAATGAAATATGACTGATCAAATAAGTCAATATGCCCAAAGCTAGCTTTTTTTGGTTAAAAATTACTTTTGAAAGGAAAGACTCATCTTCCTCAGCTACACATGATCAAAGAAAGTTTCTTATATATACTTAAATGGATAATTTGGCCTGGTGGAAGATAAACTTCTGAAATATTTGGTTTAGAAGAATTAAAGGCTGCATTTGTAGACATTCTCATATTCTTCAGGCTGTTTAGTTGGTAAAATGTCATTTCTTCTATGCATACTTTTCACCATAACTTATCTCTGTGGCCAGCCTGAATGATGGAGAATCAGTTTTCAGGGAATAAAATGAATCTTTTTTTATAGCCATTTAAAGATTTAAAGTTAGGTGGGACCTTAGAAGTTAACTAGTCAAATCCCTTAATCTTAAAGGTGGAAAAAAAGCAGGACTTAAAAAATTTATACAACTTGCCTACAGTCATACAGTTATTGTCATTGTCATTTTTCATTGGGATCTGATCTTAAGATCTTAAAGATATTGGAGTAGATTTGCCATTTTCTTTTTCAATTCATAAGATGAGGAAATGGAGGCAAACCGGGTGAAGTGAAATGCCCAGGTTTGCATAAGTAGTGTCTGAGGCTAGATTTGAATTCATGTGTTCCTGACTCCAGGTCCAGCACTCTATATCTCCTCCACCATCTAGCTGCCTCAGTCAGCTAGTAAAGTTAAAGGGAGGAAATCCAGTCCTGACTTTCAACTTCAGTCCCAATCCTTAATAGCAAGTTGTCATTAAATGTCATTAAAGCTTTAATAAGGACTATCTAAAACCAAAACAATGAGGAACCTGAAAATCATTTTGATCAAATAAGTTTTAGAAGGAAATCAACTTATATCTTAGTATTAAACCAAAAGAAATCATCACAAAGCCCAGATTATGTTTATAGTTGAATGTGCAGGCCATAACGACTGCTTACTGAACAGAAATCCAATACCTCCATTCCCTAATAACATTTGTTATTCTCAGCAGAAGGAAAAGACAACTAGTAGTAGATGCATATTATCTATAGTACAGGTGAGATTGCAGAACTAGAAAAGGAACACCTATTTAATTTGCTGGAACAATTCTTGAGCAGTCTTAGGATATAGTCAAATGGAATTAAATGGGCTAAATGAGTCATCTCAGATCAAACTTATTTCCATTGACCACATTGCTCTGTTACTTTTTGTAGCATTTCAAATAGGAGGGAGAAAGTGAGATGTTTTTTCCCTAGATAAGAGTTTAGAAAACATACTTGTTTTCTTATCAAAAATACCTTTAGAAAAAGAATTTTTAGAAAACAAATTTTATAAAATTCTCTAGAGGGTACCTGGTTAATATGAATTGCTTAATTTCCTTACCTTGCCCCCAAGGTTAATTCACTTTTGAGGAGGTAAAAGGACTTTATCCCTTAAGAGGCATAATTAAGTGGTTTGAATCTTGATATCCTAAAGGTCTATTTTTTTCCCTGAAGGAGAACCACTCATTTGCAGAGCAGTATATTGATCTTGGCTCACCAAATTTTGGAAGCATTAGACTTGTGGTTATTCCTTAGCTTATCATATTTGCCATATTCTACTTTTAGGACAAATTTCAAGTTTCATCATTCAGGACAATGGACTGCTACCCTAAATCAGGACATAATAACTCTGCTTTTTAAAAAATATACTCCTGGGGCAACTAAGTGACACAGTGGATAGAGCACCAGCCTTGAAGTCAGAGGACCTGAGTTCAAATTTGGTCTCAGACATTTAACACTTCCTAGCTGTGTGACCCTGGGCAAGTCGCTTAACCCCAATTGCCTCAGCAAAAAAAAAAAAAAAAAAAAAAAAAAAAACTATTCCTTTCAGGATTTTGTGGATAAAAGAAGTTTCAAGGAGAAGACAGGTATGGGGACCACTTGAATTCTGTCCTCTTTATAGTAATTATCACTAAAGGAAGAATGTGTCTTTTTCCTTGGGGATAAGCCATATCATAGATTCTTTTAAAATTTTTCCCCCACAGATGACTGGCTTTGCACCTTTAAAGTTCTGTGAAATATTTAATGGGACAGGAAAACTGCTTACACCAGTTATTTGGGATGTAAAAAAGAAAAAAAAATTGAGCCATTGCATAAAAATTTCCCTTTTCCCTGGCTATTTTGCAGACCCTGATTGGGATAGAAGCTTGCCTTGAAAAAATCTAAAAGAAAAAAAACATGGTCCATCTCTCTTGGCCTCCTCCTGTAGAATGGTTGATAAACTGAAGGGAAAGTGGGGGAACTATTCCTCTTTTCCAAAGTGGATCAACATTCAAACAAGCACTTTCTATTCCCCAAATGGGAGTTCCTCCTCAGATAACCATGGGGATATCATTCCCATCAATTATAAGTAATTGGTTATAGCCATTGGACTATAAGAGAAAGTATGGGGAATGGTGTAACAGAGAATATGTGGGTTTTAGACCTTTTATTGAACCTACCTATCAACATAATACACCATCAGTTTTCAGATTTTTGCAAAAACATGTTTGTTAGGTAGTTATTAGCTAAAGATGCTCTTAACATGTGGGTCCAGACTTGTGAGGAAAGCCAGGAGAAAGATATTTTGTCTTTTTATTCCCAGGGTTCTTTATGAGATGTCTAATTTCATGCTTTCACTGCAAGCAGGGAGAGCATTGTCCTTATGATTACAAACAACTACTAAAATCAGAGACCTCCAGTTAACCTCAAATCTTCATCTAAGATCCCTGCAGGCTCTTATAGCAGATTTTTAGACATCTCAGGGGGAATTGGCCAGTGCTTTTGCCAAAAGAGTCCTTGGAAACAATGAAAAATAATAGTAGAGAAGCTGCTGTTGCTTCAAAAAGTCAAATGGTGCAGCCAATACAGACTCCAAAGTCTCACCAGTTACTTTATAATGAATGAAAGCAGCTGTATTTTCATGTCTTCTGGCTAAATTTTGCTTTTAGTTCCAAATGATCCATAGAGTGTCTGAAGTGCAATTACTCTGTATATATGTTTGTATGATAGGAGATATTCACTGTATTTAAAGAACAGGGCCAATAAAAGTTTTTGCTATGGATATTCCCCTGGGGGGATACAACAGCATTAACAGTGGCATATAGTTCTGGCACAGTACCCCATTCTCTTCTTATCCCCCTCCCAAAATCATGGGGTTTCCTCTGAAACTCAAATGGGGCTTTTGTAAACTTCTGAGCTCAGTCTCTAAAGTGACATCATGGCATTTAAAGCTACTTAAGTTAAATTTAAAGGTATTTAAAGTCTCATGGTTTACAATGAACAGGTGACAGATCCTCATCTTTAACATAGTCACTTTCAAAGGCCATTATGGAGTTGTGGGTCTGCTTTTCTAGTCTAAAAAGCAATGCAGAACTCTCAGGCTTCAACCAGAAATGACCTGAAAATGCAAGCCAATATTTTTGCTTTCCTTGGTATTCATTATTCTGATAATTCTTCTAAACCTCCACTGCATTCTGTAGTGAACAGATTACTGGATTTGAGATTAAAAAAAAAAAACAAAAAAAACCTGGGTTCAAATCCTTTGACCCTTACCAAAAAAAAAAAAAAAAAAAATAGAAGCAGATCCTTGGGGCAGTTAAATAGTGGATTGGATAGAACACCAGCCCTGAAGTCAGGAGGACCCGAGTTCAAATCCTGCCTCAGACACGTTAACACTTCCTATCAGTGTGATCCTGGACAAGTCACTTAACCCCAGTTGCCTCTGGGGGGAAAATGAGATAATTACTAGCTATGTGATCATGGACAAGTGTCACTTAAAACCGCTTCTGGTTCCTCATCGGTAAGATGATGTGATGACCTCTAAGGTTCGTTCCTTCTCTATTTTTAATCCTGTGAGTATATGAAATGGCAGCTCAGAGAATCTCATCTTATTTCAACCGAAAAGATTCTTTGCTAGCTAATAAACTTCCCTCTCATTTCCTTTTAGTTTCTGTAAGACCAGGAAGTATAAATGCCTCAATAATAATACAAGGGAAATGAGTAAAAAAAAAAAAATTCTTTGTTCTATTTCCTGCCTCACCTCAGCCAAGCCCTTAAATGCCCAGGAATTTGCATTGGTTTTTCACGAGCAGGTATTTTCAGCAGCTCCTTTGCTGGCTATGGAGGATTAGAAGTCTTTTAAAATCTTTTAACTGAATAAAATACACTGAACTGCATGGGCTAAACCTGAGTGAAAAGCAAACTTTGCTTCCCAGATCCTAGGACCATAAGCTAAAGCAAAACAAAGCCTGGCAAAATTGAATTAGCATAATTTAGTTCTTAGAAACATTGGTTGAATCAATTAACTCAATATCAGCTGACATATCTAGTATCCTAAGCAGAATTTATTTACATAATCGTATAAGTGATTTGTGCTTTATGTTTACCCTTCTAGTTAACTCTGGGGGTACGGGAACTAACTACATCATATATCTTTCCATTTCCCCTAGTGCCTTGCACACAGTAGGTTTGTAGCATAATTTTTGTTGACCTTGTGGATGAAAGAATATGTGAAGTGAATGAATAAAGTTAATGGATGTACTGACTTATGGGATAATTGTGGGAAGGTTGGGGCAGCAATTTTTTCAGTATCTCAACTCTATTACATTATCTGTGAAAATTAAGTAGAATACTACATAGAAACCATCAATTTCCAGCTTTTATATGGCCAAAAGTGAAACATTACTTAAACGCTATCAGCTAATGGTTCCTTTGCTGGTTAGGTAGCAGGATCCTTAGATCCTGAGATATTCAGTGCACTGTCTATCTAACTATTAAAAAAAAAAAAAAAAAAAAAAGCACCAACAACAGCAAACATGGAGTTTTTGTTTCAGACTTTCAAGCTTTAGGTGGGTGGGGAAGAAACATTCCAAAGCTTTCCCTGCCCTTATGCTTGACTAGCAAATGAATAAATTCACTCTTGGGAGGCCTAGCCCCAAGTTATCTAAATCTCCACATAATGCTCAGCTCATAGCAAAACCTCAGTCACATCTTATATAAAGGCATAAATATATGACTAAGACGGTATTGAATACAAAGATTAGATTCCTGAGACCTAAACAAACATGCATTTTTAACAAATTGGCAAATGTAGTAATACTAAGAAAAATGTTACCTCAGGTACAAATATTGAGTATGGATGTAGGTGGAAATGTTTGTAGACACTTTTTATGGTTTGTGAATGAGGCAGGGACCCTGTTTAATATAAAATTACAAAGAAATAACAAAGATGTTAAGACTGTCATACCTTCACAAAAATATCTTGGTAATTTCAAGAAATCTGAATAGATAATAGTGATAGTAAAGGGTTGGGAAATCCGAACACAAGACAGCACTCAGGGCATGCTGAAAAATGGACTTGTGGTTATGTTTCTCTTTTCTCGCAAACACAAAATAAAATCCAAACAAAAAATCTGGGGCCTAATAAAGACTTCTTTCCTTTGTTTATTTTTGTTGTTTTGGTTTCATGTCCTGTTAGGGATTGGAAGAGTTCAAGAGAGGCCAAGTTTATAAAGAAAGCTTCCAAGGGAAAAATCAGTCAAGACTAAATTGTTGGGGGGAGGGGGGAGAGAGAGAGACAGAGAGACAAAGACATAATGAGAGTGTGAAAACAGAGAGAGAGGCAGAGGGGGAGAATGAGTCAGAGACAGAGACAGAGAATGAGAGTATGAGTGTAAAAATGAGAGAGGCAGAGTGGGAGGATGAGTCAGAGACAGATTCAGAGGGAGAGAAAGAGACACAGAGATAAAGATGTGGGGGGAGAGAGGGAGGAAGATACAGGAAGGGAGAGAATCAGAGCAAGAGCGCAATAAGACTTTTCAATAATTTTTTAAAAGTGGGGAAGAGATTGATTTTGGCTAGATACTTTCAATACCGGAGGGTATTAATGACTTTGTATGCAAAGCCAGCACACATAATCCCATCCTGATTATACTCTGAAAGATGCCTTCAGTACAGATGTACTGAATCCAAAATGGGAAAAGGGACAAACAGAGAGAGACTGTAAAGTTGATTAAACTTTAATAGCCAAAGTTACATATTATTAAAGTTAATGCATGAACTCCATTTCACAAAAGGAAAAGCAAAGCTTTAAATGGTCAACTGCAAATACCCAGGCTAAAAAAAAAATCATTTTCATTCCATGTTTTGGAACTTAACGTGTTGGTTTTAGTTTTAAAGGGGAAAAGCAGTGACAAATAATGGGTTTGTTCTGGACTTCTGTTTCCAGGATATAAAACATAAAAGCACTCTTTTTCAATATTAAGTAATATGAAATGAGCACACTATGATGCATACAGAGAATCAATGCTTTTCATAAATTGCTCATGTGTTTCACAAATATTAGAAGACTTTCACTTCAAATTATTTTTCAAAATCAATTTTTCCTGTGGTTCTAGAGAGGGAGGAGAGGGGAGGGGATGATTAGCTTTTTGTAAACTGGGGAGTTCTCGTTGTCCTACCTCAGAAAACTTTCTTCCTACTTGGTTGACTTTGTTATTTGAGATTTCAAACTTCATTCCCCAGAGCTAGCACATAAGCAAACATCATGTAGATGTGTAGAGTTGTGCTCACATGTACTAGACCCCTATCCTCCCTCCCTCCCCCCTAAAGCCCCCAAATACACAGCATGGCAGTGTCTGCCAAATTGTGGGCAAAACCTCTCAGCAGTGTTAGGTTTAGCCTTAGCATAGTTAAACAATGTACATGAGACTCCCAAATGCCCTTGTCACCCACTATGTGGCAGTGTAAGCCTAGAAACAAATGGTGGCCATCCTTCAATCTTGGTTTTTTCCACCTAAGGCTCAATTTAGTTACCTTTATAGTTCTAGTTAGTAGATTAACTCTAATTGCCTCCAAATGCTCCCTTTCCCCCATCCCTCCACCCCCAGTCTGGCTGTTTTTATCCTTTTACAAGTTGGTGTTTTGGATTAAAGTGGGTACAGTTCACATAAGGGGTAGAAGATATGGAGATGTGCCCTATTACTTCCCTGCTCACTACTAATCATTCAGGAGCTACATTCTCTCTGGCTTTCCAGGAAGAAACTTCCTCTGCTTACAAATAGGTAATAATATGGATCTCTGGAAGTCTCTTTGGAAAAACAGCCATTGACTTCCCAGTTTAATGCTCAGCATTTTCTCCGAGGGCAGAGTGGACTCAGTAGAAAGGAATCAGGTATGGCTGGACCCCAGCCCACTCAAGGAGATGTTTCTTCTGAAAGGCGTCCTGCCAAATGTGAAGCAGGCCAGGAGAACACTCCAAGTGAGGGGCAAAGGGGAGACCCTCTCTCACCCCTGATGCAACACTGAACATTTGGGAATGTTTTTGGCCTCTTCGTGCTACTGATACGGTGTGGATCAGAAAGAAAAAAAAAGGCCTTTCCATTTGGTTTCTTGCCTAAAGCTCAGAGACTCATTTTTCCCCTTTGCTTTTGCCCACATTAAACATGAGGAATGTAAAGAAGTGTTGCCCTGTGCTGTGAGGACCCCAGCAGGTGGTAGAATAAGTTCCAGTTCCTGAAAACGATTTCCAACATCATCAGCTTCGCATTCATGCCAACCTGAACAGTGTGCCATCGCCGTCCAGACAACGCTCGCTTGTGCTCCGCAGGGACTCCTACTTCCCTCCTTGGACTTTATGGTCGTAAGTGCCCGCGTGCTTATATCCGGGCACGTAGCCTGACTCATCCACCAAGTCCACTCTTCCTGCCTTGCCCTTCCCCTTGCCAGAGGGATCGAACCTCTCCTTGTGGGAGCCGGTGAATTTGGATGTATCTGTAAGTCGTGACACAGTTGGAGAGGAGATGGCTTTCTGTAGTAGGGATATAGGAAGGTGGAAGAGAAAGAGGGGAAAAATGAGATAAAAATAAACATTTCATCTCAACCCATTCAA
This sequence comes from Sminthopsis crassicaudata, assembly GCF_048593235.1. Classification (NCBI taxonomy): domain Eukaryota; kingdom Metazoa; phylum Chordata; class Mammalia; order Dasyuromorphia; family Dasyuridae; genus Sminthopsis; species Sminthopsis crassicaudata. The sequence goes on along the minus strand of NC_133617.1, from coordinate 350,670,602 downwards.
TTTAATTATGCATATAGGAATATGCTAGTCAGTAGGGCTAAAGAGATACATACAATCCAGGTCTTACTCTCCAGAACAGGGATTCTTAATCTAGGGTCCATGAAATTAAAAAAATATATATATTTTGATGACTATTCCAATATTATCGTTTTTTTCCCCCTAATTCTATGTATTTTATTTATTGCATTTAAAATAGTATTCTGAGAAGAGATCCATAACCTTCATTAGATTGACTAGTCAAAGGGATGCATAAAATTTAAAAAATAAAAAATAAGATTAAGAATCTTTGTTCTAGAAGTCAAAAATCTGTTGGAAGGTCAAAGTACACAATAACAATAGTAATAAACAATAAAAGCACTAATAGCTAGTGCATATATATATGTGTGTGTGTGTGTGTGTGTGTGTGTATACATGTAATTTTAAGGTTTTAAAAGCCCTTATGTTATCTCATTTAATCTTTACAAACAATCCTATGAGATAGATTCTATTTGCCCCATTTTACAGGAGAGGAAACTGAGACAGACAAAGGTTAAATGCCTTGTTTAGGTTCACACAGTTAGCAAGGGTCTGAGGCCAGATTCAGGGTTTCCTGACTCTATCCATTGTAGGAACTTAACTGCTATGTAGGTAAAGAAGAATATGATCTTCATAAAAGAGATCCAAGAAAGAACATAAGATAACTTTGAGGAGAGGGATATCGCTTTAACTTGTGGGTTCTAGAAAAACTCCTTAGAAGAGGGGAAGACATTACCGCTAAATCTTTAATGAAAAGAGGAAATTAAATAGAAATGGGTGGAGGAGATATTTATTCTCATATGGTCTTATTGCTTGGGATGTATATCTCCCCTCTTTTCTTTTTAAATTATTGCATTATTTTTTCTGGTTATATACCTACATTCATCTTTTTTTATACACGTTTCTTTATGAATCATGTTGGCAGAGAAAAATCAGAACAAAAGGGGGAAACCCATGAGAGGAAAAAAAAAAAAAAACAGAAGAAAAAGGAAAAAAAAATGAACATAACATGTGTTGATTTACAGTCAGTCTCCATGCCCCACTTATTTCTGTCTGTTCAAATCCCTCTTTTCATTAAAGATTTACCTCAAGGGCCTTCCAGGGCAGTAGGGAAAGAGTAGACAAGATTTCAATAGATTGCATTAGACAATCCATATCTCTTAATAAGTTTGGAACCTAAGCAATGAGCATTTTAAAACATGTGAAAGGAATAGTGAGTGGTATTAGGAACAATGGCATAAATTTATTGATTATATATTCTGCTGTTAGAAGTAGAGACAAAGGCCAAGAACAACCTCAGCTCTGGACCCAACCCAAACCTGAAGTCATAGATTTTAGAAACTGAATGATAGCAATTCTGTGGAATCTCAATAGAAGCTCAGAACTTGTACTTCCCCAAAGTGCAGAATTTGCAAGGTTTGGATGGTGTAGGGGATAGAGTGTTGGTGTATGTAGAGTGTTGCATCTGGAGTTGGTGTATGTAGAGTGTTGCATCTGGAGTCAGGAAAACTCATCTTCCTGAGTTAAAATCTGGCCTTAGACACCTACTAGCTGTGAGATTCTGAGCAAGTCACTTCACCCTATTTGCCTCAGTTTCCTCATCTGTAAAATGAGCTGAGAAGGAAATGGCAAAACATTCTAGTTTCTTTGATAAGAAAACTCCAAACAGGGTCACAAAGAGTCAAACACAATTCAAAAGACCAAATAACAACAACAATTATGTGCTCCATCAGGTCTGTCTCTCATGTACCTACTATTATATATTATCTTTATTTAGATTTTTAGGAATTACATCAATATTTTGTCTTTAAGAATAATTTAAGTCAGGGCAGCTAGATGGTGCAGTGGATAGAACACCAGTCCTAAAGTCAAGAGGATCTGAGTTCAAATCTGTTCTCAGAAACTTAACACTTCCTAACTGTGTGACCCTGGGCAAGTCACTTAATCCTAATTGCCTCAGAAGAAAAGAAAAAAAAAGAATATCCTGGTGAATACTGCTCAAAACAAACAAGCAACAATAGAAATCCTGGACTTATAAAATCCTTTCTGACAAGTGATATTTGAATTAGCTGACTCTATATGAATAATTATACAAAAACCTTGTACTCCTCATCACTACTTTAAAACATCCATATTCCTCCCTTTGATGTTTCAGTCCCATCCCAAATAAATCACTTAATACTCAATGCCCTATAAAAATAAAATGAGAAGGGAACTGGATCTAAAGTATAATTAAAACCCTTCCCCTCCATCCCCAAATAGAGTACAGGTTCCTTGATGATATTTAATATTTATTGTTTGTCTCCCCAATATCTAGCATAGTGCCAGGCATATAGTAGGTGTTTAATAAGTGCTTGCTAAATTCACTGCAGAATCATTCTTTTAGGGGCAGCTAAGTAGTGCAGTGGTAAGAGCATCAGTCCTGAACTCAGGAGGACCTGAGTTCAAATATGATCTCAGATACACTTCCTGGCTGTGTGACCCTGGGCAAGTCACTTAACCCCAATTGCCTCAGGGGAAAAAATCATTCTTTAAGTCATTGATTTCACAAGTCACTTTAGGTATAGCTTTTCTTTCTTGAAAACTAGTGCAAGGATTAATATTTATTGTCCTGCCTGGGCTTATCATCATCATCAACAACAACAACAACTGACATTTATATGGCACTTTTAAAATTTGTAAAGTGCTAGACCTTAAGTTCTAGAGTGAGGAGTGATGAGAAAAGAAAGGCAAAAGGCAAACTCAGGGAAAAGTTGGGTACATAATTGGTACCCAACAAATGTTCCATAAACAAATTGAACGGTTTCAGAAAAACATGACAAGACAAAGATGGATTGATGCAAAGTGAAGTTAGAATCGGGAAATCACTGAGCCCAGTAATAGAAATGTTATAATGATGATCAACTGAAAAACTTGGCTGCTCTGATCAAGACAATTCCAAAAGACTTGTGAAAAAAATAATCTATCTCTAGAGAGAGAACTGAGGAATCCTGAGTGCAAATGGAAATATACATTTATCACTTTATTTTCCTTGTTTTTTTTAAATATGGCTAATATAGAGGTATATTTTGCATAATTTCACATGTATAATTGATATATTGCTTTCCCTCCTAGTGGATAGAGGATGGAGTGGGAGGGGAAAAGAAAGGAAAGAGAGAATCTGGAACTCAAGATTTAAAAAGAAAAGAATTTTTAAACAAAAATTTGTTTTAAAAAAATGAATGAATAGCTTCTATATATATATGTAAATATGACAAACATATGGTATATATGTGTTTATACATATTTATATATGGTATGTGCATGTGTGTACACACACACACACACACATATGTTTATGGCATAGAAATAAGTTTTAGAAAAAAACATAGCCAGAGATGGTTAGTAAATGTAATGCTAAGCGAAAATGGCCTATAAAGACCATTTACTAATAAATCCATTGAATAGAAAAAAAGTGCTTCCTAGAAAATCCATTAATTTGATTTCTTGTCATGTATATCTTATGCAGCTTACTTCAAAAAATTTCATTCTCAGAAATTTGTAGCAACCATAAGCACACTTCTACATTAATTTTAAATGCTTTATTCCAAATTCACCCTGGGCTGGGTTCCATTTGGCCACAGTGTATGGCTATATAGCAAAATAAACCACATGGAGCTTTGAATGATTTTGGTTGTGGACACTAACCAGGTCTTTCCTAATCTGAGAGTGTCCTATTTTTTGGAAGATATTTTATAGTGCAGAGGAAAAAAATACTGGAGTAGGAGGAAGGAAATCTGGGTTCTTATCCAGATCCTGATGTCCTATGTGACCTTGGGCAAATTCAATTAGCCTTCCAGCCTCAACTTCTTTATCTGCAATGTGTGTACTACCTATTCAACTGATGCTTAAATACTTCCAGTAACAGAAAACTCTCTAGCTCATAAAATGGACAATTCTGTTGTTCCCTCAGCTTCTGAATGTTACTCATTGAATTGTCGGTGACGATCTAAACAGGGTAAAGTAACCAGGACATGGTGAACTCAACGATGAAATTAGAATTTACTACTCTGTTGGTAATCTGGTCAATTAAGACTAAAGTGAATCTTCTAACATTGAGACAAACACTTTATTTCACCTTTTTCAGGATTCACAGATGCTAGGAAATGAAATAGGAGGGTTACTCCAAAATACCCAGGCACTTAACCTTTTTTGGACTGATCTTTTGTTAGATTCTCTGGCAGTGGTGTCATTAAATGCTGATATACTGTAGTGTAGTGGTCCTCAAACTTTTAGAACTCAGGACTCCTTTGTATTCTTCAAAATTATTGAGGACCTCTCAAAAACCACTTATTTATATGCATCATATCTATCAATATTTACCATATTAGAAATTTAAATGTCTTAAATATTTTGTACAAATAGTTTTAACTTTGTAGATCCCCTTAAAAGGTCTTCAGAGCCCTCAAAGGTGCCTGGACCACATTTTAAGAATTAATGGTATAGCAGAATTTGGGCTCACAAAAACTTAATTTCATATTCTACTTCAAGCATTTATAAACTGTATATTTCTGTGCAAGTCATCTAATCTCTCTGTGCCTTGGGTTCTTTATCTGTAAAAGGAAGGTTAGACTTAGTAGCTTATGCCATTTATTACATCAGCTCCTAGTGCTAACTCTTGGGTTGGTTCCCCTTGCTCAATGTTTGAATTATTAATCCTCTCTCTGTCCTCTGATCCTGAAGGGAAGTGCAAAATTGCCATGTCTAGATTTCAAGTCTAGATTTGTCTTTATCACCATCCATTCTTCTTCTGTTTGTTTCTCTGTTAATCTCAAATGCCCATTGCCCTCATGACTTTCTTAATTACTTATTTTACCAATCCTGCTCCCAGAAAATGATCTGATAGATTCATATCCACAGAGATAAAAATGACTGAAAGAATTAGGGAGTTAACTAAGGAAATTTTTTAAAAGGACAAAATCTTGAGATAATGAAAGATAGGTTTTCCATTACAGTGACTAATAAAAAGGGAGATATTAGAAAGGGGAATGTAAAAGGACTTTTCCTCCCTCTTCAGATTATTATGTAGCAGAAAGACTGAAACTCTCCACAAGCAAATTGATATTCAATGCACTGAAAACAAAACAAAGACAATTCATTATTCAAACTTCTGTGAATAGACAGTATTTATTTCCTCCTCTCCCTTAAAAAAACTACTATGGATACTCACTGTGTTTAAAGTCTAATCAAAATGCTGTTTTCAATCACAGACTAGATTTTGTGAGATTAAGAAGTAAATGAGTACAACTCAATTTACAAATGAGGAAACTGAGGATGGAAGAAATTAAATGACTTGCCTAAAGGAGTAAGTAGTAGAGTCAGGATCTCTGATTTAAAAGCTAGGATACTCTACTGCAGGGATGTCAAGCTTGAACAAAAATGGGGGCCACCAAACCATCCATAAGGATTCCTATAGGTTGCATATTGACTTAGAAAACTACATATTGAGAGACTTAGCTACTTGGATCCAAGATAATTTCAATGGATCTGTGATGATAAATGCTATTGCCAAAAGAAAACCGATGCAGACTGAAGCATACTTTAAAATTTTTCTTTACTTTTCTTGAGTGTGTGTGTGTGTGTGTGTGTGTGTGTGTTTTGCAACATGGGTAATATGGAATTAGATTTTGCATGATTTCACATGAATAATCAGTAAAGTATTGCTTAACTTCTTATAGGATGGTATGGGGGTGGTGGGAGGGAGGAAGAGAATTTGGAACTTAAATTTTAAAAAATGTTAAAATTTATTTAAAATATAATTAGGAAATATTTAATGAAACATAAAAAGTATAAATAAAACCACATATCAATGTTATCTTTGTTCTATTGTACTTCTATTTAAAAAAAATATTTCCATATTACTGTTGTATAAAGCTTGGAAAGACTCATATGAACTAATGCTAGATGAAATGAACAGAACCAAGAGAACATTATACACAAGATTATATGATGATCAAGTGTGATGAATTTGGTTATTCTCAACAATGAGGTGATTCAAGGCAATTCCAATAGACTTATGATGGAAAGAACCATCCACATCTAGAGAGAGAACTATGGAGATTGAATGTGGATCAAATCATAGTATTTTCACCTTTTGCTGTTGTTTGTTTGCTTGTTTGTTTTTCCTTCTCATGTTTATTTCCCCCTAATCATCTTATTTTTCTTGTGCAGCATGATGAATATGGAAATGTTTAGAAAAACTGCACGTTTGACCTATATTGAATTGCTGTCTGGGAAAGGGAGGAGAAGAAAAAGAGAGAAAAAAATTGGAATATAAGGTTTTGCAGGGGAATGTTGAAAACTATGCAAATATTTGGAAAAGAAAATACTATTGAGGAAAAATATTTCCCAATTACATTTTAATAGGGGTTTCTATGATGTCAGCCGTCTCTGATACCTCTGCTCTATTATAGCCTGCTTATTGTTGTTATTCAGTCATGATTGACTCTTCATTACCCTATTTTTTAAACAAAGATATTTCCTTTTCTAGCTCATTTTAAAGATGAGGAAACTGAGGCAAATAGGGTTAAACAGCTTGCCCAGGATCGTACAGCTGGGAAGTATCTGAGGCCAGATTTTAACTCACAAAAAGGAGTCTTCCTCACTTCAGTCCTGGCACCCTATCTACTGTATCCAATGCACCATGCTACCACCATCAAAAAAAAAAAAATAGGAGCAGCTATCTGGTGCAGTGGGTAGAGCACTGGCCTTGAAGTCAGAAGCACCTGAGTTCAAATAAGATCTCAGACACTTACACTTATTAACTGTGTGATCCTGGACAAGTCACTTAACTCCATTGCCTTGCCAAAAAAGTCATAATAATAATAAAATAAAACATTTTAAGTCAGAGGATTGCCATACTACGGGCCATACAGCCTTGATCTAGCCCAACTTTTTCATTTCAAGATGAAAAAGAACTGAACGTCAGGGAAGGGAAGTGATTTGCTTAGCTAAGGTTACATAGTCATGAGCAGATCTGAGATTAAATGTTATTCTGATATATTTAAGCAGACCTACTAGCAGGCTATTGAAATAGTTCAAGTATGAGATAAAGTAGGTTTTGATTAAGATTCCTTAGTGTCTTAGTATCCTTTTGGGATAATCAGAAGGGGAAGTAGCTAGTGACCAAGTGAGTGACTGCTTCTCATCAGTCTTTAGTATACCTTCCCTCCAAGTTTATTACTCCCTTTTTCCTTCCTTCCTAGATTCCTCCTTTTCTTCTCCCACTTTAACCCTTTCAGAATTGTGACATGGATACATGAGAGCAAATCCTTTTCTCCTGACTATTTCTCTCTACCCCACATTCCAAGGACAGCTTCAAGGAGTCACTCTTTCACCCCCCCAGGTAAAGCCTTAAAGCCAGCCCCAAATTGTGCTTCTATACCGTCACTCCCGATATTATCGGAGCTTTTCCTTCGATGAGTTTGTGTATCTCCTGAATGGCTTCCTCATTGCTTTTGTCTTTAAATCGTTTCTTTGAGAGTTCTTCCAGAGCTTCTTTAAATTGTTCAAAAGTAATTGTTCTGCAGGACTTTCCTCTGCAACAGAAAAAGAAGAAAACAATTTAGAGGGATGTATAGGTTAGGGTTTGGAAGGCTAATCAATCAAAGATTTGGACATGTTGGGCAATCCTGAGAACATAAAAATCCAGCTTACTGTGTAGTATCATCACTCTGACGAATAAGCCTTAGAGATACACATTTCTCTGACCAGCAGGATGATTTCAGAAAGGCCTGGAGAGACTTACATGAACTGATGCTGAGTGAAATGAGCAGGACCATTGTGTACTTCAACAACAATACTATATGATGATCAATTCTGATGGATGTGGCCCTCTTCAACAATGAGATGAACCAAATCAGTTCCAATAGAGCAATAATGAACTGTTATACCCAACAAAAAAACTCTGGGAGTTGACTATGAACCACTACATAGAATTCCTAATCCCTCTATTTTTGTCTGCCTGCATTTTTGACTTCCTTCACAAGCTAATTGTACACTATTTCAAAGTCCAATTCTTTTTATACAGCAAAATAACTGTTTGGACATGTATACACATATTGTATTTAACTTATTCTTTAACATATTTAACATGTATTGGTCAACCTGCCATCTGGGGAAAGGGGTGGGGAGAAGGAGGGGAAAACTTGGAACAAAAGGTTTTTCAATTGTCAATGCTGAAAAATTACCCATGCATAAAATTTTTGTAAAAAATAAATAAATAAATGAGATACACATTTCTCCCATTATTAATCTTGAGTCACTCAGAAGAGAATTGAGCTCAATGTATTCTAATTGAGCATAGAGTTGTTCCAACCCCACAAAACATGGGTTAAGACATTCCTCACAATGCATCAAGCTTTTTTGATCCATAGAAGAATCTTATTAGAGAACACTTAAGCCAGGGAGGAGTGTTTGTCAAACCATTTTCTCATTGAAACTGCGGAGAACATTGTTGACAAATGAAACGATGGGGAAATTGTGGTAGGCACAGAAAACAGCTGGCCTGTGAGAAAAGATGATCCATTGGGACAGAAAGAGACAGCAAGATCCCCACATCCACAAGCAGTACCCTCCAAGTACGGTGAAATCTCATTAATGACAGAGAAATTATGTTTTGCTAGGTGGCTTATTGACAAATTAGAAATAGAGATTTTTTTTAAGGGAAATGGCATGTTTGTTCCTTTTTTATTGCATAAGGGGATGATTATAAAGAAATGAGACTAAATCTGTGAGCCACACACAAATCCTAAAATCTCAGAATTGTAAGAGACCTTTCAACCATCCTTGAAAGAGCATCCCTCTACAATAGTCTCCCATTTTCTTTTCAATGATGATAACCTATTTATTTTTATACAGCTAATTGTTAATTAATTTTTAAAAAATCTAATCTAAATCTACTTCTCTACAGTTTTTACCCATTGTTCCTGGTTTTATTCTCTGGGGCCAAGCAAAATAAATATAATATCTGTTCTATATAGCGGCCCTTCATTTGCTTAAAAGTATTTATGTCCTCATCTCTGTTGCTATTATTCACTTGTTTCAGCTCTCTGATCATTTATCCCATTTGGGGTTTTCTTGACAAAGATGCTTGTCAAAAAAATTTGCCATTTCCTTCTCCAGCTCATTTTACAGATGAGGCAAACAAGGTTAAGTGACTTGTCCAGAATCACCCAGCTAGTAAATGTTTGAGGTTGGATTTGAATTTATGGAAGATGAGTTTTCCTGATTCTAGGCTCAGCATTTTATCTACTGTGCTACTTAGCTGTCTATCCTACTTCTACCCAAAAGAGATAAAACATGCCCATTTCTTCCCAAAGATGCTGAGAATACTGATTCCAATAATTTTCATTGCCTTCTGTGATTACATACAGTGCTGATAGTTTCAGATGTAAAGGGAGCTGGAGCTTCCCAAAGTTCTGGGAAAGTTTATTCTGCCTGCCCTAAAAAGATCCCCTTCTTGTCCTGAAATCCATGAAGTTTAAAAAAAAACACAATTGGTTTCTTTTGTAATTCTGTGCATATTATCTTATGAATTTAAAAACATTTGTCTGAGAAGGCCTAGCTAAGGCTCGCTAGATCCCCAAAGGGGTCGGTGCCACATATAAAAAATTAAGAACACCTAACTTATAGTCTGGAATTCTACCATTAGAGAGTCATTGCTTTGTGTTAAGCATTTTATACTGTAAAATGTCTGGAAAGGTTCACACATTAAACTTTATTGGTCATAAATGTGAGTTATTACTATGATAATACTTCAGTTTTTGCTGTTCAGTTATTTCAGTTTAACTCTGTGTCTGACTCTGTGATCCCATTTGGAGTTTTCTTAGCAAATGTTCTGGAGTGGTTTGCCATTTCCTCCTTCATCTTATTTTATAAATATGGAAACTGAAGGAAACTAGATAAAATGACTTCTCCAGGGTCACAGATCTAAGAAGTGTCTGAGGCTGGATTTGAACTTAGGAAAACTAATCTTTCTAACTCCAGATCTGGCACTTTGTCCATTGTGTCACCTAGCTTCCCCAAAAATAGTTTAGTATGGATTAATTTAATTGTCTTTTAAACAGCAAGGGAATATCAATGGAAGGACAGTGTTGACAGAATGGACCAATGCAGATGCATGCATGCATTGAAAATCAATGAAATCTGATTCCAGAGGCAAAAGATTACCATCTTTCTCTAGGCTTTTCCTCTTGTTAGTTGTGCTATTTTGGGTCAATCTTTTCTTCACTTTTTAATCTGTTTCAGAGATTCTGTTTCTTCATTTGTCAAATGAGAGGTTTGGACTTGATATTTTCTAAGGTCTCTCCCAACCTTTTAAATTTATGTTTCTGTAAGAATCGGGCACTTCCTGGCAAAGAACAATGATAAGTAGAGTGGCACAGTAAAGTCCCCGGGGACACAGGCTAAGAGAGTGAGGAGATAGGACCTGAGAGGTGGGCAGGGAAAGGGAAGGTTGGAGGGCAGTAGAGACAAATGCTATTGCTTCACGGTTTTGTCAACAGCCATTTTTGCATGCTATTTTTCTTTCTCTTTTTAATAAAAAATTAAAATATGGGTATTTTTCTTGGATATGGCCATGCTAATTTAAATACTTTTCTGAAACCTGGCAGTTTTGAACCCTGTTATTATGACTCTATAGTATTGGTCCAAAGACCAGACAGAAAAACTGGGATGACATGTTTCAGTGTGAGAATTCAAACAAAAGCCCATATGAATACAAGGCCTGTATATGTTACACAGTGTTGTGCCCTCATACTCTGAATATATTTCTAGACTTTATTCTTATGCCTTCTATTGTCGTTGATAAGTTAAATTGGGAGAAGCAGCATGGTATGACAGTAAAACCACACATTTTAGGAAAACTAAGGGGCTTAAAGATTAAGTTCATGTCCTAGCTCTTCTTTACTGCCACAAAGGAGGTATCTGTAAATTCCTGGTGTACAGTGGATGCCACATTAATGCTGATTTCCTCCCTTCCCTCTCTCTCACACAGCCACCACCACCCTCATGCAGTCTCTCATCATCTCACATCTAGGCTATTTCAGAAGCCTACTAGTTGATCTCTTTTCCACAAGTATCTCCTCACTATCCACTCCATCAGCCATCAAAATGATGTTCCCAAATTCCATACAGACACGGATCCATCCGTGTCTCCTATCACTCTTGTACCTAATTGTTTGCTGTGGACTCTGAAAGCCAATTTCTCTCCAGATTCCAGATTCCCTCTCTATTTGCTTCTCAGGGTTGTATTTAAAGGAGTTTCTATCTCTACTTTCAAGTTTCCCACCAATATGCTCTGGGCTACTGGATCCTCCATAACTTTGTCACAAAAATTATCTGGTTCTTTTATGTCTAATTATTCCACATTCCCTTCCAAGCTTTCTCCTTGTCTGCATCCTAAACATCCCAAACATTACATTTTTCTTGTTCATGTTTCATGTTCTTGTTCTTGTTTCAGCCATCTTCTTTCTGTTATTCAGGCAGCTGCTGGAATTACATCTCTTTTTTTCCCCTTACCTTCTACATTAAACCACATATATTTAGTTTCTATCAAGGTAGCACTTACACAAAAAAAAATCCTGAATAATTTCTTGTTGAATGATCAGGAAATCCAGTCTAGAAGCAGTAGCTTTTGAACTCAGGGGCACAGGTTATTAAGTAGTCTGTCAATACACCTTCAATTTATTCATCACCCAACACCTATTAAGTACCTTTTATGTGTTGGGCACCATGCTAGGAAGTGGGATGTTAAGACAAAATTGTAGTAGTCCCTATCCTCAAGAAGCTTTTATTTTACTTATTTGTTTAAAAATTAGTTCATTGATACTAATGATTCATGTTTATGATAAAATTAAGGATGGCTTTGAAAATCTATAGCTTAGCTATGTTTGAAAATATAAATAATAGGACAGGTATCACATAGTTGGGTATAGTGTTGATTTAGGCAAGTCACAGAGACCTTCTATGATGGTGCCCCAAAATATTAAGAATATCTTATCTGAAGATGTTTAACACGATTGTATATATACAATTTATATCAGATTGCTTGCCGTCTTGAGGAAAGAGAAGGGAAAACATCTAGACATCAAAATCTTATAAATGTGAATACTGAAAACCATATTTACATGTAATTGGAAAAAATGAGAACAAATTTTAAAAAAGAGTATCTTATCTTTTCTTCCCTCCTTCCCATTTTCTTTATATAATCCTTTGTAAACTGGGCAAAGTAGGGTTTGTGGGCTCCAAAAGGCTTAGAAATCTGCCAAGTTTCTTGTTAATTTGATCAAAGGTGACAGTTAAACTGGAAAAGTGGGTAATTGTTCTGTGTAGACATGACCTGTATGTGACTTTGGCAGGGCCAGTTTTCAGAAGCCCTGGAGTGTTGTAAAGGCTGATTTCCTTTGTACCTCCTCCCAAATGGTAAACACAACACCCTCCTAGCAACTGTGTACCTGGTTTCATATCCTGTTTAAAAACATTTCCTGATTAGAATGTGAAAGATCTAAATAAAATCAATTCCTTTATTCTGTGTCTATGACCTAAGACTTTAAGGGATGATAGTCATAGGCACAAAAATGAAATGATAGCTCAGGGCAGTCAAACAGAAAAATAGTGGGCACAAAAAACCAAATGAGGTCAGAAGTCAGTGCTCTATTTCCCCAGCTCCACCCAAGGCAAGCCCTGGAACACCATTTCCATTACATCACCCTCACTCCTCAAATGCCCACAATGGCTCCCCTGTTACCTATCAGATGAGATCTAAGCTTCTCTGCCTTTGCACATGTCTTTCTTTCCTTCAGAATACCCTCTTATGTCTGCCATATTATGTTCTTGTCTTTCCTAAAAACCCACCTCTCCCAGAAAGTCTTCTTGGATTACTTTATGTTGGCTCCAATCTATGCTTTGTGATTCATTTCCCCACAACTTAGATACTCTGTACTATTATTAATTCCTAATCATCCATATTTAAGGGGCCATTGGCCCAGAAAATCAAAAGTGATAAATAATCTTAATTATAATAGTCCTGGCTCTGGACTTAGGGCAAAATAAGGCCCTCTTGTACCTCTTCTTACTTGGAAATAGGGATAAAGAGAGGTTCATAGCATTGCAACAGCTAAAGTCTAGTGTGAGATAGTGACTAGGGAAGTGGGATAGGAAATTCCATAGTCTAAATTTGTGGAAGGACAGAGGTGATAGTTTTGGTCAATTCCTAGGATGTCCTGTACAAAATTCATTTGCTCTCAAAGTTGCCCATTGACTACACATTAATTTGTGCTTATATATTGCTTTTTATAATTGTGAAATGGGAAACCCAAAGTGCTGTCTCTTGATTCAAAATTATTTCTGTTTTACTGGGTTTCCTATGTTCTGCCTTTTCCCTTTATGATCAGAATGAAGCTCAAAGAAGTAGGGACATCTTTTTGTCCTGGGTTTTAGAAAGGAAACTTCCTCCCTCCTTTCTTCCCTTTCTCCCCGTCCCCCCACCTTCTCTCACCACACAAACACATACACACACACAACACACACACACACATACACATACACACACATCCTTGTTTTTTGTACAAATAAAGATACAATTCCCAGATTTTTAAAAGTTTCATAAAGATTTATAAGGTGCCTGATATCACTACTAGTTCAAAATACATATATGTATACACACAGACACAGCAGATTTGGGTGATATCAGAAAACAAAGCACAATCCAATTATATGTGTAACCACTGTAACTTCAGATTTTGATTAATTCCTAATTGCAGAATTTTACCATAAATCTTCAGAATAGGTACAATAATGACCAAATAATTTATTTTTAAAATTATATTTGTTTTTAAAATTAAAAGTAAATGTTAATCTTTATTTCAAATATTACATATTTTTCTTGTCTTTACTGTGTTAAGGCATAATCTCAGATTTTAAAAACCCAACTTGGAACAGAAGTATTTGCAGTTTGTCCTAGAAAAATACCTTTTAGGCTGGGACAATCCATTTTCAAAACTTGCAATGTCAGAATTAGAAGGAATTGAGAACTCCAGAAGTTAATGTGGCCAGGGTCATAGAGCTCTTTGATGACTCTTAACATTTATGAGTGAATTTATTTTTGTGAATGTGTAAAAAAACTGAAAATGTGAACCAACGCTCTTTTGGCTACAGAGAAGCTTACTGTAACCAACCTAAATTTCAAAGGGAATATTTAGAGCCTTTGTTGCTGGGCAACTTACTACTCTGTTAGCTGGTGTTTGTAGTCTAAACTGCAGTTTGCTGTGCCAACTTATAGAAGCACTTTGACCAAAGAAGAAAAAAAAATTCAAAAAACTCTAACCCGACCCACAGTGCTCTCTCTTCAGTGACAGCTGTTTATTCAGGTGCAGATGATGGGTGACTGCAAGGACAGGAAAATTGTAAGCTGGCAGGAATAAGCTGGAGCTAGAAACCACATGGAAACTTAATTGAACTTTTAATAACTGAAGTTCATCAGCGCCAAGTCAAAACCAATCCTACCAGGTCCACAAAGAGAAGATTCTGCAAGAATATATACATTAAAGAAATTATGGTTGGTGTCTTAAGGTATGGAGAAAAGAATGTTTTTTTAGCCACATCTGTTATAATGGTAAAGACAATATTTCACCATGATTTGTAAATAGTTATTCTAAGAACCAGCTTTAAAAATGATTCTAATGTTTTTTGCTAAAACCTTGGAACAAAAAAAAGATATTGGAGAAGAAAGTCAGTGATCCACTAGTAGGGGATATATCCTGAACCCCATTTACTCCAAGTATTTTTTTGGGTCAAGAGGAGGAAACAACTTTTTGGGTTAACGTTCTCATTTTACAAATGTGGAAACTAAGTCCCAGAGAAGTGACCTGAGGGGCCCAAAGACACTCAACTGACCAATATGGGATAGAGAACACAATGTTTTCTGATTCCCAGTCCTGTATTCCTGTGCTTTTTAGTAGTCCCTATGAATTATAGAATATTCCAAACATCAGCCATGGTTTTAAAAAGGGAAACACAGGCATAGTCAGTATAGTTTTGACTTTACTTTTATATCAAATTTCTATGGAAACAACTGTTTCTGACATATGCTAACCATTTCCCAAGGTAATATGAAGAAAAGAGTGCCATTTTATTATGCCATAACCTCCTAGTTCCTGGGATCCTACTCTGGTCCTAATTTCTTGATTCCTTGTACCTGATGCTGTCTTGGAACACTATTGCGAGGCCCATTCCCTTTCATTTCTTAAGAAGCTTAGAACTCTATAAGTTTCATAATTGATGCTTTTATGATTTCTAAAGTTGTTGATGCAGAACTAGAACTTAGTCATAGAAAATAACTCCTTTGGCCTTTGCTAGTTGTTGATATAACCATCTGCTATCTGGACGAATTTCTGTCGGCTCATGGTTCATTTCTTGCCACCTCCTCTCCTTATGGGTTTTTTTTTTTGTGGGGGAGAAATTGAGTTCAACATTATCTCCCTTATTCCAGCCTTTCCCAGAACTGTGAAAACCAGCTATAAAGCATCTATAGAAAAAAATTTAAAGCAAAGAACAGCTATCAGAAGTCATATAGCCCTTCCAAAAACTTAATTTTGCAATAAACTCATAAGAAAGGACAATCTAAAGCACTGTTCAGAAAAGCATTTATTAGTAAATATACTGCTTTCAAAGCTGTGTGAAAATGACAAATTAGGCAATGCAGAGAATATTTGTTGAAGTCAAGAGCTTCTTACAGAGAAAGAATAGGAAATCCTTAACTCTCTGAAAAATGTTTTGTTGGTTTTTGTTAAGTTATCCAACATCATTACTAGCAAATATCTCCAAACATGTATGCACATTCACATCTGCATACACCTCCACTTATGGCAATTTTAGGTAGGATATAACTGGGAAGCAAAGTAAAATCCCAACATATGTGTTTCAAATTCTGAAGGTCACAGTTCTACAGCAAACAGATGCTGATCATAGAGAATATTCCTGATTCCCATCCACTTGCTCCAGACACTCCCATTTCTCATTTCCAGGCTTTGACAATCAAATAGCCCAGACTCACTCTAAAAAGACCTAGAAAAAGGAGAAAATTTCAATTCCTTATAAGGAACCTAAATACCCTAAAGAAAGAAAAGCTAAAGTTTTCATAAACTAAGCCAGAGCTGAGGTATCATAGACTATATTCCCAAGGTCACTTTAGTTTATCCAGAAATTTATAGATTTAGGTCAGATCAGAACTGGACCTTCTTGGTCCTCAGGGGACCTGCTCACATGGTAGTTGCCCCAAGAGGTCTTAACAGACAATACCCAATCCCAAGGGGCTGGTAAACTGGGTCAGTTTAGCACCCACCTTCTACCCATTTTGTGCAAGAGAAACCGGACAAGAAACAACTATGAAAGAAATGTAATGAGAATGAAGTAATAGTTGAGACTTTATAGGGCCCCTTCTGACTGAAGAGACTTTTGTATGGTAGCTTGGGTGCAGCCAGGAAGCAGGCAATAAATCCTACCTAAATTTGAGTCTGTTAGTCACCAGGAGAGAGCTCTATCATGTCTAATGATTCTTAGCTATCTTTTCCTATGTCACTATTTACATAGGTACTCTATTGGCTTTTTACAAATTTAGAAGAGTGCTCAATCTGAAGACAAAGATCACAGCTCAAATTCTACCTCAGACACTTTGTCACTGTGACCCTGAGTAGGTCATCCAATCTCTGCCAGTTTTCTCCCCTGTAAAATGGTGATAATGAATCCTTACCTCCCTGAATCATTATTAGGATAGTATATGTGACTTAAGGTACTACGTAAATGCTAGCTATTATTATAATGATCATTAAAATCTGTGGTTGTTCGCCCTGGGGTGTGTAAGGTATCTTAAAAGAATACTAAGTGATTATATAGATTGAACCCTGAGTCTGATCTAGGGGATTCAAGAGATCAAGCAAGGATATCTCAATAGTGGGTCTGAAAGGGCCTCTGGTTGAAAGAATGCTTATATTGTTCTTTCCCTCAATCAGGTACTATCTTTCCTTCAAAGATTATTTCTTTCTTTCTAAAGACCTGAAAACACCACTTGATTAAGCATTTACTTATAGTCTTTAATCTTACAGTCTCTAATCATTGCATGCGTTCATGATCTTGTCCCAGATCATTTGAAACACAGCCTATCTAGAGTTAAAGTTATTTAAAGGCAGGAAGTTTATGCTCCCAATCAGGTTGTGCCAAGTATAATAATAAAACAACACTTAATTTAACTCTTTAAGGTTAGCAAGTTAACAGAACACTCTATCATAATAACCCTGTGAGGTAAATGGCACAAGTATTACAATTCTCCTTTTATATATACATATATATATATATATATATATATATATATATATATATATATATATATATGTATGTATATTCCAAGGATGGAGCACGTTGCAATGGAAAGGACCCTGAATTTGGAGTTGGAAGCTTGGGTTTGAATCCCCTTAATGTGACTTTTTTTTCCTGTAGAGAATCAGAGTTAAGTGACTTGCCCAGAGTCACACAACTAGTATGTTTTTGAAGCCACGTTTGAACTCAGATCCTTCTGACGGCAGAACTGCTGGAATCTGAGGTTGAGGGAGACAAGAGACTTGGCCAAAAATCGAAATCATAATTATCATATTTGAACTGAATTCTGATTCCAAATCAAGCCCTCTTTGCACTTACATAGAGTGCAAAGATACTATTACATTAGTATCTTTTAGGAAAATCTAGCAAATAAGGACTTGAGATGGGATGAGTCTAGAATAAGGAGAGCCATTTATGTTTAAGACACATCAAATTATAAAACATAAGCAAATATAGAACTTTTCATTGGTGTGCTTTATAACATATATTCTCATCCACCCCACTCCCAAATATAAAGGAAAGGGGAAGATAGGCAATGGGATTATTTTTATGTGAGTCCTTAATGACATGTACCAAATATTCTTTATTTTTCACTAGGGACAGGATAAGAGTGGATAACTTATATTATAGCTGTGAATAGAGTTGGGTACAACAGGAAGGATAATGGATTAGGAATACTCAACGACTGAAGCTTTAGTCTTTTTTTTTTTTTTCTTTTTTTTTTTTTTTTTTTTTAATTTTTTTTATTATATATATATATATATTTTATAATATTATCCCTTGTATTCATTTTTCCAAATTACCCCCCCTCCCTTATTCCCTCCCCCCGACGACAGGCAATACCATACATTTTACATGTGTTACAATATAGTCTAAGTACAATACATGTGTGTGAATATCATTTTCTTGTTGCACAATAAACATTAGAATCCGAAGGTATATGCAACCTGGGCAGACAGATATTAGTGCTAAAAATTTACATTCCCCTCCCAGTGTTTCTTCTCTGGGTGTATCTACCTCTGTCCATCATTGATCAACTGGAAGTGAGTTGGATCTTCTTTATGTTGAAGATTTCCACTTCCATCAGAATACATCCTCATACAGTATCGTTGTTGAAGTATACAGTGATCTTCTGGTTCTGCTCATTTCACTCAGCATCAGTTGATTTAAGTCTCTCCAACCCTCTCTGTATTCCTCCTGCTGGTCATTTCTTACTGAGCAATAATATTCCATAACTTTCATATACCACAATTTACCCAACCATTCTCCAACTGATGGACATCCATTCATCTTCCAGTTTCTAGCTACAACAAAAAGAGCTGCCACAAACATTTTGGCACATATATGTCTCTTTCCGCTCTTTAGTATTTCTTTGGGATATAATCCCAGTAGTAGCGCTGCTGGGTCAAAGGGTATGCACAGTTTGATAACTTTTTGGGCATAATTCCAGATTGCTCTCCAGAATGGCTGGATTCTTTCACAACTCCACCAGCAATGTATTAGTGTCCCAATTTCCCCACATCCCCTCCAACATTTGTCATTATTTGTTCCTGTCATTTTAGCCAATCTGACAGGTGTGTAGTGGTATCTCAGAGTGGTCTTAATTTGCATTTCTCTGATCAGTAGTGATTTGGAACACTCTTTCATGTGAGTGGATATAGTTTCAATTTCTTCCTCTGAGAATTGTCTGTTCATATCCTTTGACCATTTATCAATTGGAGAATGGTTTGGTTTCTTATAAATTAGGGTCAGTTCTCTATATATTTTGGAAATGAGACCTTTGTCAGAACCTTTGTTTTTAAAAATATTTTCCCAATTTGTTACTTCCCTTCTAATCTTGTTTGCATTAGTATTATTTGTACAGAAACTTTTTAGTTTGATGTAATCAAAATCTTCTATTTTGTGATCAATAATGATCTCTAGTTCTCCTCTGGTCATAAATTCCTTCCTCCTCCACAAGTCTGAGAGGTAGATTATCCTCTGTTCCTCTAATCTATTTATTATCTCCCTCTTTATGCCTAAATCATGGACCCATTTTGATCTTATCTTGGTATATGGTGTTAAGTGTGGATCCATATCTAATTTCTGCCATACTAATTTCCAGTTTTCCCAACAGTTTTTTCCGAATAATGAATTTTTATCCCTAATGTTGGAATCTTTGGGTTTGTCAAAGATTAGATTGCTATAGATGTACCCTTTTTTGTCCTTTGTATCTAATCTGTTCCACTGATCTACCGGTCTATTTCGTAGCCAATACCAAATGGTTTTGGTGACTGCTGCTATATAATATAGCTTTAGATCAGGTACACTTAGACCACCTTCCTCTGAGTTTTTTTTCATTAGTTCCCTTGCAATTCTTGACCTTTTATTCTTCCATATGAATTTTGTTGTTATTTTTTCTAGGTCATTAAAATAGTTTCTTGGGAGTCTGATTGGTATAGCACTAAATAAATAGATTAGTTTGGGGAGTATTGTCATCTTTATTATATTCGCTCGGCCTATCCAAGAGCACTGAATGTCTTTCCAATTATTTAAATCTGATTTTATTTTTGTGGCAAGTGTTTTGTAATTTTTCTCATATAATTCCTGACTTTTCTTTGGTAGATGGATTCCCAAATATTTTATACTATCAACATTTGTTTGGAATGGAATTTCTCTTTGTATCTCTTGCTGTTGCATTTTGTTAGTGATATATAAAAAATGCCGAGGATTTATGTGGATTTATTTTGTATCCTGCCACTTTGCTGAAATTTTGAATTATTTCTAGTAGCTTTTTAGCAGAGTCTTTGGGGTTCTCTAAGTATACCATCATGTCATCTGCAAAAAGTGATAGTTTAATTTCCTCATTTCCTACTCTAATTCCTTGAATCTCTTTCTCGGCTCTTATTGCCGAGGCTAGCGTTTCTAGTACTATATTGAATAGTAATGGTGATAGTGGGCAACCTTGTTTCACTCCTGATCTTACTGGGAAAGGTTGCAGTTTATTTCTATTGCATATTATGCTTACTGACGGTCTTAAATATATACTCCTGATTATTCTAAGGAATAATCCGTTTATTCCTATACTCTCAAGAGTTTTTAGTAGGAATGGATGTTGGATTTTGTCAAATGCTTTTTCTGCATCTATTGAGATGATCATATGGTTCTTATTAATTTGATTATTAATATGGTCAATTATATTAATAGTTTTCCTAATATTAAACCAGCCCTGCATTCCTGGAATAAATCCTACTTGATCATAGTGTATTATCTTGGAGATGATTTTCTGAAGTCTTTTTGCTAATATCTTATTTAAGATTTTAGCATCAATATTCATTAAGGAGATTGGTCTATAATTTTCTTTCTCAGTTTTCGATCTACCAGGTTTAGGTATCAGTACCATGTCTGTGTCATAAAAGGAATTTGGTAGGACTCCTTCATCCCCTATTTTTTCAAATAATTTATATAACATTGGGGCTAATTGTTCTTTAAATGTTTGGTAGAATTCACATGTGAATCCATCTGGCCCTGGGGATTTTTTCCTGGGGAGTTGATTAATAGCTTGTTCTATTTCTTTTCTGAAATGGGACTATTTAAGCAATTTATCTCCTCCTCTGTTAATCTAGGGAGCCTATATTTTTGGAGGAAGTCATCCATTTCACTTAAGTTATCAAATTTATTGGCATAAAGTTGGGCAAAGTAACTCCTTATTATTTCTCTAATTTCCTCTTCATTGGTGGAAAGATCCCCCTTTTCATTTGTAAGACTATCAATTTGATTTTCCTCTTTCTTTTTTTTGATCAAATTTACCAAAGGTTTATCTATTTTATTGGCTTTTTCATAAAACCAACTCTTGGTTTTATTTATTAATTCAATAGTTTTTTTACTTTCAATTTTATTGATTTCTCCTTTTAATTTTTGTATTTCGAGTTTAATTTTTGGTTGGGGGTTTATAATTTGGTCTTTTTCTAGCCTTTTAAGTTGTAAGCCCAATTCGTTAATCTTCTCTTTCTCAATTTTCTTCAAATAAGCCTCTAAAGATATAAAATTTCCCCTTATTACCGCTTTAGCTGCATCCCAAAGATTTTGATATGATGTCTCATCATTATCATTATCTTGGGTGAAATTGTTAATTGTTTCTATAATTTGCTCTTTCACCCAGTCATTCTTTAAGATGAGATTATTCAGTTTCCAATTACTTTTTGGTCTATTTACCCCTAACTTTTTACTGAATGTAGCTTTTATTGCATTGTGATCTGAGAAGAAGGCATTTATTATTTCTGCCTTCCTACATTTAATTTTGAGATCTTTATGTCCTAGTATATGGTCAATTTTTGTATAGGATCCATGAACTGCTGAGAAGAAAGTATATTCCTTCCTATTGCCATTCAGTTTTCTCCAAAGGTCTATCATACCTAGTTTTTCTAATGTTCTATTTACTTTTTTAATTTCTTTCTTGTTTGTTTTGTGGTTTGATTTGTCTAAATCTGAGAGTGCAAGGTTGAGATCTCCCACTATTATAGTTTTACTGTCTATTTCTTCTTGCAGTTCTCTTAACTTTTCCTTTAGAAAGTTAGATGCTATACCACTTGGTGCATATATGTTTAGTATTGATATGGCTTCATTATTTATGCTACCTTTCAGCAGGATATAGTTTCCTTCCTTATCTTTTTTAACGAGATCTACTTCTGCTTTTGCTTGATCTGAGATAAGGATAGCTACCCCTGCTTTTTTGGCTTTACCTGAAGCATAATAGGCTCTGTTCCAACCTTTTACCTTTACTCTGTATGTATCTCCCTGCTTTAAGTGTGTTTCCTGTAGGCAACATATTGTAGGGTTCTGCTTTTTGATCCAATCTACTATCCGTCTCCGTTTGATGGGATCGTTCATCCCATTTACATTTACAGTTAAAATTACTAATTCTGTATTTCCTGCCATCGTATTATCCCCAGATTATGCTTTTTTCCCTTGACCCCCCTGATCCCCCTCCCCGATATTTAATTTACAGACCCCCCTTGTGACGCGCAACCCTCCCTCTTTTTTTTTTTTTTTTTTTTTTTTTAGGATCCCTCCCCCCTCCCTCCAAGTCCCTTCACTTATTCCCCTTTTCCTTTTCCCTTTTCCTCTCCCCCCTTTTAATGAGGTGAGAGAAAATTCTCTGAAAAACAAATATGTTAATTATTTACTCTTTGAGCCTCTTCTGATGAGAGTAAGATTCACACAATGATTCTCCCCCTCACTAAGTTCCCTCAGATATGGTGTATTTTCTATGTCTCTTCCTGGGATGTAGTTTCCCTCTTTTTATCACTCCTTCCCCTTTTTCTGAACCGACCTCCTTCCCTTTACTACACCCCCCTTTTTTTCTTTTATATCAGTAAAATCAAATTATCCTTGAGTATTTTTTATATACCCACAACAGAGTTACAGTTCTCAAGGGTTCTGTGTACCTTTTTCTGTTTCTCTTCAGTCTTGTGGATGTAGATCAAATTTTTTGTTTAAGTCTGGTTTTTTTCTTAGAAACATATAGAATTCCTCTGTTTCATTGAATGACCATCTTCTTCCGTGGAAAAAGATGCTAAACTTAGCTGGGTAGTTCATTCTTGGTTGCAGTCCTTGATCTTTTGCCTTACGGAATATCAGGTTCCAGGCCCTTCTATCTTTTAATGTGGAGGCAGCCAGATCTTGGGTGACCCTTATTGTGGCACCTTGGTATTTAAATTGTTTTTTTCTAGCTGCTTGCAGGATTTTCTCCTTTGTGTGGTAATTCTGCAGCTTAGCCACAATATTCCGTGGTGTTCTTTTTTTAGGGTCTATTTCAGAAGGAGTTCGATGAATTCTTTCCACATCTACTTTCCCTTCTGTTTCTATTATCTCTGGACAGTTCTCTTTGATAATTTCCTGTAAAATAGAATCTAGGCTCTTTTTTTGGTCATAGTTTTCTGGAAGTCCAATAATCCGCAGATTATCTCTCCTAGATCTATTTTCCAGGTCTATAGATTTTCCCAGTAAGTATTTGACGTTGTTCTCCAGCTTCTCATTTTTTTTGTTTTGTTTGACTGATTCTTGGGTTCTCTGTGAATCATTCATTTCTATTTGTTCCATCCTGACTTTTAAGGAGTTATTTTCTTCTTTCACAGTTTTTAGTTCTTTTTGTAAATGCCCAATTTCGTTTTTAAATGAATTATTTTGCTCTATTGAATTTTTTTCCATTTCCCTAATTTTTTTTTTTTGAGAATTATTTTCTTTTTCCAATTCAGAAATTCTATTTTCTTGAGACTTTTTTATCTTTTCCAATTCAGAAATCCTACTTTCCTGTGTTTTTTTAACCTTTTCTAATTCACTAATTTTGTTTCCCTGCATCTCCTGTGAATTCTTTATTTTTTCCAACTCCAATTTCAGGACGTTGTTATTCTCTATCATAACTTCCCTTTCCTTGCCCCATTTTTCTTCGATCTCCCTCAATTTCTTAAGAGCTTCTTCTAGGAGAGAGTTATGTGATGGGGGGCAGGAATCGTTCCCCTTTAGGTTGTTATCTTCTGAATCTTTGCTGTTAACTTCCTCGGGGTTGGATACCCGCTCTTTCTCTGTATAGAAGGAATCTATAGTTTTTCTAGCTTTTTTGCTCATACTTAAAAAATGTTTTGGGGTCTGTCCCTGGGGTAGGAAATTATTTACTTCTTTACCAGCTTCCTCCCAGACCGGATGGATGCAGCGGTTCCTGCGCCTGAGCTAAGATAGAGCTCTGGGAGAGAGTTCCCCACCCCCTCCCTGGAAGTGCCTCAGAGGTGATTAGCACTGCTGTGCTTTGAGGGCGTAGAATAGTGAAGACAGCAAGAAGCTCAGCCTATGTGTCCGGGTGGGGAGTGGATGTCTGCAGCAGGTGACGTGAGAAGCCCCTGTGCTCAAACTGGAAGTGTCTGCCAGAAACCGCGGTCCCTAGTTCAAAGGTTCCGCTTCTCTGGGACTTCCTGGAGCTGAGTTCCACTCCCTCCAGCTAAGCTAGGCCGTGTGTGTTGCCTTGGGCCGTATCCACCCACTTGTCAGTCTCTTAACTATTCTCAGGAGGGAGCTGAGGCCACACCCCCTGGTGCCGAGTCTGCCCCAGGGTGGGGGGGGGGGGGAATCTAATCTGAGTTTTAAAATATTTTGGCTTTCTCTTCTGAACTGCTAAATAATTAGCAGAGAAGAGCTAACAGCCTGTGCCAGATTCCTTTACCTCAGTGGCTTCTCTGATCCCAGAGCCCTTCCCAGCGCAATGGGCGCAGTGTGCCCCTACCCCACCGTCTGTGCTGGTCTTTCTTATTCCTCCCCTGAGAACTGACCTTTCCTGTTGAAACTCCAGATTCTCTTCAGCTGGTAAGTCGTGCTTCCAGTCCTTGTGGTATCTATCAGTCCTGAGCTAATTTTGAGACTTAATTTATCTAATTGGTTGTGAGGGAGTGAGGACGTTCACTGAGTAGTGTGTTTCTTCTCCGCCATCTTGGCTCCGCCCCCCTGAAGCTTTAGTCTTGACACTGCCATATGCTAGTTATCTAATTTTAGGCGAGTTACTTAACTTCTCTTTGACTCAGTTTCTGAATTTATAAAATGAAAGACATGTTTCATAACAGCAGAGCGTTGTTATGAAAGAAATATTTTGTTTGTTTTTTTGTTTGTCCTTCATGTCCTTTTTTATATTATTTTTTAATTTAAAATTTTGGGTTTTGAAATTTCTCTCTCTTATCTTTCTCTCACCCATCCTTAAGACAGATATAGGTTATATATGTATAATTATGTAAAACATATCCTAATTAGTCATATTATGAAAGAAGAAACAGAACAAAAGGAAAAAAATACACCAAAAAAGTGAAAACAGTATGCCTTTATTTGTATCATACTCCATCAGTTTTTTCTCTAGATATGGATCGCGTGAGGGGACTTGTCTTGGATCATTGTATTGCTGAGAATGACCAAGTCATTCATAGTTGATCATTGATCAGTGCTGTTGATACTTGTACAATATTCTCCTGAGTTTGCTCTCTTTACTTTATATCAGTCCACGAAAGTCTTTCCATGTTTTTTCTAAAATCTGCCTGCTACATTTCCTGTAGCACAACTATTCCATTAATTCACATACCACAACTTGTAGCTATTCCTCAACCTATAGGCATCCCTCAATATCCAAATTTTTTGCAACACGTACTTTGTAAAGCTTTAAGCACCACATGAAATGTTATTATTTTGGTTCTAACAGTCTGAGACAATTTTTTGTAGCTACTTGAATATAAATTCTTTGAGGAGAGAGACTTAGCCTTACTTGTCTTTGCAACTCTCCTGAATCCTAGTGCAGGGCATTCAGGGAGATGTTAAGTATTTGCTTTGTTGAATGATTGCTACATTTAAATAACATAAAAGACCACAAAGCTATTGCCAAACTTTTGTTAAACACTCATGTGTACATACCCATCCACTCTGGATGCTGCTTTGGACACCTCATAGAAAATAAATGTTCATTCAGCCACCATAAAAAGAGAAAAACCTTATTTGAAAGCTGTGTATATCTCTCCATATTCTAGCCACAAGTTTCTCCATAATAACTATAATTATTGTTGTTGGTTGTTGGCACATTAAAGCTTTGCCACTTTTGAAACCCGAGTATGTACAAAGGAATCCAGCTAAAAAACCTCAGTTCACAGGAGTGAACTTTCCATTGCCAGTAGGAAGTAAGAAAGTACTTGCCACATCCTACCTCAGGAGTCAGGCTTCAGGAGAGTAGTCTCATAGGTTACTCACTTTGGACTTTATATTGTTCCTGACATCATAAATAGGACATTTCTGAGAATGCACGTGCCCTATACTACCTCATTTGGCACTTTTGATAATCTGCTTCCTCTAGGACAAAGCTTCTTAAACTTTGAGTCATGACTCTATATGGGGGTCTCATAACTTAATGTGGGAGAGTCACAAAATTATGATTTATTATCAGGAAATGTTTTATTGTATACCTACTTTTTATACCTATATACCCAGGATCATGTAAAAATTTCTCAGGCAAAAAGGGGTTGTGAGAGGAACAAGTTTAAGAAGCTCTGATCTAGGATATTCTCTACTCCATTGGTTTTTCTAAAATTGCTTTATCTTGGATCTTCTACTGCCCATATGACCACTCCCTCTCAATCTAATATGCTGCATCATTATCCATTTTCTGTTCTTTGGCAGAGGTGTACCCAGTGCCCTGCCCTGGATTTTCTTTCTAAGAGACCTTATTTATTCTAAAAGGTTTCAGTAATCATCTTTATGCAGATGACTTTTAGGTCTACAAATCCAGCCCTCATTTCCACCTAAAATTTGAGTCTTGCTATTATGCCTGTAGAATATATCCAACTGCTTGCCTTATACACACACAGAATTCATTATTCTCCATTCCTTTCTCTTTCTTCACCAAAACCTCCCCTTCTCCTAACTCTTCTATTTCTGTTGACAGTGCCAACATCCTAGAGCCGTTCAAATCCCAGGAACTGATTGTTAAAATTTCAATAGGAGCAGTTAGTTATATATTGGAAATTAGATTGTTTTGTTCATCATCTAAACTCAAGAAAGTAAAGGAGAAAACATTAATAATGCAGATTAAATTTAAAAGTATGTCATGTCTACTTTTTTCCTCCAGAGTATGTTGTTAAATATTTATCTTCATATTTCCTCCTAGTCTCATGACCTTCTCTTATTCTCTTAGTCAACTAGTTGCCAAGAATTGTAAGGATTACCTTCACACTGTATATCACATCTGGCCCCTTTTCTCTACTTATGCAGGGCACCAGCCTGGTTCAAACCCTCTTCACCTCTCACCCAACTGTCTGACTTTTGAAGCATTTTACCTTACTCTCCTCACTCAGCATTTACCTATGATTCCTTTATAATTAGAAATATTTGAAAACTTTCTCTCAGTGTCTTATTATCTAATTTGAGGATCTATCTGGTAAAAATGCCAAATTTCCTTATAATATATGTTTAGTCATATATCCCAAACATGTATCATAAAATATAGTATTCATGTAGATTCATTTTCACATATTTGAAACCTCTGCTTTTCAGGATAGGGATACAAGAAAGTAGTAAAACTGAGGTTGTAGCACTTGATCCTTCCTTTTTTCTTCTGTACCAAAGATCCTAAAATTTTGAAAATGGAAAACTTCAACTCTTGAAATTTGAAAGGAAAGGAAACTTTAAGAAACATCTTTCAAATGCTTGGCAAATATATCTGCTCTTTTTATTTTTCACAATCAAACAAATACTATAACCTCAATTAAAGGACTTTAATGTAAATGATACTAGCTTGGCAAGTATGTTAAATTTAATTTCTGTCAATTTTGCCACTAGTTCCTATATAGTAAGTAATTATTCTTTAGTAAATGAAGATGATTGATTCAAAAATCTCTGTCAATTAATTGTGGTTATACAATCAGAAGTCAATTTGAATAATTTGGGGCAAAAAGGAAGAAATTTTGAAATTTTATTTTATATTGTGTTAAAAGTTCTGGGAATGTGGGGTAAAGAAGGCATATTTATAGAACCACCACCTGATTATTGAATAATTAACAAGTCAAATTCACAGAGTTGGAACTATTCATTATGATGTACCAAGGACATATTATTCCAAGGTATTTTTTTTTGCAGCTGGCATTGGTTTTATAATAGAAAACATAAGACAAAGAAAGACACTTAAGCATTTTAAAACAATAAGACAATTATTATCAATACTCTAGTGCATAAGTAATCTCACTCCCAGAGCCACCAGGCATAGACAGGGGCCTGGAAAATGAAACATAGATTTTACTTGGAAAGATATGTGCCCTTGTTTATTGTGAATGGGTACAACGTATAATGCTATGGTTATGGGTGCATGCTCCCTGGATTTATATGGGCATGTGTGAACATATTCATTATAAGTAACTTCTTTTAATAGTTTACAGAAAAATGGCCCCTAAACTAGAACCATTTGAAATTTACCAAATCTATATATGAAATTTCTTTTTTTCCTTTCTTCTTCTGTGTGTGTGTGTGGAAGAAGGGGATAAGTATCCAGGGGGAACATTTAAAGTGAACTTCAAATGGTAAATTTAGCATAAATAGGATGGAAAAAAACCATTTTATATCCAAAGGGGGAGAAAGTACAGCTAGGAAGTATTAAGTATCTGATATTAAATGATGATTTTTAAAGGGCTTGTCATGGTGCTTGGTACACAGAAGGCATTTAATAAAAGCTTTCTTCCTTCTCCTATCTTTTAAAGTTTTAGAGAAGTATGATGGAAAGGCATTGGAATAGAAAGATTGGAATTCTAATTCCAGATTTTTCTACTGATTACTTGTGAGGTCTTAGCAAGAAAGCTATAACTTAACTTGGGCTTCAGTTGTCTCATCTATAATAAAATGAAAAACTTGGTTTATATAATGTTTCCTTTGCTGTCTTTTCCCTCCCTCTTCTCGCTCTATGACTGTGGACTTTTCCTAAAGGTTCATCCCTGATCTTATGTTTTTCTCTTTTTTCTTTTCTTATTTAGATAACTCTTCTATTGTTACATATTTAATTGTCCCTAGTAAGCGAAAGAAAGTAAGGGCTGGAGCTCAAGACAAACGGTTTAGAATCAATGGTTCCCTTGAATACCAAATCTAAATTTTGCAAACTTGCAAACCTTCTCCCCATCCCAATCTAACTATGCCATATTGATCCAGATTTACTTCCCAATTACTTAACACAGTTTCTAATTAAATCTGTCAGTTGTATGAGTACAACTTATCCATATCCATTTCTATACCTTTTCAGATATTAATCAACTGATCTCATCCCAGCTTCAGTGAGGACAATATTTGGAAAATTTTTCAGATATTAATGTGAGTAATAATCTTTTTAAATGTGAGAAGTCTGACTTCATTCACTGGTTGAAGTTTTAGATATTGAGTATACCTACCTAGAGAATTCCTATGAGAATTGGTGCATCAGGACTAGAAAAATTGGCATCTTTCATAGGTGAGCCATCTTGACTCAACAAATAATTCTTATTTTTTTAATTATAAGAGATTATGTCAGGGATGGATGAAATAATGAAAAAGATTTGGAAGGAGAGCGGGCAAGGAGCATGTCTTTCCTGGCATCACTGAAAGGGCACAATATAAGCAGCTAAACTAATCTTAAAAGAAATCGTTAACATTTTAAGTAAGAATCAGGATTCAAAAAGATTTTTAAAAGATTGCTCCAAATCATTAATAAGAAAAATGTAATTTTGAATTTTCACCACATGCCTAGTAAATTGCCAAAGATGACAAAAGTTGAATTAGTCATTCTTGGAGGGGTTGCAGTAAGAAAAGCACAGTAATACATGAAACTGTGAATTGGCTCAGCCATTCTGGAAAACAATTTAGAATTATATTTTAAATAAAATGTCTATACACTTTAACTCATATGTTCTCTCTTTCTGGAGTACATCTCAAGAGAGTAAAAAATAGAAAAGTCCAATATATAATAAAATACTCACAACAACATTTTTTTTGTGGTAGCAAAGAACTAGAAATTAATTATAAGGATATTAATTGGGAAATAGCTAAACAAATTGTGGAGGAGTCTCTATGATCTTGCATGTTCTGCTTTTTTTACTATAACCTAAGATTGTATTAGCTTTCTTGGAAATGGAAACATAAATAATTAAGAAGACACTGAAGATCCCCATGGTGACCACTGATAATTGAGAAAATTTTACACAGCTCCTCAGAGATTAGTTATGATGTCACATTTGGAGATTTTGTGAATTTGGTTGAAAAAGAAATAACTGACCCAACTAAGATTCTAAGAACTGCTTTGTTGGATGCTGTTGAAGTAGTTTCTCTGTTAACCATAACAGAAGTTGTTGTTACTGAAATTCCTAAAGAAGAGAAGTAATCTGGCATGAGGGCAGGTATGGGGCACCACGTGTTATAATTTTATGGAATAATGCTCTATCATTATGAACTATGATTTAAACAATACTCAAGGCAGTGATTACTAGTTTAAGAAGAGTCACTTTAAGAAAGGATTGAAGTAAAGTCTGATGTTTAAGAAAATTACCATCACCATCAGTTACTGGTTTCAATTGACAAAATATGTAAAGGTTTATTATTGTCATCCATGCCTACAGAAAATTTATTTGACATTTTGTAAATAGACATTTACATATTCCTAACACTGGGTGCAAGAACCATGTATTAT
Organism: Sminthopsis crassicaudata; assembly: GCF_048593235.1. Classification (NCBI taxonomy): domain Eukaryota; kingdom Metazoa; phylum Chordata; class Mammalia; order Dasyuromorphia; family Dasyuridae; genus Sminthopsis; species Sminthopsis crassicaudata. The sequence goes on along the minus strand of NC_133617.1, from coordinate 350,639,980 downwards.
TGTTCTGCTCTTAAATTAAACTAGTTAAGATATTTTTACTATTATTCTATTAAATCAAAATTTTAGTGTTTATCACTAAAAGGAAGGTTCAGAGGCAGCCTAATTGTGCAAAAAGTAAATAAAAAACAGAGTAATGTTCAATTATGTTATTACTTTTGTTTAAAAAATCATTTCCAAGTTAAAAAAAACCTTAAAATTAAAAGCTCCTATTTTACAATAATTGCAAATCCATTCTGTTGATAATTATATCAGCTGCTGCCTTTGAGAATTATTACTGTGGCTTTGCCTCTAAATCCTATGCCCATTTCATCTGTAAAATGGGAGCAATACTAACACTAATATCAACCTTCCTATGAGCATAGATCTAGAACTGGTAAAGATCTTAGGGGTCACCCTTCCCCTCCCCCCCATTTTATAGATAAGGAAATTGAGGCAAAGGGAGATTAAGTGACTTTTCCAAGATCACACAAGTGGCAGAAACAAAATTTGAATCCACGTTCCACGAGGTCAAGGTTAGCCCTCTTTTTACAGCACCACTGTACTTTATGGGCTTGTTGTGGTTTGTATTATAATATACAGTGATTATAAATTATTATTAATAGTAGTAATCATTAAGTCACATGGCAGATTACCTTAGTTGGGTAAAACATAGTACTAATGAAACAATGGTTGGTCCATCAACTAGCTTCCTTCCTTCCTAACACTGAAGCTTCTATATAAAAAACAACCAGTGGCTACACACACTGATACACAGCAATCGACACTGACAGTCATTGTCTTCTTGGGACATTATGCTTTAAAATGGACCATTAAAATGGTCCAGTGTAAGTCTGGACCTTGGGCCAAATTTGGAAAGAAGTTCTTCACCCTTTGTTAATGTTAAAATAAACAAATTTCTAAGCAGAGAGGAAGTCATTCTCCTCACTCTCCTCCCCACTCTAGAGGCAGAGACTCTGAGGAGTATTCATAAATGCAGATAATTCAGCAGCCCCCATATTAGAAGCTCAGGCCAGCAAGGAGCCATTTGCAAAAATGATTTTGGGACTACTAGCCTGAACATCCTATTGCTCTAAAACCAGCATTACCTATTTGTTAGCATATCACACTCTCAAGGATTATTCCATCCTTGTATATTCCAAATGCGAGATATCCAAATTCCCTTCCTAGGGAATTTTTTCCTTTCTTTCTAGAAAGGGTTATTAGAAGCCCAGCAGTATAGAAGTATTTTACAGAAAGGACAAAAAGGAATGCAGTAGAGGGGAAAATCCAAACAAATGACTTCCTCATAAACACAGATAACATCAGATGTTGGAAATACATCTCAGAATATCATTGCTCATAAAACAAACACAATCTCTAGTTCATCTCAACACTCCCTCCATATACTCAAGAATCTGCTCACTTTGAGGACTTTTCTTAATACATGGCCAGCAATGAGAGTAATGGTCTGTTACCCAAACTAAAAACTTAACTACCAAATCTTAGATACTCACCAATCTTTAGTGGCTTCCCATTGCCTTCTGAGCAAAGTTGAAACACCTTAAACTGGCACTCAAAATCCTTTCTAGTCTGGTGATGTCCTAACTCTCCATTATTATATTTTATCATTATTTCTTCCTTTCACGTTGTCTATGCTCTTGCTAAAGAGACCTATCCTATACCTTGCAAATGTCTTTTCAATTTTCCTGCTCTCATATATTTAATCACAATATTTCCTAAACTTATGATATCCAACATCCTTTTCTTTATTTGATAAATTCCTCCTTCCCATTTAAAAATCTAACTCAAGTGGGGCAGCAAAGTGGTGCAGTGGGTAGAGCATCAGCTCTGAAGTCAGGAGGACCTGAGTTCAAATCTGACCTCAGACAATACTTCCTAGCTGTGTAACCTCAATTGCCTCAGCAAAAAAAAAAAAAAAAAAAAAAAAATATATATATATATATATATATATATATATACACATCTCAAATGCCAATTCTGATGATCCTCTTTTTGGGCTTCATGGTACTTTATTTTGTACTTCTTAATAAAGTTATCATGTAATATTATTTATTAAAGTTTTTATTGTTTTTTTATCATATTTCCAAGAACTGTAAATTTGATGAATTCAGGTACAGTATATTTATTTTTCTCAGAGCCTCGGAATGTTGCTCATCCTTCATTCTCAAAGAGGACCAATGATGTCATGAATTAAATTCAAATCACTCAGAGTCTAGGATGTCATGAGTTTATGATAAATATTAATGTATTCTGGACATCATGGATCCATTATAAATGTTAGTTGAATTAAATATAATTCAATCATAGAAAACTAGATGGCATCTTGGATAGAATATGTGGCCTGCAAGTAGGAAGACTCATCATTCTTCAAACACTAGCTGTGTGACTTGGACAAGTCATTTAACCCTGTTGCTCTAGTTTTCTCTTCTATAAATAAGGGTAGAAAAATGGTAAAACACTCCAATATCTTTGCCAAAAAAACTCCAAATGGAGTCATGAAGAGTTGGACATAACCCCACAAAAATGACTTGTTCCATTAGGTTCTAGATCTCAACCAAATACCCAATAGTAACTGGTAATCCACTGGCTCTATAATTTAGTGTTAAGTCTATCAAATGTAATTGGAGAACCCTGAGTCAAGTTCTAACTTTAAGGATTTTATGATTCCTTGCTTTTGGAAATTTTGTGAACTTAAGGACAACCTGTGATCTGATACTGATATAAGAATTCTCAAGAAGGAAGTTTATTCAGATTCAAGGACAGGGACAGAGTTATATCCTAATTACCTAGTCGTATGTGCTCTTTGTAGGGTAGGATAAAGTCAATTTTTCAACAAAATATGGTTTTTTTGTGTGTGTGTGCTCTCCCTAGTTTAGATGGTATTATATAATAACCAGGCAGTGAGTATATGTTCAGTGATATGAACCACAAGAGACTGCGGTCATTTTGGGTTATTTCTGCTTACTATTTCCAGTTATTGTGTTGAGAGCTGGGGATATAAATACTAGCAAATATATCTGAAGAAGTTTACATTCTAATGTAGAAAGAGAATACATAAAGAGGTGCTAGAAAGAGATGGAGGAGAATTAGGAGGAGGGGAAAAAGGTTGGCCTGAGAACACAGTGAAGAGATATCTAGGAAGTGATTGTAGAAGCAACTCAGAACACAGTCCAAGTTTCCAGTATTTTGAACATGGTAAAGTCTCAGTTGTGTCAAAGAGTAAAATTCTATTTGAGTTTCCTTCCCCTCACATCTAAATCACATTTCTTGGTGCTTTGTTTATTCCCCTAAGAAGAAAGTCCTGCTCTCTAATTTTGTACTGAATAAAGCCCTGCATTATGGGAAGGACTAGTATCACATAGACAAATCACTGGATGTCAGGGAAAAGGAGATTATTCACAGCTTTTTTGCTCAAAGTGTTAGTGGTTCAAGCACAGACATTTGCAGACACCTATATTTGTTGACTGAATGAATGTTACACAAAATGTCTGGGATCTCACTAACTTCTACTTTGGAACACATATATACTCTTTCTCTATCTGTCTCTTTATCTCTTTTTCTTTCTATTTCCTCCCTAGCTCTACTTTCTGTCTCTCTTCTATCTCTTATATATACACATTGATTAGTTGATAGATCTAGTTATCTAGATATAGATTTCAATCTATATAATAGATTGTGTATGTATACACATATATGCACATATGCACACATATACACATTCATATATATACATGTGTGTATATACATGCACATATAATATACACACACATAAAAATACATACATATATATCACAAAATCACAATCTATAAGCTCTCATGGAATGAAGTTTTTTTTTTAAAGCCAAAAAGCAATAACAATCCTAAATACTTGTTCTATTCAATAGCCCCAAGTGATAAGAACTGCCACACATCAGTATATACATCCCTTTGTATGAAAATCCTAAAGGATGAGCTCATGATTCCCTTTCCACTGTGTCTTATAGATGTCTTATAGATAGAAGGAAGCAGCGGAGACTGCTACACATTTGTACATGCTATAAATGTACAGACAGAAATTTGTCTCTCCACCTGGAATATTTCATCCACAACCAGCCTTTGATGCTTGCTCCTTCATCTCACTAACAAAAAAACTCCATTTGCAGGAAGCCAAGGAGAAGCTGAACCATGGATTTAACCATTTTTTTCTATGACTGCAAGCAGTACATATAGAGAACACAACCTGCTGTTGCTGCTGCTGCCTGCAAAACCCTGAGGTGATAGCACCAGCTGACAAGAGAAGGTTGTTCACTGGGAGACATGGAGGAATGGGATTGACAGGATCTGGGACAGTCTGAAACTCTTTTCCTAAAAGATGCTGGAACAGAATGAATCACAAAGGTGCTAAACCCCCAAACCCACTTTATAAAAGCATTCTGTTTCACTTTCTACAGTATAAAAATATTTGTTTCATGATTATGTGCCAAAAGGGCTTCTAGATAGCACAGTGAGTAGAACTGGAGGCCGCCCTAGAGTCAGGAGGACCTGAATTCAAATCCAGCCTGAGACACTTAGTAGCTCAGACATACTTAGGGTGACTCTTGGAAAGTCACTTAATACCAACTGCCTTCCCTCCAAAAAATGTGCTAAACATAAATACTGAGGATGGGAAACCATCCCTAATGGATTGTGCAAGGAGCCAGCCTAGAAACTAAATAGAGAGATAAGGAAAGTGAGCCCCCAACTAAATGGTACAGTGGAAGCAGGAGGGGCACATCAGGATTGTTTCCACTCAAAGGAATGAATGGAAATCGGGTAATGTAGTAAGGTAGTATGCAGATGGTAAAGCTCTGGGCCTGGAGTTAGGAATACCTGAGTTCAAATTCTGCTTCAATTACTTTCTAGTTGCATGCTCTGAGTAAATTGCTTAACTTTTGTCTGATTCAGTTTCAGTTACTACTTCACAGGATTAAAAAAATATTATAACTTTTTATTTACAAGATATATGAATAGGTAATTTTTCAGCATTGACAATTGCGAAACCTTTTTTTACAATTTTCCTCTTCTTCCCTCCACTCTCTCCCCCAAATGGCAGGTTGACCAATACATATTATATATGTTAAAGTATATATTAAATACAGTATACGTATACATGTCCATATAGTTATTTTGCTGTATAAAAAGAATTGGACATTGAAATAGTGTACAATTAGCCTATGAAGAAAATCAAAAATGCAGGCGGACAAAAAGAGAGGAATTGGGAATTCTATGTAGTGGTTCATAGTCATCTCCCAGAGTTCTTTCGCTGGGTGTAGCTGGTTCAATTCATTACTGCTCTATTGGAACTGGTTTGAATCATCTCATTGTTGAAAATGGCCACGTCCATCAGAATTGATCATCATATAGTCTTGTTGTTGAAGTATACAACGATCTCCTGATCCTACTCATTTCACTCAGCATCAGTTCATGTAAGTCTCTCCAGGCATCCCGCTGGTCATTTCTTACAGAACAATAATATTCCATAACATTCATATACCACAATTTATTCAGCCATACCCATAATTGATGGGCATCCACTCAGTTTCCAGTTTCTGGCCACCACAAAGAGGGCTGCCACAAACATTCTTGCACATACAGATCCCTTTCCCTTCTTTAAGATCTCATTGGGATATAAGCCCAGTAGTAACACTGGGGGATCAAAGGGTATGCACAGTTTCCACAGGATTATTTTGAGGATTAAATGAGATAATTTTTGCAAAGATCTTAGCACAATACCTGAGATGTAGTTCATATTTAATATATGCTCATTACCTTACATTTTCCCCTCCCAGCTATTGCCAGTATTGCTATACTGGCCTGGAGAAGACAGGAGAATTGCTTGGAATCAAGTAAGAAGACCTGGATTCAAGTCTCACTTCTGACACTTAATATCTATGCACTCTAAGTAAATCACTATTTCATCATCTATAGAGTAGGGATTATAAATGTATCTAATGTATCTAATCCTTAGATTGTTGGGAGGGTCCACAACAGCTGACTTGTGTAAATCACTACCAACTTTAGAGCGCTATATAAATGTCAGTAATTGCTCTGTGATTTAAACTCCAGAATACAAAGATAGCAAAGAGGTCAGAATTATCTGGCTTTCAATTATAAAGGCCCTCTCGTTTTCTCTTGAACTCTGTTTTACATGGAAATAGTAGAACAGAACGTTAGTCTCAAAGATTAAAAAAAGCCTGAAACTCTGACCTCCTTTCTTCTCAAGTGTCTGTTCTCTACAGTATAAACTAAAGAAGTGGGAATAGCTCATTGTACAATAGAGTTAAATGCTCGTATGATTAGTAAGTGCAACAAGAAAGAGTAATGTAGTAGAACAAGAGCTTATCTTGAAATCAGAAGACCCAACACTTAATCGCAATGTGACTTGGACATGTGAGCCTCAGTTTCCTGATCTGTAAAATGGGATAGAATGATTGAAACAAGGCTATTTTTATGAAAGAACTTATTAAACATAACATGCTATCTAAATGTGAGTTGTGATGCACACATGTTGTCTTTATCTAGTCTTTTAATTTTATTTCCCAGTGAGGATAGTCTTTCTGCCAATGCAGATCAATAACTAATCTGTAGCTAATATTCTTAGCTAATAATGCCTTGCCAGTAAGAGGTCAGTATGGTATGTTAGAGATGGGACTGGAACCCAGGTTTTCTTGACTTTCAGGCTGGACCTCTATCCATTATGTCCTTTTGTTTCTGAGTTTATTATAACAATGGTATCAAAATCATTGGTTTCTGCCAATTCTCAGGTCTACATACATAAGTGATTTAGATCAATAGGGGAAATAGAATAAGCCAAGGCCATCCCTTTTACCAGAAAAACCAATAAGGAGCTCCTGTATGACTGGGCTTGCAAGTACCTTTTTTGTATATACACATTACCTTAAAATACATGATATGAGAACCTCTTTTTCTGTTTTTTTTTTTTTTTTTTTTTTTTGTGTGTGTGTGTGTGTCTCCTAACAGCCTCTAACAAAGAGCCTTCCTTACACTAAGAAGTCACTTAATAGTTAAATGAATAAAAGAATGAATGAATAATTGCTTTCTATGAAGTAAAAGATTTATGAAACTTCTTTTCCTTATGTCAGCAAGGCTTTCAATTCTGCATTTGAAAAATCAAATGTTACTTGTTCAAAGACACTTGAGCACATGCAACAGCAGAGTTGGGATTCACATTCAAATCCTATGATCCCATAATCATTGTCCATTATATAGAGGAGCAGGAGCAGGGCTTTGACTTCTACAGAACCAAGCTGGACTGTGTACAGAGCAACTTGAATATTCTATCATTTTAAGAAAAAGCAGTTAAAAATAAAGTTGGTTTCTAGAGAAAAAAAACAAACAAATCCTGAACTGCTTAGCCACCTAGAGAGTTAGGACATCTTTTTTTTTATTTTTTAAATGCCATACATTCACAGAAGGAAAACAAACATGACCTAACTAAACTCCCAGAGTTAAAAGACAGTTAAGAGACACTACATAAGAGAAAATAGAGAGAGTGCATTTGAATTTTTATTTATTTAACCTATTTGCTGTACTATAAAAGCCCTGCAGCTGTTTTGTTAGTGAATGACTGCCAAAAGGTACTTGCTAACCTCATCACAGTTCAGGGTCAAGACATTTTTAGACAAGCCTGCCAAGTAGACAAAAGTTTGGGTTTGAAACCTGTTTGAAACAACATTTATAAATGTTCTATCAGCTATATTAGTAGATTTAATGAGTTATCAAGGAAAGAATTTTGATAATTAATAAGCTTGAATTTTAAATCTCTTTTTGTACTAACTGGTAAATTTCTGAAAATTAACTTTCTTTTAGCAAAGGCCTTTGCTTTCTATCTGAGAAAAGCTCCTTTTCATCTTTGGGTCAGGGTTAGATGTGTGCAAGCTAGGTTCAGGTAAGAGGTCCAGTTTTGCATGAATGATGAATTCTTGTAAGGGAAGAGTGAGAGATAAAGTAGTAAATATATACTCGGGTCAGATTGTGAAGGGCCTTTGTGGTAAGCATAGAAACTTTATCTTGAAAGCAATAAGGAGCCATAGAAAGTAATTGTTTTGAATATATGCTCAATACTGACAATGATGAAGGAAAACCATCCTTAGACAACTTGGCCCCTACATGGACTATACAGATTTAAGAAAATATCTCTGAAGAGGGGGATAAAGTAGGAGTGGATAGAAAAGAGCTAGAATCAGAAACATCAATCATTTGGAAGGCTTTGTAATAATTGAGGCATGATGGAAGATATAATAAAGTGGTGCCCAAAAGACTGGAAATCAAAGGATAGATGTTAAAGAAAATAAGCAAAACCCAACAAGATTTGGTAATTGATTGGAGTTATCTCCACATTTGGGAGTCATCTCTGTAGAGATAATGGTTAAAATGTAGATAAATTCTCTAAAAGAGAATATGTTGAAGGAGAAAAACATAAGGCTAAGGACTGAATATTGTGGAATACCCCAAATGAGAAGGAGTGAGAGACAGAGTGAGGAATGAAGGAAAACATGTTATCATGAAAAACCCAGGAAAAGGTTTCAAAATGAAGATAGTCAGTAATCTTAATTGATTCATAAGGATCTAGGGGAAGGAGGAATTAGGAAAAAAACACCTTTGAATATGTTAATTTGGAGATCAATGATGGTCTCAGAGCAAGAAGTTTCAGTAGAGCAGTGAAACTAAATCAAATGACATGAAGTTGAGATGCAACAGGATTTGAGGGAATGAGTATAGACTAATCACTTAAAAATATTTGAAAATGAAAGCAGGGCTAGACATGGGGACATAAGGATCAAGCTTTTGTTTATATAATAATAAGAATGATGATGATGGTAACTAGAATTTATATACTGCACTGAGGTTTATATTACTAAGCTACCTCTGTTTACATTTGTTTGTTTGCTAGTTTTAAAGATAAGAGTATGGTGAACATATAAGCAAAGGGAAGGAACCAGTTTTTAGAAAGGGTGATAGCTGAAGAACGAGGTTCACAGGCAAGATTGTTGGCATGTGGAAAGATAGACAAAGGTTGGAATTGTCTGCAAGGAAATCCATAAGAAATGAATAAAAGGAGTGCTTAGCATCCATAGAGTGAGATTTGTAGTAGGTCAGGTTGGAGATGTCTCATGATGTTCTTGTTCCATCAAGCACGAGGAAAGGAAAGGAAGAGTGATCCCCAGTGAGTATACAGAACATGTAAAAAAGTTAAAAGTAGGAAGATGAAGAGGAGAAAGAGGAAGAGGAAGCAAAAGGAAAAAAGGAGGAAGAAGTGTGGAATATTTATGAAAGTAGCATATAAAATAGCTCATTTGGGTGTCTAAGCAAGGCACAGAATCCAATGACCTGAGTGATGTAGTAGTAATTTACCAGAAATGCCACTGAGACTGATGAGCTAGTCTAATGGATCTAGGGATAAGCAAGAGTTGTCAATTAAGAATGTTTTAGTAATGGTGGGGAGGGAGAAATTAAGTTCTAGATTTTGGTGGGTTCAGCAAGGATGAAGTCTAGGCTGTGGCCTTATTGATGGTTAGGAATAATATAGAAAAAAAGAAAGAAAGAAACCATTTATTAAGTACCTACTACATATCAGGTACTGAGATAGTGTCAGAAAAGTAGATTCCAAAGTGATCATTAGCACGAAGTCCCATGTGTTCTCAGTAGAAGGACTTCATCATAGACATTAAAAGGCAAGGGAGGCTTCCAAGTGAAAATATTTGACGGAAAGAAAAAAATTAAAAAATGCTGTATATATTCTAAATACTGAAAAGGCAAATTGAAAGACATGCTAATGATTCAATAGATTATAAGTTCCATGAGGTCAGTACCAATTTCATTTTTGTTTTTGAATTCCCAGTGCTTATTATAATTTATTTCTGGAATATAGTAGATGCTTAATAAATATTGTTTGATCACTGTATTCAAATACTTTTATTATACTAAAATGACAATTTCTGCATCTTATAATACAAAGAGCACCATCCTAAGAGTGAGGGATCCAATTCCACTTCCTTTCCTAGTTCTGTAACCATGTGCTAGTCATTTTACCTCTGTGCCTCAGTTTTCTCCTCTGATAAAATGGAGAGCATCATATTTACATTACCTAACAGGATTATTATGAGGAAGGTGCTTATAAGTAAGCCTTCAATGAGTTGTTACTATTACTATTATCTATATGAAAATGCTTTAGAAACCATAAAGTGCTATACTACTATAAGTAAGCTACAATAACACAAAAAAGGGAAGGGACTTTAGTGTATGACTTTTATCTAGTGGAAATTTTGTCTAGTGGAGTTCTTTGTATCCATAAAATCTGTGGTTATGGGTTTTGGGCCACTGTGAATTTTATGGATTGAGATGTTATCATGGCATTTGTCAAAATGTGATTCTATTGATAGGAGGCTGTTAATTGTATGGAAAACAATGACTAGGGGTTCCAAAGACCAAGTGCTTTTTTCATCTTGTCTGCACTTTCTATCTGCCTCAGTCCTCTAGCATAGTGTTTATGAGGTACAAAATGGGTGTTCAATTTACCTTGGGTGGTTGAATGAATGAATAAATGAGTGAGTGAAGGATTGCCTAGCAAAGGATCAGTGTAGCCTTTGGCTCCCAGTCTACAGTAAATCTCTATTTCACTAACTCAACCCTGGTTTGCATGGATCCAGACTAAGTTCCCCAACCTGAGCCAATTTATCCTTTCTATATTCTTTCCAGAACCTTTTACTCATCAACACCATTTTAACTGAACAGCAATTTTGAATTACAACCCATACATAGTTGTGGTAAACCAGCTGGCAGCAAAGTCTCAGAAACAGCTTTGTCAAAACTATTAAACTAGCTATCGATTAACCAAAATTTCACCTATTCCATTATTATATTCTATTATTCCTAACCTTTATGTCTGCCTCTTGACCGTTTGACCATATTCTAGATATCTCCTGCATTCATCATGGGGGTGTCTATGTCTGTTTTTGGAAACTATGATCAATGATTCTAAAAAGAGTGCTAAGTGGTCAAAGGAAGTACAGTCAAGGCTACATAATAATAGCAATGAAAGGGAGAGAAAATAGGACTTTCAACAAGTTTTGATCAGTCGTACAGTATAAGAGACCACAGATAATCAAGGATTTGTATTGATTGGACCATTCAATAAAAGTGGAATACATAAAACCCATATCTGTTCATCTATAAAGAAGAAAAGAATCTATTTCCTATTTCAATCAATATTACTAGTTGACTGAGCTCATATTCTTCTGGAAAATTTCCCTTGCAACAAGGGAATCATCTTTATGAGATGTCAAGAGAAATAGATGCTAGGCAATAGTCTGGATTACATGGTATATTGTTGGTCCTGCTGTCTACAAAGGCAACAGATATATTTTATTCTCACTGCTTCCTGGGACTTTATTTTATTAAGTTAATGAAAGGAAAGGAAAAGAAGTGTGCAATATTCCAACTTCCTTGCTTACTGACAGCTCTTCTGGCCAGTGTCAAGAGACAGAAAAATGTTAGACGACCATTTCTCTTTTCCCTCCTGGACAGTAAGCAGTATGAACATGCACTTTCCATAACTATTTCAGGAAAGCAGGAATAACAATAATAACAATAATAATAAATAAGTAAGATATTTGCTGTCATTTCTAAATCAGAACTGGAGGAAGAACAATTTTAATTACTTTTAATTACCTTAAAAAGTAATTAATGCCTTTGTAATAGCCATCTTAGAAGATAATTAGCACCTTTGTAATAGCAAACCATATACTTTTAGAATTGTATAATAGACCCTAAGAGATCTGGGATGCATCCTAGCAAAATTATTGATATTGTTAATTATTGTTAATAATACTTGTTCAACAAAACACAGGGCTCATTGTACTAAGGCATTTTTAAAAAGATGAATACCCCCATCAAATACAAAGAAGAAGATTAATAGAAATTCTTAGACCACATGATGAATAGGTTAAAAAAACATACAAAAATATGTTTGGAACAAGCAGATATTAAGTCACTGAAAAATAGTCAAGTCTGATGACAGGTCGATACAATAGAATTTGTTGAATGTGAAAAAAAAATAATGGAACCCATGAAATGGCTGAGATCCAAGAATAGTCAAAGGGTCTAACCCAGACAACACCCATACATACTTAGCTTTTTTTTTTTTTAGCTTTTATTTTCAAAATGTATGTATATAGTTTTCAATATTCATCCTTGCAAAACCTTGTATTCCAAATTTTTATCCTTCCTTTCTCCCACCCTCTCTCTTGGAACAGAAAGTAATCTAATATATGCTAAAGATGTGCAATTCATCTATACATATTTCCACAATTATCATGCTATACAAGGAAAATAAAATCAAAAAGAAAAAAATGAGAAAGAAAATAAAAAGCAAGCAAACAACAATAAAAAAGTAAAAATACTATGTTGTGATCCACACTCAGTTCCCACACTCCTCTTTCTGGATGCAAATTAGCCAGCATTATTATCTTGAAAAAGAAGCATTAAACTAGTGGAGGAGTCATGAATTTGGGATCTAATAACTTGTGGAAAAAGCTGTTACTTATGATAGCAATTCAGGGTCAGGTCAGTTACAGAAGGTTGATCTTTAAGGGTCCCAGTCTTAATTATCAATGTAGATTTTGCAAGAAAATAGTAGAAACTGAGCAATATATCATTGCAGATTGTAAAAATTTACTACCTAGAGAATATAACCCAATCAGTAGAATTATACATCAAAAGTTCACTGTCTTTCCTGGACTGACAAACAACAGATCTTCACAGTGCAAATACCCACATCAAAATATCCTGCAGAACTTCATAAGCAAACTGTAGTGCAATCAGACCATTATTATAGAATAACTGGTATAGACAATTACTTGAGCATGACTGATCCATAAAGGTCAATATTTGTCATGGAGATTGACATACCAAGTACTCAATCTCCAAGCCACAGAGAATGAAAAGTTTTCAAAACATAGAAATGTAGCAAACAGAGCAGCAGAAGATGCATGCCCTCCCTGGGGTTTTGGCCACTGCCACAGCTATACCAAGGATGTTTTCAGTGAGTCAAAATAGGATGACCCACAGCCTAATATTTTTAATCCAACTTCAAAAATCAGTTATTTTAGTCATTTGTGTAATATTTTTTGCAGAATAATAAGTATAAAAGAATGATAACAGGATAATTACTTATCCCAGGACCATTTCTTTCTGAACCCCATCAAAAAAGATAAGAATGAGATTAATTATTGTTCCTATCACCAGTTCTGTGGCACTTGAAAGTTTACAGTTAAAATAGATAAGATAGATAGATATGTAGGTAATCACCTCACTTGACCTCAAAAAATTTTTTTTGTGAGTGAGGTACGTGATCTTATTGCTATTTTATAGGTGGGGAAATTTATTATACATCACTTTTCTACACATATTCTATATTCCAGCCAGACTTTTTCTCACTGTTATTTATCAAAGACACTTGCTTTTTGGTCTCCATCCCTTTATATGACCTGTTCATCATGACTCAAATTCATTCTTCAGCATCCCCTCCTCTTAGAATTCCTTGTTCCTTGGTTTCCTTTAAAAGCTAGCTCAAAAACTGCCTCTTGTATCATGTTTTTTATGATCCCAACAGCTATTACTACCACCCCAAGATTTGTTTGTTATTGTTCAATCATTTCTCAGTTAGCTCTTCAAGACCCTATTTGAGGTTTTCTTGGCAGAGATACTGGCTCTAGCTCATTTTGCTGATGAGGAAACTGAGGCAAACAGAGTGAAGTGACTTATTCAGAATCACATAGCTTGTAAATGTCTGAGAACACATTTGAACTCAGGAAGCTGAGTCTTCCTGACTGAAAACCCAGCACTCTGGATACTGCATCACCTTGCTGCCTAAAAATTTTTATACAAACAAAATTAATAAAGAAAAATCAGTAAGGAAAACAGTTAAATAGGGGGAAAATCTTTGTATTATGTTTCTCTGACAAAAAGTTATATAAAGCAAACAGACATTTTGTTATTATTGTTGTTCAGTTGTATCTGATTCTTTGTGATCCCATTTGGGGTTTTCTTGGCAAAGATACTAAAGTGGTTTTCCACTTCCTTTTCTAGCTCATTTTACAAATTAGAAAATTGAGGCAAACAGGGCTAAGTAGCTTGCTCAGGGTCACACAGGGAAGTGTGTATCTGAGCCTGGATTTGAACACTTGAAGATGATTTTCCTAACTCCACTATATGTACCATAATACATAGTACCACTCTGCTGCCCCTAAGATTACTTTGTACATATGTTATATATATTTGCTACAGCTTTATTTAAATACATGCTCTTCCCCTAACAGAACTGTATTATTTTTGTCTTTATAATCTCCAGAGTTAGGCAGTTAATAGATATTTAATAAATTTCTGATGATTGATCAGTGGAAGCTCAATGAAATTTAAGAGCCTTGCCCAGGATTGTATAGTTAGAAATTCCATAGTAGGGACTCACAGAAAGGGCCTTTATATAAATTGCCAAGTATTTTGGATCCATTATCTCATTCAAACCTTAAACTAGCCTTGTGAGAGATCTCTTGATGTCAACCCCTATGCTATTTACAAGACCCCAGGTCCAAATTCTCAGTTCATGCTAAGGATTCTCAAGGGAAATTGCAGAAAGTTTATACAGGCACAAACAATTGTGCAACTAGCATACTTCTTTGCAGACTTTCATAGATTTTCATCTTAGAAGTGCAAACAGTTCCTTTATAGGGGAGCTTGACCAAAGCAATTCCTGTGTACTGTGCTTGGAACCAGTATGGTATTGTACTGAATTTAGTTTCAAATCTTGGCTCTGCCACTTATTATGGAGCACTTGAAGTCATCAATATCCTAGTTTAAATCAGTCACTTATTCTCATTATTATTATCTTATTGTGATCTTGAAATCATAATAGCAACTACTTTAAAGAGTAGTTATAAGAATAAAATGAGACAATACTTCAAATAGTAGCTATTAGTACTGCTATTATAATGAATATAAATTATTACATCAATATTATTAATACTAATTATTATATTCAATTTATTTATTTGTGAGATAAAGATGACAGATTAGACCATTTCTGAGGTCTCTTGCAGACCTAAATCTATGCTTCTAATTGAGTGAGGTTGTTAAGTCAGAGTTATTAAATGTAGTTTTTCTCCTTCCTTTTTCTATTTCAGAATTCAGTACTTCATCTGTCTCTATGCACAAAAATGCAGGAAAAGTAATTATCTAAACAGAGATTCTGGGTAAATTTGCTCAAACTAGTGAGAAAATAAAGGAGAATACATGCACATTTAGGTCTTGAATAATCTCCACCACCACCACTACCACCACTACCACCAATATTATCTTCATTTACATTATGCAAAGAGATTTAAATAATTAATTTATTTGATCCTGAAAATAGTTAAAAGTTAGATGCCTTTAAAAAAAAACAACAACATTTTAAAGATGAGTAGAATGAGAGTCAGGAAAGTTAAAGAACTTGTTCAGGATCCCACAACTGGTAAGTTTCCAAAGATTTAAACACAGATGTTCCTAACTCCAAATCCAACAATTCTTTGCATTCTGTCATGCTGCCAAATGTGTATACCTACCTCAGTTATCCATATCTCCCAATGTACATAATACAAAGCCATCTTCACTATTTTTGAGTCTCAGTGAGTAGTCTTTATATAGCCTGAGGATGTTGATATACACACTTAGAAATACTCACTGAAGTTTAGTGCCCATTTTCACCACTCCATCTGGGCTTCTATAGTGAAACTTTGGAGCGCTCTTTTCTTCCTAATGACTTGTGAGCTATATAGTTGTCCCTTTGTGTCCTTGGTGGGCCCTGAGCATTTCCAATGCTTGAATAAGGGAAGTATGAATTATAACATTTAAAGCCCCAATGAAGGAAACTCTCCATATTCGTCCTTAAACTTAGACCTAAATTTGGGAGGATGTAGTGGGGAAAGCAGTGTGATGATAACCTTATACTGTGATTTTCCTCTTTGGGAACTTTCTCTTCTAAAGGTGTCAATACCCATCCTTCCATTGCTAGTCTCAAAAGAGTTTCCTGGGGCACTTGTTTGGGGTTATATAGCTATCAAGAGAGAGTGAACCTAGGTTTTTTTTGTCTTCAGGGGCAACTTTATACCCACTATGCCATGTTTACACTAGTCCATATGAGTAAAATGTGACAATGGTGGCTTGACCTTCAAAAACTAATGAGACATTGCATTCTCAGAGTGTCTCCCTCATTTCAGTTTCATGAATGTGAGGCAGCAAGAAAAAAAGTTTCTCACTAGTTAAAAATTAAATTAGACTTATTTCAAGAAGAAGGTCCCTTGTTCCCACAGAAGAATTCTTGTTGATGGATTTTCCACTCTCCCTCCATGACCTCCCTTCCTCCCAGGACTTTTCTGTACATGTTAGTTGCATTTCAAGTGTTAGGCTGGAAGGCAATTTGTTTTGCTGCAAACCTAATCTTGTTCAGGTCATAAAAGCTACAGCTGTTTTATATTCAACTGATAATTTAAGAATGAGATCAGCAGTCATAATCAGGTCAACAATTAAAAATTAAATACAAAATTAAATACAATTTAAAAACAAAGTACTTCATAGAGATTAGTGCCATTCCATTCCAGAAGCAGAAAAACTGATTTGTTTCATCAGTCTTTCTTAAATATAATGCAATTTCATTCCTTTTGATGCACTAATGTAGAATTGATGATAATTTTGTTAAGAGTCTATCTAGGCTGAAGTTTATGTTTAGCTCTGGAAAAAATGATTTGCAAAATATATTCACTATGTAAAAGAAGAGCATAAGAAATCTATTACTCAAAAGAGCAACTCATTTCAATAACTTTCAGAACTTTCAAACAGTATCTATGAAAAACAAGTCCAATAAATTCCATTTGACAGTACTACTTTAAATTAATTTAAATTTAATATTTGTCCTTGAAAGTAAAGTTTGCATTTATTTTTGATATATTGTATTATTCAGACCTTTTTTGTTCATTCAAACTGAATTCATCTCTAGACAGACCAAATGAATAGGATTTCTGTATGCTTGATGTTTAAATAACAATGCAATCAGCCCCTGCAAAACACTTCTAACCCATTCTAGACTGCTGGCACACCTAGTTACATAGGGTTTTATGCTTTGGGGACCTATCTATTATATCACTAAAATGTTTCAAAAACTTCCTAACATGTAAAATTGCCTAAAATGGAATTGGCTGTCTCTTGAGGTAGTGAGTTCCTTCTCCTTGGTGATTTTAAAGCAGAGGTTGAATGACTACTTGTTTGGCATGTGACATTATTAATTGCTTTTGGGTATTCCAAAATATCCAAATGGATAACAGTTATATCTTATATATGTGTATATATATATTATGTATATATAATATATCATATATCTATAATATATATATATTTACATACACATACATATATGTATGATATCTCCAATATTGTTTGTCATTTATTTTTGAACAGGATCAATGGCAGCATAGAGTGATATCTTGACTCATAAATGAGTTGGATTTAGGTTTTTAACCTCACTTTCTTTTCCAGTCATCAAAGTCCAGTAGCAAGAAAAAAGTTAAGACAATTGGTGATGGCCCATCCTTCAGTAGATAACCTTTGTGTCTTAGATATCTGACCAAGCTCTAAGAGCTCCATATTGCCTAATTAAGCCATCTTCATGGCCAAAGGAATAAATTGTTCATATTTTTCCACAGGGAAAGTCGTTACATATTTGGGATAGACATTCCCTTAACTCACCAATAGCCTTGTTGGTTACCCAAAAATGGGTTTAGCCCAGCTGCAAAGATGGTTATTAGGGTGTGGATACTGGTCCTGTTACAGCTTCTAAGAACCACAGATGAGAGTTTAGTGCCAGGTGGACACCAAAGGACACTAGTCCTCCTTAAACACCACACACATCCAATATATATATTGGAAGAAATGACTGCCAAGGTCTTTCAGTTTTCCAAGTTGTTTTGTGTGTGTGTGTGTGTGTGTGTGTTTGTGTGTGTGTGTGTGTGCATTGTCTCTCAATTTTTCCTTTTTAAAAATATACATTTTGCAACAAGAAAATGGTATTTACACACATATATTGTATATAGGTTATATTGTAACACATGTAAAATGTATGGGATTACCTGTCATCGGAGGGAGGGAGTGGAGGGAGGGAGGGGATAATTTGGAAAAATGAATAAAAAAAAAAAGAATGTACCATGAATATTTTTGAATTTAAATTGTGCATAAATAAAATATCCTGAACATTAGTTTTTTCAAATGTATGTTAATAAATTACTATTCAAGACAAGGCAGCTATGACATTATTGGTGAAAGATTAATAACTTCATGAGATTTGAAAATATTTATGATAGGTTTTACATGTATTAAAACCACTATTACAATTTTATGGATGATTGTTGGAGGAGGTAGACTCCAAATAAAGGAAAATAATAATTTTGTAAATATGTCTTATAACAGTTGAAATTGTACATGTGAAATACAAATATAAGAGTTACTGTTATAATTGAAAAAAAAATATATATATACATTTAATTTAGCTCCCTCCTCCTACCTTTCTGCTCAATACTTTGGAACTAAGTGCCTCATGATTTATATATTGAAGATGGATGCTTTTTCTTTATAGCTGGAAGATATTCCTGAATGACACTGGGATTGAAAATTTCGGTGAAGTTTTCCACCTTTGTCTAAGATGCTGTCTTCGTAAACCCAATCAAAACTGATTGACTCTAAGTTTGGTAATGCCCTCAATTGTAATGGGAATGTCTGGGCAGGTAGGTTTAGAGAAAACAATGTCATGAGATCTAAGTTGCAGACCACAACCTATTCATGTCTGTTCACAACCTTCTTTACCCAAAATGAAAAGGGGTGGGGAGGAACAGGAATATTACTTACCTGACACTACCCTAAGCATTTAACTCAGCTTTCAAGGTATACCCAGGGCATCTAGTACCATCACAAACTAATTGGGCAAAGGATGGAAGGTGGATATGGTATGTGTGGAAGGATATTTTCTCAGTGGCATTTCCTGTGCAGATACTGCTTTAAGTGCCCAGGTGGTAGGACTTAATGGTCTGCCCTAAGGAGATGATACCAAGCTCAAAAGCAGCACAAGCTGGAAACTTTTACATCACAGGAAGTGATAGGAAGGTAGACATGACTATGTTGGGGAAAAGATCCTCAATTCTTGAATATGAAAGGATAGGTTGCAACCCATCTTTCCACCCTTTGATTGGTTGATCTCAGGTTAAAGCTCCTATTTTGGACTCTGTGTTCTGGATCTTAGAATTATAGATTTAGTAGCGGATCCAGGATACAAACCCCTGTCCCAAATCAATGATATTTCTATATTGCCTTCCATCTAGATTAAATCAGTCCCTCCTTTGTTCTGATCATCAGAAGTTTGACTACTAGATGATAAATTATTTTTTTGGGCTTCATAAGAACAGTCTACCAATGTGTTATTTTACTAGAATGAGTCTCCAAACTGGATAAATCAGAATCTCCTGAATCATCCATAGTGATTTCTATGGCCTCACTTTTCAAGGAGAAATAGTGTAACCTTCAAAGGATCAGGCCAATGCTTCTGTCTTCCTATCTTCCTTCTTTAATGTACATATGGTCTTTAGCAAGACATGGCTGCTAGGCAAAAAAGTGTCTCTATGTTGAATCTTTTCATAAACTGACTAACCCATCTTTGATTGACAACTGTGTAATCTTTCAGGAAATTTTTTCTATGCAGTAAGTCATCTGGTCAGTGGTGTTTTAATAATCTTGATTTGCTAAATTATTAGGCATCATTATGCCTGACTGTGTGTGTGTGTGTGTGTGTGTGTGTGTGTGTATGTGTGTGTGTGTGTGTGTGTGTGAGAGAGAGAGAGAGAGAGAGAGAGAGAGAGAGAGAAAGAGAGAGAGAGAAAGAGACAGACAGACAGACAAGAGACAGAGATACAGAGATATAGAATGCTTAGTTTTCCCTTTAGACCAGGGATTCTTAATCTCTTTTGTGTTTTGGATTCTTTTGACAGTATAATGAAGCCTATGGACCTCTTCTCAGAATACTGTTTTTAAATGCATAACATAAAATATTTAGGGTTACAATGGAAACCAATTATATAAAAATAAATTTAACACAGTATTTTAAAAAACAAGTTATGGGTCCAAGGTTAATAATCCTTGCTTTAAATTGCCTTTGACCTGAATTATTGCTGTCTATTGAGGAGAAATATAGCAGGAAAAATGGTTTTACATGTAGACAGTGATGAACTATGGGTACATACCAATCCACACCTACTACAATGAACTGAAAATACACATATATGTGGAATATGATTGTAAAGTAATTGACAAGAAAGAGGAACTTATGTTCACTTTCATTGTAGTGTTGTGAGTTCCCTATAGTCTTTCCTATGCTCTCCTATGCTCCCTTTATCCTAACTGAACAGGCTTATTTTCCTGTGTAAACTCACAAAAATTCTTCTATGTTATAGTGAAGGATAGAGGTTGGATGTGGGAAGAGATCTTAAAGATCATCTAATCTAACTCTTTGATTTTAAAAGGAACAGACCCAGCCAAGTCAAGAGAATTGGCCACAGTTATGTAGTAAGTAGCAGAACTAGGGGACAATCTCTACCCCAATGATTTCAAATCTAGTGTTGAGCTCATATTTTGGCCTTTCTTTTGATAAAGAATTTCATTGTAATAAGAACTTTCAATAGATTGGAATAAAAACTGTAATGGGAATGAATTTAAAGGCTCTTAAAGGAACAACTTTCCAAGCATAAGATGAATCATAGAAACAAGAGTTGAAAGGGACCATAGAGATCATCTCACTGACTTTTATCCCATTCAGAAATACTCACAACAATATCCCTAAATGGAAAATCTAAACTCTGCTTAAACAGGTATCACTATACCTGACAGGAATGGTACCATCTTCCAAGGTTGTCCATTCTATTTTTAGATACTTAGACTTATAAAATAAATTGTATAAAAATGTTGAAACAAAATCAATCTCCCTATAACTTTTACTCACTCCTATTTCTGCTCTTTGGAACTACACAGGATAAGTCTTATCTTGCTTTCATGTGACAAATATTTATAGACACCTATCATGTTCTCCTAAGTCTCTTTTCTATGATAAAATTTTCAGTTCCTTCAGCTGTTCCTCATATGACAATCTTGAGTCCCTGTGCAATGCTGCTTATTCTTCCCTAGACAACATTCAAGTTTGTCTGTGTCCCTTCAAAGTATGGTGGCTCAGAATTGAAAGCAATACTTCAGATGTTGCCTGATCACTAGACAACACTAGACTAGAGTGGGACTCTAACCCACCATGTTCTTCTCATTATACTTCTATGTATATCATGTAAAATAACATTAGTGCTTTATCAACAAATCTATTGCAATCTATTAAAACTTCCAAACTCTTTTTTCACTGGAACTGTCTAGTTGTATCAGCTATATCTATAGTATTTGTTTAGTTTTTCTTATTTGCATCCAATTGAAGAAATTTATATTTATTCCCTAAATTTTCTCTTGTTAAATAGAGTTCAGCCTACTGTGACCTTTGTAAGATTCTATTGCTTTTTATTTCTTCATCTAAATAAGGGTTTGGCAAACAATGTCCCAAGTGCCGAAATCTGCTAGCTGTCTGGTTTTTTGTTTTGTTTTGTTTTGGTTTTTTTTTGTACAGATTCAAACTAAAAATGGCTTACAAGTATGTAAAAATCATTCTGTGGCTAAATGAAAATAGGTGAAGGGCTGGATTTGGTCCTTAAGTTGTAGTTTCTGGTCTAAATCATGGAGGATCTGAAAAGGGTTAGAAGAAGGGTCAGAATCAAAGAAGAATTACCAATGGAATTATGTTATGGACTTATAATAATAGCAAAACTGATCTAAAAGAACAAAAGGTAAAGACTCTTAGAAGAAATAATGGAGGGAAAAGTAGAAATGAAGGGGAGTTAGGACATCCAGATTTCAAATTATCTTATAAAGCAACAATCATCAACACTAGAATAGTCAATCCTCTATAACCAAACAAGTTCCTCTTCATTTCCATACTATACCACTTGAACAATAGTCTCTTTCTCAGGACTTTTGACTTTGACCCTTGCGACCCTGGCTCTGATTGGTGAGCTTTCTTCTTATCTTGTAAAATCGACCTTCTCCTAATTTGTGTTGTTGCCCATTAGAAGATGAGCTTCTTGAAGGCAGGGAATGTCTTATTGGCTCATATTTGTATCCTCAGTGCTTACCACAATGCCTGTCATGTAGTAAAGATTTAATAAATGCTTTTGCATTTATTCATTCCTCAGTTGTGTTTGATAAAATCAAGAACATAACTTATTCCCTTATAGATAAATTGGTTCTCTTTGAGAATGATGGACAGATTACAACAATAGATATGTAAATGGTCTAGGACTGATGAGGTAATAGGGAACCTCAAAATGATGAGGTAACTTGAACCAAATCATGAGATAAATACTTAATAATGAGGTATATACCTCAATAGGATTAAGTGAGGTCTAGTGGCAGGATTCGGGGTACAAGGAGTCACATGGAGCTCCCCTGCAACCCCCTTAGGATTCGACGCAAGAATACAAAGTTAGATCAGGTCTAGTGGCGGCGAGAGTCCCCTGTAAATGAATTTACAGGCCCGAAAACCTAGATGGGTAAAAGATGTTTATTGCAGGGTTTGGAAGCAAGGTTAAGGTCTGGTTAGTAAAAGGCATTAGATAGAGGAAGATACACGCCGAAAGCGGCTCTGATGCAAACATCTTGGCTGGCATCTTTCAAATCTCTGAACCAAAGATGGTTCTAGCTTTGCTCTTCTTATCTGCTTGAAGAAGTAATGGGCGGAGCTCAGGTTAATTCCTAGAAGGCCAGATCTTTGGCGGGCTTTATCCAAGCCAGCTAGATCCAGTGGGGGGCTGGGTACAAGCACAGACTAGTTTGACCAGATCTTGTATCAAAGTCCAAGTCCCAAAGGAAGTTGTAGATCAAACAAGGAATACCAAAGGGGCTACCGCCCTCAACAGGACTATGAGGAGACAGTTTTCAAGATGATGAAGTATCTTAGCGATAACTAAGTGGTTCAGTGGATAAAGCACCAGACCTGAAATCAGTAAGATCTGAGTTCAAATCCAGCCTCAGACATTTATTACCTGTGTGACCTTACACAACTTTTTTTTAAATAATAGCTTTTTATTTTCAAAATACATGCAAAGAGAGTTTTCAACATTCACTGTTATAAAACCTTGTATTACAGATTTTTCTACCTCCCTTCTTCCCACTCCTCTCCCCTAGACAGTAAGTAATCTAATATATATTAACCATGTACAATTCTTCTATTCATATTTCTACATTTATCATGTTGCACAAAAAAATCAGATCAAAAAGAAAAAAAGTGAGAAAGAAAAAAGGCAAACAACAATAAAAAGGTGAAAATACTATTTTGTGATCCATATTCACTTCTCAAAGTCCTCTTTCAAGATGCAGATGGCTCTCTCCATCACAAGTTTATTGGAATTGGCTTGAATCACCTCTTTGTTGAAAAAAGGCAAGTTCATCAGAATTTATCATCATATACTCTTGCTGTTGCCATGTACAATGTTCTTTTGGTTCACTTCACTTAGCATCAGTTTGCTTAAGTCTCTCCAGGCCTTTCTGAAATTATCCTGCTGATTGCTTCTTATAGAAAAATAATATTCCATAACATTCATACACTATAACCTCTTCAGCCATTTCCCAACTGATGGATATCCATTCAATTTCCAATTCCTTGCCACTACAAAGAGGGCTACTACAAAAAATTTCCCTTTATCATAATCTCTTTGGGATAGAGACCTGGTAAAGACACTAGTGGATCAAAGGGTATGTACAGTTTGATAGCCCTCCGTGCATAGTTTTAAAATGCTCTCCATAATGGTTGGATTAGTTCACAACTCCACCAACAATATATTAGTGTCCCAGTTTCCCCACATCCTCTCCAAAATTCATCATTATCTTTTCCTGTCATCTTAGTCAATCTGAGAGGTGTGTGGTGATACCTCAGAGTAGTCTTAATTTTCATTTCTATAATCAATAGTGATTTAGGGTATTTTTTCCATATGACTAGAAATGGTTTTAATTTCTTTGTCTGAAAATTTGAAAGTCATTTAATTTTATTTGCCTCCATTTTCTCATTTGTAAAATGAGCTGGATAAGGAAATGGAAAACCATTCTAGTATTTTTGTAAGAAAATCCCAAATTGGATCACTAAGAGTCAGATATGACTAATGGATTAAATTTTTTTGAAGTACTTAGCGTAGTACCTGACATGTAGTTCAGTCATTTTCCAACCATAGTTGGCTCTTCATGACCCCATTTAGAATTTTCTTGGCAAAGTTACTAATATGGTTTGCCATTTACTTCTGCAGTTCATTGTACAGATGAGGAAATTGAGGCTAACAGTTGTTACATAATGTTACATAGCTATTAAGTGTCTGAGCCAAGACTTGAAGTCAGGAAGATGAGTCTTCCTTATCCTATGATACCTGTTTGTCTGCATGCTTAATAAAAATTCGTTCTCTTTCAGTTCACTTGCCCCCAAACTTTACACTACCACTCGGTTCTAGCAGACCTGCTATATTACTGTGATATCACTAGAGGTCAAATGCCAGGTTGGTATCTATACTTCACAAATAAGAGGAATTCAATGAACTGGTCAGAGATCATATAAGGCTTTGTTAAATGCTTTGCCATGTCTACAGCATTTGCCTGATACTAATCTAATAAACCTTTCCAAAAAAGGAAATGAGGTTAGTCTGACATGACTTCTTAGTAAATATATACATACTATGGTCCTAGTGACTTTTCAAAGTGCTAACAAATCATCTATTCAGTAATCTATTCTAGAAATTTGCCAAGGATCAACACCAAACTTTTGAATTTCTATTCTCCTCCGCATTTTTTAAGCAGTGAAAGTAAAGGTTCTCTAAACTCCAATCCAATGGTGAAAGCTTCTTTAGCCTGAAGCAAAGATTTTAGTAGTCTGGCAATGCAGGAGTTACATAGAAGGAGTACAGATGTAGATTGGTGAGAGTAAAAAATACTGGGCAAGGGAAATTTTAAGAGAATGAGAGAATGACCACAGGCAGATGATTCTCTATAGAGTTACAGTTACTACGCCTAAAAGCATAGATAAGAATTACAGCAAGAATGAAAATAGGAAGAAGAATTATAGTCTATATCCATGGAGAAAATACTTAAGAGTGTACAAATGAATATTTCAAAATATTCCTTACAAGACAGAACATACAAAAAAAATAAACTGAAAATGAGCTGGTTTCATGATAAGTATAAGTCTCAATGAGGGAACAACTTCTAAAAAGTAAATTTCAACATTATTATGAGGAGATAAATTAGAAAAAAAAGACAACAATCTTATCAATATGATATAGTTCATCACTACAAATCATGTCAAAAATATAAACACAATCAGAAATCTGGCTAAGGGGCAGCTATAAAAAGGCAGTTCTCAATAAAAACTGAGATGAAAATTATGTAAAAATTCAAATGCATGAAATATTTTTATCTGATAAAAGTGCTGAAAATAAAATACAAATTAAGTTCCTATTAATCATCTTAGAAGAAAAAAAAGCCAAACCAAGCTCTCTATTGCAAAGTTATCTCTCATGAAATTTCAAACTTATTAAAGAAATCTTTAACATTTTTATTGAAATAATTAGCACTCTATTAATCTAGAATAATCGCAAAATCTGATTCATTCAAGTCTTCTCTTTTATTTGTTGGTATCTAGGAATGGGGAGAAAAACCAAAGAAAGCAGGTTTCAGGAAATGTACTATATAAATAAACCATAGGAAAAGATGGTGCAAGAGGAAGAGCGTTTTCCACAGACAGTTGGTCTGTGATGCCATCTTCTGAATGAATAATCAGATTCTGAAGGGAAATAATAAAACAAATCAATCTGGTTTATTTTTGAAGAGGCAAATTGGGGGTTTGGTTGGAAGCCAGTGGTGGTGGAATATCAACAAACTATAAAAATAGATAAGGAAATTGGAAGAAGCTGGTTTCAATTCAACAAGCAAGAAATCTCATTGATTGGGTGAATGCCACCCTCATCTGCCCCAGTTCTCTCTGTCAATTCTATTTTCAGTTGCCCAGTTAGTAACCAGAGTCTCATTCATCCTGTGTTATAATGACCCAGATATAATGAAATCAGCTTCAATGAGCCTATTACCCTTTGTAATTATGGTTTAGTAAGGTAGTTTTCATCTTTCTGGTTTCTCTTTTCTGTAGTTACAGACTTAAATAGAAGGAACCTGTGAATTTGACACCCCAAAGGCTTTTTGAAGAAATGAGTCACTATGAGTTTTGGGGAAAATGCTTTGCCATTTGTAGACTGAAACAGAAAAAAATAAGAGCAGGAAATAAAGGGTACTTGCTCGTTCCATTTATTTATCTAAAGGAATTTCTAATTTCCCTAAGTGTAGGTAAAGAAATAGAAATAGCAGAATCCTTCTGGAAACAGAATTGAGATCAGTTTTATAGAACATTGTAATTTATGAATGAGAAGAGATAGAATGCAATAAAATAGACAAAAATTAAGCTTTTTTCTTTTGGTCAGTGGAAAATGCCAATGGAGAAAAACAAGGAAGATTTCAAAAAGCTGTGCAAGTTTCCAGAGAAACTTCAATGTGGGCAAATAAAACATTTTGGGAACAATAATTCAAACTAAACTCTGATATTAGCTTTGATCCAGGCAAGGGATTTAGAGTGTTTTAGACTGTTAACTCTACACACAGATCTCATTTGATATGCAACAACAAGAAGAATGTTGGAAATGAAACCAAAAACATTCTAGTCTAACTTAAGAGAAAAAAAGCAACCCCCCCCACACACACACACCTGGTGGTTATGTAGTTCTGTGATTTTGGACTCCAGTGAATTTCCAAATTAGACATTTGAGTTGAGTAGGTCAAATTTGGAAACTGTAAATCTGTGAAGTATATGGACTGGGTGAGTATGGACTTAATTAACCACATAAAAGAAAATCGAAATTAGAAGGGGAATGATTTTCTTACAGCTGAGAAGAGGGAGTTTTAGAAAAAAGATATTGACTTATATAGAAGGCTATAGTATTTTTACTATATAACACAGATAATAAATATGAATGGATACAAGGATTTAGGTAAATTATGGAATGTTGTAAAACAAACCAGAAAGATTTAGAAAGCAATTTTAACTTTGGAGATTGCCAACAGGAAGACTACCATCTCTCCCACAATTTGTCCTGTCTTAACATTGCTGGAGACAGAATATGAGCTGAATTGCAGATTGAATCCAAAACATCATTTTCTTTTCAATACTATATTGTCATTGTATAAGGATTTGGGAAACATATGGCATCTATCTCAAAAGTGGGAGGGGAGAAGGTGGTAAGTAGGAAGCATGATAACGCCTAGTTAGTATTTTAGTTGTGCTTGGGAGGGAATGAAATAATAATAGTTTTTCTCCCAACTCCTTCTCCTTTCTGCATAGTGATTTACTGAACTATAAAAGCACCAAGAATATATTTTTTAGAAAATAATTTATTCCTGGAGCTGTAATGAGAATATATTCAATAGATTCTTGTTTCTCTATTCATGTCCTTTTCCTGGCTAATGTATTGAAGGGTAAAGCCTGGAAACTAAGAGAACATCACAGCACCAGTTCAGAGCACACAAACCCTTCTGCTTACAGTGGTTCCCATTCACAGTGCCAGGCACTACCAGGTCCTTGCATGCCCCAGTATGACTCAGTCCCAGAACTGAAGTTGAAGGGACAAGAAGGGTTTCCCTCATTAGAAACCAAATTCAGATTTAAAGTAAGCTTAATCCTTTTAAACTCAGTAAATAAAACTATCCTTGAGTTTTCTCATTTAAATTTTTTTTATTAAACTTCATTTAAAAAAACAAATAAACATATTTCCACATCATTTTTATATATCTGAATATTATTTTCTATATTTTTGATGACCTGGTAGGTTATCAAAAGCTGAGATTAATAGCAAAATTGCATTAACATTTCAAAGGGGAGAAAGTATCAGGCCTTCTAAAGCTTAACTTTAGCCCTCAATTCCAGGGCCTCAAGACTAAATTAACTGTGCTATCATTCATCCCTAAAGTCTGCTGTGGGAAGTGTTTATGGTGATCCAGAAGTATAATAACTTTTAATTTCTTAAATGTTTATATAGGCATTGTTGTTTGATCCCTGTGCTGGATTCTGCTTTTAGGGAGCCAAGAATGAATTATTCTCCTCACATCCATTAGGACTTTTGTGTTTTCACCATAGCCCAATGAACATCTCAGGTACTTTAGAAACCTGCTCCTATTTTCTCTTCTCATTTAGCCAGAGCTGCATGCATACCATTATCCTGTGGTCCTATTCTGAAGACAAGTATTTTTGTTCAAAAGGTCAGGATTCTAGAGAGAGACAGAGAAACAAAGATAGACAGGCAAACAGACACATACACACACACACACACACACACACAAACATACACACTAGAGAGATAGTAAAAAATATGAGTGTGTACAGTTATTGATCACACAACAGTGACTTAAGTTAGTTTAGATTTCACTATTATCTATGCTTACTATTAACTTGTGGTAGTATAAAAACATGTGAGAACATTCCAGGTGGGATATTCTAGGCCTAGGCTACCAAAGGCCACTGATATATAAATCTGAGTTGCAACAGTAGCATCTACCAGATGACTTCAGGGAAATAAGGGGACTCCTTCAGTTTGGCCAGTCCTAAGTGAGAAAGTAACTGGCCCTTTGAGAAATGTCAGCTGAGTATGTCACAGGAATTAAAGGTCAGTTGTGTTCTTTACTACTTTTTAATATAAATTAGTTTTACAATCAAAACCTACATCCATCCTCTCAAAATACACCTGATGGGGAAGAATAAGAGAGAAAGGAAGGAAGGAAAAGAAATCCATCCTAAAGGATGAATGAATTCAGATAAATTAGCTTCACATTAATCAATTACAAACATATTACTCACAATAAATACTCACAAAAGTATTGGTAATCAGAAATATCTTTTTTTTATTTAGGAAGTCTGGTGAAAGCAGCTGATTCCAAATGGTATTACCAATAGATATAATCTCTGATTCCCCAGATTGACCTTGGGAAAGCTGGATTGGGAGTTAGGGTTGGAGGTCTAGTTAAGAAAGTGCTGTGACAAACAAAAAGAGTAGAGATTAGAGTAGATTTAGTAGTAGTAGATTTTTTCCCTGAAAAGCATAAATCTTATAGTACCTTTGTTGACATGTCAAGATGAATTGTTTATTGGTCTTTATGATTCCAGAGGCTCATACATATGTAAATTGATTTGAAGAGTCTTATCTAGTTTGGAATTTCCTCCTAGAAATCTGACTGTAACAAAAACAACTAGAAAGAAAGTTGAGTATTGAGTAGGAAATGGATGAACAAATTGTAATATGCAAATATAATGGAACATTATTATACTGTAAGATATAACTTAAATATGAAGAATCTAGAATAATATAGGAAGATTTACATGCACTGATATAGTGAAGATTCAGAAGAACAATATATCCAATAATTATAGTCATAGAAAGATAACACCAAAAAAGGTTATTTTTTCATGATGCCCGCTAGGTGACAGAGTAGATAGAGAGCCAGGCTATAGTTAGGAGGACCTAATTTCAAAATCTAGCTTGAGACACTTACTAGTTGTGTGACCCTGAACAAGTCATTTAACCCTATTTGCTTCAGTTTTCTCATCTGTAAAATGAACTGGAGAAGGAAATGGCAAAGCACTGCAGGATTTACAACCCCAAATGGGGTCAGATAGGACTGAAATAACTGAACAACAACACAATCATGAATCTAAAGAACTGATGGTGAAACATCCCTCTTTTTATAAGTAGATAAGTTGCGGGTTATGGACACAGACATATCACACTGGGGATATACTGTATACAGTAGACATGATCATTGTTTCAGTTAGTTTTGCTATACATTTTCATTGTTGCAAGGGAAGGTTCAATAGAAGGTGTATGATAAAAATTTAAAGAGAAATGACTGGTTTAAAACCCAAACCAACAACATAACTTAAAACAAGCATAACTAAATATTGTTTAACCCTAGTCCAAGGATTTGAGGGAGGCTTAGTTAGATCAAGAGCAAACTCAGCATGGGTGGACCTGTTTCAGGGTGGACCTGGGGAGACCAACTCCATAGCAGACTGTAATCCAAAGTCCATTTGAGAAAAGGAGTTTCTTACCAGATGCTGTGGTGAATCAGTGCATTTCTCACTATAAAAACATGACACTTCTTTTACCTTCCACCTCTAATAATTGGTTAGAAGAAGAGTAGCTATATAAATAGTGACTGCATTTGTTTTTTGAAATAACTGCTACTCTTAAATGTGAATTAGAAGAAGGCTTTGATTTATTCATTATGTGCTCATCATTTATTATGGCATCTGTAACCTAGGAAATTATATAAATATAGTTTTATTTTCAAAATAATAGTAATGACTATTTTATAAACAATCACCATATTGTATTTGGAAAACTCAATCATCATCCTGAATGAACAGAAAATGTCACAGTGCTGTGATTATTCATTTTTGTTAAAATCATTAGTCTTTTCATATTTATATAAGAATCCTTGATATTGCAATCTTTCTTCTACATGTGGTACATTATTTAGTCTCAAAATCTACAGCCTACAGAAAAACTTCTAAAACCTCTAAGACTTGATTTCTTTGAGTTCTTAGTGAAAAGAGTATGGCTATTCCTTCTTGCATTAGGATTTCATATTATTTTCTCCTAGAATGCTACACTAATTTTATTCTGATTTGTTCCACCTCTTCAAATTTTCCAAGACTCGCTATTTCCAGAAAACATTTCCTAGGCTTCCAAAGAAGGCATCTCCATCCACTCCTTGTTGCCCCTCTCCCCTCCAAAAAAAAGTCTATAGTGGATTTACTTACTAATTACTCACTAAGTGTGACTTGGTACCATTCTGTCTCCAGGTTCCCAACTTGACTTGATGGGGAGTTTTGTATATATAATATATTGGTTCTTCATAAACATAAAATAACAAACCAAATTCTGAAAAGTCATCCTATGGTTCCAAAGGGAAAAACCATTATGTACTTTATCTTATTCTTAAATCAGTTAAGATTTTTTTAAAATTGAAAAGTGTTAATGGCATTTACCAAGAAATAGGAACAGCAGAGACATAGAACAATAGAATACATGAATGAAGTGGGTTTTTTTCCCCCATAAATTAAATCAGAAGTCTAGTCTGCATGGTAAGATACTCACCTGAGAGACCTAAATAAATGAAACAATTGTTGCATTCCCTCTAACACTAAGTCCTTGTCAGTATGTTGCCATAATTTTTGTTTGGAATTGTACACAAAAGATTTTGCCCAGAGTGAAACTTGAATCAACGTAGCACATTGACTATTGTACAATTTCTTTTCCTAGTCAGCTTCTAAAAGCTCATTAACAATGCTGGCTTTTAAAAACTCATTTGTAAATATCATCTAAAATAGAATAAGTAACATATCTGTGTGGGAAAATTCCCCAGGAATTCACAGAAAATCAATAACTTTGTAACAGACTTGCAGTGTAAAAAATTATAATCTACTTTCTCTCTTTTCCTGATAGTTCTTTATATTGATCCAAGAGAAAGATATTCCTTTTATACTGACCTGGAAAGGAAGGCCCATAATGGAGGTCAGACTACTCTCAAAATAGATGTTTATGGCATCATCATTCAGTATCCCCAAATTAAAGCTAAACTTATAAATCTAAGAAGAGTTTTGCATCTCACCAAATAGCCTAATTTCTATATCAAAGAAATATTTGTGAATATTAATCAAGAATGTCTTGGAATCCCCAGCATTTAGCACAATCCTTTGCATATAATAAGTATTTAGCAAATATCTATTGATTGACTGAGGCTACAGTGATATCTCAAGGATATAAATGAACCTCCCAACCCCAATACAGGAAACATAGAAATTAATGTGTTTCCATTGGGTATGCAATCAGTATGAGTGCTGACTGAAATTTAAACTTTATGAGACACTTCCACAACGACTAACATTTATATAATGCTTTAAGTTTTGCAAAATACTTTGCAAATACTATCTCATTTGATTCTCACAACAACCCTACAAAGTATATGCTATTTTATGGATGAGAAAACATTTTAAAGACAGATGACTTTCTCAAGTCACTCACCTAGCAAGAGTCTGATTCAGGAATGAATCTTTGATGTCAAGAAGCCTAATCCTCTATACCACCTAGATCTATAACAAGTAAATTCCGGTAGCTTGCTGTGAATTTCAACAAGTTTTTATTAGGTCTCTTTGTCATTAGAACCAGTGCAAAAATCAAATATTAATGAAAAAGACATTATTCTGATTGAGAATCATAGGCTCAGGGTACCATAGATGGAAAAGACCTTGGATTTCATGTATTCTAAGTCCTCTGTTCTACAGATTAAGGAAATCTTGAGGCCCGCACAAGTGAAATAATTTGATTAAATATATCAAGTTTTTTTTTTTCTTGAAACCCATGTAACTTTCCTAGGACTGTACTATCTCTGTGGAGCATATCCATAATTCTTATTTACAAATAATTTGGGGAGAAGAAAGAAAAAAAGGAATTTACATGGTAATTTTAGTGTATATTTAAAATGAATAGCAAATTATACTTTAGATTTGCAGTTTCCTGTGCAATCATTTTCTACCATATTATGCTATGGAAATGCTAGTTTTATTCCATAAATTAAAAATTAAATAAAAAGGGGCAGTTAGATGACACAGTGAATAGAGCAGCAGCCCTGAAGTCAGGAAGACTTGAGTTTAATCTGGCCTCAGACATTTAATACTTCCACTATGTGACCTTGGATAAGTCACTTAACCCCAATTGCCTCAGCAATAAATAAACAAACAAATAAATAAATAAGCAAAAAATTAAATAACAATAAGTAACTTCCTGAACCCACAGGCCACTGAGTCTAGTTGTAATTTGTTTTTATATAATACTTTAAGATTTTATAGAATACTTTCCTTTCAATAAATATGTATATATTATTGTATAAATAGAAATAAATATGTATATATTATTCCCATTTCACTGATGGGAGAAAATAAGGCTCATGAGCCAAATGATTAGCCTATTTGTAGCTAAAGGAAGGATTCAAATACAGGTCCCATTAATTCTTTCTGATCTTTATTGAAAGAAAGAGAAAGCATGGGAAAAGATGTAATATTCAGTCACTTAATAAACACTTTGTAAGCTTCTACTATTTATAATATATCTTTCAGTGGCTGAAGGGCAAAGAGATCATACATTTTCTAAAAATATCCTATTTCACTCCAATATGAGAGTATCAGATCATTTCTCTAATTTCCCATTTTCCTTACCTAAACAATATATTTTTAAAAGGTCACCAAAATTTGTAAATACAAAACTGGTTTCCAACCTTCTTTGCCTGTGATGACTTTAAAAAGAATTCACTTTATTTTAACAGATACGAAGTCTTTTAGGAGGCTTGGGTTCTGGTAATAAAAAAGATGGGTGTTTTAGGGACCCCATGTTTGTTGAATCCCATGCAATAGAGAATGGGTTCTTTATGGACTTATATCTCACCAATTAGGATCCAAGTCAGGATATGAAAATATGTAGAAAGGTGACTATCTTCTTATAGTGCTATCTCCCAATGAAATTAGTTAGACTAGGGATTCATTTGGCTAAAGACCAATCTTCACCTACTGTATCATGTGCTTCACAATCTCAAAGGCCAGATCATGTGCTGCAGAGTTAGCATTTACAAGTGAACTTTTCCATTCCAGCCTGTAATCATACTCCCAAATTTCTGTTCCAAAGCAACCTGAGAATGAAACTGAGAATCAGTTGGCTTGATAAATACTTTATAATGTGCATGAAAATGTCCTCCAGCCTAATTGTCGCCCCAATAGTGCTGCAAATTCCTTGAGCAAGGGTAAAAGGAAAACAAAATGTCCTCATGATACTTACACAATAGAGCCACATATTAGCTCAAGGTCAAGCTGTGGTTATTTATTTATTTATTTATTTTATATACTAAGACCTCTGAATGTGCTAACCTGCCAAGCTGGGTTTGAAGAAATGGGGAGAGTCAGATCATGTTAAGTCTTTTGTACTTGCAGTAACTAGGAATACTTCCTGCAGAACAAAGGAAGTACAATCTGATGAGGAGAAATGGTCCACTTAAATTTAGGAGCCTTGGGATAGTATATAAATTAGAATGGCTTAACTAAAATAAGACAATGAAGTTCCATCCAGCCAAGCTATAGAAGAATCCCAAAGGCCTCATTTATAAAGTAGTCTTACCTAAAAGGAGAATCTTCTGGCAAAAATGCTTACTAGTCAGGCCGTATTGCATTTATGGCTGATGGAAGGGCAACCTTCTCTTTAATCCCAGAAACATCTCTTGGGCCAGCATATAGAAACAAAACCTACCACACAGTCTAGAAGGCTTTGAGAGAAAGTAGTAAAAATAAAAGAAGGAGTTGTATTTGGCTTGACAAAATGCTTAGCAAATAAAGTGGGTCAATTAAAAGAAGGAAAAATAAAGAGAGAATGAGAAAGAGAGAAAGCACTAAAGCATTGTGTGGTACAGAGGAACTAGCACCTGAATGGTAGTCAAGGGACCTGAACTTTAGTTTTGGCTCTGCCACAAGCAAATGTGTCTTGTTGGGCAATACATTTAGCTTCCTGGGCCTCAATACTTTCATCTGTAGAATAAGGAGGCTTAATTAAAGGGATTCCAGTAATTTACTCTTTTAATGTTTAGAAAATTGTATTTGAGTGCAATCAGTTTTCTTTGCAATCCTACTCATTTTATTTTGTTAATTTAAAAACACTGTTCTGAGAAGGGACCTATGAGCTTCTCATCAGACTGCCAAAGGATAGGACATGAAAAAATTTAAGAACTCCTGACCGATGACTATATAATCACCTTCCTCCTCTTCTCATTCTCTCCCTTCATGAGAAAGTCATATTGAAATTCATTTTATGATTCTATTTATTTTTATAATATATTTTATTTTCCCCAAATTACTTGTTAAAAGATTTTTTAACACCAAAAAAAGTTTTGAGCTTCAAATTCTATCCCTTCCTTTCCTTTACTCTCCCTGAGACAGTAAGCAATCCAATATAGGTTATACTTGTACAATTATGTAAATATTTCCATATTATTAGGACCACTATTTGTAAAGTACTTAGCATAGTACCTGAAGCACTCTATAAATATTAGTAGTTATTATTATTTGTATTACTTCTAGCTGCAGATTTTGATGAAAAGAGGATTAATCTCTCTACTGTTATCTTTGTCTTTGCTTATGCTTAGAAATGGGCTGCACAATACTTGGGTTGGATCCATACCTGTAAAAGGAACTGGAGCCCAAAGATGAGGGTTGAATGCCAAGAAATCACAATCAGGTCCTTGCTCTACTAGCCAGAAAGCCTTACCTGTATCAAGGGCAAGAACTAAGCCAAGAGTTCCATACCCAAACACCTGGGCTATCTTCTCAGCTCATTTGCCATTTATTGAGTTACTAATAGCAAGTCAAATTTTTTTCTCCTAAATTTGATATTCCAAAATATTTATTCATTCATTACCACCAAACGGGGGGAAATTCTTTTATTAAAATCTTTCCAGTTTCATATTGGAATTGTCCTTTGTTTAACTGGCTTTCTAATATTGAGGAAAAGGAGTACTTTGTGAGGTACCACACCCTATGTTCTTCATTACGAGTGGGCTCTCAGCTTCATACCTTTTGCTCAGCTGCCTACTGGGTTTGCCCCAAAATTCATCCAACCCCAAGTGCTGTCTCTGACAGCAGCAATAAGTTGCTTTTTATTTAAATTTTTCTTTCTTCAAAAGATTAAGGGTATCTTCTCAGCATTCCTAAATTGCTGCTATTACATTGGCTATAAAGATATTTTATTTTAGTCAGGTAGGACCAGTCCTACTTCTTCCTGAGGATCAGATTTAGGAGGGAAGGCCTGACTTCCTTTTTTAACTATCAGTCAATCAATAAGCATTTATTAAGTGCCTATTAGGTGTGAAGTACTATATTAAGTATCAGGGATAGGAAGGAAAAAATCAAAACTGTTTTTGCTTTTGAGGAAAATAATTCTGTCAGGGAAAGCCATATGTACATATAATTAAACAAAAATGTTTAGTATTAAGCAGCCACTAGAATGGCTTACAGATTCACCTACACTAGCATCCTTCAATCCACCAATTTCTGATTAGTTTATCTACAAACCCAGTTCTTTAGGTTGTTATTGTTCAGTCTTTCAAATTGTGTCTTACTCTTCATGATCTCATGCACCTTTGCACACTACTGCTATCCAAAGATATGGGGGTTATTTGCTATTTCCTTCAACAAATAGATTAAGGCAAACAGAGGTTAAGTAACTTGCTCAGTATCACATAATTAGTGAGTGTCTGAGATTGGAGTTTTTAATTCAGGTCTTCCTAACTCTAGGTCCAACACTCTGAGTCACTTAGCTGCCTCCTCAACTATGTTAGAGTCACCATAAAAATGCCACTGAACATAGGAACTATGCAAAATGAATAAACATGTATGCATATATACATATATAATTACATATATGTATGTATATATTTAACATACATACATATATCTATACTCACCCATCTATCTACCTACCTCTCTTCCTATGTATCTTTTTTACCTACCTTTATATACCTATCTACTTATGTATCTATCTTTCTATGTTTTTTATCTATGTATCATCTTCCTATGTATCTATCAATCTTCCTATGTATCTACCTACTTATTTATCAATCTATCTCTCCATCTTATCTATCCATGTATTTATCATCCATCTATCTTCCTATTTATGTATCTATCTACCTATCTATATCTATGACTAGGGAAAGTTATTCAATAATATATAATTGTGATAAAATGGAGTCTCCTTTCTAAAGTGCAACCTAAAATTTCACTGGTGTCCCAATTAAGAATCCCACCATCTACAGCCATGCTTGTTATGTGCTCTACAATGGAATGGGCTATAAAACTGAATTCCATTTAAGCATAGCTACAGTTTCAGAGTGTTATGAACTCCAGATACTAAGGGGCACTAGATTTGGATTAGAGGACTTGGGTTCAAATCCCTGGTCTATCATTAAATGACTTTGGATCAATTACTTAGTCTCTCCCAAAGCCAGATTCCTTCTCTATACAATGAGGGAGAGAGTAGGTAACCTGCCAGTTGTATATATGAACTCATTCAATTTCTCTCTATCTCACTACAGATAAATGACTAACCAAAATTACTTTGGGTAAAAATGATTACAGACATGGAAAGAGAGTAAAAAAGAAGGGTGAGATCTTTGTTCAGCATTGACTTGGAGCCTCCCAACTTGGCTCCTATCTAAAGATCTACAGCAAATAAATAGCCAATAACCTCACCTCAGTAGAATATATAACTCCTACC
Source organism: Sminthopsis crassicaudata (assembly GCF_048593235.1). NCBI lineage: Eukaryota > Metazoa > Chordata > Mammalia > Dasyuromorphia > Dasyuridae > Sminthopsis > Sminthopsis crassicaudata. The sequence goes on along the minus strand of NC_133617.1, from coordinate 350,602,346 downwards.
ATTGCTATAAGTTTGCCACTAGAGGGCATCATAGAATAACACACCCATCTCCAAGGGTGGGTTCTATAAATTCAAATCCCTTCTACCTAGGAGATCACTCCAGGATTGCCCCCTCCCCCCTATTTGAAATTAATGAGTGGAGAAGAAACACATTATACATTGGCTTTAGCTATAAAAGAGGACATTGGAATCCATAGACCTTAATTTTTTGGTACTCTTGGTGTTAATATTGGAGTGAATGAAAGAATTTTTTTTTTTTAAATTGATACTAGACTAAAATTAGTTTACAGCAGAGCTTTCACATTTTAAAAATCTTTCTGGCTTGTTTTCTACCCTGAGGCCATGTTGGGGTAGAATAGTGCCTAACAATGATAAACCAGACACAATTTAAACTTATCTGAAATGACTACAATTTTCCTTCAAAGAAGTAATGGAGAACAGTCATTGTCTGGAAACCTGGCATTCTGTAGAAGAGTTTGGAATTTGTCACTGCCCTAGAGTTTAATCTAGTCTGCCCACATACCCTTTGAAATAAAATATAAAAGAACCAGAGAGAAAAGTCTTTTAAGTGTCACATAGTAGAAAAGTGCAACATTTTCTCAGTCAAGACCTAATTAAGCTAAGAGAAGTATCTGAATGCCTTGGAAATTATTAATAAAACAAGTAGAAATTGAATTGAAAAAACATATTAGTCCAATGGGAAAAAGAAAATCAGCCAGAAGGAAGAGTAAAATTCCAACACAGCCTGGTGAACATTCATTTTGTGACTGTTATCAGTCATTTAACATTTATTTACATTTATTTAAAGCTAGACAGAATGACCAGAAAGATGTTAAGTAATAAAGAGGTAAATAAACACCACCTCATTTTTCCTTCTATGCCTTCCTATATACATTTATACATGTATTATATTACATACATTTATGCATATATTACAAAAATACATGTATTATACAAATTATTCATGTATTGCAAAGCATACACACAAGTCATCATTTTTGTGACAAAAATACAACATAATGAGCTGCATAAGCAACATGCTGCTGGGTATCAGTTTCCCAACCGAATTTAAGCTCCCTAGAGATAAGAAAAGTGTCATTTTTTATTTTTGTACCCCCAAGTACAAAATGTGACTTTGCACATAACTGGGTGCCTAAGGACTTGTTTTTCAGTCATGCTCCAAACAAATCCATCCAAGTGGATGGCAGTATGAATAAGATGGGGGGAGCAGGGAAAAACTGAGAGGGAAGTGGGCCCACCTGCAGCATAAAGTTCCCAGTCATTGCCCATGTAAGGCAGTGCCCCGGGCAAGTTCAAAAGTGCTGAAGTCCAAATCAGAGGTGGGGATGGGGCTGGACCTCAGACCCAGATTTATGGGGGAGGAGACAGGAAGGAGAAGCATGTGCAGAAGGTTTTCCAGTCACTGTGTAACTAGGCAGTGGCCAGACCTTCCTCCTGTCATGAGGATTCATGAGACATTTGTGGAAAGACATTTGTTTCCTAGAAACAAATGTTTTGTACTTTATTGGGAGGGGAAGCTATACTGACAGTGACTAAAAATGTGCATGGAAGTTTTCATTATTGAAGTATTCCAGAGGAACTGGTCATATTTGCTTCTTTTAAAGCCTGCAAGGCAGGTTAACTGTGAATTATGTATGCCCATTGGCTGATAGAGCTCAAAAGGGATAACTGCTACATTCAGGGCTCTCTCTTCTTCAACCAAAAAAGAAGAAAGACACCATAAGATCGTCTCATGTTTGTGTAATAGTTTAAGGTGTCCTTTTATCTTTATTTTACAACACAGAGAGGATGGGTACTATAAAGCCCACTTGCTTAGTCAAGCACGCTATTAGCCTCATGAATAGGAGAGATATTGGAGATGAGCTAGTCCATCTCTGGACCATTTCACTCTGAATCTCTTGATCAGCAGTCTGAAACCTCTGTGGATTCCTCCCCAGATCCCAGTTCAATGCCAGGATAATGTTTTTAAATATGTAAAAAGAATACATAAATTTAGAAAGAAAATCAATTATTCTAAATATCGATATATATATTTAAAGTTTATAGATGCTGCTTTAAGAAATTCTGACCTAGTCCAATCATTTTATTTTGTTCTTCAATTGTTTCAGCCATGTCCATCTCTTTGTAACACTATTTTGGGGTTTCTTGGGAGAGATACTGGACTGGTTTGCTATTTCCTTCTTTAGATCATCTCACAGATGAGCAAACTGAGGCAAATAGGGTTAAATGATATGCCCAGGGTCACCCAACTATTAAGTAATTGAAGCTGAATTTGAACTCAGGTCTTCCTGATTCCAGACTCAGAGCACTATCTACTGAGCCACTGAGCTGCCTAGCTGCCTCATTGCTTCATTTTGCTAGAGGTGAAGTGATTTGCCCTAAATTTATAAAGTGAGCAAGCAGAAGAGCTGGGATCATTATGTGGGTGGTCTCACTACGGATCTATCACTCTTTCTGCATTACCACCTTTTCTGGTAGGTGACTCAAAACTGGTAAAAATGAATTCCCTCACTTTCCATCCAGGAATAGTCCTCTATGACATTCCACAGGTTTCTCTACTTCAATTGCACTAAATCTGCTTATCCCTTCTTCATCCAATCTTATTCTTTCCAAGACTGACAAAGTCTGGCCTTCTTTGCACTTTTTTCATTTCACAAGGACCAAAAATGTTTAACACTCTCTTGAAGAAATTACTATTGTGGCAACTTAGTTGCTTTTTGTCCAGAGGCTGTTAGAAAATCTTCTTGGTATACACAAACTCTGGGGTCTCAGTCTTCTCAGCTGTAAAATGAGAATGTAGAACTGGTTTCCCTACTAGGTTCTATAAATCTGTGGCTATGCTTCCTCAGTTAGCCAACATATAGTGACAGTTATTTCTCAGAGTCAAGAATTACTCAGCATAGACAATTTTGGTACAAAGTTTTAAATCCAATTACTATTCATTTCCTGTGGTCAACCTTGACTGCTGTGAATGGCATGAAAATAGGCAGCTCTCAAAAAAATTAATCATAACTTATTTTGAAAGAAAGCAAGATATAACAGTCAAGAAGTCATGCTCAATTATACAACCCCATTTGTCCACTAATTTACCTGTGGGAGTTGATGTGTACAAATCTCCCTGCATGACACAATATAGTTATTTTATTTTTGTAAATTTTCCCTACAAAAGCACCCCAGTTTGGCTGGCCAAGTTGGAAGCTTTTGTGGTGACAGCCCATGTGTGACAGATTTCTTTTGTTGTGGAAGAGTACACATTTCCAAGTGCCTTCCCTCCCACAGGTGTCTGAAGTAAACAATCCCTAGCATTTACCCCAGACAGACAGAAAACAACTGCTGCTGTGTTCGGGTGGCTAAGGGGGAGAAGTGCACCCAGCCTCATCCTTGCCAGGGAATCACAATCAAGCAGCTGTGGTGGTAGAACACATCTGGTTCAGTTCTCTAGTCTTCCAATTGTGGGCAGCAGACATCTGGTGAGGGGAAGGCTTCTTTAGCCCTGCATTGATCTGAGGAGAGCCATCTAAATGATTTAAATCAGTATCACTAGAGAAGTAATTGTTTTAAAAGAGGTGAATTGAACAGGGTCCTATCATGAGCTTTTAGATTTAGAACATGAGGGACTTTAATGATCAAGTAAGCTATTCCCCTCCTTTGACAAATAGAGAAATTGAGGACCAGAAAAGTCCAGCAACTTGCTTCATGCCAGTAGTAGATACAGAATAGGAATACATACAACTTGCCATAAAATTTGAGGCCAAAAGAGCTTAATCATAGAATCTTAGATTTCATTATTATTTCCTCCCTGACCTTGACCACATCAACCACACAACATTACTCTTACCACCTCTGAAACGTTGGCCTCCCTAATACCAAGTGGGAAATGGTCAGTGACCCACTTCCCACAGACTGTGTGAGAAACGAGAAAATAATTCTATCATGAATATCTACTAAGATTTAGAAAACATTTTAGATGCAATGTTGCACTGCTTTCTCCAGCTCCAGAATTATGCTCCTACAGGGGAAAGAAAAAAAATAGCTAAGTGGCACCTGTCTTGCAAAAATCTTAAGGAAGAATTAGCAAATTTCCAAAGAATACACACACACACACACACACACACACACACATGAGATTTTTTTTTTTTATCATTTTGCATTTCAGGGGCGATTCAAAGATGACAGATAACAATACTGATTACTGGAATTTCAGAATATTAAATTTTGATTGATTTTAATTCCCTTCAAATATTGTTAATTCTTTGTGGGGGAGGAGAGGTAAGAGTGGCATTTATCTAGTTTAACAGTAGTCTTCAATAAAAATCTAGTATATAACCACAAAAATTTGTTTAAAATTTAACACATAGTTACATCAAAACAAACAAATGTTGCTATGGAGACAACTACCTAAATAAAGGCTCACAGAGATCCAAAACATGACGTCACCCAGGCCTGCCTGGAACCATAGTAACCTGCCAGGATAAACAGAAATATTTTGATTTTTTTTTTCTATCAAGTAATGTCAGAGAATTAGCAATTTTATGGCAGTACTTAAGACAATTTCCTTGTAGAGTTCCCTACGCTTATGCTCCTAAAATAAGAGCAAAGGTATTTTTATCAGGGCTATTATTATTACCACATCAACTGTATCCAACAAGTGGAGCATGTGTAGGGCATATCTTCTGTATCAAATTCCCCTGAGCAGTTGCTGACCCCAATAAACCAAGAAATTTATGTTCCCAAAGCAACATGTGGGAATGCTAGTCAAACAGAGATTGAACACAATTGTTCTTGGATATTTTGTTCTTCAAAATGTGTAAACACACACACACACACACACACACACACACACACACACACACACACACACACACCTCAAATCTGCCAAAGCCCAACTTTGCTGCTGTGCTGGATGTCCAAAGGACATTCCCTGCTATTTAGATTTTGTTCCATTGAATTTTGTTTCCACTATGCTGAGACAAAGAGACAATAGATAGAGATTCACAGAGAGAGAGACAGAAACAGGGACAGAGAGTCAGAGACACAGAGAGAAGTGGGAGGGTGCATGGAGGTGCTTCCACTACTTAAAAATAATCTTTGCCTCTGTTTCTTCCAATGGGTCCTTCCTCTGAGTCACACTGTAGAGGGCATAACAAAGGAAACCTGGTAGGGTCTAAAAAGAGGAACTGAGATGATTTCCATTTATCGGCACACATACACCCTGTCCCCACAATGCTTTGATGTGGAAAGAAAGGTTCAGGAAGACAAAGAAGAGATAAGATTGAAAAGAGAAATGGAGGAGAGAAGAGGAAAGAATAGGAGGGATGATAAAGAATAATAGAAAGATGTCCCAGAATTGGTCTGATCTCAAAATAATAGCTAGCATTTATATCACACTTAGTTGTTAAAGTGCTTCACATACATTGTCTCATTTGATCTTCACAATAATTGTGGGAGGCAGAGACATTATTGTCTCTCCATTTTATAGATAAGGAAATTAAGGGAGAGATGAAGTGACTTGCCTCAAGTCTTGCTGGTAGTAAATATCTGAGTCTGGATTTGAATTCTGGTTTTCCTTGACTCCAAGTCCAACATTCTATCTTAACTATACTACATTGTGGGGGAAAAGAATTGAAGATGCTAAATAACAACTCTAGTGCAAAATTGCAGGCAATGTAGGGATGTGTCTAGAATCAGAGAAACCTGAGTTCAGATGTAGCCTTAGACACTTGTTAACTTCATAATTATGAGCAAGTCATGTCATATTATTCTCCCTCAGTTTCCTTCCTATAAAATGAGGATAATAATAGCCCCAACCTCCTAGGTTGTTGTGAGGATCAAATAAAATATCTGTAAAGCCTTTTGTAAACCCTAGAGTTCTATATAAATGCTAGTACTTTATTTTACTTTTTTGTACCATCTATAATTTAAAGTTTATCCATATCATTCCTTCATCTTTGAATAGATACTTATAGACAATTTGAAAAGCTAATGGCTACAGTTATAAACAACTAAGCATCATCCCCTTTGACATATTGGGTCGCTAAGACACACAGCGTTCAAATAACCTCTTCTGAATTGAGCCAGGCTCTGAGGACCAGAATTAGAAGTAGGACTGTACTGTTTTCCTGGTACTTAGCCTATCATATTATCTTCACTCCAAATGGCGAAAGTGACTTACTATCCCACCATCAGCAGTGAGTCTTAAGAAGTTTAGGCAGAGGTTTTGACCAAGCATCATAGATATTATAGAAAGAAGGGATTTGAGAGTCCAACCGCCTCTGTTCCCTGAATTTTATAGATGATTAGGAGGTATTTTAGAATTCACTCAGAGCAAGTGTCTTTTTCCAGAAAAGAAAAATCAGCTCCAGGATGGTGAAAGGATTTACCTAAAGGTCAGCAGGGAAGCAAGTAACAAAACAGGGATTTGAACTCAGGCTTTCTAATTCCAAATATTCTTTTCTTGACACTGAACTGCATGTATGTATTAGATAATGACCTTTCTCCTGGCATCCCTTTTTCCTCTTTATAAAATGGAGACATTTTTAAAGTTAGTAACCACCTCTCTGCAATAGTTGTTGAATGACCTGATAAATTATTCTCCACAAAGCATGGGACAAATATGAAAAGTTACAAATAACTACATGAAAATATAGAAGATATTGAGGTTTAAAAAAGGGGGGGGAAAGCAAACATGAACTACATATTTTTTTGGTCTGAGAGAGTTTACAAAGGAAGAATAAACTTTAAACTCTTCCAGCACCAAGTATATCTCCATATTATATATACAATCAGTTCTTGCTTATCTAAGTGGGTCCTTCTGCAGACTGCTCCTTCTCCTTGTGGGGCTCTTTGGGGCCCCAACCCCTCTAAGGCTCTATGCTCCTGCAGCCAAAGTGGCTCTGGATTTCTGGCAGGAACTGTACCCTGGCTAACATGGGATCTAGCTACATGTCTGCTAGCTGAGGAGTTGAATTTGCAAAATTCAAAATAATGTAAAGCTAGAACTGCATATAAAATTATATGATTATATATACATATATATATATAAAACCATACATTCATATATTTATGTATGTGTATACACATCTATGCATATACATATGCCCATTATTATGCTTCATTATTTAATCTTGGCTTTCTAGATAATTTTATAAATGATAATAATAAAATAGTTATTAAAGAAAGTAAATATAGTGAAAATATTTAGTCCTTATCTTACCAAGATACTATAATTGTGGTTTGTTAACTCTCTCAACCTTGTTGAAAAATGCCAGGTGTCAGAATCAAAGAATTTTAGATCTAAAAGAGACCTAAGATACCGTATCTCATTGTCCCTATATTGGCAGAGACCTAGAGGGCACTTGGTTTGCTCACGGTTATATAAATGCTAAATAATGGCAGACCTTATACTAAAGCCACTCATAGTGTTTCCATTACACTACAGTTACCTCCATGCTTCCCCTACCCCAAACACCATCTACACATACTTGAGTGAGGATTAACAGGATTCTAGGATCCAAGATCTAGAGTTGAAACGATGTCACAGGCTCTCTTGTCCAGTTCTCTCAATTTATAGATCTAGAAATTATGGCCCAAGGAGGTTAGGTGATTTAATTGTCCAAGCTCACATGAATATTAAGAAAAAAAGCTAGATTTTGAAGTCTTGGCTCTTTCCTAAGCTTGCTTTTTCAAAGGGACTCAAATCATGGTAAAAACCCTAAATTTCCAAGCTTTCCAGGCTTAGTACACATGGTCAATAAATATAGTGTCTTACACATGATGGGCACTTAAATATCCCTAGAACTGAACTGATTTGAGCTTCTAGTGACATCCCTTTGGAGGATGAGGATGTTTTGAATATATTTGCTTCCTCCCAAACTGCATAAGTTAAATATAGCTGACCTAGTTACCTTCCCTTAGTTTGGGAGCAGCAGAGAACGTGCCCACATTGGACAGTAGTGAAGCAGTATATATATACATGACAAAGCCGCAATTCTTCTGGCTATGGGTTTATACTGATTTTGTCTGTGAACGATGAGTATTTGGGAAGTTAGTTTTTCCCAAGTTTGGCTGACCCAAGTTAGAAGTTGTTTACAATAATTAACCTAAAATCATACCCAGGAATACATTTACTACAAGGTGTGTCCTGCCCTGTCTCATAAGAGTCTGTTTAGTTTCTGTTTTTCCTTCCTGATTTATTTTTAAACCAATAGGAAGCAACAATGGATAGTCACCTAGGCATAAACACAATTCAGTCAATAATTTAGAGAAGTGCCCCCCTACCAAAGTACTTTTGGAATATGAGGAATGTGTCTTGTTCTTCTAAAGAGTTTGGCTGTTACCAAGGTGATGACTCAATTCTTCACAGGAAAGGACGGTGTGTTGAGAGAAAAAAAAAAAAAAAGTAGAAACACATTTAAACCTACACTCAAATGGATGCACATATATACACCAACTAAAGAGGCATATATGTGTAAAAACTTTGATGCTTTCAGATTTACAAAGTCCCACCTGAAAATGGCTAACAATGACTAATGTGATGTGGTATGTAATAACAAAAGCAATGTCTTTGGAGTCAGGAGACATGAGTTCTAGTGCTAGGATTACCACTAATTTGATAGCTCTGTGACCTCATTTACATCATTTTATAGCCTCAAGGGCCTCATCTATAAAATAAGAAAATTGAGCTCAACCAGGAGTTGGCAAACCATGGCCCATAGGCCAAGAACAGTCCACTGCTTGTTTTCATGTGGTTCATGAGCTAAGAATGGTTTTTATTTAAAATAAATAAAAAGTATTTTATTATTTGGTAAGTCAGTGCTTACTAAAGGCTAGAATAGACTATCTGTAAAGTTCTTTCCAGCTCTGAACATTTATAATTTTATACTGCCCTGGACTCCTTTAAGAAAATCATATTCCAAAAGAGACATTGGGATGTAAGGACTTGGACTTGAAGTGAGGAAGAAACAAATTATAATAGCTCAAATAATATTTTTCCACTTTTCATTTTTCTTTGTTTATATAAATTTCAGACAGCTAAAAATTACACAGATAACTGATTCATATGAAATTTTTATAGGAAACACATGATATTCATAAAGAAAATCTCTAGTTATTTTTTAAAAAAGGTTCACATCAAAACACCCCCTCAGGGGGAAAAGGCATAAAAGGAGTGGAAAAAGAAATAACTTAAATGAATACAGCCTGTGTTCTATCAAGGCTTTATTACAAGGAGTTGCTCGGTTTTGGAGGACAAGATAACTTAAAAAAACCTATGTCAAGATGAGCTATGTTCTAATGTGCTTTCAGTGTATTTCGGCATACTGAAGGATGGCAAACATTACCAGGGTGTGAGGTGAGAGAAAGGGGAAACGAAAGAGGGCTGAAATTGTTACACATAACAATGGGTGAAAATCCCATCATTTCTGCTGAAACTGACTGTCCAAGGGAATGGATCGTGATTAGTAATGGGAGTTGGGAGACTATCACAGAGAAGAAGATTATTGTAGCAGATATTGGAATATTCTAGGACTTTATAATCCAGAAGCCACATGATGGATAGGATCATGGATTTATCTCAATCAAGACACAAGCAAAAAGACTAGTAGGAGATCTACAAGATGAGAATAGCAGATCAAAAAGTCAAGGCAGATCTAAGTTCTGACTACGCCTCTTAAAAATAGAGAATCAGTGAACAGAACACACTTAACTGAGTACAGTCCTAACACACAGGAGGTTTGCCTTTTTTTTGATATGTCCTGCCAAGGAAGAATGCAATTTCAGCATCTATTTCACTAAGTGTGGGAAAGAGTCCTGCCATTGGTTTAGGAAAATTAACAGGTAGGAAAAATTGTGATATCCTCATGTCTCTGTAATATGTTATTATATATGTTTGTAGGTTAAGTTCTTAGTTTTGTTAAGTTTTGTGCTAAGTTTTAAGGGACAAGTAAATAGAGGTGCTGGGCCTACAATCAGGAAGATTCATTTTCCTGAGTTCAGATCTGTCCTCAGACACTAGCAAATCACTTAACCCAATTTGTCTCAGTTTCCTCATCTGTAAAATATTGTGGAGAGGAAATGGCAAAATACTCTAGTAGCTCTGCCAAGAAAACCCCTAATAGGGTCATGAAAAGTCAGACATGGCTAAAAATGACTGAATAAGAACAACTTAGTAGTTGGTTTTTATGAATCCCCATTGGTCAAAAAGACAAATTAATGGAATTTATAAGTTTTTTGTAATCTAGATGGTTAAGAAATAGGCTCTATGATGTGGAGTCTCCCACAATTTCTGAAAATAGGGTTCTGCATCTAGTAAGTGCTCAATATTTGTTGAATAGAAAGGAAATACCAGGTAATCAAAAGAAACAAAGTTAACTAGGAGCTAATTAATTTAAGGAGGCATTGAAAAGACTAGTGCCCCTGGAGACTGAGTTTAGATACTACCTCATGCTTACTACCTAGATAAATATGGCTGGTCCTTAAATTCTCTGGACCTCAGCTTCCTTAGCTGTAAAATGAGGGGGCTGGATCATATGGGCACCAAAGTCCCTTCCAACTCTTGACTTGTGATCATCAAATTTCACCCAATATGACTAGGTGCACCCTAGTTCAGGGGTGGGAACACAAAATTTAAAAAAATATCATTTGAAGGACAATATAAACTTCTTATTTTCTCAATTGTTAGCATTAAATCCAGGATGAACTTGCTTTTCATGACTCGCCATATACTTTGTATTTACTTATATGCTCACTAGTATCTACTAATGGAAAGTCAAATCCTTATATTGTAGATGTTATCAGGAACAATCAATCAATGAGCAATTATTAAAAGCCAATGTTGGAAGATTAAAAGAAAAAAAATGAACAAAACCATACTTTTTCTCAAAGAGCTCATATTCTGTATTGATTTGTCTTGCAAAATTCCCTTTATGAGGTACATATGTACTTATTTATTCAATTTTTAATTTATGGAATAAAATAAAAGTTTCCATAACATAGTATAATATGAAAAGATGGTTGCAAATGAAACTGAATATTTATTATGTATAACTTGCTATTTCTTTTAACTATATAACAAAGTTATATATTTTTTCAGTTATATTTTTAGTGAAAGTAACGCAAAAACAAAGACAATAAATAAAATAAGTTTGTTTGTTTGTTTGTTTGTTTAAAGAATGTAAGTTCTTCATGGACAGGAAAGAATGGTTTTATTCTTTTTCTTTGTTACTCCCCCCCTCCACCTCCTAATCTTTGCCTCACATGTACTTGGTATTTGATGCTGATTGAATGGTTGTGAAATAACTGAGGGGAAAAAATCCTATTAAGAGAACAAGAAAAGCCATAAGAGGCAAAACACTTGGGGAAACAAAAGTCAGTATGAATTTCCCAAACTCTGCAACATTCTTAAATATACAGAGATGGATTACAATGAAAATAAAACTTTACTTAAAAAATAAACTTTGGTGTTTGAAAAGAATCCATCTGCTGTTTTATTTAAGCTTAGCAGATAAGGAGAGCCAAAGAGAGGTGCTTGTGAAAAAATGGGACAGGACATTGACTCTACGTGTCAGTATGATGAAGCTTGGCTCCCAGATCAGATCTCATCACCAAGAACTGTTCATGTTGGTGTTGGGCTCCTTTTATTCAGACTTGCTTCAACAACTGTTCTGGTTAACTCGGGGAATATTTATAATGGGGGACATCAGAAATGCTAGGTTTTGATAGGTAAAAATAAATGATAGCAAATAAAGATTTAGCAGATATTTAGAGAGATGGTATAGCACAGAGGATAGAGACTTGGCCTTAAAGATAGAAAAGGATGGGTTCAAGTCCCAGCTCTAGCATAAATTGACATTTTGACACTAGGTAAGTTAGTTAACCAGCAATGATCAGGACCTAGACAACTCTTAAGAGTATTAACTTTAAGATGCAAAGAAGGCAATCATCTATATTCATAGTTTTCTCACCTAGAAATTCCATATGTCAGTAAAATCACAAGCTTAGTCCTACTCACTTAAAAAAATTATATTTAGTATTGCAAGACCTGCTTTCTCTGGTAATTCTACATCTCAACAAGGGATTAGGAATTCTAGCCCTATCACACAAAAGCATTTGCATAAGCTTTTCATTCTCTTTTTTCTAGATCCCTTCCTCCCCCACATTCTTCAGTTCTTATACCAGGAGACACTATTCTGGAGCAAAAAACAAAAACAAAAACAAAAACAAAAAACATGGCAGACTACACTCAAACTGAATTTCTAGAGGAATAATTCTTCATTATCTCCTGACCCTGACATATCAGCCCTTCTTTTCTCTTTTTAATAATAATAATAATAATAATAACAAATTCATCCAAGTATTCTAAAGACAGTCAAACCCCCTTATCACTGTCAGTCTTCTCAGAAGATGTTACCACTGAACAAAATGAAGTACCTGCTTTCTTTTTAGATGATTAAAAGAAGAATTCCAAGAATTTTAATAGTTACCTAAAAGAGAAGGGCATCCACATATCTACTTATGAGGATATGGAAAGAAGGATGAGTTATGATCTATGGCTAAAATCTTTATGTCACAGTAGTATAAACTACTTTATACCCAAAGAAGGAGATGGTGAGCAGGGGCAGGGACTTACTTGATTTTGCTGAAGACAATGTCCACATCGGTGATTGTCACATTTTTCCCATCAATTACTTGGCAGTCTTTACAGAGTTTTGACCAGTTTTTTCCATGCATCTCTTTCCCCGTGGCTCTGGTGTCTCCGTGGATAGCAAATTTCCTAAAAGCCTCCTCCAGGGCACTGAGTTCTGGGGCGGTTGCCCCCTCATTGGTGCCCTCAGATTCCAAGGAGAGCCGTTTAGCTGATTTCTCCTTGGCAGGATCTCCAGGAGACTTGGGGGGAGTCTTGTTGGCAGCTTTGCCAGGCTTGGCTTTGTCAGCCATTTTACTGGAGAAAAGAGAAAGAGAGAAGTTACTGTTGCATCTTTCCCATATGGAAGTGCCTGAGGGCCACTTTCTTGATTAGCCTGCTCACAGGATGTAGGGAGGTCTTATACATGCTATGGCAGGTAATTCAGGATGTGGAACAAACAAAAGAAGACTCAGACTTCTTAGGGAGCGTCACCTCCATGGGCCACCAGATTGTCTCCTCTGCTCTGAGTCTTTCTCTGGAAGAGAAAAGTAGGAGCAGCATTGTGAAAGACTTGAGTCTCAGACATTTAATAGCTATATGACTCTGAGTAAGTCATGTACTCTCACTTTCATCATCTGTTAAATGGGGATAATATTAGCACCTATCTTGCAAGACAGCTGTGAGAATCAAATGAGGTAATAATTGTAACACTTAGCTCAGTGCCCAACACATAGTAAGGTGTAAACCAATGTTAGCTTTAGTTGTTAACAATTACTAGTCATAGATTTAACCAAGGAAACAATAAACAGAATCATAGGAATAAAACTGGAAGTGGGAATTCACCCCACACACTTTATAGATGAGGAAATTGCACATTCCAGAGTTCTATTATTTTTTTTTTGTCTTCTATAGGGGAAAAGTTGTATATTAAAAAGACTATAATGGGAGATACCCATGTCAGTCTCATCCCAGGCACCAACATCTCTTTTCTAGTATAGGCCCATGATTTCATCAGTAGAAGAGAATTCCTACTCAGAAAGAGATCATAAAAAAAGGAAAAGGACCCACATGTGCAAAGATGTTTGTGGCAGCTCTTTTTGTAGTGGCAAGGAACTGGAAACTGAGTGGATGCCCATCAATTGGAGAATGGCTGAATAAGTTATAGTATTGGAATAATATTATTCTGTAAGAAATGACCAACAGAATGATTTCAGAGAGGCCTGGAGAGACTTACATGAACTGATGCTGAGTGAAGTGAACAGAACAAGGAGATCATTGTGCACAGCAACAACATTATAAGGGATATGAGAAATGCATTGTAATAGGCTCAGTGAAGGTTGTGATACCCTCCTAGTTTCAACAGAATGGCAGCAAGGAGTATAGAGCCGAAGCCCTAAGTGATGATCAACTTGTGATGAATGTGGCTCTTTTCAATGATGAGGTGATTCGGATAGATTTGTGATGAAGAGAGCTGTCTGCATCCAGAGAGAGGACTAGGGGGGACTGAATGTGGATCACAGCATAATGTTTTCACTTTTTTATGGCTATTTGTTTTTGTTTTCTTTCTCATTTTTTCCCCTTTTGATCTGATTTTTCTTGTGCAACAAGATAAATGTGGAAATATGTTTAGAAGAATTGAACATGTTTAACCTATATTAGATTACTTGCTGTCTGGGGGTGTGGAAAGAGAGGAAAAAAATTTTGCAAGGTTTTTGCATGTATTTTGAAAATAAAAAGCTATTATTAGATTTTTTTAAAAAAAGAGAATTCCTAGTCAGGAAACTTACTGCACCAATGCAGACTGGGACTTATTCTGTTTCTCACCATCCTAGAGAGGTACCTGGGGTCCCAAGAAATTAAATGGATTCACATCGCCAATATGTATCAGAAGTAAGATTTGACCCCTGCTCTTCCTGAGTCAGGAATCTGGCCCTCTATTCCCCACTCCCTTGCCTTTCGATCTTTCTTAAGCCTCTCTTTGCCTGAGAACTTCTCTGTTAACTTATTTGGCAGACCTATATACCTCTGACCCAATCAGAACAACCAGAACAGTTCAGATGACTGACAGATTTGGCTGAGTTTGCATTTGACAAATATCTAACATTTGTTTCAAATGATTTAAACAAATATTCTGCATCCCTTAATTTGTTCCCAGTCCAAATTGCCAGGGTTCCAAGCCCACCCAAGAGCTTGGCTGCTTAAGCCAAGGTATATACAATCTGATGTAGTAGAAAGAGTACTGGGCAAAGGATCATTTATGGCCCTACTAGTTAAGCAGCCTTGGAAGGGAAAAACAACAAAAACATTTAATCTTTTTGAACCTTACTTTACTTATCTATATAATGGGGTGAAAATACTTAGGATCTATATTGTACAGTTGCTATATGGATCAAATGAGATAATATTTGTCAAGAAATTTACAATTCGAAAGTGCTATATAAATGTAAGCTATTGTTGTGATTCAAATGAACACAAGTATATCTGCAGATACCTCTCAGAGTTATTTTGAAAATAATATTAAATATTAAAGGTATATTGACATAATCAAATATGTCAGTGTACTTTTATATTTAATATTATTTAGGAATGATGAATGGCCCAGCAGTCATTTAGATTTTAATCTATGTAGGTGTGGGGGTAGGGTGGGGAAGATTCAGGAAAAACAAATGAAAATTCTTGGAAACAAAGACATTGCCACAAAGATAAGTATTTGAGGTTCTCAGTTGAGGTATATGTCAGATGGAGTAAGTGGAGAGTTTGAAAATTATGGTGATTTAAAGAAACCAAGATATGAAAATGATCATATATATGGGGAAAATAACCAGACAAAAAGTCTATCAAGGTTGAATTAGCAGAGCTATAAATTGGCTAGAACAAGTTCTAGGACCCTATTTTAGAGGGGCCTGACTACCAAATGACATGTTCCCTCCTTCTCTATGGCCCAACCTGGCCTCTTTTCACTCCTTCTTTCCAAATCTGCCCTATCAATAGGTGTCTCAGGGACTCCTCCTCCTCCTTTCCTATTCAACTAAATTGTTCCAGTCACCAGTATTACCAGTTATGGTTCTAAATACTAGGCTCTTTTGACCACAAAGGTATTTTTGGCTTTCCTTTGGAGCACTCCTGAATCCTCAGATCATTATTTGGTACCGAAAGATATATCATTATCCCTACCATCTTTAGGCATGTAGTCAAAACAAAGAACAGCACTATTTTCTTATCTTGATGTCTACCATTGAGTTCCTCATACCTAGGGAAAACTCAGTTACAGAGCAGAAAACTTGAATTTTGACATTAACTCAGACTGAGCAGCAGGGACTAACTTGCCTTCACGACTAAGAGGCTTTTTATGGATTACTCAACTGACTGCCAACCACAAAGTGAGTCTTCCTTGTCCTAGGATGAGAAATTTGGGAATGTTCCCAATCAAAAACATCTGGCTCCAAACTCAAAATTTTACAGTTGCTTTGTTGAGGAAAAAATGATCTGATATGATTAACGTGCTAATATGTTACTGATAAATAAATAGCATGAAAGTAAATTAGAGGCAGTTAGAAAGAAGCACCCTAAGTCTTATTTTAAATCAATGTAAAAACTTATTTGGGGTTGCCTGTGCCAAGTTAAAGCTCTCTTCACTTCCCAATATAACTGCTTATTGATTGTTCACCTCAAGAACTTGAAACTCCTGATATTTGCAAATACCAAAAGAAAATGAGTACACATTATGTTAACAGTGAAAAAATGATACAATCAACAAGCATTTTTAAACACCTTTCATGTTGCTTGAACTTCTCTATTAGGTGTTGAAGATATAAAGGAAAAAAAAAACACAACATTCCCTGTCAACAGTCAGCTTACATTTTACTAAGAAGATAAGAATATATTCCACAGAAAAATACAAAGTGATGTCAGTAGGAGCTACTAAATGGAGTAATGAGAAAAAGCTTTCTGAAGGACATAGTACTTGAAATGAGTCTTAAGACTAGGGATCTAAGATGTGAAGGTGGGGAAGGAGAGAATTCTAGGTATAATGCTCTGACTTAAAAGTTAGGAGACCTGGATTCAAGTACCAGCTCTAACAACTACTGTATGACTATGACAAAGTCACCCAACTCTATATCTCCATTGCTTTAGTTGCAAAACGGGTCTACAGGGGACAATACCATTTGCATTCCCTGAATTGAAGGGAAGTGCTTTCTTAGCTATGAAGCACTTGTTTCCTGGAGGTTATAATGATATCTTGGAAAGAACATCCAGTCAGAATTCTCTCCAAGCTTGTTTTTTTCATCTGAAACATTAGGAAAATGACACTTAGAATGACTTCCTTACAGAGTTGTTGGGAAGGAAGGACTTTGTAAACCTGAATTCATTTAAAGAAATGGGAAATATCAGGTAAATGTCAATTATTTAATCAATTGTTGAGACAGCTAGATGGGGCAGCAAGATTTGAAATCAGAAAGATGTCTCAGACACTAGCTGTGGTACCTTGGGCAAGACCCTTAACCTTCCTGCCTCAGTTTCCTCATCTATAAAACAGGGATAATAATACCTCCCTCATATGATTTTTGAAAGGAACAAATATATGTAAAGTGCTTTGTAAATCTTAAAGTATTATGTAAATGCTATTATTATTAATTCCTTAATATTGAATCTTGCATGCTGACAATCTTTTGCTTGCTGTCTGTAAGATTAGATTACTCTTTGTTAAAAAAGAATGAGCAAGTTCTTATGACACTGTCATCAGATTTTACAAAGACCATCTCTGTCCCCTTTCCTACCTAAAACAGTAGGCAATATACAGGTTTCCCAGGAAACAAATTGATAGTTGTTCTCTGGAGTAGGTTATTTTCTGAAGCTAACTCTGGCCTCAATATTCTAGAAATAAGGCCAGGGTTAAGCCAAATAGGGAAGCAAGATAATTAGTTTGCATTTCTATAGAATGCTAAAGTTTACTAACTAAATACACTTATGTGTAAGCACATGTACATGTGCACAATCTCACATGCAATATTATACATATAAATATGTGTGTATCTATAATTTTATCATCATAATTATCTTGTGAAATAGATACTTCCACCTTATAGCTGAAAATTAAGAGTTAGGATTAAGGTTAAGTGACTTGCCCAGGAGGCAGGATCTGAACCATCTACTTCCAGATCCATTGTTCTTCCCACTGTATTATGCAGCTTCCATGGATGCAATAAAGTTTGTCCATTTTTCACCAATGATTAAGTGTTTTCAAACTAAATCATCCATGGAGAAGTGCTATTAATGTCTCCTTTGGAATTCTAGAGACTCTTGAATATGAAAAATCAAAAGTAAAGAAGATTTGTATGTGCCTTTCCCTCTGCTGACTAACAAGTTAAAGGGAAGAAATCAATCATTCCTTGTTTGGAGTCAGTAGTTGGCCATTTCCCTTCCATGGCCTCTGTCTTTATCATGACCATTATCTCTAAAAGCAATATGGGCAAGTAGAAAAGGAACTGGGTCGGGTATCAGAGCCCTAGAATCTCTTTCCAGTTTTATCACTGACACTCCTCTTTATCTGAAATAGGAGCTTCTAGTAATGTTTACCTTTTGTTTACCCTAGAGTTACTTACTACAGGGCTTCTTTAGCCATCCAAAAAGGGAAAGGGTGGTTGGGAAGCACCAACCACTACCACACATTCATTACTTCTACTGGTTAGAACACAACAGGTGCAGCTTAGTGTCTCTAGCACTTGATCTAGCCAAGATAGATAGTTCAAGTCAGGGCTCAAAATAAAGCCATTTCATAAATTGAGTGAGTGGATCTCTCTCAGACTTGGCTTCTGATGAGGAAATCAAGAATCCTATCTACCTTATTGGCCCTTGAAGACATCTGTATTACATACAACACAGTGAGATTGATCCCAGAATCATAGACTTTTAGAGTCAAATATTCATAACAGAATACTAAGCCTGAAAGGGAGTTTAGAGAGATTAGCTAGTCTTGCTCTTGCTTGCATTTTGCAAATCAAAACTGATACCTAGAAGGCAACAAGCATTTGTTAAGCACCTACAGTATTCTAGGTATGATGCCAAGTGCTTTACAATTATTATTTTATTTGATTCTCACACAATCAATCTGTCTGGAGTAGGTGCTACTATTATTCTCATTTTACAGTTGAGGAAACTGAGACAGACAGAAGTTCTTACCACACAGCTAGAAAGTGTCAGTGCTTGAATTTGAACTCAGATTTCCTTCCTGACTCCAAAGGCCATTGTTCTATCCACTATACCATTGAACTGCTTAGACACTGCCAAGTGATTTTTCTTAAAGTCACACAGGTAAATAATGGCAAAAAACACCGTCAAATTATGTTTAATTTGCACTATTTAGGACAGCAGGAAAGAAAGGAGCATATTTTAGAAATGTGTCTAAAAATGATTCAAATAAAAGGACTTTAGTTGATCAGTAAATTCTCTTATGTGGACCAACTACTTTTGTAATGACATGGATAAATGAGGTATTGCATAACTAACACTTCCTAGAACAAGCCTCATTCTTTCAAGGATTTGTATATATAATACATAGGATTACAAAGCAGGACGGGACCTCAGAAGGGATCTAGCCAACTGTCAGCTAAAGTAGGGATGTCAAACTCAAATAGAAATGGGGCCTTTAAAGTATATTAGGCTCTCTGAAGGTTGTATATTAACAGTTTTAAAATGTAACATTATTTAAAGGAGACAATTAAGTGAATGCAGTGGAATAGAATGCCCAGCCTGAAGTTGGGCAGACTCATCTTCTTTAGTTCAAATCTGGTCTCAGACACTTATTAGCTGTATCACCCTCGGCAAATCACTTACCCCTATTGCCTAAGTTTCCCTCATCTATAAAATGAATTGCAGAAGAAAACGGTAAACCAGTCTAATATCTTTGCTAAGAAAACCCCAAATGGGTCACAAGAATTAGGCACAAACTGAATAACAATATTATCTGTATTTTGTAGTATTTTAATTTATTTTGTTAAATATTTCTTAGTACTTTTAATCTGGTTCAGGCCTCACACAGGGGCACCCAATGCCTTTCTAACATTCCAGAGACATGCAGCAACTACTTGGAGATCTGATCTCAGTGGCAGAGAACTCATTATCTGTGAAGGCAGCCCTTTCCATTTTTAGACAGCTTGCTAGGAAATTGTTCTGTAAATTAAACTTCAAGTTGCCTCTCTGCAGCTTCCACCCAGTCCTCCAAACTTTACCCTCTGGGGTTATGCAGAACTGGTCCAGTCCTCCTTTCATATTAATACTCTTCAAACAGAAGAAGAAGATTCCAGTCATGCTGCTGCTGCTGCTGCTCCTCCTCCTCCTCCTCCTCCTCCTCTTTCTCCTCCTCCTCCTCCTCCTCTCCTTCTCCAATCTCTACACAATCACAAGCCAAGAGCTCTTACAACACACTATGGTACATTCAGAGAAAACCTTGGCATCTTGTTAGTTCTATGGAGGCCAATGACCCTTTTCTCAAAAAACTAACATAACAAAGTAGTTCCAATGTGTTAGGTGTTAACATTATACTTAAAGACATAAGCAAGGCTTATATGAATGAGTAGTTTTATTGGAGGACAAATATAGCTAATAAGTATTTTCTAAACTTAATTTCTTATTTACACTGGTTAATATGTTGAGAGGTGGTCATGTTTAATGGCTAGAGAACTGGTCATTTTGGACAAGTCATTTAAGTTGCAAAGGAATGGTCAAACTCCTTTGGTAGAGGGAATTCCTCATTGAGAATCCCAATCCCAATACAACCATCCTCCAAACAGACATGCTGTTATTTAACTTTGCTTTTTAAATGTTTCTTTAGTTGCACATTACCAAAATTTTTGATGTTTTTTGCTCAAATTTTAATGAGGTCTAAATTTGACCCAGAACCCACGCATTGAGCATGTTCTCCAGTATCTGTAGGGACCTTGCCAGTTGCAGAAGGAGCTCCTGGCCAGCTATCCATCAATTGCTTACTCTCTTGCTGCCTCTCTCAGAAACATCTGAGGCAGGCAGCTTCCCCTGTCATGTCTCTAGGGCAGCGAGAGCAGGCAGAGGAAAAAGGGAAGAACCAAAAGGCTGCCAGCATGGATAACAGGACTCATCTTATTTCCTACTTGCATTTCTCTCCCATTTTGCTTTTCAACCAGGAGGAGGAAGAAAACAAATCATTTTTTCCAAAAAGGTCCTATAGTCCCAAGGAACTGCTTAAGAAAAGAGAAGCAAGAGCTATCAGGCCACCGACTGCATAAAGGCCCTTTACCTTCCTCTGCACTCTCCAGTGTTTGTGTACTGCATTCCCAGGAGACCTAGTTCCACCCTGGACTCAAACATCATTTAAAGGGAAAAGGGTCAAATGTGGGTGGGAGTGAGAGTGAGAGCCAGATCAAATTTCATTCAGGTTAGCAATAAAGCTGCCGCCTGGAAAATCCCAGGGCAGACCACTCCATCTCTCTCCTCAAAACTGTCTTTTTCCCCAAATATTTTCCATGTTTTTAAGAAGATGAAGAGAAGACTTTCATTTTGGATTCTTTCAAAGTCAAGCTGAGTGATTAAAGACAAACAAGCCTCCAAAAAGCTCTTGAGGCTAATTCTCTGTGAAGGACCCAGACCCAGGTCCCTATGACAAAGACTGGGTCTCTCTCTGGACACCAGCCCATTTCAATGAGGCAGATTCAATTTGTATTTCTTAACTGTTTTCTTAGGACTGGCAGAACTCTGTCCAAATTCTGGGGAGATGCAAATATAAATAAAATCTATTCCTTGCCAGCTTGCAATCTGGTGAGGCTATAACAACAATAACAACCATAACAAAAAGAAATCTCAGAGAAATCCATGGAAATAAGTCATATTTGGAGAAAAGGATTGCAAAGTAGTTATGAATGCAAAACTCCAATATGAAACTTTGCTGCAGAACTCCAACAAGGTAAGCATACTTAGGGTCCTTTAAAAAGGGAGTACTCAAGATAGACATCTGAGTTTTTAATTTTTTATCATCTTTTTAATGAACTTTTTATGACCATTTTTAATATGACCATTATAACTATATGTATTTTGGATGCCATATAATTCCACTCTTCAAGGCCTACATATACTTTTTTTGTGATAGATTTGCTTATGGAAGAAGCAAATTTCATACTTTGGCTAGGTTCCACAGAAGCCATGTCTCCCTCTCCCCTGAGAGATCTGTTGGGAATTTCCAAGTTTTTCAGCCTTCTACACTATTCAGTCACCAGCTTTGTCTATTTGTAAGCCATTGTATCTATTTATTATTAACTGCAAGGCAATATAAACAGAAGCCATGGGTACGCTTCAGGAAGGCCATTCACACACTTCTGAAAACTCAGAAGAATATAATTTCTCACATTATCTATCATGAGAGTAGCTGCAGGACAAGGAGAGACATGAAATCTGGCCTTCAGGGGCACACCCGCTTTGCTCACTTGGGACATTCTCACCAAAGAAAAAAGGCCAAGAATTCAGTCTCGGTCTGCTACATAGCAATCTGGAGCCCAGTAAAGGAACCAGTTAATCATATCCCATCATGGTCACACTCTTTTCATTTTCTGCCTGTAGTTTAGATTTTTTGGCATTGTGTTTTGCCAGGCTTTAGGCTATGAGCTCTTCAGAAAAGTGTTCTTCTGTCTTTTATACAATCAGCAGCCTGAATGAAGTAGATGGTACACTGTATTCTACAGCAGAGTGTGTGTGTGTGTGGGGGAGAAGTGCCCTGATGGGTTTACTTATCTCTCTCCTCAATTCTGACCTGATTACACCCCATTAGCAGTGCCTGTGGGCATTGAGAGGGAATAGTAGGAAAAGAACAAAGGGGTAGAGAAAAGCATAGGGAGAGGAAGAAAAGAGCAAGATGGAAGTGGATGCAAGAGGGTATATAAGAATGCTTGCATTCAAAGGAACAAATGGAAGTTGGGAAATACACACACATACATTTATATACATATACATGAACCCACATATATATACATATATATATATGCTACATGTATATATACTATATGTAACACAATATATAATATCATATATACTATATAATATAAATTATTATACATATACGATATCATTTATGCTATATAATAAACTACATATAATATCTATGCTCTATGTAATATATGTATAAATATATAGCATCGCATATAACATAGTATATATGTATATACATATATGTATATACATATATATATATATGTATATATATATATATATAAAATATGCACACATATGCATATTACCACAATCCATTCCTCCAAAGATAATAATCAAAGGATATGAACATCAACTGGGGAATATATAAACAAATTGCAGTATGAAAATGTAATAATATTATTAAATTATAAAAAACAATGAATAGAATGAGCATAGAGATGCATGTAAAGACTTATACAATCTGATATAGGGAAAGGTAAGCAAAAGTAACACTCTGGAGGCCTTTCATAGATTCCTCCTGATATCAAGAGGATGCCAATGGAAAACCTGGGCTGTTCTCTACCTGCAATCCCCTGAAGCATGATCAGTATACCATCCCTCTCTATCATACATTTACTAAATTCCTCAGGGGTTTATATTGCAGTCTGCTTACACTCACTCTTACTATGAGTCTCTTTTTTGCATTCCTCTGTGTGATGGTCATTTTCAAAGCACAGAGTAAGCCCTTTAAATGCTTGTTGGGTTAACTGGGAAAGGAGATCCTCCTTAACCATATGACTATTTACTCTATCTACTTACAAAGCCAACTTTAGCCTCCAAAGACCTTACAAGAGGAAGGCAGTTGATCAGTCAGTCAATAAACATTTATTAAGCATCTACTGGGTGCCAGGTACTGTGGTAATCTTTGAAAATGTCTTACGTTTAAGCAAGAATAGCACGGTACACATTCTAACCTCTAAGAGATCAGATACAATATGATGCAATAAAAATAGGACCTTCATCACATCTGATTTACCTATTGTACTGTGCAATGAAAACTGGCCTAGGATACAGGAGACAATTTCTAGCCTGGTTCCATCACAACTTTCTATGCCTTATTTTCTCTGGGCCTCAGTTTCTCCACATACAAAATGAGATAATTGGATCAAATGATCTATGAGTTTCCTTTCAATTCAAACTCTCTGGTTCAATATATTGAATAGTGATTAGAGATATATTTGTACAAGGAAAGGGTTTCTACATTAATTTTATTGTTGGTTTAGGCTACAATTCCCCTAACCCCTATCTCTACCTCATATTATTTGTAGGGTTTACTTAAAGTTCAAGTAGGTATTAAAAATGAGGTAAGCTATATGGAGGTAATGGAATATTATTGTTCTATAAGAAATGATGAGCAGCCTGATTTCAGAAAAGCCTGGAGAGACTTACTATGAATTGATGCTGATTTAAGTGAGTAGAACCAAGAGAACATAATAACAAGATTATGTGATGACCAAATTTGATAGACTTGGCTCTTTTCAACAATGTTGATTTTCAACAAAATTGATTCAAGGCAATTCCAATATAATTGGGATGGAAAACGCCATCTGCATCCAGAGAGAGAACTATGGAGATGGAAGATGGATCGAAGCACAGTATTTTTACCTTTGTGTTTTGTTTTTGTTTTTTCTTCATTTTAGTTTGATTTTTCTTGTAAACAAGACAAATATGGAAATTTATTTAAAAGAATTGCAATATTTAATCTATATTAGATAGCTTGCTATCTAGGGGAGGGGAAAGATTAGGGAGAAAGAAAAACAGAACACAAAGTTTTACAGAAATGATGAATGTTGAAAACTATTTTTACATGTATTTGGAAAAATAAAACACTATTGAAAAAAATGAGATAAGCTTTGCATCTGTGTGACCTACTGGTTGTCAATTGTGTTGTATATGTATAGAAAACTTCTCCTCCCCCCCAAAAAATTTTAAAAATAGAAAACTGTTTCCATAATTAGAAAAATTATTTGGCTAAATATTTTTTGGCTAAACTTTTCACAAGGCACATCTAGTACCCAACACACAAGACTCCAGTGCTCCACACACACAAATAAAACCAATTAAAGCTGCTGATGTACACAAAAAATCCAGCAATTCAACCAGTTCTGAAATCACTTCATTAAAATGTCATTTAGCTGTCTTCTCTCTATAAAACTATTAGTGAATACTCTTTGGGTCCAATCTTCCAACCAACTCTGAATTCATTTAACTGTTTTATCATTTACCCCATATTGCTCCATAATAATATAATAATCAAATACCATCATCAAGTCACTCAATCTCTTTGGATCTCAGTTTCCTCCTATAGAAAATGATGCAGTGGCCCTTAATGAAATGAAATCTCTTCTTTTTGCCAGCTTCAAGGCAACTAGTGGTATAGTGGCTAGAGCACTGGGCTAGTATTCAGAAAGAGTTGTGTTCAAATCTAGCCTCAGATATTAATTTTATGGCCATAAATCATTTAACTTCTCTCTGCCTCAGTTTCATAGGGTGTAAATTGGGGATAATAGCACTTACCTTACAAGATTGTTGTAAAAATTAAAGGAGATAATATTTATAAAAATAATATAGTATAGTACATGGTACATAGTAGGAGCTTTATAAATGTTTATTTTCAGAAACTACAGCTAAAAATCAATAGCTCTTAGATTTATTCTCCAATGTATAAATAGGCAAAGTTAAAAATAAAGTTTTCAAAAGAATAATTGTAAACTACAAAGAATCATATAAAATCATGTTTAAAATAATAAGATAAAAATGTTTCTCTTTGCAAATTATAAAAATGCCAAAATGGGAGTAGATTTGGAGAGAAGGTAGAACTATATACTTATAAAAATGCCAAAATGGGAGTAGATTTGGAGAGAAGGTAGAAATATATACTATCGGTGAAATGGTGATTTGCTCCAACCAGTTTGGATAATAAATAGGAAGCATGTAAGACAAGTGCCTAACCTGTTCACTTGATCCAATGATCTGAAATTTGTCTTTGTATCTATACTATCTAGTATCTAGTGCAAAGGGATAAATGCTCCCTGTATTGAAGTGAATAGAATGTCTTATGTAGGCTAAAAACTGAAAGGTCCTACATGTACCAAAAAATTAATTATATGACAAAAAAGAAGAGAAAATAAAATACATCCCCAATGATTGGGGAATGGCTGAGTAAACTGTGTATGGAAATATAATGAAATATTATTATGAAGTAAAATTATGAAAATGAAAAATTCAGATATCTATGGATAGATATGCACAGCCCAATAAAGGGTGAAATGAGCAGAACTAGAAGAACATATATGTAAACTTCGACTAAATAAATGAAAAGATCAAAGAAAGATGAATCAATAATGAAAACCAACAATGATCCCAAGATACTAAATGAATCTCTTTCTTCTGGAGGACTACAAAGGCAGAAGGGTACATATATTGTGAAACAGATTCAATGTCTCAAAGTTGCATTTACTTGTTTTTCTTTGTTACAAAGGAGGTTTTAAAAAGAGGTAAGGAAAATATCCAGAAATGATGGTGATATCAAAACAGAAGGCAACAAAGACATATTTTTAAAGAACTACAAGTCATGAAAGACTTAACCAAAATACTAAAATCCAAGTATATTATGACTTCACCATTACTTTGAAAAACCAATCTAATCACCTAGTCCAAAAGGAAATGAGATTATTGTAACAAAACTTTATTTATAGATTCCTATTGGTTCTTTTATTCCCTAAATGTTCATAAATCATCCATTAGAGAGAATCACATTTGCTTCTATGGATTGTACAGGTCTCTTTAGCTTCTATGTTGGTTGATGATTATTTCCCTTTGGGATCATATGATCTCTTTAGATAGCTTTTACTTTATCTTTTTTTGTTGAATTTATTGTTTTTCTGTTTTCTGAATTTCATTCTTGAGAGTCTTCTATCACCTGGATTGATTTCTTATATACAATCTTGGATAACCTTCTTCCCAACTGTTCCTGTAAAGCTGATTGGGAATCAAATTCCTGAGTATCATGCAAGGTGTCTTCTGAGGCAAGATGCCCCATCCTCTGCTATTTTGGGATGGTAACAGCACACATTTACTTCATTTGAGGGGACTAGATACTTATAAGGGATTTTCTCCTGCCTCTACCTAGCATTCAAACCCCTCGCTCCCTACTAATTAGAGTGATGGACTATAAAAACTAATTCCACCACTTATTCTCACCAGGATCCTGGAGGAGAATCTAACCAGTTGGTTCCTGTACCCTTTCTATGACTAGCAAATTCCTACTTCTTCCCTGAGGTGAGACTGTCCTGATAGGTGAGATCTCACTATGATACAGCTGACCCCAGATTCAACCATACTCTGACCATTTTCATGCCTCTAATCAGGTATACCTGCCATTACTCCCTATTATATACTTTCTACTTTTGTTCTATGAACTGAAATCAAATCAATATTACCATTGCTTCTAAATGTATTAATTGAATATTCTAGAGTTTTATCTAAAATCCTGCAGCTTTGCAGACTAAAACATCATTACTTAGCTACTAGAATCCTTTAAGGATGTGTTAGCACCCCTTCCCCTCCCTACCCTCAAGCCAAATGTAAGTTCCTTGAGAGCAGGAACTATTTCTTTTCAATTCTCAATGATCAGCACAATACTTAGTAAATAGAAATAATAAATGTGTGTTCTCATTCATTTATTTACTTTCTCCCCCCTCCCCCATCATCATCTACATTTTATCCCTTTGCTATGTATTTTCTGGCAATCTTGTCTCTATTCACTTTACTTTAAGAAACTTTTTTTTTTTTAATCTTCAGCATGGATTTCTTCTCTGGAATCTTTCTTTATAATTTAAAAACTCCCTTTTACTACCTATTTTATCCTATGCTTAGTACACTATCTTGCACATAGTAGGTGCTTAATAAATGTTTTTTGATTGATCTCATACTTTTATCACCAGCTCAAAGAAACCTGGATTCCTTCTGAAGACACTGAAACTTTTGACTATTCACTATACTACTGGGTGCTCATTTTCCTCTCCCTGCTGTCCCCGCCTACCCTACCATTCTCACACTGCATCAGGAGAAAGAAAAGACATAGTTCTTACCGATTAGAGACTTCCCCTTTGCTACCACAACTCAGTAATCACTTCTCCTTTGAGGTTTACACCATTCAGTTATATTACTTAGTCCCTTAGCCACTTAGACTAACTTCTTTTTCTCTAAGCGATTTTTACTCCTTTCCAAACGAGTTCAATGCTCAGTTTTATTCTTTACCCCAATTCCTGTCTTGATTTTTAAGAGCTTCACCATACAAGCTCTTGGCCTCCCAGTGCATGTCTCCTCAACTCCTTAACAATCTGCTTGGCAGTTTGCCTTTCCAGACTCATCCCTCCCATTCACATGTTCTACATTCCAGAAAAACTGACCTTCTTATTACTCCCCCACCCTTTTCATTCCATCCCTAAAATACCTACTACTACTTCAGACACTTCTCTCTTTTTTATTGAAGGCACAAGTCTACCAAGCTTCTCAGGCTTAGTGTCATTTTTGATTCTTTTCTTTTGATAAACTTTCTCCCTCCTATCACATCCAAGTTTTTGTCAAGTCTTGTCTATCCCATCCCTATATCTCCCACAAAATTTTAGTTAATCAGAATGCTAGAATATGAAATATTCTGGTTATTGCTTTTTCCAGGAAAGAGGGCTAGAGCATCCTTTTTTACTTCCTATTTTTGTTGTTGTTGTTGAAAACATTTCTAAAATGTACTGATATGCTTTTCTTCCTCAATAAATACAATACAACACAATAAAGATGGTTGCATCTCTCTTCCCCATTCAGAAACTTTCAGTACCTCTAACTGTTCTGAACTTGCCCATGGTTGTAGGTATAGGTTATTGGGCTGAAAACATTTTGGCCCCAGGATGTCCCCTGGAAGCTATTTTTTGGAACAAATCCCAGATAGAAATTTATATTCTTGTCATCTATTTCTTTCTTTGACAAATAGAACACCCACAAAAATCTGGTTGATTGACATCACTGAAGATTTATTTGTGACCCAACAAAGCATTGCAACACACTTACTGGGAAACAGTGATATAGATACAAACTTTCGTAGGATGTGAGATTCTCATGGGAAAATAGCACAGAATGATTATAGATATTTCAGTGGGATATTTAAGTAGGATAGCTTTTAAGGAGAAAGACTAAATGTGAGTATTAGGTGGAAAAGGAAACATGTTGATAGGCAATCTTTATGTCATAGTCCTTCAAGAATAATATTATACAGTGACTCCCTCTATACTTTTCTTACCGTTCTCACCCCCTGGTCAAAAGCCCTTGATATTTATTATGAGGACCCTCATTTTATAAGCCCCTTCTAAGGCCTTCAGACATTGCTTGGGTGTCAGCTAAGGCTGAGACTACACCTAAAGTACAGGTTTTTGACTGAGGATCCTATGGACTCTTAGAATCACCCAAAATCTTTTTATGACGAGGTCCTCATTCTTTCCTTATGGCCCCATCAGAAGTTTAGATTGTAATCTACAGGTACTATTTATGTTTACTGCTACTGAACCAATACACACATAGCAAATAGTTAGCCACTGTGAGACACTAGGGAAATGTCTACTAGCAACCTAATTGCCAATAGGGAGCACTCAAAAATAGGACATTCACAAGAACCAAATAAACTTGGCAATGTTTCCATAATCTAGGTCTGCGATTAAATCCCTGATGACATTTCTGATATTTGGATGGTGTTATTAAATCAATAGCATCATATCCATCTTTCTAATAAATTTTCATAAAGCATACAATTGCTCTTCATGATGGAGATAAATATTGTCTTTTATTCTTTGACTCAGAAGCAGTGACCAAAGGACACCACTGTCTTGTTTTTATTAATAGAAAACCTTTTTCCTATTGGATTATTTGATGCAATTTGCCTAACCAAGAGGGAGATGGGTATAGCTCTACATGGTGATCTATTCTGATAACAGTACTCGTTAGAAAACTAGGGGATACACAAATGAAGCATTATAAGCACTATTTTCAGATTTTTGAGCATACACCTAAAGGATAACTTGTTATGAATATTTGTTGCATTCTTTACCGTTAATTATGGGAAACCAAAAGAAGTTTGGGGAAGGAATAATAGGGAAGAACTGAGGATGGGAAAAAGTAGAACAAAATAATAATTCAAAGATCTTTCACAATCTCCTAAGGAAAAAGAGCTGAACCATTTCTGGGAATGCTAGGCTTGTTACTCCTTTAACAAATATTAAAGTCTATCTGCAACTACCTCCTCAAGATCCATATGGTCAGCAGATCTATAGATTGCTAGAAGAGTACTTGGGTCCTCTATTTAGCTAATGAGAATGGTGGTGGTGGTGGTGGAAGTGGGATCACAATGTGCTTAAAGAGAACTGGGAAAACCCCGGCTGAAGTTGTACAAGTCTGACTGGTTAAAAATGTATAATAGGGTATTGCTTTTCAAGTATGAGTAGAAGTAGATAGCTCCAGGCTTCCCTTTCAAAATTCTGCTTCTGTAACACATTAAGGCCAGAGATCAAAATAAAAATAATTTTAAAATCAGGGAAATGAAATAAAATGAAGATACTAAATTTGAGGTTTAATTCAGGGAGAAAATGTATGGTATAGTAAAAAGAGCACTGGATTTTGAATCAGAGGAGCTAAATTCCAAATTCTTAGTGCTGCTATTTTGATATCACCTGGAACAAAACAAGTAATATTAAGCTTCACTTTTCTTATTTATAAAACAAAAGGACTAGAATAATCTCTAAATTTTCTTGTAAGTTCTAAATGTTATGAAATGCTTTCTATCTTGTTCCCTATTAAGTTTATTTATTTGACAAAAGTCCAGGGACTTCAAAGGCTATCTAATCCAAACCTCTCTTTTTATAGATGAGAAAGTTGGATCCAATAGTGGTAAAGTGACTTGACTGAGATCATTCATACAAGTATCAAAAGACTTTATAATATTCAGAGCCATTCATAAATGAAGTAGAATGTCTCCTAGTTTTGTATTATTAGAAATCTCCAAGTAAGTTCTCATGAGATATATCATAGACTGGATTCATGCTTAACATTGGAGTTAGCCTTTCATGACCTTTGAGAATTTTTTAATTTGAAATGATTCTTCTGGATAGCATGTGGTAAAATGGAAATTATAAACATCTGATTATACATGGCCACAAAAAGAAATATGGCCATTTGGGATGGAGGATCGATAGGATAAGCACATTCATTATTAAAGCATATTGCTACTACTACAATTACTAAAAATTGAGTAGAGTGGAGGGTAGCAGTAGAGGGTGTACACTCTAGCCACAAGGAAAAGGTTATTAGAAAACTCAATAGGAAGAGCTGAGCAGGATCAAGACCAGGCTGAGTATGCTAGCACTTGTGAAAGATTTTCTTAAAAAAAGATCTATTTTTATTGCAATTTAACAAACATTGTTAAGTATCTAATGGATTTAGAGTAGTATGCCAGGTACCAGGAGAAGTACAAAGATGAATAAGACACATTTTGCTCATGGAGATGAAATGAATAACTTTAACCCAAAGTAGAACATGAAAGCTAGTGCCTTAAAAAGGAAAGATATAGATATTAGCTTTCTTTACATAGAACTATTCCACTGATATCCTGGTGGTTTTTTCCTGATATCCTCCCCTCCAACCCAAGCCTTTTCTTTCGTTAACTCCCATTTACACTGTGTATATATATTTATACATACTACATAACATGATTAATCAACTTAAGTTATTATAATTTTATGTATGCATATATGTATGTATGTGTGTACATATATCTGGTATATACATACTTATTTGCATACTGTATTGGCTCCTTGAGGGAAGGGATGGTTTTTGCCTTTTTTTTTTGCATCTCAATTCTTAGTACAAAGCTTAGAACGTAACAACAGCTTAATAATTGCTTACTGACTAAGTTGATAGGTAAATTAATTGAGAAAAATTCTTCTAACAAGAGAAGAGAGAAACAGAAAGAAAACAGGTAAGACTGGAAAATAAAAGGTTGGTCATTGAATGTAAAACATGATAAAATATCAACTCTTTTTTAACCACAGATATTTCTTAAAAATATCAACTAGCTTAGAGAATATTTTTAAAGCAGATGATAATACAGTTCAAATAAAAAAGAGAATATTGCTAAACTTGTTGTGATTATTGTGCTATAGCAGAGTCAAAAGGCCAAGTTTTCAGGATTGACTTCATTATTTATATGTTATGTAATGGTGGGTAAGGCCTCCTAATTCTGAGCCTCCAAAACCTCATCTGTAAAATCAGGATGCTAATTTTTCTGTTAAACCTGTAGGAAAAGGGATGGGAACTAGGGGATTTAAAAAACATAAAAAGAGCAATAATAAAACTTTTTTAAAATATAGAGAAAGGGAAAAGGAGTGCAAAAGGGGATTGATTTTTACCTTATTAAGCTTAATTATATAAGGTTTTTTCCCAGATGGGGAAACTGAGGAAACCAGGGTTAAGTGACTTGCCCAGATCTGTATGTCTGAGGTCACATTTGAACTCAGGAAGATGAATCTTCCTGACTTTAGACCCTGTGCACTACGTACTGTGTCACTTAACTTTCCAATAGCTTTTATAGCTTCCCTCTTTTTGAATCTTGAAATATTTATTAAATTTAAATAAAAATATTTGGAGTACTGACATTGTCCCACAGATTGGTACTCAGGTTCAAATGAGATAATGAATGTAAAATGTTTTATAGCTTTAAAAACAAAGCTATTGTATTGTCTGTCTCAGAAGAATAAAAACTGAGACAGGAGCTTAAATATACTCAAAATGTATCCAGTTCTACAAAAGAAGAAAAATTCTTGAGCCTAAATCCAAGAAACACTTTTGGTTCAGGCTTTTTTCAATGGTGCAAATTTAATCAGTTGGAATTATTTTTTAAGTATCAGACTATTCGGTCTTTTAGAAAGGTGGATTTGTGTTTTTAATGCGAGGGCTGTATTTCCAAATAAAACAGTAGTGAAATTAATTCTTCTCTATTGAAGTGAGAGAGGGCTGTGCAAGGTCACTTGCCTCACTTTCTCCTACAGAGCAATCTGGATCCAGTGGCCAGATATAGATCAGGACAATTAGAAATGGCTCTGGATGCAGTGGGACACCTTGGCCTTGTTCAGCTAAGGTCTTTAATAGATCTCAGTTTGATTGAGACCACATCACACATTCAGTAAGTTAGGTAGAAATTTAGGCACAGAATGAACTCTTTCCCTTGGTCCAATAAATAAATAAATCTAGTAGGAGAAGACTCTCAAGGTTTCTAGCCAAAACAGAAATGATTGCTATTTACCTTCATCTGGAATAAATCTTGATCCAAACAATGACTAATTGGGACTAGGCCTAGGACCTATTTTTGACCAATCTATGAAGGTCAGAGATTTAAGTTTGAGGCATGATTCTTAAGAAAAAAATCTAGGCAGTAAATTACAAGATATCTTGGGATGATTCAGAAAATTTTAAAAAAGTTTTAAAGAATATCTGCAGATAAGGGTATGATACCTTAAATGAAAGGAGAAAGGGGGAAGGAGAAAGAAAGAGAGATAGAGAGAGGGAAGGAAGAAGGAAAAGAGGGAGGAAGAAAGGATGGAAGGAAGGGAGAAAAGAGAAAGAAGAAGGAGACTTTCCGAACTAACCAATTCTAGTTGGGTCCCCACTGGGGCAGTTCTATTTACAGAGGTTAGGTTTTTCTTTTGTTCTAGAAGAGGACCATGACACCAAGGAAGTTGGTACCATGGCAAATGTAAACAGCAGTCATTTCTGTTTTGGCTATTAACTTTGAGGGTTTTCTCCTCCTAGACTTATTTATTTATTTCTCAGATAGGTGAAAGAGGCCTTTTTTTGCTTACCTAGCCTTATTCACTGAATGGGCATTGCCTCAGTCAAACTGAGACCTCTGAAGACCTTCGCTTAGAAAGACCAAGACCTCCCACTGCATTTAGGACTATTTCTATCTGGTCTATACCTGGCCATTGGAGAGAAAGTAAGGTAGATGACCTTGCACAGCCCTTCCTCACTTAAATCCAATTCACCTTCACTTCATGACATCACCTCCCTGATGTCATGGTCTCTTCTACAACAAAGGATACACAACAATTCTCCATAAATAGGTATGTTTCCTCCCGTCCCCCCTCTCAGCATGAATATTCAGAATACAATTTTTTCAAGGCTGTTGAAAGGAAGCATCTACACAGTAGCCTTGGAGGGGTGAGGGAAAAAATTGGATTCTCTTATTTTAAATGCCTCATAAGGAGGGCTTTCAGAAGATACTGTGAATAAATTTCCTATTTGACTATTAGGAGACTAGGAGCAGAGAAGAAGCAACCAAGAAAATAGAGAGGGCTTAGAAAAGTTTTTGTTTTAAAGCAAGAAGGCTCTCAGCAAGGTGAATTTAGAGCAACAGAATTGGTTTAGAACTGGAAGAGACATTAAAGGCTATCTATTCTATTCTTTTCATTTTAGAATGGAGGTAATGGGGATCCAGCGATGTTAAAAACCTTGCTCAAGCTTATACAGGTGGTAAAAAGATGTGATCCCAGATGCTATGATTCCAAAATCAAGCTCATATTTTGCCTTTGACATGTTCTGACTATATGATTTCAGGTAAGACATGTTGACCTTTCAGCCCTAAGCAACTATCTAAGAGTAAGTTGCAAAATGATTGCAGCTCTGCACCTGTAGGAAGAATTTCTTCATTATGAGTTGTTTATGCCAAGCAAATCATAGGTATGGAAAAAATAATCCTCCAGCACCTAGCACAATGCCTTCCCCAATATGTCTTCAATAAATATTTTGTTAATGAATAAATTAAGTTTTCTACTTGGGAAAAAAATTTAACAAAACAACTTCAAATGCCAGGAATAAATGCTAGATGTTGGAATGTCCTAATTCCAAATAGTAGCTCCAAAAATAAAGAGGAGGGATGTGGAATCACAAGCAGTCAGGGATAGGGATGCAAAATCTAGGAGATGAGGGCCTTGTACTAGCATCAGTCACTATGGATATTTTAGGGGTCTTATTGACTCCCTTGTGCTTTTAATAAAATTTTCTCTCCCACCTTGACCCAAAACATTGCATAATCTTGTGTAGTACTTCACTGTATATATCCATGGTAGAACTATGTAGGAAATAATAAAATTTTTAAAAGATTTCATTTAATTTTCTTTCCCCTTATCTTCTTGTTTTGCTTAGACTTACAAGTTTTCCTCTTGCCAATAAAAGTTATTGATTATTATACTTTCTTTTTCTTTTCTTTTTTTTTTTTTAGGCTGGGGTTAAGTGACTTGCCCAGGGTCACACAACTAGGAAGTGTTAAGTGTCTGAGACCAGATTTGAACTCTGGTCCTCCTGAATTCAAGGCTGGTGCTCTATCCACTGCACCACCTAGCTGCCCCTTGATTATTATACTTAAAACATTTTTGATATTATTATAGAAGTATAATGATAATAATGCAAAAAGGTCACTCTATGGAGAGGTAGGGTGAGAGTCATCACATGCCTGTGTCAGAAGAGAGAATTGGATGTTGAATGAAGCTGAAAATCTGTGCTGGGAAAGATGTGACTAGCCAGTAGGATGCTCTATTCTATGAGTTAAGAATCAACAGTGCTGCTCAGTACAGAGAACTGCAACTTTATGTTGCAACTTTTTTAGAACTTTGTTTAAAAGTTCTACCAATGGGAGTCACTCTTTGAAATAAGAGACTGTCACTGAAGTTTAGAAAGAGCTAACGAAAAGCCACCAGCCTAGTTCAACCAGATGAGATATAATCAGACCATAACTAAAGATCCTAGGTTTTATTTAAGTGATGGAATTTTTCTTGACAAGGTATTAACATATCTTCTTCTGGCAAACCATTCCACTCAGAAAGAAATAGCTCAAAGCAGAGAACAAGAATTCTCTGGAATCATAGATACCTATAGAAAAAATTAAGAAGGAAATTGTAATATCAATTTAAGGTAGCCCAAGGAAGAGATCTTTTAGAGCCACTTAGAGAAGTACGTTATTCACCTAGGGCTCTTCAGACAAGACTAAGGTAAGAAATAAGAATAAAGGGTTTGGAAGAGGGGGACAAAGTCAAGATGGTGAAGAAATGACAGGGATTTGCCTGAGCTCCTCTAAAAACTCTTCCAAACAATTTTATATAATGCCCCCAAACAGATTCTGAAGCAGTAGAACCCACAAAAGTACAGGGTGAAACAATTTTCCAGTCCAAGGCAATTTGGAAGGTTGGCAAGAAAGGTCTACTGTATTCAGGTGAGAGTTTTAATGCAGGCTGTGCTCTAGAAAATCAGCAGCAAATCCTGAGGGCTACTAAATCAGTGGTAGATATAGTGTCCTCTGAACCTCTCAACCCATAGACCTAAGTGGGTAAGAAAACTGATCAGAAGGAGAATACAAGAGTCCCATAGTTGGCATCAGGGACAGACTTCAGTTGCTTTGCCCAAACTTGGATTTAGGAGAGAGTCCCAGATTTTAGTCCTAGAATACCAGACCTTGTGGCCAAAGGGAAACTGAGATTCTGGTCACAGTTCCAGGATAGAAAAGAAAAATCTATGATTTCTCACAGTGCACAGTATAGGAAAGTAGTAAACACACCTTTCCCCAGATCATACTAACTTGGAAAAACAACAAAACACATAAGTCCCAAGAATTACCTCTTAAAATAGCTGCACAAAACCCCTGAAATTTAAAACAGTGTGCCACCTCCACTCTGGAAGCAAAGCTCCACTTTAGAATATAGTTAGAAGTCTGGGAAACTTAAAAGGCTGGGAAAAAAGAACAAACAGCAGAAAAAAGTACTGACAAGTATGTTGCTATGGTGACAGGGAAGATCAAAACACAAACTCAGGAGACAGAAAAATCAAAACTCCTATATCTAAAGTCTCAAATAAAAATATGAATTGGCCTCAGGCCATAGAAGAGATAAAAAATACTTTAAAATCAAATAAGAGAAGTAGGAGAAAATTTAAGAAGAGAAATGATGATTAAAAAAATATCAAGAAAAAGCCAACAACTTGGTAAAGGAAACACAAAAAGTACTGAAAAAAATAATACCACTACAAAACAGAATAGGCTAAATGGCAAAAGAAGCACAAAAATCCAATGAAGAGAAGAATGTCTTGAAAACAGAATTGGCCAAATGGAAAAAGAAACACAAAAATTCATTGAAAAGAACAATACCTTAAAAATAGGGTTGGCCAAATGGAAAAGGAGCTACAAAAGCTTATTGAAAATAATAATTCCTTAAAAATTAGAATTGGGCAAGTGAAAGCTACTGACTTTATGAGATCAAGAAATTTTTAAAAATATTAAATATCTGCTCTGGGGGGAAAACAACCAATCTATAAACTAGAACTAAGAGAGATAATTTAACAATTATTGAACTACAGTTATTATGATTTTTTTAAAAAGAGAATTTAGGCATCTTTTTTTCAAGGAAAACTGCCCTGACATTCTAGGACCAGAGGGGAAAATAGAAATTGAAAGAATTCACCTCCTGAAAGAAATACCAAAATGAAAACTTCAAGGAATATTGAAAACAAATTCTAGAGTTCCCAAGTCAAGGAGAAATAATGGCAAGCAATTAAAAAATAAAATTCGAATATTGTGGAGCCATAGTTAGGATAACAAAAGATTAGTAGTTTCTATTTAAAGGTATTGAAGGGCTTTATAATAAGATGTTCTGGGATGTTAAAAAAAAAGCTAGAATTATAACCAAGAATCACCTATCCAGCAAAACTGAGTATAATCCTTCTGGGGGGGGGGGGGCAGTGAACATTTAATGAAATAGAGGGCTTTCAAATGAAAAGAGCAGAACTGAATAGAAAATCTGATGTTCAAACATGAGACTCAAGAGAAGCATAAAAAGATGTAAGAAAGATAAATCATAAAGTATTAAATAAGGTTAAACTATTTACATTCTTACAGTAGGGAAGAAAATAGTTGTAACTCTTAAAACCTTTCTCATTATTAGGGAAGTTGGAAGGAATATACATAGGCAGAGGGCAGAAGTGTAGATTGAATATGATAGGATAGTCTACAAAAATTAAAACTAAAGGATAAAAAAATAATGTACTAGGAGAAAGGGGAAGAGAAAGATAAAATGGGGTAAATTAGCTACATTGAGGCATGAAAGAGCCTTTACAGTGGTGAAAGAGAACCTGGGTGTATTAGAGAAGGGGAGAACATATGAATCTTACTCTCATTGGAATTGGCTCAAAAAAAAAAAAAAGAATAATATATACACTGTTAGGTTTAGAAATCTATGTTACCATATAGGAAAGGAGAAGGGGAGATGGATTGGAGAAGGGGGTACTGATAGAAGGAAGAATAATTAGGGGAGATAAAAATCAAAAAATACTTTTGAGACTGAGTAGGATGAGAGGAGAGCAAAAGTAGAATAAACAGTAAAAAAAAAAATAAGATGGAGGGAAATACAGTTAACCCTTCCACATTGTAACTTTTCCCATTGTGGTTTCAGTATATTGAGGGTTGGCATAAGAAATTAAAAATGAATTTTTTTGGAAGTTTGCAAAAGAGTAAACACACAAAGGCCAACAGATGACACAAAAAATGTTTTACTATCCATATGTTATTTTTCTTTGTTTTCTTTATTTTTAACATACATTTATCATCTCTCTTCCACTTAAATTATAATAACCTTTTAAAGCATCACAGATTTAAGATTATAAGAGCTCTTAGAAATTACGTATTCATAACTTCCTCCTTTTATCATAGTGAGAAAGAAAACTATATATGAACAAGTCAATATTTTGGTAAAAGCTTTCAGAACAAAGGAAAGTAAAGCAAAAGGATATCCCTTCTTCCCATTATTTGATACAACTCTGGAAATTTTAGTAAAGGCAAGATAAAAAAAGGAAATTAAAATCATAAACCCTGATTTACAAAAGGAAGCAAAATTATCCCTTATGCAGATTACATGGAAATTTAATTTAAAAACTCAAAAGACTCATCAAATTTCAAAATCCATCTAAATCATGAGATTTCTAGATAGGAATAGCAAAATCATATGCAAGATTTGCATATTTTAGCAGAAAATAAGCTTAGACCAGCATCTTAAACAATATCGCACAAGTTCCTAAAAAAAAAGGTCACAAATAAAACAGATATACAACACTAAGTGATTAGTCAAGCAAAATGAACATTTTCAAAACCATAGTAATTCCATAACACATGAAAGAGTACTCAAATTGCTAATAAAAGAAATAAAAAGTACAACAACTCTAAGATTTTACATCAAACCTTGAAAAATGTGAAAATATCAGAGGATGGAAATATTTATTTTTGAAAGGGCTGAGGGAGGTAAATGCAATTATATACTTTTTTTTTGGTAGAACTATGGAGTAGTGAAACCATTCTGGAAAACAATTTAAAATAAAACAAAAAAGTGACTATATTATTCATATCAGAGATACAACAGAGATGCAACAAGAACATTAAAGACAGAATGGCAATCCAATCCAATCCAATAACATTTATTTTTGCTAGGCACTATGCTAAGCAGTGAGAATACAATTTAAAAAAAAACAGTCCCACTTATATTCTTTTTTACCTAGCAATACAACTATTAGTTCTGCTTCCTAAGATAAGATTAGGGAAAAAGGAAAAATAAAAACCTACAGGTTCTAAAATTTGTGCGCCTCTCTTTGTGGTGGCAAAGAACTGGAAATTGAGAGGTTTTCTGTCAGTTGGGAAATGGCTAAACAAATTGTAGTATATATTCATGATGGAATATTACTCTGCTATAAGAAATAATAAGCTCAATAATTTTATAAAAGGATGAAATAATACCTCCTCAATATAATGAAGATTGAATGGAGCAGAATCAAGAGAACATTATATATAGCAACAATAGTAATATGTTAAGAACAATTTTTAAATGATAGAGTCATTCAATTATAAATACCTAAATCAATTATAAAGATCTTATAAAGATGCTATTTGCATCTAGAAAAAGAACTGATAAATATATATCTGGAAATATATGTGCATGTGTGTATATATGTGTATATGCAAACACACACAAAAACATATAGATTTATGCCTAAATTGAAGTGATCTCAAAATTTGGGAGAGGGAAAAAAATTACATGATAACTTTTCTTTTAAATGAAGAGCTAGTTTGTACATAATGGATCTGAAATTTCAGGTGCAATCCTGTTTTTCTATTCCATTTTGTTATGGAAATACTTGTTTTATTTCTTAAGTTCAGAATAAAAAATATGAAGAACAAGACAAAGTCTGCCTTCTAAAAGCTTATGATCTAAAGATGAGACAACATACAAAAGGAAGAAGAAAAGGCTTGTGGGAGGAGAGAAATACACTCAGAGATGTCTTATTGTATGGGATTGAAAGCAGGCAGAGCAGCAGATGCAAGTGGAACAAGCTGAAAGTCCAGTTTCTTCCTCTATAAAGGAAGACAATAGGGGGAGTTTGGTACTCTGCTCTCCATCCTTCCAAATAGAGAGGAAAGGAAGCTGAAGAAGGTGGTGTCTATCAATCAAGGTTTGAGTTAGCAGCATGGAGATGAATTTAGAAGTCATGAGCTTATGAATTGAAATCAGAAAGAGCAGCATATGCAAAGTGGAGATAAGCCTTTTGAATACCAACACAACAAAATTAATCTTTTCATTTGAAAAAAAAAAGTGAGAAAAAGTCAATTCTCACATCTATTAGAGAATGTTTGAATAAAATATGGTATATTAATATCAAGGAATAATAGTCTGCTATAAGAAATGGTAAATATTAATAGTTCATGGAAACATTGGAAAAATTGTAATAGGATATGGAATGAAGAAAACAGAATCAGAATGACTACATGCATATATATACCTGTATATGCATATACATACATTACATTACAAGTAACAGGTAATGTTGACTAGCTAGGGAAGCTAAGGTATCTTTGGTGGATATGAAATCAAACCTGGAGTCAGCTTCGTAGTTTCAAATCCATTCTCAAATACTTACTAGCTAAGTGACCTGATGGTCAGGTCACTTAACCTCAGTTTCCTCATCTATAGAAAGGAAATAATAATAGCAACTATCTCTCAGCATTGTTGGGAGAATCAAATGAGATAGTAATTATAAAGTGCTTTGCATAGTGCCTAGTATACAATAAATTCTATACAAATATTATCATTTACTTAGAATGTATGTGTGTGTAGAATTCTCTACTTCCTCTATGTAGGTGTGACTTTCTTCTAGTTAATTCCTCCCTCACATGATAGAAGATTCTTTTAAAAATCCAGCATGTCAAAAATTACTTAAAAGTCACTTTGCCCACTTGTAGCCTAGAGCTTCTTGCTGGTATATGTCTTGGTAAGAATCTAACCTCAAATGTTATTCTTTTTCTTTAATGTTCTGTAATCTTATGTAACTATGTAGCCCAAACCACCAGCCAATTGGCACTAACAAATCTAAATTGTGTTTATGATACTTTTAATTGTGTTTATGATACATTAATTCCACTTTCCTTTGGATTGGTCCTCACTGTTTCCAGACCCATTAATAGCATTCAGGTAGGAGAATTGACTAAGATTTGAATGGTCACTTAAGAATTTAATACATATTGTATATTGCAAAAACACTTAAAACAATATAATGTATTGACTTAGTCATTTTTTAATGGCCACAATGTATTTTTGCAAGAGGGAAGATGGGAGGCAGCAGTAGCTGGCTCCTCCTCTATCTGTTTTTCCATCAAGTAATAAGTAAAGCAAAGGAATGAATGGGTAGATAACCGGGGAGTTAATGTCACTGGGAAACCTCAGAGGTGATCTAACCAGCAACAGCATTCCTGCATCTCAGAGGTTTACTCTCAGGCTCTGGAATGTTTGTCCCTAGCTCCCAGCTGACCTAAGTCATCAGGGAGTGGAGAGCCTGTCTATCCTCACATTAACCCTTGCTGGAAAGGTACCGCATATAGACTGGGATGTTGTTTTGGTTCTGACATCTACAGTTTTCTACCTGCCTTCCAAGAACAAGATCACTAGTCCAACATATTTCACTTGTTGGGCTTGACCTTTATGTCTCCTCTGCATTAATCACCCTTTTCCAAAGTTATGGTCGTAAGCAATCCAGGT
Organism: Sminthopsis crassicaudata; assembly: GCF_048593235.1. NCBI lineage: Eukaryota > Metazoa > Chordata > Mammalia > Dasyuromorphia > Dasyuridae > Sminthopsis > Sminthopsis crassicaudata. The sequence goes on along the minus strand of NC_133617.1, from coordinate 350,560,553 downwards.
GGTTTACCTTTACATCAAGCACCAAATCCCCTTGGAGCTTAGGGAACCCACACTCCCCACTCTTTGTTCCTTCCATTTCTAAGCCTTTCCAACTGAACTCTAAAAGATGGGTAACATAAATAAGTACAAAGATGTAAACAAAAAAGATCACTAGAAAAAGTTGAATGCTGAGTGTTTGTAATGACCTATCTGTAGCAAAAAGAAAATTTATTGAGAGACAGGGAATTTAGAGGTGCAGAATGTGGATACAATGCCAGATGCCACATCCCTTGATTAACTGTTATTCTCAGTTATAAGGAGGAGGAGTGATGGTGTCTTTTAGGTGTATGTCTGGTGAGGGTGACTTCCAGAAATGGCACCAGTACAACTTAATATAAAAATATCAGAAAGAAAAAAATAGCATTCTCACTTCACATGGATATAACTAGGGTGGGGTAACTGGGGATTTGGTTCAGAGTGTCAAATTTAGAGGACACATAGAGCACAAAAATGAGAGACCTTGAAACCTAGTTAGAGAAGAAAAGACAGGAAAGGAAGCTGCCAAATAGCACTGCTGCTGCTTCTTCCCATTCAGTTCCAGTCCAGCCCTGTTCTTCTCTTTCCATTGTAACTTCCCCAGACTGAGTCTTATAGGTTTGCCCCCAAAATTCTTTATACTTCTTGTTTGTCCATGAATAAAATTTCTTAGGTTTGGCTTTACAAGGATATGTTTATCTGCATGCTATAGAGAGGATTCTTTTTTCAGAAACTGTTTAAAATAAAGGGCCTCTTCTAATTCTGAGATCTCTGATCTTAAAAAAAAAAAAAGAAAGAAAGAAAAGAAAAGAAAAGGAAGAAACAACCAGCATTCTACTAATATATTCATTACAAAAGTGATTACTATCAGAGCACCCTGGGTACCTCAAGTAGATTTCAGTAAGTAAAAGTTTGCATTCATATATTATTTTAAGGGTTTACAAAACATTTTTTGTTACAATTTGGTGAAGTGAGTAGCATAAGTATTATCCCCATTTTCCAGATGAGGAAAATAAGGTTCAGAACATTTAAATGACTTGTTCCAGATAGTGTAACTTCTAAGTGGTGGAACCAGGATTCAAATTCAGATCCTTTGATTCCTAAATCAATGATTTTATCTAACCTTACATTGATTATGAAGTTATTCACCAAAATAAATTTTTCATAAAGGCAATACATTACTTTAGGGATGCCATTTTCATGAAACATATCTATTTTTATGGGTCTGGATGGGTAACAAAGTAGGATATTTGTTATATGTTTTAGATATTTATCAGTTGTCATGAAACCAGACAATATTCTAAAATGAATGAAAACTAACCTGACCCAGAGCAACAATGACATGAGGATTTCTAGGAGGAGTTTCAGCTGGCAGACAGGTAAGATAACAATGCTGTGGCTTCTCTCAGTGCTACCTCTCCCATTTCCTTTTTCTGCCTCTCCTCCCCAGTTACACTGTTCCATTTCTCAGGACCACCTTTTCTCACTGGTACAGCTTCTTCTCTTCTCATTCTATAGACACTTTCTGCTTTTTTGAATTTTCTTCCCTTCCTGCCATTTTTGACTCCCAAAGTTTTTCTTCTCTGTTCTTCATCCTCCTATTCAATCGCTACCTAAGTGGCAAAAGTAAGATAATATATGTAGAACAGTTTATAAATCACTAAAAGCTACATAAATGGACAAGTATTTTTAAGTCCTACTATGTGCTAGGTACTATGAGAGCACTTGGGATGCAAGCAAAAGAAAGAAAATAATCATTACTCATAAGGAATTTATACTTTTAATTGCCAACTATTATCATTGTCCTTTGTCACTTAATACATTTATAGCCAGATGTCTCAGTGGCTCTTGTCTTCCAGAAGCTCCATCTTATTTTTTCTTTTCCTGATTTTTAAATAGTTAATTGTTTTTTCCTATTTTTTTCTTCAATAGTATCTTATTTTCCCAATACATGTAAAGAGAGTTTTCAACATTCATTTTTGTTAATAGCTTTTTATTTTAGAAATATATGCAAAAAACCACAACTGTTTGGACATATATACATATATTGTATTTAATTTATACTTTAACATATTTAATATGTATTGGTCAACCTGCTATCTGGGGGGGGCAGGTAAGAAGGGGAAAAATTAGAACAAAAGTTTTGGCAATTGTCAATGCTGTAAAATTACCCATGCATATATCTGGTAAATAAAAACTTTATATATATATATACATATATATATGTATATATATATATATATGTATATATATATATGTATGCAAAGATAGTTTTCGACATTCACTCTTGAAAAATCTTATGTTCCAAATTTTTCTCCCTCCCTTCCCCACAGCCTTTCTCCTAGACAGCAAGTAGTTCAATATATGTTAAATATGTTCAATTCTTCTAAACATATATCTACATTTATCATGCTGCACAAGAAAAATCAGATGAAAAGAGGTAAAATAAGAAAGGAAAAAAGCAAGTAAACAACATCAAAAAAGGTGAAAAAATTATGTTGTGATCCACATTCAGTCCCTATAGTCCTCTTTCTGGATGCAAATGGCTCTATCCATCACAAGTATATTGGAATTGGCCTAAACCACCTCATTATTGAAAAGAGCCTATTTTTGATCTATCAGAGTTGATCATCACATAATTTTGTGGTGGCTGTGTACAATTTTCTCTTGATTCTACTCACTTCACTTAGCAAAGTTTATGAAAATCTTTACATGTCTTTCTGAAATCATCCTGCTGATTGTTTTTTATAGAACAATAACATTCTATAACATTCATATACCATAACATATTCAGAAGTTCCCCAACTGGTGAGCATCCACTCAGTTTCCACTTCTTTGCCACTACAAAAGGGCTGTTACAAACATTTTTGCACATGCGGGTCCATTGATATTCATTTTTGTAAGATTTTATGTTTCAATTATTTCCCCTCCTTTTTTTCCTTACCTCCTTCCTCCCCATGACATCAAGAAATCTGTTGTAGATTAAACATGTACATCCTTTTAAGCACATTCCCATATTTGTTATCTTGTATAAGAAAAATCAGACCAAAGGGGGGAGAAAACCACAAGAAAGAAAAAGCAAAGAAACAAAAAAGGTGTTTGTGTCTCCTCTCCATTAATTCCCCTTTTCCAGAAACATGGTCTTCAGCACATTCAGCCTCCATACTTCTTTCTGGATGTGTCTGACATCCAAGGCTAATGGAATTGTTTTGGAACATTGTATTGTTGAGAAGAGCTAAGTATATCATAGTTGATAATCCATATGATGGTGATTTTGCTGTGTACAATATTCTTCTGGTTCTGTTACTTTACTCAGCATCAGGTTCATGTAAATCTTTCCAGGCTTTTCTGAAATCAGCATATAGAACAACAGTATTCCATTACATCCGTATACATTCATACTCAGTTATTCAATTGATAACTCCATCTTCTTAAGTAAACATTTGTCCACCTTGTTTGAGGTACTTGGTACTTTTTTAAATTGACATTTACATAAGGCTTGAAGGTTTATGAAATGCTTTTTGTCCATAATCACATTTGAGCCTCATAATAATCATGTGAAGTAAGTGTTCAACATATTTATTTTTTCTTTATTTGTGTGTTTTAAAAAATATTTTTGGTTAATAATTATATCCTCTCTCTGCCATTTTTCTTCTTTGGCCATTAAGAAAAACAAAAATAAAAATAAATGCTTGTTACAAACAAGCAAAACCAATTCCTGTGTTAGCTATGTCTGAGAATGCATGTATCGTTCTGTACTTTGAGTACATCGCCTATCTGGCAGGAGGTATATTTCATCAGTCCTTTGGAATAGTAGCTGATAATTTCATTGGTCAGAGTTCTTAAGTGTGTCAAAGAATTTTTAAAAGGTTTAACTATATAAATTGTTCTCCTTATTCTGCTCATTTTACTCTGCATTAGTTTATACAAGTCTTCTAGAATTCGTTAAAGCATTCTCTTCAGTTTTTAAAAAATACCACAATAGTATTCCAAAGCATTCATATGTAAGCATTACTTTAAAAAAATTTAAATATGAGACAATTAGGTCTAATAAAAGTCTAATAATAATATAAAAAATAAAGTAACTGTCCATACTCATACACAAGTAAATGTCTAAGGAGCTATTTGAACCAGACTTTTTCACTCCAAGCCAAATATGACCTATTTTCTTTGTCAGGCTGCATCTATTATACTATATCATTCTTTCTTCCCCTAGCTATTCAGTTATCTTTAATAAGATATTCTGCCTTTATCTTGGAAGAGGAAAGTATAACTTTCAGTCATTACCTTGCAAAGTTATTATTTGGTGGATTAAGCAGTAAGGGAAAGAATGGAAATTATGGCTTTGCCTTCATACCAATCCCACATGCATGCCAGTGCCATATCCATCACCCTTACTGTAGCAAAAAACACTCAGTACCAGAAGGGGTTAGCCCCAAATGACAAAATGGAAATATATCAAAGCACATACCCTAAAACTGTCAATAAAAATGAAGAACTGAGACCACCTAGAGATAGAATTTACTATAATTCTGGCACACTTGATGAAAAGTCTACAAGTAACTTCTCTTGGTTAATGTCCCAGGCCAGCTTATTAACTTTTAAAAGTGCCTATCACTGCTATTATTATATACAATTCTCTTGGTTCTGTTCATTTCACTCTTCATTACTTTGGGCAAGTCCTTACATGTTTTTCTAAAAATCATTGAGTTCATCACTATTTTGTCTATTGTAAATATCCAAATTAATTGTGAAAGACATGTGAAGAAAGCACTATGTATATGCAGAGAAAGAATTGGTAAATAGTAGCATGTATAGAATAATTTTACACACAGATATATACATTTACATACATATATTTGCATCTAATGGCCATTTATAGGGTTCAGGGAGAGGGAAGCAAATAAAAAAATTTACATGATAATTTTGTGGTATATTTGAAAGGAATGGCAAATTGCAGTTTCACGTACAATCATCTTTTTTATTGTACTATGTTATGAAAATGTTTGTTTTAATAAATTATTTTTTTTAAATAAAGTACCTATTATCTCTTTTGCTTATCTCTCCTCATTAAGCAGAATATATTTTAAAACTTTCCCAGTTCTTCCCAGGTGCAAGGAAAGCAAATTCAGTACAAGAGCCCTAGGAACAACATGGTTACATGAGGCTACCACCTAAGCCCAGGTGCTCATTCTTCTATGCTATATATAAAAACTAGAGGCTGAGGTAGATAAACAGTCTAAAGTAAAAAATGATGGTTCCAAAACACAATCTCCAATTTATAACCCCTTCTCTGTTGCCCCCATAGGATGAAGATGCATTCGTTTGAATAACATATACTAAAACATATTGCACATGATATATATCCTGGAAGAGAAAAAATATACATAAAATCTGAGCTCTGTCCTCAAGACACTTGTAATCTAATAGAGAAAATAACCCATATCCAAGTATCAATACTGATGATACTACCAATAATATGTTAAATGCTACATGAGTAATACACACTAAAGGTCATAGGCCTTGGAGTAGGAGGTGTCACTCTGGCAAGAGTAAGATAAACCAGGGAAGTTATAGAGGATGGAGCAGTTGAATTAGATGCTATTAACAAATCATACTTCCAGTATATCCAGGTGTATAAGGCTATTTATCTCTGTCCCTAGGTAGTTATTGATTTTTAATTTCTTCTTTAAATTGCTCAGCCTTTTTATTTTTAATATTATCCAGTTTCTTATTTACTATTTCTAATTCACTAGGGGCTAGGAAACGAATAGCTTCCTAAGCTAAAAGAAATGTCACTAAGTTTAGAGTGAGGGCCCAAAGTGTTTTTCTATGACAAAATTAAACTGACACTAAAACATATTTTGGCTCCTAAAACTTGATTTTTGCTTCCTTCTAATAGCAAAACTCTTTTGTTTTTTTTTTCTTTTTGCTATAATAAGTGAACTGAAAAGAGTTATTGTTTATACATATCTTTATATCAAACACATTAATACCTTGATTAGTGAAGAGGGTACATTCCAGTGAGTAATGTAGTCAGAAATTATGACTTGAGATAAATTTTATTTCTGAACATCAGAAAATGGAATGGACTTAGGTAGCAAAAATTATTAGATATGAATTGAAATAACATCAGAAATAATAACACCATCATTTTGCTTTCCAGAAAATAAGTTTCTCACCAGGAAAGTCATTGTCATGAAAATCCACTTAAATTTTGACAATTCACATCTCATCAATATTCTCAGTAGCTTTTACCCCTTTTGATTGAAGGGATGGAGAGAAGGAGCCAAAAATCCTGCCAAAGCCTTTCATATAAAGAGAGTTCAGAAGTCCAGTGAACTTTGCTTTTCAGCTTTCTTTTATAGGTTATAACTCCCCTATTATAGTATAAGCTACTTGAAGGAAGGAATGGTCTTTCTTTGCCTTATTTGTATCTCTAGTGCTTAGCATAGTGTCTGGCACATAATAGGTACTTAATATTTATTAAATTGTATTGCATAATGTCTAGCATTTATATGTCTTAACGTAGATAGTGTTTTTAAAATATTATTTATTTTTATCCTTGCAAAAACCCTTAGAGGGAGGTACTATTATCATTATCTCTACCTTACAGGTAAGGAAATTGAAGAAGACAGTGGTTAAGTGACTTTCTTAAGGTCACACAGTAAAGGTCTGAGAAAGGAGTTGAAATTAAGTCTTCCTGATTCCAGGTCCAGTGCTCTCTCCACTCTGCCATCTAGTTGCCTCCAGAAAGAACCATCACCACCACAACTAATACCAACAACAAAATATATCTGTTAGTCTTTGGGAAGAGAAAGGGGATAATCTAGTTGAATCATCCTAAGAACCAAACCTAGATGCTAAATATCATAGAGATAGCTATGACATGTCAATAAAATGTGTGGAATTCAACATGTCATTCAATTTAATTCTTCAAAATGTCTCCCCTATGCAAGTGTGCACTATTATGCCAAGTTCTGGGGATATAAAGATGAAAAGCACTACTTTCCCTGTCCTTAGGGAGCTAAATGAAATAAGACATTAGGTAAGTATAATATAAGGTAAAGTGCAATAGAAGCAAAGGAAAGACCCAGATAAAATACTCTAGAAAAATCCAAGAACAGAGAGAATAATTTCTGTTTGGGCAGAGACCATGGAAAGTTTCATAGAGAAAGCAGCACCTGAGCTGATTCTTGAAGGATCATTCAATGTAAATATACCCTATTGATTTAAGTTGGGAGATGTGAACTTCTTTGCCCTCATTGGGACTGACTCAGTATTATGAATACATATGCTCACCTTATGATAAAGCAAGAAAAAGGAACAGTTATGTGATTGTATGGTAACCCTCTAGTATTAACTTTATTTATGTGTAAAGCTCTTTTAAAAACATTTTCTGGCCAGATAAATCTTTACCTATTTTTGTTTGCTTCTATATAAGTGGAGGTCCTGGTTCCTGTTTTTCTTTAGATCAATAAATTCCCAGAATAAAGTGAAACATGAGAGTTGAATGGAATTGTTATTATAGTAACCATTTAGATCATATGCACTTTGATATAATTTACTTTTAAAAAGACAAGCTGTGGTATATAATCATGATGGAAAACTATTATGCTATAAGAAATGATGAACTCCATGTAAAAAATCACCCAAAATAATGAAGAGCAGAAAACATTGTATACAGTAACAGCAGTATTGTTTTAAGAATAACTGAGTGATTAAATAATTTTGAATAAATACTCAAATTAATTGCAAAGGATTTATAAAGGAAGATGCTACCTTCATTCAAAAAAAACCTGATAAATTCAAGAATACATATAATCAGTTTGCATGTATATATATATATATATATTCCAAAATATGGAATCAGAGCAGAAAAACTATCTAATTTTTTCCAAAGAAACTTGTAAAAAAATTTGATTAAGTTCTTCTCCATCTAGCTTTTTTTAATGCAAAATTGATTATAATATCTTGTCCCAGAATGTTCAATATAAAAAGAGAGACTTAGGTTATATAAAGCTCAAGCAAGAACTAAATATGTAGAATAATGAAAACTAGATTTTCCTCCCCCTTTCTATTCCTCTCCTCATATTCATTATATTGAAATATGTTATAGTATGACTCAAAAAATGCCCATAACATTTAAAAATTTAATATCAATAATTTATTATTTCAGTCATAGTTATCAATTTTAGAAGCTAAAATAGAATCCATGAATTATGTAGTCATTATAATCTGAGGAAATTGAGACAAATAGGTAGTATAGTAGATAGAACACCAGCTCTGGAGTCAGGAGAATCCGAATTAAAATCTGGTCTCAGATATTTACTAACTGTGTGACTCTAGGCAAGTCAATTAACCCCAATTGTGTCAAAAAAAATTTTTTTAAGGACCCTCTGAACTCTTACTATCTATGCTTGTCTTGGTATTTAGGACACACTATCCTAAATTGCTATTTTTTTTTCAGTGTGTTTCTGTCTTTTCTTCTCAAATGGATTGTAAACTTGTTAAGGACAAGGAAACCAGGATTTTAGATGTCTTTTGATTGATTTTATTATAGGAGTAGAATGTGAACTACTTGGAGGCAAGAATTGTTCTTCCTTTTATCTTTGTATACCCAGGAGCTAGCACAATTTAAGTACCTAGTACAATAAACATTTCGTGGATTGGATGTGAAATCATTTGAAAGAAATCAGAAATATTTTATAGAGAAACTAAGAAGTCAGGTAGCCTGTTAGATAATTCTTATATACTTAGGACAATTGTTTTTAACATAATAGATTTGTTCTTGGTTGTCAGATATAAAAATTGCTAAATTATCACAAGTGTAATTTGACTATATATATATATATATCTTTTTATTATTTTTGATTCTATAATCATAGAATATCAGAGTTGGAAGATACCTTAGACATCATTCAAGTGAGGAAAATGGTTCTCAGAAAAACTGAATAACTTGTTTAAGATTACATAAATTAAAACAAAAAAAAGCAATTGAACTGGGGTCAGAACCCAGGTTTCCTGACTCTACATATAGTAGTAGTTTCTTAAAATTGTGCTACATCTTTTTTCAAGGTTTAGTTCATTTGCCACTTCCCTCTATGGATTTTCTCTAAATTTCCCCTTTTTTCCAATAGAGTTATTCTACTTCTTAAATTACTGGTTATTTATTTATTTGTGCATATGTTTTATTCACCAGAAATGCAAGTTCCTTGCAGGCAGGAAATTTAATTTTTTCATCCTTGTATTATCATCTTGGTATCTGAACTGTTCTCTGCAACATGTTAGAATCTTTAATAAAACTGAATTGAAACTGATTTTAATTGCTTTTCCTATTTTTAATCATCTTCTGAATGTACCCTTTCCCCTACATAAATAGATGCATCTCAAGTGATGCTCAGAGGCCCAGTAAAGAGTTCCTTAAATCAGGCTTTCTCAATAGGTCTTGTTTGCTCTCATTGGTGGCACTCCCTGGTGGTGGCACAGGTGGCTAATGTTGTCTTGCCAATTTTACAAGATGGGTTTGCAGGGCTGTTAGGAAAACAATATAGCTTCCCCAGTAATACCTCAAGTTAATATGGTAAAGAAAAGCTGTCCAGGATCATTTATTATCAGGTGTAGTAAAATAGTAAATGTGTGTGTGTGTATGCGTGTGTATATGTATATATATATATATATATATATATATATATACACATGTATATACATATGTATATATAAACCTAGATTAAAGGAGAGGAGAGGGTGACGGGGTGAGGGCACAAATTAAGCATATCAAAATGCAACAATACTGCCTGTCCTCCAGACCTACATTTCAATCTATCTAGAATAGACTCAGTGAAATCTAAGTCTGAGCCTCTTGGGGACGATATTGTGTCATACATCAAAAGCATTGGTTATAATTAGGTATAATTGTAAGTCCCACAGTCTCTGCCCTGAAGATGCTCTCCATTTTAATTGTCTCTTCCAGAGAAGGGTGTTGTCAGCTCTAAAGACAGTAGAGGACAATACATTGCCACAGCATGTAGGAAAACCTGTACCTACATGGCAAATGTAGCTACTGCAGTAAAGCCTTCCTGAAAACAAAAAGAAAAGGGGGGGGGGGGAATACAAAGAATTCAAGATTTTTATCTTTTGACAGAAGAAGCAACAAAAAATGAAATTGGCATTATTTCTTTGGATGACACAGACCAGCTTCCAATGAATATTGATTTTGGTAATTATGCACAGAAAAACCCACAGGTTTTAAGAAGACAAAAGTGGTACACCATTCATTGATTTAGTAGCAGTCACAGGATTGTAGATTACCAACAAACCACACCTCATATGTAATTTTTATCCTTTAATCCATTCATGGCATTCCTTCCCATACTGGCTGTTGAAATCCTGCCCCTTTCAAGACCCTAGTCAAACATTAAGTATTCCATGATCCATGAACCATGCCATGTAGCCTTTCATTACTCCCAATCCATACAATCAGCTGGATGTGATTTTCCCCTCCCCAGAATTCCTCTTATGGCATCTTTCTCATACTGCTTCATATTATAGTTATCTGTGTACAGATCTTTCTCCACTGTATTACAAGCTCATTGAAAATGGGGTCCATATGTTATTTTTCTGTGTATCCCCATGGTGCTCACTTAGCACCGTGCCTTGGACACATCAGGCACTAGGAAAATGTTAAATAACTGAATATCAGCCATAACTCATTGTGAAAGACCTTTAACCAAAAGAAGAGGATGTCAAAAAGACTATTAAAATGGAAGGAAATGCAAACATAAGTTATGTAATAGTGTACTTTGACCAGATTTTAAAGGCTTTAGAACATAACTGAAGATGGATGCAGAGTTTTTAGCTTTTTTTTTTTTTTTTTATCATCAATTTTCAGTATAGGAGAGAAGTCTTTTAATAATATAGAAATGCTCAAATTTAACTTCTGGCTATGGAAGCCCTGTAAAAAATTTTCTTGGATAGCATACAACCTAAATTTTGCTCAGAGATTCATGTAGAAAAAATAAATTGAGATAAAGCAAAAACTTCTTCTGAGAAAAACTTGGTGATTTGTGTATGATAAAATCTCTCAACTACACATTGTTATTCACTTAATAATCCTGGTGTGGGAAGGGAAAGCAGTTAGCACTAGAGCAAATTCATCGAAGCTTGTGGAAAGCCTCTTTTCACAAAGGGAACCCTCACAAAAGAGCCCAAAAGCTCCCCATTCATCCCCAGCCTACAAGAACTCCAATCCTTTTTGTAATTCAGAAGAATTTTTAGACTCTTAAATCCTTAGGCTACTTAACTAGAGAGGAAACTAAATCAACTTTTGCTAATTGATTGGCAGTTATGTTTTAACTTTGGAATATAGCCTGGAACGGGAGAAGACGCTTTTATTGCTAATCCATTATAACCCGCTACCGCAGAATTTTTATGAGCAGAATTATTTCATGTGATAGGGGCAATAAAGGGAAGTGCCTATACCTACACCAAGACAGAACTGCATTTGCATAAAGGCTGGAAGAAAGATAGAACATGTTAGAAGGCTTAAAGGAAAGAAGCTTCATTTGCTTTTTAATTATTTAATTCCCCAAGAACAGACTCCAGGGCCTGCAGGAATCCAGAATTTCCTCAAGCTTTCTCACTGCTGACATCCCCAGTCCCCAGACACTGGCTTTTTATAGGGGGCACCAAAGTGGGTATCAGTCTCTCCACACACACACACTTTACTCTGCCCTCCCCCCACTCCCAACACCCAATCTGGCTGTTATAGATCCTGTTTATATCACCAGCTTCCCTGGTTCAAAAGGAAGGAAAGCTGGGTCCCCATTGGAATTTTAATTTGAAGGATGGAAGAGGTTCTGGATCAGGTTGGAGTGGGGGAGGTGAAGAAGAGAAGGGAAGAAGGAATGATGTAGCACCCCCCAGCATCTGGACCTTCCAAGCCTGCACCAGTCCAGCTGTGCCAGGGAAGCTACGACTTCATCATAGGAGGAGTCTCAGCTATGTCTTCCCAAAGGGTGAAGGGCGATAACGCCATCGCCTACATTTCTGGGTACTCAAGCCCCTGGGGGGGGGGCGGGTAATGAAGGTGCAATCAGAGCGCAGACAGGTTCAGGTGCAGCGTTCAGGCCCATGCAGACAGACCAGGTTCGGCAAAAACACTTCGCACATCAACTCTTCCCCCACCCACCCCAATCTCCCCTCCTGCGGTAAGAGGGACCCCGAAGCACCCCTTCCCCCCCAAATACGCAGCGTCAGCTCAGTCAGCAGACTTGGCCGATGCACCATCCTGGCGCTGGCGCAGGTGCCAAGATGAAGGGTGCAGGAGGTGCTCGGTGCAGAGCGGGTGCACGGTGTGCAAGCACCATGCATAAAGGGGGGCCCCGAAGAGGGGCTTTCGGGACAGAACCGCAGAGCTCTCTAAACAGCACCCAGTCTCGTCTCCTCCAAGGGACGTTCCCAGCGGAGGAGAACAACCACCGGCTGGACCTGCCTCCTCCCTCGAAGGCCGCGCCGTGCCCACTTACCCACGGGGGAAAGCAGCTACAGGAGCAGCGGCGCCGCCTCCTCCTCCTAGTCCTCAGGGGCCACCCGACACCCCAGACCAGACCCGGCTGCAGCTCCCCGACTCAGCCCAGTGGCCCAGCCGCCACCACCGGGGCCCGAGCCCCGCCTCAACACCGCCACCGCCCCGCCCCCCCTCGCCTATTGGCCTCTGGCCACCGCCTCGGTCCCCCACCCACTTTCCTCATTGAACCAAACGGTTCCCCACTCCGCCCTGCGGCGAAGAAGCCCCGCCCTCTTCCCGGCTCAATCTCTGCAGGGGGAGCGAAAAGGAGAGTCCTGCAGCCCCCCGGAGCCCGGCGGCCACAACCGCTGCCTCTCCCTTAAATGGCCCGGGTGGAAGACTGGGCCGGTCTGGCATGTCATTGTGCTGGCAGCTCTAGGGACGCTTCGCTCCCCCAGGCCTCTCTCAGGTGTGCAAGGTTGAAGGGCAGGCAGCCTTATGCAACAGGCAGCGTGGGAAAAAAAAAAATCCGTGTGCAAGATGCAGTAGGACCGACTTCTCGATGCAGATTTGGAAGAAGAGGGGTTCTGATAAAGAGACTTTGGATAGGGGTGGAGTAGGAAGGATTTAGCCATATTGAGCTTGAGCTCTGATGGGCTGCTGGGGGACGCGCGCGCGCGCGCGCACACACACACACACACACACACACACACACACACACACACACACACACACACACACACACACACACACACACACACACACACACACACACACACACACACACACACCAGCCTAGGTCTTTGGAAGCAAACAAGTTTAAGAAATCAGTGTGTTCCTCTGTGGCTGAACTCGCCAGTTTTTACAGTTTATGAAAGCATGGTTGCATACACCACTTTGTTTCTTCTCCCTCTCTCTTTTCTTCTTCTCAAACATAAACAAAAATAGGAGAAAAGAGCTCTATCTCTAATAGTCTCTGTCTTTTTTCCTCCCACAATAAAGTCAAAAGGCTTTCTAGCTTGTCTCCCAGCAAGTCACACCTTCTGATTGCCTCCATTTCTTCCACTTTAAAATGGGGATAATAATAGTACCTACCTCCCAGAGTTGTGAAAATCAAATGAAATAATATTTGTAAAGTTCTTAGCGTGGCACAAAATACGAACTTTAATGAATGTTCATTCCCTTCCTCTTCTCTTCCCTTCTCTCACCATCTTCATTAAGCGCCCACTGTGTGCCAGGCACTATGCTAAAGATATCTGCATCTCTGTCTGTCTTCCTATCCCCCCATATCTAAACTCTTATCTGAATTACCCTTGACAGTACTAAAATAGAGATTCCTCAGTTTGTTAGAAGGGACTTTGGAACACTGTCTACAGCAGTGGTTTTTCTTATAAAATGTAAGAGATAGCTGGAAGTATCCTTTCCACCCTCAACAACATACCCATTACTAACTCCAAGAAAAACTTACCTAGCAGCACCTGATCAGATAAAGAAGAAAGCTGCCTTTATCATTGTTCCCTTTACCCACTAACTTATGGCCTCTCTTCTTTTTTAAGGGCTAGATAACAAGTAGTGGCAAGTAGTCTACAGTATGTTTAGCATTCTCCAAACCTTGGCAACAAGTTTTTTTTTTCTTTTTTTTTATTCTCCCCCCCCCCTCCACTTATCTTTATTTCAAGGGCTGCAGCTCTGAAGTCCAGTCCCCTCTGACCTTCTCTTAGCGACATTTTAACTAAACTCAGGATCTTAATTTTTATTTTAAATTCGCTATTCCATTTCTAGAGGTCTGAAGACAGCTCTACAAGACAGACTACAAGAAGTAATTCTTGTAGTCATGCGATTATTGTTTTGTCATTTCCCCTTTCTTATCATAGATAGAATCTTATACTTATTCAATTATTCGAGGATTACTTATTATGTATCTTCTCTGTGCTACTGTCCTAAGCATCAGGGAAAATACAAAGTTTAGGCAAAACAGTCCTTACATTCATGGAAAATTAGAATATACAAAGTTGTATGATTAGTTCATAAGAGAGAGGCAAAATAAAATGCTATGTGAGGTCTGAGGAGAAATGTCTTTCTGATGACTAATCTGAGAAGAGTTCTGGAGGAGGTAATATTTGAATTGGGTTTTTAAGGATGGGTAGTAATTCAACAGGCAAAGAGGGAGACCAAAGGCACAAGAGACATGAGGGATATCATGTACAAAGGTGTGGAGCTAAAATGCACATGGTATATTTGGGGGAGAGATAGTTTCTTAGATACATGAAGGGAAGTAATATTGGATAAAGCTGGAAAGTGAGATAAACCAGAGATAGTAAAAGATCTAGATGCCAAACAAAAGAATGTCAACTTTACTTCTTATTTAATAGGTAGCCACTACAGATTTTATTCTTTACCACAAGGTTGAAATGTTCTAAGTATAAAGAAGATTAGCATCATAGTAGTATGAAAGATTGGAGGGAGGAGAAAGTATTTGGGAATACATATTAGAAAACTATCAGGTGATGATAAAAGGAGCCTGTAGAAAATTATTTTATTTAGAATGAAAAGGAAGAAAAGAATAAACAAAAAAGTTTTTAATTGATATAAAGAGAGAAGGAGAAGGAAGGGCCAAAGATTAGATGAATGTTTTAAACATAGGAGATAACAATACCACAGATAAAATCCAATAAATCATAAGGAAAATATGTATGTGGGAAATATGATAAGCCTGGTTTTGGTTGATTTTTCAGTGTTAGAGGAACATCACTTATAGAAAGCTAGAACTCAAAAGAGAGGCTAGGACTTGAGATTTGGAATTTAAGAGAAACAAGAAGGGCAGAGGTTGGCCTTTAGAAAAGACTCACAATAACACATCTATAATTAATCATGCATCTATGATATATGGTTTTATTATGTACTAAGTATATAAAGCAAAAAATCAATCAAGAAAGGCAAAAATACCCTCCTCCCTCAAAAAAATCAATAGCCCTGCCATTGAGGAATTAAATTAAATTTGGGAAGACCCATATGAATAATTAAGTATGTACAAAATACATATACAAAGTGAGTAGTAATCTTAGAGAGGAAGGCACTTCATTTTAGAAGAGGATCAATGACACCACAGGGTAAATCTTGATTTGCTCATAAATTGGAGTTTCATAAAGTCAACAGTCTCATTGAAATCCACTGACAAAACAAAAGTCCAGATGATTGATGATGTGATGATGGCCTGTTATGCAATGGATTTCTTTGATGATTTCAAAGTCTAACCAAACTCTTAGTGCTTCATAGCACCTGCTTTAGTCAACTTCATGACAGTTGGAACACATTGTTATCATTCACCCATTTTGCTGAGGGAAATCATCATATGTGTGGGGTAAATATCCCTCTAACCCATTGAAGGGTTTGAAGCCTGTCAGTTACCCTCAATCTGGTTTAGCCCATCTGCCAAAATGTTTGTTTTGCTTTGCTTTGTTTCTTACTGGAATGTGGCTGTTGCTCATGCTACAGCTTCTTCTTAGAGCCACAGGTATGAGTTGAATTCTAGGTAAACACCAAAGATGAATAAGCAGCTCTGAAAAAGACTCAGAAAGCCCTCACACCAGAGGTACTAGTCCTTCCTGATTACTCTGTCCACCTCCAGAATCAGGAGAGGCCATCTTTAGAAGGTGACATTTGACTCAAGTCTCAAAGAAATCCAAGGATATGGATGGAGATGAAGTCAGTATATTCTAGACATAGGTACAAAGACATGAAAAGAAGAGTGGAGGTATTGTAGTTAAGAAACATCAAGGAGACCAGTATAGGTAAATCCAGTTTTAAAGGTAAGATGAGTTTTGTATTAGATATGTTGAAATTGAAATGCCTATGGCATAAATTAGATATGGATCCACACTTAACACCGTATACCAAGATAAGATCAAAATGGGTCCATGACTTAGGCATAAAAAATGAGATAATAAATAGATTAGAGGAACAGAGGATAGTCTACCTATCAGACCTGTGGAGGAGGAAGGTATTTATGACCAGAGGAGAACTAGAGATCATTATTGATCACAAAATAGAAGATTTTGATTACATCAAACTAAAAGTTTCTGTACAAACAATACTAATGCAAACAAGATTAGAAGGGAAGTAACAAATTGGGAAAATATTTTTACAGTTAAAGGCTCTGATAAAGGTCTCATTTCCAAAATATATAGACAACTGACTCTAATTTATAAGAAATCAAACCATTCTCCAATTGATAAATGGTCAAAGGATATGAACAGACAATTCTCAGATGATGAAATTGAAATTATATCCACTCATATGAAAGAGTGTTCCAAATCACTACTGATCAGAGAAATGCAAATTAAGACAACTCTGAGATACCACTACACACCTGTCAGATTGGCTAAGATGACAGGAAGAAATAATGATGAATGTTGGAGGAGATGTGGGAAAACTGGGACACTAATACATTCTTGGTGGAGCTGTGAAAGAATCCAGCGATTCTGGAGAGCAATTTGGAATTATGCCCAGAAAGTTATCAAACTGTGCATACCCTTTCATCCAGCAGTGCTGCTATTGGGTTTATATCCCAAAGAAATACTAAAGAGCGGAAAGGGACCTGTATGTGCCAAAATGTTTGTGGCAGCTCTTTTTGTTGTAGCTAGAAACTGGAAGATGAATGGATGTCCATCAGTTGGAGAATGGTTGGGTAAATTGTGGTATATGAATGTTATGGAATATTATTGCTCTGTAAGAAATGACCAGCAGGAGGAATACAGAGAGGCTTGGAGAGACTTAAATCAACTGTTGCTGAGTGAAATGAGCAGAACCAGAAGATCACGATACACTTCAACAACAATACTGTATGAGGATGTATTCTGATGGAAGTGGAAATCTTCAACATAAAGAAGATCCAACTCACTTCCAGTTGATCAATGATGGACAGAAACAACTACACCCAGAGAAGGAACACTGGGAAGTGAATGTAAATTGTTAGCACTACTGTCTATCTACTCAGGTTACTTATACCTTCAGAATCTAATACTTAACGTGCAACAAGAAAATTGGATTTACACACATATATTATATCTAGGTTATACTGTAGCACATGTAAAATGTATGGGATTGCCTGTCACCTAGGGGAGGGAGTAGAAGGAGGGAGGGGAAAATTTGGAAAAATGAATACAAGGGATAATGTTATAAACAATTTACTCATGCATATATACTGTTAAAACAAATTTTATAATTATAAAATTAAAAAAAAAAGAAATTGAAATGCCTTCTAGATATCCAGTTCCATATAGCCCATTTCCTATTGGTCATTCTGAATATATAGATATAGATATTATTTGCATAAAACTTTTCAGTGAACACACGGGAACTGATGACATCATTAAATGAGAATAGTATCCAGAAAGAAAGAAGAGAGCTGCCACTCTAGAGGCATAAGTGGGAAGGAAGGTGTAGTTAAAGTAGTAAGAAGAAAACAAGATGAATATAGAATCTCTAAGTCAAGAGAAGAGAAAATATCTGTTAGAAAAGGTTGGGCAACAGTGTCAAATGCTTAAGAGAAGTCAAGAAGGATACTTAGCACTCAAATGGCTATGTTATCTCTTTCCTCCCATGCCACAGATTGCAACCCATCTATTCTTGTCCATCCCTTATTATTCTTGATTATGTCCTATGAACTCACCTTAGGCAGTCCTTCACTATGCTGCTAGAGCTTTGAGTTCTTTTGAAAATGTGAGAAGGCTAGTAGAGCAAACAACCAATCCATCATAAAAGAATAAATGGGCTCTTCTGCTGAGAATGAGATGAGATCTCAACTCAAAGGAGGAATGAAAACAATCTTACCTAAGGGAAGTCAGCTCTTAATAGTTTCTAAGATTACTTCCTGCAAAGAGTGAGCTAAAAAACTTGAGGTTTTCTTGCTTACTTCCAACATTCATTAGCATCATCACTTATTGTCCATTCCCCTTCAGTCCCCAAAAAAGAAATATCCTTGCTCCTCAATGGAGTTAATAATACCTCTACTTGATCCTAGCCTCTTTTTTCTTCTCTAGAAACTTTCTTCATAATTCATTCCCCTTCTCTCTTCCCACATGTCCAGCCCATTGTCCACCTTTCACTCCTATCTATGCTTACATCATTTACTTGGATGCTCCCTTCTATTTCTTGTATATTCTCTGTCTATCCAAATCTTTATAACTTTCTTAACCCAACCTATTTATTGCTGATTTTGGTAAAGAGGTATATACTATTCAAGAATTTTTTTTTTCCTGGTGAAACTAATATTTGGTAGGAAGGAATAAAAAGCTGGTCAATGCAATGTAAGTCCCATCTTCTCCTTAATAGTAACCAGGGATAGAAGTGTTGAGACTGAGACCCCTAAAATCATTGTATTCCTAAATTAGAAATAGCTGCCTTTTGGTAAGTAAATATAATTCTAGCCTAATTCTCATCTTGGAGATAGACTAAGGAAGGAGCATATTTCCAGCTAAGACTTTCTGCCTTCTTCTTCCAAAGGCACAAACCAATCTCCTTTGGAGAATGATGGGTTAGATCCCATAGAAGATAGTTTACTATGCCATATACAAACCCAGCCATCTTTAGATCTTGACTATAATCATATACTTATGTATGTAGTCATATAAATTTTAATCTATGTATATGTTACTTTAATTATACATGTAATATATATGTACATACATATATATGAATAAAATAGAAATGAGCATTTTATTAATTGTACTTCTGTTTCTTATAATATCCACATAATTATTGAATCCACTTCAGATATGTGCTTTGAATTTGTAGGAAGCTTATCCTATCTGTATATGAGGTACTCAATTTCTTCAAGTAATTCTCATCTATATAATGTCACTCTAGTTACTGATGAGAATTAGATAAGGAGTATCTAAATAAAATTAGGTTTAATGAGGTCTAGTGGCAGGTTCGGGGTACAGGGAGTCAGATAGAGCTCTCCTGCAATCCCTTTGGATTCAGCGCAAGGATACAAAGTTAAATGAGGTCTAGTAGCGGTGCAAGAGTCCCCTGTAAAGGAATTTACAGACCGGAATATCTAGATTAATAAAAGAGGTTTATTGTGGGATTTGGAAGTAAGGTTAGAAGGTGTAAGGATGACATATTTAGGGTTCCTGCAAAGAGTGGACTCCAGTTTCCCTGTTTTATAAAGGGGGGCTTTTGATAATCTTGAAGGGGGTCATGCGTGAAGTCCCAGATTGGTTCCTGGCTGGATTTCAGCTAGGGTTAGAATTTGAATAGAATTCAATGGGTTTTTAGATAAGGAACTGTTTGTGCTTGGGGTGGGGGTTGGGAAACCTGAGCAGATCATTAAAATAGGGGCTGGGACAGCCCAAGTTAGCTCAGATCCTTTGGGGGCTGGGAGAGCCCCGATATCTTCCATGGGGTTGGGAATCAGAAAGGAATCTTAATCCACATCAATACTATGTGTCTTTTTGGCCATATTATAGTATCTTTCCCTATATAGTGAAAGTATTTAGTATATAGAATATATTAGGACAATGGAGAATAAGCTAGAGTCAGAATTAGACCAAATTCTTCTTTTTGAATACTTTATTTTCCTTTCTCCAGAAACATAAATAGCATCCAAGTTATCCTAGAATTGCAGAGAGTCTGCAGAGCTTGTTTTTACTATTAAAAAAGTATACAGATTATTTTTTTCCTCTTTTTTAATTGAAGACCCATACTTTATGAGCACTATACTTATTTTCAGCATTTATCTCTTATTAATTCCACAAAAATTTACTCTTTAATTTTGCTTATTCTTTCTGCAGTCCATATTAATAATCTACTATGTTTTTTTAATAAAAAAAATCTTCAAGGTTTACCAATTTTGTTAATTTTGCTGAAATTATGTATATTGCTTCTTCTTCTTAAAATAATGGAAAGAACAGTAGATTTAGAATCAGAGGATTTGGATTCCAATTCTGGATCTGATACTTAATACTTTATTTGATAATGGACAATTCCTAATTTCTTCTGAATCTCAATTTCTTTATCTGTGAAAGGGTGGGTGAGGAGGGGGTATGAAACCTGATAAAAGTCCTTTTTAAATTCCATAGTATTTAAGAACAAGAAAGAAAGTAGAAAGGAAAGAGAAGGCAGGGGAAATTATATATGATTTAATTGCCTCAAATGACTCATTATAGGCTTCTGTTTTATTTAGATCTCATTCTTGGATTGTGTTTTCTTTATATCTCATATAGCCCTAAGCACAGAGTCATTGCTTAAAATATTACTATTAACAATATAAATAAAATAATTAACCTTACTCATATTTTTGTTATTCTGTTAACATATTAGCCCAGGGGTTCTCAAACAATGGCCTGCTGGCCAGATGCATCGGGCTGAGGACGTTTATGCGGCCTGCTGGGTTATGGCAAATGGGCTGAGGGGCGGAAACAGTGTGAGTTTTTATTTTTACTATAGTCCTCCCCTCCCACAGTCTGAGGGACAGTGAAATGGCCCCCTATTTAAAAAGTTTGAGGACAATTGTATTAGCCTAAAGAAAGGCAGTTAACATGAAACCCTGTTTCAAATTTCCTTTAAGATTTCAGATTTTGCCATGAAAACAATAAATCATATGGAAAAAAATTTCAGGAAGTTCAAGGTTTAGTAAACAAGTGAAAAAGAAAAAAAAAAAGATGATGGGAGTAAGAAAATAGTTACAAAATATAATATTAATACTAGGAATTGACCTAAAAGGAGACAAGTAAAATATAAGTAAATGATCAAGAATCTTAATGTGGTAAAGCATCAAGAGCAATAATCAAAATTTACCAGTTGTCTCAATTATGTGGAGTTAATCATATCCTGTCAAGTCTGAAACTCCTGTTTTGGAACCTCTTGGTCAACTTAAAAGAGTGCCTCCCATGACCTTCTACATTTCTTTCTTTTATTCCCCATCTCAACTACATTTGTTACTCTTCTCACGTTATCCTACATGCTTGTTCTCCTATCTCTACTCCACCAACTTTCCAGTTCTACAAACAAAATCAAATAAATACTGTCATTGCTGTTTGAAAAGGGGTGCCATTCTTCTCCCCCATGGTTCCACTCACTCTCCCAGTAACTTTCTTAATTCAAAATGTCTCTTCCAGCTACAACCCTTCACCATTTGTGTTATCTCTTCATATTAGAAATATGTTTCTTGAGGACAAGGCCTATCCTTATTTCTTCTTGTATCCCCAGGGCTTATCACAGTCCCTAGCATAGAATAAATACTTAATGAGTAGTAGATAGAGGGCTGGGCCAGGAAGCAAGAATTCTTGGGATCAAATCTCACTGTAGAGACTTCCAAGCTATGTATCCCTGAGCAAATACCCTCAACTCACTTTTCTCATGTGTAAGGTAGAGACGATAATAGTGTCTACCTCTCAATGTTATGAGTATAAAGTGAAATAATATTTGTAAAATACCCTTAAAACACTAAATTATATTTCATTCTATAAGAATTTGTCTATTTTTTCTACTTTTAATAATCCTCTTTATGCCAGGGTCTAAGACTGGGTGATACATATAATAGCAATATATGTATATATATATTTGTGTGTGTGTGTGTGTGTGTGTGTGTATGTATGTATATGTAATGAATGCTCTTTAGTTCTTGGACTCCACCACCCAGCTTTTTAAAATTAGTCCTTTTGAATTACAATTATTTTATTTTTTTAAGGGAATAAATACCACAAAATCATAGAATTTAGAGTTGGAAAGGGCAGAAGTTATGAATGTAATTAATCTCAAACCCAACAAATCTTTTCATTACATCATACTACTGCCATTTTGTCAATATTTTTAGGATTAATAAACAATTTTACTGGCCTTATGAAGTATTAATATTTTAAAATGTAGGCTTTTCCATCAGTCCTCAAAGTGACAAATGAGTCACAGTGTACAAGAAAACAAAGAATGGGTCAAGTTAGAGAGTTGCTTCTTAATGATGTAAATTAATCAAGAAGTTGGGTTTGCAAAGTTACTTCCTTAAAAGAAGAGGTTACTCTAAGCATTAATTTTAGTAAAAGCATGAAGGGAAAGTAGATTTTAAATAAGCTACAAAACTGATGAACACTAGATTCAGAATTATGGAATTATGTTACAATTTTAAGGGGAACTAGGTGGTGCACTGGGATTGGAAATGTGAAGTCTCATCTTCAAGAGTTCAAATCTTTCCTCAAACACTTAGTAGCTGAGTGACCTTGGACAAATCACTTAATGATGTTTTAACCTCAATTCCTCAGCTGCAAAATGAGCTGGAGAAGGCAATACTAAATCACTTCAGTATCTTTGCCAAGAAACCCTAAAATATAGTCATAAAAAATGGGACATTACTGAATAACAACACAATCTTAATTAAATATAAGGTTAAATTTGGAATCAAATGAGATAGTAATTATAAAGTACTTAGAACATACAATGTGTTTTGTAAATAGTAGTTCTTATCATTAGCCCATAATTTGGATTCTGGCTCTTCCATTCTTTAGTGGCATGGCATTGGGCAGGTCACTCTGTAAACCTCATCTATAAAATGAGCTTTTTAGATCAATTGATATTTGAAGCCCCTTCTTGCTCCCTCTATGATCTTATAATATTCAAAAAGGAAATTGGTCTCCCAATTCTATTATAGATTGGTCTTACCAGTATTGATTTATAAATCTAGCATGGCCACAGAAAACTACCCATCTACTTATAATCAGTCATCCAAGGTAAAATTGCATACAAAAGGTTCTCTATTGGCAAGAAAGTTTAGGAAAATGAAAATAATAGTTTCTTTCTATGTTTCACACATTATATTCTAAATCAATATTTGGGATAGGAGTAGCCCAGTAGAATGGAAAATCTTTGGAATTAAAGTAAGAGCGCTCATGGGGTTCAGATGCTAGCTAGGACAGTTACAATCTATGTGTCTCTAGGTTAGTCAGCTAACTTATCAGCCTGTTTTTTATAAGCAGGGATAAGAATACTTGTACTTTATTTATATTCTGTTCCACAGGCTTATTGTGAGGAATGTTTGTTTTAAAAGCCTTAAGTAAATAGTCATATATATATATGTATATGTATATATATATATGATTATTGATACTATGATTTAAATTAAAGTGATCTTACTTCTAAATAACTAGTTATTCATACTAAATAACAATTATATAAATCCCAATAATAACAATAGCATCTACAGTACCTATTATGTGCAAATTATCTCATTTGGTCCTCATAACTCTGAGAGGTATGTGCTATTATTATTGCCATTTTATAATCAAAGAAAATGAGGAAAATAGAGGTCAAGTGGGTTGCCCAAATTCACATAGCTAGGAAGTATCTGAGACTAGATTTGAATTCTGGTCTTCCTAATTCTAGATTTGTTGTTATTAGTCTTCTTCATTCTCGAAGAAAACCAATAACACCCTGAGAGTGAATTAGATGAATTAGATTTAAGGGAGAGGAAGCTGTGTAAAGTCACCAGCCCCACTCTGTCCTCTAAAAGTCTTCAGGGTCCAGGAGATAAGACACCTGGTGATGGCCCAGGGCTCCAGATCTTGACCTCAATTCTTTGTGCTACCCAGCTGTTATCACTAGTTAAACCAAGATCCCTTTGGGAAAATCCCACTACTTAATTTTTTCCCCTACAAGAGATGGGTCCATAAATCAGATTGATAGTTGCCTAATTTATAGTGCAAATTGTTCTCAGGGAAGATCATTGCAGTTAGAAATGTCATACCCCTACTCCTCAGTAGGAAGATGTTTTAGAAAACAGATTCAGTTCATGAGGTTTGCTTAATGAATAGGAAATAAGAGAGGGCATACAATGATCTCCGGGGATATTTGATAAAACCTCCCTGATCACTCTTTCTCACCTCTGAAGCTGTACCTGTGTGGCTGGCTCAGGATACCTTCTAGCAGCTGGTGTTAGATGTATAATGCCTTGTGCCTGACTTGGACAGCTTGCCTTTCCAGAGCAACTTGGGCTCACCATTTACACTTCCTGGCTTCTATTGTTCCTTGATGACACCCTATTTCCTAACTTTTCAGTCACTAGGTCACATTCTGGTTTGATTACATACAAGTAGAACCTCAGTTTGTTTACATCATAGGTAAAAGTGCTCATATTAATTTGTAGTACCAAGCTACATTCTGCAGGGACTATGAACTTGAAATTAAATAAATGCTCATTTATTTTAATAAAGATCAAGCTAAAGTGAGAATTTTTTATTTGTTCATTTAGGCCTCAGACCTGAGCCTAATTACTGCAAATTTCAATGTAGAGAAACTCCTATGGATATTTTTCACAATGATTTCCCAGTTTGGCTAGAATTAGCACATGTCTTTGCATTCTGGGGAGCCTTATATTTGGTTGTCAGAGGAGATAGATTTGGTCTGAGGGGGGCTGAGTTTTGAAATGGAAATAGGAGGTATATGATATGTGTCTGTGAAGACAGAATGGAAAGAAAAACAATGGAAAAAAACTGGAAATCTATCATCTTTTTAAAAATTATTACTATACTGTGTTATGGAAATGCTTTTTTTATTCCATAAATTAAAAAAGAAAATAAAAAAAGAAAACATGGGGAGTCTATATCCCTGGGGAGGGATATAGACTATGGAATTAAATTTTCTATTTAGTTATTTGAGATTGTCACAAGCCTCCAAATAACCCATCTTATATAACTATTTGGACACACTGTAGCTATGACCACTCATTTTCAAGTCTTTAAGGTCCTGTGAAGTACAGGATATATTTTAAATCATTATTTAAAGCCTTAATGAGGGCTAATTTATGACTACAATGCATTATTTCTCCCCTTCCCACTTACACAATTGACAAATACCAACAAGCATGAACATTTCATTAAAAAACAAAACAAAACAGAAAAGGAGAATTGTATATGGAACTCTAGATCTACTTATAGTTTGGACTTTCTTTTCTTTCCTTTCTTGTTTCTTCCTTCCTTCCTTCCTTCCTTCCTTCCTTCCTTCCTTCCTTCCTTCCTTCCTTCCTTCCTTCCTTTGTTTCTTTTTCTTTTTTCCTCATATATACTCAATTTTGCATATGTCATGTCTATATTAGTATATGTATATATATATATGTGTATATATATGTATGTATATATATATATATACATATATATATATATAATTAATTTAGCATATTCCAAAACTGAACTCCTCTTAATTGCTTGATTGCTATATTTGAGCAAATATAGACATTTTACAACTGTTTCTGGTTCACTAGCCACATTATTAGGAGCAGGCTTTTACAATGAATGGCCTAAGCTAAGAATACTTTCAAAAGTCCTGGTTTGGCCTTGGTTCATTTTTTTTCAAATAGATGCTCTTTAGCTACTCTCTCTTGGTTTGACTCCTTTCCTGACTGAATCCCATGAGAACTAATGTTCTAAGACCCAAGGTCTAACCCTTGTGAAAATGACATACATATGACACTATAGAAATAGGTTTCAGTCTTTTTTGCTTCTGTCTTCTTTTCCATTTTGAGTGAAACAATTGGAGCCTTTGACATGAGTTCCAAAAAGTCAGGATAATGAACATTGACTGTTCTTCAGGCTCCCATCATCCTAGCTTTGCAGCCAGGTCAGCATCTAAAATGGAAGACCAAAGAGTGAAACTCAGAAGTGACTTTTGGAATCCAGTTCAGCAGTTATCAGGAAGAAGATTGATCTGGCAATGATGCTACATCAAGATATCACTTGGTAGAACTAGGGTAATTCAAAATTGTGCAAAGAGTGATCCAACTCTACTCAGAAGTGGGAGGAGAGAAAGTGCACTTAAAATGTTGGAGGGATAGTGTTTGGTTTTTACTTGTTATTGTTATTTCTTCAAGTAAATATCCTTCTGTAATACCTAAATAATGTTAAATGGCTTAATGAAACAGGAACGCTATTTATTGGCACTTAACGATGTCAATCTAACAGCCACATCATCATCTCATCCTTCTCCTATGATAAATGAGCATAATCAAAAATAAATAAGTCTATACATTGGCCATGTCTAAAAATATATGCATTTTTTAACCTATAATTCAACCAGTAATTATTGAGTGCCTGCTATATATGCCAGATGCTATGCTTGGCACTGAAGATGCAAGGATGAAAATGTCATAGATAGTTCTTATCCTCCAGGCACTTACATTCTACTACAGAGTATTTCAGCTATGAAAATTTCCAAAGCATTGATGACTTTGATGACAAGTATATTCTTAGTTTATAACAATTTTGGAGTGGGGACTATTTGTAGGATCCCTTAACAATGGTTGAAAGCAATGTTTCCTGAGAATATAATTCAAAGGATATAAAGCTAGATCATCCAGGACAATTCTTATTTTACAGATGAGTTTGGGAAGGGACCAGAAGATGGAAGGAATTACCATGGAAAGTATCTCTGTGTTACTTTGAGAAGAGGAAATAAATGAACAGAGCAAGTGAAATACTCCAAGCCTGTCAGAAGAATCTGGACGTTAAACCTCCTCTCAAAGGGACTTCAGTGGTTGGACCGACAACTTTCTAAATCAGGAAGTTTAAATGGTTTATATATTTTAAGATTCCTTGATTGACAAGTGCACTTAACATCTAGTGCTGGGACTAACTTGGTTTAAGGTGGATCAGATTTTTCTCCTTTAATATGGTAATTGTCTCCCTGTCATTGATGAGAACAGAACTGGGGTAATTGAGGTCTCAATGTCAGAGGGAGATTGCTAGGGAAAGGAAATAAGAACAATTGTTGATTCTTCCCTTAGGTTTATTATTCAACAGGCATTTTATCTCTGGTCATTTTATCTCCCTTCCTGCACCCAATAAACTCCAGGGGCTCCTTATACCTCTAAGATGATTATATCCTTTTTGGCTTTTAAAATCATTTAAAATGTGACTCCTTCCTACTTTTCCAATCTTACATTTTATTCTACTCCATTTATCCACTTTTTAGTGACTCCATCATCTTGCCATTACTTGAGTATTGACTTTCCATTTTCAGACTTCCTATCTCTTCACTGGATGCTTGAAATATTCTCCATCTTTGTCTCTGTCTCTTGTCTTCTCTGGCTTTCTTCAAAACTCATTTAAAATTCTACCTTCAGCAAGAGGCCTTTTCTGATATTCCCTGATGCCTTACCTGTGAGATTTCTTCCAGTTTACCTCATTTGTCTCTTGTACATGCACAGTTTCCCATTAGACTGTAAGCACCCTCACAGTAGGGAGCTTTTATCTTTTCTTGTATCCCTAGAGCTTAGATAGTGCCAGGGATATGCTAGGTGCTTAATAAATGCTTGCAGTCTTGATTTAATTTGACATGTAAGACACTCCTAAAAATTGGAGACAGTAAGATGAAAAAACAAACCAACTAACCAACCCTGTTCATTCACAGAGCTTATATTTTCATGAGTAATACAATTTATACACAAAGAAGCTAAAAAAAAGATTAAAAGAGAGAATATTGAAGAATGGGGAAAGTGACCATTGAAAATTTCAAAGAGATGAGCCTTGAAGGCACTTAAGAAGCTGAGGGTTTTCCTTTTGATAGATAGATAAAACTGGATCAAAACAATGAGAATCAAAGTGGAGTCTCCCTCCTTGATCTGACATGACAGTAGTGATGAAGATAGCCAGAGATTAATTATTCCCTAGCCTGTACACACTACACACACACACACACACACACACACACACACACACACACACACACACACATAAGGGCTGCTTTTTTGTTTGTTTGTTTCTTGCCTTTCTTTATATCTCCATTGCTTAGAGTAGTGCAAATAATAAACATTTCATAAATATTTGTTAACTATGTGGATATACTTGGGGAGGTGACAAATATACAATACACATAAAAACTAGGTTGTTATTGTTGGGTAGTTTCAGTTGTGTTCTCCAACTCTTTGTGACTCCATTTGAAGATATTTTTTTTTTGGACAAAGAATGGAGTGGTTTGCCATTTCCTTCTCTAGCTCATTTTATAGATGAATAAACTGAAGTAAACAGAATTAAGTGCTTGTCCAGGGTCACACTACTAGTAAGTGCCTGAGACCTAGTCTCTAGGCCCAGTGCTTTATCCTCTGTGCCACCTAACTATCCTTAAGAAATATAAACAGTAATATGTCATTTCCTTTCTATTTCATGTTCCCTAAACAAGTATTTGCAGTTTTAAAATTTTAGATACAAATATTTTAAAAAAAAACATATAAAAAGGGGACTAAACATGTATGTTTTACATGTTTAAAGTTTTGTGATTTAAAATGTTTTTCAATGTTATACCAATTTACTGGAATACTTCAAAGACCTATGATTTGAATTGTGTGATTCCTTTCACCTGTCATAAGTTCCTTCACATAACTAAAAAATTATTTACTTTTGGATCACCCTGATGAGGATAATACTTCTTGAACAAGGCTGATCCTCAGACAACAGCAGGCAACCATTCTGTCACTGGCTCATCCTTGAAATCTTTCCAGACTGGTAGGACCTGCCAGAGCTTGCCCTCTGTTGGCATAGCTTTTGGAATAGCCTGATTTTACTGGAGGATCATAGAATATAGGCTTTTGGTTTGCTTGCTTGTTTATGTTGTTTCTAAACATCAAGAACTAGAAAATTCACTTGGAGAAAGTCAATGGACTTGGAGTCAGCAGGAGAGATAAAAGGGAGAAAACTTCCTCGGAATGCCACAGGAGGTCTTCATTCACTTTCATTCCCTTTTATTCCTAACTGTAAGCTAGAAAGTGATGGAGTCAGGGTGTGGTTGGGAGGGACTAGGATCAAATATTCTTTTTCCTACCTTCTTGCAAGGCCAGCCTTACACAGAGTGTAAGTTCAGGGGTGTGATTTAAGAATAGACCCGCTGGCCAAAAATTTCTTTCCCACACTGCCAGTAATTCTGCCAATTAGAAATTAATTTCAGCTAACAAGCAAATAGTCCCAGTAAGCTTACTAGGAAGTTCTATTAACTATTCACAGCCAATGCTGCTGCTGCTGCTGCTAGCTCACATTTAAATAGGGCTATAAGGTTTACCAGGTGTTTTATACCTAATTAAGATATTTAGAAGGAATGACAATATGGATTAAGAAGGGACTAGAGAGGTGGGGATAAAAGGTAATTTGGGGTATGTTGTAGGGGTGTGTTGACTATTTATTGTCTGAAACAAAAAGATATGGGTCAATAAAATTAACTGTGAAGTTTTTTCCAACTCTGAGATTCTATGATTCTATAAAATTTTGAAATTTTTCTAAGGGTCAGTTCCTTCCATTTTCTTAGACTATTGTTATTCTACTTAATCTCCCTACCTCAGGTCTCTATATTTCCTAATAGTTTCTATGTTGAATTGCCAGATTGATACCTCTAAAACTTCAGTCTGATCATGTCACTCCCTTGCTTAAGAAGTTTCATTGGCTTCTTTTTGACTGTAGGACAAAATACAAATGCTTGTATTTAGCTTTAAATGCTATATATTTCAAACTATAACTTAAAACTTCTTTTTTTCTTCATTTAATACTATTTTATTTTTTCCAATTACATGTAAAGATAGTTTTCAGCATTCATTTTTGTAAGATATTGAGTTACAAATTTTTCTCCCTCCATCTCTTTCTTCTCCCCTCCCCAAGACAGCAAGCAATCTGGTATACATTATATATGTATAATCATACTAAACGTATTTCCATATTAGTCATATTGTGAAAGAAAAATCAGAACAAAAGAAAAAAAAAACACAAGAAAAAAAAGTGAAAATAATATGCTTCAATCTCCATTAGCATTTTTTAATCATAAGTTTAAAGGAATTGTCTTAGATTATTGTATTTCTTTGTATCTACGTTGTATTCATGTAAATGTATAAATGTTCTTTTCTTCCAGTCAAATGCAAACTCCTTGAAGGCAAACACTCTTTCTCTTTTGTTATTATATTCCACTGTCTAGCCTTGTGCTTGGCACTATAGGCATTTTATAAATGCTTGTTAAATTAAAATACCTTTTCCCAGGGCCCAAAGCATAATTGTAATTTAACTTGTCAGGTCCCCATCCTTTTACTTCTCTTCTTTCCAATTGTTACTAAGGTAGAAGATGTAGAATAATTCTGTGAAATTGCACATAGAAAATTAATGTGCTCATGAAACAGGTTTACAATAAGATAAATACATCAAAGAGAAAATGTGTGAGGGGAGATTTTATATGATGTGTGCTTGTATGTGCACATATTAGTACAATTATATTTCTTGTATTTCTGGGAGAAAGGAGATCAAATTTAAATGAGGGTCTTTAAACTCTATTTAAGCAGAGCCATGGGCTGTTTAAAAATATATTGTATAATGATTATTTTATTGTTTTTCTATTATTATTTTAAATATTTCCCCATTATGATTTAATCTAATATGGGCTGCCCTGAGGATTATTCTGGGCCACTTTGCTCAACACCATGGCAATAGCTATGTACTTTTTTCCTCAAGACCATTTTAGCTGTTTTTAATTGTTTGTTGCAATTACCATTCTGGGGAAAATGAAGACCATTTGGGACTCTAGGGCTGTCTAGTGATAAATGCCTTTTCTACAGAATACCAAATTAATATGTCATTTTAAAGAAGAGAAAACAGACTCAGAGTGAGGATATGATTTCCATAGTTTTATATATATATATATATATATATAAGCAATTCCAACATTCTAACCACTGTACACCCATCTGATAAGGTCAAAAAAAGAGATAGTTCAAGATAAAAATAATTAACAGGAAATTCTTGTCTAAGGAGGGGTTAAAGGAGATAATTTGAAATACAAATGATTAAGAGAAAGTCCTGTCTTATTTACAAATATCTCCGGAACCTCTTGGATAACATCTATGTGCAAATGTTGTTTTGTATAAAAACCCTAGTTATGTATAAAAGAAAGGTCTAAAAAATGGAATCATTGCACTAGGTTCATACCAGCCTTGTGCCCGCCAACTGGCATCCCCTTGCAGGCAGTTTGGCCTTCCTGGAGGCCAAATGCCTGTCTATCCCTTTACTATCAATAAAGACTTTGTTTTGAAGATTTGGGACCTCGGAACTCATTTCCTTTTTGCTAATATGTTAATTCATTTCTTCCATTATCTTCTCACAATAATAATAATAGTAATAATTTACTTTTATATAGGGCTTTGGGGTACACAAAGCATTCTCTTTGCATTAGGCTTGGGAAATAGACACTATATGTATTGTCTTAGTGGTTTGTTGGATTCCCTGAACTCCACTATTGTATAGTAAAAAGGGTGAAGATACTCTGTTATAGACCTGTGGAATTTTGGACTTGGAAGATTATCTAGTTAATTCTCATTTGTTGGCTGAATAACTGGCTGCCCAAAGGCTTGATAACTTGGCTAAAAGCAGGAAAATAATTAGTGGTAGAAACAGAACTAGAACCCAAATCCAAAAGACTCCCAAGAACTTTGACATATGTTTACTTTGTGGGAAATTATTTTTTTGTTGCTGATTTGTATGAATCTAGCCAGATTAGTCCTGGTTTTATGTTGAACTAGCTGTTTGATCTTGGACAAATCTCCCACTTCTATTACGTTTAATTTTCTTTAGCTGTAAAATGAAGACGTTTTATTAGATAACATTTTTCTGCCTCTGGGTTGAACTAGAATATTAAGACCTTTTCCAGTTCTAAATCCTATGAACTTCTTAGATCCTTATGATCAAAGGGATTTCATTGATCATTCTGGATTAGTGGAACTGATTCCAACTTTCTGGAATCAACACTTCTTGGCCTGCCCTTTCTTGTTGACACCCAAGTCCCAGCATGACACTGGGCAAGATGTCAGTGTTTGTGGTGAGTGTAGAGGTTTTAAAAAAACAAAACAACCCCAAAAGCCCCAAATTACCACACCCTTCTGACTTGTTTAGTGTGGTGGGTAGTTGTTGGCAACAAGGGTTTTGTTGCCAGCAACTATCTACCCACAAGTATTTTCTGTCCCTGCCCACAGAATTGCTAATAAATGAATAAATCTGTCATTAAAGCATTGGACTAAATTGGCATTAATTAAATTTATTGATTATTGTTGGGTATCTACCAAGTAAACTTTCTAAAGTACAGATATCTAATGTTTATTTTTCGGGAGTTTATGCTGTTTAACATTAAGTAGCACAGTGATTTCAGATAATACAATCAATGATCAAAATAGAAGGTCAGTGATCAGATAATAGCCATGAAATGAACACATGCCAAGGTCTTGATAACAGATTTCACAATTTTTTTTTTTGTTTCTGCAAATATTCATGTATAGTAGTTGTTGGCTCATTAACACGCGAAGTGGGGTTTAACCATGGATAAATTACCTCTGAAATTCAACCAGTTTCATAGTATCCTGAGATCAGTAACCAAACCAGATATCAACCTTATTTGCTTATATCAGCATTATAAAGACTATTATTTTTGTTTCTGGGATATTTTTAAGGTAGTGGAAAATATGTCAGTTCAGAAGTTGGGAGATTCCCAAGACAAAGAGAATTGAAGTTCTGTTGTCACCAGTAGTTGTCACCAGTGGCTAGAAATATTACTTTCCCTAAGTCGTTTCACCTGTCTAAACTTCAGTTTCTTATATGTAAAATTGGAAATATTTTCCAACTCTAACAGGCCATGATTGTATTTCTAAACTTACATTTCTATCCCACTGTCTCTAGTTAAAATATAATCGCTATGAAATTTTGCCATCACTCCAAAGAAACAAATTTCTTTCAAATGACCATTTGCCAATCAGTGACCATATATCTAACAAATTCTTGCCCCCCTTCAAAGCCAAGTACTAAATTCTTAGGATCTTCCTGTATCAGGGCCCCTTCCTGTGGTCCTTTATGGATCTGAGAATTAATCAGAATTCAAAAATAAATCATAAGAAATGCTCTGGGTGGACTAAACATACATCTCACTGTGTCATAACACTGTCTCAACTTGCATTCTCTCTCCTTTTTTTTTTTTTTTAAGTTTTAAATAGATTGTAATGGGATAGAACTGGATATGCCAATAACAAAACTTAGGAATCAATAATGAAAAAGAAAATCCCATTCAAAATAATTACAAGATATACATAATATTTGAGGGTCAATCTTCTGAAGTATATTCAATACTTATATAGATTCAATGATAAAATGCTCTTTAAAAATTAAAAATAAACAATTTTAATAGCTAAAGGAATATTCAGGATTCCTGGATGAGCTATGACAATATTAACAGCATTAATTAGTGGACTTAATGTTGTACCGATCAATGTACCAAAGGAATATTTTATAAATAACAAATAATAAAATAAAAAATTCACTTAGAGGAATGAGATATTTAATATATTCAAAAAATGTAGCTATGAAGGAGAAATTGTACTTTATGCCCCCATATTATGAAGCAAAAATCATCAAAACTATATTCGTCCTTTTTTTTTTTTTAAAGAAAAACATCACTGTACAGATAAGGAAGAATCAGAAATGACGGGACTCAATAAATTGTTGTTTCATGTATCTGAATGGGACAGATTGGATGAAGTTTTCTCAATTTGAGACTAAGTCAGGTGATTCCTATTCCCAGAATATCAGGTCTTGGACCTTGGGTTACAGGGAGTCACGTGGTCTCTAAAGGTCAGACCCTCAGTGACCTGTGACCCATAGGAAGCAGATAGCATTGGTGACCATTGGTCAAGGATGGTTACATCCTTTTAATCTATCCAATGAGAAGGCTTCTGTCTTTTAAATCCTGGACAAGCTGAAAGCTGGTCAGGTTCCACAAGCACATGTTGGGAGCTGAGATGGCTCCCAGGTGTGTCTGGGCTTCTCCCTTCAGGGACTAAATAAATACTTTCTCTTTGTACCTGAAGATGTCTCTGACCAGTTAATTTGGGAAAGAGGTCTAGCACCCATCCCACACATATCTGTAGTTTCATAAACTACTTTAAAAAGAACTGTATATTTGATAAGAACCTCTGGAAAAACTGGAAAGCAGTCTGTCAGAAATTAGACTTAGGCTAATATCTTATACTATAAATTCTGAATGGACAAATGACTGGATATTAAAGAATATATCATTGAAAATTAGAAGAGAAACAGATCATACACCTTTGATAGCTATGGCAGGAGATGAATTCTTAGACAACCAAAGGATAGAGACAATTATAAAAGATAAAATTGATAATTTTAATAACATGAAACTGAAAAGTTTCCCCAATAGAGCATATAAACAAATATTCTTAAAAGAATTAGAAACTATTAACTAATATGTGAAAAAATACTATAGATAATGAATAATAAAAGAAATGCAAATCAAGAGAACTCTGAGGTTTCATCTCACACCCAGCAAATTAGCAAAGATGACAAAAGTTAGGAAGAGTTTTGGAGGGGTTTCAGTAAGAAGCATAGTAATGATCTGTTGATGGAGCTGTGAATTGGTACAATCATTCTGGAATGCAGTTTGGAATTATGCAAATGTAGTGATTAAAATGTTTATACTCAGCAATTCCATTATTAGGTATATATCCTCAAGAGGTCATTGACAAAACAGAACAAAACAAAAGCTTCGTATGCACCAAAACGATTATAACTGCATCTTTTTTGGAAGCAAAGAACTAAAAACAAAGTAAATACCCTTCAAACAGGGAATGATTAAACAAATCATGGTACATGAAAGTTGTAGAATATTATTTTCCTATATTGAACAATGAACAAGATAAACAGAATAACATGGAAAGATTTATATGAACTAATGTAAAGGAAATAAAGGAAAACAATATATAGAATGACTATAACAATATAGATGGAAAGAATAACCATCACAAAATAATAAAAATGGAATGTTTTGAAGTGACACAAAAATAAGCTTAGCTCCAAAGAAGAGATATGAGATGAGATTTTCTTCCTTATTCCCTTAATGCTTTGTGAATGGTCTATGAGGGTAGAATGTCACATAAGTCAGATTGGATTTTTTTAATAGTATATTGTTTTTTTTGAACTTTTCCCCTCCATTCCTTTTTTTTTCTTTCTATTTTTAAAATTTTGTTCATTCAATCAATCAACACATATTTATTTGGGACCTATTATGTGCCAGGCAATATATAAGGTGCTGGAGATTTAAGTACAAAGAATGAAACAATCTCTACTTGGAAAGAACGTATATTCTAATAGTGTGATAAGTATATGTAAAAATGTATACCATATTACACAGTACTGTGTGTGTTTACATATACACACATACACTCATACACACACATATATGTTTAGGGGATCAGAAAAAGTGGCTTCCAGAAGATGATTTTTGAGTCACATCTTCTAGGTAGAGAAGGACTCTACAGAAGAGATAAGGAAGAAGTGTATTCTAGGCTTAAGGCTAGTTATTTGTGCTGAAAATGTAGATTCACTTCTTTACTTCATTATCTATCCCTGAAGGATAAAAATAATACCTATAGTAATACAATACCTATTTTTCATATTCACATATCAGTTTTTTAAACTTTTTACATCATATTTACTAAATCGTTAGACTACTTGTGTCTTCTGCCTGAGTTTATCTGCAGTATTTAGTTTTTGAATCTATTTCATCAATAGTGAAATTTTATCAACAGAAAGCAACAAAACAACAATTCCAAATTTCTTTGAAACCTCTGTTAAGAAAGGCAAAGTTTAATTTTACTTTATATGTTCACTATAAAATTGATCAATAGAATGTACCATTCTTCCTAACATAGAGCTGATTCAGTGGGGTCAAAATTGGTCAGAGTTTCTAAGTATAATGTGTGAAAGTCCCCATCAATCTCTAACTGCCAGAGTCTAGCCATTTTTAGCACAGAAGTGAACAAGGAAAAAAAAAAAAAAAGAACAGACTAAGGAAACCTCATCAAGAATGCAATTATCAGTAACCTTGTGATCTTTGAACAAAATTTGTTGGGCTTTGGCCCATCCAACAACTTGTAGAAAGTCTTACTGCGTGAGACTATCCTCAGGGATATCCACAGAGGACACAAACAAATATATAAAAGTATAAAGCTGAAGTGCCTTCTTGGAATAAGGAACACCAGTTCTGGGTTCATGTGGATTCAATCAAGTCTTAATGTTTGAAAAAATCAGACTCTTTAACATAAATCTTCTAAAGGTCAGATTTGGCTCATGTTGAGGGTGTCCCTGAAGGAATTAACAAGGACTTGTCTATCATTGTACCCAATGTTCAAAGCACATAAATTATAGGATAGTTATTTATTTCTTCTACTTTGAAACCTGTCTTCTCTCATTAGATTGTAAGCTCCTTGAGGTCAGGGACTATTTTTCTTTTTGCTTCTATTTATATTCTTAGCATTTAGTATACTGGGTGGCATATAATAAGCACTTAACAAATAATTATTGACTTGATTTAAAATCTAAAAGGCTTGCAAGTATGCCTTGGCAAATACTTGAAATATGATACAGTATATATATCACACATTTTGTTCTTCCAGATGATGAATACTTAAATCATGAAACATTTTGTTGGACTTTAGAATGGGCATTTTGCTTTTCTCTCAGCTCTGTACTGTTTGAGGAATTTATTTTATCTTTCATTAAATCAAGGTATAGTTTAGATTCATCGTCTAAGAAGCTGTTTTCCTGATGCATGTATCTGACCATGTAACTCCCCTATTCAGTCAATTCCAGTGGTATCTTATTATTTTTAGGATAAAATATAAATTCTATTTAGCTTTTAAAGTTCTAACAAGCCTGGTCCCAATATATTTTTCCAGCTTCATTGCATATTTTTTCTCCTTCCATACTCTGAAATATAAGCAAGGCGATTTTCTTCTTGTACCTTACACACAACACTCTATCCCTTGTTTTTGTGTCTTTTTACTAATTGTCCTCCATGAATGGAGAATAATATCTCCTAATTGCTTCTTCCATTTTCCATGTGAAATTTTTTCTGATCTCCCAAGGAAGTGTACTCCTTCCAAATGGCCTTATGACCTTATATTCAAGTACTATATATATATATATGGATATGTGTGCATATATATGTTAATATATACATATACATCTATATATACTTTCTACACATAGATATAAACTTTATGTTAATGCAATATATATGTATATATATATATATACTTATTTATCCATTAGAATGTAAACTACTTGAAAGTAGATATTATTGCATTCTTCATACTTAGATTCCTAGCACTTAGTACAGTGACTGATGCATAGTAGCTACCTAAAAACATTTATTGACTGAATGAGAGGTCAATTTATGAGCAATGGGCAAGGAGTGTAAATTTACTCTGTTTCGTATAAGGCAGCTATAGGCATACTCAGGAAAAGTAATTTTAAAAATTAAGGCTGATGCTTTCATTAGTATCACTGACAAACATTCTTCTTTCTTGACATACCTAATTATGCTAATAATAATCTTCTCAAAATGATCTGGTTATGTCAGGGCATATATTGGGCACCAACAGTTCTGATGGTTCACAACCAGAAGCATGCAGAATGTCAAAGGTTGGGTTAGTACCAATCAGAGAACAAGTGAGATTCTAGAGGCCAAAGGTATGAAAAAAGTCAAGAAATCTGCCTTGGCAGTGCTGTGTGATTGGAAGCAAAGGGCAAGATGTGTTTTTGTGGTCTCAGATCAAGCAGAAATCCAGATTATTTAAATGGGTTTGAGCTTGTACAGAGCATTTTTTTCCTTTTTTTTTCCCCTTTTCTGATTTGAGTTGATCAGTACAAAGATTGTGCTTCCATTATTTTGAACCCTGTCTAGAACTGACCCTCTCCCTCCTCTTTGATTTGTTTAAGCAGCAGGTGTGAACAGCTCCCTGGCAAAGTCAGAGTTTGCTCTATTGTTTTTATTTGATAGTATAAGACAGGGCTATGCATTTAGCAGCCAAGAAACTGTCCATTTTATTGTAAGCTATCTTGATAATTCTTTTATGGTTTGAGTATAATACTGTATTAAGAAAAAAAATTTGTTTTATTTTAGCTTACTAAAGCTGTCACTTTTATTTGTGAGAGGTGAATGTTAGGATATTAGGGTGGAGATAGTATGTGTTCTTAATCTTGGCTTATATAAGGCATTTTTTTTTCTATTATAAACTTGTTCTAGGGGGTAGTTCTAAAATCTGGTCCCCTCTGAGGAGAAGACTTGAGCAACTGAGTCATCAGTAAGAGAGCACAGGAAAGTGGGTGGATCTGGAAGTTTTGACCAGGGAAAGGTGTGAAAATTTCATTGCTTTTACATTGAGTCTGTTAGTTCAGTTCCCCTAGCAATCTAGGTGCAAAGCAGAATCTTGGTAGGAGATCCAACAGGGAACATAGGTTTAGAAATACAGGACTATGATGGCGATCCTTTATGGAAGCATCATGGAGAGGACACACTGAGAGAAGATTATGTCAGGTCTAGAGTACTATGACTTCCAGAAAGGCTAAGACCTGTGGTATTAGTCTAGGGTAATGGTTTGAGAAGTCAAACTTTTGTATAAAGGGGAATAAATAAAGAGTAAGAAACTAGGAAGACAGAAAAAGATAAGATTATAAAATGATTTTATATTTGATTTTAGAGGTATTTGGGAGCCATTGGAATTTATTAGGAGAGCAGTAACATTATCAAATCTACAGATAGGAACATTATTTTGGCCGTTATATGGGCAAGAGATTGGACTTGAGGCAGGGATACCAATGAGAAGTCCAGGAAAGAGGCAATGAGTATCTAAATTATGGGTAAGGTCAGGATTACCTATGTCAACTGGACTGAAATCAGCCTTTAATCTAAGAGTGGCTAGAGTTCAGCAAAGCAGGCTAGGATAGGGAAATTAGGAATCAAACAGGAGTTTATCTTATTTCAAGGTGAACAAAATTCTTGCAAATAGAAACTCTTCCTCCTAAGAAAGAGGACTTCTGGCTTCTGGCAGGGGTAGAGTTTATATACATGTAAAACCTCAAAGGGTCTTAGGTCTTAAGACTTAAGTAACAGTTTCCATGGCAAACTCATGTATGGACAATGTAGGTATTTCTGGGTCCTGTGGGAACTATCTCCAAGTTGATTATCTAAAGTCTTAAGGATCCATTGAGCAAGTTACAGAACCAGAGTTAGTGAAGTATAAACAGAAGTGCAATATCTGGTTCAGTTACACAAGCATAGGAATTCAAGAATTGTTAGCATGTCAGGGGATTTTGATGGTTGGCTTTGGGTTATAGCTGGGGTTATAGCTTGGGGTTAGCTGCTTCTGGCTATCAAGGTCCTTGGGAAATAGGGAAACCTCCAACAAATCTAAAAAGTTTTTGATTAACATGAAAATCATAAATCTCTCAGTGACTACCTGGAGTTGGGTCAAAGCTATACAGTCTGTCAAAGAGTGAGATATAAAGGATTGTTCTTGTGCCAAGCTCAGGGCAGTACTGATATATGGAGAGTGAAAGATGAATGATAAACTGGGTAAGATACTGAAAAGGAAAAGTCAAGTGATTAGCAGGAGAATGAAGAGAAATCATGGAAAGTGAAGCTATCCAGAAGAAGATGTTCGACAAAATTGAAATTGCAGAAAGGTAAAGGAGAATAAGGCTTGCCTTCAAAGGTCAGTGGAATTATCAATTTATTAGTCACTAACAGAGCTGCAACTAGTAAGGAGCCTGTAAGTTCTAGGCTTAAGATACTAATATAAGGCATTGTCCCTTTCTTATATGGACATCTTATTTACTGACAGTGGCAGAAGGACATGTATGTAAGAAGCATAGAGAAAGGAAAGACAGGCAGGCTTTGCAATTGATAGGGGAAACT
This sequence comes from Sminthopsis crassicaudata, assembly GCF_048593235.1. Taxonomy (NCBI): domain Eukaryota; kingdom Metazoa; phylum Chordata; class Mammalia; order Dasyuromorphia; family Dasyuridae; genus Sminthopsis; species Sminthopsis crassicaudata. The sequence goes on along the minus strand of NC_133617.1, from coordinate 350,520,268 downwards.
GATTTGACTAGAGGAAAGCTGTAATGCTGGGAGCTGATTAGAGAAAGTAAATTGTTTGAAGAGCTGGCTAGCAAAAGAGCTGCCTTATTCTCCAGCAATATCTATAGCTAGAGGGAGAAAACTTCTTAAAGACCTTTGAAAAGATTTGAAGAGATTTGTGGGTCTAAGTCTTAAGAGAACTTTTTTCTCTAAAAGAGTGAAATGCTGCTTCCTTGATCAAAAAAAAGCAAAGACCTAGAAAGCTCTGTGTATCTTAGGCTTAAGGCTATTATTTGCTAAAAGAGCTTAACATTGCTTTAGTGGCATGACAGAAGCAACTTTCTCATGGGGATCTGCATGAGAGCAGAAATTTCCCAAAGAGGAGTAGTCTCAATCTAAAAGGTCACATGTGTTCTAGACTTGAACTTGAATAAGACCAAGTCTATAGCTCCCCCACACCAATATTAAATCTAAAACTCTAAAAGTTAATCATAGTAGCATAGCAATTTTTTCTGAGGAATCACCTCAACATGTCAAAGTAGGTGCACTTAGGGTGAGCAAGCTAGCCCCAGCCTGGAAAGAGAGAAGAATTGGGGTTTGGTACCATTCCTTCAATGCTATATTGACACCCCAGAAGTGTATTATTTCTACATACTCTACCTTCTCTTTCCCCCCCCCCCCCACCATCAGTGTGATTTCCACTCTGGGTGGAAGGCCTGCTTCTTACCCACTCTACATACCCCATTTACTTCCTTGGTCTTTTCCAGGGTTTCTAATCCCCACCCCCTATACTCATGTAGTTTTTCTGGAAAATCATCCCTCCTTCCCTCTCTCCCTCCCTTCCTTCCCTGTCTCTATCCCTCTTTTCTTCCTCCCTCCCTCCTTTCTTTCTCCATTCCCTCCCTCCTTCCCTCCCTCTCAAAGCATTCAGGGCCATCTCCAGTCAGCCTGGTCTATGTCTAGCCACTGGACCCAGATGACTCTGAAGATGAAAGTGAAGTTGATGGCTTTGCACAATCCTCTCTTATTAAATCAAATTCATTTGCATATCATGACATTACTTCCCTGATGTCATGGTCTTCTTTGAGAACAAAGGACAAACAACAACAATCTCCATAGAAACCTCCACTGTCTTCAAACATATTGGCTTCCAGTTGATCTCTGACTCCTCTACCTCAACAATTCACAAGAATGGTCATACCTTAGACAGCTGTTACCTCATCGTGACTCAACGTATTTTACTCTAAATGCCAGAATCCCTAGTTATAGTTCTGGTCATCAGTGAATTTTGTGATAATGATTCAAAAAATAAGGAGCAGTCAGAAACTAGAATACAAGATGAGAGATGATGGGAACTAGTTTTAAAATTCACTGAAGCACTAATAATATCCACTAAAGCTTCCAAAGGTGGAAACATTAGTTTTTCTTTGCATTAATTGAACTTTATTGTTCAGTTTATTTGTGTTCAACTATTCATGACCTCATTTAGGGTTTTCCTGGCAAAGATTCTGAAGCGGTTTGAAATTTTCTTTTCTAATTCATTTTACAGATAAGGAGACTGAGGCAAACAGTGACTTGTCTGAGGCCAGATTTAAACTGATGAAGAGGATTGTTTCTGACTTGAGACCTGTCACTCTATCCATTGTACCATCTAGATGTCCTTGAATTGAATTTAGGAAAAGGATAATAATAATTGTGTTTAACCTTAGTATTGTAAACTTAGATCAAACACACTTTTGGATACACTCAAATAGAACAGTTTTATTTTTGTTCCCAAAGAAAATGAAAATATTAGTCATTTGTTTTATCTTTTGTTTTCTATTAGATGAAGAACTTGAAAGTTAGTGAGGTTTAGAACTTATGCCTAAGCCCTCATGAGCTTCCTAAATCTCACTATCTTTCAAGCTATTTTTGTCATGGAAAATGAAAGTGACCTTGTTGAGGGTATGCTTTCAGAAAGCACATTGTGTTAATGTGATAAGATTTTCATATCTGTTTTCAGTGTGTGTCTTCTTTTCTTCCTTCCCATTTCTACTAGTAAAATATCTATTAGTAGTTGTGAATTGAACTGTGTTGGAAATTTTCATTATTAAATTTCCCTTTTTAATTCCTATTTAATTCTATTTCCTTCCTGAAACCTTGCAATCCCTACCACTCTATCAGACAAACTTTCATAAAATATTTGCTTATTAAGACATTGTTTGTGAGGCCTAACACCAGGTTGGTGATAGGATGATAAAAATTTCAACCACATCAGTTATAGGAGACTATCTCCTAAATTAGAGGGTTAATTTTGTTGCTAGAAGTGATGAAATCATAGCTCTTTAACATATTGAAGAAGTATTCATTTAATAACCCTGTTTAAGGAAGCTTTTCTTTGCATAGTTATTCTGGGATTCTTCAGAACAAATCTAAAGCCTCTTTCACATGAAAGATTCAGATGAAAAAAAAAGTGTAGTCCAAGTTGAGATGCCTGAAATTATTAGATTTTTTGAAAATACCTATTTTTGGTAGTGATTTATGGTCATTTCTTTCCCAACAAAAATTTTCAATATATTTTAATTATTTCATTAAATATTTCCCATTTACATGTAAAATTTTAAAAACATTATTTAATGAATTTTTGAGTTCCATATTTTCCCCTTTATCCTACCTTTTCCAGTCCTTGAGAAGACAAGCATTTTGATATAAATTATACATGTGGAGACATTAAAACATATTTCCATATTAGCCACATTGCAAAAGAGAACATATACCCAGAAAAACAAAATAAAAAAGTAAGCTTAAATCTACACTCAAAATTGATCAATTCTTTCTCTAAGGGCAGAGAGAGAACATTTTTAATGATTTATGTCAATTTCAAGGAGTATACACAATAACACAGAGTCTGGCCATTACTGTATATATCTGGGACAGAATACATTTGGATAAAAAAGTAGCCCCAGAATTAAACAGAAGAAGGGAAATGGGCTGGGTTACATTCAGGATATGGAAAAGCTCTTTTAATAAATTAATAAATGAAGGTTAATTCTTTTAAAACCAATATTCTATTGCTGGTAATATATGGTCATGAATAATGAAAGAATGCAATCTCTGAAGAATTAAAATTACAGACAATAATGAGGCACATGGAGGAGGTTAAGACTGCCTTCTTCTACCCAAGTAACATACAGGAAACTTTGAAAAATTATAATAAAACGTGTTACCAGGGAGATGTAGGAGTACAAAAAAAAACCAAACCAACCAACAGGACAATCCCACTGGTAACTTAATGATGTTAGGAGAAAGTGAAGAAGGACTTCAATATATTGAGAAGACCCCTAGGTAGCAAATTTATGGAAATACATGGATGAGAATAACACAAGATGGTCAAGCATGGACGTAATATGTTTGTTGAAGAGGATTTTCTAATTAATGAGATGATAGGTCTATTTGAATATTTAATGCTTTTTTTTTTCAAAGTACTATTTCATAGTAGTCCTCATACAGGATTCCAAAATCTCTGAGATGGAGCTCAGAGAATAGTCCATCTAGTCCTGTCTGAGCCTGAAAGGGGATACCTTTTCTGGTATTTTTTGTAATATTTATGCCAAATCATCACTTAAAAGAACCTAAGTGATAGCCAACTAATTACTACCTCGAGTCAGCCCATTGTACTTTTGGCAGCTCTAATTGCTAGGGAATTCTTTCTGCTAAAACTAAAACTTTCTTTCATCAACTTCTATCTCTATCTTGTGGTTTTGCTCCTTGAGACCAAGCAGAATAATTATTGAATCTTTCTTCCACATGTCAATTTTTTGAGGTGAACTTATCTATCATTTATCTGTCTTACCTCCTTATAAACTCCAACAGTTTTCTGTTACCTCCAGGATCAAACATAAAATCTTCTACTTAGCTCCTAAAATCCTTCATAACCTATATACTTCCTACCTTTTTAGTCTTCTTACATTTCCCTGCTCTCCATATACTTTATAATTTAGAATTACTGACCTCTTTTCCGCATGGAATGTCTCCCTCTCTGTATCTTCCTCCTGTTTTTCTTCAGGTATCAGCTAAAATCCCTATTACTGAAAGAAATCTTTTTGGATCCTCTTTAATGCTACTTTCTTTCCTTTGAGATTATCTCCAATTTGCCACATTTCATTTGGTGTCTGGCCTATTTGTTTTATCATTTTTAAATAGTGTTTTATTTTTTTAAATTATGTGTGTAGAAATTTTTAAACATTAATTTTTGGGTAAAATTTTAAGTTCCAAACTTTCCCCATCACTCAATCTCTTCTCCTTTCTCTTCCCTATGATGGTAAGTAATTTGATATAGGTGATATATAAATATAGATAAGCATGTAAAATATTTCATATTGTGAAAGATAAAACAGAACAAAAAGAAAAAAATGATAAAAAAAAAAGTGAAGTGAAAAGTCTACATTCAGACTCCATCTTTTCTTTCTCTGGATGTAGATGGCATTTTCCATCATGAGTCTTTTGGAACCATCTTGGATCATTGTATTGCTGAGAAGAGTTAAATCAATCATAGTTGATTATTACACAAAGTTGCCATTATTATGTACAATGTTCTCCTGGCTCTATTCACTTCACTTTGCATCTGTTCATATAAGTCTTTCCAGGTTTTTCTGAAATCTGCCTGCTCATCATATATTACAGCACAATAGTATTCCATTATATTCATATGCCACAGCTTGTTCAGTAATTTCTTAATTGATGGCCATGCCCTCAATTTCCAGTTCTTTGTGTCTGGCCTATTTTTGAGGGCTATGTGGCTTAATTAGAGACAACCAGAAAAGGAAGAGATGTAGGAACTCCCCTCTAGCCCCAACCCACAGGGGAGGGTACTGACACCTCCAAAGAAGAACTGGAAAAGAGCAGGAAAGGGCTACAACTATGAGAGTTTACATAGGATATGCACTATAGTGTCGTGCAATTATCAACAGTGATACCCTGGGCAAGTCACATAACACTTCTCAGTCTTGGTTTTCTCATTTATAAAAGGAGAGTAATGTGCTGATCTCTTTAAAGATTAGTCTAGGCTTCTATATATTAAAAAAAAATAGAGGAAATAGCCCTAACTGTCCCAAAATATTTATTTTAGTTCTTTTTGTAGTGACAAAAAAATTGGAACCTGAGGAAGTATCTATCAATTGGGAAATGGCAAAAAAAAAAAATTGGTACATGGATATGATAAAATGTTATTGTGCTATAAGAAATGATTGATGGTTTCAGAGATACTTGAAAAGACTTGTATGAACTGATGCAGTAAAGTGAACAGAGCCAGGAAAATTGGTATATAATATAACAATAAAGTAGTAAAAACAAACAATTTGGAAAGACATAGCAACTCTTTTCAGTATAATGACCAATCATAATTTCATAAAACTGATAGTGAAACATGCTATTCACCTCCTGACAAGACGCAAATTTTTGGACATAGCCAATAAGAGACATTGTTTTACATGACTATGTATATTTGTTATGCAATTTTTTTTTCTGGAAGTGCTGTTTAGTAGTAGGGAGAGAAAAATAAATGCTAATTAATTGAAAAATTAACTAAAACTAAATCAAAATGGAGGAAGAATAGCACCTACTTCATGAAAATATTGATGGGATCAAATGAAATAATGTGTAATGTGCTTTGCAAAACTTACCTAGCATTAGATAAATGTATTTATTATTACTAATATTTATATTGGTACAGCTTAGGGTGACTATATATTTTTGACATCTCAGTTGTTTCCTAGGAAGCCAAATAGTGGCTGGCACATGCTGTACCATTAGTAAATTCTTGTAGATTGATTAATAGACATGGCAGGGCTTCTACTCAAATTAGTTGGATTGGTTTTCCTGCCCTGAGGTCACAGAAAAGAAGCCCCAAGATAAGAATATTATCTTATCTAACTCAAAGTCTTTGTCAATGCATAGCACAGTTTGTTGAACTAAACTGAATATTCAGGAGAAAATGCTATTTTCAGATTTTTCATCAAATAATGAGGCATTCCTTTCTTTTGTTGCTGAGAAAGCCAATACTCAAGATATGGGATATGATTTATCTAAACTTCCTGACTCAGAAGCATAGAATATTAGAGTTGGAAGGGACCTCTGCACCTATATAGTATAATACATGCCTGAATGAGACTCTTTCCTAAGGGACACCTGACTAGTGTCATCCATCCTATATGTATGTTTTTGGTAAACAGGTGGGGTTTGTGTTTGCTGAGTTCCTTTTATTCCTTTTAATCTTTCCTTTAAGTGCATGCCTGAGTTGGGTTAACAATATTTGTAATAGAGTGCTAGTATGTGGATATAGCTATTTGTTTGATTAAGTAGTAGTGGTCTCTCTTGAGAGAATATGGCACTATCAGAGGATATTGTACATGATAGCATTGCCCAGTGAAAAGGGTGGTAGGTGTAGATTTGGAGGAATCAAATTCAAAATATGACTTTGCCACTTATTTCTAAAGTTTGGTGGTATGAGAAAGTAGAAAAACTAAAAATAGTTAGATCATATTATTTTCTTCTATTCTTTATGCTTTCTCCCTTGGTGATCTTATTTCTTTCTGTGATTTCTGATAACATTTCTATTCAAATTAACACTGAATATTTTTATTCAGCCCCCATTCTCCTCTGGAACTCTAGTCCCAAATTGCTAACCTGTTGAACTGCTTCTTACACATCTCTATTTAGATGTTTTCTTGGTTACATCCTTTTCTCTCCCTACTTATCAAACCTCCTCTAAAATTTTACATTTTGCTTGAGAATACCACCATACATTCAGTCACTCCCATAGGGAGTCCCCCTATTCTTTTCCCTCTCCTTCACCTTCCCCATATTCCATTAGTCACCAACTACTGAAGATTCTACCTCTACAACATACCTTGCATCACTACTCACATGGCCATTATTACCTTAAAGTCTTAATCACCTCTTCCTAGAATACTATAACAGCTTTCTAATTGGTTTCACTGCATCTAATCTCTTTTCTTTCACTAATTTACTATATGACTATTAAAATTATCTCCCACCTGTATAGATCTGATCATGTCACTCCTCTGCTCAATAACCTTGTATGGATCCCTATTGTCTCTAGGAGAAAATACAAACACCTCTACTGTCTAAGTAAGGTCTTCCATCATCTGGCTCCAATTTGACAACCTTGAAAACCTTATTTAATTTGACCATTCCTATTGATCAATGGTAGGTACAGTCAAACTATCACATGATAAGAGGAAGGAATACTAAGTCTGGAGTCAGAAGACCTTTGTTTGAATTCTGTCTCTACTTTTTATGACCTTGGGTCATACTTTTATCTTTTTGGACCTCAATTTCTTCTTCTGTAAAATGAAAGATTGACTTTTTGACTTCTTAAGTCTCTTTCATCTCTTGCTTTCTTGCATTTGTACCAATTGTCTCCATACCTTCTCATCTCTACTTAGAATTTTATCTTCCTTTGAAGCTCAGTTCATAGACCACTACTTCTTTAAGGCCTTTCTTGATCTCTAGTCACCCTCTCTAAAATTTTAGTGCCTTTTTCCTCTTTAAATTATATTGTATTTATTTATCTATGTATATTTTAGTTCTTCTTATAGAGTATAAGTTTCTGGAAGGAAGAAAGGTTATGTTTTATTCCATCATTACCCTTATACCTAATGGTGAGAACAGAGCCTTGTATATAATTGGGCTGCAATAAATGTTTCCTTAATTAAATTGAGTTGATTTAGATAGATGGAGAAATAGATGCAAGGGAAATTCTTTTTGAAAGGGGGCATCTAGACATGGTTATAGCTACAAGGGAAGTAGTAAATAGAGAAGGACCAACAAGAAACATAAATAAGGGGCCAATGTCCATGGGAGTATGGGAAGGTAAGAAAGAAATCCCAAGACAAATTCATAAAGGAGGAGGCACACCTTCACTTCTGTATTCTCCAATGAAAATGATGGGATTTTTTATCTACCTTCAACTCCCATCAGTGCTGAGAGAGTTTTTAGGGAGAGACCACAGAACAGGAAGGAAGGAAGGAAGAGATGGAGGGAGCAAAGGTGAAAGGGAGGGAGAAAAGGAGAGAGGGAGGAAATAAAGAAAGATAAAAGGAAGGAAGGAAGAAAAAGTTAAGAAAAGAAGGAAGGAAGGACGGAGGGAAGGAAGGAAAGGGTATAGAAAATCAGAAACACAGCTGGGCATTAGTCTTTGCTCCTAGAGAAATCATAGAATCTAGATTAACCTTTTATTTTACTTTTGAAGGTCTTTCCATTTTTCTAAACTGGTACTTTGATTCAGTTTCCTTGCTTGGACTATGCTTTTGTTTTCTTACTATTCTCTTCTTCCTGAAAAGTTTCCTAAACTTTGGATTCTTGCCTTACTTTGCCTCTTAGAAACTCTTCCCATCTGTTTATTTAGATTCTAAACCATTGCTTATGTGCTTGATTTGCACTTGTTACCATGAAACCTGATCTAGACCTCCTTTGACACCTGGTCCATCACCACCACCACCACCACCTGGAGCCCACTTTTGGATGCTGGTCCAGTAATTCTCAACCTGCTCTTTCTGTCCATGACTTGGCTTTCCTCAATCTTGACTCCTGATATAATCTTTGGACATGAGAGAAAATATATTGCCTGCCTCCAGTTCTTTGCCTTTCATCTTTTATAAGTCTCAATTTAAAAATTAGTGAATGGAGAAAACAGTTCCAAAAAGAGAGAATAATTTAGAGATTTTACCTCAGGAAGGAAGAAATAGGTGGCGCAGTGGATAGAGCACCAGACCTGAATTCAAGAGGACCCGAGTTCAAATATGGTCTCAGACACTTAATGCTTCCTAGCTGTGTGACCCTGGGCAAGTTACTCAACCCCAGCCTCAGGGGGGGGAAAAAAAAAGAAGGAAGAAATAATGATGAAGTTTTAGTAACTGGTTTTATCACTTTTAAGGCTGCAATGAACATTACTTAATTACCCTATTAATTCATATGTCTTCAATTAGATTATTTAATAGATTTTCCACAAAAAAATTCTTCCTCCATTATGAAGAAATTGGGTTTTTAAACCATTTTTCCTGTCCAAATGTATTTTAAAACAAAGAAAAAAATCACAAAGATGTTTTACCTCCCTGTTTTCATATCTGCACAAGGAAGTAGGAAGTGGAGTAGGTAATCTCTGAAACTCCTTCCAAATGTATGATCTTATTTAGGTAGTCATTTTGGAGGAGTCTTCAAATTGCTAGTGTTAATTCATCTTGATAATTTTGATGCAAAATAACTTACAATTCTCAGTTTTAAAACATAGGAGGAAGTTGACTAATTAAAATTGGCTATATGTCTGAGAAGAGATCACTACAAGTCATTGTGAAGATTTGAGCTAGTATAATGGACTATATAATGACTGAGTGCTACGATTAATTTTCTATTATCTGGTTTGTGGTTTCTATGAACTTTCTTTATTGTGCATAAAATTGACTCTTAAAATTTTGCAAACAGCAAGTTCTAGCCTTCCTCAGGGGATAATATTAATGAATTGATATTGGTTGGTGGGAAAAAAAAGATACACAAAGTACACATTTATATATAACTGTATTGATAATTAATATATTTCTTCCCTTGTTAGGATCTTTATATATTGTAAGCTTTTTTCCTTCTTCCTTATTGGAAAATGAATTAGCATTTGCATGTAGAATCTCAAAGGAGCAAAAGATCATAAGCACTTCCATAAGGTTTTTGATTTTTCATTCCATGAAAGCCACCCAAATCCATTCTCCAGCATTGTTCGGTTATTTTACAATCAGCTACCTTTTTCTTTACCTTCCAGTGATATCTAATTTACATAGAAACAAAGGTCAATAACTTCTACCCAAAAATCTCTGTAGACCTCAGAACACAAATATTAAAACTGTTTTATTGCATTTTTGTTTATATTCTCAAGTATTTCCCATATTTTAATTGGGAGTTGTAGTCTATAATATAGTTCAGGGACAGTAGGATTTAATACCTCTATTTCATGCCTACATATTTTTAATTACTTATTGTATTTACTTCCTAAACTAGATGAAAAGGTTTCCCCATTTTCTTGATTTTGCTTCACAGATGAGTTTGCATCTGGGCACAAAAGCCCAATATCACTAGGTATCATAGATATTCTTATGTTCCTCAAATTATCTATTGTGTTCGAAGACCTCAAAGTGTAAGTCTTTAAACCAAGGTGAGAGATAAAAGTTTTGTTCCTCACTGATCACCATCCTGGAAACCTGATGTATCTCTACACATGTCAGAGATGAGACTTTTTCAATACAAAAAAGGAAAGCTGGGAAGTCATGCTGAAGGAGCTGCCTTCCCATACTCATAATCTGATTATACTCTTTTCTTCCTACTTCTATCTGGCTTTTAAGAATTTTTTTTATTATAGCTTTTTATTTACAAGATATATGCATGGATAATTTTTTCAGCATTGACCCTTGCAAAATCTTCTGTTCCAACTTTTCCCCTCTTTCCCCCTTCCACAGATGGCAGGTAGATCAATACATGTTAAATATGTTAAAGTATATGTTAAATACTTACAATATACAATATGTGTATAAATGTCCAAATGGTTATTTTGCTACACAAAAAGAATTGGACTTTGAAATAATGTAAAATTAACTTTAGAAGGAAATCAAAAATGCAAACAGACAAAAACAGAGGGATTGGAAGTGCTATGTAGTGGTTCACACTCATTTCCCAGAGTTCTTTCATTGGGTGTAGCTGGTTCTATTCATTATTGAACAAATGGAACTGATTTGATTCATCTCATTGTTGAAGAGAGCCACGTCCATCAGAATTGCTCATCATATAGCATTGTTATTGAAGTATATAATGATCTCCTGTTCCTGCTAATTTCATTCAGCATTCATATAAGTCTCCCAGGTCTTTCTGAAATCTTCCTGGTGGTCATTTCTTACAGAACAATAATATCCTATAACATTCACCTACCACAATTTATTCACCATTCACCAATTGATGGGCATCCATTCAATTTCCAGGTTCTAGCCACTACAAAGAGGGTTGTCACAAATATTTTTGCATGTACAGGTCCCTTTCCCTTCTTTAAGATCTCTTTGGGTTATAAGCCCAGTAGTTATAAGCCCAGTAACTGCTGGATCAAAGGGTATGCATCATTTGATAACTTTTTGAGTATAGTTGCAAATTGCTCTTCAGAATAGCTGGATATATGCACAATTCTACCAACAACGTATCAGTGTTCTAGTTTTCCTACATCCCCTTCAATATTCAGCATTATCTTTTCCAGTCATCCTAGCCAACTTAGAGTTGTCTTAATTTGCATTTTTCTGATTAATAATGACTTGAAGAATCTTTTCATATGGCTAGAAATAGTTTCCATTTCTTCATCTGAAAATTGTTCATATCCTTTGACTATTTCTCAATTGGAGAATGTCTTGATTTCTTATAAATTAGAGTCAATTAGAAATGAAGCCTTTATAAGAATCTTTGATTGTAAAAATGTTTTCCCAGTTTGTTGTTTCCCTTCTAATCTTGTCTGCATTAGTTTTGTTTGTACAAAAGCTTTTAAATTTGATGATGTAATCAAAATTTTCTATTTTGTGATCAATAATGATCTCTAATTCTTCTTTGGTCACAAATTCCTTCCTTCTCTACAAGTCTGAGAGGTAAAGTATCCTGTGTTCTTCTAATTTATTTATAATCTTATTCTTTATGCCTTGATTATGAACCCATTTTGACCTTATCTTGCTGTATGGTGGTAAATGTGGGTCAGTGCCTAGTTTCTGCCATACTAATTTCCAATTTTCCCAGTAGTTTTTGTTAAACATTGATTCTTATCCCCAAAGCTGGGGTCTTTGGGTTTGTCAAACACTAGATTATTAACGTTATTGGCTATTTTGTCCTGTGAACCTAACCTATTTCACTGATCAAGTAGTGTATTTCTTAGCCAATACCAAATGGTTTTGGTGACTGCTGCTTTATAATATAGTTTTAGATTTGGTACAGGTAGGTCACTTTCATTTGATTTTTTTTTTCATTAATTCCCTTGAAAGGCTTGACCTTTTGTCCTTCCAGATGAATTTTATTGTTTTTTTTTTTTTTTTTTTTTTTTTGTCATTAAAATAGTTTTTTGGGAGTCTGATTGATATAGCACTAAATAAATAGATTAGTTTAGGTAGTATTGTCATCTTTATTATATTTGCTCAACCTATCCAAGAGCACTTAATATTTTCCCAATTGGTTATATCTGACTTTATTAGTGTGGAAAGTGTTTTGTAGTTTTGTGCATCTAGTTCCTGACTTTGCCTTGGCGGTTAAATTCCCAAATATTTTATACTATCAGCAGTTACTTTAAATGCAATTTCTCTTTGTATCTCTAATTATTGGATTTTGTTAGAGATATATAAGAATGTTGATGATTTATGTGGGTTTATTTTGTATTCTGCAATTTTGCTAAAGTTGTAGATTATTTCTAATAGCTTTTTAGTAGAATCTCTGAGGTTCTCTAATTATACCTCATATCATCTGCAAAGAATGATAATTTGGTTTCATCATTACCTATTCTAATTCCTTTAACTCTTTCTCAATTTTTATTGCTGAAGCTAGCATTTCTAATACAATATTAAATAGTAATGGTGATAGTGGGCAACCTTATTTCACTCTTGATCTTATTGGGAATGGTTCCAATTTATCCCCATTACATATGATACTGAAGGTTTTAAATAGATGTTGCTGTGATTATTTTAAGGAAAAGTCCATTTATTCCTATACTCTCAAGAGTAATGTTTTTAATAAGCATGGATGTTGGATTTTATCAAAAGCTTTTTCTTCATTTATTGAGATGATCATATAGTTTTTGTTAATTTGGTTATTGATATGGTCAATTATATTAATAATTTTCCTAATATTGAACCAGCCCTACATTACAGGTATAAATCCTACTTGGTCATGGTATATTATCCTGGAGATGATTTTCTGTAGTCATTTTGCTAATATTTTTTTTACATTTTTAAAATTTATTTTTTAACTTTTTTTTTGGCATGGTTAATGCATGGTTAAAATTTTACAACATTATCCCTTGCACTCCCTTCTGTTCCGAATTTTCCCCTCCTTCTTTCCATGCCCTCCCCTAGATGACAGGCATTCTCATACATTTTAAATATGTTATAATATATCCTAGATACAATATATGTGTGCAAAACTGATTTTTTTTTTTTTGCACAGGAAGAATTAGATTCAGACTGTAAAAATAATCTCGGAAGAAAAACAAAAATGCAAACAGTTTACACTCATATCCCAGTGTTCCTTCTCTGGGTGTAATTGATTCTGTCCATCATTGATCAATTGAATCTGAATTAGATCTTCTCTTTGTTGAAGATCTCCACTTCCATCAGAATACATCCTCATACAGTATCATTGTTGAAGTGTATAATGATCTCCTGGTTCTGCTCATTTCACTCAGCATCAGTTCACGTAGGTCCCTCCAAACCTCTCTGTATTTATCCTGCTGGTCATTGGAATAATATTCCATAACATTCACATACCATAGTTTACCCAACCATTCTCCAATTGATGGACATCCATTCATTTTCTAGTTTCTAGCCAGTACAAAAAGGGCTGCCATAAACATTTTGGCACATACAGGTCCCTTTCCCTTCTTTAGTATTTCTTTGGGATATAATCCCAGTAGTAGCACTGCTGGATCAAAGGGTATGCACAGTTTTATAATGTTTTGGGCATAATTCCAGATTGCTCTCCAGAATGGTTGGATTCTTTCACAACTCCACCAACAATGCATCAGTGTCCCAGTTTTCCCACATTCCCTCCAACAGTCATTATTATTTTTTTTCCTGTCATCTTAGCCAATCTGACAGGTGTGTAGTGGTATCTCAGAGTTGTCTTAATTTGCATTTCTCTGATCAATAGTGATTTGGAACATTCTTTCATATGAGTGAAAATAGTTTCAATTTCATTATCTGAAAATTGTCTGTTCATATCCTTTGACCATTTATCAACTGGAGAATGGCTTGATTTCTTATAAATTAGAGTAAGTTTTCTATATATTTTGGAGATGAGGCCTTTATCAGAACCTTTAACTGTAAAAAATTTTTCCCAGTTTGTTACTTCCCTTCTAATCTTGTTTCCATTAGTTTTGTTTGTACAAAAGCTTTTAATTTGATGTAATCAAAATTGTCTATTTTGTAATCAATAATGATCTCTAGTTTTCCTTTGGTCACAAATTCCTTCCTTCTTCTTAAGTCTGAGAGATAAACTATCCTATGTTCCTCTAATTTATTTATGATCTCATTCTTTATGCCTAAATTATGGACCCATTTTGATTTTATCTTGGTATGTGGTGTTATGTGTGGGTCCATGCCTAATTTCTGCCATACTAATTCCCAGTTTTCCCAGCGGTTTTTGTCAAATAATGAATTCTTATCCCAAAAGTTGGGATTTTGTCAAATACTGGATTGCTATAGTTGTTCACTATTCTGTCCTGTGAACCTAACCTATTCCACTGATTAACTAATCTATTTCTTAGCCAATACCAAATGGTTTTAGTGACTGCTGCTTTATAATATAGTTTTAGATCAGGTACAGCTAGGCCACCTTCATTTGATTTTTTTTTTTCATTAATTCCCTTAAAATTCTCGACCTTTTGTTCTTCCATATGAATTTTGTTGTTATTTTTTTCTAGGTCATTAAAATAGTTTCTTAGGAGTCTGATTGGTATAGCACTGAATAAAAAGATTAGTTTTGGGAGTATTGTCATCTTTATTACATTCACTTGTCCTATCCAAGAGCACTTAATATTTTTCCAATTATTTAAACCTGACTTTATTTTTGTGGCAAGTGTTTTATGATTTTGCTCATATAATTCCTGACTTTCCTTTGGTAGGTAGATTCCCAGATATTTTATACTATCCACAGTTATTTTGAATGGAATTTCTCTTTGTATCTCTTGCTGTTGGATTTTGTTGGCAATGTATAAAAATGTTAAGGATTTATGTGGATTTATTTTGTATCCTGCAACTTTGCTAAAGTTATGAATTATTTCTAATAGCTTTTTAGCAGAATCTTTGAGGTTGTCTAAGTATACCATTATATCATCTGCAAAGAGTGATAGTTTGGTTTCCTCATTACCTACTCCAATTCCTTTAATCTCTTTCTCGATTCTTATTGCCAAGGCTAGCATTTCTAGTACAATATTGAATAGTAATGGTGATAGTGGGCAACCTTGTTTCACTTCTGATCTTACTGGGAAAGGTTCCAGTTTATTGCCATTACATATGATATTTACTGACAGTTTTAAATATATACTCCTGATTATTTAAAAGAATAGTCCATTTATTCCTATACTCTCAAGTATTTTTAGTAAGAATGGATTTTGTTGGATTTTGTCAAATGCTTTTTCTGCATCTATTGAGATGATCATATGTTTTTTGTTAATTTGGTTATTGATATAGTTGATTATGCTAATAGTTTTCCTATAATTGAACCAGCTCTGCATTCCTGGTATAAATCCAACTTCCTCATAATATATTATCCTGGGGATGCTTTTCTGTAGTCTTTTTGCTAATATTTTATTTAAGATTTTAGTATCAATATTCATTAAGGAGATTGGTCTATAATTTTCTTTCTCTGTTTTCAACCTATTTGGTTTAGGTATGAATACCATGTCTGTGACATAAAAGGAATTTCAAAGGACTCCTTCAATCCCTATTTTTTAAAATAGTTCATATAGCATTGGAGTTAATTGTTCTTTAAATGTTTGGTGGAATTCATATGTAAATCGACCTTGTCCTGGGGATTTATTTTTTGGGGAGTTGGTTAATAGCTTGTTCTATTTCTTTTTCTGAAATGGGACTATTTAGACTATTTATTTCTTCCTCTTTTAATCTAGGCAAGCTATATTTTTGAAGATATTCTTCCATTTCATTTAAGTTATCGAATTTATTGGCATAAAGCTGGGCAAAGTAACTCCTAATTATTGTTCTAATTTCCTCTTCATTAGTGGCAATTTCTCCCTTTTCATTTTTAAGACTAACAATTTGATTTTCCTCTTTCCTTTTTAAAATCAGATTTACTAAGGGTTTGTCTATTTTGTTGGGTTTTTTCATAGAACCAACTCTTAGTTTTATTAATTAATTCAATAGTTTTTTTTTTTTTTACTTTCAATATTATTAATCTCTCCTTTTATTTTTAGAATTTCAAGTTTTGTATTTGTCTGGGGGTTTTTAATTTGTTCCTTTTCTAGCATTTTTAGTTGTAAGCCTAATTCATTGACTTTCTCTTTCTCTATTTTATGCAA
This sequence comes from Sminthopsis crassicaudata, assembly GCF_048593235.1. Taxonomy (NCBI): domain Eukaryota; kingdom Metazoa; phylum Chordata; class Mammalia; order Dasyuromorphia; family Dasyuridae; genus Sminthopsis; species Sminthopsis crassicaudata. Next base: position 350,503,983 of record NC_133617.1, on the reverse strand, counting down.
GTAGGCCTCTAGAGATATAAAATTTCCCCTTATTACTGCTTTGACTGTAGCCCACACATTTTGGTATGATTTCTCATTATTGTCATTTTCTTGGGTGAAGTTAATAATTATGTCTATGATTTGCTGTTTCACCCAATCATTCTTTAGTATGAGATTATTTAGTTTCCAATTATTTTTTGGACTATTTTCCCCTGGCTTTTTACTGAATTTAATTTTCATTGCATCGTGGTCTGAAAAGGATGCATTTACCATTTCTGCCTTACTGTATTTGATTTTGAGGGTTTTATGTCCTAATATATGGTCAATTTTTGTATAGGTTCCATGAACTGCTGAGAAGAAAGTGTACTTTCTGTCTCCATTTAGTTTTCTCTATCTATCATGTCAAACTTTTCTAGTATTCTATTTCCCTCTTTGACTTCTTTCTTATTTATATTGTAGTTTGATTTATTTAATTCTGAGAGTGCAAGGTTGAGATCTCCCACTATCATAGTTTTGCTGTCTATTTCTTCTTGCAGCTCTCTTAATTTCTCTTTTAAGAATTTAGATGCTGTACCACTTGCTGCGTATATGTTTCCTACTGATACAGCTTCATTATCTATGCTACCCTTTAGCAAGATATAGTGCCCTTCCTTATCTCTTTTAATTAGATCAATTTTTGCTTTTGCTTGATCTGAGATGAGGATGGCTACCCCTGCTTTTTTTTCTTCTCCTGAAGCATAGTAGATTCTGCGCCAACCTTTTACATTTATTCTGTATGTATCACCCTGTTTCAGGTGTGTTTCCTGTAAACAATATATTATAGGATTCTGGCTTTTAATCCAGTCTGCTAACTGCTTCCTCTTTATGAGGGAGTTTACCCCATTCATAATTATGGCTAAAATGACTAATTCTGTATTGCTTGCCATCATGTTAACCCCTGTTATGCTTTTCTCCTTTCCTTTCTCCTTACCCCCTCCCCAGTATTAAACTTGTGAGCACCACTTGCTTCTCACAGCCCTCCCTTTTTAGTATTCCTCCTCCCCTTAGAGTTCCTTCCCCTACTTTACCCCTTTTCCTCACAATTTCTGAATCCCCTTCCACTTAGCTTTCTCCTTCCCTTTTTACTTTTCCTCTCCCACTTTTCAACGAAGTGGAAGGCGTTTCACCATAAATTGAATATGTCTATATTTTTCTCTTTAAGCCAATTCTGATGAGAATATGATATACACTATGTTCATATCCCTCCATTCTTTCTCTTAGATATAATAGGTTACCTTTGCCTCTTTGTGAGATGTAGTACCACCACTTTACCCTTTTTTCTGGTTCAATTTCCTTTCCACCTCTAGTTTCTAGAACAAATTATACATATGTTCTTTATATGTCTTTATGTCAGAAATACAGTTCTCAATATTTCTTTTTACCTTTTTAGAAATCTCTTGAGTTCTATATTTGGAGATCAAACTTTTTGTTTAGATCTGGTTTTTTCATCAAGAATAGATGGAATTAATTTATTTCATTGAATGTCCATCTTCTTCCCTAGAAAAAGATGCTCATTTTTGCTGAATAAATTATTCTTGGCTGCATACCAAGGTCCTTAGCCTTTCGGAATATCATATTCCAGGCCCTTCGATCCTTTAATGTGGACACTGCTAGATCCTGGGTAATCCTTATTGTGGCTCCTCCATATTTGAATTGATTTTTTTCTAGCAGCTTGCAATATTTTTTCCTTCATCTGATGGTTCTTGAACTTGGCCACTATATTTCTTGGCGTTTTCTTTTTAGGGTCTCTTTCAGTAGGTGATCGATGAATTTTTTCAATGTCTATTTTACCCTCCGTTTCTAAAACATCTAGGCTGTTCTTTTTGATGATTTCCTGGAAAATAGTGTCCAGGCTCTTTTTTTCATCATATTTTTCAGGGAGTCCAACTATTCTCAGATCCTCTCTCTTGGATCTGTTTTCTAGGTCTGTTGTCTTCCCAAGAAGGTACTTGATGTTTTTTTTCCCATTATTTCATTTTTCTGGTTTTGCTTGACTGATTCTTAGTGTCTCCTCAAGTCATTCATTTCTATTTGTTCAATTCTGATTTTCAATGATGTGTTGTCTTTACTCACTTTTAAAATGTTTTTGTAATTGTCCAATTGAGTTTTTAAGTGAGTTTTTTTGTTCTATGGGATTTTTTTCCATTTTGCCAATTTTATTTTTTAGAGAGCTGTTTTCTTTTTCCAACTCACTAATTTTGTTTTTCAAGGATTTTATTTCTTTATCCACTCTGTTTTTAAATGCATGGGATGGTTTCTCCAGACTCTCTTGCCAAGCTTCCCTTTCCTTTTCCAATTTCTAGCTCTCTTGTGAGAGCCTTTTTGATTTCTTTTACGAGAGTTTTGTGTATTGAGAGGAAGATCATATCCCCCTTTGGGGATTCCTCTGGGGAGAAGTCTGTTTTTAGTCTTCTCAAGGTTTGAAGTCTGCTCTCTATCTGTATAGTAGCTATCAATGGTTAGAGTCCTTTTAAATTTTTTATTCATTTTGTCAGAGCAGAATCAAAGGAAAAAAAAACTGACCAGAAAAACAAATGCAGTCTGCTTTTGAGGGGGGAGGGGATGGGGCTGGATGGTGTTACTGGGCTTCCTCTACAGACTGTGGGAGACAGCAGTGAGGCACTAACAGGACAGCAATGGCTGTGCTGCATCTGCACTCTGAGACTCTGAGGCTCTAAGATCGCACTGAGTCAATTTGGGTCAGGGTGGGGGTGGCCATGTCCAGAGAGACCCTAGCTTTTCGGGGTTTTATTCTTTACCTCTTCTGTTCACAGCTTCTCTGCTGATTGTGGCTTGCTGCCAAGACAGAATATCCACACTGGGGTAAAGGTCGTCCACAGAAATGGCAGAGATCGAACTCCTCCCCCCTCTGGTCTTCACAGTGTGAGCTGCCTTGCTCTTGCTACTTGCCTTCAGTCTGTGTCCAATCTGTTCATCCCTACCTCAAGCAAAAACAGACCTTTTCTGGTAAATTTCAAGGATGTCTTCTATTGGTAATTATTTGTGGGGTTTTTTTCCGGTCATTAATTCCGAGGCTTGTCATGAAATAAATTCTGAGAGAAAACACAGAGCTCAAGCAGATGTGTGCCTCCTCTCTGCCATCTTGGCCGGAAGTCCTCACTAATATTTTATTTAGGATTTTAGCATCAATATTCTTTAGAGAGATTGGACTATAATTTTCCTTCTTTGTTTTCAACTTACCTGGTTTAGGTATCAGTACCATGTCTGTGTCATAAAAGGAATTTGGAAGGACTCTTTCATTCCCTATTTTTTCAAATAGTTTATATAGCATTGGAGTTAATTGTTCTTTAAATGTTTGGTAGAATTCACATGAAAATTTATCTGGTCCTAGGGATTTTTTCTTAGGGAGTTGATTAATACCTTGTTCTATTTCTTTAACTGAAATGAGACTATTTAAGCAATTTACTTCCTCTTGTGTTAATCTGGGAAGCCTATATTTTTGGAGGTAGTCATCCATTTCACTTAGATTATCAAATTTATTGGCATAAAGTTCGGCAAAGTAACTCATTATTACTTTAATTTCCTTTTCAATGGTGGAAAGTTTTCCCTTTTCATTTTTAAGACTAACAATTTGATTTTCTTTTCTTTTTTCTAATCAGATTTACCAAAGTTTTATCTATTTTATTAGTTTTTTCATAAAACCAACTCTTAGTTTTATTAATTCAATATTTTTTTCTTTCAATATTATTAATTTCTCTTTTAATTTTAGAATTTCAAATTTAGTATTTATTTGGGGGCTTTTAATTTGGTCTTTTTCTAGCTTTTTAAGTTGTAAGCCCAATTCATTGATCTCTTTCTCTATTTTATTCCAGTAAGCCTCTAAAGATATAACATTTCCCCTTATTACCACTTTGGCTGCATTCCACAAATTTTGGTATGATGTCTCGTTGTTTTCATTTTCTTGGTTGAAATTGTTAATTGTGTCTATAATTTGCTGTTTCACCCAATCATTCTTTAAGATGAGATTATTTAGTTTCCAATTACTTTTTGGTCAATTTACCCCTAACTTTTTGTTGAATGTAGTTTTTAATTGCATCATGATCTGAAAAGAAAGCATTTACTATTTCTGACTTCCTGCCTTTAATTTTGAGGTCTTTATGTCCTAATATATGGTCAGTTCCATGAACTGCTGAGAAGAAAGTATACTCCTTTCTGTCACTATTCAGTTTTCTTCAAAGTTCTATCATACATAATTTTTCTAATATTCTATTTACCTCTTCAATTTCTTTCTTATTTTTGTGGTTTGAATTATCTTATTCTGAGAGTACAAGGTTGAGATCTCCCACTATTATAGTTTTGCTCTCTATTTCTTATTGCAACTCTCTTAACTTCTCCTTTAGCAAGTTAGATGCTATACCACTTGGTGCATATATGTTTAGTATTGATATTGCTTCATTGTCTATGCTACCTTTTAGCAAGATATAGTTTCCTTCCTTATCTCTTTTGATTAGATCAACTTTTGCTTTTGCTTGATCTGAGATAAGAATGGCTATTCCTGCTTTTTTTACTTTACCTGAAGCATAATAGATTCTGCTCCAGCATTTTACCTTTACTCTGTATGTATCACCCTGCTTTAAATGTGTTTCTTGTAAACAACATATTGTAGGAGTCTGGCTTTTGATCCAGTCTGCTATCCACCTCTGCTTTATGGGATGTTCATCCCATTCAAATTTACAGTTAAAATTACTAATTCTGTATTTCATGCTATCTTATTATCCCCAGATTATGCTTTTCTTTTTCTTTTCTCCCTTACTCCCCTCCCCACTGTTAAACTTATGCCTCATGCAGCTCTCCCTCTTGAGAATCCCTCCCACCCTCTTTGAGTCCCTTCTCCTTTCTTATACCTTTTTCTTATTACTCTTTTCCTTTTCCCTTTTCCTCTCCCACTTTTTAATCAGGTGAGAGAAATTTCTCTGTAAACCAAATATGTCTATTATTTTCTCTTTGAGGCAAATCTGATGAGAGTAAGATTTACACAATGTTCCTCCCCTTACCTAAATACCCTCAGATATGATAGCTTTCCTTTGCCTCTTCATGGGATGTAATTTCCCTCTTTTTTCTCCCCTTTTCCCTTTTTCTGATACTATTCCCTTTTCACTTCTGCTTCCTTTTTTTATATTATATCAGTAAAATCAAATTATACATGCACTCTTTATGTATGTCCATAACAGAAATACAGTTCTCAAGAGTTCTTTTTACCATTTTCTGCTTCTCTTGAGTCCTATAGTTGGAGGTCAAATTTTTTTGTTTAGCTCTGGTTTTTTCATTAGAAACAAAAGGAACTTACCTGTTTCATTAAATGTATCTTTTTCCCTGGAAGAAAATGCTCAGCTTAGCTGGGTAGTTTATTCTTGGCTACATTCCAAGTTCTTTTGCCTTTCAGAATATCAGATTCCAGGCCCTTCAATTTTTTAATGTGGAAGCACCTAGATCTTAAATGATCCTTATTGTGGCTCCTTAGTATTTCAATTTTTTTTCTGGCTGCTTGTAATATTTTTTTCCTTTGTCTGATGGTTTTGAAATTTAGCTACAATATTCCTTGGATTTTTATTTTAGGGTCTCTTTCAGAAGATGTTTGATGACTTCTTTCAATGCCTATTTTACCTTCTGATTCTATTACATCTGGGCAGTTCCTTTTGATGATTTCCTGTAAAATAGTGTATAGGTTCTGTTTTTTATCATAATTTTCGGGAAGTCCAATAATCCTCAGATTATCTCTCCTAGATCTATTTTCCTGATCTGTTGTTTTTCCAAGTAGATATTTAACATTTTTTCTATTTTTTTCATTTTTTTTTGTTTGTTTTCCTTGACTGATTCTTGCTGTCTCAGTGAATCATTCATTTCTATTTTTCAGTTCTGATTTTTAATGAGTAATTTTGTTCATTAGCTCTTTTTTTTTTTTTTTTTACTTCTTTTTATATATTTCTAAATTGAGTTTTTACATGAGTTGTTTTTCTGTATGGAATTTTTTTTTTCCATTTCACTAAATGTTTTTTTTTCTGAGTTATTTTCTTTTTCCAATTCACAAATCCTACTTTCCTGGGAGTTCTTTATCTTTTTGTTTCCCTGGAAGTTCTTTATCTTTTCCAATTTCAGGAAATTGTTTTCTTTTTCCATTTTATCAAATTTTTCTTTTAGTGAGTTATATGCCTTTTCCTACTCTCTTGCAGAGCTTCTCTTTCCTTTCTCCATTTTTCTTCTAGCTCTCTTTTGAGGTCTTTTATAATTCCTTCTGGGAGAGCCTTGTGTGATGGGGATCAGGTTACATCCCCCTTTGGGGTTTTGTTTGGAGACTGTCTGCTATTAGTTGAAAACCTGCTCTTTCTGTATAGAAGTTGTCAATAGTTAGAGTTCCCTTGGCTTTTTTACTCTTTTTTTTTAAAGCCCTTAAGGTCTGCCTTCAGGGAAAGGGGGTTACCAGCTTCCTCTACAGAACAGGGATAGATATATGGACAGTAACTGTCCTAAAAACAGGCTGCAAAGAGTGGCCGAGCTGCGTAAGTGCCCTGGGAAGAGCCCTGCAGAGGAAGTGTCACTGCCCTCCCTGGGAAGTGACCTCATTGCAGAAGTTCTACTGCCCTGGACAGAGCCTCTCTTTCCCACTCCCCCCACCCCCCACTATGTAGAAGTGTTGCTGTCCTGGGCAAAAGCTCTGCGCTGCAGAATGTGCCTGCACAGCTATGCTGTGGTCCATGCTGAGTCACTTCTGATGCTAAGTGGGTATGGCCAGGTCCTGTTAAACTCTAGTGTTTTGGGGGGTACACTATCTGCCTTTGGCATTTGTGTAACTTATCTGCTGATCTACTGCTTTGCAACCAAAGTAGAGCAGCCAACCTGTGGTAGAGTCCTCCCTGCAAATTCTCCACTGGTGGAGACCACACTCACTCCAGGTCCACTCAGTGTGGTAGTCTCCGTGTTCTGCCTCACTTCCTGTGCTGGCCTCCTCTCACCTGATCAGGACAGACCTTTTCTGATGATCTTCCAAATTATCTTTGGCTGATAATTTGTTGTACTCCCAATATTCGTGGATTTTACCAGTCAAGCACTTTTTCTGAGGCTGAATTTAGTAATCAGTAGTAAGGGTAGAATGGGAGCTTAGAATGACACATGTGTCCTCTCTGCCATCTTGGCTCTGTCCCCTGAATAATATTTTCTAAAAATCTCTTTTGAACACATAATTCTTGTTGTTGAATTTCTCTTTTGCCTGTTCTAGTATGAATGTTTATAGTATTACCATTCAATTAGAGAGATGTTTGTCACAGTTAACTGTAGGAATTAGACTAGTCACTGATCAAATTACCTTTTAAAAAAAGCCCTCAAACTCTCTTTTCAATAGCTGTAATCAATGGTTATAATTTAGCTAGCTAATCTTTTCTCCACTTTGAGGGCATGGAGCAAGATGATTGAAGGTGACATAGAAATCTTATTTCCACTGACTCATTGGGGAACTGTAAATACAGATGAGGTGTATGGCATAAAGAAGAGACTTCAATTTAATAAAGAAAATAAATTAAGGACTTATCTGAGATGAGTAGAAAACAATCACAGATACAATTCATTTCTTAGGGCAATTATAATTTATGGCAAATCAGTTAAATAGAAGAAAACTTCTGGAAAGGTATGTACAGACCGATACTTGGATTTTTTCAAAGTCCAAAGCAACATAAGAGAGGTAAAGAAAAAAGTTTTCTTAAAAGAAGAATAAATCAATAATTGGTATCAATTTAATGTTAGCTTTAAAAAGTTAAGATAATTGGTTTAGATATTGATATTTCTGTAAACTCAATTCAAGCTTAAAATATTTTATTTATGCTTAATAATTACTTTTTTTCTGTAGTGAGTAGTAAGACATTTCATTGGTATAGAGGATATCTGATGAAGTTCCATCTACCTTTGTAGATAAACAATTCTACAATTGAGTCTTAAAAAAATTATCTACTGCACTGAAAATTTAAGAGACCCATAGTCTGCCAGAAACAGGACTAAAGCCTCAGCTTTTCATTTATTATTCTCTGCCATGTTGCCTTAAATATTTTTGCTATTTTAATAGCTATGTTTATTTAATTATTTAACAGAAAATAAAGAAGAGAATATGCTAAGCTATGATGTTGACACTAGAGGAAAATCAAATCAGTTGATCCATTCAATTATGAGATATTATCTGTTGATTGATACCCAAATTACAGGCATAGACTCTTGAAATCTAGGCATGACTTCAGAGACTGTCTAGACCTATTTCTATTAATTCTTTCTACAAAATCACCAAGTAATCACAAAACCCTCTCTTAAATAATTCCAATGACAGAGAACTCACTATTTCCCAACTCTACATGTTTAACTTTTGGATAGCTCCAGCTCAAGAAGGTTTTCTCCCCCTTATATATTGAGCCAAAAATCTTTTAGTCCTATTTCTCTCTTCTAAGTGTTACCATGGGAAGAAAAAGGGGCTAGCACAAGGACAAATTCAGTCCTTTTCTCAACCTAGAAAGGGGCAGGAAAAAAATCTACTCATATCATCTTTATATCTACCCATTAGGAACTACCTCAATTCTGGGCCTTCCCTTTGGATTACCTCTCTATTTTTATCCCTCTTCCTTCAGCTCAGGGATGGAGACTTCTTACCTCAATAACTGTTCATTTTCCTCTTTTCCCTGTCTCATTGGAGTCAAGTTTAGAAATTTTATCTACCATATCCAATCCCAATAATCAGTAGGTCCTCTTATGTTCTGAGGCAATTGCCCCAGATCTTTGTGGAATTCTCTCTCTCTGCTTTTTGAAGAGTTCATAAGATTATTAATTATGAACAAAATTGTTTTTATTATTAATTAATTGATTAAAATGTTAATAAAATACAAAGTTAATTACTATAGCTCATTAGTGATTGACTCATAAAAGATATTTCTCTCTTTTAACCATATGCTAGAGCTTGCTGCTCTAAAGTAGAAAAAAATATTTTTAGCTAATTTCCTCGGTGTAGTTAGGTCAACCAGAGCTTTCCTTTCCCTTTATCTGAGGACAGAACATACATAAGGAAGTATACATTTTTAACCACAGATGTGTTAGGTAAAGAAAAACCAGGATCACCATAATAAAACAATTAGAATATATCAAAAGAAAGAATCATAACACTTGCCTGCCAACCAACAAATGGAAGGGGATAGGGGATTGGAGAAGAAGCCTTTGTGGAGTTTCCTCATTGAGGGAAAGGTGCCTCCTGGGAAACATAGTCAATATTTCTTATTGTAAAGTAAGAGGTTGACTTCTGTGAGATTTTACTCTTAGTCCTTAATCAATCTGGTGATTCTCTAGCCATCCATAATCAATCTGGTAATTCTGTAGCCATCCTGTCTATCCCCAAGTCCATGTCTCTGTCTGTCTGTCTCTGTCTTTCTTTGTTTCTCTTCTGTATTCTTTTCTCATTATTGCTCTCACTGGTTGGGAAAAAGAAAAACCCAGCCATCTGTGCTGCTGCTAACTCTGGAAGATGCTGCTGTTATCCACTAGCATGCCCTCATTTAAGCTTTTCATGGAGCTGTGTAATTTCTTATAGTTCAGTCCAAGCCTCAAGCTTGGAAGATGAGCAATAAATGCCAAGTCCCAGAATTCTCAGCAAAGAATTAAACTATTTTTCCAGTGAAGTCTCTGACATTATCCTTTATCCTGAAGGACAAAGAAAGAGAAGGGTATCAGATACCTCATTAAACCAGTTCAATCTCCTTTCCAAATGACAATATTCAGATATTTTAGATTATTATGTCCCTAATGAGTCTTTTCTTCTTTAAACTAAATATTGGATGATTCTTTCATGATTTTCACATGGTATGTTTTTGATTCCTTTACCAATCTGCATATCTTGCCAATGTCTTTCCTAAAATAGGCTCTCCAGAACTTAATATATGACTCTAAATGTGTCCTGACTAGGGCAGAGGATTACGGGACCGTCATTTTCTTTCTCTGGATATTTTACTTCTATTACTGTAAACTAAGATTGCATTGGACTTTTAAATTGCATCTATTTACCATTGATTCATGCTAAAATTATAGTTGGTTAGAACCTCTAGGTCTTTTTCATAGGGATCATTTTTTCTGACTATGTCTCTACTGTTTTGTAACTTGTAAAATTGATTTTTTTTTAACATATTACATTTGACTTAGGGAGCTTTGTTTATTTTAGGTTCATCCCAGTTTAAAGAAATCTTTTTAATCCATATTCTGTTATCAAAACATAAATACAGAAGAACATCCATGCTAAAATTATAGTTGGTTAGAACTTCTGGTCTTTTTTATAGGGACCATTTTTTCTGACTATGTCTCTACTGTCTTATAACTTGCATAACTGGTTTTTTTGAACAAATTATATTTGACTTAGGAAACTTCATTTATTTTAGGTTCACATTCTGTTATCAAAACATAGCATATAGGAGAGAATCCATGGCTTCTACTATTTGTCTTTTATCAAAAAGTTTTATGTGAATATTTCAAACTGATAACGCAGGGAAGAATTTCCATTTCAAACATCTGATTGGATTTTCCCTTAATATTCCATTTGTTTTTCCTGCTTAGGAAAAATTACAGAATTTCAGAGGGAGAAATTACCTCTTCAACCACCTAATTCAACATATATACATACATATATATATATATATATATATATATATATATATATATATATATACACACACAAAAATAATTCCTACTACAATATACCAGACTTTAGCCCTTGCTTGAAGATTTCCAGTAAAGGAGAATATACTAGATCCTGAGACAGACCATTTTACTTTGGAATGTTTATTTAATTTATAATTTGAAAACTCTCTACTACTTTTAAGGGACTCAAAGTTAACAAAAATTTCAAAGTCCATTGGCTTCCATAGTTCAACTGAAATTAATGAAGATAGTACAGTATAAGGAAGAGGCAGCAAAAATGGAGAAAGAGACTGGAGGAAATCAAAAAAGCATGAGTTGTTAAGCAAAATCTTATAAAATCCTTTCTCCTTACTCTCTTTAGAAAGAGCTTTGAGAAACACACTCTGATGACATAAATATTATGTTGCCGCCTGTTTATTTTTACAGAACAGGAAAAGAGGCTTGCATTAGCATTTTTCAAGTCTATAATGCTTTTTCTCTTAGGACCCAGAACCATTTAATCAGGATGGGTGATGAAATCAGACTTATTAAAGACCAACAATGGTTCCAAAAAGATTCCCAAGAAGAGTGGTAATATTTTTAGATAACTGAGTCAGACTAGAAATGTCTAGAGCTAAGAGAAGTGAGGAAAGGAAAGATGAGAAGAAATACTTGCTCCATCACAGATTAGGTAGAATAGAGAACAGACTCCATAGTGGTTTATCGTGCTGCCCAGGAGGTACAGAAGAGAATGTACTAGACAGAGAGCAATAGACACATTTCTGTGGAGACAGCCTTAATGAATCATTTTATATTTCTGCTGCTCTTCTCTGTTCTCTACAATACGCAGAAAATAGCACTAGGTCATTACCTAGATATAGTCAGTTATGAATGCTCCTCTGCCTTGCTTACACATTCTTATTTGGATGTTCAAGTAAATAAAACATCTGAATTCAAGATTTCTGGATATAATCAAAAAATATATTTTTAATACTCTTGGGAAATTCTGGTTCTTTCAAAAAAACATCATTAACAATAGTAATAACAATTTCACATATTTCTATTATATTAAAGCACATAAAAACATTTTTGAGATAAACAATGTAACTCTTATAATTCCCATTTTATAATGTGGATACTGAGGATCAGTGAACTCGACTAGCCCTAGTCCCATACCTAATGTAGAAACTAGGATATGTACCAATATCTTTTGATTGAAGAATTCAGTATTGTTTCTTTCTTTCTTTTCTTGCAATGCAGCTGGGGTTAAGTTACTTGCCCAGGATCACACAACTAGTAAGTGTTAAGAATTTGAAGCTGAATTTAAATTCAAATCCTTCTGACTTCCAGGATTAATGTTCTATCTATTGTACCATCTAGCTGCTCCTAAAATTCGGTATTCTTGCAGGAGAGACTAGGGAATGGTTAATATTAAAGCTTCCAGAGAGCAAGTCTGGAGTTCTTGGCAGCATTCAGGGAATGATGGTCTTCCATGATTCAAAGAAGCTGACTTGAGTCTTGGAAACTATTTTCAGCTTGTCCCTCCTTCCACCCTCTACTTGTTAAGCAGCTGACTTCTTGAATTGTGGGAAAGAAGATGTGAAATGGTAGTGACCCCATTCCCCCACAATTAAGAGCCACTTCGAAATCTCTATCCTTTCAGCAGTATGGGAGCTGGTTGCTGGCTAAAGGTCATTTGTAGGCTTTTCATTTCTTTGCGCCTTTCATCATACAAAAAAGGTTGGCTCCTGCACTCCATTGTGAGGGTACAACAGGTTAGTGGACCGTTGCTTGATGCTTTCAAACTCAGCTCTGCCAGAGTTGGCTGGAAAGTACATGATCTCATGCCACAAATGACATCATCAAAGCCGTCCTTGGCTGCCAGCCTGTGACAGTTTGAGAAAGGAGATTTACAAGAGTTGGGGGGGAGGGAGGAGGAGGGAGAGAAAGACAATTGGTTTGGTCACGGGCTCTGGGTATCAATGCAGCTTGACCTCAGAAGACATAGGGCTTTCTGTAGAGAGATAGGACTCCATCATGAATTTTGACTCCAACAGACAAAATGGGCTGTTTTCAATACTTTCAGAAAAGCCAACCTTTGCTTCTTAAGTTGAGGCTAAGTTTGTTTTAGACAGAAACCAGAATTGGGTGCATCGATTCTTGAGCAGCTCTAACTGCAAGAATAGATGTTGTAGGAGGGTCTTCTTCCTGCTAAAGGTCCTTGTTCTGCAGTAGATTGCCCCTTCCTGGCCTCTGAGGGGCTATTGTCCCATCTTTCAGACAAGATTTCCGAATGTGGGGAAGGGAGTGTCCTTTCAACTCCCAAACTTTACCTTCCAAAGTCAGCCAGGAGGAGCAGAATTCCTTGAGGAAGAAATTAGGAAAAGCCCTGTTCTAAGTATTTAAGACTGGAGTGAAAAGTTGCTGTCTAGTTATCAGAGTTACTAGGGAGTTTGGGAGGTCTTGCAAGCTAAAGAGATTTAAAACAGTGACCTAAATGCAAATTCTCATTCTCTAAGTAACATTTGCAGAAGCTTTGCTCTCTAACCCAGTTCCCATGAAAGAGAGGAGGGAAGCTTCCTAAATCCTGCAAGAGAGTAGTATAAGGGCCTAATGCTCTAAATATTCAAAATGCTCTGCATTTTCCTAGAATTAAAGCTAAAGGGATTAAACATCAATTAATAGCATTTTGCACCATTCTGTGATATAGGACAGTGTTTATATTTTAGAGTGGAGGAAATTAAGGGAAAAAGAAATTCATTGACTTGATAAAAGCAATCAAAATATTGCTTGGAATTGAATAGTCATCTCATTCTCTATAATCCTCTTTTCTCATTTTCCTTTTTCTTTTTTGTCACTATTTTTCTTTTTACTATCCTTTTTAATTTTCCTTTGCTAAGGGAGAATTATCCCACAGGTACTGTTATGCATGCACAGCCCTCCCTCCTTTTCAAAACCAAATACTTTACCTCTCCTGGGAGGTGAGCCTGTGGTGTGTCTTCAAAAGTGAAAATTATATTAATTACCTTAAATATCATACCCAGGCAAATGCTTTCATTAAATCTTAAAAAAAATTGTGAACTTAGCAAACATAAACATTCCCACAATATAAAGATGAACAGAGGATTAATATGGAACTGTGAATCTTTAATAGTTTTTTAAAAATTTATATAAATGTAACAGGTTAGTACTCACTTTCTCCTCTGTATGCGCTTTCTCTCTCTCTCTCTCTCTCTCTCTCTCTCTCTCTCTCTCTCTCTCTCTCTCTCTCTCTCTCTCTCTGTTTCTCTCTCTCTCTCTCTCTCTCTCTCTCTCTCTCTCTCTCTCTCTCTCTCTCTCTCTCTCTCTCTCTCTCTCCCCTTCCTTCTATCTCTGCCACTATGTCTTTCTTTCTGTGTCTTTCTGTCTCCATTTCTCTTTTTAGATGTTTCATTGACATTCTATTCTTATATTTTGGCATCATTGTAACTTCTCCTGCATTCCCTTATACAATTCTTCTCACTCAAAGAAAAAAGTCCTCTTTATAACAAGTAAATATAGTTCAGAAAAAAATTCACTCAATTTTGATTGTGTCTGAAAATGTCAGTCTCATTCCACATGTCCAGTCCTCATTAAGTCTTTTTTTTTTTTTTTTTTTTTAAGACTGGATCTTTCTATCTCTGTCAGGTTGGTCAAGGGATATTTATGTGGGTCCAATGTCTTTATTGTCTTGATCAGCTTGAGACTCCTAGCCTATTTAGTTCCCAACCTGGGCTAATTTGTGCTTCCTTAGGTAGCCCCTTACCCTATCCACCTCTCCCAAAGACTCACCACAATGATTTTGAACTTAGTGAAGATACTCTATTGGCTTGGTTCCCTGCAACTCATAACTTCAGAACTTAAGACCTACCCCATCCTCAGCTTCCACCTCTAGTTATAATAACAGACATACACCATCATGCTTGCCAAGACTCAATGAGTCTTTATATGTCATGATACACTATAACAATAATATTATATTTACTTGTAACAAAATAATATTAACTATTCATATTTCTTAGGGAAGCTAGATGGTGCAGTGGATAGAATACCAGACCCAGAATTAAGAACAAATATTTTTGTAAGTTTAAATATGGTCTCAGACACATACTAACTCTGTGATCCTGGGCAAGTCACTCTGTTTGCCTCAGTTTCCCCATCTGTAAAATAAACTGCTGAAGAAAATGACAAACTACTATATTTTTGCCAAGAAAACCTCAAATGGGATCACAAAGAGTAAGACGTAACTTAAAAAATGACTGAGCAACAGCAACATGAACATTTCTTTAAGCTTTAAGCTTAAAGGCTTAAAATGCTTTTTCCTCAAACCAATCTTGGGAGGCAGTTAGTAAAAGTATTATTATCCCCATTTTAAACATGGGAAAACAGACATAAAATGATTCATCATAATCTTACAGCCAATGAATGTTGACATCAGAATTCTAACCCATCTTCTGTCTTCAAACTTCCACAGAATATCACAGTGGGATATTTTGATAACATCTACTGACAGATTCATTTTATGACCCCAAAGTTTCTTTGAGGAAAGAGATACTATGTTTCTGTCAGCCAGCCAAATTCTGAAGATTCAGGGAATGAGCAATGACATTAGAAATACAGACGCTGGCAGGGAAATCACCCTCTCCTGAGCAGTCTGCTCATGCCTGAATTAGAACACATAGAAGGTGAGACTTAGATCTTATCACAACCTGTAATCACAACAGCAAACTCTACTTGATGTCTAGAGAAGTGGGTGTTAGCTTTGAATCATTCTGCCTTTTCAGAACCACAAGGTTCAATCCCACCCAGGTTGATTCACCCTTTTGCAGGAGCACCTTCTGAATGGGCCCAGCTGGCACCCTAACAAGTCAGCTGCTCTTTAATATGCACACTGCCTTATCTGTACTCTTGTCATAAGCCATGACTGTCTTGTCTGTACTCTTGACTAGTAACACCTTACGGCTTGTTTCTCCAATACAGACAGTATATTATTTGATAGTCTGAACACAGATGATGTGATTGGTACAATCTATCACTTTTGTTGTTGTTTTTTGAAAGAAGGATTTCACAGATTCATAAGACTCTCAGAGTGGGGAAGGATCTCAGAGTAATTTCATTCAACTCTTATCAGATCAAGAATCCCTACTACAGAAAACCCAGCTAAATATTCTTTCAATTTCTTCTTGAAGTTGTCTAGTGAAAGGAAACCTGCCATCTCTCAAAGCAAACAAATCTCCTTCAGGATTAAAGCTAGATAACTTTAATTGTTAGAAGATTTTTCTTGCTCCCAAGTCTGAGCCTACTTCTTTGAAATGTCCACATGTATGTAGTTCCTACTTCTTTCTTCTGAAGTCAAACAAAAATACAAAACAAAACAAAAAACTTAAGTCCTCCTCCACATGATGGTCCTTTAGGTATTTAAAGATAGCTAACATGTCCTTCTTGAGACTTCTCTAAGGTCTTCAAATGACTCACGTGGGAAAGTGACAGTCCTTTAATTCTCCTCCTGTGTTTGTGTTATAGCAGGCTAATATCCTTCCTATAGGATGGGCAGTCAGAACTATACACAATATTCCAGGAATGGTTGGACTGAGACAGAACGGCAGAACTCCTATTTCCTTTGACCTTAATATTATGTCTCTTTTCTTATAGTCTAATATTGGATTAGCTTTTGTGACTTCTGGGAAAAATAGTTTAGATTTAGGTTGGTTCTACTGTAATTTCACAGACCTTGATCCCTTTTAAGGAATTCAGATTCTAATTCAAATAAGTATTACTTACTCAGGTATCTTTCCTATTATTCTTATGATTGTGATCTTTTGAACTGAAGACTTTACATTTATTCTTATTAAAATTTACCTTATTAGATTCAACCCAATATTTGAGACTTCTAACATCTTATTGCATGCCTACTTTCTCACTATTCATCAACATCCTCCTCATCATTGCCATCATCAGCAGAATAAAGCAAGAAAAATGTCAATTTCTATTGCACCATTACATGTAACCAAACATATATCTTATTTGATCGGCATAAATTTTCTGTGATAGAAGAATTATAATTATTCCCATTTTATAGCTGAGTAAACTGAGGCTCAAGAGAAGCAAAGTGATTTGTTTGTATTTTTGAACTTTTATCACTCAAATCAAAGTTTAGTTTTTTCCATCATCATGGAAATTCCATCACCATTTAATGGGCACTGACTATCTCCTCCAGGTACATTTATTTTTAAAATTTGATAAGTCTGTTGTTTATTTATTTATAGCAGGCTTCTGATGATCCTTTGGACTTGGAATAGGGAAGAACTGAATTGAACTCCAGCCTCACAAACTTGCTGGGGAAGTTTGTGTGTGTGACTCTGGGCAAGTCATTTAATATTCTGCTTCTGTTTCCTCAATTGCATAATAACAGTACCTAACTCATCAGATTATGTTATGGGCTACAACTCTGAACTTGAAATAAGGATTCTTCCTAGATGCTAACTCAGTGGAATTGATAAAGACAATGGTTGTCTATTAGCATGGTGATTAATAAATTCAGTATAATTGATTTAATCCTACAACAAATAATGGTTTCTTAGTGATATAATGATTGGTTTATACTCAGTGTGGAGCATATAAGCAGGGACTGGGAGCCACAGAGGAGAAGCTTTCAGAGGGCAGAGGCAGAGAATACATAGGATTGAAGGCAGGAGCTTAAGCTCTCAGAACCAAGGGGAGAAATTCAATTCCATCTTTGATATTCCTGGTGGCTGGCTTGGCCTCCTGCACTTCCCCCACTAAGACCAAGGCCAGACTGAAAGACTCTGCAGAAAGCTGCCCAGCATGAGGCAATGAGATAATAAAGGATTTGGACTTTAACCCCTCGCTATTCTTATGGTGATTACTAAACTGAAAGAAAGGCTGCTCCCAGTGACCCCCAAGAAAACCAAACCAGAGAATATTACAAGTTTATTAGGAGGATTAAATGGAATAAAATTTGTAAAAACAAAAACAAGAACAAAACCAAAAACCCTTAGCACTGTACCTGACACATATAAGACACCATATAAATGCTTATTCCCTTTTTATATCTCCCCCCTTTATCCTTTTATCCAAATCCATTGATAGAAGTTTTAAATATTCCAGAATCAAGAACAAATATTTTATGGAACTTGCCACAGTATCCCTTCAAGCTAATGTTGATCCATTCAATTACTCTTTGTTACAAAGTTAACTGTTACAAAATAGTTACTCTTTGGATCATGCCATTCAATCCATTCTGAATCTACTTAATTTTACTGTCATCTAATCTATATCTTTTCCACCTGGGTGGTATGAAGAACTTTGCCAAATGGTTTTTGAAATTTAAACATATATCTATAGCGGTTCCTAGTTTCTTCAGTCCAGTAATACTGTCAAAAAAAAAAGGGAAATGTATTAGTTTGCTATGACTTACTCTTGATAAAGCCATGTTAGCTGTTAGTAATCACTACTTTCCTTTCAGAATGTTCAAAGACCCTACTTTGAATTATTCTTTCTAGGAGTTTCCTAAATTGGTATTCAAGTTGTAGATTCTGCTCTCTTTCTTTTTTTTTGAAAGAGGCAGACCATTTGACAGTTTCCAGTCTTTTAACACCTCTACCAATATTCAAGGTCTTTTAAGGTCTGTCAATTAATAAACATTTATTAAATACCCATAATGTGTCAGGCACAGTGGTAACCACTGGGGGGCAGAAAGAAAGGTAAAAGACAATTTCTGAGCTCAGGGATATAATGAGGAAAGACAATACATAAAAAACTGAAAAAGGAAGCGGATTTTTTTTTTGGGGGGGGGAAGAGCTGACGAAGTATGGAAGAGGAAAGTCAAATGGGAAGTGATGAGATGGGTGCCTTGGAAAACTATGAAGGAGCTAATTGCTATCCACTCTGTAACCTTTCTGATCGGGAGAGGGAAACACCTTCCCCAAGGTGAGGGTACCTGGACAGTTCCTCAGTAATCATTTCCTTTTTGTTCTCAATAGTATTTTATTTTTATAAATATATATAAAGATAGTTTTCAACATTCATTTTTGCAAGACTTTGTGTTCCAAAATTTTTCCCTCCTTCCCTTATCTCCCACTTCCCAAAACAGCAAGCAATCTGATTTAGATTATACATTTCCAATTCTTTTAAATATATTTCCATATTTGTCATGTTGTAAAAAAAAAAAAAAAATTAGACCAAAAGGGGGAAAAAAACCACGAGAAACAAAAAGCAAGCTAGAAAAAACAAACAAACAAAAAAAGGTAAAAGTAGTATGCTTCAATCCACATTCAGTCTCCATATTCTCTCTTTGCATGTGGATGGTAGTTTCCATCCCAAGTCTATTGGAATTGTCTTGAATGATTGCATTGCTAACAAAAGCCAAGTCCAGCACAATTGATCATCACATAATCTTGATGTTCTCAGTAATAATTTCTGTCCATTCTTCAAAAACTCTGTTGCATAATTTGTCCTAGTCTAATAGGTCCCTAAAGACAGCTAAATGCTCTTTAACAAAGAAGCATTTCTCAAGTGCTTATCTTATATCAGGCACTATTAAGCTCTGGGGTTACCAAGAAAGAGAAAATTATCCCTGTC
This sequence comes from Sminthopsis crassicaudata, assembly GCF_048593235.1. Classification (NCBI taxonomy): domain Eukaryota; kingdom Metazoa; phylum Chordata; class Mammalia; order Dasyuromorphia; family Dasyuridae; genus Sminthopsis; species Sminthopsis crassicaudata. The sequence goes on along the minus strand of NC_133617.1, from coordinate 350,484,699 downwards.
TTCAAGGAGCTTATATTTTTAAAGAGGAAGATGCTGAAAACAGGCAAATAAAAGATATCTAGAGAGTAGATAGATTTTTGCTGAAAGAATTTCAGAAGTGGCCTTTGACCAGAATCATGAAGGAAGGAAAGGCAGTCAGGACAAAAACTTAGAGGTAGGAGATGGAAGATCATATGCTGAAAAAGATAAGTCAATTTGATTGTAATATGATACTAGGAGGAGAGCAATATATATGAAGGTTGGAAAGATAGAGGAGCTAGGCCTTCTTTGACCTTCTTGCCCCCAATGTAGTTTTTTTAAAAGCCCATTTTGACTGTCTTTAGCATTTATCTGTAGCCTCAGCCATTGTCAACTTGAGAATTTTGGAAATTTGATCTTTTTACAGAAGAGGCTTGTTCTTTTTCTTCTTATCCTCTATGATTTGCCCTCATTTTTGTCTTTAAAAATCTCAGTTGGTCAACATTGTGCCTTCATATTGATCTCCTTAGAGACAATGCTGTTTTCTCCCAATCAAAATCATTAATATTGTCATTAAAATTTTATTCTCCAAAGTTGCTTCCTGGACTGACTTTCCATCTAGAGACTGTGGAATACTCATTATCTTCTCTCTAAACTCTTTGAAATTATTTCTTCCAAAGTTTTGTGTTTGTGTCCCTCTGTTTTTTTTTTTTTTTTTTTTTTCTTTTGAGGCTGGGGTTAAGTGACTTGCCCAGGGTCACACAGCTAGGAAGTGTTAAGTATCTGAGACCAGATTTGAACTTGGGTCTTCCTGAATTCAAAGCTGGTGCTCTATCCACTGCGCCACCTAGCTGCCCCTCCTCTGTTTTTTTCTTAGTGTTCTCCCTCATCTGAATTTTGGGGTACACTACTGGGAATTCTATGCAAATGTGGTTTTTCTTCACTTATTCATTCAAGAAATATTAATTATGTTTTTATTGTGTATAATACAATTTGCTAGATAGTGGAAGGGCAGATAAGTGATCTTTGAGTTTGCTAAAATTGGTAAGTCCATGTGAATGATCTAAGAGATCAAAAGATTTGAGATCTAGAATTGGAAGGGTTCTCAGAGTCTATTTAATTCAACCACTAATTTTAAAGATGAGGAAACTGAATCTCAAGGAAGTTAAATCCCTTGCCCAAGTTTTTATAGTTAGCAATTATCAAAAGTGGAATTTGAACACAAGGATTTTAGCAGATCAGTTTTATCAGAGTTCTTTTATACCATGCACTTTCTCAATTTAAATGGAATAAAACAAACAAAACTTTTTTGTTTCTCTTTTAAATATTACTCTAGGACAGACAGAGCTAAGATAGCAGAGAATAGATAGGACTTTGCCTAATGTCTTCCTGTCTTCCCTGAGAATTAACATCAGATCAATCCTCTGAATGGATTTCGGAATGACAGAACCGACAAATATTTGGAGTGTAACAAATTTCCAGCAGAAGATATCTTGGGAAAGACTTCAGGAAAAGTCTGTCTCAATCAGGCAGGAGGGATGTGCCCCAGCATAGGTGCAGTGCAGGGAGGCCCAGAGTAGAGGGGCCCACTTGGGAACCTAATGGAAGGTTCTTAGCCAAAATATAGCAACTTTGGCTACTCTTTCCTCGTTTAGAAGCCAGTGGATCAGCATATTAGCTGTGAGACCTCTAACACAACTACAAAAGGCAAATAGTGCCCCAGTGCCCAGCATAATAGGTGGGACTTGGCCAGGCCCACCAGCTCTGGGAGGAAGACAGCACCATGACCCCCAGGGCAGCATAAAACCCCTATTGCCTTGAAAGAGGAATCTTGGGACAACTTTCTCTTCATCCTACATGCAGATCTCAACCTTTAAAAACCTTTAAAAATGAGCAAACAAGCAAAAAGAGTTCTGACCATAGATAGCTATTATGGAGACAGGAAAGAACAGATCTCAAACTCTGAGGACACTAAAGTCAAAATGTCCAGATAAAGCCTCAAAGGGTGATATGAGTTGGTCCTCAACTCAAAAGACTCTCAAGGTAAGCACTTGAGAAATGCTTCTTTGTTAAGAGAGCATTTAGTTCTCTTCAGGGAGTTCAACCCATTAGACTAAGACAAATTATGCAACAGAGTTTTTGAAGAATGGACAGAAATGATTACTGAGAACATCAAGATTAAGTGATGATCAACTGTGCTGGACTTGGCTTTTCTTAGCAATGCAGTGATTCAAGACAATTCAAAAAGGATATTAAAAGAGAGTTGGGATAAAAGTAGAGAAAGAAAATGAGAGCTTTGAAAAAGGAAACAGAAATTGTCCGAAAAGATGGTTATATTGTATCTAAGATATACTTTAACATGTTTAACATGTATGAGACTGCCTGCCAATTAGGGGAAGAGGTGGAAGGAGGGAAGGGAAAAGTTGAAACAGAAGTGAGTGCAAGGGACAATGATGTAAAAATTACCCATGTATATGTTCTGTCAATAAAAAAGCTATAATTAAAAAAATAGAAATTAAAAACAACTTAAAAAACAGAATTGGTGAAATGGAAAAAGAGAGCAATTCCCTAAAAAATAGAATTGGTGAAATGGGGAAAAAAATTCAGTGAACAAAATAACTCATTTAAAAGTTCAATTGATAAAATGTAAAAGGAGGTAAAAAAGCTAACCAAATAAAATAATTCATTAGAAATTAGAAGTGAACAAATGGAAGTAAATTATTCAATGAGATATCAAATATCAGTCAAACAAAACCAAAAAAATGGGAAAAGTAGAAGAAAATGTAAAATACCTCATTGGTAAATCTTACTCTATATGAGTTTTCCACTCTAACAATTAGACTATGAATTTAAAATAATCCTATTTCATTTTTTGTCATAATTGGGGAAAAATTGTTGATTAAAGGACTATACACATTAAAAAAAAACCCACAAATGGGATTATGCAGCATTGTAAAGGAATAAAATGAAACAAATTATTTTCCAAATATACAAAAATTATTATTTTTAAGTGGGAAAACTTTTCTTATTTTAACTATTTCCTAGCACATAAGAGGTGTTTAATAAATATTTGGTGACCTAATTTGAAATCTTCCTAAAATGTATTTATATACTTCTATGGTGTTTTAGGGGGTAGGTGGTAGTAGATAAGGCTCTGAATTTGGAGCCAAAACGAACTGAATCAGAATCTTGCCTCAGATACTTACAAGCTTGTGATCCTGAGCAAATCATTTGCTTTTTCTCTGCCTCAATTTCTTTATCTATACAATGGGCATAGTAAAAGCATCTACCTCCCACAATTATTGTGAGGATCAAATGAGGTGTCATGCTAAATGCTTTGTAAAACTTAAAAATTTTAAAATTGCTAACTTTGTATTGATTCTTCCCATTGTCCCATCATGCCTCATCAGCAATTTTACCCTGGAACACCCTTTTGTTATGCTGGCACATTCTTACTTTGGTGAGTTTCCCCTGGGGCTTTCTTTTCTGGCTGTACTTATGACTTTATAGATTTTGACACCATGTCAGGTTCCTTTACCCTTCCCTTCCCTTAGCCCTAATTAACTATCTTCCTTTTGTATGATGTCCTCCCCTATTAGGGGTCCTCCTTGAGGAAGGCTTATATCTCCAGCCCTTAGCAGAATAACTACTTAACAAGTGCTATTGCCTTGTATTGACTCTGTATTACTGTAGATAATCATAGTTATAACTTGGTCTATAGCTGTCCATGTCTTCACAGGAAAAAAAATGACTTTAGAATTCAAAGAATATGACCCCTTTATAGTTAGTGTTTGTTGATTATTATAAAAATAACTTGCCTCAATACAGCAAAACATAACTTTAAAGGCAGTCCTTTAACAAAGTATTTCCAATAAATATTTTAAAATATCTTACAAAATTCTTCAAAGGGTACAATAGCAGGGAGAACTTTCTTCAATAATCTTGATGATCAATATCCAGCATCACATAAAAGAGAAAGGTGTAGCTTATCAAAAATGTTTATGGTGTATCCTGTGCAGAGTCTAAATAGAGGAGATATTACTCTATTGAATGACGTTCTCCATGTACTCTTATTTGTGGCTTTCATTTTTCCCCAGACCTCTACAAAGATGCCTCTATGGTCATTCAAAAGAGATTGAACTAAGCATATTTATTAGAAAAAATACAAAAGGATGAAGAATACCTATTACTCAGATTATGAAAAATAACTACATCAGGAACCTTCTGAATTATCATCACATTAAGATTTGGGCAGATTTAGCAGAAGGACAGTGATCCAAACTCAAACTTGAAGAGGAGGCAGAGGGAGTGTGGGATTGCATTTGAAAAAATTGCATAGTGCTTTCAAAGACTTCAAGCTATTCCTTCACAAAGAATGCATTTCCTTTTTCCCTCCCTACTTCCCTCCTTTCCTCCCTCCGTCCTTCCTCTTTTCTTCCCTTCCTCCCTTATTCCCTATTTTTCTTCCTTCTTTCCTTCCTTCCCTTCTTCCTTCCTTCCTTTCCTTCCTTCCTTCCTTCCTTCCTTCCTTCCTTCCTTCCTTTCTTCCTTCCTTCCTTCCTTTCCTTCCTTCCTTCCTTCCTTTCCTTCCTTCCTTCCTTCCTTCCTTCCTTCCTTCCTTCCTTCCTTCCTTCCTTCCTTCCTTCCTTCCTTCCTTCCTTCCTTCCTTCCTTCCTTCCTTCCTTCCTTCCTTCCTTCCTTCCTTCCTTTACTTCCTTCCTTCCTTTCCTTCCTTCTTTCTTTCTGCCTTCCTGCCTGTCCTCTTTTATCTTTGCTTTCTTTCTTCCTTCACACTATAATATATAAATTTGAACTACTTAGTTTCTGGGTAATTAAAATTTTATTAATCACACTAGTAGATAATTAATAAAAAGTCAGTGGCACTCTCAAAGGCCAAAGACCCCACATAGAAAGCATCTGATGCTTATATGACCTTGGAAGAGTGGGTGTTCCTGAGGGTTGTAATCAACTGTGATTGGTTAACAAATAATGAGGATGAATATCATAACGAGAAGTGAATTTCTTCTAATGAGGACTTATTCCCAATAATTCTAGTGGGAAGGGACTCTGATCACTTAGACTTAATTAGAGACTTATCTATACTCATCTCTTCCTCACCTAGGGTAGGTAATCTAGACAAAAGGAAATTCACTTTTATTCAGACTTGTCTGAATAAAACACAAAGTGCAAGAATCTTATCAATTCACCTAAACTAAAATGTCTTTGCCTTTTTTTTCAGTCTTTCTTTTCATTATTAGTTCTACACTTCAAAAATTGTTTAAATAATTTACAGGGGATGATTTCTGAATGTGGAAGTAGAAAAGAGGAAAAAAACCTTAGTCCTTATTCAATAATTAATTCAATTCAATTATTACTATAAAAAGAAAATTTATTTCTTTCTTTCTCTCCTTCTCTCTGTCTAAATGAACAAGTACATGAATAAATTTTAAAGTATAAATTGTCTTAATAATTTTTCAGTTATTCACTGTAAATTTCCATGAGGATTCCTTGTTCATTCATTCCCATTTATTTTTTCCGTTCATATGGTTGCAATTAGTGTGCACTCTATCTTCTGGTTCTGCTTTTTTCCACTTTGAATGATTTTATAATGATCTTTCCAGATTTCTTTCTATCCCTTATATTTGTCTATCATAATTGGAGAATAATATTTTATTACATTAATATACTACAATTCATTTAACCATTCTTGTAAGTTGTTTCCAGTTTTGTTTTTGCTTTTAAAACTTAATGCTGCTATAAAAATCTTCAAATAATTCTTTTTGCTAAAACATCATCAGTAGTGGAATTACAAAACACAATTTTAAATGCATATTATCTCCTGATGATATTATATCGGTACAATTCAAGGGATTTCACAGTTCTAGAGGATTAATCCTATGATCCTATAAATGAATATTGTAGATGGTCCAAAGGGCGAGGAGAAAAGGCATGTTGTCACAAGGAGGGTGTAGCTTATTACTTAACTGTAAGAAGTATTATAAAATATACCATTTACAAATTGTCTAAGCTCAAAATAAATGAATATTCACATAGCAAGAGTGAGGAATATCAATAGATAATCTGAGAGTTAGAGGAGTCCTCCAGTGCATTGGGTAGATTCCCTCTAGAGTACTTGTAGGATTAGATATGGATAGGACCTGCTTCAATGAAAGGAGGATCCATACTCATGAGCTCATGGAACCTTCATACTACTGATAATAATAAAAGAAATGGTGTTGATGATTAATAATAATGAGTAATAAATATATTATGCTTTAAGGCTTGTAAAATATTTTACAAATAATTATCTCATTTTATCTTTAGAACAACCCTCTGAGGGAGAGGATATTATTACTCCATTTTTCAGATGAGAAAACTGAAGCACATTTGCCCAGTGTCATACAGATACTGAGGAAGGATTTGAATTCAGACATCCTCACTCTATAACCATCTTCTCTCATTGCCTTGTCTAGATGCTTTGAAGTATGACAAAGTAGAGACCATCTTAAAAGTAATGCATGGTGTGTCCATTTTAAGATGAGGAGTTCATCCTTGATTTCTGCCTTTCTTCAAACCCCTATATATAGTGTAAATAGTTCAAGAAATAAATGACTATTTATGAAGCATATTCTATGTGAAAGATATTGTTCTAGGTATCAGGAAAATATAAATAAGTGTGATATAAATCCTCTCTCAAGAAACTTATGACAATTAGGTAGTGCAGTGGATAGAGTGCTGGACCTAGAGTGAGGAAAATTCATCTTCCTGAGTTCAAATGTAGACTCAGACTCTTAATAGTTATGTGTTATTGTCAAGTCACTTAACCCTGTTAGTCTCAATTGTTTCATTTGTAAAATGAGCTGGAAAAGGAAATGGAAAACCATTCTATTATCTTTGCCAAGAAAACCCTATATAGGATTATGAAGAATCAAATGTTATTGAAGAAAAACAACAACAATTATATAAGTCCTCCGTTAAGAAATTTTTAACAATGAAAGAAGAAACACATACATTTGGCCTATGGCTTTGTACACATGTATATACACATACATACCTCAGGCTTACAAAGACCAATTATGAAATCTTAGCCCAGAGATAAGACAGTTTTTCTTTTGGCTCAAGCTTACCTATTCTGTGCTGTGAGTTTCCTCCTATGTGGGTAATAGCGTCCCTGTTTCCATAAAGGTGCCCAGTGTCTAGATGTAAAATCTAAATATTGGGTATGAGAAAATTTTTTTCCTTTTACCACAAAAAAAAAAATGTATGATGCAGAGGACCCTCATGCATGCCTTAACAAATACAGGAAACTGAAAATTCTCAAAGTAGACCATTACACTCATTATATATTATATATGTTACTAGGAGGTCTAACTAAACTACAATTAAATTAAATACAACTAAACTATAACTAAACTAACTGCAACTAAATTAAACACAACTAAACAAATACTCTTCATTAACCTGAGCTCTGTACTATCTGAGCAACTCAGAGCAATATTGGGGAAAGTTGACAAGGTCCCAATTCCCTGCCTCATCATGCTGTGGCTATGTTTTCCTTCTCCAAATTGCAAGCAGTCAAGAAACTATTCTTCCTCTGAAGATATTTTTCTCATGAGCAAATCCCAAAGCTGGAAGAATCCATTCCCAGGATAGCTGGTCTCTGACCAGTTTTAAGACCCTGAAACAGAAAAGTTGAAGAAAGTGTCTCGGAATTCCAATCTCAGGTTTACCTGGGCAAACATAGCATGCTGCCATCTTTTCCTCCAATGTTACTATTTCTGCTTCTGAAAAGAGAAAATTAAAAAAGAAAAAGGGGCAAAAGTGATGGACCTGTTTTCCAACTCACTTATAGACCTCAGGGAAGGTGATTCCTATAACAGGTTTTGTGTGTGTGTGTGTGTGTGTGTGTGTGTGTGTGTTTGGGAGTGGGGCTCAGTCAACCAATCATTAGGAGATAGCAGTCTCTCAAATTTAATCAGAGAGAATTTTGTTCTATCTGCTTAGAGGCTAGAGTGCATGTCCAACTCCCTGAGAGAGAGGTTCCCTTCTGTTAAAGGTCCTTTAACCTCAGGGGACTTATTGAATTGCTCAGGAATGTTTTAGATCACCCTTATATTACCTACTACATGTGTAAATAATAGCAATAATAACTGCTAATATTTAGTGTTTTTAAGGTTTACAAGTAGTACATGATCCTTAAAATAACTCTGTGTTATTGTGTGAATTCCACCCCCATTTTATAGATGAGGAATTTGAATCTGACAATGGGTGAGTGACTTGCACTTAGTTCATACATTTCATATGAGTGTCTGAGGAAAGATTTAAAGTCAAGAATTTTTTACTTCAAATCCCTCATGCTATTCATTACACCAGTAGTGTCAAACATACAGCCCAAGGACCACCATCAACATTGCCTAGTATGACCTGAATCAGATTAAAAGGTAGTTCCCATCTGATTTTGATATGTAGATATATTGATAAATAAGTTACATGTATATACCAATATGTGTACACACACATATGTATATACATATATACATACATACAGTTAATGTGGGCTATGGGGAATACTCTCATATTTTATCTGAGCTTGACACCACTGATTGACAGCACTCTGTCTCCTTCTATATACCTGGTTGGGGAAGAAAAGGGCATCAAGAAATTTTAGAAAAGAGAGCTCATTTTTGTATAGGGATCAATATAGGGGGACAGTATGAGTAAATGTATGGAGATGAAAATAGACAGGAAGCAGGAAGTCTTCAAGACTGGCCAGAATGCAGAGCATGTGAAAGAGTAGTAAGAGATGGAATTGGAAATGTATGTTGATACCAGAATGAGAAAGAGTTGAATGCTAGGATCAAGTTATGATTATTTGGTAGGAAATGTGGAGCTAGTGGCTAGACACTTGGAGTTAGGACAACTTAGGTATAAATCCTATCCTTGACACTTAAATCATGGATCACAGATTTATAGCTGGAAAGGAATTTAGCTGTCATTGAATTCATTCCTTTCACTTTTTAGATAAAAAAATTGAGACTCAGAGAAGTCTTCCAACTAGTGAGAGTCTGATGTGGAATTTTAATACAGTTCTTCCTGATTCAAAGTCTAGGATTCCATTTGTAATACAAGGCTGCCTTTTATTACTTAGTGTGCAATCCTGGCAAACCAACTCTAAGTCTATTTCTTCATCTGAAGAATGGGGGATACCTTTGAAATCTACTGAACAGAATGGTAAAGCTCAAATGAGCTAATAAAAACAAAAAGCTTTTCATTCTTTTAAGCATTATGTAAATGTCAGTTATCAACTTATAAAGTCAGTCTTTTATAATAAACTAAGCTGTATTGAGCTGAATTAAATTACAAAAACACATATTTGTAATTTACTCTATTGATTTCTACTCCAAGATTTTGTCACATTGAATCTGTATTGTTTTTTAATCCAACTGACTGGATAAGAATGCAGGCTAATGTCCACTATGGAAGTGTGTGTGTGTGTGTGTGTGTGTGTGTGTGTGTGTGTGTGTGTGTGTTTGGGAGTGGGGCTCAGTCAACCAATCATCAGGAGATAGCAGTCTCTGAAGTTTAATCAGAGAGAATTTCATTCTATCTGCTTAGACTGAGGATGCAATTCCAAGAGTGGAGTCTAAGAAGAGGTTTCTATGTACCTTCCTTTACATGGTGGTAAGGAAAATGATCCAACATAAACATGTGTGTCTTCAGTTTGAGGCTGAATGATATCCTCATAAAACAAAATTGTAATTGATACATTGAATGGAGGAATCAGAAGTCAATGTTTTTGAAAGTCTAAAATGATAGCTATAAACCAAGTCTTATTCTGAAGTTTAAAAAAAAAAATAACTACTGTCAAGCACAGGACTGGAAAAAACAAATTTGATGGAAATTGATATGAAAAAGATCTAAGGGATTTAATGGATTATAAGCTCAACATGGACCAACACTGCCAATAAAATTCAAAGGATGAACAATGATGACAATTACATTAATAAAAGTATAGTGTCCAAAACAAAAGAGATAATTATTCTATGCTGTATAATCATTGCATTGCATCTGAAACTTTATTTTCAATTTATGATAGCACATTTTGAAAAAAATTAATTTTTTTATTCTTTTGTTTTGTAACATTACTTTTATTTCTAAAAACATTCTTTCCCTCTCTCCTATCCATGGAGCCATTCTTTATAACAAAGATTATAAAAGAAAGGAAAAAAATTAGCAAAACCAATAAACACATAGAACACGTTTGATGGTATATAAAATATTCTATCCCCAGTAGTCTCATACCTCTGTAATGAATGGAAGGAGGAACAGTTTTTCTTCTAGACCTAATTTGGATATAATATAATCATACAGCATTCACTTTCAGTTGTCCTATTCTTACCTCTGGCATTATTGAAGTGTGTGTGTATGTGTGTGTGTGTGTGTGTGTGTGTGTGTGTGTGTGTGTTTATGTATGTGGGTATTTGTACATATGTATATAAGTCTATGCAGATGGCTATGTAGGCACATATTTCTAAGCACATGTCTGTGTCTGTATATGTCTATATGCATATGTACACATGCATGCATATTTCATATATATTCCTGGTTCTGCTTACTGTACATTGAATCATTTGATACGTCTTTTCTCATTCCTTTGAATTCTTCATATTTCTTTCTCCCAATTTAGTAATATTTTTACATCCATTTATCATGGTTTATATTTCCATTTGATAAATACATATTTTGTTCTTGGCTACAATAAATATGTTGTTTTATATGGGACCTTTCTATCTGTCTTTGAACACCTTGGGAAATATGTAATGAAATCTCTAGGTTAAAGGTTATAGACATTTAAGTTTCATTTTTATCATAATTTCAAATTGTTTTTCAAAATGTTAAAGTTGATTCACAACTGTACCTAACAGTACATTAATTGTATCATAAGCTTTCTTACTTTGTTTCTATCTTGTGTCATCTTTGCTGATTTGCTGGGTTTTGTTTTCAGATTCATTTTCAGTATCACTTTTCTTATGGTTATTTTGTTTGCTGCATTTTATGATTGTTAATCATTTGTTCACAATTCTTTGAGTGCTTTTTAGTCATATTCTTTGATCACTTATCCATTGGCCTTACATCTAATATTTTGTGGACAAGAGGTTTTGAAAGGAATACTAACAAATCAGAAAAGAATAAGATAACAAAGAATCTGGAAATAATATCTTTTGAGGGATGGTTGAAAGAATTGGATATATTTATATTAGAAAATAGACTATTTTTAAAATTTTGAAGAATTGTGATTAGAGGAAACTGCTTTTTTTTGCTAAAGATGAGGAAAAATTTTATCAATCAATTGGCAAAGACAAAAAAGATAAATTTTGGTCCAATATAAGTAGAAGTTTACTTATGATTTAGATTGTTCAAAAAATTATTGACCTATTTGTTGGGTTTAAGAACTCCCCATCACTGATCTTCTCAAGCTCTGGGTTGGCTTCTCTTTGAGCACATTCTCTTTCCATGCAAAGAGAGACTCCTGTGAGCAAAAACATGCATCATTTAGATATAGTATCTGTTAGGGCTTATCATCACTGTATCTATAAGGCAGAGGCTCTCCATGGGAGGTCATTAGGGCACTGAATGAACTGACAGTGCTTGCTTTTTTCTGCATGCTGCCTTAATCCTAATCTACAAAAGACCCAAGTTCATATCTTGCCTCAAACACTTGCTAACTCTCTATGACTCTAAGCAAGTCATTTATCCCCTCTGTCTTAGTTTCTTCATCTGTAGAATGGGGAAAATAGCAGCTACCTCCCAGAGTTTTTATGAGGATCAAATTACATACATACATACATATATATATATATATATACATATATATATATATATACATATACATATATATATATATAATACATATATACAATGTATATATATATAATACATACACACATGCATCAAATCATCATTATCAAATTCAAATAGAAATGGATCCTGTTGTCCACACACTGACATAGAAAAGCACAAGTTAACATTATCTATTTGTATTTATTTTGTAAAACATTTCCAAATTACATTTTTAATCCAGCTCCATTAGGCAGTTTTATCAATAGCATGCTATCTTTGTATTACAAATTTGATGCCTTTGCTTTACACAATATATTTTCATGGAGAAGGCTTAATGCATAATTTAGAATTTACTAAGTAGCTTGTAGTTGGAAGTTTACCTTATGTAGATGTCATAAAATACAAATGTCCTCTTCTTAACGCATTACAATGTCAAATATATTAACAAAGAGGTCAATAATGTTCAGACAACCATAGGGCTGTTGAAATATTTCAACAGGATAAGAAAACAAGGAAGTTGTAGCTGATATAGCCATTAAAGCAGAAGAGCACAAACCCAACCAGCAAAGATAGGCTTAAGTTTTCCCTTACATGTTTCTTTTTGTCTTTTCTTCATTGCTAAACCTGTGGTAATATTCCTATCAAATTCATCCTAGATGCTATTTATTGTGGCTTTCTTCATGGTGCTTATTTCAGCAAGAAGACATTTATATACACATATTACATACATATTATATATTTTATTTTTATAATATAATTCAATAATTTACATTCAAAATATTTGACTAGACTGAAATGTTTCTAGTAGCCTCTTATTTTGTTCAACTAAATAATGGATCTATGTTAAGTTTCCTACTCATAGGCTGATTCTAATTATAGGATCATATATCCAGAATTAGTTAAAGACCAACTTCTTCATTTTTTAGATAAAGTGAGACTCCCAAAGCCTAAGCAATATATCTAATGCCACAGAGTTTATAAATGTTTGAGGCAAGATTTGATCATAGGACTTTCTGGCACCAAGTTCTATTCTCTTTCTACTATATCAAGTTATTTCTCAACAAAAGATTGTAGATTTGTATGTTTTGCAGTGTCTTACACATTAGTATTCCATTATATCTTTGGTTTTAATTAAAAGTTTTCTGATATTATTACCAGTTCTTAAGAAAATGTTTTCCCCATATCTACTTAGAACCATAAGGGTTTGTACTAAATTTTTATTTACCAAATTGGATAAGAAAAAAATTTAAAGGGCTATGCATAAATGAAGTTTCATACCTACATAAAAAAGCTGATTTCATAAGTATAAGGGTAGAGAGGTATAGCTAGAAAACAATTTACCTGAAAAAGATCAAGGGGTTTGAGTTTGGTATAACAATGAATCCACAGATTCATGTCATCCACTGATCACTTAGCAACTAAACTATTGTAACCTAGAGCTACAGAAATGGGTACTGACAGAGAGGAAGGAGATAGCTTGTTGTATTCTGCCCTATTTAAGCCATATCTAGAATATGGTTTTTTGTTCTATCACATTTTTTTTTTTTAGATTTGGTTTGTTCTGTCTTGCTCTAAAGGAGAGAATAAATAGAAATGGGGAAAAAAATTGCTAAGAGCCAAATTTGGGACTGATATCAGGAAAATCTCTAAAAATTTGACTAAAGGTGAAAATGGGTCTGTTTCAGGGAACAATGAGCTCTCTTTCTCCCTGCAAGTTTTTAAGCAAAAGCTGTCTGAGAACTTGCCAGGTCTTTTGAAGAGGAGATCTTTCTCAAGGACAGACTAAACATAATGGCTTTTCAATTTGTAATTTCATGATTCTGTGATTCTAAGTTCCCTTTCAATTCTTATTCTTAATTTTTCAAGCATTTGGGCTAAGTGACTTGCCCAGGGTCACACAGCTAGTAAGTGTCAGAAACTGGATTTGAACTCAAATCCTCCTGATTCTAGGACTGAAGCCTAGAATAATATCAACACCATAGCTAAAACAAAAAGATAATGGCCATCCAAATATGATTTGCTAATGATTGGTCAAGATGTTCATTTAGTTGGGAAAAAATGCTGTCATAGCATTTGAAGTCACAGAAACTGCGTTCAAATCTCAGTTCTACCAGTGACGTATGTATCTATGTGTATATATATATATAGATATAGATATATATCTATATATATCTATATATATCTATATACACACACACATATATATATATATATACATACACACACACACACACACACACACACACATATATATATATATATATATATATATATATATATATATATATATACTTATGCTTTTCAGTTCTTTTTCTGAATGCAGATAATGTCTTCCTTCACAGGTCTTTTTAGTTAATTTGGGTATTTATAGTAGTCAAAATGATTTATTCACTCAATGTTCTTAAAACAATATTGTTCTTACTGTATACAACATTCTCTTGGTCCTATTTATTTTGCTTTTCATTATTTCATGCAGGTCTATCCATGTGTTTCTAAGATCATCTAATTTCTTATAGCAGTGATATTTCTTCACAATCATATATTACTACTTGCTCAGCCATTTAAAATGGTTGTACTTCACTTAAGTGGCACCCCATCTGAATGCCTTAATAACAATTATAATATTCACAACCAACTTATACTTCCAGAGACTAAATTCCTCAAAACATTTAGTAAATGATTTTAACTGGTGGTCTTTAAGCTGTAAATAATAACAAGACAAAATATTTTGCTACCCTGAATGTTCAAAACCCAAATTAATTACTCTTTGGAGTTTAAAATATATTCACATACAATCACCTTCAATCAGCAGACCCTGGATTTCTAAACAGCTGCAGGTTTAAAAAAAAATTTTTTTTTTGTTTGCAGTTTTTACCATTGTAGGAAATTACTTCATTTGTTGTTTTAGAGACTTTGCAAAGTCATGATAGCAACGGAAAAAATCTTGCTGAAACAAATATCACTACTTTTACTCTATTTAGTCCTTTTATTTTGTTGTGTAGCAGGGAGTTGCCATGAATTCACCCATATCTTTCTCAATCATGATCTCTAATGGATGCAACAGAAGTTGTTTCAGGAAAGTTAGAGGCCCCCTACTTCCCCAGTTTGTCTTTTGCAGAACTCTCTGTGTCAATCTTCCTTCCTTTTCCCTTCTCCATCAAGTAATTGGTGTGATGCATGTTTTAAGAGAAAAGTTCTATATAAAAAAATTTTTAAATACCTCAGAAAAGGACCAAATTTTCCTTTGCACACCAGTGAACATACCTTTCCTAATGAAAATTTAAAAAAGCATTCCAACCTCACTTTTGCTCCATGAGTATGTGGGTCAGAGCCAATTCTCCCTTCTCTGAGAGATGAATAGAAAAAGGAAGGAACTGAGTTTTGGTCCCTCATCTGAAATATGCATGTGTATAAGGAGTGAGTTAGGACTTAGTGAAATAACTAGTATACAGTAGGTGCTTAATAAATGCTTATTGACTTGAGTTATGCAAAGCCTATACACAGAAGGGAAATTTAGGTTTATCCCTTCCTCTTGCAAAAATGCAGAGAGTTTTCCTTCATAGGATTGGAAGTATAAAATATGAAGTATAAAATCTTGGAGAAAAGTATATCAGCTTTCAACTTTATGGGTAAATGGATCTTGTGATAAAAGGTAAACAGAGATGAAGAGAGGGAAAAAATCATCTTTAGTAACATAGATCCTCATTAAAGACAAAAGATCAGAAATTTTCTGGCTATATAAGAGAAAAGATTTCTTCATGTTTAGCATTGTCCGAAAGTAGAATGGGTGGTTTCAGGGAGTTGTGAGCTTCCAATCTCCAAGAAGAGATTGAATGACCACTATTTGGGGATATTGCCCTGAATGGTTCTTCCAATCCCAAAGGTGTGCTTCTGCTGCATGATTAATTATTAATTATTTGGAAGATCAGGGTTGGACTATTCCAGAGAACAGGAGGCACCTACTAATAGCATGTAGGAGACTTTTGTGCATTGGACACTTTTGTAAAATGAAGAAGAGGGAGAGTACATAGTGTCCTGCCACTCTGCCTAGAAAGCTGAACTCATAGGTTAGGCCACTTACTCTGTGTCTGAACCTGTGTCCGACCTCACAATGAGGGATTTTTCCTGTAACCCAAAACCGGTGCTATTCACCTGTGATTTCAACTTTTCTGAGGATGCTGTGCCTTGTCTGATGCCAGTCAGTCTTCTTTTTCCTCACTTGTTTCAGTGAATTGACTTTGAGGCTACTGAATAATTTAAAGATAATTATAAATTTAGCAGCATTTAAAATGATCTTGTTACATTTTTCCATAATTGCAATCCCAATTAGATAACTTGAACCTGGTATCTGATCTCCCCCACTTAAAAAAAGTTCAAAAGTAAAACTTTTGTTTATGGAAATGTTGTTCAGTCATTTCAATTGTGTTCCACTCTTCATGATTCCATTTGAGATTTTCTTGATAAGACTAGGAGCTGGATTTCCTTCTCCAGCTTATTCTGTAGATGAGGAAACTGAGGCACATAGAGTGAAGTGCTCAGTATTATACAGCTATTATAAATCTAAGGCTGGATTTGAACTCAAATATTTCTGACTCCAAACCTGATACTCTATCCACTTATAAAAATAGCCAAAGACAGGGAGTTAATTATGCTTATTACTTGTACTTTTCTTTCTCTCCCCATTCCCCTTTCTTTTTGCCTCTCATTGGCAAAAATACTGGATTTCGAGTCAGGGATCCTGGATTTGAATCTGACCTCTGCTACATGCTATGTCATCTTAGGTAAGTCACTGTGAATATATATTTCTTAATTTTTAATAGAAGAAAATAAATCTAGATGATCTCTAAGGTCTTTTCTTATTCTGGATGTATGGTCTTGTTCTATGATCCATACTCCTGACATGTGGATGTGACAATGATAGATGAAAAGAGATGGGAGAAGGTTAGGGCAGGTGAAGGAAAGATGAGGTCCCCAGTCCTGTCCTGAAATCAAAGCCTCTGAGGAAGAGGGTTTTTGTTTATTTCATGATATTTTATTCATGATATTAATTTTTTCTTGTCTTGAACTCCCACTTCTTAGGCAGTTTGGTGAAGCCTCTAAAATCCTTTTTAGAATATGCTTAAATGCAAAATACACAAGATCACAAAGGAAATCAATTATATTGAAAGACAGATGTATATACATATATATATATATATACATAAATAAAGAATAATGAAATAGTAAATATAGATACACATGCATATACAAGTATACATACATATATATATATGTATATATGTATATGTATCTATATATACACATATATATATATGCGTGGCCCCTTTTTGTTATCTGATAAAGTATAAGACTTTTTAATTCTTACTGAAGGGGCAGCTAGGTGACTAGATGGTTCTAGAATCAGGAAAATCCAAATTCAAATACAACCTCAGACACTTAATTGTGTGACTCTGAGCAAGTAATTTTTTTGAACAAGTTGTTGCTTTATTAATACAATGAGTTAGCATATTGTAAGAAATAACAATCATGTGGAATTCACAGAAAGAAAATATATGAAATAATGCAGTAAGAAAAGAAGAGCAAGTCATTAATTCTTAATCTGCTTCAGTTCCTCATCTGTAAAAATGGGGACACACTGGAGAAGGATATGACAAACCACTCTAGTATCTTTGCCAAGAAAATCCTATGGACAAGCCCATAAGATCATGAAGAATTTGGATATAACCCAATAACAACAAACTTACTGAAGTTTTTCAAGCTTTACCTGAAAATTTTTCCACATCATTTTGGTTTAGCTATCATGAAGTGGCCCTAAGTGTTTGATTAGCTATGACTGAGCAACCAGGATGCTTCAGGCTTTGCTTGAATGAAGTGCTTGGAGAAGAAGATATATGTCAGAGACTGAACATTTTAAATTTATTTAAAAGAGGTAACTTATGCCTGTAGAAATATACAAAATGAAATTGAGATACCCAGTAGAACAAATTACAGACACAACAAAATTCATTTAATAATTTACTCAAGACAATTTATGTGTAAGGCATTCATATCAAGTGGTATATAGTCAGAATTATTTTCTAATAACTATTTCATGTAATTTTAAGCCAATTTTTTGTATACATTTCTTTTAAAATCACCCCAGTCAGTATTATTCAGTTTTTTACTTCCTTTCTTCAATTCTCCCTGTTACATTCTGATAGAATTTAATGGTTTTCAGAGAGTGAGTTATATGCATCTTCATGCTTTTGCAACTAGTTAAGACAACACTAATTAGACCAGACAAAAAAATATTATAGGGATAGGTATAAAAGGATAAAAATCATAGGGTTTGCCTAAAGGGGGTGACTTTTAGAATGATTTAGATCAGGGCTTTGTGTAACTTAAAGGTTATGAACTTGGTTTAAAAAAAGAATTCTAATATTAGCATTTCAATAAAATTGGTTTCCTTTGTAATTGTATATATACATATACATATACATATAATACATACATATATTTACATTCACATATTATATAAACACATGTTTATTCACATGCATCTATAAGAATAAAATTTTAAAAATTCATTTTTGAGATGAGATACTCATGTGTTTCATTAAACTACTGAAGGGTCTATAACATAAAAAATATTAGGAATCCTTTTAGACCAATACCTTAGTTTGAAATATTAGAAAATCAAGTCCTAGAAAGTGGAAGTATTTTATCCAAGCCCATGCAGTTAATAAAGGTCAAAGTTTGCTCCCCTGCAGCATATTGTCTCCTTTGTAGTGGAAAGCCTCAGATCTGTTTCATGGTTATTTCAGATATTTTGGGTATCATCTGAACACAATAGAATTGAACTCTAAAGTGCTAGAATCTTTAAAGGGATCTGTATTTATTCTGATTACCTGAAACCATGATTAATGTGTCACCTGGTCAAGAGTCTTCTTTATAAAACATTTCTAGGTTGTGAAAAAAAATCATATTTCCCTCCTTAGGAGTACAATTTATTTATCCTGCTCACTTAAGTATTCTGACTCTGACTTCCTGGGTTCTAAAGTCTACAAATCTATGAGTTACTCAACCTGATGTAAACTGAGATCTTTTGGGGGGAAAATGACGTAATCTTTGTTGGGGGGGTGGTATAGATGTACTCTCAAAACCTGGGGAAAGCATACCTTTCCCGGACAAGTCTTTCCCAAGTTAAATGGTTTCAATCAATTGGAGATCATGGTCAAATCACCCTCCACTGAAATAGATCTTTTGGGGTTGCCTGGAGCCCCTTCAGGGAGTTCCCAGACTCTGGGAAAAGCTTTCAAACTCCCAGTTAAGTGATTTTATTCAATTGGAGATCTCTGTTTGATGGTCCTCTATTATTAGCCCAGACAGCTCCCAACCCCATGCCAACATTTACCCATATAACCAGGGGTCTGTTAATCCACCTTTGCCAAATTCCTGATGAGGAGTTTTGTCCACTAAGAAAGCTTCCTTCTTAGTGAACAATAAAATTCCCTTTTTTGCCATACAGATTTCAGGTTTGCTAATTCTTTTGCATTGGATCTGTGCAGACCAGAGAGGATACCCCACCCCAATTCTCGCACCTCTTCACTACCATTAGTGTCATCATTTGCATAATTTTGGTTCCCTGACCAGGAATCCCCAATAATCTCAATGAGGTAAAGCCTTTTATTGTGTCTATTCTATAGCTAGGACACTCAAATACCCACGAAGACACTTGAGCAGAATTCTCTCAGGGATGCCTTAATGGGAATTCCTGCATTCTCTGACAAAAGTCCCCTTAACCAGGGAATATTTTGTCATCTCTCTATCACTAGAAACATCTAGAGAAGGGCGAGGAGTTATAGAATCGGGGAAACTAAGGCTTGTGGCAAAATGAAAAAAAAAAATACCTCTGTTTCTAAAGATCCTTCCTTAGGAAATCTCTTAAAAAACAAATTCAGCTCAAAATATTTCAGAACTAAAAAGCTTAAATTTAAAACAGCACTGCAGAATGCTCCTTAAACTTGCTGGAAGGAAATCAAACTCTCTCCTTCCTACTCCTTTAGAACTTCTATGTAGTCCCTATCAGGAGGCTTCTGGATCTCTTCCAGAACAGGACCTTATGTATAGCAATATCTTTATTTCCCTCACCTGAACCAGATCCTGAGACTCCCAGTTTTTTTTCTCCTTCTCAGGATACTGATCTCTGCACCCTGGGAGAAGCAACGACTCTCAAGGAGAGACACTCAGAGCAGAGGTGCCTCTATCAATGTTAAATCTCTCCCAGACTAAACTTGGCCATTAGTCTGAGGACCTCACCCAGCTTTTTGAGGGGTTCAAGACCAACGCCCTCCTTGATCTGTCCTGGGGAGATGTTGGTTTTAAAGCAATCTGCCCCAGATACATGGAGGAAGCTGCAGAAGCCAATTCTGAGCCTTCAAATTTCTCCCACTCCGTTGTTACAGCAGTTGTTGGAGTCTTTAATGATAGGGATCACACTGCAGCCAAGGAGAGAGACTGCAGAATTAAAGTGAGATTTGGAGAAAAGTCCCTACTTTTGGCTGCTGACATTTCCGGAAATCACAAAGATCCATGCTTTAGATGTCATGGAATCTAATCTGTCTGAAGAAACCTCCTAGTCCTTGTCCTAAGTTCCAGTTGGAGGAGCAGTGGAAGGAAGACTGCCTCTAGGGGATGAAGTTTCCCCCACCTCCAATGCCCTGCCCTCAAGCAGGAGTTTGGGGCTTGGTCAAGCTCCCCCTCACTCCACCATGACAGTCCAACACCTGACAGTACAACACCTGGTGGCTGCTAAAACCATTTAATTTCTTTTTGCTATGGAAAAGGTTTCTCCTTCACTCTCTTTCTCCCCTTCCCCTATAGAGTGGGGATTACAGGAAAACTTAAGAGCTGCCTTGAGACCTCTCCTCTGCTTCAAATAGCTTGGTGACCTATTATATAAATGCTTGTTCCTTTATTATTTCTTCCTATCCTGCCCCCTTATTGGGGTATATTTAGTGGTGAAATCTCAGACCTCCAGAGAGTCTTTTTGTACTGCTCCCAAAGCTCTCCCATATTTCCTCTGAAATCTGAGAGAAAAAAGATTTCTGTGCTCCAGTCTTAGTGAGGATTGATAAATTTCTTAAGCACATACTTTTAGAGAGTTAAGAGATTTGGAGTCACTTAACTGCTGTCTTATCTTGATCTACAGTCCCGAAAAGCAAGGCCACATCTTGGGCGATCCAGACCAGTAAAAATATTTTCTTAGTAAAAATAAAATCCTTCCAAAAACTCATAAAAGAAAAAAAGAAAAATTACCTTTTCTATTGTTTACAAAAAAAAAAAAACACCTTTTAAATAAATTTTTTAATTGATTTTTTTAAATCATTTCTCAGAAAAACTGTAACATCCTTTCTCCTTCTGGCTGGTTTCAAACACCCTCAAATCAACTCTTACCTCCCTCTCTCCTGAAGCCAGTTCAGAGAAGGGGTATGCACCCAGGGGAAGACAGGCAAATAGACTTTACACAAACACCCCCTTGCAGGGGGTTTCAAACTGCTTTTGGTTTTGTTAACATTTTGACTAACTGGGTAAAAGTTTTTCCCTGAAGGCTTAAGCTCCTTGGGAGAGACAAATAGTCCAGCTTTTACTTCTCGGGTATTTCAGAATACTCCTGTGAGCACTCTAGAGAAAGAAGAGTGAAATTGCCCTACATCCTTCTTTCTCTCACTCTCACTCTTCTACCTAATTTTTTTCTGTCTCCAAGGATAAAAACTTTTGTCCCTGGCATTTTCTGTCCTACTTTTTTTCGATGATCATTCTAAAGCCCCTGCCAACAGTAAACTCTTTAGCATTTTATGGCTACATGACCCTTCTCAGCTTGAAGCAGCTACTGAAGATGAGACCTTTGCCCCTTTATCCCAAATGAATTTGGGGGGATTGCTTGAGGGGGGAAAATTATGTAAACTGGGATCTTTTGGGGGAAAATGATGTAATCTTGGGGGGGGGGTACTCTCAAACCCTGGGAAAAGCATACCTTTCTCAGACAAGCTCTTCCCCAGTTAAGTGGCTTCATTCAATCAGAGATCTTGGTGAAATCACCCTCCATTGAAACTGATCTTTTGGGGGTGGCCTGGATCCCCTTCAGAGAGTTCCCAGACTCTGGTAAAAGCCTTCAGACTTCCAATTAAGTGATTGTATTCAATTGGAGATCTCTGTCTGATGGTCCTCTATTGATTAGCCCAGACAGCTCCCAGGCTCAGGCCAACATTTATCCATATAACCAGGGGTCTGTTAATGCACCTTTGCCAAATTCCTAATGAAGAATTTTGCCCACTAAGAAAGCTTCCTTCTTAGTGAACAATAAAATTCTCTTTTTGCTATATAGATTTCAGGTTTGCGAATTCTTTTGCATTGGACCTGTGCAGACCAGAGGAGATTCCCCACACCAGTTCTCAAACCTCTTCACTACCACTAGTCTCATCATTTGCACCGCATTAAACCAATGGACAATTAACATTTTAAAGTACCTACTATGTGCTTGGAAAAGCTAAACATTACTCAGACTAGGGGCATGCTGCTCAGTCCCTTGAGGACCTTATTCTCTTGCTTATTTGGACTGCTGGTCCTTATCTTTCATGGTCACCTCTATCATCATTCCACACATCAAAATGGTGTCTTTACAAGTACATAGCTTGTCCCATACAAAGTTCATAAATGATTCTGTTCAGTTGTCATAGGCCAAAAAAAATTTGCTAAAAAAAAATTGAGGCAGCTTGCCAAGAACTTCCTCTTTTCCCCTACCCATCTCATATCACCAAGAAGACTGCTGCCACTGTCTCCATTATTCCTGTCTCACAAAGTCACCCTTATCCTTGCCAAGGAAAACCACCTTATCTGCATAAGTAATCCCACTTTATTGTCTTCTCCAGCAAACAATTCCCTTTATCACCTCCTCAATCTCTGCTTGTCTTCCCTATTGCCTACAGAGATGTCTACTTCTCTTCCATCCTCAAGAAATCTTCAATTGATTCAATCATCCTGTTTTCTCTTATCTCTCCAGCCTTATGACTCTAAACTCCTTGAAAAAAAAACCAAACATCTAAACTTGATGCCTCTATTTCCTATCTTCTCTTCTTAACTCTCTCCAATCTGACTTCCAATATCATTATTGAACTGAAACTGCTTATATCAAAGTTATCAATGATCACTTAATTGCCTACTTCAGTGGCTTTTTCTCAGTCCTCAACTATCTAGACCTTTAAGTTGCCACCCTCTTTTCCTTGATATTTTCTTCTAAATTATTGGAACATCATTTCCCTCTTGGTTCTCTTGCTTTCTGTTCTTTCATGTTCTCCTTTGCTAGATCTTCTTCTAGGTCATGATCACAAAGGTGTTCCAAAGAGTTCTACCCTGAGCCCACTTTTCTTCTCCTACATTTGGTGATCTCATCAGCTACTGTTTCTCAAATCCCTTATCCAAGTCTTAACCTTTCTGATGGCATCCACATTTGCATCTAGTCTTCTTGAATTAGATGCCTCATATCTCAAATCCAACATGTCCAAAATTGAACTCTTCATTTTTTCTCCCAAACCATTTTAAAACTTTCATATGAAGGCTGACCACTTTAGATCATGGGTAGCATGAGAACAGGACTGAGCAATAAGGGTAAGAACCAGCAGTGCAAAATAAGCAGGAGAATTAAGCCCATCAGAGTATTGAGTAGCAAGTCCCAGAAGTCTGAGCAATGCTTAGCCTTTCCTGGTACATACTAGGTACTTAAAAATGTTAATTGCTCTTCATGTGACTGAGAAATTTGTCATCCCTACAGTAACCCCAGGCTCATAACTTAGATATCATCCTTTGTTAGAGGAGCCACATGCTAGTGGCTGCTAGGGATCTAATTCTGACCAGCAGAATAGATCCCTTCATGTGAAAGGATAAGGATACAAGGAGACTGAGAGGCAGTTGCATTCTCTGACCCCTCTCCTTTTCTCTTTTGCTTCCAATTTATTTCATTCCCAATTCACAAGCAACATCTGCTATCAGTAAAGGCTGATTTGTAATTCCTTCAAGTGTGATAGGATTTACAGCTATGCGGGCTTTTGGAGATCAACCTGCCTCTTCACACTTAGGCATGGTCCTTAACAATCCTTATTTGGACTGCTAATCCTTATCCTTTCTGGGCAGCTCTGCCCTCGTTCCACACATGGTCCTTAAATTTTTTCATACCCTCTAACTAGTATGTTGCCAATGCCCATCTATTAAATATCCCTTGGATATGTCCTGTGCTCTCTAATACTGCCACCACGAAGTGCAGGTCTACACCACTTTATGTAAGGATTATTGCAAGAGTCTACTCATGGACACTTGAGTACTCATTGACAATTGAGTGTAAAATGTTTGCACTATTGTCTTTCTACCCAGGTTACTTATACCTTCTGAATCCAATTCTTACCGTGCAACAAGAAATTTGGTTTTACACACATATATGGTATCTAGGTTAAACTGTAACACATTTAATATGTATGGGATTGCCTGTCATCTAGGGGAGGGAATAGAGGGAGGGAGGGGAAAACTTGGAAAAATGAATACAAGGGATAAGATTATAAAGAAAAATAATTTACCCATGCATATGTACTGTCAAAAAAAAAATTTTAATTAAAAAAAAAAAAGTCTACTCATGGGTCTGCCTGCTTCTAGTCTCTCTTCACTGCAATTCATCCTCTACTTAACCAAGGATTTTTCTGAAGCACAAGTCTGACCATGTCACTCTTTACCTTTGCTGTAGTAGTTTCCTATTGCGTGCAGGATAAAAAAACCCTACAAAATTCTTTATAACCTAGCTTTCCCTCCTCCCCCACATGGTATTCTTGTACCTTATGTGCCCTTTGATCCAAATACTAGCCTTTTTATCTATTGCTTGAAAAATATATTCCCCAGCTCTGGGCATTTTCGGGGCTGTTCCTCATGCATGGAATGTTTTCCCTGTTATCCTTACCTTCTAGCTTTCTCAGATTTCCTCAAGTGCCTGCTAAAATCATGGGTTTTATAGGAAATCTTTCCCAGTCCCTCAATTCTAGTGCCTTTTGTCATTAATTTCCTATTTATTCTTTATATAGCTTGTTTATTTTTTCCTTGTAGTCCATTATACTGAGAGTTACTTAAGGGCAAATGGTGTATATTATCTTTCCTTGTATCCCCAGCACTTAGCACAGAACCAAATACTTGGTAGATACTTAATACATATTCATTGATTCTTCTTTTTTAAAAATCTGATTATTTTTCTTGAATATTTGACATATTACATGAACATCATTTGGGGCTAGTTATTAAGCTCCATTCTCTGCACCATATCTAGAAATGAATGGGTAACATAGCAGAGTCTAAACTAAATCTAAGATTCAAATTCTATCCATGGCCCTAAATAGGTTCCAGAAAAAGATGGCTTTATATTGTTTCAGTTGTTGCAAAGAAGATTCATATCTTGTAGAGAATATGGCATGTTTATAAAGGGAAAGACCAAATATTTTTTCCTTCACATATTGGCAGATAGTAGATAGTAAATACAGAAACAGAGGACTGCTGAGAATATACATCTATTCTTTTCATGGAATTCCCTTTTCATTAAAAATGAGGCAGATAGATGCTCTAACAGCATATTATTTTTATAACTTATAAAATTGCAAGGATTTCAAGTCATATTAACAGCAACAATCTATTGATTTTATCTATATAAATCTTTTATATTTTGTTTACTCATCTATATAAAATACAAATCATGATCATTTTTCTGTGAAATTTTCACTTTGAATAAGACTTTTTCCTAGAATAAAACATAAGTGCACTTTTTATTAAAGCTTTTTATTCATAAAACATATACATGGGTAATTTTTCCAACATTGACCCTTGCATAACCCTCTGATGCAAAATTTCCCCTTCCCCCATCCCCTCCCCCACCCAGCAGGAAGTCCAATACATGCCAAATATGCTGAAATACATGCCAGATCCAATATGTGTATACATATTCACAGAGCCATCTGGTTGCACAAGAAAAATCAGATCAAGGAGGAAGAAAAAAACAGAAAAAATAAAATGAAAGCAAATAACAGAACGTTATGCAGTGTTCCACCCTTTATTCCCATGGTTCTCTCTCTGGATGTAGATGGTTCTCTTCATCACTGCACAAGTGGAACTGATCCGAATCTCAATGTTGAAGAGAGCTACATCCATCAGAATTGATCATCATATTGTCTTCTTGTAGCTATGTATAAGGATCTCCTGGTTCTGCTCATTGCACTTTGCATCAGTTCATGTAGGTCTCTCCAAGCCTCTTTGAAATCATTCTGCTGGTCGTTTCTTACAGAACAATAGTATTCCATAGCATTCATATACTGTAATTTATTCAGCCATTCTCCAATTGATGGGCATCCACTCAGTTTCCAGTTTCTAGCCACTACAAAAAGGGCTGCCACAAACATTTTTGCACCTGTAGGTCCCTTTCCCTCTTTTAAGATCTCTTTGGGATATAAGCCCAGTAATAACACTGCTGGATCAAAGCATATGCACAGCTTGATAACTGAGCATAGTTCCAAACTACTCTCCAGAATGGTTGGATCTGTTCACACTTACACCAACAATGTATCAGTGTCCCAGTGTCCCAGTTTTCTTACATCCCCTCCAACAGTTGTCATCTTTTCCTGTCATCTTAGCCAATCTGACAGGTCTGTAGTGTATCTCAGACTTGTCTTGATTTGCATTTCTCTGATCAATAGTGATTTGGAGCACCTTTTCATGTGGCTACAAATAGTTTCAATTTCTTCATCTGAAAATTGTCTCTTCATATCCTTGATTATTTATCAATTAGAGAATGGCTTGAACTATTATAAAGTTGAGTAAATTATATATTTTAGAAATGTGGCCTTTATTGGATCCTTTGGATGTAAACATGTTTTCCCAGTTTGCTTCCCTTCTAATCTTGTCTGCATTAGTTTTGTTTGTACAAAAACTTTTTATTATCTATTTTATGATCAATAATGATCTCTAGTTCTAGATCTTTGGTCACAAATTACTTCCTCCACAAATCTGAGAGGTAAACTATCCTATGTTCTAATGTGTATATAGTATTCTTTATATCTAGATCATGAACCTATTTTGACTATTTTGGTTTACAGTGTTAGGTGTGGATCTATGCCTACTTTTGCCATACTAATTGCTAATTTTCCCAGCAGTTTTTGTCAAATAGTTAATTCTTATCCCAAAAGGTGGGGCTTTTTAGTTTGTCAAATATTAGATTGTTATAGTCATTGGCTATTTTGTTCTGTGAGCCTAACCTATTCTACTTATCAACTAGTCTATTTCTTAGCCAGTACCAAAGGTTTTGATGACTGCTATTTATAGTTTTAGATCTGGTACAGCTAGGCCACTTTCATTTGCTTTTCTCTTCATTAATTCCTTTGAAATTCTTGACTTTTTGTTCTTCTAGATGAATTATTTTTTCTAATTCAGTAAAATAGTTTCTTGGAAGTTTGATTGGTACAGCATTAAATATATTAGTTTAGGGAGTGCTGAAATCTTTATTATGTTCATTTGACCTATCCAAGAGCACTTGTTATTTTTCCAATTGCTTAGATCTGACTTCATTTGTGTGGAAAGTGTTTTGTAGTTTTGCTTACATAGTTTCTGACTTTCCCTTGGCACATAAATTCCCAAATTATTTTATACTATCAGAAGTTACTTTAAATGGAATTTCTCTTTGTATCTCTTGCTGTTAGATTTTGTTAGTGATGTATAAGAATACTGATGATTTATGTGGATTTTGTATCCTGCAACTTTGCTTAAAGTTGTGGATTATTTCTATTAGCTTTTTAGTTGATTCTCTAAGTATACCATCATATCATCTGCAAAGAGTGATAATTTGGCTTCGTTACCTAAATATTAAGTCCTTTAATATCTTTTTCTTCTCTTATTAAGGCTAGCATTTCTAAGACAAGATTGAATAGCAATGGTGATAGGCAACCTTGTTTCATTGCTGATCTTATTGGGAATGGTTCCAGTTTATCCCCATTACATATGCTTGCTCATGGTTTAAATAGATGCTGTCTATTTTAAGGAAAAGTCCATTTATTCCTATATTCTCTAGTGCTTTGGATTTTATCAAATGCTTTTTCTGAGTCTACTGATAATGTTTTTTGTTAATTTGGTTATTGATATAAATATGTTAATAGTTTTCCTAATATTGAACAACCTGCATTCCTGGTATAAATCCTACTTGGTCGTGGTGTATTATCCTGGCAATAATTATAATCTCTTTGCTAATTATTTTATTTAAGATTTTTGCATCAACATTCATTAGGGAGATTAGTCTATAATTTTCTCTGTTTTCCACCTACCTGGTTTAGATATCAGTATCATATCTGTATCATGAAAGACATTTGGTAGGAGTCCTTTATTACCTATTTTTTCAAATAGTTTCTATGGCATTTAAGTTAATTGTTCTTTAAATGTTTGGTAGAATTCACAGGTAAATCCATCTGGTCCTGGGGATTTTTTCTTAGGGAGTTGGTTAATAGCTTTTTCTATTTCTTTTTCTAAAATGAGACTAAGTAATGTATTTCCTCTTCTGTTAATCTAGGCAAACTATATTTTTGTAGGTATTCCTCCATTTCACTTAGGTTGTCAAACTTATTGGCATAAAATTAGGCAAAGTAGCTCCTGATAATTGCTCTAATTTCCTCTTCATTGGTGGATAGTTCTCCCTTTTCATTTTTGAGACTTAATTTGATTTTCCTCTTTCCTTTTATCAAATTAGCTAAAGGTTTATCTATTTTGTTGTTTTTTCCCCCTAAAACCCATGTCTTAGTTTTATTAATTCAATAGGTTTTTTAGTTTCAATTTTATTGATCTTTTATTTTTAGAATTTCAAGTTTGGTATTTGATTGGGGATTTTAATTTGTTCTTTTTCTAGTTTTTTTAGTTGCAAGCCCAGTTTATTGATCTTCTCTTTATTTTATGCAAGTAAATCTCTAGAGATATAAAATTTACCCTATTACTGCTTTGGCTACATTCCACAAATTTTGGTATGTCTCATTGTCATTCTCTTGGATGAAATTGTTGTGTCTATGATTTGCTGTTTCACCCATTCATTATTTAGGAAGATATTAGTTTCCAATTTCATTTTGATCTATATTTTCCTGCCCTTTATTGAATGTTAATTTTTATTGCATTGTGATCTGAAAAAATTTTTACTACTTCTGCCTTTCTGCATTTGATTTATGTCCTAATATAGGATCCATTTTTATTTGGGTTCTATGAACTGCCAAGAAGAAAGTGTACTCCTTTTTGTCCAATTCATTCAATTTTCTCCGAAGATCTATAATATCTACTTTTTCTAGTATTCTATTTACCTCTTTAACTTCTCTCTTATTTTGTGGTTTGATTTATCTAGTTCTGAGAGCAAGGTTGAGATCTCCCACTATTATAGTCTATTTCTTTTTTGCAACTCTCCTCTCCTCTAGGAATTTATGTTATATCACTTGGTTCATATGTGTTTAATATTGTTATTGCTTCATTGTCTATCGTACCCTTTAGCAGGATATTTCTTTCCTTATCTCTTTTAATAAGATTTTTGCTTTTGCTTTTGAGATGAAGATGGCTCTCCCTACTTTTTTTTTTTTTTTTACTTCATCTGAAGCATAATAGATTCTGCTCCAGTCTTTTACCTTTACTCTGTATGTATCACTCAAAATGTGTTTCTTATAAACAAGATATTGTAGGATTTTGGCTTTTAATCCTAGTCTGCTATCCACTGATGTTTTATGGGAAAGTTTACCTCATTCACATTTACAGTTAAATCTGCTAATTCTGTATTTCCTGATATCTTATTAACTCCAAATTATACTTTTCTCTTTCCTTTTTCCCTTTCCCTTCTCCCCAATATTTTACTTATGAGCACTATTTGCCTCAAGCAGTCCTCCTCCTTTAGAGAGCCTCTCCCTTTCTTATACCTTTCACCTACTATTTCTCTCTTCCCTTCTATTTAACCTACCCCTTCCCTTTTCCCCTTTCCCTTCCCACTTTTCTATAAGATGAGAGATGTTTCTCGATGAAATCAAATATATCTAATATTCTTTCTTTGGACCAAATCTGATGAGATAAGATTCACACAATATTCATCACCCACCCTTCTTTCCCTCAATTATGTTTGCTTTGCCTCTTCCTGAGATGTACTTTCCCTCATTTTACCTCTAACTTTCCCCCTTTTTTTCTCTGTTACAATCCTTTTCATCTTGTTTTTTATATCATCACAGTAAAATTAGATTATACATGTATTCTCAATATATACCCATAACAGAAATACAGTTCTCAAGAGTTTTTTTTTTTTTTTTTTTTTACCTTTTTTGTGCTTCACTTGAGTTCTATATTTGGAGGTTAAATTTTTTTGTTTAGCTCTGGTCTTTTCATAAAAAATACATGGAATTCACCAGATTCATTGAATGTCCATCTTCTCTGAAAGAAAATGCTTAGTTTAGCAGGGTAATTTATTCTTAGCTACATTCCAATATCCTTCACAGTTTGGAATATTAGATTCTAAGCCCTTCAATCCTTTAAATTGGAAGCTGCTAGGTCCTGAGTAATCTTTATTGTGGCTCCTTGGTATTTGAATTGTTTTTTTCTGGCTGCTTGTAATATTTTTCCTTGATCTTATAGTTCTCAAATTTAGCTACTATATTCCTTGAGGTTTTAATTTTGGGGTCTCTTTCAGGAGGCATTTGGTGAATTCTTTCCATTGTTATTTTACCTTCTTTTCTATGATATCCAGACAGTTTTCTTCAATGATTTCCTGAAAGATAGTGTCTAGGCTCTTTTTCATCATGTATTTTAGGAGTCTAATAATCCTTAGATTGTCTCTCCTGGATCTGTTTTCCAGGTTGGTTGTTTCCCCATTAAGTATTTTACATTTTTTTACTTTTTTTTTTCATTTTTTTTGGTTTTACTTGACTGATTCTTGTCTTCTTGAGTCATTCATTTTCATTTATTCAATTCTGAATTTTAGTGTGTTTTCTTCATTTACTTTTTAAAAATTTCTTTTTGTGTTTGTCCAATTGAATTTTTGAATGTGTTGCTTTGTTCTATGGATTTTTTTTTCCGTTTCACAAATTCTGTTTTTTAAGAAGTTTTTCCATTTCACAAATTCTGTTTTTTTAACAAGTTTTTTTTTTCTGTTTCACAAATTCTGTTTTTCTGGGAGTTGCTTTCTTTTTCCAGTTTATCAAATCTATCTTTTAATGAGTTATATGCTTTTTCATTTCACTATGTATATTTTGTGTTGCCTTTTCCAAATTCTCTTGCATTCATTTCCTTTCTCCATTTTTCTTTTAGCTCTCTTTTAGATCCTTTTAGTTCTTTTGGGAGAGCCTTGTGTGATGGGGACCAGGTTATTTCATCTTTTGTAGCTTCATCTGGAGCCTTTAGTCGTCTCAGGGTTTGAAATCTGTTCTTTCATCATAAAAGCTGTCAATTGTTAGAATCATCTTTACTTTTTTACTTTTTTTAAGGTCTGCCTTTAAATGGGAGAGGTTTTCTAAGCAACTGCAGCTGTGCTGGTCAATGCCAATTCATTCCTGGTGCTGCGTCTGCCACGTGGAGTCTTTAGCAATGCCCTGGGGTTCTGTGCTGTCTGCCCTGGTGTTTGTGGTCGGAGTCTGTTCAGCCACCCTGAAGCTGCACTGCTCCATCACTCTGAGCTATCATATGTGCTGGTGTCTGTGGTCAGCTGTTTTTGCTTCGCTGCCCCTCTCCTGTTTCTGATTGAAACAGATCTTTTATTGTCTGTTTCCTCCTGTAAATTCTCTGCCCCAGGACTCTGAGCTGTCTGCCCTGGCATTTGTACTGGTTGCCCTGGCTGCCTCCCTCCTGTATCCAAATGAAAACAGACCTTTTTGTTGATCTTTGAAATTATCTTCTGCTGCTAATTTGTTGCACTCCCAATATTTGTGGGTTCTGCCTGTCCAGAGATAATTCAGAAGCTCTATTTTGTAATTATTGTGAGGGTTGTAAAGAAGGTCAGAGAGAAACTTGTGTTGTCTCTGCCATCTTGGCACTGCCCCCGGAAATGTGCACCTTTAAAAAAAAAAAAGTGATTAAATTCAAGCTGTCAAAAATTTTTTGAGTAATTCTTTTCTTTAGAGAAATTAATTTAAAAGTTTATTCTTCAGAAGTGAGTGGATTCTCATTAGCCTCATAAAGAGTGTTAGCAGAGTTCTGGTTTTGAACAGCTTTTCAGAGTTCTTCAGATATGGTGTTTTCTTGAATTGAACTGGGGTGTATAGAGGTAAAAAAAAATAGTAAAAATATTTTCTTAAAATAAAATCCTTCCAAAACTCAGAGAGAAAAAATAAAAATTCTCTTTTCTCTTGTTGCTGTTTACAAAAGAAAACCTTTTAATTTTTTAAAAAATTGAGTAAAGGTGAAAACAAGGAATGATCCAAGAGGACCATTCTGTTTTCCCCAAACTATGCTGGTTTTTTATGCCAGATATAACTGTTTTTTTCCATTCTAAATGGGGAGAAAAAGTGAAATTAGTTGAAACATTTCACATTTTTAAAAGTTCTTCTCAAGTCCACAAAATTTCACAGAGACTTTCTGGGATGCCAAATTCAATTCTGTCATTGAACCAGATTCTCAAAAGGCTCTATGAGTTAATTCTTGTCTTTAGAATTGAGTGGACTCTTATTAGCCTCAGAAGTGGTCAGAGTGAAACTAGGTGAAACATTTCACACTTTAAAAAATTCTTCTCAAGTCCACAAAATCTGACAAGAGATTTTCTGGGATGCCAAATTCAATTCTGGCATTGAGCCAGATTCTCAAAAGGCTCTATGAATTGAGTGGACTCTCATTAACCTCAGAAGTGGTGGGAGCAGAATTCTGGTTTTGAACTGCTTTTGAGAGTTTTTCAGCTGTGGTTTTCTCTTGAGTTATTCCAGTTGTGTATAGAAGTACAAGACTGTTTAATTTTGAAGGCCCAGGTAGAATTTCTGAGGATGAAACAGGCTCCAAATTAAGAGAATCTTCAGAAGAGGAAGCAGTTTGTTCTGATGATAAAAGAAAGTTGTGAGTAAGTAGTTTGTATAGTTCAGATTACAAAAGTGTGAAATTCTTGAAGTTTTAAAAATGCACACACACATATATACAGACAAAATCTTTTATTAAATCATTTGCTTCTTAAGTTTTTAATTCACCTATCAGTTATTTATATTATCTATATTAAGTAACCACATAAGGATAATATATATATTATTTTAATATTCTATTAGCTACATGGATTAAATTTGTAGTCCTTCTCCAACTAACTGCTTTCCAATTTGTTTCTAGTTCTTTGCTATCACAAAAAATACTCACATGAATGTTTTGGCACAAATGTGTCCTTTCTTTTTGTTTTTGATCTATTTAGGATATATACATCTGCCAGAGAAATTTCTGTGTCAAAAATATATCTAGTTTAGACATATTTTGCATAATTCCAAATTACTATTCTAGACGACTAGTTGGAATAACTTATAGCTTTACAAATAGCTTTACAAACATCAGGCTATTATCTTGCTACTTCTAAAACACAGGCTATTTCCATCTTTTGTCTTCTTTGTAAATTTATTGGATGTGAGGCATTTTGAATTGGCATTCGATTTAGAGAAATCTCTCAGAGTTGTTGAGAGTTTGTGATTCTTTTGAAAACTGTTTTTTTTTCTGTAATTACTTAGTTGTATACATTAATATTAATTTCTTAAATATTTTGGAAATATAGATTTCCTACCCCACCCCACTGACAGTTTTCCTTTTTAATCCATCAATTCTTGTATTGATTTTGTTTGCATAAGTTTTTCTATTTCATATTATCAAAATGATCCCTTTTACATTTTATCATCTCTTCTTTCCTCTTTTGGTTGAGAATTATCCCTAGTCACAGCTGCAAAAGACTTTTTCATATTACCAGTCATAAAGCATTTGTTAAGTGCCTCTAATGGACCAGCCTCTATGATATGTGGTTTCTTGGGGGGTTTTATGTGCATTTTGCTGTGTGGATACAAAGACAGAATTGAAACTTTTTCTGTCTTCAAGAAGCTTATATTCTATTGAAAGAAACCTTAAGTACATAATTAGGGATATACAGGATATTCACAAAATGAATACAAGTTAGCTTTAGGAGTGTAGAGACTGTCAGTTGTGAGAGCTCATCAAAAGTTTCATGTAGTAGATTGCATTTGAGAATTTCAGAGCAAATCTCAGGTATTCCAAAGGAAACAAGTAAGGGAAAGAATGTAGTCCATGTTTGGGGAACAGGTAATGCAAAGTTATAGAGGAGATGGTTTGTTGTGTTTGAAGAATTGCCAATAAGTCATTAAGGTTGGAACTCAGAGACTGAAGAGGGAATAAAGTATAAGACGACTGTAAAGGACCTTAATTCCAAACAGGGAAGTTCACATTTGCTCCTTGAGGTAATTGAATTTTTACTGAAGTGGGTAAGGGAAAGATCACTTAGACTTGTGCTTTAGACCTGGTGGCTGTGTGGTGGATAGATTTGAGTAGAGAGGGACTTAAGGATGTATTAAATTAGTACAGGCCAGAGATGATGAGATGATGAAGAATGATCTAGAGTGGTGGCTTTGTAAGTATAGGGATTAGAATAGATGTAAGAGATGTTGTGGAGAGAGAAATGACAAAATTTGTCAACTGATTAGATTGAAGGAGTGAGGGGTCAAGGGTATTCCCTAAGGTGCTGAACCTGGATAAAATGTCTTCAGTTCACTTGACAGTAATAGAGAAGGTAATGCTTTCAATGATTGCCAGTTCCCTGCTGAGGAAGAAACATTTTCCTTCTTTCCCCCTCCCTCCCTTCCCTTCCTTCCCTTCTTTCCCTCCCTTCCCTCTTTCCCTTCCTCCCCTTTCTCCCTTTTTCTCACCCTTCTCTCCCTTCCCTTCCTCCCTTCCCTTCCTCCCTTCTTCCCTTCCTCCCTCCCACCCCTTCCTCCCTTCCCTCCCTCCCATATTTTTCCTCCTTCCCTTGCTTCCCTTCCTTTCCTTCCTTCCTTTCCTCTTTTTTTTTTCCTAAGGCAATTGGAATTGTGACTTGCCCAGGGTCACACAGCCAGGAAGATTAAGTGTCTGAGATCAAGTTTGAACTCAGGTCCTCCTGACTTCAGGGCTGGGTGCTCTATTCACTACACCAACTAGCTACCCCTTCCTTCCTCTTTTAAATGATCATTGTTTCAATATTAGCCTATTCCCTAGTTCCCTAGTTCCATGACACAATGAACAGAGCTCTGAATATGGAATCAGGAAGACTTCAGACACTTAGTAGATTGACCAAGAGCAATTTACTTAATTCTCTCAGCATCCATTTCCTCATTGTAAAATGGGGATAAGAAAAAGCACTTCTCTGAAAGGATGAGATTTAAAAGAGATGATATATATATATAAAGCAAGTTATAAACCTTAAAGTATTTAAATACTTAAAAGTATATAAATTCTAGTTATTTTTCACACAGGTTCTCTCTTCTACTTCCTATTGCTCTGTCCTATCCCAAGTTTCTTGAATTTACTTAAATTGTGTGTTTCTTTTTATAGATTCATTTTGGAAGGATTCCATATGGATTTATATGGATTATATATATATATATGTGTGTGTGTGTGTGTGTGTGTGTGTGTGTGTGTGTGTGTGTGTATATATATATATATACATATATATACAATTACAAGTCATGTTAGACCTTTCCCAATACTACTAACACAAAACTAGATAATAAAATAAGTTGTATCAATTTTTTTTTGTAACTGAACTGTTAAAAGTCAGTTCTGACCAAAAATATCTATTGAGAAATAGTCACAGGATGGCCACTGGCAGATGAGAACTTAGCTGGGAATTATGACTGCTATCAGTACCCTAGAAGGGGAAACTGCCTCCCACATAGTCAATTATTAATTTCTAGAGATCCATTTCCTCTCTGGAGGATCAAAACTAGATTAATGTCAATGGGAACTAACCTTAAAAAATAAAATTAGTATTCCTATATGTCTTACCTTTTTTTCCTACTACAGTTTTCTTTTCTATCTTCGGGGTGTCATTGGTTTTATGACATTTATTAATACTGTCTGTATTCTATTTAAAAGAAAAAAGAAGAATCTTTAAGTTGATTTTAGAGAACATGCAATGTTGCAAGATTGTATGTTGGCATGGTTTGCAATTCTGCCAGTTTTTAAATGTAATCACAAACTTTAGAACCAAAGAGCAAAACCTTATTGTTTTAAATTAACCTTCACTAAAGCCTAAGATTTCTTCTGCTCTCTCCATTTTTGTTTGTCTATTTCATCTCAAGCCACAGTACCGTGATGTCCAGCATTCAAACTCCACAAATAACCAGATAAACATTTAAGAACCATTAAGGTCACACCAAGGCATCCATTAGTTATAAAGAATGGGATGGAGGCAGTTAGGAAGGACTAGGAATAAAAGTCCAGAAAAGCTCTTATTTGTCCTTCATTTTTGAAAAGGACCAGTTACACAATGGACAATGTCTTGACTCATATTTAAATTGGATTTATGAGGCAGAGTTGCACAAATTAAGTCACCAGCCTCATTTTCTCTTCCGGAATCACCTAAAATCTAGCGGCAAGCAGAAGTCTTGTTTGATGATGGTCAAGATGCATTAGATGACCTTGGTGTATTTGATGTCTGACCAAGTTCTAAGCACCTGCTTCAGCTACCTTCATGGTCAATGGAATAAATTGTTCTCATTCACCCATTCATGGGAAAGTCTTCATATGCTTGGTGCAGACTGCATCTTCTCTTCCCTTCCTCCCCAAATTCACTGACTCATTGGTTATATTTAACTTGATCTAACTCCAGAAAAGTTGTAGGGATCTGATAGATGCCACATGTCTAGAAAGACAATGATTTAAGACTAGGAAAGGTAGATCTTGTCCAGGAAGTAAAAGAATCAGCAAAGCTGGAGTAGAACTGAAGGATTGTGATTCTAGAGAACAGCCTGTTAAGATAGCTGACATGTTCATATTGTGTGCTAAATGTGGATAATTTGGGGTCTATAGGTATTGACTATAAAGAGAAGGATCTTGCTGTAAATGAACCTGGTCTTTGATGGAAGCAAAGACAGAGATGATGGGATTATTTTACAGTTAAGTTGTGTTCATTTTCACTCCCTAAACACTCCTTTTTGGATGATTTCTATAATGGTTTCCTAAAGAAAACCATATATAATACATTGAAGGCTGATCTCTCACAAAACTAGTCATTAGATAATCTCATTTTTTTAGTTTTTCCATTGTTAATGAGATCTAATAAAACAGATTTAATATCAAATTGCAGAGTTTGGTATCGCGTTTTTTCCCTGTTATTTCCACGGCTTCTCTCTCTCTCTCTTTTTTTTCTTCTTTGCCAAAAAAATAGTTTTATTTAGGAGAAGAGATTACAGGCAAAATAGGAAGTAAAATAAGTATCAGAAGTGGCAAATATATTGGAGAGCTATAAAAGGATTACCAAGGTAAGGATAAAGGAAAAGAGTTTGTAAGAATTCATTGAAGGAATATCCATGGTTTCTCTTTTCACACTCTTCTTCTTTGAGACAGTTATAGTATCATAGCAAGAGCTTGTCTCTTGAAGCCAGAAAATCTGGATTTGAATCTTGACTGTGCAATTTACTAGTTCAGTGATCTTGGGTAAGGCACTTTTTCCATTTCCCTATTCAAAGAAGCTGATACCTCAATTCAATGGGCTGTGATGAGGATCAAATGAGATGATGTGTATAGAATGTTTTGTGCACAGTCAAGTTTACAAACATATATATATATATATATATATATGTATATATATATGTATATGTGTGTGTATGTACCTGTATATATTCAAGAATGTGTATACACATATGCATACATAAAAACCTGACTGCTGATTTCCTTGGTGTAGAAGTCACAGTGAAGAACTTGTAATACCAATCCAATAGTTTTTGAGTCTTGCCTGAGAAGTCAAGTGACTCATCCAAAAAGCCAATAAGTGTGAGAGATAGATCTTGGACTTGGATTTTTATGATCCCAAGGCCAGTGCTCTATTCTCTTTCCACAGTACCTCTTAAAGTTTATATAAAGTATAAATATTAGCCACTGCCTTAAGGATAGAAGCTATGCTGTGCTTCATCTTTGTAGGTTCAGCATCATCTAGCACAGTGTTTTTTTCTATTCATAGGAGCCATTTAATAAACTTTTTTTCAAACTGAATTCCTATATTCAGTTGTTTTCATTTGGTTAAGTATCTCAAGTTTATTATGGGAGAGGTATGGGGCTTCTTTTCTTTCCTCAGCTTGTAGTGAAACCTAGACCTCAAGCTTTGGCTTTTAATAATGCCTTTCTTCATGACAGGACACAGAAAGTACTAGAAGTTCTCCTTATAATCAGTAAAGAGTCATCCTTACCGTTAGAGAAAGGCAGGCTTGGGATAAGTCTCGATTGAATCCTATACACATGCTAGAAGAGACTGCAGTAGAAAGAGAGCTCCTTTGCCTGGTTGGATTAGAATGGAGAAAAAAAAAATTTGAGTCAACCAAAGAAAATACCACTGTTTAATGACTTTTTGTTGTTTTGCTAGTTGTTAATGATCACATTTATTTTCAATTAATTTTTGATAATGCCTTTTTTTTCCTTAGGAAAAAAAAAGGGGAAATTTTTAGGGCAGGTAGATAGTACATGGATAGAGTGCTAACCCTGAAGTCAGGAGGACCTGAGTTCAAATCTAGCCTCAGACACAACACTTCCTAGTTATGTGACCCTAGGCAAGTAACTTAACCTCAATTACCTCAGTAAAGAAAAGAAAAAGGAATTTTCATTTTAATATTATTATACACAGGAGTAGGCAGTCTCTAATACTAACTGCTCAGAGAAGCATCTGGGTGGCATAGTAGATCAGAGTGCTGGGCCTGAAGAAAGATAGATCATTTTTTGGAATTCAAATATGGTCTGGGATCCTTAGCTGTATGACTCTGGGCAAATCATTTCTCCCTGTTTGCCTCAACTTCCTCATTTGTAAAATGAGTTGGAAAAGGAAATGGCAGACCACCCTAATATCTTGACAAGAAACCCCCCTCAATGAGATCATGAATAGTTGGACCCACTAAAACAATTGAACAACAGCTCAAAGGCACATATACATATATCCATCTATGCTTATATATGTATATATATGCCCATGTATTATGTAGTAACTAGTATTTTATCCTAAGTAGGGGTAAGCCACCATGTGATTAGGCAAACACTGTGCCAGAGAAAGGGCAATGTCCTTCAGAAGACAAGGATATAGCATCTGAATTGAGATTCCAGTAAATATCCATGAAACAGCTATTCCTTGGGGAGTAACTAAATCCCAGGAGCTTATTTAGGAGCAGCAGATTGATTGCAGGGGCTAAATCCAGAGTAAGAGGCAAGGTACAATAAGTTCCAGGAGAAATGACTGTCCAACTCAATTACTTTATCTAATACATCTTGGTCTTTTATGGCAGTTGGGTACATTGCCTAATCTTCAACATGAATGATATATCTCTTTCCCCCAATTTCCTATTATGTTATGGGTACCACTATTTTCTGAGACATGCAGGTTTAAAATTTGATCTCATCAAAAACTTCCCTCTCCCTCACTGTTGAATGCACCTAATCAGTTGCCAAGAAACATCTATTGCACTTTTACAATACTTATTATGCTCTTTCTCTACTTAATCTGCCATTACTCTGGTTCAGATATTAATTTTTCTTAAAAATAATATACACATATATAATACATAACATTAACATTAAAATTATATTAATACGATATATAATAGTATCATGTGCTAACAATAATCATTATATATATATATAAATATATAAATAAATATATATATATATATATAAATGCTTTAAGGTCTGCAAAATATTTTACAAACATCTCATTTGATCCTCATAATAGTCCTGGGAGCTAAGTGCTATATATTATCCCTATTTGGTGCGTGCTATTGTTATCCCTATTTCACAGATGAGGAAACTGATGTTAGAACAGGTTGGATACACAGAGTCACATAGCTAATAGGGATCTGAAGCAATATTTGAATTTTGTTTTTTCTGACTCCAAATCCAACTATCTAACCACTGCACTACCTAGCTGTCTTTTTGTTTGTACTTTTGCCATAGGTTTTTTTTTTCTGCCTCAAGTCTTTCCCCTTTCTAATTCATCTTTCAGATAGCTGCCAAATTAATTTGAGTATAAAAGTCATAAACATATCATTTCTCCACTACAAACATTCAGGAGATCCCCATTCATCTAACCTAACATACAAACCCATTAGCCTGACATTTAAGGCACTCCACAATTTGTTTCCAAGTTCTCTTCCTAGCTTAGCTACACATTTTACTTTCATGTTCTCTAATTAGGGCCAAACTGGACTGGGAGTTCTGGACTTCTCCAGTCCTATCTTGCCCTTTTCTACTTCAGCCTAAGTCATTTTCCATGCTTGGAATGAAAAGGCATTCCTTTTCACTTTCTGAAATCCTCTTCCCCTCAAGGTCTGAATTACATACTACTAGCTCCTTTCAAACTTCCCTGATTTTTCTAGCTGGTATATATTTTTTGCCAAATTTTCAAAGCATTTTGCCTGGATTTCTTTTTCTCTGCCTCTCTCTCTTGTCTTTCTTGTGTTTGACCTTACTATCATACTTATTTCTATACCTTTCATAATCCTAAAGGAGCAGGTAGTGAAGAAGATAGAATTTCAGTTGACATAGGATCCAGAAAGTCATGGATTCAAGTCCTGCTTTTGACATTTGTTGGCTTAAGATATCCCAGGCAGGTCACTTAAACTCCTGACTTTACCTCAAGGCTCAGACTATCTAAGGGAATAAATTGCTAATAAGAAGCCAATTTGCAGTGAAAAGTTTCCTCACATGGAAGGTCCCCATATCAATAAAAACATTGGTCTAATTCCTATACTTTTCTAATCCTATGCCTTTGTGTCTCTTGATTCAATTGTAAGCTATTTCAAGAGATTTTTTAAATCATTATTTTATCTTTGCATTTCTGTAACAGATATATTTGTTGAATTTGAACCTTGGGAAAAAAATCTCAACAAAACAAAGAAAAGAATAATCTTGCAGAAAGAGGTAGGTAGGGACAAAGTTATAAACTAGTTCCAAGTAGGCTAGAACAAAACATTTTATTTGTTTTTGGTGAGACAATTGGGGTTAAGTGACTTGCCCAAGATCACACAGCTAGTAGATCCTGAGTGGAAAATGTTACAGAAAGCTTTGGGCTAGAATATGGAGATGAGTCACCATTCCAAATTTAAAGAGGTAGCATCAGGAAAGGAATAGGAATGAGAATGGTGAAATAGAAAGAACTCATAGAATCAGGAGGAAGATGAAGGCTAAGAACAAGGCAAATGCCTAAGTTAAGAACAACATGGTAGACTGGAATAAGATTGGGGAACAATTGCCTGAAGAAGCTTAGTCAGATTCAGGAGAAGCAGCAGAGCATAGTATTCAGGATTCATCAATTTTTAATGGGTTTTTTTGGAGGCTACAATAAGGGGAGATCCTGGGAGAATGATGACAGTAACAGCAGTTGGAGACCTAATGCCAGAGGCATGTATCTAGGGTCAAATAGGGAATAGTCTTCCTCACTCTTGAAACATGAAGACAGACTACAAATATGATGCCCAATGACTTATTGAAATCTCTGACTTTAAATGAATGCAAGGAAAACTTGTAGTATGCTTGGTAAATCTTATTTGAAAGACTTATGGGAAAATATAGATAATTGCATAAGATGAGAAGGCATAGAGTTGTATGGAAAGGCAAAGAACTTTACATGAGTGCTTCCACTGCAATTTTATTAGCATATGTTAAGAGGAGATTATAAATCTACAGGGAAAAAAGGATGACATACCTAAAAAAAGGACTGAATTTGGATTTGGGAGTTGGGTATAAATCCTGACAGACACTATCTATGTGACTCTGGGCAGATCTTTTCATTCCACTGGACTTTTTCCTTTTAAAATGAAGGAGTTGTAGTCAGTGATGAGCTGGAGCCAGTATTAATAGACTTTCAAGAATAGATCATTAAAATTTTAGCATGAATATTTACACTCTAGAAATGGGTAAATGCTATTAATTAGGGAATGATTTATTGCTTTGTTGATTTCTAGATATGGAAAGTGATGAAGAAAATGTTAATGTAGATTAAATTTAAATGTGTTTCATGGATGTAATTTGTGGAGGAAGAGTTCATTGTTAACATATTAAAATATATTAAACATAACAGCTAGTATACTATTGCTTGCAAAGGTTCTTCACCTGCAGTCTCTGGATTAAAAACATTTTAGTCATATTTCAACTTAATTGGTTCCTTTCATAATCATATTTTAATACATTTAAAAACATTGTTCTAAGCACAAATCCACTGGAATAGTGTCTCACAAAAATACATCAAAACAAATTCTTGAAATGATGGGAATAGTTTTACTAGAACAAGTAAAATAGAAAATTGGGTTCATACTAATTAACTATATTCCTATTATATCAACGAATTTTAAACTGATAACTAGCCAGGCATGATGACATACAGATGGAATCCTGGCTCCCAAAGAGGATGATGCTAGTGGTTAGCTTGAGTTTAGGAGTTTTGAATTGCAGTGGGCTAAGCCCATCAGATATCCTCATTAATATGGGTATCAATATGGTGAGCCTTTTTGAGTTGAGGGCCAGTATTATTTTCTGAGGAGGGATGAAATAACCTAGACCAGAATCTAGAGCAGGTAAGAGTTTTAGGTACTTATCTGTAATGGGATAGGTCATATGAGGAGATACTATACTACTAGCTTTGGTGAGATAGGAGACCATCTAAAAACAAAACAATAAATTAAAATATCCTAAACTGATAAGTAATTCTTTCATTCTTCCTTGCCTCAATTCATCCTGTATATTGCCACCAGAATAATTTTCCTAAAATCTAATTTGGGGGCAGCTAGGTGGCGCAGTGGATAGAGCACCAACCTTGAATTCAGGAGGACCCGAGTTCAAATCTGATCTTAGACACTTAACACTTCCTAGCTGTGTGACCCTGGGCAAGTCACTTAACCCCAGCCTCAAAAAAAAAAGAAAAAAAAATCTAATTTGGATATCATTCTCCTCTTGAAGAACCCTTAATGATCACCCAATGCCTACAGTCACAATTCAAAACTCTCTGCTTGATTGTGAAGACCCTCTATAATTTGATTGCAAGATCTTTAAGAGGATTGACCTTCGAATTATTTAAGCTGAGTATTGCTGTCGTCATCTATGAAATTAGGAATACGATATTTCCCTACCTAGGTAGTAAGGGTGGTCTAAAACTACTTTTTAAACTGTAAAGTGATAAGAAAATGTATGGAATTATTATTTTTTCTTAATCACTTATTAATACTCTTAAATTGGTGCTTTCCTTAGGCATGCCTTTCCCTCCTCTTTATGCTCAACTAAAAGATAGGAAAAAAATCTCTTTGTAGAAGCAAAGAACTGAAAATGAAATGGTTGTCAATTTGGGAATAGCTGAAACAACAATGATATGAAAATTATGGAATATTA
Organism: Sminthopsis crassicaudata; assembly: GCF_048593235.1. Classification (NCBI taxonomy): domain Eukaryota; kingdom Metazoa; phylum Chordata; class Mammalia; order Dasyuromorphia; family Dasyuridae; genus Sminthopsis; species Sminthopsis crassicaudata. The sequence continues at coordinate 350,441,274 of NC_133617.1, read as the reverse complement.
TTCAGCAGTTAAGAAATGATGACTGAGAAATTCAGAGAACCATGGGAAGATTAAAAAAGAAATAAACAAAAAAGAATCTATATCTATATTTATATGATAAGTATAACAATGTAAATGAAGAGAGAGTACCAATAAGAAGCCATGTTTTGCATAACTGAAAAACAACTGGAAGTTAAAAATAAGAGATAATGAAACATAACTTCCACCTCATGGGAGAGAGGCAGAAGACTACTGAGGCAAAGCACTGCCACATGTAGCCACCAAATTTATTGGATGTTTATGCTTAGTTATTTTTCTTTGTCATAAGAGGGGGGGGGCTCAATCTGGAGGACAAAGGGTTTGATTTCCTCTCAAAAACTGTCATGTTTATACACTCTGAACCTAGATTTATGAAAAAGAATTTCTTGTATTATTGTTTTTCACAGGAGACATTTTTCAACAAACAACTCCCATAGAAGATTCACTTCCTGAAGCATAATCATTAACTGCTAAAAAAAAAAAAAAAAAAAAAAGAGAGATATCCTTTCATTTTTACGTTATGGTATTAATAAAACCAGAATTTTGTTAAATATATGTGTTGCCCTGGGAAAGTCAATAATTAACCCTGTTGTTCTCAGTTCCTTATTTGTAAAATTAGTTGGAAAATGAAATAGTAAACTAGTCCAGTATCTTTGTAAAGAAAATCCCAGATGTGGTCATGAAGAGTTAAACGTGGCTGGAAAAAAATTTGAAGAACAGTTATTATGTATGTTGCTCTTTTAGCTGAGTTTTTTTTTTTAAACTTTGTTATCACTTCATATAAGTCTTCTCATGTTTCTTTCTATTTCTTTATACATCCACATGGCACCATTTAATCTGTGGTAAACATTTTGTTTCCATCTTTTTGTCACTGCAAATAATGCTGCTTTGAATACTTTTGTACATATGGAATCTTTTCTTGCTGTCAATAAGAGCAATAATAACCCTCTTTGGGATATATTCCCATGAGAATCTCTTTTATGAATAATTAGTAATGTTTCTCAGATATGTTTATATTATTTTCCCATTTAACAAATTTGATGCTACAAAGTATTAAATTACCACGTCATGACTCTTATAACAGTTTTCCTAACTTTTCATTTCTAGTCTGGTGGTGGGAGGTGATGTTTCAGAGTTGTTAATTTTTTTGCTTTTCCTTTTCTGGATATTGTGTTTCACTTCCCCCCCCCCCGAAGTTTTTGATAGTTTGTAGTTCTTTATAAACATCTACTTTTTGTACTTGGTTATGGGGGAATGGCTATTAATCTTATACATTTGTGTTTGGATAACAGGAGATATTTAAGGCAAATATTTTGTCTTTTATTCTAATTTAGTTGCATTGACTTTTACTTAGATAAAAATTTTGTAATTTTATGTATTTGAGATCACCTATTTTGTATTTTATGATTTCTTCTCTCTCTTATCTAGTTACATATTCCATCATTGTGAAAGCTATAACTTTCCATTCTCCTTTAATATTTCTTTTTTGGATCATTTAGTAATCTATTAGGATATAAGATACAAGATATATATTTTGTAGTTGTAGTCTTGGGTTTTTTATACACCAGACTGCTGCATACATTTGTTCCTAACACTCACCTAATACAATGACCTATTTTTCTGTGTCTGTTTTGTTTGTTTTGCTTGATAGTTTTAATAATTCTTCTTAGTAATGTATTTTCAAATCTGGTAGTACTAAATCCTTCTCTTCCTAATTTTTCCCCATGTTATTTCTTCATTTTATTGATCTTTTTCTCATTAAGTGAAAGTTGCTAATTCTAATATTCTAATATTTCTCTTTGGTAATTTGACATAGCATTAAGTCTTTAATTTGGGTACTATTGCATTTTATTAGAAATTTTTCTACCTTTTGGGTTTTGTTAATGATATGCTGAAAAGCTGATGATTATTTGTGGATTTGCTAAATACTTATTGCATCTGTAAATCCCTTACAATTTGGTTCTTAGTTGCACAACTTAGGAACTGTTAATAAAAAGCTTAAGAGGAAAAAATTCATTCATGAGCTGTCCAGCAAAATTTCCACTATTTGAAGTAATGAGAACAAGCTTTAAACCCATGAATAATGCAATAGTCAATTTTGATGTTATCATTGAAGGTGTTAAGGGCATTGATTTATCATGCTCTACAATATTGATTCACAGACAAAGCTCCATTAATTCCAGCTCATTATATCATATAATATTAACTTTCAATTATAAAGGAAGGAGAATATCTTCTTCTTCCAGTTACTGACTGGCTGGTATTTAACTTGTTGGGTAGGGAAATTTTATCCCAAAAGCCAAGTATGCTCTTATTTTATATGTTAGAATATGGGCAGTTGGTTATAGTGTTGATTTTTGGTGACACTGCTCCTCTCTTATACTCTATTTTCCAGTGTAGCCTCTCTCAGATGCTCCTTCATTGAAATCATGCACAGCTGTTCGTAGTTATTTACACTCCTAGCCCACCCTTTTCTGACTCACGATCCCCTGTAGGGTGTGGCTGCCATGGCTACCCACAAAACCCTAGTAGCTCTGTAGAGTTTCCCTATCATAAAAAAAAAAAAAAAAAAAAAAAGGCTTTTAAAAGTAGGTGCTTTCACTTAATGAACACGTGTTAAAGATAATTTTCCCGAGTTCTGTTTCTCACCCGTTTTTCCAGAAGGGAGAATTGTTCACAAGGATCCTTGTCATTAGTATTAGTTATAGAAAAAACATAAAGTAGTGATTATTTCACCTTGTAAAAATAAGACTGCTGAAGGATTTTTTTTTTACTATATTGTTACTAAAAAATCAGAATTAGTGAGTTTGGGTTTAGTAAATGGGTTTCACATTTATGTTATTTCATTTTTAGTGAAGCCAGTACAAAACCAGTTATTTGAATCTATATTTTGTGATTTATAGGCATCTGTGGAAATCAACTTCCTGTATCTCATTTTGGTTTGCAGGCTTCCCTGTAAGGTTTTAGGGTTTTCAGAGATTGTACCTCAGAAGGAAGGAACTGGCAGATTCTACCAACTAGAAGAGTTTCAAGTACAGTCAGAGTCACAGCCTGTTTGCCATGTGAGGGTCAACATTCCCAAACTAAACTCATCTTTTTTCCCAAATGATACCCTTCTCCTAAGGGTCATTCTACTGTCAATGGTTTCACCGTCTTTCCAATCACACAAGCTTATAACCTAGGTGTCATCTACAATTTCTCACTTTCTCACTTCCCTTTTGTCCAATTCAACCATTTCTATTCTCCTAACATCTCTCTCATGTATGCTTCCTTTTCTCCTTGGATACTGCAATCACCTTGGTGCACACCGCCCATCAGCTCATCTCTGGACAATTATTGCAATAGCTCATTGGTTCCTCTCTTGGCCTTAATCCTTTCTCCACTACAATTTATCCTTCTTTCAGCTATTAAAATGATTTTCCTAAAGTATAGATCTGACACTGACATATCCCTATTCTAAAAACTACAGGGGCTCCCTATTGCCTCCAGGATCAAATATAAAATGCTCTGTATCGATTTCAAGCCCTTTATAACCTGATCCTCTTTGGGATGAAAAATGCCATTTTCATTCAGAAACAGAACTATAGACACTGAATGTGAATTAAAGCATATTCTTTTCATCTTTTTAAAAATTTCTTTTTTCTTTATTGTAGTTTTTCCCTTTTGTTCTGATTGTTCTTTCACAACACGACTAATATGGAAATAAGTTAAATACTTGAATAAATTATATTGGATTGCCTGTTTTAGGAAGGAGATGGGTAAGGGAGAAAGGGCCAAAAAAAATTACAACTAAAAATCTTACAAAAGTGAATGTAAAAACAACACTATCCTTACATTAATTGGAAAAAAATAAAATGGAAAAAAATAAGCTGGTCCTCCCTATCCTTCCAATTTTCTTATACCTTATACCCCTACCAGTGACATTGGCCTTCTTGCTGTACTTCAAACAAGACACTCCATTTCCTAATTTCAGGCACTTTTATTGGCTTTCCCTCATGCCTGGAATGTTCTCCCTGGATTCCTTAAAGTTTCTGATAATTCTTACCTTCTGCCAGAAACCTATCCTGGTCCTCTTCAATCTTAGAGGCTTCCCTCTGAAACTACCCTCAATTTATCCTGTTTATATCTTGTTTATACATGGTCACATGTTATTTTCTCAATTAGACTATAACTTTCCTTAGAGCCAAGTATAGTTTTTGCTTTTTAAAAAAAAATATCTGCAACAAGACTTGACCCATAGCAATCACTTAATAAATGCTTGTTGACTGATAACCTAACTCAGCAGAGAGGCTCAATAGCAATAGGCAGACCATATGGTGATGAATTCTTTGCCCTACCCAGGTGAAAATACAGAGGAAAAAAGGAACCCCTCCCAAAGCTGTAATTAGCCTATAAATTATTGCCTATAAGCAGAATCTTGAAGTTTAAATGATGTGTATTTTTCACGGAGATTATAATTGTTTTTTCCTACCCCACTAAGATACTGTACAGTATTCAATGAGATCAGTAAAAAGAATTCTGGATATGGCATCATCCTGTTTTTCCATTACAATACTAATAAATATATGTATACAAAGACCTTTGCAAACAATGAAGTGATAAATAGATAAATAGATATACACATCTGTCAGAATACACACATTTCCTTCCCACCAATACATATATACAAATGTGGATTTATATTTTGCTCCCAAGTGAGTAAAATGAATGGCCATTTCATTTCCCTACTCAGTACAAACTACTCAGCTAAAAAATAAAAATCCTTCACAATCTGGCTCCAGACTACCTTTCTCATTTTTTTGACCAAACTAGCTTAATTGTAGTTCTTGGAATTTGACATTGCATCTCATCACTTTTACCATAGCACAGACCATTTCCCCATGCCTGGAATGTAGTCCCTCTACAACCTATGCATTTTATAATTTCTGAAAGGTTCAGTTTAATCACTACCTCTCACAGGAAGCTTTCCTACTCTCTCCAGACTACTAGTTCTTTCTTTTTCCTCTTTAGCTCTCTATATAATGTGTCCTCCAGGTAAATAGATGAATTTAGAAGTGATTGAATACTTACTCAAAAACTAATAGACAAATGACATTTTGGCAAGGAGTCTTTGGTAGACTGTCCTAGGCTCTATACTATGTAATATTTTTTATCAAAGGAAAATATTTTTATCAATTGAATAAATTGAATAATAATTTTGTCAATGAGTTGGATAAAGGATAAAGGGTTATCTAATTTGTAGATGAAAGAAAAAAACACAGTGGATGATAAGAGTCAAGATTTATAAAGGTATTGACAAAGTCAGTCACTGGGATCAATCTAATAAAATGACATTCAGTAGAAATATATGTGCAATCTTACCTGATTTAAAGAATCAAATTATTAAGTATAAGATGGAGAAGGCATTTTAAGACAGCAAATTTTCCGAAAAAGCTCAAGTTGACTTCAAACTTTTTATGAATCAGTAGTATAATGGAGAAAAAGCTAAAAAGTAATGGAATCCAGGGCTACACTAAGAAATGTATAGATTCCAGGAATAAGGAAATGATAGTCCTTTCATGGTCAGACCATGTTTAGAGAATTATATTCAATTCTGGGGACCACAATATGGGAGGATATTAATAAGCTGAAGAGCATCCAAAAGAGGTCAAAGTGGAATGATGAAATGCCTTGTACCTATGTGATAGGAAGGAGGATGATGAGAAGTAGAGGGAAGATGAGGAAGAGGACAAGGAAGAAACAGAACAGAATTTCTCCAACTTGGTCTAGTTGGTAGATTGGGTTCCCAGGGGGCAGATACTATCACTCTTAGATAATGGGCAAAGACATTTAAAACAAAATCTCAAGAATCTGGTTCATTCCTTTCTGCAACTACACACAGCATCCATGGGAGGATCAGGCTTCAACTGGGATCATAACAGTAGTGAAGCACCCACTCAGAAGTCAGAGTTAAAAGCAATTTGTAGAAGGTACAGAGGGAAATGTGGGTCAGGAAAACATTTCTTTAGGACTGCCTGAAGACATGGTGGATTCATTACTTAATGTAAAGGCTGGAGGAGCATTTGTTGGTTATGTTACAGTAAAGGTTATTAGGGATGAGGGTTGGACTAAGCCCTGAGGTTATTTTACAACTTTCAAATTGTGTGAGCTCTTTAAGGAAAGTGGCTATTTTACTTTTCTTTTTGGGTCTCTAGCACAGTATTGGCAAAGAGTAGACAGTTAATAAACATCAATTAGATTTTGTTTGGTTAAATGGGATGATGTCTTGGTCACAAAAAATTAAATGGCAGTGAATGCCTGAGAAAAGCTTATAATCTGAAACAAATACCAGCCCTTGTAACCAGAGAAAGATATGCTGATAGACCTACAACCTAATATTTAGCATATGTATGCATTAAAACAGGCATTTGCATTTTAGGGGCATTTATTTAGGAATCTTGCTAAGTAGATCCAATGCACACAATTAAAAAAATCATTGAACCCCCAATAGATCACTTTCTGAGATAACGACATATTCTTTCTCAGAAAAACTTGGAAAAACCTCTCTGTTTTATAAAATGAAGATAACCAGTTATTGACACATTAGAAGTTAACTAGAAGCATAATTAATGAAAATACTATAGTTAAATGAAAAGCATGCCTTTATATATGACAAATTCACCAATTCTTTTGATTTATATTCTCATAGGTTACTTAGATAACTTTTTTTTGGAGAGTGGAAATTACAGTTCTGTGAAAGTTGAATAAGTAGTAGCAGTTGCTTTTACTTTTAGGAGTTAAAAATCAAAATCAATCTAATTTATTTAAACACTTACCTTTTTGCACAGGAAACATGAGATATAAATGTTTTCTTCTGCTCGTCTGCCTGTTCAGTCTTAAAAAGAAAGAAAAGAATTGTTACCTTTGACTTCTTGACTTAATATTATTGAGCTTTGAGAAATGAGGTGTAAAAAAACACTGACCTAAATTTTCATTACTTAGTAGGAAAAAGTAGCAGCTCTATATTAGGTAACATGCCAAATCTTCATTTTCTCCCTGGTGTGGGTCTAGGTGTGGGTCTAGGTGTGGGTGGGTATATATGTCTAGGAGGGGGCGAAGGGAAGAAAGGGGAAATGAGGTGGGTGTGGTGCAAGCACACAGCATCTCTATCTGTGTAGTTAAAAACTTGTTGTTAAGAAGGTACCCAGTCATTAGTGAATTGTGTATTCTCCTAGGAAATCACCATACTTAACAGAGATTATATTTTATCTTATTTAGGCAAAGCTGTTTAAGGTAAGAAAGCATCTGGGCGTCATTGATATAATTTGTAAGGTGACCATGAAAGGAAACCCCTAACCACTAGTTTAAGGTATAAACAAAAAAGCAAATATTCTATAGCCTTTAGAACCAAATAAAAGTATAGTTTTGGAATGTTAACAGTATGTGTATACTGCTATATGTGTATACATATGTATATATACACATATATACATATGTATACATATCAAAACACTTCACAAGGAAGTTGTTGGTTTATTACACACAAGTGGCTAATGATGTTTGAGATGATTTTAAGAGTCACATCTTGGGGGAGATTCCAGAAAATAATGTGAAACAGGTGAAGTTTTGTCTTTGGATTTTCCAACATTTACCAATCTAATTCCCTGAATTCTGGAGCCCTGAACATTCATAAGGGTGTGTGCACACTCCCAAATTCAGGGGCAATACAGGGCAAGCCAAAGTCTCTGGCTTTGAAATTTGGGATTCTAGATGTGTGTTTTTTGTCTATACAAGGGGAAGAGTTCTCAATGATGTTACTCTCTTCAATAATCTTCAGTGCCCTGCTATTGTCTATAAAATAATGACAAATTCCTTAGTCTTCCATTCAAGGCTTAACCCCTGACCTCCTTCCATGTCTTGTTCCAGTCTACCCTTCTGGTTAGGTTTCACATAATTCCTTTTCAAACATTCAGTACCATTCCAGTTTAATTAAACAGATTAGTGAGCTCCTTCCTAACTCTGACATATATCTGTAAAAGATTTCTGTAAGCACGTCAGTCATTTGTCTCGTGTTTTTAATCACCATTCTCTTTGACATCTCTGTCCAAAACACTCCTCTCTTGACACTATTCCTCTATATGTATTGTCTTTTCTTATTAAATTTCTGTAGTGCAAGGACTATATTCTGGACAAAACCTAGTGCTTAGAACATAGTAAGTTATAATTTTTTTCCATGCATTTACTCACAAAACATATTGTAGGATGCTTCCAATTCTTCTGTTAAATAACTATGATTCAGGCTTATATTCAGCCATTTATTTTTCTCCAGATTTATCATCATTGGATAGACAATGGCAAAATCATAGACAAATTGTCAAATTTCAAACTCTCAAACTTTAGGAATAAACAGTTTCACATAAATATTCCTTGGAATTTTTTTCTTTTTATGATGCCTTTTATTTTTAAAACAATGCATAGTTTTTAAAACCTTATGCTCTAAATTTTTTTGTCCCTCTCTTCCATTCCCTTAGACAGCAAGGAATCCAGTGTATGTTAAACATGTGCAATTCTTCTGTACATATTTCCACAATTATGCTGCACAAGAAAAATCATATCAAAAAGGAAAAAAAAAAGGAAAAAAAACCCCAAAATGCAAACAAACAATAACAAAAGTGAAAATACTATGTTGTGATCCACATACAGTCCTCACATTCATTTCCCTGGGTGCAGAGGCTCACTCTCTCATAAAATTATTGGAATTGCTCTGAATCATTTCATTGTTGAAAAGGGCCAAGTCCATCACAGTTGATCATCACATAATCTTGTTGTTGCTGTGTATTCTTGGTTCTACTCACTTTACTTAGCATCAGTTCATGTAAGTCCAGGCCTCTCTGAAATAATCTTGCTGATCATTTCTTACAGAACAAAAATATTCCATAATATTTATATACCATAACTTATTCAGCCATCCACTCAGTTTCCAGTTCCTTGACACTACAAAAAAGGGCTTCTACAAACATTTTTGCACATGTGGGTCCTTTTCCCTTTTTTATGATCTTTTTGGGATACAAGCCCAGGAGAAACACTACTGAATCAAAAGACCACAATTTGATAGCCCTTGCTTGGAATTTCTAATGACACAAAGTTTGGGTTAGGGGGCATGCATACCCAACAGTATATATAGTGTATCTATATTTCACATTATATATGGTATTTCTATATATGCATACATTTATTTAAGTAGCTCTTCTGCCATTTGTTGGGAGTTTAGGCACTGAGGAAATTAAATCATTGTCCTTTTTGGAAAGGTAAAAATCATATTGGGGAGAATCCTGGGAATATGGCAGAGTAAGTCAGAAATTTTTCCACAAAAAACAAAATTGCACCTTGCAAATGAAAATAGACCAATGAAAAACAAATAAGATTGGGGCATTACTGAGATTCTCCTGGGTCAACTGGAGAACACCCAAAGAAAGACTTCAGGTGTTTACCCATGTGAAGTGTAAACACCTTTAGGCTAGCCCCACAGAAATAGCAAGCAGAGCACCCTGAAGTTAGCTAGGTTCAGAAGTAGCCTCACCCCCAACCATAGGAATTTTCACCTCCAATGTATCCCCTGGACACCATGGAGTCATCAGTCCCTGAAGATTGAGGGAACCTCAGCTGATAAGGAATGCCAGATCCAGCTGTGCTGCTGATAGGAGACCCTGGGTGAGAAGGAACCAACACACCTGTGAGTGCAGAAGCAGTGACACAGGGATAATGCTGGCTGAGAGCACTTGTGGGAGTTTGGAGCTCTTGTTTTGGGGTTCCTAATCAGAGGAAGAGCTCAAGTGAAACTAGAGGCACCAAATCCCCAAACCCAGCATTAGAGATGCTTACATTAATAGTCCTCATTAATAATAATAATAAATAGGCAAAATAGAAACATACTATGGGAACAAGGAAGACTAGAATTCATCTTCATAGAAAGACACTGAAGTGAAAAAAGCTTATGGTTTGCCATCCAGAGAGAATTTATAGAACTCAAAAAAAGAATTTAAAAATCAAATGAGAGTCATTGAGGGGGAAAAAAAACATCCAAGAAAAATAAGATGATGATGAAAAAAAGTTAAACAATTAGAAAAGGAAATATAGAATCTCAAAGACAAAAATAATTTTCTGAAAATTAGAACTGGCAAGGGGAAGCCAGTGAAGTTATGAGAACTCAAAAAATACCCCCCAAAATGAGAAAGAATGAAAAAATAGAACAGAATGTGTAACATCAAAAAATGACAGATTTGGAGAACAGACCAAGAGGAGGAAATATAAAAAAATTGGACTGCCTAAAGTTGTGCCCCTAAAAAGGACTTTGCAATAATGCAAGAAAAAATCCAAGAAAATTGTCCTGGAGTGATAGAACATGAGGGAAAAGTAGAAAAAGAAAAAATCCACCCATTACCACTTCAATAAGATTCTTTATGGAAAACACTAGGAACATTATTGCTAGATTTTGAAATCCCCAGATCAAAGAGAACATTTTGCAATAAACAAGAAAAAACAAAAAAAACAACTCAAATACATGCAGCTACAATTAGAATTGTACAGGACTTATCAGCAGCCACAATAAATGACCACAGATCCTGGAATCATATTAATCAACAATCAAAAGAAATAGATCTGTGACCAAAAATATCCTACTTTGCAAAGTTATTTATAATATTTAATGAGAAAAAAATGATATTCGATGAACTTGTAGATTTTTCAGGACTGCCTGTCAACCAAACCTGAGCTTAATAGAAAAATTAACATATAAGAGATAATATCAAAGATCATTTTCAAGGAAAATGGATAAATTGTTTTTTTTAAACATGGGAAATTTATATAACATGTTTAAAACTGACAACAATACAACAGCTCAAAAGAAAAATTGAGGCAAAGTTAAAGTAAAAATAGTATGTCATACAAATGAGGCATAGAGGAAGAATAGACACAGAGGCCTTAGATAAGGGAGGAGGGCTCGTAGTTATGAAAACTCACTCACATTGGGAATGAGTTAAATAGGCAACACTACATATATACAATGAAGGATATAGTACCCTCCAAAATCTATAAAGATATAAGGGGGGAAGGGTGGGCAGACAGGGAAGCAAAGGGTGAAGGAAGATGATAGGGGAGGTATCCTTGGGTGGGGGGGAGGTTAAGCAAGAGCAAGGTAAGTTAGGAGTAAAATTAAAACAAAGGATTAGCAGGGTTAAGAAAGGGGTGTGTGTGTGTGTGTGTGTGTGTGTGTGTGTGTGTGTGTGTGTGTGTGTGTGTTTCTTTCTTAACTATAGCCTACTTGGGGATGGGGGGGATGAATGAAAGGAGGAAAAAAAAGAATAAATTTAAAAAGATGCACAGCAGAGAACAAAACAACAATTTGCAAGGAAGTAAAGATGGATACTCAAATATAATTTCTTCTAACATATATATATATATACTTTCTTGAACTTGTATTTGTTGTGATATATTTTGAACCCCCCTTGATGTTCTGCTGGGCACATGACAATGCTCTCTTTTGTTTCATTTTGTTTTCTATTCCTTTTGTTTTTCTTTTTTCTTATTCTGTTTCTTGAAATAAAATAAATTTGGGAAAAAATAAAAAGCAAAATTGTTTAGGAAAAGGTAAAAATTGTGATTGTGCTATATGAAGAAGGCTTAAAGGAAGAATAGACACAGAGGCATTAGAAAGGGGAGGAAGTCTGAGAGTTTTGAAAACCTACTCACATTGGAATAATATATATATTTCATATAAATATATCTATATTTAACTATAGCCTGCTTGGGGGAAATAAGGGGGATGAAAGGGAAAAAAGGTATAAGGTAAAAAAGTACACAGAAGACAACAGAAGACCTACAAGAAAGCATATTATATATGCGGATGCGGAGAGAAGTAGAGAGGCAGAGATGCAGAAAGATTCAGAGATGCAGAAAGAGAGATGCAGAGACATACACTTGCTCTTGCTTCTTGCTAACCCTTGCTGAGATTGCCAATAAAGAAAGGCTGTTTGGCACCTTAACATCAGCTCATCTTCATGTGTTTCCAGGGAAGATTGGTACACAGAGGACAACAAAAGACCTACAAGAAAGCATATTATATATGCGGATGCGGAGAGAAGTAGAGAGGCAGAGATGCAGAAAGATTCAGAGATGCAGAAAGAGAGATGCAGAGACATACACTTGCTCTTGCTTCTTGCTAACCCTTGCTGAGATTGCCAATAAAGAAAGGCTGTTTGGCACCTTAACATCAGCTCATCTTCATGTGTTTCCAGGGAAGATTGGTATGTATTATCCTGTCAATCAGTAGTCTTGGTGGGAGATTACAGTTACACATTTCAAATTCTCCCTGATGTTTTGCTGGGCACATGACAAATTTTTTCTTCTTTTTTTCCTCTCTTTTTCTATTTTTTTGTTATTATTTTGTATTTAAGTAAATAAAATGTTTAAAATAAAAATGAGGAAGAAAATACTCCTCAGTATTTAATAAGGTCCTTTAATAAGGGTTCATTCTCATGTGAAAAGCATAATTGAGAATGGAAGCTTCCTTCCAAAATGGAGCTATTCAATTTATAACAAATTATGCTGTTAAGAAAATGCTCTTAGACCAAAGTTAAGGGTAGATGAGAGAAAATACTTTCATAAGCTTGAATTTTTTTCTATTGGATCATAAGATTTAGAGTTTTGAGACATCTTAGAAATCATTTAGTTTGACCCTCACTCAGTTTACAGTTGAAGAAAATGAGTTCCAGAGAGGAAAAGCAATCTGCTGGAGGACATAATTTCTATCAAAATGCAGCCAAGAAATAGGGAAAGAAGGAGTCCTACCAAATTCCTTTTATGACAAAAATAATACCTAAACCAGGAAGATAAAAAAAAAAAAGATAACAAAAGCCATAGACTAATTTCCTTAATGAATGTTTGTGCAAATATTTTAAATAAAATACTAGCAACAAGATTACAACAATATATAACAAATATCATATACATAATTAGAAGGAATTTATACCAGGAATGCAGGGATGATATCAATAGATGCAGAAAAAGCCATTTAATGGGAATGGGGAACACCCATTTAAAAAAAAAAAAACACTAGAAAGTATAAGAATCAATGGACCTTTTTTGATATAATAAGTAGTACATATCTAAAAGCAAGATCAAGCATTATCTATAATCGAGATAAATTTGAAGCTTTCCCAATAAGATCAGGATTGAAGCAAGGATGTTCATTAACAGCACTATTATAATTTTGTATAAGAATTGCTATTATATGATGAATGTTGGAGGGGATGTGGGAAAACTGGGACACTAATACATTGCTGGTGGAGTTGTGAAAGAATCCAGCCATTCTGGAGAGCAATTTGGAACTATGCCCAAAAAGTTATCAAACTGTGCATACCCTTTGACCCAGCAGTACTACTACTGGGTTATATCCCAAAGAAATACTAAAGAGCGGAAAGAGACCTATATGTGCCAAAATGTTTGTGGCAGCTCTTTTTGTTGTAGCTAGAAACTGGAAGATGAATGGATGTCCATCAGTTGGAGAATGGTTGGGTAAAGTATGGTATATGAATGTTATGGAATATTATTGTTCTGTAAGAAATGACCAGCAGGAGGAATACAGAGAGGCTTGGAGAGACTTACATCAACTGATGCTGAGTGAAATGAGCAGAACCAGAAGATCACTGTACACTTCAACAACAATACTGTATGAGGATGTATTCTGATGGAAGTGGAAATCTTCAACCTAAAGAAGAGCCAACTCACTTCCAGTTGATCAATGATGGACAGAGGTAGCTACACCCAGAGAAGAAACACTGGGAAGTGAATGTAAATTGTTAGCACTAATATCTGTCTGCCCAGGTTACATGTACCTTCGGAATCTAATGCTTATTGTGCAACAAGAAAATGGTATTTACACACATGTATTGTATCTAGGTTATATTGTAACACCTGTAAAATGTATGGGATTGCCTGTCATCGGGGGGAGGGAGTAGAGGCAGGGGGGGAATAATTTGGAAAAATGAATACAAGGGATAATATTATAAAAAATATATAATAAAAAGAAAAATAAAAAAAGAAAAAAGAAAAAATAGAAAAAAAGAATTGCTATTATAAACAAGACAAGAAAAAGAAATTGAAGGAATAAAAATAGGCAATGAAGAAACAAATTTGCTATCTTTGAAGATGATATGATGGTATACTTAGAAGACCTTAGAGAATCAACTAAAAATTAATTGAAATAATTATCAACTTCTATAAAACAGAACATAATATAAATCCATATAAATTACTAGCAAGTCTACATATTACTAATAAAACCCAACAATGATTCACAGAAAGAAATTACATCCAAAAATAATTATAGACAATGTAACTGCCACAGGGCAGTTTCTTCTTCTGTAAAATCATATGGAGGAGAAGGAAATGGCCACCCACTCCAGTATCTTTGCCAAGAAAACTCTAAATGCGATCATAAAGCATTGGACATATCTGAGTTGACTAAATAACAATAATCATTAAGACAATACTTGCTAAGAAACAGAATTTTGGATTTATGGAATAGATTTAATGCACAGAACAAAGTAGTAAATGATCATAGCAATCTAGAGTTTGATAAACCTAAATGTCACAGCTTTTTGGGTAAGAACTCAACATTTAACCAAAATTGTTATGAAAACTGGAAAATTAATTGACCCAATCTAAGCATACACTAACATCTTACACCATATATCAAGATAAGGTCAAAATGGGTAAATGATTTGAACATGAAGAATGACATGAATAAATTAGGGGACTATGGAAATATGTTCTTGTCAGATCTATGGATAAAAAAAAAAAGAGTTTATGTGCAAAAAAGAGGTAAGATTATGGGAAGTAAAACTGAAGATTTTGATTACATAAAATGAAAAAGCTTTTGAACAAATAAAATTATTGCAGCCAAAATTAGAAAGAAACCAGGAAACTGGAATTTTTTTTTACAGTACCTCTGATAAAGGCCTCATTTCTCAAATATGTAAGAAATGGAGCCATATTTATAAAAGAGTGAGCCATTTTCCAGGTGTTAAATGGCCAAAAGATATTGACAGGCAGACAGTTTTTTAGAAGAGGAAATTAAAGTGATCCATAGTCAGCTTCTGTGAAGACTTCTATGAACTGATGCAAAAATGAAGTTAGCATAATCAGGATAATATTGCACACAGGAATGGCAATATTGTACAATGATTGATTGTGAATGACTTAACTGTTCTGATCAATCTGAAGGACTTATGATGAAAGATGTTATCCATTTTGAAAGAGAGAGAACTGATAAACTCTCATGGCGAATTTAAGCATTATTTTTCTTTTAGTTTCATTTTGTTTGTGATTTCTTTTGTGACATGGCCAATATGGAAATATGTTTTTATATAATTTCACAGATATAATTAATATTTCTGCCTTCTCAAAGAGAGCTGAGAGGGATGAAGAGAATTTGGAAATCAAAAAAATTTTAAACGAATATTAATTTTTTACATGTGACTGGGAAATATTAATCAAATAAAAATAATTTAAAAATTAAATATAACTGGAGTAATGGATTGAGAGATAACTCTGAGTTGGGGAGAGTAAGATTCGCTTATTATGCTTGACACACTATTAGCCTGTATGACTTTGGACAAATGTCATTTAAATTCTAACCAAATTACTATCTGAACAATCTATTTTGATGAAGGATCCTCAGCAGGACTTGTAAATATTTGTAGCCCAAGTCCCAGAGTCTATTTGTATGGAACTCTCTTTCTTCATTGGTGAAGATCAATCTTTCCTGCTATATGAGGGGCAGAGTGGAGTTTAAGAGCTAGAAAGAAATGCACTCTGCTCTTTTCAGATTTTTTTCCACCCTTCATGTGGCTAGCATAGGACTTTTATTCCATTCAAGAGGAGTCAATCAGAGATAAATTTTTTTAACGATTTACATTAGTGTCCATCTAAAGTACATATTTAAACATTTCATAAAATCACTATCATAATATGAATTCATGATTTTCATATGTCTCTTTGGAAGAAGGGGAAATTAAGTATTAAAATCCCCAGAAATTAAAAATCTTTTGAGCTCAATCTGTATCTGTTATCTTTTGAGACTCATTAAAAAATTTTTTCTCCATAGTTATGCAAGGAAATTTTAAAAATTTCATTTTAAATTTATGAAATAAAACAAGCATTTCCATAACATAGCATAGTAAAAAGATTGCACATGAAACTGCAAATCTACTAGGTATAACTTGTTATTTCTTTCAAATATATAAAATTATCATCTAAATTTCTTTTTTTCCTTCCCTTCCTCTACCCAGCACCCTAGAAATGGGTACCATGAGCAATATGGGTACCATAGATACACCATACACATATTTACACATATGTAAAATTATTCTCTATAGACTTCTATTTATCAATTCTTTCTCTGGCTTATGTTTATAGGCAATTTAACAATACATACCACTTAACAAGCAGTTATAGACACATGCTTTTGGTAGAACAGAAGCCTGATTAGTGAAAATACTGGTTATATTACACACATATACCTTCTACATGAAAGATTAACTGGCCTCATAAACAGAACTTTGAAGGGTATGTTTAAAATCTGTGGTTATGCAAGTGATCTTTATTAGAAACAAAACTGAAAAGGCTGCCAAAAACAGACAATAGATTCAGACACCTTATTTCCCATGTGCCTCACAGATGAGATTCAATGAACAATGAAAATCTCATTATTCACATTTGAAAATCTCACTGCCCCCACACAACTGTCTTTAATTGTAGCCTGCAGCAAATAGAAAGGCTGGCTCATTGAAAGAAGGGATCTATTTGTAGCAATAGAATGTCTTATGATTAAAGTCAACCAATTAGGAAATTAGTAGAGATCAGTACAATACTTTCTAATATGGGAGGTTTTGTTTATAAAAGTTTATTTTCTGTTGAGTGTTTTCTTTTTCAAAACAGTGAAAAATAATTAAGCTAAAAATATTCTTCTAGAAACAATGCACTTTATTTTTGGACAGAAACTTTCTATATACCAGTTATCCTTATCTTTTTTTATCTCAAACTTGAAAGCTACTCTAATGGCAGCAAGGAAGAAAGGTTAAACAAAGTCATAGTTTCAGATAATCAGAAACTCTACTCATCTTATAGTGAGCCATTTTGACAAGTACTTCCATGCTTATATCTCTAACTCTTTTGTCTTTTTGTTTCCCCAATCCTAGGTGTACTCTCCATTGTGGACTTTTTCTGTTTCCTCTTCTAAATTACTGAGTTGATCCTTGCTGGAGGGAGTCATGAAACATGTACACTGAGAGTATGATAAATTCTTGCTAAATAAAATAGATGACAGATATGAAATAAGGAAGACTCATCATATTGAGTTCAACTGTGGCCTCAAATGCTTACTTAATTGTATGATCCTGGACAAGTCATTCAAGCTGTTTGCCTTAATCCATAGAAGGAAATGGCAAACCACTTCAGTATCTTTGACAAGAAAACCCCAAATGGAATCACAAAGAATTGGACATGACTGAAATGGCTGAACAACAAAATCCTATCTTTTTTTAAATTTGCTTGTTTTTTAAAAAATAATTTTTGTTGATGCCTTTTTTATATCATCATAGTCATTCCCAGTAAATCTCCTCCTTCTTCCAAAGAGCCATTCTGTAACAGATAGTATTTTTTCAAAGATGAAAAAAAAAATCAGTATTTCTGATCAATACATTCAAAAAGCCTGAAAATATGTGCAATATCTGTGGACACCCCATCTATAATAGGAATGGGTTGGTGGTGTCTTCTCATATCTCTACAATTGAGTCATGCTTGATCTTTATAAATTTGTTACATTCACTTTTGAATCTTGGGGTGGTTGTTTTTTTTCCATTTTATAGTTATTATAAATATTTTTTAGCTCTACTGTTCACCTTATTTCTTATATCATAGTATTATACTTACATTCATGTACCAAAATTTATTTAGCCATTCCCCAATTGATGGGCACCTACTTTGTTTCCAATTCTCTGATACCACAAAAAAAGTGCTACAAATATTTTGGTATGTATGGGAATTTTCTCCTGATCAATGGCTTCCTTGAGGCCATAAGCTCAGTAATGGAATCTCTGATTTAAGGAATGTGGACATTTTTGTCATTTTATTTGCATACTTTTAAGTTCTTTTTCAAAAGTTTATATGGCTTTATAGCACTCCTAACAATGCATTAGTGTGCCTATCATTCCACAAACCCTACTACATTGGTTATCAGTTTTTAATCTTTGTCATTCTTTAGATTGTGAGGTAAAACCTCAGTGTTGTTTTGATTTTCTTTTTCTTATTATTAGTGATCTAAGTTATTCTTTCATGCGGTTGAAAAATACTTTGCAATTAATCTCTTGGTAAGTATTTAAGATTTTTGCTCATTTATCTATTGGGAAATGATCATCAGTCATACATACACATAAAAAAGTTATTAATCTTGAATATTAAACCCTTATTAGTGAAATATGACACAAAAATTTGTCCATCTGACTACTTCCCTTGTTATCCTAGATGCATTCATTTTTGTCTATACAAAAGTTTGTCAATTTAATGTAATAAAAATTAGAATTTATTTCTTGTTTTTGTTTTTAAGAACACATTTTCTACCCACAATTGTGAGAGGTTTATGATTTGCCCCTCTTCTAATTTTTTAGATAACATGATCTTTAATATTAAAATCTTGTATCCATGTAGAGTTGAATATGGTATAAAATGTTGATCTGAGTCTAATTTTTATTTTCTATTTTTTTCAGCAATTAAAAATATCAAATAAGGAGCTTTTTTCTTAGGTAATTAATGTTTTCTGCTTTATTAAATACTTGGTTGATAAGTTCAGTGATTTCTAATCCTCTCTTGTCTAGTCTGTTCCATTGTTTTCTCTAATTTAAAACTCATATCAGATGATTTTGATGCCTGCTGCTGCTTCATAATATATTTTGAGGTCTGGAAGTTCTTATTTCACCTTTCATCTTTGTTTCTTTGCCCTAAATATTCTAGATCTTTTGTTTTTCCAAAATAATTTTGTTACTATTTTATCAAGTTGTATAAAGCATTTCCTTAGTAATTTTATTAGAATAGCATTAAAAGTATACCTCAATTTTGGTAATATTATAGTTTTTATCTTATTGACATGGCCCAGCCATGAGCCAATTATTCCTCCAGCTATTTAAATTTTTATTTTTTTTTTTATAAGGAAAATGAATCTATGCAAGTCTTCTGTGCTTTGGTAGCTGTCCCCAAATGTTTTATGCATTTTGTACTTATTTGAAATGGAATTTTTTATATTTTTGCTTATTGTCCTTTGTTATTTTACATAGAAATACTATTGTCTTTTGAGGATTTATTTTGAAGTCTGCAACTTTGCTGAGGTTATTAATTGAATCACTTAGTATCTTTGCTGATTCCTAAGATTTTCCAAGTAGACCATAATATCATTAGCAAATGGCAATAGCATTGTCTTATTTTTACTAATTTATCTGCCTTTATTTTCTTTCTCTTGGGTGCTATTGCTGGCATTTTCAGAACTATATCAAATAATAGTGGGACAGTGAACATACTTTCTTCATATTTATTAGGAAAGTTTAGTAAATCCCCAGTGCATATGCTGCTTAATTTTGGTTTTAAATAGATTCTTTTTGTGGATATTAAGAAAAGACTCCTTCATAATTTGTAGAGATTTTAGCATAAAAGAAAGAGTGTTGAGATGATTATTTGACTTTGAATGTTCTGGATTTTAATATGATTGTTTTGATTATTTTTCTCATGTAAAATCATCATCCTATCCTTGGTATAAATTTCTTGATCATAATTAATGTTTTCTTAGTTAAATCATTGAAGTCTAATAGGATTAAAAAAATTTGAGTTAATATTCATCAAGGATTTTGGCTTTCAGTTTTCCTTTTGAGTTTTATCTTTCTTTGGTTGAGGTATTAGTACTATATTTGTTTCATTAACAATTCTGATAGGATGTTTTACTTCTTTATGAAAACAATTTGTGAAGTATGGGTGCTAATTATTCTTTATAAGTTTTATAGAATTATCCCATGAATCCACCAGGATAAGGAGTTTTTTTCCTCCCTTGTTTCTTTATGCTGAAATCTTTTTCTAATTTGAGAAATTTTCTGAGATTGTGTTGCGGGCATAGCTCCTCTAAGATTCCTTGTTTGATCTACCTTTGATACAAGATCTGGTCAAGCTAGTTTGGGCTTGTACCCCCCCACGGGATCTGAGCTGGCTTGGATAACCCAATCCCCAACTATCTGAAAAACCCGCCAAAAATCAGGAATCCACCCATTACTTCTTCAAGCAGATAAAAAGAGCAAAAGTGGAATCATCTTTGGTCAGAGATTTGAAAGATGCCAACCAAGATGTTTGCATCAGAGATTCTCTGTCCCCACTGCTTTTGGCGTATATCTTCCTCCATCTAATGCCTTTTACTAACCAGACCTTAACCTTGCTTCCAAACCTGACAATAAACATCTTTTTACCCATCTAGGTTTTCAGCCTGTAAATTCATTTACAGGGGACTCTCGCTGCTATTAGACCTGATTTAACTTTGTATCCTTGGGCCGAATCCTAAGGGGGTTGCAGGGGAACTCCATGTGACTCCCTGTACCCTGAATCCTGCCACTAGACCTCAATTAATCCTATTGAGGTATATACCTCCTCATTTGGTATTTACCTCATGATTTGGTTCATATTAACCTCATCATTTGGATTATTTAATATATCTTTCTGGTCTACTAGTTTGGGTATTTTATGTCTTTGATGATATTCCTCTATTTTTGGTTTCCAGCTTTGTTAGCATACAGCTATTTATCACATGTCCTGATAATTCTTTTTGTTTCTTCTAGTTTTTTCCCCATGTGATTTTTACCTTGCTCATTCTTATTTTATGGGTTTGTTTTTCTGTCATCTTTAAAGAAAGTAATTAAGGACTTATCGACATTATTAAGTCTTTACAAAGACCACTTAACACCTGGAGGATGGTTTTTATTTTTATAAATTTGGCTTCATTCCTTATGTATTTGAGAAATTAGGCCTTTATCAGAGAAACACTGTAATTTCCCTGCACTATCCTGTTTTCTTTCTAATTTTGGTTGCATTGGTTTTACTTGTGTTAAAACCCCTAGCTCTTTTCATAAAACATCTCTCTTCAGGCATCTGGATAGTGCCAGTGTATAGTATTGGGCCTGGAGTCAGGAAAATGTGAGTTCAAATTTTGCTTCAGATGCTTACTATCTATGTGATCCTGAATAAGTCATTTAATCTCAGTTATGAAATGGAGATAACAGCACCACTTACCTTACAGATTGTTGTAAGGATCAAATGACATGATATTTGGAAGTGCTTAGTATAGTGCCTGGAACATAGTAGGTACTATATAAATGCTACTTTGCTTTCCTTTTTCTCTAATTAGGAGGGTTTATCAGTGAAATGCTTTCCTATCACCAAAGCCAGTAGTCTCTCCTTTTCAATTTTTCTTTTTCATTCCTTCTTCCTTTCTCTTTACCCCAAACCTCTGTAGTGTTTTCTCTCTCTAAGATGACAAAAGTCATATTCCCCTAATTATTTACCCTTAATCTGACCCAGGTACAATATACAGTCCTTTCTATCCTTTATTCTCCTCACTCTTTTACCCTTCCACTTTGTAATGTACTCCCACAAAGGATACAGATTCACTGGTAGACATGGTCAAAATCATAAGATTTTGTCTGTAATGCTCCAGATATACGTCTTCATTGTTAGCTCTACCTGACTACCTCCATTTCTGTTTCCTTGTGTATCCTTAGAAAGACATTTCTCACTGGTCTCTCTCTGATGTCACTCTATTGTTGTTTCTGTCTTTGACTGTGCATTTTTTCAACTCCAATATATTTCTGTAGTTTATGGTGTTTAAGAAACAAAGCATCTCTTCAGATCTAGTTTTCATTCTGAGAATGTCTCAAATACCTCTTTATTGTTGAACATCTCTTTTTTTTTTCTTAGTTATAGTTAAACTTATATTTGCAGGAATAGGTCAACATGGGCTGCAACTTGAGCTCCATTGTTCTTGTATGTTTTATGGTGCATGCAGAATAGCCTTACATTGTTTAAATTTCCTTTCTTTTGTATTTGAAGGACTTTCTCATGATGTGCGGAACCTCTTTGTTTCTGAATTGCATTGTTAAATTTAACTATGTAGTTTGGGGTTTGCAGCTTTGATTTTTTTTCCTATGAATTTTTTCAATTGACATTTAATTTTCTTCATTTAGAAGTTCTAGACAATTCTCTTGTATTATTTCAATCATAATTATGTTAAGGTGTTTTTGTGTGTGTGTTGTATTCTTTTGGGAAACCTATGATCTCAGGCTGTCTTAACATATAGTGCCTTTAAGATCAGTATGTTTTGCTTGAGTAATGCATATATATTATTGTAATTTTTTTTTGCTTCTCTTTTTCCAGATTGTCCTTTACTTTTGTGTACTTGCATTCTCAATCTATCCTTTTGTTTGTTTGTTTTAGGTAAGACTTGCCATTGCAGATTACAGTTTTTCTATTCTGTGTATTTTAAAAAATTTACCATGAAGGTCATAACTTCTGCTCTCAAAATTTTTTATTTTGCAGCATTTATTCATAAATGCCTAAACTTATTTAATCAATCTGGATGTTTAATTTCATTTTGAGATTAATGGTTTTCCTATTAATTTTTGCTTGTGTTCAAAATCTGAGATTTTTTTCTTCCTGAAGACTTGATTAATTTCAATATCTTTTTCTTCCTTGTTTTCCCTATTGCTCATTGTCTGACTCTTTCCCTTCTGATAGTGGTTTCCCTGAGAGTGTATCTCAAAGTATTTCAGCTTCCTCTCACATTGGGCAAATAAAGAGTTCACCAGTTTAGATCTCAACCTCAGGTGACTCTTGGAGGAGCAGGACTGATCCCAGATATATGCAGAATTCTTCCCTCAGGTTTCTTGTAGTTCTGCATAACCACTCCCTCTGTGCCTCAGTCTTCTCACTTGATAGTTCAAAGCAGTGCAATAACATTGCTACCTGAGTGAGGGACAATTTCTATTGTGCAAATTTGGGTATTCAGCAATCTGGGATGAGGGTAGATTGGGGGTGTCAGGTTGAACTTCATTTCAAGCCTCTGACTTATACCTGCCTTCCCCAAATCACTCACTCACTCTCTCACTCTCTTTCTCTTTCTCTCTCAGTCTCTTTTTAACAGAATTCTGCCATGGTGGCAGCAGTTGGGAAGACTGTTACAACACTGTCTGTCTATCATGGCCTGACCAAACTTCTGAAGCTTGGAGCTGGCACTCTCTACCATTGAAAAGAAGGACAGAGAACCAGAGTGTAAGGCTGGTTTTTGTTGCAAACCTGGGGGAGTCCTGGAATTGTTTAATATAGACTTGCTGCTGGTAGCTTGGAAGGTGAGGAAAAGGCACTGAATGAATTCAGGGTAGGTATTAATTCATTTTTTAAATCTTTTTTGATTTGTTTTGGAATATGGGGAAGAACAAGAGACAGCTAAAATTGTTTTATGTCTTTGATAAATTGTGGGATCAGAGAAAATGTTTCAGTCTCTACTTTGTCACATGACCTAGAAATCCCTTTCCTTGATATTTGATGCATTTCCTTATTATCTCTTCAGAGAACCAATTCCAAATATTCTCTTCTGTTTTCAAGCTTCCACCTCTTTCTCCATCTCTTTTTCTCATTATAGAGCCTCATAATTTACTTGACTGAGCATAAAGTATTCATTGAGAAGTCCTTCATCATCTTCTGTCCTTACATATAGATTTAAAATCTTATTCTAGCCTCATTATTTTTTCAATTTTAGAGGATCAGATTTATCTACTATTTGCTGAGACTGTTTCCTTTCATACATAATTAATTCTATTACCTCCTATATCTATCTTGGACCTATATAGTGTTTCTGTCCTCCTTCCTCTCTTCCTCTTCCTGTATCTCTTATTTTTCTCTCTTTTTGTCTGTGTCTGCCTCTCTCTGTCTTTCTCATCTTTCCTTCTCTCTTGGTTCTTTTCTTTTGCTTTGTGACATTCTCATGTTTTCCTTATACTAACGTAATTTTCCCTTAGCCTTGTCATTTGTTTATACCATTTCACCATATCTCTTCTCCCTTTCATTCTTCATTTCTCAATCTTCTTTAATCTTACTTTCATCCTCACTATTTTACTAAAACTGTTCTCAAGGGTCTCTTAAGCAAAAGTTTCAATTTTGCTACTAAATCCTCATTTTCTCTTGAATTTTTCACAGTATTAACACATTTCTCTTTTAGCTTCTCTTAACATTGCTTTTTTTCCCTATTTTTCAATGGCACCAACCTACTCCTCAGTTTCCTTTGCTGATTTCTCTTTTCCTCCCCCTAGGAGTGGATGACCTCCAAAACTCAATTCTCATTCCATTCAAAACCACTTGGTATTCATTGAAAAATGTATTTAAAAGGACATTAACAAGGACTTTAGAGATCAAGTTCAAACTCCTAATTTTCCAGATGAGATTGTGAAATGATTTGTCTAAGGTCATACAATTGCAAGTAAATAAGCTGGGACAAATGATTTCATTAAGTACTTTACATTTCGTTAAAGTACTTTACAAAATCATTTTATAGGATTTTCAGAACAACTGTGGGAGGTAGGAATTATGATTAGCTCCATTTTACAAATTAGAAAATTGAGGCAAGCAGCAGTTAAGTCATTTGTCCAAGGTCATATAGCAATAAAATATTCGAGGCAGGGTTTGAACTGAGGTCTTCCCCACTCAAAGTTCATCACTCTATCTATTCCTACCTTCTAACTGTCAACTATATGTTAGGTGCTGGGTATTCAGAAAAAAGAAATGAAATACTATCTGCCTTCAAGAAACTTATATTTTATGTCACCTCCCCTCCTCCCAAAAAATCATTTTATATCTCTATGCTACCAAGTATAGTTCTTCAATGTCTGATGCAGCCTGGATAGGAATTCTCATAAAGAAAATAAAATAATATGACATATTAATCAATCCTGTTTAAAAATAATCTTAAAAAAACCTTCTTGTAGCTTTTCTTAAGAATTATTGAAATAAGCTAAGACTAAAAGTTGTCACCTGACCCAATTTATTCTTACACAGTGTTATTTAGAAATATTTAGTAAATTGTTACAAAAATATATTATGAATTCTTAAATTTTATAAAAATTATAAAATTCTTACAGAAAAAATATGAAATTACCAGTTTTACAGAATTACAAATTTTAATTATAGAATTACATAATTATTTATGTCTCAAAAATAAAGGATTATAAAGTAATTCTTACAAATTAATTCTTAAAAGCATTGATTTGTAGCTCTTTACAAAGAACTCAATCACTGAATATCATTAAATCTGACAATTAAACCTGACAATGCCAATAAAATTTCCAATTTGATCAACTTCCACATAATTTTTGCAAGAATAAAAATTTTTAAAAGGGAGATAAGTCATGCTTATTAAGTTCCTACCTCTAAGTTAGTTGTGGTTGATTTCAGTGGTATGGAAATCTTTATTTGAAGATTTGTGCTCTGTTTTTGCCGTCCCTGGGTCATATAATCAAAGGTGCTCAGTTGCCGGAACACTGGATGGGAGAAGCAAAGAAAAGTATAGAATTATTATAAAACATCCAAAGAGGAATGAAGGCTAGCGAGAAAGAAGTTGCATTGTTAAATTGAGGTCTTCTTGAAAAAATGGAGAAGAAAATGGCAAATTGCTTCAATATTTATGCTAAGAATACCCCAGATGGGGTCATGAAGAGTTGATCATGACTGGAAGGTACTGAAAAACAAATTCTTAGAAATGTCACTTGACTATTTAGATGTGCTTCTTGTCTTTGTTTTTGTTTTACTTTTAGAAGGAGGCCAGGCATAATGGTTTATTTAGAAGAGATTGAGACTGGTGGATCTCTTGAATTTAGGAATTCTGAGTTGTAGTAATTGTAATCTCAATTGGGTATTCACACTAAGGTAATGAGTCCTTAAGAGGAGTCAGTAGGCTGCAAAAGGAAGACAAAACTGGCTCAGGTAAGAAATAGAGCAAATATTCCAGGTCAATCGGTACTGGGATTGGGTTAGCGAGTGACCAGAGCTAGCTTGGGTAAGGTAGGGTGACCTAATCTAAAATAAAAAGAAAGAAAGAAAGAAAATGAGGGAGGGAGGGAGGCAAGAAGGAAGAGAAGGAGGGAAAGTAGGAAGAGAGGGAAGGAGGGAAGAAGGGAAGGAGGAAGAAAGGAAGAAAGGGAGGGAGGGAGAGGAGAAAAACAGAGAGAGAAAGGAAGAAAGGTAGGAAGAAAAGAAAAATTAGATAAAGAAGTTTATTATACAAAGTGACATAATTTGAAAAAAATTCTGTGGATTTAAAAAAAAAAGCAGTAGCAGCAACAGGGGCTAATTCAACTCTCTTCACAGCACATCAACTTATCTTCTACTTTCCTTAAGGTCAACACATATAAGATAGTTTATAAATATTTCTAAAAAACAAAAATGGCCACACACAAAAAAACTATTCTGAGACTTGAGTAGATGGTTGTAAGGAATGATAGCCTTGTTTCGAGGAATTAGTTGTATATTTATGTTCACTGCCTACTCTTTGGATGTGTCTGTATATACAGAGTAAAGCAAAAAATCCAGTCACATCTGGTTAACTTAAGCAAAATAAGGATTCAACTTTCACTTTTCAAAAACTTTTTTTTAACTTTTCTTGAGTAAGACCATTGAACTCTCAGAACTTCATTTTTTAAAATCCCTTTGCAATTTTTACTATATTAGCTATTTGCACTATTTTAATCAGTCTTTTTTTTCTCTCTGGTTTGCAGGAAACTCTAGCAAAGAAAGTTAACATCTGTGATCCAGAGGGTACCTAGGCATGGAAGGATTAAGTAACTTGTGTAGTCATTTTCTGTCAGATGAGTCTTCTTGAGTCTATGGCCAGTTCTTTATCCACTATTCCATCCTGCCTCTCAGTTTAATTTAAATTAATAATATTATTAATCATATGTGTATACACATGTATATATTCACACGTACATATACATGTGTAGATACACCTCGATGTATATACACATTTATAATCACATATATGTATAATGTACATACATATACATATGTATATATAAACATTTTGATTATTTTCCATTTATTCCACATGTTAACTTGCAGATGTCTAACATGTTATGTCTTCTGCATCAGAATATAAAAGTTCCATTAGGGCAGGTACCATTTTGGGGATCTTTATGTCCCCTGGCAAATATTTGCTGATTGATTCTCACAATAGTCCTATAAAGTAGGTACAGATATTATCACCCACAATTGTTCCCTTTTCAAGAAAAGGAACTCTGAAATTTCCTCATCCTATCAAAATCATCTATCATTCATTTTTTCCTATGTTTCCCAACTATTTCACTATGGCTTCAGATCCCTCTACTTGAAAAATAGTTATTGCCCAACTGCCATTACTGAGTCTGTATTCCAAAGAAATCATAAAGTAGGGAAAAGGATCCATGTGCAGCTCTTTTTGTGGTATTAAAGAATTGGAAAAGGAGTGGATGCCCATCAATTGAGGAATGACTGAATAACTTGTGGTACATGAAAGTAATGGAATATTATAGTAATATTAAAAAAATCAACAAGATGATTATAGAACGGTCTGGAAAGATTTACATGAACTGATGCTGAGCAAAACAAGCAGAACCAGTAATACATTATACACAATAACAGCAAGAAGGTGCCTTAATCAACTATGAGAGGCTTCGTGATTCTCTGTGGTTCAGCAATCCAAACCAATCCCAATAGGCTTTGGACAGAAAATGCCATCTGCATACAGGAAAAGAACTAAGGAGACTGAATGTCAATCAACACATGCTATGTTTATGTTCACTTTTTTCGGTATTTTTTCTCTCCCATGGTTTTTCCCTTTTGTTCTGATTTCCTTTTCCAACATGATTCATAAAGCAATGTGTATCAAAAATTTTAAAATGCTCTAAGAAAAAAAGTAATCATTGAGAAGTAATCTCCCAAGCCATCATCCTTGTTATGCTACAGTTTCATTATCCTCCCTTTCCCCATTATAAATCAATTCAACTCTACACTTCCTCTCAAATCACTTTTTCCTTTATCCTACTGCCTATCACACATTGCCAAATCCCAAACTGGATTAAATTCATCATCCTTCTCTCCTATTCATGTACTACATAATGGAATTGGAGGAAGTTACACAATCATGCTGATTATTGGGTCAATGACAAATTTATCTAATCTCCATTAAAATTACTTTTTTCCTTATCCCTAATTTTTTTCCCCCCAAGAATCTCTCCTGTGAAGCTGTTGGTAACCTTTTCATTACTTAAGTCTTTTACCACAGAGGTGACTGATTACCTTCCATAAAATTTTATTGATAAAATAGACACCATTCAATGTGAGCTTCCTTATCTTTACACATCTGTCATTCTAAATCTAATAGACTCTTTGGCATTATTCCTCAGTCTCACCTTCTTTATTTTAGTCTTATTACTCTATAATAAGGTAGCTAAATTTTGAATTTTTCCCCTTCTTGTGCTCCATCAAGTGGTATTTTAAAATTCTCTTTCTCTCCTCTGTCTCTCTCTGAATCTCTATCTCTGTCAGTCTCTCTTCTCTCTCTCTTGCTTTCACTCCTCCCTCTCCCCTCTTTCTCCATCTCTGTCTCTGTGTCTCTCTATCTCTTTCTCTGATCTGTCTCTATCTCTCAGCTTCTGTCTCTGTCTCTGTCAGTCTGTCTCTCATATCTTTCTTCCTTCACATAATCTAGAAATATGATAATCTTTTCTAAATTCTTATTCTCAACATTTCTCCTACATTTAATTTTTTTACCACCTTCTTTCAGAAACTTGTTTTTAGAACCTTCTACTTTTTGAGGTATAGCTTTTGCTGCATAATCATTTCCATTAATCCAGTCAAAATGCATTTTTAACTTTTCTTTACATGGGGCACTCCATCTCCCATCTCTATGCCTTTGCTCTATATCTGGGAGATGCTCTTTTCCTTACCTTAGAATTCCTTGGTTTCTTCAAGGCTTATATTAAGTATCACTTTCTACATGAAAACCTTCCAGCTACTCTGGACCCCCCTAAAACAATTTTGTATCTTTTTGTATGCTTTATTGTTTTAAAATCATTTTTCAGTCAAGCCCAACTCTCTATGATTCCATTTGGAGTTTTCATGGTAAAGTGGTTTGCTCCAGATTTCTTTTTCACTGCATAGAAGGACATAGAAAGGAATGAAGAGAGAAGAAAGGAGGAAAATAGGAAGGAAGGAACAAAAGAAGACAGAAAAAAGAGAGGAAGGGAGAAAGTAGGGAAGGAAGAGAAGGAGGGAAGAAGAGATAAAAGCAGGGAGAAAGAGGGAGGAGAGGAAGAAGAGAGAATTAAGGAAGAAAGAGAGGAAGGAGGAAAGAAAGAAGGATGCAAGAAAGAAAGAGGGAAAGAAGGGAGGAAAGAAGGGAGGGAGAAAGCGATGAATGAAGGAAGGAGGGATGAAAGAAAGGGAGAGAGAGAGGGATGGATAAAGAGAGGAAGGAAGGAAGAATGGAGGGGGAAGGAAGAAGGGAAGGAAAGAGACATGAATGAGAAGCACACAGAATGATAGACATGATAGGATTATGTTCTGTATAATTGGGGCTGTACCCACACTCATGTACCAAGATTCAGAAAAGATGACTTTAGGATCAAAATGCCAAATACTTAGGTGAAAAGACCTCAGAGATCTTAGACCAATGGCATAATTTCATTGATGAAGATACTGAGAGGCTCAGTTACATGCTCATGGTCATAATCTCAAATTCTCTGACTTCCTCTTCTCTTTTCCATTCACCTACTTCTCAGCTGCTTGTTATCTGGGAAATGCTCCAAAGTATTGCAAAAGAAAAATAATGAGACAATAGTGGTAGTGATGGTTACAGCCAAACAAGTATAAAGTGTTCCATTCTTATTCTTAGCATAGTCCTTGATGGGGGAAAAACACACATCCCATGGCTCCTAGCATGATGACTTGCACTCCAGTAATTCAAATGCTTTTGTAGTAAATTAGTTGAAAAAGCATTACTGTAATGCACATTTTTGTTATCATTCATTATATATCTATATTCAATTATTTAATCCTATACTTATATGTTTCCTATGTTATCTTGATATACTTTGCATTTCTAAAGCGCTTACTACTCTGAAGCTAAAATCACTGTTTTTAAATTACATTCTCTTGAAGGATGATTTTTCAACTAATTTACTATAAAATCATTTGAATTATTGGAGTGCAAGTCATAGTGACTTTGGGCTTGAGGCATCAATAGACCTTAATTCTAGTCTCTCTTTGACATTTCTTGTGTGAACTTGGAGACATTTGATTAGGAATAAGTCACTTAGCTTCCTTGAGACTCAGTGTTTTTCTGTAAATATAAAAGCAATAGCACTAGATGACTTCTAAGGTCTTTTCTAGCACTATCTCTGTGATCCTTAATTTTCTGATTTTATATTAAGTACCTTGAAGGAAGAGAGTCAGATCTAGTTCCTAATATGTCTACCTCATTCCCCTTCTCCCCCACTCCCACCCCGTGCTAGGCAGATGAAAGATACTTCTTAATAATGGCTGTTGAGCAGATTTTTCTTTATGCTAGTTAGGTAGTAAAAGTAATACATGCAAGATAGACATTACTATAAGCAAAAGTCTCAGAATAAATATGGAGAAGTAGAGAATTTTCATTTGATTTGATAACAGCAGTAGGAAGCAAATGAAACAATCTTTTTTAAAGATTCTATTAAAATGAATAGAAGTGTATTAAGCATTTATGTCTAAAGCATAACATACTAGGTGTTAGAGGATTCTAAAATGAAAATTAAAGGTTCCCAGATTCAAGAAGTCCAATTAAAATATAATGAGCACCCAGAAGAGGTACAAGGGAAATGAATAAATAAAAGGAGAAATTTCTTTGGGCAATAGGAAGGATTAGATAAATTAACGTTTTGACATATAACAAAGGAAGAGGAAGGAAGGAAAAATAATAGCTGATTTCTTCAAGAAAATTTGGATTCAAATATTATTTCAGACACATACCAACTCTATGACTTTGAACAAGCCATTCAAATTCTTAGTAGCCCAAGTACCTTTCTGAATTGCAGAGTAGACACATACATTGGTAGAGGGATTTTTTTTTTATTTTTTTTTTTGGTTAGAAGAATTACCTATATTAATGAAAATTACAGGGCCAGGTAAAAAATACAGCATAAGGGGTAACTGAGGGGACTTAAGAATGTCTATAAATATATCTTCTTTTCCCTGGATCAGAACCTTGTTATAAGAGAGAAGCTTGTACAGCTCACTGAAACTATGAATTACACTATGTAGGGTCACTCAAGCCAGACAGATTATAGTAAAGAGTTTTGAGAAAAGATGATCCACTAGGGAAAGAGTTGGCAAACCAATCCACTATTTTTGCCCCCCCCCCAAAAAAAATCCCAAGTTTAAAATGCTGTAAGATATAATATGAGAATGTGTTCAATGAACAAGAGCTTGGCCAGACTTTGGGAAACAGACGAACCTGAGGGTGCTATGGTCACATAGTTGTGAATAGTCAGACTTGACGGAGTGAATGAATGAATGAATAACTAAACAACAACAGAAGATATCTCATATTATTCTCCTATTTAAATAGATCACAATCTGCTTTGTAAGAACTTGAAAGTTAAACCATTATGCTTGATTTCAAGGTCCATCATGATATAGATCAAGCTACCTTTTCAACTATTTCAAACTATTTGTTTGTTGAGTAAACAAAGTTCAAGGCAATGCACTGGATTCTGTGAGGGGTAAAGGAAAGCAGAAGACACAATCTTACTCTCAAGGAGCTTTCAATCTTATTGGAAAGATGACACAAGTGGAATTTGGATTGGTTCTTGAAGAAAGTGTAAACTTTGGATAGTCATGACAGTTTGATACATGTTAACTTTGAATCTGGATAATCCAAGTTTCTAATCCAGTAGATCCACCCTTAGGAGAGAAACCAGTTACAAGCTTGTGGGAAGATGAAAGAGAGGGCCAGCTGAGTGGTATATGTTTTATGAGGAAGCAAAGGAGAGAGGAACATGTTCACTAAAGTCAATGTAAAACCCTGGTCACTTTGTGCCAGTTATAGCTCTAACAATCAATATGTTTTGGAGAGAGGACAAACGACAAGTAGACCAGTGAAGAAGAGTTCATGTCAACAGTGTAGGAATGATAAGATAAAAGTCCTGAATCAAAGGCTTATAAGTATAAATATAAAGGAAAACATGGAGATTACACACAATAAATACTAACTAGATGAGGGAGGAAGGAGTGAGAGAAGATGTGTTCAAGTATAACAGTGAAGTTTTGATCCTGGATAACTGGAAGAATTGCTCCTTCCTTGTGCTCTATACTTATGTTCACTGTACTCTCCACTTCCTAACAACAGTATCAGCAACAAGAATTACCGAGCCCATGAGAAAGACTGTCCATATTTGCTGCTTTTAATTTTCTTCTCATTCTCTCATTCCTTTCCCTTTTGTTATCAGCCCTCCTGCCTCATCCCACTTTAATAAAACTGCTCTAAGGTCATTGGGGATCTCTTAACTGTTCCATCTATTGATTTCTTTTTCCATACCTTTTCCACCTTGGCCTGTTTTAACTTGTTAAACTAATGACTATACCCCCTTATGGAACTGTAAATTTGCAGCATTAGAAAGAAATTCAGATAAAGAACTGACTCTAATTTATAAGAAATCAAGCCATTCTCCAATTGATAAATGGTCAAAGGGTATGAATAGACAATTCTCAGATGATGAAATTGAAACTATATCCACTCATGTGAAAGAGTGTTCCAAATCACTATGGATCAGAGAAATGCAAATTAAGACAACTCTGAGATACCACTACACACCTGTCAGATTGGCTAAGATGACAGGAACAAATAATGATGAATGTTGGAGGAGACGTGGGAAAACTGGGACACTGATACATTGTTGGTGGAGTTGTGAAAGAATCCAACCATTCTGGAGAGCAATTTGGAATTATGCCCAAAAAGTTGTCAAACTGTGCATACCCTTTGATCAAGCAGTGCTACTACTGGGCTTATATCCCAAACAAATACTAAAGAAGGTAAAGGAACCTGTATGTGCCAAAATGTTTGTGGCAGCCCTTTTTGTAGTGGCTAGAAACTTGAAAATGAATGGATGTCCATCAATTGGAGAATGGTTGGGTAAATTATGGTATATGAATGTTATGGAATATTATTGTTCTGTAAGCAATGACCAGCAGGATGAATATAGAGGCGCTTTGGAGAGACTTACATCAACTGATGCTGAGTGAAATGAGCAGAACCAGGAGATATCATTATACACTTCAACAACGATACTGTATGAAGATATATTCTGATGGAAGTGGATTATCTTCAACATAGAGAAGATCTAATTCAGTTCCAGTTGGTCAATGATGGACAGAATCAGCTACACCCAGAGAAGGAACACTGGGAATTGAGTGTAAACTGCACTATTGTCTTTCTAGCCAGGTTACTTTTACCTTCTGAATCCAATTCTTAACATGCAACAAGAAACTCGGTTTTACACACATATATTGTATCTAGAATATATTGTAACACATGTAACATGTATGGGATTGCCTGTCTTCTAGGGGAGGGGATAGGGGGAGGGAGGGGAAAATTCAGAAAGAAGTGAGTACAAGGGATAATGCTGTATAAAAAAAAAGTACCCATGCATATGTAATGTCAAAATTATAATTATAAAATTAAAAAAAAAAGAAACGAGTTCAGAAGCCTTCTGATCTGACCTTTGCCTAATTAAGCACATCTCAATACTGTCCTCAAGAAGGTTTAAAATATGAGGCTTATGAACTTCTTTTAAAAATCTTAATGAGAGATCCCATTCATCATCATCATCATCACCATCACCACCACCAATACCAGATCCTTAAAGTAGCTCCTTAAGGTCTGCAAAGCACTTTATATATGTAATACAAAGATATAATCTAAATTTCCTATAAAGGCAGCCTGTTCCACTATTGGACAACTAATTAAGAGATTTGAAGACAGTGATCCAATTCTCTTAAGCAACATGACAATAAACCAATCACTAAAACTTCTCTGAAATCTTAGCATCTGTATATGAAAAGTGGAGAATAATATTTGTACTGTCAATTCTCATTTTGAGAATCAAGTGAGATTCTGTACAGAAAGTGCTTAGGAGCAGGGGATAATAGGTAAAACTGGAAAGGACCTCAGAGTTTGCCATAATTTTCTAAATAAGTAAACTGAGGCAACTCGGAGAGAAGTAATTTAGTTACATTCACATGAGGGGAATTGGCAGAGTCCCTTAACTCTAAAAAAACCTGAATTCTCTAACGCTAAAGACAGGACTCTTTACACTGGACTTGGATTTTCCTAATACTTAATAATATAGAATATAGAAGAATTCAAATATTAATATTTAATATATAAGCTATAGTAATGCATTAATGATAATATATCTGAGGTGTTACTTTAGTCTTAACTTCTCCTTATTCACTTGAAGATCTCAAGAAGCAAAATCAGTCAAAGAGAGTTAAACCCCAAAACTTCTCTGATAAATAAATATGTGTGTGTATGTGTGTATGTGTGTGTGTGTGTGTGTGTGTGTGTGTGTGAGTATATACATCAGTTGCTTAAATATAAACAGTTGGGTAGTATAGTTAACAGAGTACTAGATTTCAAATACTGCCTCGTATACTTACTGTGACCCTGGAAACTTCTATTTGCCTTAATTTCCTCATCTGTAAAAATGGGGATGAATAATAACACTTCTTTTCATGGTTGTTAAGGATTAAGTGAAATAAAGTATGTAAAGTGTCTTTGCAAAACATGTGCATACATATATATATATTTATGTATGTATAATATACATATACAGTGTATATACATCTATATATAATTGTATACATTAAATATTTCTTTAATAATGTATATTATATTCTGATAGACATGACTCTCTTCAACAATGAGATGATTCAAACCAGTTCTAGTTGTTCAGTAATGAAGAGAGTCATTTACGTCCAGAGAGAGAACTATGGGAAATGATTGTAACTTAGCATTTTCACTCTTTTTGTTATTTGTTTGTTTCCTTCTCAAGCTTTTTTTCTTCTTTCCAGATCCAATTTTTCTTGTGCAGCAAGATAACTGTATGGACATGTATACATATATTGGATTTAACATATACTTTAACATGTATTGGACTACCTGCCGTCTAGGGGGAAGGGATAAGGGGAAGGAGGGGAAAATTTGGAACATAAGGTTTTTCAAGAGTCAATGTTGAAAAATTACCCCTGCATATGTTTTGTAAATAAAAAGCTATAATAAAAAATAAAAGAAAAAATAAAAAAAAAGAATGTATGTTATGTTATTTCTATTTTTACATAGATTTCTATATATTTCTAGTTAAATAAGTGGATCTATATATTTTGAGATACTTGTGGGGGAAAAAAAGGTGAAGAAGAGATTTAAAAATAGGGTAGGGATGGCAGCAAAGCAGTCCAATACTAATAATATCTTTGGTTTAGGAAATTACATACTTAGATAGAGGTGGAATAGTAGTAAATGTCCAAGAAGCAGGAGGCTCACAAAGTTTAGCAACAAAGTGATCACAGCTAAGCACAGAAGCACAAGGGAAGATATTGGCACGGCATACAGAGGTAGGAACGCCAGCCATATGTTTTCAGGGTAATCTAAAAAAGAAAATGAAAAAAAAAAAAGGCAGAAGTCAAATTCATCTTCTTAAGAGTCAAATCACATTGGACAGAATTTCTAATAAAGAACCAAAAACCACTGAAACCAGCCTCTGGGAACAAGATTTATTTCCTCCATCTCCTCCTTTCCTAAAAAGGTCGTATTCATACAAAAATCTCACACCAAATTTCAGTTATTAATATTCGTAGACTTTTTATGCACTTAAAATTGGAAAATTCTTGAAATCCCACCTGTTCCAAAAAATCTTTACTGGATAGCTTGGTATAATAACACTGAAAGTAACTTGCTTTCGTGTAGTACTTGAAGGTTTGTAAAATACTGTAAAAGAAAAGTTATGTGTTTTTTTCAGCTTTGCCGATATTCCTGGGGCATCCCCAAATATCCTCTCTCTTACCCCTTCCTCTTAAGGTGATATGTATATATCATTGATATGTGTAATCTCTCTACCACTATATTATACCAAGTTTCAACTTTTACCCTCTGTGGGCTATTCGTTAGTTTATATCAATGCCTTGACTTAGGTTATGTCTACATTGCAGAGGCAATATCTGTAAATTATGTGTATTTTTAAATTATTCTGCTTTCTGGATGATAAAAATCCTTTCTTTTTTTGTACTCATATTGCATCCATATAAGTAGATTATTAATAAATTATTTTGGGATGATAATGTTGATTATTTGTTCATATTAAAGAAAAAATAGCAAGAAGGTTTTATAGGTAGGTATGGGTCAATACTGAGTTTTATGGATCAGTACTGAATTAATATTATTGAAGTAATATTCAGAATTTAAGATTTAGGTTTTAGGGGCAGCTAAGTGGTGCAGGGGATAGAGCACTATCCCTGAAGTCAGGAGGACCTGAGTTCAAATATGACATCAGACACTTAACACTTCCTAGCTGTGTGACTCTGGACAAATCACTTAAATCCAATTGTCTCAGCAAAAAAGAACAAAGATTTAGATTTTGATAGAAATGATAAAGAAAAGAATATTCAAACATAAATTGTAGTCTATAAATATTTATCTAAAAAGGAAATAAAGGGTTTTATCCTTGCATCATTTTCAAAAGTTAATGCCCTCTGCATTCAGATTACATTTGTCCTCTGTACATAGCATGTATTTATCTAATTAAATATTGTCTCCTCCATGGAATGTTAAATTTCTTAAGACCAGGGGCCATGTTTTTGCTTTTCCTTGTATCTCTAGCACTTAGCACAGACCCTATACATTGTATTGAATTTAACAATAAATATAATACAATAATAAATAAATAAGTACTCAATAAAAACAAATACTCTTAATTAATGTTGTTAAATAATATGGTCTTTCAAGCCAGGAATCAAAATGTTATTGCTATATTTTATGAATAATGCCTGCCTATACTAGACTCCAACTTCAATTAACATGGTTTGGAATTTTGCTTGTTTATTCTTTTTTGTTTATTTGCTGCAAATGCACTTAACTAAGTGAATTTTGAAAACCAGTGGCCTGGATCCCTAAAGAAAGATGCCTATATTTTATCAGGAAATGGAAAACTCCTAAATTATCTATTACAGGAATTTTTAATCTGGAATCTGTGAACTTATTTTTTAAAAAATAGTTTTTGATAATTGCTTTATGTAAGGATTTCTATGTGCTTTTGGTACCATTGAATATGATTCTGAGAAGAACTCCAAAGGATCAAAACAAGGTTAAGATCCCCTGATCTTTAAGATCTGTATTCCTTATGTGGCTATAGGATGGAAAAATCTACATTATACAGTGAGAGAATGAGAAATCTCCTTATTTTTTAAAAATGCTGATGAGTGAGTGGATCTGCCAGTTAAACAGCACAAAATGAGGATTTCCTTCGAAAATAGCAACATACTTCACTCTGATCATAATGGCCTCTGCCTACTTTTGTTCAATGTCAACCTGGATTGTATTTCTGGATGATTACTCTTTTTTCTGGGTGGAAAAAAAAAAAAAAAACATTAATTCTTTTTTATTTTATGTCCCATTGAGTTTAAACAAGAGCAATCTTCTGGGAAATGGTTCAGAGAGCTCCAGAAAAAGGCAAGAGAGTTTACTAGAGAGTACTCTGATGAGGGGAAAGTAGACAGCCCAGTATGTAAATGGCCAACAAAACCTTACATCCTCTGGAGAAAAATTCATTTCTTATGTAAACTTCAAAGGACTTACAGTCTATGGAGAAACTCCTTTGATATACAAACTTCTCCATATCCTTTGGAAACAGAAAAGTCTTTTTCAAATACAAATTCTGTTTTATGATCTTGTTTTTGTATAAAATGAAGTTCCAAATTCTATTCTTTGCAATATGGCTTCTCTCTGGAAGCTGTTATTGCCCACTGACTCTGTGACATCCCTTTCCTAATAAAATCCTTATTTAACACAGCTTTGAGTAGGTGAATTCTTTCACCACCGACCCGTCCTTAGCACTTTGGAGAGGAGAGAGAGAGAAACCTACAAAACCCATCTTTGCCTCGTATCCCACCCTCTTCACTCAATTAGAGAAGTAGCATAAGCAGATTATGAGATATGAAGAATTAACTTCTGGGTAGTTAGAACCTGGTCTGGAATGAAAAGATAAAGGGGAAAAGCCCTACAGAAGTGAGGAGCACTTTGAAGCTGAATTTTTGTAGGCCACCGTTGATGGACAACAGCATAGGGTACCTCCTAATTAGTACAAAGCCTTGGGGCTCTGACAGGAATCTGCTAATTCAAGTGAATTGAACATTAAAAAGAAGTCAAAGCCTAGAGAGAAAAAAGAAAGACGGGCTCAAGAGAAAAAGATGGATCCAACTTTAGCAAAGTTGCAGGATACAAAATAAACCCACATAAATCATCAGCATTCTTACATATCACTAATAAAATCCATCGGAGATACAAAGTATCTTAAAGTAACTGCTGATAGTATAAAATATTTGGGAATCTATTTGCCAAGAGAATGTTAGGAACTATATGAGCAAAACTACAAAACACTTTCCACACAAAGTCAGATCTAAACAATTGGAAAAATATTAAGTGCTCTTGGATAGGGCAAGCAAATATAATAAAAATGATAATTCTACCTAAACTAATCTATTTATTTAGTGCTATATCAATCAGACTCCCAAAAAACTATTTTAATGACCTAGAAAAAAATAACAAAATTCATCTGGAAGAACAAAAGGTCAAGACTTTTAAGGGAACTAATGAAAAAAAAAAATCAAATGAAGGTGGCCTGGCTGTACCAGATCTAAAACTATATTATAAAGCAGTGGTTATCAAAACCATTTGGTATTGGTTAAGAAATAGACTAGTTGATCAGTGGAATATGTTAGGTTCATAGGACAAAAGAGTCAATAACTTTAATAATCTAGTGTTTGATAAACCCAAAGACTCCAGCTTTTGGGATAAGAACTCCATATTTGACAAAAACTGCTGGGAAAATTGGAAACTAGTATGACAGAAACGAGGCATTGACTCACACTTAACACCATACACCAAGATAAGGTCAAAATGGGTTCCTGGTGTAGGCATAAAGAATGAGATTATAAATAAAGTAGAAATACATAGGATAGTTTATCTCTCAGACCTGTGGAGAAGGAAGAAATTTATGACCAAAGAAGAACTAGAGATCATTATTGATCACAAAATAGAAAATTTTGATTGTATCAAATTAAAAAGCTTTTGTACAAAATGAATGCAGACAAGATTAGAAGGGATACTCATATAGTATTGTTGTTGAAGTGTATAATGATCTCTGGTTCTGCTCATTTCACTCAGCAAAACATTTTAAGTCTCTCTAAGCCTCTCTGTGTTCATCCTGCTGGTCATTTCTTACAGACCAATAATATTCCATAACATTCATATATCACAATTTACCCAACCATTCTCCAGGTGATGGGCATCCATTCAATTTCCAGTTTCCAGTCACTATAAAGAGGGCTGCCTCAAACATTTTGGTGCATATAGGTCCCTTTCCCTTCTTTAAAATCTCTTTGGGATATAAGCCCAGTAGAAACACTGCTGGATTAAAGGGTGTGCACAGTTTGATAACTTTTTGAGCATAGTTCCAAATTGCTCTCCAGAATGATTGGATCTGTTCACAGCTCCACCAACAATACATCAGTATCCCAGGTTTCCTGTATCTCCTCAAACATTCATCATTATTTTTTCCTGTCATCTTAGCCAATCTGAGAGGTATGTAGTGGTATCTGAGTTGTCTTAATTTGTATTTCTCTGATCAACAATGATTTGGAGCACCTTTTCATGTGGGTAGAAATAGTTTCAATTTCATCATCTGAAAATTGTCTGTTCATATCCTTTGACCATTTATCAATTGGAGAATGGTTTGATTTCTTATAAATTTGAGTCAATTCTCTATATATTTTGGAAATGAGACTTCTATCAAAACCTTTAATTGTAAAGATGTTTTCCTGAACTTCAATTTCTTTATAAAATGAGGGGATTGGTTCCATATCACTATTGATCAGAGAAATGCAAATTAAGACAACTCTGAGATACCACTACACACCTGTCAGATTGGCTAAGATGACAGGAACAAATAACGATGAATGTTGGAGGGGCTGTGGAAAAACTGGGACACTGACGCATTGTTGGTGGAGTTGTGAAAGAATCCAACCATTTTGGAGAGTAATCTGGAATTATGCCCAAAAAGTTATCAAAATGTGCATGCCCTTTGACCCAGCCATACTACTACTGGGCTTATATCCCAAGGAAATACTAAAGAAGGGAAAGGGACCTGTATGTGCCAAAATGTTTGTGGCAGCTCTTTTCATAGTGGCTAGAAGCTGGAAGATGAATGGATGTCCATCAATTGGAGAATGGTTGGGTAAATTATGGTATTTGAATGTTATGGAATATTATTGTTCTATAAGAAATGACCAACAGGAGAAATACAGAGAGGCTTGGAGAGACTTACATCAACTGATGCTAAGTGAAACGAGCAGAACCAGAAGATCATTATACACTCCAACAATGATACTGTACGAGGATGTATGCTGATGGAAGTGGATATCTTCAACATAGAGAAGAGCTAATCCAATTCCAATTGATTAATGATGGACAGAATCAGCTACATCCAGAAAAAGAACACTGGGAAATGAGTGTAAACTGTTATTTTTACCTTCTGAATCCAATTCTTCCTGTGCAACAAAAAAAATTCGGTTCTACACACATATATTGTATCTAGAATATACTGTAATATATTTAACATGTATAAGACTGCCTGCCATCTGAGGGAGGGGGTTGGGGGAGGAAGGGAAAAAATCTGAATAGAAGTAAGTGCAAGGGATAATGTTGTAAAAAATTACCCATGCATATGTACTGTCAAAAAAAAAAAGTTATAATTATAAAATAAAATAAAAATTAAAAAAAAAAGAGGGGATTGGATTTAATGGGCACTAAGTTCCTTTTTAGTTTTCAAAATCTGATCCAATGATAAATTAATCAATAACTGATGCTGATATAGGTGTCATAATGCAATGAAGCCAAAGAAGCTAATATTGGTATGGCTTTCATTAAGAGAGGCATAATAATAAGAGCAATAGATATAAACACCTGTAGAACTCCTGGCCTTGTCAGAGTTTTATGTACCAATCTAGAAGCTCAGTTTATTTTAGAAAGGATAGTCACATGTTTCACATGATTGCATTTATA
The DNA here is from genome assembly GCF_048593235.1 of Sminthopsis crassicaudata. Taxonomy (NCBI): domain Eukaryota; kingdom Metazoa; phylum Chordata; class Mammalia; order Dasyuromorphia; family Dasyuridae; genus Sminthopsis; species Sminthopsis crassicaudata. The sequence continues at coordinate 350,399,747 of NC_133617.1, read as the reverse complement.
TAACCTATATTACTTACCATCTCAGGCGAGGAAGAAGGATTAGAATTTGGAACTCAAAACTTAAAAAATGTTAAAATATGTTTTTACATGTAATTGGTGGGGGGGGGGAAATACATTTTTAAAAAGAAAGGACAATTATAAATGGAGATATTTTGGAGAAGAGTTTAGTATATGATGAAAAGACTGGAAACAATAACCGTATGACAATGAGTTTGAAGGAGTTAGGAGAATTTAGTGAGAAGTTAAGATTTAGGAGGCAACAAGAGAGCCCTTTTAAATAATTGAAGGACTGGAATCAAAATGATTAAATTTGTTCTTTTTGGCCCCAGTGTGTGGAACCAGGAATGGTAAAGATATGGAGGCATATTTAGGGCTTCCCAAAAGTGGAATGAGTTTAGTTGTAACTTAGCTGTGGGAGGTAGTAGGCTTCCTTTCCCCAGAAATCTTCAAGTGAAGGCTGAAATAACTATTAGGCAGAGACAGTATCAATGATATTCTTGGTCAGCTATGAGTTGGACTTGAGGTTTTTAACAATTTCTGAACTGCCTTCATGATAATTTCATCCTTCAAAAGGAGAGGAGAGGACTTGAGGAGCTGCTGAATTCCAAGTTTGATTTTTGACCAGTAAGGAGTCACTGAAGTTCTGAGATGAATGGGATCCTTGGGAGGAAGTGATTGCTCCAACTTGGACTTCATAACAAGAAGGAACAGAATTCCAGACATACTTCAGTCAAATTCAACACATATGTATTTATGAAATGCTTACTAATTTTAAGATATTATACTAGGTACTAAGGATAAAAAGATTTAAAAACTCCACAAAATTATTTCTGCTCTCTCTCATGGAGTTCAAGGAGAGAATATTTACAAGTGGGAGAGGATAATCTGGCATGAACCCTGGATTTGAGAAGAGCACCTTTTAATGATTTTGGAGAAATGATTAGTAAGAGTCTCATAAAAAGTCTTCAAGAGAAATCAGTTTAAGAGAGATTGGATGTTGTCTATTTAGCCAGATGAATATAAGCCTTTGCTATATGGAAGAAAGCAAGGGACTTTCTAAATAGGCTAATGTGGGCATAGAGAAAAATCATCCAACTTAAATTTTTTAAAGGTATGGATATGGAAGATGAAAACAAGGGCAAACAATTCAGAATACAAATGAATAGCATGGTCCTGTGAGAATGGCATCAGGAGAAATAGGTTCAGAAAAAAAATCTGATATTAGAGGGTCAAAGGCAACAAAAGTATTTTGGATAAAGCTCAATCTGGGGCAAGAGGAAGAGCAAAAACAGTTCAAAGATGCTGATATGATGATTGAATTTAAAACTATTCTCGTTTTAATTTTGCTTCTGTTTTCTTTTAGGGGAAAAATCTTAAAATAGGGATGAAAAAGATAAAAATGAGATGAATAGGAAATGATATTCAAAGGAAATGAGGAAATGCTAAGAGCATCTAACTGCCTTCCATGGTTTCAAGTCACTAATCAAGATGAAGCACATCTTAGGGTACTGAGAAACCTCATTTATTGTGGAGCTGCAGTTATTATAGAGAACAGGACAGAGGATGCATAACTTTAGGAAGTAATTGCTCCTATTAAAAAGAAAAAAGGAAAAAGGACAAAATCTGTAAGGAAGGTTTCCTTGGATCAGTTCCAAAAAGAAGTCCTTTGCAACTTCTCTACAACTTGAAATAAATGAGCTTATGCTTTTTGAAGAAATTTAAATTGTAACCTCCTCCTCTATTAAGGATTAGCACAGTATCTCTCTTTTGAAGACAGATAAATTATTGAACTACACTGAAAAAGGATGGAAGAAGAGTACCTATAACACAGTCATAGGCATGTTAACAGAATGTGCTTGGGTTTGTTTTCGTTTGTTTTTGTGATCATTGCCTGTACCAGTTGGCAAACCAGATTCCTAAAAAAAATAACTACTTCATAAATAGCCTCAAATAATTGTGTTAGAAGATAATAGTTTGATATATTCCAATCAACAGAGAAGCAACAGAACCTCCCATCTGGAATTTATCAAACTCTGAAAGGAAAATGAGGATGTGTGGGTGGTCAGTCCTCTGCTTCAGAAATGAACTTAGCACTTGAGGGTCAGTCATCCTGACCAAAGGATCAAGGCAATGGGTGTTTACGTAGCAGTAGCCAAGGAAACTGGGTGAAAGAGCAGAGTGGGGAAGAAAGACTGCACCACAATATCTGTTGGCATTCAAGATGTTGTATGCTTGCTTCCTTCCTTTCCCCATGCTCAGGCAACGTTGGGAACATAATCTTCAAACATAGTCCCTGTGGATTTGTGGCCTGTAGTATATGTATTAGAATAATTAATAAAGCAACTCTAGTTTTTAAAGTATAAACAGATAGATGTTGCTTTACTCAAGATTTGGTTTTGACTCTGAGGCTTATTCTGTTGGGTACTATGTTCCTCTGGAGAGCATTAGTAAATTAGATTTCATTAGTAAACTTCTAAGAGAGGAAGCTCCTTCTTGTCAAAGCAGATTGCTACCCCGTGTTATAGTCTTAAAGAGCTGCCTAAATCACTAGGGGATTAACTGTCTTGCTCAGGGTCACATAACTTGGATGTGTCTGACACATACACAGAGACTAATTAATGCTTCATTATTGTGTCAGGTGAGCAGAGTAGTCATGAATGAGCTAGCTATCCATTGACTATATCAGTTGTCTCTAGGTTACTTAGTTATAGCCAAGCAGCCCATTGGACTTAAGAGTTAGATATAATGGTTAGAAAAATTATCCTTTTATCAAATTATAATCAGACTACAATTTGCAGCATCACAAGGTCACAGGATTTAGATTTAGCTTGAAAAAACTATAGGGATGATCTAGTCCAATCCTACTCTTTGACAAATGAAGAAAATGAGGTTTGAAGAAGTGGAGAGATTTGATGAAGATTAGAGAACTGGAATGTCTGAATAGGATTTTTCCAATCTAGCCTCTTTGACTCACACTTAATTCTGCTTACCCCTTTGTCCCTAGCTCTGACTTCTGGAGCCACTCACATCAAGACTTATCCTTTTCCTTATGAGAGACTTTCAAATACTTGAAAGCAGTTACCATGCTTTCGATGTACAGCTTTTCCTGAATTAGCTGAATTAGCCTCCTCTCAATTTGTTTAAAACTCTTCCTGTAATAATGTAGGAAACAACCAATATAGATTGTAACTTGCTTTAACATAATAATCATGCCTTCTACTTCTGTGTATCCTCCTCATTCTTACCAGCGTATATAGAACCTTGAACCAAGTAGATATTCTAGGAGCATTTTTTTTCAGATAGGCATAGTATAGTTTAAAATATTTTTGCTTGTGTAAAAGCAGAAAACTATTTTTCGCAGGATATCTTCCATAAAAAATGCCAAAAGAATCCACAAAAAGCAATTTTTTCCCATAATCCATTACCCTTAACTCCATAAGTAATTGGTTTGGGTACTTCATTAAGATGAAGAATCAATAGAAACAGCTTTAAAAATAGAGAGGGTGAGAAAGTCACAATGTTTGGTTCAACTGTTCTGGAAAATACTTTAAAATTCAGCAAGAAATGTTAGTAAATTGCTTATGCCCTTTAACCCAGAGATTCTACCACTGGGACTATTTCCTAAGGAGGTTATTGATAGCAAGAAAAAGCTCAGATTTAAAAAACAAATGAACAAACTTAAAGCTTCATTGCAGCCTTATTTGTTATAAGAAAAACAAAAAGCCTAAAAGACAAAATATGTGCTAAATAACCAGGTAATAAAAAATTAGATGAATATAATGGAACTGAATGTGTATACGTGTGTGCGTGCGTGCATATGTGTGTGTGTGTGTGTGTGTGTGTGTGTGTGTGTGTGTGTGTGTGTGTTTATGTAGGGCAAACTTTCTGAAAGGGTTAGGACTTTTATTGGGAATCCCTCAACCAATTGGCAAAAATAAAAGTGATCTAGGAAAGACAGACCAAAATGGAAGAATAGCTCTCTATAACCTTGGTAGAACAATGCTACTAAGAATAATGAAGTAGATAATAGAACATCTCTTTATTGTTTGGGGGTTTCTCTGGCTATGTGACTCTGTTGGTTTTGGAGTTTAATGTTCATTAGAATACCCATATCTTTTTCATTTGAATTATTTATCTAATCACTGTCTTGTGATTGGAAAAAGGATTTTTTTTAAAATCCAAGAAATGATCAACAGGATGATTTTAGAGGGGCTTGGAGAGACTTACAAGAACTGATGCTTGGTGAAATGAGCAGAACCAAAAGATCATTGTACATGGCAAGAGCAATATTATACAATGATCAATTGTGATAGACATGACTCTTTCCAACAATGAGAGAATTGAGGGCAGTTCCAATGATCTTGTGATGAAGAGAGCCATTTACACCAGAGAGAGGACTGTGGGAACTGAGTGGGGATCACAACAAAGCATTCTCACTCTTTTTGTTGTTTGCATTTTATTTTCTTTATCATTTTTTTCTTTTTGATCTGATTTTTCTTGTGCAGCAAGATAATTGTATAAATATGTCTACATATGTTGAATTTAACATATTTTAATATGTATAACATATATTGGATTACTTGCCACCTAGGGGAGGGGATAGGGGAAAGGAGGAAAAATTTGGAGCACAAGGTTTTGCAAGGGTCAATATTGAAAAATTATCCATGCGTAAGTCATGAAAATAAAAAGCTTTAATCCAAGTGTAGGACTTCATATTTATTGCTATTAAATTTCTTCTTAGATTCAGTCTATTGTTCTAGGCTGTTGAGATCCTTTTGGATCTTGGATCTCTCTGCTATTTATGCTAGCCTTAAGCTTGGCCATCTAGAGATTTTTAAATTCTAGTTGTATTTATGGGTGTTCTCTCCATCATTTTACTTGTGGAAGGATTTAAAACTCCTTTTCCCACTCCCACCTCTACTGCCGGCTATATAGGTTTTTCAAATAAAGTCATTTACATCCCAGAATAGGACACACAATATATCTCTCTCTGTCTCTGTCTCTGTCTCTCTGTCTCTGTCTCTGTCTGTCTCTCTCTCTCTCTCTGCATATATATATATATATACATATATATATATTTATATTTATATTTATCTATGCAACCTTCCTTTTTTGCATTGAAATCATTGAGATGGTTCTCTGGGCAGGGGAAAGTAGAAAGTATATATTGGGGAATGAAGGTTATGTAAAAACAAATTACAATAATATGTATTTTAAAAAGAAGGATTGCAAGAAAAATGCTGGTATTATTCTTTTAGGGATACTGTTTCAGGAACAAATCTCTGTGGTAAGAAAGATTTGAATATACTTAACTCTTCTTTCAAGGGCCTATGAATTTCAGAACTGTTATGTGCTAATAATTAGACTGTGTTCTCAAACTAAATGTAGTTTTTTTTTAGCATTTCTATAAAAGATATAAACTGCTGAGACAAAAAAAAATGGTGGGGAAACATTTGGAATAAAACATTCTATTCCTATATTGTCTATGGAAATATGATATCCTGTTAAAGCTGTGTTCCCTTTGGGATGGTCAAAAATGGATGAAACTTAAATTAACCTGTCACTTATCAGATTAGAGGACTTAATTTAAAGCTTCTTAGAAGCATCACTTCACTGCAATGAAATTGCCTTTACTCTTCATCTCCCTCTTGATAGGGTAGGAGTTACCAGTGAATTTTTTTAACTTTTTTGGACAGCTATTTCAACATAATTTGTTTCTTTTTCAATCTTATGCATTTTATTTTGTGCATTTAAAAGTGTTATACTAAGCAAATATCCATAGGTTTCATCAGACTGATAAATGGGTTCATGACATAACAAATACTAAATCCTATCCTAGAGTTAAAGGGAAGCTTCAAACAATGAAGATGAGGGGTTCTCAGAATAATCATATTCAATATGTTTGAGAAAAGTAGGATTTTTTTCTAATTTGATTCAGTTCAACAAATAGTTATGATTAAGATCTTAATTTGGGAAAGGTATTGTGCCAGGAACTAGGAAAACGAAGATGACAAATGATCCAGTGCCTGTCCCAAAGGAGCTTATAATCTACAAGGAAGGGAACCACACAGAATGTGCACAAATAAGTATAATACAATATAAAATTTAGTAAGAGCAAAGGAGGATCCAGTCAAAGCTCTGTAGGGAGAAATGACAGGTCTAGTCTATGGGCCCAGGAACTGAAATCTTCAATATAATATGCCACTGTTGGACAGGCTACGGTGATACATTGAACTAACCTTGTGTTAAAACTGGATCTTTTTTGCTAAAATGGTTTTCTTTTATCATTGCTGATGGATCAGACAAACAAGAGGAAGATCAAATACCAAATTTTATCTTTGTGAATTATGACAGCCAGAAAATGACTCATAAGAATGAGTGGACCTTGAGAGTAACTGTTAAATTCAATATTTAATATCTAATTGATAAAATCATGGAAAAAATGAAATAGAAAAAGGGCAAAATAAATAACCAAACTGCCTCAAAAATCAACAAAGGGATTGCTACTGTGAAACACTTTCAACCATATAACTGAAAGTTATAATTCTGCATGGAGGAGTAAAAGTTATGTGCCTGTCAGTCCATGGATGCTCACTAAAGAGAATTGAATAAATGTTTTGTTATTTCATAGATGGGAAGCATGATAGTATGGTGGAATGAGCACTATATTTGCAGGCAAAAGAGACAATTTCAAATCCTGGGCTTTCTATTTACAATTTGTGTGATCTTAAGTCATATATCCTCTGTGGTGCTGGTTGTTCATCTGTTAAATGATGGGATGAAATGATCCCTAAGGTCCTTGCCAGCTCTAAATACATAGTCCTATGATACAAAATATTTAATAATAAAATATTTTATGAATGTAAAATGCTAAGTAAATGTGAGTTATTGTATCATGGTGATATCAATGCAAATAAAACACTTTAAAAAATCAAATAAACAGAAACAACTCAATCTACATCAAACCAAATAGACTACCATAACAAATTCCAGAAAAGTGAATGGGGGTAAACCCATTGGGGAACCTGTATTTCTTTGGAGAGCTCTTCACAGATTTCTGACTAAAAAAAAAAGCAGCACCTCATTCAAAAAAAAAAAAAAAAAAAGACTGAGCATAGGTAAAGAAAGTTTTCTTCCATTAAAAAAATGCTGCCATTATCAACTTGTGGTGATGGAGAAATATAAAGTAGATATTGACGGTAAATGAAAATTAAAGTATTGTATTACTTTTTTTCTGTATTAGAATACACTGAGTGTACGTGTAATATTAAGTACAAGAAATTACCCTTTCAATTGTTAGGTTCTTCTGATAAAATGGGATGTTCCTCTAAAGGAAGAACTTGAGAATAAATACATATTACTGCTTCTATTTGACCAAAGCCTTGTTGAGGAAGAAGATAAGCAGGTGAATATGGATAGTGTAGGATGGGGGAAAAAAAGAAAGTTTATGAATGGAAAGATAAATCCTGTTTCTATCATTTTCATAGACCATAAAAGTCCTTCAGCCATTGGCAATAAGGTCATAGATACTAAGGAAAGTAATCACAGCTTCCTACATGGAATTCAAGACAAATAAGAATATGAATCACAGCTAATAAATCAGGAACCAAAAGAGACTTCAGAGATCATGTAGCCCAGTGCTTTATTATACAAATGAGAGAACTTTAGTCCAGGGAGTTAACCTTATTCAAGGCAAGTTCGTCCAAAGTTAGTATCAGATATGGTATTTGAATCTGGTTCTGAAAAACAACACAAAGATCTCTGAGCATGTTATTAATTTCTTTTCTATTTCCTACTAGTTTTATTACATTTTACATACCTTTTGAATTCCTTTCCAAGTGTCAACAGGTCATATAATATATTTCTCATATTATCTTTGATTCAGAGATTCAGAGAATTTTAGAATGGAAAGGATCTCAGAAAATAGCTAACTCAACTTTTTCATTCTATGAGAGAGAAACTGGGAGCCAAATAAATTAAATGATTCTCTCATGGTTGCAAAGGTCATTCTGCAAAGTGAAAGTTAGACTTGATTCTCAATTCCATAAGTATATTTTCCACTGAATCATCATCTCCTATAAATATCTTTAGAAAACTCTTCTTAATTCTTTTACTACATTAATACCCTAGTGTTTTAACTAAGCAAATAATTTTCATATTAAGAATGAGACCTTTTTGTGATAGCTAAGAATTGAAAATCAAAGTGATGCCCATCATTTGGGGAATGACTGAACAACCTGTAGTATATGATTATAATGGGATATTATTGTGCTATAAGAAATGAAAAGCAAGACAATTTCAGAAAAACTTGAAAAGACTTATATGGTGAAGTGAACAGAACCAGAAGAATGTATGCACAATAACAGCAAAATTGTTTGATGAAGAATTCTCAGCTATTCTCAGCAATATAATAATCTTGAGATTATCCCAAAGAACCAATGGTGAAGCATACTGTCCACCTCCAGAGAAAGAACTGATATTGATTGAATACAGACTAAAGAATATTATTTTTCATTTTTTTCTTTCTTTTATTCAAGTCTTATACAAAATGAGACATATGGAAATGTTTTATATAATTGCAAATGGGGTAACCTATATATCTTGTTGCTTACCATTTCAGGGAGGGAGGAATAGATTTTAGAACTCGAAACTTCAAATAAAAATGATAAACTGGAAAAAAAACCCTTGAAGATCTGGGAGAATGCTCTGCTTTAATGGAACTTAAGAACCTAATTAGAGAGACAAGATATGTACATTATAAAAAATAGTATATAAAATAGTATATATCTGAGAGATATAAGTGCTAAGAGAGTCCATAGGCAGGGATATCATTTCTAATTAGTATTGGGGGGAGTGACAGTTGGGAGATGATTAAGAAAAATTTCATGGAGAAAGTGACATTTGAATTGAGTCTTGAAGGACAGATAGACTTTCAATAGTCAAGCAGAAACTGTATTTTAGGGATGACCAAAGATTCAAAGTGGGGAAAATGAAATTTGGAAAATTCTGGGCAGCTTAATTTGGTCAGAAGTTTGCAGATGTGAAGATGTGCAGATGTGAAGATACAGTGTGAGAAAGGATTGGAAACATAAGAATATTTAGGGTATTCAATGCTAAAGTAAAGGAGTCACTTTCTTGTAGCCCCTCAAGAACAAAAGTGGTTCTTGGTATAGCTCATGTATAATCATTTGTATAGTCATTAATATTAAAACTAGCTGATTTTTGCTGCACTGCTAGTCATAGAAAAGAATATATGCAAAAAGTCTACATGTCCGAAAGGCCATCCCTCACTAAAGAGGCTCTAATGTTGAAAAAAGGGAATAGATGGTGGTATGAAAATAGAGGTGCAGAGTCTTACTCTGATGTATAGATTGTGCCATGACTTCTTGGACTGAGTTTCATGGTGTAGTGAATAGATAAAATGGTAAACCTACAAGTAAGAAGACTTGAGTTCAGATCCTGCTTCAACCACAACTACCTGTGTTATCCCTGGGCAAGTCATTAACTTTCCTCTGCCTCAATTACCTTATCTGTAAAATAGGGATAATAGCATTACCTACTTTCCAGAATTGCTGTAAGGACTCAATGAGATAATATTTGTAAAGTGTTTTGCAAACCTTAAAGTACCATAAAAATGCTAGTTATTAATAGTAATAGTCATAAATGAAATCTTTGGGCTATTGTTATATCAGTGCCTGTTTTTTCTGATCAATGTTATGATTATTGAGTACTGGTTAAAGTTTCTATCAAAGAAATTATAAAATCATAAATTCAGTTCTTAGGCATATCTTTTTTGGGTGAAGAACAACCATTTGTTGGTCTGGATCAGTAACTTAACAGGTATATGGAGCTCTTAATGAAAAATCTACTATTCATGAAGATCAATCATTTCAAAACAATTTAGAATACTGGAGAGTTGCTTCTAGAACTGAGCAATTAAATGATATAAATGATCATTCAGCCAATAAGCATCAGAGTTGGGATTTGAAACTGTTCTTCCTCAGTGGAAAGTTGACTTCCTGTCTACTATGCCATACTGCTTCTGGATAAATTATTTTTTTAAAAACTTAAGTAAAACCTTATCCCTTGAGTAGAGATATAATTACAAACTGAGTAATCTGAACCTGAGTTCTTGCAATGAAATATGAGTATATATGTAAAATTTTAATATGACATTCACATAAATTCAATACATTTTTTTTTATTCCTGGGCATTAATTCTTTTAGGAAATGCATACCCCTTAATGAATGTGATTAGTTTCAAGGATGAAAATTTAAAGAGATACCAATTAATTAACTTGCTAATTATTTTTTCTATTGAGGATATTTGCCTGTGTTGAGTCTTTAACTGTGATCTTAACAGAGCCTAGGTTGATAGGTGGCTTACCATTTCCTAGAAAGCTTGGTGGCAGTGGAATAGCTACTAGGTTAGATATCCCTAACCTCAAGTCATGGGGTCTTAGTTTTTTGTAAGATGACCTGTAGTATGAATCCTGGATGTTAGGAGCAGAGGAGATAATATTTACAAAAGTAATGAATATATATAAATATATCCATACTTAACTGTAGTCTGCTTGGAGGAGGTGGGAAGGGTGGAAAGGGAGAAAAAATAAAGTAAAAAGTATATAGCAGAGAACAAAAGAATAACCTTTATTGGAAGGAAAGAAAAGATAGACAGTCATGATCTCTCTATTATTAAATGCTTTCTTGAAATGGAAATTTATTGGTACATATTTTGAATCCTCCCTGATGTTCTGCTGGTGACATGACAATTTTTAAAAATTTTCCTTTTCTGTCTTTCTTTTTCTATCTTGTTTTTTTTCTTATTTTATTTAGTTTTAAATTTAAAAAATAAAGAATTAAAGTCAGCATCAACAGCATCCTGCTGAAGAATGAAAATTATTTAAAAAAAACAAAACAAAACATAACACTGAATACAATGCTTAGCACACAGAAATGTTATTTTTAAAAGTAGTTCTATAAACCAATCACCTCTTCTTACCTGCAAAAGTTTACTGGAAAGTTTAGAGACTTAACATGAAATTATCCTGTTTAAATGAAATTCTAAAAGAAAATTAAATATTATACTTTTAAACTGGGGGTCTGTGCGGAGTTCCTCTGGATTCACAAAGTACTGGATGAAGATGTACAGTAGTACAAGAACGAGGAAGATGATACCAAGAACAGCAGAAGCCACGCTAGTAAAGAAATACCTGGAGAGAAGCAAAAATGACAAACTTTGTCATGTGGGTAGACATAAATACAAATAGAGTTTGACAGACAAATGCTTTGCACATTAAACACTGAGGCTAAGGCATAGAAAAATTTATGCCCATCATATTTCTCTAACTCAGAAGGGCAAGTTTCCCATTACCTCAACCCAAGCTGTAAAAAGTGTACATGCTTTCACCATGTTCCTGGATATTCATTCCATACCAATCACATTTTAAAAGATTCATTTACATTTTTTTTTTTCTGCTGAGGCAATTGGGGCTAAGTGACTTGCCCAGGGTCATACAGCTGGGCAGTGTTAAGTGTCTGAGACAAGATTTGAACTTAGGTCCTCCTGAGTTCAGGGATAGTACTTTATCCACTGCACCACCTAGCTGCTCCTAAAAGATTAATTTTCAAGCCCAATAGCCAATTTCTGGTTTTGAGCTATGTCCTTCTATGGGCCTGACTGGCTTTTTTCTCCTCAGTTCTCTAAGAATCTATGGTATAATCTTTTATAATAGAGTGTGTGGTAGCCATAGTTAGTTCTATCACGTATAGGAACCAAGAAGACTTGAGTTCAGATCCTGCTTCAACCACTGGCTACCTGTGTTACCCCTGGGCAAGCCATTAACTTTCCTCTGCCTCAATTACCTCATCTGTAAAATAAGGATAATAACATTACCTACCTTCCAGGATTGCTGTAAGGATTGGATAAGATAATATTTGTTTGCTTGCATTTTTTATTATTATTATAGCTTTTTATTTACAAAATATATGCATGGGTAATTTTACAGCACTGACAATTGCCAAGCCATTTGTTCCTATTTTTCCCCTCCTTCCCCCCACCGCCCTCCCCCAGATGGCAAGTTGAGCAACACATGTTACATATGTTAGAGTACAAATTAAATACAATATATGTATACATGTCCAAACAGTTGTTTTGCTGTACAAAAAGAATCAGACTTTGAGATAGTGTACAATTACCCTGTGAAGGAAATCAAAAATGCAGGCGGACAAAAATAGAGGGATTGGGAATTCTATGTAGTGGTTCATAGTCGTCTCCCAGAGTTCTTTCTCTGGGCATAACTGGTTCAGTTCATTACTGCTCTACTGGAACTGATTTGGTTCATCTCATTGTTGAAGAGAGTCACGTCCATCAGAATTGATCATCATATAGCATTGTTGTTGAAGTATACAACGATCTCCTGGTCCTGCTCATTTCACTCAGCATTAGTTCATGTAAGGGATGAGATAATATTTGTAAAGTGCTTTGCAAAACTTAAAGTACCATAAAAATGCTAGTTATTAATAGTAATAGTCATAAATGACTTCCAACTAAGTGCCTTTTGTTTTTGTACAAACTAAATGGTTTTTGGAAACAGTGGGTGGGTGTGTTCCTCTGTATTTATGCTAGATCTAAATCTATTATCAAGGAAGTTTCATTTTCAAATGGCTTCTTTTATCAATAGAATAAAAAGCATTTGACTAAAAGAGAACTCAAAAACTGCTATCTCCAAATAGGAAGCACCTCAACTCTCTTAGATTTTGGAAGACAGTACAAGTTTTAAAGAAGATACAGACACTCACAACAATCATATATTATCCTTATCCAATTATAATCCAATATTATATTATCCTTTATAAGGAAACACTTAGAAAGGGTGAAACAAGCAACTACTTCTGCCAAAATATTCTTAAAATTATTAATGGGGAAAAGGCTAATCTTAATTGGGAGGAAAAGAAAAAAATACCTTCCCAGAAGTAGGTAGCTGTTACAGAATGATGAGTTTAGTTAAATAAATCCTTTATATATCAAGTAGCATTTTTTCTTTCCTTTTTTTTTAGGCAGAGGGTAGGAAGCCTGGAGGAGTATTAGGAGAAAGAATAGAAGCACCATATGCTAGTAATTTAGTCACCCTGGTAACCAGATCCTGATTGGAAGGTGAGATAAATAGGGAGATGCAACCTACTTCTGTCCATGTTCTTTGGGATTTAGCAGCTAATAAAATAAAATTCCAAGGTCTCATTTAAAGGTACTGGATGATGAGAAAGGAACAGAAAGCTGAAGCGAAAGTTTAGTAAGCAGAAAGCCAGACTTCTGGCTCAGCAGAGCTGAGCATGAAAAAAGGACTGAAGCCTGGAGGTGCCCATGATCATGATATGGGGGAGGAACAGAAGCCAGAGAAGAGGAAGAACAATAAAGGGAAAGAATGCAAGAATTCAAGAAAAACTCAAGGAAGAGAGATTCAAGAACAAGTCAGTCTTCCAAAATATGTCTCAGAGAGAATAAGGAGAGTAATGTCCATAAGTGGAGCCATTGGTGATTGGAAAGGGAAGGGTACTTGGTGACCTTTGGAAATGTTGTTTTAGAAGTCATGAGGATGAAAACTATGTATTGGGGGAGATTCTGGAGAAAAGATAGATAAGTCTGCAAAGAACTCATTTGATTTTCACAGCAAACTGGTATATAGGTGCTACAGGTAAGGAAATTGAAGCTCTGAGAGGTGTCTGAGGAATTTGAACCTTAGACCTTCCTAAGTCCCAGTCCATCCATTCTACCAAACTACAGTCCGACGCATGGCTTCTTGCATTGAAGGAGAAGGACGTTCTCTAAAGCAGGGTTTCTTAAACATGAACTCTTTTTGCCCAAGAAATTTTTATGTGACTCAGAATATATAGATATATAGAATAGCTATACAAATCAAACATTCACTGATAATGAATCATAATTTCATGATCCCAATGTTCTGTTTCATGACTCCAAGTTTTAGAAGTTTTTCTCTAAAGAATTTTATTTGAGAAAGCCAGGTGAGACCATTGTCCCTTAACAAAAGGTAATTGCTCTTTGTTCACCAAATTCAGAATCAGTAGAGGTGATGGGGATAGCAACATAATTGACACTGTTGGAAAGAATGTCTTTTATGGCTGTATGAGTCATGTGGAATAGCTGCTGATGCTTGAACTATTTTGCATCAATATTTCTCAAACAGCAGTTTGCTATGAAACAATAAAATTACCCGACCATCAGTTATCACCATTGTCCCGAGAAAGTTACAAGAACTGCTAATTCTTGAATCCATGCCTAAAACCCATGGCTTTCTTACTTTTAAAGGTAATAGTCATCCATTGATCTTAGGAACCAAAAATTTTGGTGTAATTTCAAATAAAAGTAATTAATTATCTATTAAATACTTCATTACTATTATCCATTGCCATACTCACTTTCCCCCTAATTTATAACTTACTTTTCCCACACAAAACCAATAACTTTCCCACACTATGTAAAAACACAGTTAAACTCCCTTTCTTTACTAGCATCCTCCCACTCACCCTATTCATCTTCTCAGGGCAAGAAGCTACAATGACAACTGACAATGATTCTCAATTAACTCCTTCAATCTAACAATAAGTTTCAAACTAGACTACTTTTCCATTATCTTCATCCCTATTGTACTGTATGTCACATGGTCCATCTGGTAGGTCAGAAGTCAATGGCTTCCCGTGTATAGAGTTGGAGAAAAGCTATACAATTTAATCCATTCCCTTCAGACAACAGAAGGGGATTTGCCTTCTGAAGAGGCCTGGGCTACTCACTTAGGAAAAAGATATATAAACTCCATCTTATGGCAATCCATGGTAACTACAAGTGTATGATTACAGTGAATGCTGCAAATATAATCAATATATCCTCCCATATGTCATTAAATATATTATCAAATGAGGAGTGTTTGAAGGAACTAGACATTTTTAACTTAAAGAAGATATTATGAGATAGATGAAAGAAAGATGCTTGTCTCCATTTGAAAGGTTTTCATGTAATAGAGGGATTGGATTTAGGGAGGCAAGATTAAGACCAATAGATGGAAAAGGCAAGGAATCAGATTTTGGTTCAATATAAGGAACATTAACAAATAAAGTACTCTGCAGATGTAATGAGTGGACTCAGGAAGCAGCATTCCATGCCAGGAAATGGGTGGGTGTCTTTTAAAGTGTTGGAACAGAAGTTCATGCATGATTTGCATTGGGGTTAGATTAAATGTCCTCTGAAGTCCTGCCCCAAGTCAGTGATTCTATGATGTTAAAAAGAAATGACAAAAAGAGTAAGTCTAGAAAATCAGTCCATGTAGCTTGTGATTTGAAAAGGAAAGAAGATCAGCAAGCTGTGGGATAAGATATCAAAAAGGAAGAGAGATAACCAAGCTCATTTTATCCCCAAATAAGGAAAGTTGTTATACTGGGGCAGCTAAGTGGTGCAGGGGATAGAGCACTGAGCCTTGAGTCTGGAAGACATCTTCATGAGTTAAAATATGGCTTCAGACACTTCCTATGTGACCCTGGGCAAATCACTTAGCTCTCAGTTTCCTCAATTGTAAAAATGATCTGGAAAGAAAATGGCAAACCCATTCTAGTATCTTCCCCAAGAAAACCCCAAATGAGGTTAGGAAGAGTCATACACAATTGAAAATGACTGAACAGAAAATTAACACATTTTCTAGATCTTTAAAAATATTGAACCACAACAAAATGCTGGAGTGGGTTATTAAACAGAAGGAAAAAAAGCAGAAATTACTAAGTTCTAGCATGGGTTTACTAAAAACAAATCTTGTCAAATTAGCCTCTTTTCCTTTCATTATGGTACTTCTAGAATGGTAGTTTGAGGGGACAGCTCCACATGATTATAGCTTTGCATTGAGCAGAGTTTCATTGAATCACTAGACCTGAGAGTAGAAAAGGACTTCAGTGGTCACCTACTCCAACCTCCTACTAAATGCATTAATCTTTAAAATCATCCAACTTCTGTTTAAATGCATAGTGCTAGGCAGCTCAGTACTTCACAAAGAAACCTATTCTATTTTTGGACAGCTCTATTGATTGGGAAGTCTCACTTCTGCTTCTTACAATCAATCCCTAGTTTTCTTCAAAATTCTACTCAAGTACTTCCTTCTATGTGAACACTCCAGGTCCTAATTTATCTGTCATCTAACTATTCTTTTACCCAGGAGAAGAAACCTTCAAATTTATAGGCTTTAGATATGGAAGAGAATTTAGAGAACATCTAGTCAAAAAAAAACACCCACCATTTTTGTTATCATCATCATTATTCAGTCTTTTTCAGTCTTCAGGAAATCATTTGGAGTTTTTTCTTGGGAAAGATAGTACCATCATTTATCATTTCCTTCTCCATCTCATTCTATAGAGCAGGAAACTGAGGCAAACAGGGTAAAATGACTTCCCAGAGTCAAACAGCAAGAAATTGTCTAAGGCCAGATTTAAACTCAGGAAGAATAGTCTTGATTTTAAGCTCAGTGCTTTATTCACTGTGCTACCTAGCTACTACAAAATTAGCAAATCATTAAAGCTGAGATTAGATCTAAGGTTTTATAATTCCAGATCAACAATTCTTCCCACAGACCAGTCAATCTTAATATATCCATAATCCTTACTATTTTAATTGCTTTCTTCTGGATGAAATTTAGTTTGTCTATGTCCTTGTCCTTCTTAAAAGTAGGGTACTCAGAACTGGACACAATATTCCAGATGTAATCTAACCAGTGCAAATCAAGTGCCTGCATCATCTGAATTAATCTCTTACTTCTCAGTTATCTACTCCTAAGAGTAGCTGGCTGAAAATCAGAGGCTTATGTTACCCTGATTGGCACCACTCTTACCAGATAGCAGCTACTAGAAATGCAATCATAATACCTAGGATGAAATAACCAGCTTCCAGTGAGCATATCCTGCAAATCCAACCTATTTCTGCAAGAGCCAATATTACACCCTTACATGAAGGAAGTGTGTGTCCCTACATAACCCCTATTATTCTTGCAATTCCTATTTTGTTCTCAGTAGAGACAGAAAAAAATTACAAACCATTTTAGGTATAATTATCAAAACATCTGAAGAATCCCTTAAATTAAAAAAAAAATCCCATTTTTAAATTTTCCCTTTATATTTCATGTTTTTTAAACCATAACTTTTTTCCATTACCATTGTTTGGAATTTTATCTCCTATCTTTTTTTTCCACCTCCAATTTGCAAAATGGGCATTATTTAAAGGATTGGTCTCAAAACATACAGTCACAGAATTTCAGAGTTGAGAAACATTTCAAAAACTAGCTATAACAACTCAATTCATTTCTTAATGATCTCTTAAGAAATATTGGGCTTTGGGATCCCTCAAATTATTAGGAAGTTTAATCCTTATATCAAACCTAAAATTGCCATTATGCAACTTCAGTAGATTGCTTCTGATTCTGCTTTCTTCCACATGACGATCTTTTAAGTATTTGAAAACAGCCCATATACTTCTTTTAATTTCTCTTTCTGGGCTTTCTCTGTCCCTGATTCCTTCAATCATTCTTCACTTGACTTGACTTGAAGTCTCTGACCATTCTGGTTATCCTCATTTAGACAATTTCCAGCTTATCAACATACTTAAATTGTGACAATTATAAAGATGGTGATGATAATAGCTAGAATGCAGCTTACATAGCACTTCATACATTTTATTTCATTTGATCCTCATAACAGCTTAGGAAGTGAATTATTATCATCTACATTTTAAAGATAGGGAAATGGAGGCAGAAATAGATTAAGTGACTTGTCTAGGGCCACACAGGTAATAAGTATCTAAGACCCATGGAACTCAGATCTTCCTTACTCGAGGTCCAATACTCTTATCTACTGCAACATGAAGCATTTAACTAATTCAGAACTGAACTCAATAGCCTAGACATGGTTTGATCAAATAAGAGCATAGTGGGACATACTTTCCATAAATATATATAGCCCAAGAATGGTATTATATTCCTTGGTTGCAACATCCCACTGTTGACTTAGATCAACTTTTATTGAATTTGCAACTAAAGACCCCAGTAATTTTTTTCAGATAATCGATAATAAAAATATTACTTTCACATCTTGTATTTATGAAGTCAGTTTCCTAAACCTAAGAATAAGACATTACATTTATCTATATTTAATTTCATATTATTTGATTCAGATATGCTAGCCTGTCAAGATGCTTTTGGATCTTGCTTCAGCCATCTAAAGTATTTGATGTTGCTTCTAAATTTGTTTCATCCACATTTTTTATAAGGATATTCTCTGTCTTTTTGTTTAAGTTTTTGATAAAATTGTTAAAAAGCACAGGACCGAATCCAGGAACACTTCCCTGGAGACTTCCAAGTAAGCATAAAGCTACCAATATTTATTCTTTGTTACTACCCATTCTACAAATTTAATTCATTGGGTTGTACTATTAGCTAATCTATAGTCTTCTTCCTCTTTCACAAGAAGAGCAAGACTTAATTTTTCAAACAAATTGAGGTACGTGGCCAGTGTTAATGCAGACTAAGTTATTAATATGTTTTGGCTCCTCATGTTACTATTTTGAACTAGCAATCTACAATCCACCTGCCCCTGGTCTTTTTTTTTTTTTAATTCCTCACAAAAACTCTCTTGTCATATTTCTTCTTTCTCATAATGATGAGGCTGATTTTTTTTAACACAACAATAGTGAGATCTTTTGGGATCCTGATTCTTTAATCTGATATGTTAACTTTTATTCTCAGATTGGATCATCTACAAATTTGATAAACATGCTATCTCAATCTTTCTTTACAACATTGGTAGAAATAATGAACATCCTTGAGGTAAGGATAGCTATTTAAGTGCTTCCTTCAAAGACTTCCTACAAGATCACTTCAACTCAAAAGAAACCAACATTGTTACTAGGAATCCTTTTTGAGAAGTTCATGCTTAGAAAAGATAATCTATAAAATTTGGAAGGGGAAGATGAATTATTGATTTATTATTTAATTATTATGATTGAATCTTGATTCTGTAATTAATAAAATTGTTTAGCCCTCTCAGTTTGGGTACATTCAAATCTTAATATACATTCTTCTTTTTCATTATTTTGTGCCAGTCTGTCCATGTTTTTCTAAGATCATTGAGCTCATTATCTCTTATAGGACAGTTGTATTCCATCATGATTATATATCACAACTAATTTAGCCATTCTGCAATTTCTGATTCTTTAACACCACAAAGAGAGCAACTACAAATATTTAGAACAGACAGTTTCTTTTCTTTTTTTCCTTAATCATCCTGGTTTTTTAGCCAATCTGATAGTATAAAATGATATCTCAAGGTTGTTTTCATTTTCATTTCTCTAATCAATATTTAGAACATTTTTTCATATGACTATAAATTGTTTTGATTTCTTTGTCAGAAAACTACATGTTCATATTCATTTTCAATTTTGGAATGACTCATATTCTTAAACAATCATCCAATTCAAACCTCACTATCTTACTCTTGAGTATCTCAGATGCTGTTGAAGTCATATTGCATTAAATGTACATTACCCTTAAAGAAATTAATTTGTAATAACTTGTTCCCAGAACTTATGATATATATTTGCCAAATGCTCAAAAACCATTAGTTTAAGAAATCATTGCAAAATCTTGCTGGAAATTTGTATTATACTGTCTTATAATATATAGAATCCACTTTTTTCACATGAAAAAAATGTAAAAACATTTTACTATCTCCAGGCTGTTTCTATCTCCTCTATTCCCTGTGATATCTTCAAGATAATCACCAATGGTTCTATGAACATATCTACAAGTTTCTTTAGCTTCCCAACATAGAATTTATTTGGGCCTATAGACCTTATACTTATTAAAACATAAGTATACATTGTCTAACTTGCCTTACCTGCCTTGAGCTCTAATTATCTCTTTATATTTTGCTATCCTATCAAGATTGAATATCACTATCTTTGCTGGATAGGATAGTAAATTTAAATTAAGTAATTCTTCTTTCATTTTCTCTTGCCAAAGCTGTGAGCCTATCCCTTCTCTGTTCTTGCTTCAGACACAGATTTTTTAAAAAGCAACAAAAATCTCTTCTACTTACAATTTTTTAGGGATCTGGTTCATTCTGGGCTTTTGGTTCCTTTACGATTATTAGAGGTTAATGAAATGCTTGTATTTGTACTCAATAATTCACCTTCTTCCAAATTTTATAAGTTATCTTTTTTAAGCATGAACTCATCAAAATGGATTCCACGCAACCATGTTGGTTTTTTTATTTACTTTGCCCCTTCCTTTTTTCTTCACCTTTGGTATAACATTCCCTTGAA
Source organism: Sminthopsis crassicaudata (assembly GCF_048593235.1). Lineage (NCBI taxonomy): Eukaryota > Metazoa > Chordata > Mammalia > Dasyuromorphia > Dasyuridae > Sminthopsis > Sminthopsis crassicaudata. Next base: position 350,379,382 of record NC_133617.1, on the reverse strand, counting down.
TAGTTAGAATTTCATTTTTAAGGACTCTGCTTTATTTAAACCATATTAATTTATAATCTTTTAGGATCTCTAGTTACATCATTATACTGATCTTTTCTCTTTAGTTAAATCTGTGGCTCTTTTGATCTCCAAGGCTGGTCTTTCTACCAGTGCCCTTAATTCCAATTCTTCTTCCCTTGCATGAAAGATGGAATGGTGTAGTGGATAGAAAGTGTAATCCAAGAGATGAAAATCAATAAAATTGAGTTATCACCAAAAAATGCTATGATCCAGTTGTAAAATGCATAGTTTCAGAGAAATCTTTAGAGAAACTGGCATCAAAATCCTCTCTCATATGATTTTGGACATAATTTGTTCCTAACCATCTTGCATAATTACAAAGACATATTGCTGAAGAATGATAAAGAGAAGGAAAGGATGAAATTCTGAGTCATCCTAAGGCTTGAATGAACAGTATTGGTTATATACTTCTCTTTGCTTTGTCACAGAGTCAGTGGGTAAGGACAGGAGGTATATGGGATTGAAAGTTATAACTCAACAACCTAAAACAGTAATAACTCTTATGGAAGAACTCAACTTGAATCTCACCTCTGGCATGACGATATTTGACAGTGGGCAAATATTCCTTATACCTTAGTATCCTCAGATGGATAAAATAACATCTAAGACAACTTATCTCAGATGGATAAAATAACATCTATCTATCTCTAGCAGCAGCATGGGATAAGAGACTAGCTCAGGTTTAGGATGATATAAATTAGAATTTCACCATGTACATTAGCTGTGTGATCTTGAATAAGTGCTCGTATTGGCATCTGCTGTGTACAATAAATTGTACAGTGGTAGAGCAAATATGGAGATAAGATATGGTCTCTCTCCTCAAAAATTTCTCCCTTTCTTTTATTCCCTACTATATAGATTTCTAGAACCAGGTCCTTTTTAGTAACATGTACCATGCTATGAAATTAACTCCTTTTGAAAAAAATATAACCCTAGGTAAAAATATTATTCATGATTCATCAATAAGTATCAGTAATATTTTTGAAGCTCTATCTCCTTTGAAAACTTCAAGCTTACTTTATTATCCATTGAAATATTATTGTGGAGTAATTACAGCATCAAAATTGTTTCATTTATTCATTCTCCTTTCTCTTTTCCACATTCAAGACATTTGTGCTTGTGTATTTATTTATTGAATTTATCACATTCTACTTTGAATTTGTAGTTATTTAGAACAACAACGGCATAAAGAGCTGATCTCAGAGCCAAGAAAGCCTTGGTTCAAATTCCACTTTTTACATATATTGGTTTATGACTAGTGAGATGTAGCACCCCTAAGACTATGTAAGTTGCAGCAAAGATATCAACCTGCATTGGTAGAGGGAGTTTCCTCACTTGGGAATCCTATAACAATGAAAGTATAAATCTAATCCCTTAAGTCTTTTATGTAAATATTATAGATTTTATGAGGTATCCTCTTTGAGATCAAGGATTATGGGATTCTCTTTTATCTTTTCATTCCTAACAGTGATTAGTGCAGTGCACAATAAACATATTAATTGTATCAGATATTTCCTAAACAAATCTGAGACTCTTGCCACCAGAGACTTTAGAAAATGTCTTTGAAAGTATTATCTTGAGTCAGGAACCCTGGGTTCTATTCTTGGCTCTATTACTTGTAAGGCCTTTAGCAAGTCACTTAATGTATTGGAAATAAATCTTTCTTTTACTTATCTGTATGGTAAGGAAGATGATCTTAAAATTCTGATCCTGTCACTTTACAACCCCTGATTCTTGAAAACTATGTAAATTATTCAAATCCTACCAAGACTGAATCATTTTTATTATGGGTCCAGACTAGTCTAGCTAAGTTTGGAAAGTCTTGTCACCAAGTCAGCTATGGAATGAATGATTTTTTTAGGCCATTGTAGCTTTAAAAGTGGGCAACTCAGGCAAAGAGGGGTCGAAGGGGGCAAAATCACATTGAAGATAGGTTGGATGCATTAAGTATTCAAGTATTGGCGTTATGACAAACCCATTTACTCGTATCAGATGTTCAATGGCATCATCTATGCATGTGCTATAGGATATATTGATTAGGAAAAAATAAAATAAGTACTCCTAGTACTTTTCTGAAAAGTATTGCACTAAAAGACATTTTGTCAATCATTATAGTTATATGAAACTTGGATTAGAAGTATCTACAAATCAACAAGGATATTTTTTTTCTTTCCCCTTATCTTTCTAGGATCAAACCTGTAACAGTAGCTATACAATTAGAAGAATCAAAAATCATTTTTTTTCTCTGACATCATTTTGGTTGTTCATATAGAAATTCAAAAGCTTAGTTAAGTTTCTTGTGTATCCTGGACTGGTTACTAACAGGGAACCACTAGCACTAGCAAATTCTACCATATCTTCATCCTTATCAAGGCACTTATTCACCTGAGTTTTTTCATTTCTCTTCAGATTTGGGTGTTATGAGACAAAGACACACCCTGAAAATTGCTAGTTGACTCAGATACTTCATAATACCCCTTTTTTGTTTTACAATTCCTTAAATTTTTCAATTCCAGGTACATGGAATATAAACTACATCTGCCAACTGAACCTCTCCAATCCTTAGCCTATGCATGTCTGTTATTCCTTCAAAGAGTGTTTCTCCCTAAACTAGTTAATTTAATATTATAGGCCCTATACACAATTGGTACTTACAATAAATGTTTGTGGGAAGTAATTTATTACTGGTTGAAGAGTCTAAAAATTTTGAGTTAGACATTCTAGGAATGGTACAAAATCACATATAAACCATTTCATCTAGAGATAAACAGATAATCCAGAGGAAGTTGGTATAATGAATAAATTAATCTAAGACTGGATTTCATTTTTTTCCCAGTCATGATAACCCATCAGGACCCACAAGTACAGGGAGAAATTGCTATATATAAATTTTCTTGAACAAAATCAAAAGTTTAGAACTCTTGTTTTCTTAATAGAATTCATTTAGCAGTCTCTAGGCACTCACACACATCTACCCCACATGACAATTATTCCTTACCAGTAGTTTCTACTTCCCACACAGTTGTTGAGCCATTTGCAGTGATGGTCAAAATCAGCGATGCACTTATTGCAGGCACTGCAATGCTTGGCTTTCACCCCCCTGGTAAAGGGAAAAGGAGAGATGGGTGGTGTTGCTCAACTTGACTATGCTCTTGCACAGGTATCTTGTAATAACGAGTTTAAAATATCACCTCATATCAACAACTAAAGAAGAAAGTTTTTAAAGGATGTCTCTCTTCCCTCCCTCTATCTCTGAACCTGCCTCATTTTATTTAAAAACAAAAACAAAAACAAAACTCCCGCACCAAGGAGTTCACAAAAGACTATTTAGCAACTATTCAGTTAACTATTCAGTTATTTCAGTTATGTCTTACTCTCTGTGACCCTATTTGGGATATTCTAGTATCCTGGGATACTGGACTGATTTGCCCTTCCTTTCTCCAGGTCATTTTACAGATGAGGAAATAAGAACAAACAGTATTAAGTGATTTGCCCAGGATCACGCAGTAAGTTCTGAGACCACATTTGAACTGAGGAAGAAATGAACCATTGAAAATCCTCCCCCATCGTAGAGAGGAAAAAATAGGTCCAGAGAGGTAAAAGTGATTTGTCAATTCTATAGCTAAGGAATGAATAAACCATTGGGATACCTCAATTCTACTGCAGGATATGCCACAATTTCCTGACTCTAGGTCCTATACTCTGCTACATCAGTAGCCCCTTAAGAGTCAGTTAGTGGCGCCCTTTGAAAAAATTGCTTTTAGACTGGATTTCTCTCCTCCCAGGTTGAAGGGCTAGTGGCCCTTAAAGGGTCTGATTATCCTGATGACCAATATGAAAGTTCTGACCTAGGCCATTTCACTCCTTTTCAAGTAACCTAGTGCCTGCCCTGTCTCTCTTCTTCAAAGCTCACTATATTGTTGTGGGACTTAGTAATAGAAACCTAATGGGCTTTAGTCCTACTACATGCAGCTCAGAATTCTTGAGCTTATGTGATCCATTAGCCCCAGCCTTCCCAACAGCAGGATTTATAGGTGTGCCCTGCCACATCTGATTGGCACGTTTTTGTTTTCCTTAATAGGGTGTTCAATTTAGAGGAGCAGCATGAACCTGATCTTCTGCTAGAAAAAGGAAATGTAGCTTATGCAGCATTTTACTAAGCATTTCCCTCACAATGACCCCAAAGCTTCCTCAGTGCTGGTGTTATTATCCCCATTTGAATATCAGTTCATTTTTATCTAGCAATGTGAGGTCAAATCACATGTATTCCTAGTTCTGACACTTACTATCCATAGATGAATTAAGTGGCTGGCCTAGAAAAGTCCTTTACATGATCTGGGTCTCAGAACCTCATCTGTAAAATAGAAACAATGACTACCTACTGCACAAAGCAAAGGACTTCCCCGAATATGACCCTAGGAGGTAGAGTCACATTCAGTGGTCAAGATGACCAACTCAAGGCCACCTGGGACTTTTGACTTCAAGTACAACACACTTTCTGGCATCTTTATTAGCTATCAGAAGAATGGAATATCCAGCTTCTTCAGCATTAGCAAAGAAAATTGTTGATCATGACTTTTAAAAACATAACAAGGGCTCTGTATGAAGGGTTAGGACAGGGACTGAGTTCAAAAGATACATTAATAGATGACATTGTCATTATTTACATTTATATAGGACTTTAAATATGTTTCATCAGTTGACCCTCACCTGGGAAGCATATCTTCTTATTATCCCCATTTTTACAAAGGTGAGGAAACTAAGGCCGAAACAGTGACTTGCCTAGTGTTACACAGCCTTAGAATTTGAACTCATGGTTCAAAGTCCATGTGATACCACTATACCACCTAATTGCCAGAGGTAGGCAAACTAAAACCTGTACCCTATTTTTACATTGCTAACAGCTAAGAATGGTTTTACATTTTTAACAAAAACTTTTATATCTACAATTAAAATTATATATAAATCACTCTAAAGTCACAGACTATATACAAAACAGGTGATGTGATTTAGCTCACAAAAACAGGTGGCCCATGGACAACATTTGTCCAACATATAATCTGTAGGATCATACATATAATATAGAATCTTACAGGCCATCTAATCCAATCCCTTATTTTACAGATGAGGAAACTGAAACCAAAAGAGGTGGCTTGTCCAAAATCATTCAGGTAGTAAATGAAGAGCTGGGCTTTGAAACTTTCTTCCTCTGATACCGATATCCTTTCCACTATCCATAGTGATTGTATATCAAGTAGTTGTCTCAAGAATGTCTCACAAGAGCCTTAGTGTGTTACTGCATATACAAAAGGCTGATGATGGTATTAAGGTCTTCAGAGGTGCTAAAAAATATTGAGGGAAAAAAAGCTTCTAGCTTTCATAGGATATGGATACAGAAGGTCCATTCCTGGCCTAGATCCCTATTGCTTATACCAGTACTCTTTAATTTTATATGGAGAATCTAAGAAAACTGTAACCTCCAATAAAGCTTCTGACATTTTGAGGATTTTTTTTTTCTTGCAACTAGTATTGATCCTTATCACTACTTACTCCCACTTCTGATTGGATCTTGTTCCTTGCCCTGAATTTGCTTTATCAATCTATCACATCATCCCCTAGAAAGTGCTAGTACCTATAGTAAAACTTATGTTCAATTCCCAAGTTGGAAACTCTCTCTTCTCTTCTCTTCTCTTCTCTTCTCTTCTCTTCTCTTCTCTTCTCTTCTCTTCTCTTCTCTTCTCTTCTCTTCTCTTCTCTTCTCTTCTTTTCTCTCTTCTCTTCTCTTCTCTTCTCTTCTCTTCTCTTCTCTTCTCTCTTCTCTTCTCTTCTCTTCTCTTCTCTTCTCTCTTCTCTTCTCTTCTCTTTTCTCTTCTCTCTTCTCTTCTCCTCTCTTCTCTTCTCTCTTCTCTTCTCTCTTCTCTTCTCTCTTCTCTTCTCCTCTCTTCTCTCTTCTCTTCTCTCTTCTCTTCTTCTTCTTCTTCTTCTCTCTCTCTCTCTCTCTCTCTCTCTCTCTCTCTCTCTCTCTCTCTCTCTCTCTCTCTCTCTCTCTCTCTTTGTCTCTCTCTCTCTCTCTCTCTCCCTTTCTCTCTCCTCCCTTCTTTCTCTCCCTCCTTCCATCCTTTCTTCCCTTCCCTCCCCCCTCTCTCCCTTTTTTTATCTCTCCCTCTAGTGGAGGTTTTGGGTGGGGTAGGTAATGTCTTTTCAGAAAGCCCCTAGGAAAAATTTACTGTTCTTTTTGACTTTTGTTCTGGAAGAAAATGGAAGTGGTGATGTGGCAGGATGACTTACACTGTGACTTCACACAAGTGGCAGAATTGGTTCTGAATCACATGCTTATGTTTGGCCCTATCCAAGATGGGCATGATCCCGCCATAATTTTCTTTGTGCCGTACGTTTGAATCAGCTGGGTCAACTGTGATGGCAGTAATATGAACAATAAAATGAAACCCAAATAATATGCCAATCACCTGAGAGGGTACAAGTTAAGGAACATTGGAATAATGGAGTTAGTTATTTGTATGATTGTATAAAAAAAATCTACCTTTCTACTATATATGAAGTCTGGGTCCCCTACAAGGAAGGGCCCGCAGGACAACAGTGAACAATCCTTTGAGTCACCTGATCTATATCTGGCCACTGGATCCAGATGGCTCTGGAGGAGAGAGTAAGGCAGGTGACTTTGCACCTCCCTCTCTTAAATCCAGTTCACTTGCATGACATGGCATCATCTTCCTGACATCATGGTCCTCTTCAAGAATGAAGGAACAATAATATATATGCACATGTGCATGTGTGCGTGCGTACACACACACACACACACACACACACACACACACACACACACACACACATATATATAAAGTCGTACACATATTCACACACAAATGTGTGTATATTACAGCAGAATGAAGACAAATTCCCTTCAAAATAATCAGAGAATGTATAAAATACTTGAATTCACCTGCCAAAACATTTTTAATTACAAAACATTCTTCTAGTTCAATGTGATTATAAAACTCTTTTTACAGAAATAAAGACATACCTAATTAAGTGGATGTTCAATTGCTTATGAGTGACCTTTGCTGATATAATATACATAATTTTGTCTAAATTAGTTGACTTATTCAGTGTCATGCTAATCAAATTGCCAAAATTTTACTTTAGAGAACTAAAAAAATAATAATAATAATAATAATAATAAGATTCATGTGGAAGAACTAAATTAGGTCATTATTTCTTGGAAAACAATTTAAAAAAATGTTGAAGACGTCCAATTGTACTAAATCTCAAACTATACAACAAAGTGGTAATCATCAAAACTATTTGGCATTAGCTAAAAGTTTTTTTTTTTTTTAAAAAGAACTTGACAAATGGTAACAGATTAGGTACACAACATACAGAGATAAACAAACACAAAGATTCTAACTATTGAGACAAAAATTCACTATTCTGTAAGAACTGATAGAAAAATTGACAGAACTTAGGTTCAGATCCACCACATATCACAAGTTCCAAATGGATAAATGACCTCAATATAAAGATCATATCCAAAACAAATTACAGGCACAAATAAGAACTTCTTTTTCACAACTATGAAAGGGAAAAATTTATGAATAGACAAGGGGATAAAGATCATCATAGATTGAAAAAGATTATGTGAAAGTGAAAAGATTTTGCACAAATAAAATCAATGTAATTAAAATTAGAAATGAAACATTTAAACATTTAAAGTAAAAATCTTTGTATCAAGGTCTGATATCTAAGATATATAAGGAACCAATTCAAATATATAAGAATGATATATTTTAATGATAAATTCTATAAAAATGATATATCAAAAGGATATAAACTATCACTTCTTAAGAGCAGAAATCCGAAATATTGGTAGCTATATAAAATGCTTCAAATTTATGAGAAATAAAAATCTAAGCATTTTTGAGTTTCTATTTCATATCTATTAGAATAGCAAAGATGATCCAAAAAATGACAATTATTGGAGAGACTTCAAGAAGATAGTAATATTGATAAGTGATTTGGATCTATGCCCCCAAATCACTAAATCATGCATACCCTTTGACCCGACTGTATCTATGCTAGACCTATATTTCAAAGAGATTGAAGAAAAATATACATATGCATCAAATTATTTGTACTAAGTCTTTTTGTTACAGTAAAGAGTTGGAAACAAAAGGCCTACTCATAAATAGAGGGATGGCCAAATAAATTATAGCATATAACTATAATAGAATATTATTCCATTAAAAGAAATTACAAAAGAAATGGTTTCAGAAAAACTTTAGAACTGATGCAGAGTGAATTGAACAGAATCAGGAAAACAATGTATAAAGAAATATCAATAGAGTAAAGAAAAATAGTATTGAAAGAATTAAGAACTCTGGTTAATACAAAGAGCAAACAAGACTTGAGGGGGTTCTTGATAGAAAGGTGATAGACCCAAGATGTAGAATACAAAATATTTTTGGACATGGCAAGTGTGAAATATACAGAAAGAATAAAATAAACTTCAGTAGGGAACACAGACAAGCAGGACAGATTTAAAAAGCAATTTGGTAAATGTCTTACATTCCCTAAAAAAAAAAAATAATAAAAATAAAAAATAAAAAGACCATATATTATGGTTTTGTGATTTCATTTAAAATCATCTTGTGCTTGTCTATTTTATATATGGTAATATTCCCTACTGTTTTGAGGGGGAGAGGGATACATGTTTAATTCAGGGAAAATGAACACTTAAAAAAATTTTTTTAAAAAAATTACTTCTCTATGCTTGTCTTATATAATTTTCTGTGCTATGGAATGAATTAAAATATTTTATACACTAAATTAATTAGAAGGATGAATTTTTAACTGAACAATACTGACCTTTGAATACAACAAAAACAAAAAACAAGGTCAACCAACTATTCCAAATATCCTAACTTCTCAGCTAATGGAAAGCAGGTCATTTGTCAATGGGAGCTTTGTAAGAAAGAGTGAGGAAAGTGAATCTAATTGGGTCTTAGAATGGGTTGGGCCTCTGTACTTTGGAATAAACAATGAGAGGGGGTTAGCTTCTTTCAATCTTGCCTTAGAGTCTAAACCCCTTCTTATATAGAAAACAAGGGGGGAAAAGATATTGATCATGCTTATTATGCTCCTGAATCTTTTCATATCATATAATTTGCCATCTGAGATGAGAAAAGTGCAAAAGGTCTTTAGTATATCATAGCAATAGAAGAGGAAGACAAGGAGGAAAGAAAAAAAAAGGTAGAAATAAATAAGGAAGAGAGAGAAGAAAAGATGGAAAGAGAAATAAAAATAAGCATAATGGTAGAATACCCAATTAAATGAGACTTTATATTTAAATTGCTCTTGGGGTATATGATAAAATTGTTTAGTAGTAGGAAACAAGTATAGGCAAAATTTGAGAATTTTGAAATTTTGTTAGTGTTCTTTTTCCCCTGGCCTTAATGCCTGTGCATTTATTAAGCTGAGTTTGTCAAAGTTTCCTTGTACCTTTTCTTTGGCATCAATATTTTCTATACTACACAAAATTTTCATTAGATCTATTCATTACTACTGTCCTCCTCCTAGCCAAATCTGTCTTCCCCTAGGACTGTAGGTCTACAGGCTAAGGAAAAAACAAACCAACATTATCTGCAGGAGTATGGTTTAAATTTTCTATTCTCTCCACTTTCCCCACCTCAACCATTTCATATTACGGCACAGTAGAAGCATTCCCTGGGTTTGTTAATGACAGGGAATAAAATGAGATGGAAAGTCATTCTGCAAAGGTATTATTGATAACTTTTTTTTTTTTTTTTTTTTTTGGTCCCAGAGGCTTCTGTGCACATTTAGGTCCAGATTCCTCTAAAAGGATGCATCAGAAGAAAAGTAGGAAGATGTTGATAAAGAAATTTCCCTAATAGATTTCCTCATTATCAGAATGAAAACATCAATCATTGCTTTTAAAGTTCAAAGTAGACCTATAATTTTTTTTATCATCAGTTTATGACACCTGGGTACTTAATCTGTAACCCTAACATGCTGAAAAATTTCCCCTAGAGATATTATGTGGCCAAAATCTGACAGTTTTCTGGTTGTGTCTCTGGTTGGTCTAAAAAACTGGGAGATGAGCATAGACTTCCCTATGAATCTTGGAGAACATGTTTCTAAAATTCTCCTGGGATCAAAGAGAATAAATGAATTCTGTAAGCTCTCTCCCTTCTTTTCTGTTTGTTCTTCACTGGAGTAATATAGTAGAAAGAAGTCTGCTCTAAGAGTCAGGTAACCTGAGTTCCAGTGATAATCACCTCCAACAAGTGACTTTTGAACATTCACATGTTTCTCAGCCTCAGTTTCCTCATTTGGAAAACAAGGGATTAGGACCTAAATGGATCTGAAATCCTTTGTAACTCTATACCTCTTGGTTTCTATGATGCTAACACAAACATAAATCTCCATGGATACAAAACAAAAATGGAGCAAAGCAACTATACAAAGCCCATTTACTTTCTTCCTATTAGGCCCATAGTCCAGGCCTCATTAGTCAGGCCCCGATTTCTTTTAGGGCCTTGAAACCTTGACCAGAGACCTTTTTAAAATTGTCTGACATTCTTGCATGGTTTCAAATCCTGACTAACCTCCCCAGAACACACATGGAAGATAAGAGGAATGAGGAGGTGGGAGGCATTAAAAATATATATTTTGGGAGAGTAGGAATTAAAATTTTAATTTATGTTGCTGCCTTTGCATTAAGTTTTTTCCTACCTTAAATCAGAGAATCATAGAATAAAAGTAAAAGCCGAATTCTTTTACTAGTAAAGAAAATGAAAATGGAAGTCAAGTCACTATTGAATTTGTGAAGAAATACACTTGTGTTAATTTTTTTGATAGCAGTAATTTACTGCTATCCAGTTGTTGATGTTGAACTTTGTTTTACAGTCTAGAGAACACTCAATTTTCTTATTGATAAAATGAGGAAGTTGGATTAAAATTATAGATTTAGAACTGGATGAAGCAATGGTCATTGCTTTATTCAACTCCCTCATTTTACTGACAAGAAAACAAAGCTGATAATCATTGAGGATTGAATTTGACCTGCATCACACAGGTAGATAGTAAATGGTGTAGTCAGTTTCTGAACTGAGTTCTTCTGAAGGCCAGTTTAGGTCCAATGTCAACTCAAGTATCAAATTCAAGATGAAACCTTTCCTGACACTTCCTTTTCCCTAGCTTCCTAAAACTAGTAATGCCTTCCTCTAAATACTTGATAATCTTTATCCTACATATAGGATAGTTAGGTGATGCAGTGGATAGAGCACCAGGGCAGAAAGAACTGAGTTCAAATCTGCAAATACTTACTAGTTGTGAGACCCTGGGGAAGTCACTTAATCCTGTTTGCCTCAGTTTCCTCATCTATAAAATGAGCTGGAGAAGAAAATGGCAAACCATTCCAATAGTTTTGTCAAGAAAACCTCAAATAGGGTCATGAAAAAGTGTGTAGGAGTGAAATAACTCAACAACAACTAAAAATTCTGTATAAAGCTTTGTTTGTACATATTTGTTAACATGTTGTTTCCCCCATTAAACCCTGAATTTTACTTTAGACATAGGACTGGCTTTTGCCTTTATTTGTATTTCTACTGGGTGTTTTAAAATGTTTATTTACCAACTTTTATATGTACCTATTTATATAATTGCTGTTTTCTTTTAATTTCTATTTCTTTGTTATCTTCTTTGGCTAAATTTTAAGTTTCTTGAAGGCAAGGACTATTTTAAGTTTGTCTTCATGTCCTCACTACTTAGCTTAGTGTATAGCATGTATTAGGTGATTAGATGATAACCATTAGCTGATGGTTGATGGCTTGTTCTTCAGACATGCCATAGGCCAGATGATATTTAAAGTGCTTTTTAATAATCAGTGGGCATACCATGGCATTGATTTAACAAGTGATGCTTTTGGGACTCATGGTTGGCTCATCGAGACTAATATGACTGTAGAACAGAAAACATTTGGAAGTTGGAAACAATAGGTTATATTAATGACTCTATGTGAACCATTCATGGAAGTAGAACTTTTGGATCTAGTTTCTAAGCAAAGAAGGTCAGCTTCAAGTGTCTAAGCCTAACCTCTGTGTTCTTATAATCCTATTAATGAACATATGTCTGTCATTTATCCAAACCTAAATATGAAATCACATAAGTAGATAATAACTGAGTTCTTCTGAGTTCTTCTGATGGTCAAGTCTCAACTCAAGGATCAAATTCAAGATTCAGATCTTATACAAGATAAGATTGAGGCAGCCACTTTGATCTTTGCTTGAAAAATAAGGAAACTGGCTAAAGGGGATTATAGGATTTGACAAAAATCATTCAGTGAGTCAGATTTTGTTTTCTCAGAGAAGACACTGCTCCATTTATCTATGACTACATGAAGACAAGAATCTCCTGAGGCAGCCATTTTATGCCAAGAGCACTCTCTGCTCCAACGAAGCTGTGCCATTCTCCTTTGAGAAAACTATGTTTCTTTCCTCCTATCTTTACCTTCACCATTCTCTGTAACTGTAATGTCCTTCTCACTTTCATCTTCTACTGACTCCTTCCCCATACTTTAAAGCAAAAAGTTCTTCACCTGAGTTCGGTAGTTTGATCTCTTATTTTTACAAACTTCTAAATAAAACATATCATTCTTTTCAGTTATTTTTAAAAAGCATTCTGGGAAATGGTACTTAAGTTTCATCACATTGTCAAAAGGGAACACTATCTGTTCCATTTCCAGGTAGCAAACAATTATCAAGCATTTATTAAATGTCTACTAGTCAGTAAACATCTCTATGCAGAAACTATGTTAAGCACTGGAGGAAAATACAATGTTAAGCGTGGACTAAGTGAGCCCAGATGTGCCAGGAAACATGGCCCCATGGGACTGGCTGAATGAACTGAGGTAGTGTATGATCAATATGGAATACTATTGTGCTATAAGAAATCATGAACTTGATAATCTTAGAAAAATATGGATAGACTTGCATGAAATAATGAAAAGTGAAATGAGCAGAATCAAGAGAAGGCTGTTTACAGCAACAGCAATATTATTTTTAAAACAGCTTTGAGTGACTAAATTATTTCAGCTATAATAACTCTAAAATTAACTAAAAAGATATGAAGGAAGACCCTACCTGTAGCCAGAGAAAGAAGTGATAAATAGAAGTATATATATAGAATAATATACTCTCATACTTTCACACATACTCTCACACAGATATATATGTCTATTAGACAAATTTAGAGTGGGGTGTGAGGGGAAGGAAGAAAAAAAAAAGAAAAAGAAAAAAAGAAAAATAATGATAAATTTATTATACATTTGAAAGGAATAGCAAATTGTATATAATAGAATAGAGTTGCAATTTCACATGAAATTGTATTTTTATTATGGTATGTTATGGAAATTCTTGTTTTACCTAAAAAGAAAATAAAATTTTAAAATAGCACATATGTAGAAAGGAATATCCTTCAACTTTGGGACAAGGTCACATATAGTAAGGTATGAACACACATAGTTATGATCCATAATATCATATGACAAATGAATCAGAGGGTTCCAAAACAAGATGCTATGTGAAGTCCAAAGGAAAAGAATTGTTAACAAAGGAAATGATTAGGGAAGGTTTTTCAGAACAAAGTAGAAACTGATTTGAGATCTGAAGAACTGTTAGTTCAACTAATCAGGATGGGGATGGAAGGTATTCCAGATATAGAAAGCAAATACTTGAGCATGTAGTCTGGCTCCAGAGAGTACTTATAGTTTGACACATCTATAGAGTTTATAAAAGAAATTTTATGAAATTAGGAGAGGAAGGTAAGATATGCACTGGTTGTGGAGGACCCTAAATTCGTGAAGTTAATAGGGAGCTACTGAATGTTTTTGAGTAAAGGGATTTTTTTTAATATAGCACACAAAAAATACTTTGTTGCAAGAATGAATGAGGAAAATGCTAATTACAAAGGATGTGGAGGAATACTGAACTACCCAGGAACAGAAGCAAACATTTACCTATGATTGTTTACCCTTATTCCTCTGTTGAGGAAGGAGTGGGGGGCTTCTTTTGGAAAATTTGCTCAAGAGAATTTGTCTAATCTGCTTATGGACCACATATAAAATATGGAAAGAAAAAGAGTCAAACCAATGGCTACAGAAAGATGAAAGCATTCGTTTAATTACTCTCTCTTTGTAGCCCACAAAATCAGTCTGCAGAGGGAAGAGGAGAGTGTTTTAACAAATGGAAAACCTTTCTTCTTTGGGTAGCCCTGTATCTCATCAGAGTGAAGAATTACTACCTTCAGACCCTTGAGTATCAGAATTCATTTAGGATCCAAGAACTCCTTTACAGAGTAGAGCCAAGGGGAATGTCAGGTCCTCCATTCAGATTCGCAGCACATATTCCATGACATTTCTCTTCTGACATGAAAAGAATTCAAAACATATCCTTCTACCAATCCAGTCATCCAAATGATACTGTTCGGTATTCAGCCTGCATTCTCACTGCAGTGTTTAGTGGATTAGAAAATAGCCACGACTCCTCAGGGAACTTTGACAATGGATGCCATGATGTGTTTTGGTTGGTTACCAAGGAAGCAATTAACAATATTGTAAAGAGAGCTGACACTCACTAATGGGACTCAATAGTACAATGAGAAGGTGTGTTTGCTTGACCAATGCAGGAAATCTCATTGTATGCACCCTGTACTAGGGTATGCTTTCTCTTATTGTTTTAGAATAAGAATTTTGCTCCACGGGAAACATCACTACCAGAACCAGATCACATGAGGCATACCACTACTCCAAAGAGAGGCTTAGAAGAGTTTGGGCAAAGTAGGCAGGGGGACAACAGAGGGATTATCTAAAACGTCTTTTTGGCACTGAAAAATTTAGTGTAGATTTATATAAAGAGATATTGTAGGGGAACGCCAGGACAGAATGGACATGCTTGCTTCCATTGAGCTATCTCTGGTTTACTTGCTTTAGAAGCCAAATCTAAATACCTTGACAGCACATGTTATAAGAGCATGATCTTCCTAGCATGGGAAGATAGATTTTTGTAGGATATCCTTGCACATTTAAAAAGAACTCCTGCCAAGGGTTCAGGATCCCATCCTAAAATATATGATCACTGACTTTGAAAAAGATTGGTTCTAGAACTGCTGCCTTTGGTGGAGATCCCTATTTACTTTTGATAAATGCAATGCTGGTCTTTCTGACTGCATTTAATGTTAAAAATGTAACGTGAATGCTTTGGCTTTTTTCTGAAAATCCATGGAAGGAAGATCTAAATGTCAACTCTTATTCCTCCTTGCAATTGGCTGTGCAAGAAGCTAAATTTCCCATCAGTAAAATAGGAATAAGTGCCTATCTCCCAGGGTGGTGGTTAGGATGAAAGAAGATATTTGTAAAGCACTTTGCAAAATTTATGGTCCATCGCATGCACTTAATAAAGGCTTTTTTCCTTCCTTCTGTTTTTTCCTTTATGCCCTGTAGGTACTTTCTAAAAGCATTAATATAGATACAAACTTCCTGGGGGACATAAGATCTTATGCTAGCTTCTTTTGAAGGAGAGTAACTTCAATCATATAATAGTAATAATTCATATTTCAATAGCACTTTAAGATTCACAAAATGCTTTTCTCATATGATGTATGGCATTATAATCATTATTTTACTCATTTCACAGAGTAATTTATTAAGTTTACTTCAGAGGATCCTAAATACAGAATTAAATGGATCATGAAAGTCATCAATACCCAAATTCTTATTTTATAGATAAAAATCCTGAGATTTAAGGAGGGCATGGTGGGGGAAGGGAAGAAGGAAAGAGATTTTTAAAAGACATTTTAATAGAGATCCTTGTCTCCATCCTGTTTGTATGACACAACATTTCTTTAAACAATAGCAGCATATGTTTAGCAAGTTAAACTGTCATTCTTATTTACTATGCACAGCTCACATGCTGAAAAGTATAGGGAACTTTTTTGGGGGGGGAATCGCTGTCTAAAAATTACTTGTAAATTTAGTTGCCTACTAATTTCAGGATTCATTCAGCTATATTTATTTTGAATATGAGTACTCAAAATGTTACAGAATAAAAAAATTCAAAATAAATATAATAAATCATAATGGAAAAAGAAATGTGTGATTCAGTGCAGTTTTACTTTCAGATTCTGTATGATATTAAATACTGGGTTTAACTAAGACACATTCCTCAGAGTGAATGAACTAAGCCACAGTGCAACCAGTCTCACTGATTTTCATTCCAAGAAGAAATGTAGCTTCTTTCTGGGGCTTCAGAAGTTTTAGTCACTGCACTGTTATGAGAATGATAGACTGACACCATAGCACATCCTAGCAACAATCTATGTTTAGTAAACAAATAGTGAATAAATTACCCGTCTATTGATACACTCCCTTTCGTAACACTGTTAACCTTTTCCCCTGTCCTATTTCAGTGGAAGAAGGGAAGAAGAAAAAACAAGCCTAAAGCAAATGTTCCCATTGAAAGTTGAAAATGGCAAATTGAAGTTTTATCAAATCACTTAAGGGCAAGTTCAATAAAAATGTACTCATTAGGTTCAAAGCTGTAGCATGTTACTGAAAAAGCCAGCTCTCTTCTGCTCCCCACGAATTTTGAAACAGTTGCTGCCAAGTTCATTTGTTTGCCTGAGGCCATGATACAATGTTCTTACAGGGAGGTGATTTCCACAGACAAAATAAAATTACATCAGATATCAACTCATCATATATACACAATGCATTTGTTAAACTAAGCAGCTATGCCTGTTTTCACTTTAGAAGAAAAATAGATGCTACACACCATGATAACATGATAAGGTTGAGTGCAATTGTTGAGAGCACATTGATCTCTGCACAGGATCAAACTTGATGAGGAATAGGGGCTCACTGGAAAATTACTGTCCATTAGAATTTCACTCAGCCTTTTATTGTGCAGAGGGTACTTGCTTCTAGCCTCCTATGTGAAAGACTTCTTTTCTTTGGTGATTTCTTTTCAATTCTATTTTCAGCCAAAGCCTTTGAGGAGAAATTCTTGTGTTCATTTGTCTTGATTTTTTCCCGGAACTATGATCATTGCCTCCTCCTGAAACAATACTAGAGACCTCTAGTGGTCAAAATAGTATCAGTGATCAACCTTCCTTGTCACTGTGGCCTGAAGATGGCATTTGTAGATGATGCAAGAGTAGGAGAAAAGCTTCCATTTATTTGATACAGCTGGCCTCATTCCAGGCTGCCATGGAGTTGTTTTTTGTTTGTTACCTCAGTCAATTAACAAGCATTATTTGCTTTGTGCCAAGAAAAAAAGCAAGGAAGGAAGGAAGAGGAGGAGGGAGGGAAGAAGGAAGGAAGAGGAGGAGGGAGGGAAGAAGGAGAAATAAGAGGGAGGGAGAGAAGAAGGAGGAAGTAAGAAAGGTCCCTGCTCTTAATGAACTTACATTCTATAGTTTAGGAGTATTGATTTAGAATGATTTATAATATGAAAGAGAGGAGGAGAGAGGGAGAAAGAGAGACAGAGAGAGCAACAAAGGGAGAGAGAGAGAGGAGAGAATAAACAAGGAGAGGGGAGAAACAAAGGAAAGAGAAAAGGAGAGAAAATGAAAAGAAGGAAAGAGAAAGAGTCAGAGAGAAAGGAAGGAAAGTAGGATCCTACCTTCAAGGAGCCTACATTCTATAGTTTAGGAGCATAGATTTAGAGTTGAAAGGGATCTTAGAGGTCTAATCCAACTCCCTCATTTTACAGATGAGAAGACAGAGGCCCAGAGTGATGGCATGTCTTGCCCAGAATTATACAAGTAGGAAGTGGGAAAATTAAAGCTCAAGCCCAGGTCCTCCAGTTTTAAATCCAACACTTTCCTTACTGAATCACACTGTCCCTCATATGCCTAATTACAACACTATTGTCTCTTGCTTTTTTTCTGCTTTTGCACTGCACTGACTTCTTTTTGGTTTGTTCTTAGGCCTTGCTCGTCTTTCCCTGCCACAAGAAAATTCAAAGCATCAGTGCAGAGATGCACCTCAGGAGTTTTTGCGGGAATTCATCTTGCCTTGGAGTTTTGAGATAAGCTGTGTCTTTTCTGCCTTTATGCCAGCAGAATCACTAATACTCTAGGGACAGGATTAAGGGGAACATTAAGGTACATCATAAGAGCAAGCACATATGAAATAATGTGTCCTGTATTAGGATAATAATCCTGACTTTTTGTTGAAGCTCTACTAGAGACATGAGATAAGGATGTGGAGAACAAGACAAAAAAAAAAAAACAAAAAAACAACAAACAAACAAACAAAAAACAACATGTGGTTTTGGTTTCCATTGGTTCTGTGTTTTCTTTTGTTTTTTTAATTTTTTTAACCAAATGGTTCCAACACCTGGATTCAGGTTTTATGCCATTGATCAATATCATGCTCAACTTCTCAAAGTAAACAACAAACAAACAAAGAAATATAAAATTACTTGTATTATTTTCTGCGGGAGAGGGAAGAATTGATTTTCCTAAATTGGGGAAACTATCAGCAAAGAAAGTGAGACATTAGAGAAACAGATTTGACTAGGGGATGTCTGAGTTGAATATAGAGCAGACAGGAGTGAAGGATCTCAAATGGTTCTACTCCCTATAATCATTAAAAGGATTTTTCATCAACCACTTAAAACCATTTTACTATTGGGCTCTGGCTGGGCTGCCACCTAGCTGAGCTCTCAGAGTTATGTCCTCCTAGAAACAGAAGAGAAGTCATAGCTTCCAAACTGTCAGCCAGAACACCGAGGTCTTAAATCTATGCTGTCTCTCTATTCCCAATAATCGTATTCAGAGGCAGGACCTCATTACCTCACTCCTGAGTTATTGCAATTGTCTCCAACTGGTATCCCTGATTCCAATTCAATTCAACAAACATTTTTAAGTGCCTAATGTATGCATTCTGCTTGAGGAAGAAGAGGAGAGAAAAGGTGACACATTCAGATAAATAAATATAATTTATATAAAGAAAACATATGATAATAGTGGGGGATATGTGGAAAAGATCAGAAAAGGTCTCATAGTATATGGCACTTAAACTGAACCTTGAATGGATCAAAGAATTCCAAGAAGTTAGAAGGTAAGATACTTCAGGCATTTGTGATAGGCTGTGTAAAGGCAAGAAATAAAAGATGGAATATTTGTATATATACACAAAATAAGAAGTAGGCCAGATTGACTGGAAGAAAAAGGGGTGTATGTGTGTGCATGTGTGCATGCCCTTGTATTGATGGGTGAGGGGAAAGTGAGACTAATAGAAAAAAAAAATCTGGAATGATTCACAATGTAAAAAGTTTTTTTGTTTTGTTTTGTTTTGTTTTTTTTAATGGCAAAGAGAGAAGCTTGTATTTTATCCTGCAGGCAATAGAAAGCCACTGAAATTTTTTGACCTAAAGAATGACATTAGAAATACCAATTTGGCTCCTCTGCAGAGTATATATCAGAAGAAGTACAAATGTGTTACAGAAACCAATTAGAAAGAGGGACATAATTAAGGTGTGAATGAGGAGGGTGTTGGTCATGTAGGTGGAGAGGAGATGGAAACTAGCACTATGGAGGAGGAAATGACAGAATTAAGCAATTAATCAGATATGTGGGATATGCAGGAGTGAGAATTCTAGACTGAGTTTAGAAATCTGGACAATATGTGAGAAATGCTGTGAAGGCAAACTCAACATGATTAAGCAGATAATTATACATAGTATGAGAGAACAGTTGAATGTGATTCTGAGATTGTGAATCTGAGTGATTGGAAGGATGATGTAATAGTCAACAGAAATCAGAAAATTAGAAAAAGAGGCAGGTTTCATAGAAAATATATAGTAATAACTTCTGTTTGAGTAATGGTGACATAAGTAAAGGTAACATTTAGGTAGAGATGATAATACAGTCTGTAACAAGGGAGAAATGAGTCCAAGATAAATAGATATAAATATGGACTGAGATTGTATTTGTATTTGGGAATTAATTGCATAGAGGACATTGAACCAACAGAGGCTGATGATACCACCTAGAGAATAAACAGAGAAAAGAATGGAATCAAGAGATACTTGAGGCTATTCCCATGCATATGAGCAGTTCATGAATAATGATCCAGCAAAGAAACTGAAGGGCAACTAGATGGTGTAGTAAATAGTGTGCCAGGTCTAAAATCAGAAAAACTCATTTTTGTGAGTTCAAATTTAGCCTGAGACACTTACAAGCTGTGTGACCCTAGGCAAGTCACCTAACCATGTTTAGCTCATGGTTAGGTTTAGCTCAGTTTTATATCTATAGAATGAGCTGGAGAAGGAAATGTAAACTAATCTAATATCTTTGTCAAGAAACCCCACCAGAAGAGGTCATGAAGAGTTGTAAATGGTTGAAAAATGATAACAACAACAAAGAAAATTGAGGAGTGAGAGTTATAAAAGTGGGAAAATTAGACCAGAGTAGTGTCATGAAAAACCCAGAGAGAGGATCTATGAAGGAGGTATGGCTAACAATTTTAAACATTGCATAGGGGCCAAGGAGGATGAAAAAATGAAAAAGAGCTACTGGATTTGGAAATTAAGTAGTCATTGAGACTTTGGTAAAGGCAGTTTCAGTTCAGTGATGGGGTTGGAAACCAAAATGCAAGGGGTTTAAAAATGAGTGGGAGATCCAAGATGACTGAATGGAGGCAGCAACCTACCTGAACTCTCTTCAAATAACTTTAAAATAAAGGACTATAAAACTGTGCATACTCTTTGGTACAGCTGTATCCCAAGGATATCATAAAAGAGAGAAAAGAAACATGTGCAAAAATGTTCTTAGCAGCTCTTTCTGTGGTTGCAAAGAACTGGAAAAGAAGTGGATGCCCAGCAATTGGAAATGGCTGAAGAAACTGTGGTACATGAAGGTAATGGAATATTATTGTTCTAAAAAAATTATAACAAACTGATTATAAAAAGGTTTAGAAAGATTTACATGAACTGATGCTGAGCAAAACAAGCAGAACCAGAAACACATTATACACAATAACAGCAACATTGTGTGAGGATCAACTATGAAAGGTTTGATTCTTCTCAGCAGTTCAGTGATCCAAAGCAATCCCAATAGATCTTTTTTTTTTTTTTTTCCCCCTGAGGCTGGGGTTAAGTGACTTGCCCAGGGTCACACAGCTAGGAAGTGTTAAGTGTCTGAGACCGGATTTGAACTCGGGTCCTCCTGAATTCAAAGCTGGTACTCTATCCACTGTGCCACCTAGCTGCCCCTAATACCAATAGATTTTGGACAGAAAATGCCATCTGCATTCAGAAAAAGATCTCCCTTTCTCTGGGAAAATGATGGGAATGGAAAAATGAATTTGTTGTTATTCTTATCTCTTTGTGATCCCATTTGGGATTTTTCTTGGCAGAAATAGTGCCATTTCCTTTTCTAATTCATTGTACAGATGAGGTAACTGAGACAAACCCTATGACTTGCCTAGGATCACATAGCTAATGTGTCTCAGGACAGATTTGAGCTCTGATTTTCCTCACTCCAAGTCTTGTACTCAATCTGCTGCACCATCTAGCTATATAGACTACTATAGAATGTATAAGATACTATAGAATATATAAAATACTATAGAATAATAATCTATAGTAAAGATAGTAATAAAGAGTATGATGATGATGGAAGCTATAATTCATATAAAGCTTTAAAATTTGTAAACACTTTACAAATATTTCATTTGATCTTCACAACAATGGTGTAAGATATTGTTATCCTACATTTTATAGATGAGAAGACTGAGTCAAACAGAAGCTATGTGATTTTCTTGAGGCCACCCAGTCAGTAAGTATCCAAAAGCTGGATTTATGAGTTTTTCCCGATTCAATTCCAGAACTCTATCCAGTATGTCATCTGGATTACCTGCCTCATTCTATTCTAACAACTGTTTTAAGAAAAAGAAAGAAAGAAAGAAAGAAAGAAAGAAAGAAAGAAAGAAAGAAAGAAAGAAAGAAAGAAAGAAAGAAAGAAAGAAAGAAAGAAAGAAAGAAAGAAAGAAAGAAAGAAAGAAAGCTATGACCTCTTTTTTGGAGGCAGGGAATGTACCTTATTTAATTTCTTATTTAAGAGTACATTGAATGTAGATAGTATTTGTTGATTCATTGATAGCCTGATAAGAGAGTAGTCATCTAAATGTTTATAGAATGAGTGTCCTACTCATTGTTTCTGAACACGTTTCAGGTTCAAGTTACAAGACAGAGACCATGGCAAGATTGGGGTTCTCTCCTTTCAGGAACAATGGAAACAAAGTGAGAGAAAGAGTAATAATAAATGACTCAGGAATATCCAAGGTAGAAAAGCAGGAGGGGCTTGTGTATATGAATGGAATCAATGATTTGTATGCAAAATTATCCATTGGGGTTCAGAAAGAAAATATTAATACTTTTATTTTTTATCTAAAATTGTAAGAAAAAAATTAAGCTTTATTAATAGTTAATGTACAGATTGGAATTGGTGTTCTTTGATTTAGTTCACATGTCAGATATCATATATATCTTGCAAAGTATCCTAAAGAAAGAGAAGGAATTCTATAAAATATTTATGTGTGTGGAAACAAATCTAAGACAAATGACTCAAAACAAATGACTTGTCAGCAAGATTAAAGCATCTCAGATGAACTGACAGAAATCCATTCTCTTCATGAGTAGACAGAGGCTGGCCAACAGGCCCTTTCCACTCTAACTCAGGTTTCTCAGGCATGAAAGAATGTATATATCTTTTAAATCTTCCATCCTACTCAAAAATAATTTTGAAAAAAAATAAAAAATTTCTTTAGTATCTAAATATTTAACTAGTTATTCTTACATGCCCATATATTTGTCAGAAGTCTAAAACAAGTAACTGTGGAAAACAGCTGGGCATTAGCAGGGTGCAAGTCACCCCTTGACAGAAAGATATCCTGCTAACTCTGAACAGAAAGGAAGTGATTGAGAACCCCTTTTCACTCTAGTCCTGGTTTTTTTTTTTTTTTTTTTTTTTTTTTGAGCAATGAATTTAGAATCAGACTTTCAAATTGCCAAGTCACAAAGTATTAAACCAAACTTTTCAAATTTATTGAAGCATATTCAATAACACTTTTCTCAGTAAAAATTATTTAGTGTGAAAAAGGTATTCATATTCTTAATAAAATAAATATTTACTCCTGTTTTCCTTCACTTCAATTTTTTGCATTATAATGAATGTAGCATATTAATATAGCAGTACCTGTATATAATTTACACATATTCATATATTGGGGGTCCATGCTAAAAATCTTTTAACTGATAGCTGTGCATGATAGATAAAAGGCCAGGGCTTGGAGACAAAGTTCCTAGCAAAAGTGGTGGTGTAAAAGATTTTAAGCAAATCTCTCTTTAAGAACAATGCAGTAAAGATGAAAAAGCATAGTAGATGAAGCAAAAATTTAATATAACCTAAGAAAAACAATAATTTCCTCTATCTAGTTCAGGATTGTCCCAGAAGATAGATGGGGCATGATCCTCAAGACAGTGCAATCTCCTTTGAGTCCTAATTGTCAGTACTGGCTTGTTGGAGACATAGTAGGACATCAAGCCAGCTCCCAGTAAATGATTGGTAAAGGAGAGAGGGATAGGACTTGGAACCCTACAGAAGGCCTAAGGCTAGCTTGATCTGTCAATCTGGCAAGAACAGTCGGTTATATTATACTTTACAGTGGATAAAAGGTGCTGAGGCACTCAGGCAGCCTGCTTCTCAGGTCCTCCTAGGATGTCTGACTTTGCTGGGGCCACAACAGAGGACAAGACCAAAGGCTGTCTCCATAATAAAGAAGAGAGAGGATAGAATGTCTGACTTTGCTGGGGCCACAACAGAGGACAAGACCAAAGGCTGTCTCCATAATAAAGAAGAGATAGGATAGACACCATTGCACCCATTGCACCATGAATAGAAAACAATTGAGGCAGTCTTAACTCATAACTCAACAACCTGATCCAGGGCAGCATTGTGAAAGAGTACAGGCCAGGGGACCAGGACTAAATTATCCTCTCAATAACTGTAGCAGGGAAGTAATGGTAGCATCCATACTGCAGCAGAGATAAGACCTAGTTTTAGATATTTTGTCCAAGAAAAACAGATTAGATAGAACTTGATTGAGCAGGCACAAAGTTCCAATTCCAGAACTGAGGATAGAGACAGAGGAACACATTTTAAAAAGAAAAAAGAAAACCTCCTAATGCAATAGATAAATTATGTCGTTAGGAGAATCTTAAGAAATTAAATTGTAGGGGAAGTTGGATGGTGCAGTGGATAGAGCACCAGCCCTGAAGTGAGGATAAAATCTGGCCTTAGACACTTAACATTTCCTGGCTGTTACCCTGGACAAGTCACTTAATCCCAACTGCCTCAGGGGGGGAAAAAAAAGAAGCTAAACTATAATGAGATTAATTCTACATGTATACTTAAGGGGAAAAATGAATCAGCGGTAAGTATTATGAGAGTGGAGGGGCAGCTAGGTGGTGCAGTGGATAAGAACATTGGCTCTGAAGTCAAGAAGAGCTAAATTCAAATCTAGTCCAGATACTTGACATTAAAACTGTGACTTGAAGCAAGTCACTTAACCCTGATTATATAATTTTTAAAAATGAAGTCAGAGATTAAAAATAAAATTATAGCTCTTTAGGACAATGAAAAGAACCCTGGATCTAGAGTTCGAGAACTAAATTCCTTATACTTGCTATCTGTGTGACTTTGGGAAGGTCACTTAACTCCCTGGAAATAAGTTTTCTTATTAGTAAAACAAGAAGATTGAACTAGCTCTTAATAAATGATACTGTCCTTGAGGAGAAAAACTAGGAGAATAAATAGCTTAGAACAGCAGATAAAATGGACACCCTGGAAAAAATAGAATGAAATAAACATAATTCAATGATCTTGGACTGTTATACCAAATGGCAAAAAAAAAAAAAAAAAATGTAGCCAACAATAACTCAACATGAAAAATTAAATATATTACAAAAGAAAAATGGATCTTTGTTAGATAAAAAGGACTCCTAAGAATTCCTGATAAAAAACACTAGAGCTAGAATCTTTCAAAGAGTAGAATCTTTGAAATAAGAATACAGAAAAGAAAAAAGAAAAAATAAATATAATTAAGCAATTAAAATAGGCTAAATGATATAAAATAAGGTGATTATATTCTAAAATGGGGAGAAAGGACAAATATATTTTCAGAAACCCAGTTCGGAAAGGCAAATACAGGGTCTGGAGTAATTTTGTTTTGTTTTGATAGTTTCAGCAGAGGAAAGAAAAAGGAAGAAAAAAGGAGTATACTAAGGGAGGAATGAGAAATAAGAAGGAAGAACATTTTTTCTAATAAAAGTTTATAAAAAATGTGGAAGAGGAAATTGGGGAAAAGTGGACATCTCATGAATCTCAACTAAACTAATTAAAAGAAAGTTAATAAAACATATACACAAAGTGTGGTGTAGGAATATATGAAATTTAATGGGGAAATAGGCAGAGGCAGAGAACAAAAGAGATTAATTTAAGAGGGAGGACAGAACTGTGAAGAGAATAGCCATAAGTATGGTGATTGATCATCAAGGGAAGATTTAAAAAAAAGAAAATGCAAGAACTAGTAATTCAAGTAATGGCTAAATAAAAAGAAGGCAAAAAATAGCATCAATCCACTATATTTGTTGATAATTAGTATTGATCCCATTTAATTTTTTTCCACATTTATGTGTAGTGTGTGTTTGTGTGTGTGTAAAAAGAAGGTTGGGGGAAAAAGAGAAAAAAAAATAAGTTTATGTTGTAGGGAAAAACAATGATTTATCATAATTTTGAATATAAATGGGATGAATTCATTCATGTAACAGAGATGGATAACAGAGTAGATTAGAGAGAACCCCTCCCCATTTTCTTCTTTATAAAGAACACATTTGAAATATAAAAAATAATATAGAATTAAACTGAAGAATGGAAATAGAATTTATTAAGCCTTAAGAAAATCCATATAAACTAGGAAAAAATGTATGGAAAATAAAATAATATCAGTATTTACTTTATACATATTGAAAGGCAGAGTATGTAAACACTTAATGGAAAAACTAATTTAATCACAATAAAACTATGATAGATAGGGACCTCAAAGTGCTCCCTTTCAAATCTAGATAAATCTAATAAAAATTAAAACAAATTTTTTTAGAATTTAGAAATGTAAATATTTAATTATAGGCCAATGATGATTATTAAATAGGAATAAAATGAAGCATACATATTTTGGAGCTTTCTACAGTATCCTTGCAAAAATTGACAATGTACAAGAGTAGTTTGTGGCCCAAACCAGATGAAAATAGAATAGATAAATCTAAAAAGTAAATACACAATACAAAGGAACATAGAATATGTTGTTTTTCTAAGTCAACATGCAGCCTATGCAATCTTTGTGTATAGTTTACTGGCTCCCATTTCTATTTGAGTTTGATATTACTGTTCTGGAGCATAAAATAACTACTAAACAAATACAGGAGAGAGAGAGTTTGGAAACCATTCCGTAATTCCTTACAGATAAAAAAACTGAACCAAGAAAGAAAAAATGATTTAGTTATTCAGGTCATTATTGCCCAGGCAATAAATAAGTAGCAGAGCTGGAAGTCTAACATTTATCTTCTGATTCCCAATCATGCACTTTTCTGCATTATATTACACTTAATGAACTAATAGGTGATCTTAGCAATTCCTTTAGTACTTTATTCAGTTGACATCAAGGATACTCAAGGTCAAGGGCTTAGTCTCTGTACTATTCAATTCTATCCTGAAATTCCTTTCAATTTCCAACATTAGGATAAAGTTGGGAAGGGAAATTTCAGGATAGAACTACTCAATTTACATCATGTTTTTTTTTTTTTTTTTTTTTTTCCGAAATGGAAAGGTTTTAGGAATATCTTCAAGATTAGAGTTATGTTTATGTATTTGTGCATTTCTGTGCATATATGTTTATGTGAATAAAGGACAAAGGAAAATCACAGGTGTTCTGATTATTGGAATTCTCTGGAATTGGCTTTTAAAAAATGAACCTCTAGGTCTTACAAGTAGTTTGAGTATGGTATAATCACAGGAAATGCTTCTAATGCTGGCTCCAATACTCACAAGTGATATGTCCTTCACAAATTGTATTACCTTTGTAGACTATACTTCTGCTATTCTGTGAAATTTTCTTCCTTTCAGCATTTTCTAGCTTTAAAATTCTATGATTTAGTAGAGACATCATGAGAATGTGCTCCTTATCAGAATACAGAACAGAAATCATTTGTCAGTATGTTTTCATTTTCATTTTTCTGCCAATAGAAAGATATAATAAAGATAGGATTGTGGGCCAGGGAATCAAAGGATGACTAATGTGTCTTCTTCACTTAGTTTTGCTCCTGCGTAAGAGTTATTTTCATGCCAAACTTGAAAGTGAAGTAAGCTTCACAGTTCTAGTCTTTATTAAGCTTTCTATAGCTTTCCTTGTCAGAGTCCATCTGAAATGGAATCCAAGTGGAAGTTATAAGGAATTTCAAAATCTGTATCAGCTATCTGTGAAAATAGCTTGATTCAGTTCCAAACACAAGGAGTTAAATATTTAATCTCAGCTAAGGAACATTTTGCCTAACTTCTGCTCTATGACCCTTAGTTGAATGAAGTAGCCTACAGCTTTCATTTTGATCAAAAGCTATTTGACCATATCAGATAGAGATCTTCTAGTTGCTGCTTTTATAAAGAGAAGCTTAGTGATCATGAGAAAATGGAAATGCTCAGCAAAGATAAGGGATGCTCAGCAGAGAAATTATATACTCAATAGAGACAATACATGTGGATGGGACACTGTCAGGGAAAATAAGAGCAGTATGATGGCATCAACTTCTGTCAATCAATTAACTATCTTATGTAGGGTTAAATTTTCCTTATAATTTTCATTTAATTCCTCAGGGAAAACTTTTATACTAGAAGTACTGAGATATGATTTTCCCAGGTTATAAATGTGCTTTAGTCACATATGTCTCTTATATGTATGAAATTCACATGTGTATCCTGGTAAGTCCCTCTTTTTGCTTTTCTGTCCACTCAATTTCCCCATGCATGTGTTCTTCATGTATATACTCTGTATGCATGTTGTCTAGTAACATTAGTCATAAATAATAATTTATTAAATACCTTCTATATACCAGGCATTGTGCTAAGTATTGGGATACAAAGGCAAAGCACAATCTCTACCTTCTATGAGTATACAATCTAATGAGAGAGATAGCACAGTATCAAATATGTATAAACAAGTTACATACAAGATAAATAGGATATAAACAACAATGGAAAAGCACTAGAATTAAGAGGGATTTGTTAAGGCTTCCTGTAGAAGGCAAGATTTTATCACTATTCATCAGAGAAATCCAAATTAAAACTCTGAGGTACCAATTCACAACTATCACAGTGGCAAATAAGACAAAAGAGGAAAACGTTAGATGTTGGAGGGGATATGGGGAAATTGGGACACTAATACACTATTGCTGGAGTTGTGAACTGATCCAACCATTCTGGAGAGCAATTTGGATCTATGTCTAAAGGGCTATAAAACTCTGCATACCTTTTGATATAGCAGTACTACTGCCAGGTTTATATCCCAAAGATACCCCACCATCTACCCCAAAAAGGGAAAATATCTATTTGTGCAAAACATTTGTAGCAGCTCTTTTTTGGTGGTGATTAAAAATTGATCAAAAAGGATATCCATCAATTTGGGAATGGCTAAACAAGCTGTGGTGTAAGATTGCAATGGGATATTATTGTACTATAAGAAATGGAAGGCAGGATGATTTCAGAAAAATATGGAAAGTCTTACATGCCTAGTGAAGGGAACAGAACTTGGACAACATTTTATACAGTTCTTAACTAAAAAAGGTTAGAGATGATCCCAAGAGAAAAAAAATTGAATCACATAAAATTTTTGGAAAATACTTTGTATTAGAAAAAGAATGGAAGCTTTTGTTAAAAGAAATTGTATAAAAATCTCTGATAAGGGTTTAATAGCCAAGACATCAGGGAATTAATACAAATATAAGAGCAAGAACCATTAGTCAATGAATAATCAAAAGATATAAACAGTCATCCAAAGGAGAATTGTAAAATAATAATCACAAGAATGACTGCTCAAAATCACTGATTTTAAGAGGAATGGAAAGGAAAATAACCCTAATGTTTCATTTCATACTCTGAAAAATTGACAAAGATAACAAAATCTCAAAGTCAGAATGACTATAGAAAGATAACCTAAGTAATAGAATTATAGAATGCCTCAATCATTCCAGAAAGTAAATTGTCAAAAAAAAAAAAAAATGACTACAATGTCCTTCAACAGAGGGATAATAAAATAAAAAGTACACTGACCCTAGAAACAAGGAATCTGGATTCATATTTGATTCCCAATGTTTGCTACCAGTTTGCTACTTGGGCAAGTCAATTAAACTTCCTGGGTCTCAGTTTCCTCATCTGTAGAATAGAGACATTGAATTCAATAGCCTCAGAGATCCCTTCCAGCTGCAGAACTATTATTATCCATATCTAGACATACTATTGCTAGGCATCTATCCTAAGAACATTAAAGAAAATAAAAAGGTAGGTCCCATATATACCAAAACATTCATAGCAGCATTCTGTATTGGTAACAAAAATTGATAGGAAGGAGAAACAGATGCCTGTTGTTGAGTAAGTAAATAAAATATATGTTAATGAGATGGAATATTAATGTCAAAAATTAATGGAAATAATTCAGAGGAATAAGAAGGTAAATTAACTGATACAGAATAAGGTAAACAGAATCAGAAAAACAATACATCTAATGAATACAATAATATTAATGGAAAGAATCAAAATCATGAATCTGAACACTGTGTAATTATAATGAGTGAACCTGGCCCTAGGAGATTTGAGGAAATGTAAGTTTCTCCATTCTTTGAGGAAGTGAAAATGATGGGTTTGGAGTGCGGCATATATTGTCAAACTCAATTTGATTGGTTTTGCTGAATTGCAATTTTTTCTTTCTATTTAAAAAAATGGTTATAAGAGATAACTTTCTAAGTTGGAAGATGGTACAAGTTTGGAAATGAAGTTTGGGAAAAAAAACTCCAACTCTATGAGAGGTTGTTTTCAAAGCCAATGAAAACTATACTTCTTTAAATGGGATCTGTATCACCTATAAATATCTAACCTGATTTCAACATGCTCTGTTTCATATTTTCATTTCACATTCATCCTTTTATATTAAAAACTGTCAGATTGCAGTTGAAATTTTGGACAAAAAGGATACAGCATATGTGATGTTTCTCCATAAAAATGGCAGCAATGGAATGAACAATCCAAATCCTACGACTGTCATATATATGTAGGCTGTCCAAGCAATCAGCTGGAAAGAGTGGAGAGGTAGAGACCAGCCATTCACTCGAGAAATGCTGGGTGGATTGATTGTTTTAGTAACCCCTTCAGGCGCTGTCCGCCTTAAACTCCTATTACAGGGGAATACCTGCAAGAAAGGAAAGGAAGATTAATTATTCTAACACATTAATTTCAAGGCATTTTAATTCAAGTTAATGGCATATCTCTCTTAGACACTAGCTGTGTGATCTTGGACAAGTCACTTAACTTTTGTTTGCCTCAATTTTTTTTAACTGTAAAATGAGGATAATAAGAGCACCTATCTTCCAGAGTTGTTTTGAAGATCATATGAGATAATATTTGTAAAATGCTTAGCATAGTATCTAGCATATTCATAATAGGCACTATGTAAATAATATTATTGTTACTATTATTGTATAAAAAGAGATGGTTAAGTTCCACTTGTGCAGTGATAAAGAGAACCATCTACACACAGAGAGAGAACCATGGGAACAGAGGGTGGAACACAACATAGCATTCTCACTCTGTTATTATTTGCTTGCATTTTTTTCCCCTCAGTTTTTCTTTTTCTTTCTTCTTGATCTGATTTTTCTTGTGCAACAAGATAACTGTATAAATATGTATACACATATTGGATCTAACATATATATCAACATATCTAGCATGTACTGGACTACCTGCCAGATAGGGGAGGGGGTAGGGGAAGAAGGGGAAAATTTGCAACAAAAGATTATGTAAAAAGGTCAATGTTGCAAAAGTTACCCATGCATATGCTTTGTAAACAAAAAGCTTTAATAAAAAAAAAAGAAAGGAAGGAGATGGTTAAAAAGACTTAAAATGAATAGTTTCAGTTCTGGCTTAATAGCATGTTTATTACACTACCTAGGAGTCCATTAATTAGCAATAATTATGTCACCCTCAGCCCATTAAATCATTAATTCTATTTCTTACTCAGTATGGACACAGTAACAATTTGGCTCATTCTTTCATTCCCATTGCTACAGAAGTTCTTACTGATGTCAGAAATGATTCTACTCTATAATCTATTTATTCACCTCATTTGCAGTCACAGTCCCCAGTATATTCCCTTCCTTCACTGAAAAGGCTTAGTTTGTAGGCATTCTGAATGCATAAACTCTACCTGGCAATAGTAGTTAAGATGTTGCATCCTTCATCACCAAGATAAATGACAACAATTGTTAGTCACAGAATTTGTCTATAACTTATTCAACTACCCATATTCTACTAAAGAGAGCAGCAAGATAGTAGAGAAGACATGGGTTCAAATCTTATCTTCATTGTTTACTACCTGTGTAACCTTTGACAAATAAATTAACCTCCCTAAGTCTCAGTTTTCTTATTTTAAAAATGGGCAAGAATGGGAAAAGTTGCATTAGATAGCCTTTGAAATACTTTCTCGCTCTATAATTCTACAATACTATTTCACATGAAGAATGTGAAATTCCTCCATTTTTTCTAAACTTATTATCTGTGTAAATATCTAGGAAGTTAATATAGTGTTCTACACCTTGGGAAGTTATCTGATCTGACCTACAAGTCACCTATATGGATAATAGTATAGACTAGGGGGAAGAACATAGTGGAAAATAAGGGCAATTCATATTACTAGCTGAGGGAAACCTTTCAGAAGAGGAATAATTTCTGGGTAATACACAGAAAACAATTCACCTGCTCTTAACACAGTTGTGGTCAATATCACTACTTTCCCTACCCAGGGTGCTGAATTTGGGAGCCTATCCATAAACAGCTAAATCTAGATTTTATGTTAAGAATCTTACCAATTACTCCCCTCAAATACAACTGTAAGACTGAGGATAAGTCACAAGTTAAAAGATGGTACAAGTTTGGAAATGAAGGTGATATTAAATATATATATATATACATATATATATGTATATATGTATATATATATGCAGGTTTTTGGATTTGTTGTTGTTGGTTTTTAGAGAGTTATATTCCATATAACTGTGTAACCTGAACTACACCTGTGCTCTTCCCTGATGATAATCAGTGACCTGGAAGAATTTGGTGCCAGGGCTATCTTGGTTTCTTAAAGGTTGTAGGACTGCCCTCAATGCATGATAGATTGGAGGAGATATAAACCTGAGAAAAGGACCACATTGTTTACAGCTTCTAATCATAATTAAGTGCTTTATCTGAGATGGAGCCTCTGCTGGCTCAAGATATCCTTATAATGACAAACTTTCCTGAATTGGAAAATTAATCATATAAGAAAGAAGCATATCCACAGCATATGAGACCAAGCGAGAAGGAAAATGCAGATATACTACTATTCTGGTTATCTTCCCAGGATCAGGGAAGACTCTGAGGCAGGTAAGTTTCCTGGATAATTCAGAAAATAAACCTATGTCATTTCCAGGGCCTGGATGATTATCTATATCTGAATCTTATTTTGCATTATTCATACCTGCCAGGAGGCAACAATTAGAGTCAGCCTTGTTATCCATCACATTATGATGTACCTATTCTCCCTTATGCTGGAATATCTCAGCCAAAATAAGCTTCTCTCTACTTGTAATGGAACTTCATTTCAGTGGCTGCTAACTCCATTACTTTCCCTATCCTTACTGCTAATTACTGGGAGCCTACCTATAACACCTAAAATCTAAAATTTGTAGAAGTCCATGAACACTACCACATGCCCAATTATATATCAATAAATCAGACAATCTAATCAAAATGGGTAAATAATTACAAAGATATAAATTGCCTGAATTAATAGAAGAGGAATTAGAAAAAAATAATTCAGTCACAGAAAAATAAATTGAATAAGCCATAAATGAGTTCCCTAAGGAAAAAATCTCCAAGACCAGATGGGTTCACAAGTGAATTCTACCAAACAGTCAAAGAGGTATTAAATCCAATGTTTTATATATATATATATATATATATATATATATATATATATATATATATATATATATATATATATATATAGTAGAAAAAATAGGCAGAGTCCTATCAAATTCCCTTTATTTTTTTAATTTAATTTATTTTTTTTTCCCTGAGGCTGGGGTTAAGTGACTTGCCCAGGGTCACACAGCTAGTTAGTGTTAAGGTGTCTGAGACCACATTTGAACTCGGGTCCTCCTGATGCTCTATCCACTGCGCCACCTAGCTGCCCCTCAAATTCCTTTTATGACAGAAATATGGAGTTGACACCCAAAATAGGAAGATCAAAATCAGGGAAAGAAAACTCTAGGTCAATTTCCCTAGTGAAAATTGATGTAAAATTTTTTAATGAAATTCCAGCAAGATTATTATAACAAAATATTTTTTTTTAAATCATGTACTATCTAACAGATGGATTTATGTCAGAAACACAGGGCTTGTTCAAGTCAGTTCAGGGCTGGAAAACTGATCACATCAATAATAAAATCAACAAAAATAATATTATCTCAATGGATGCAGAAAGTTTTGACAAAATGCAATACTCATTCCCTTTAAAAGTACTAGAGAATATAGGAATAAATGGAGTTTTCCTTACATTGATAAGTGGCACCTCTCTAAAACCACCGACAAGCATTATCTATAATGAAGATAAACTATAAGCCTTTCCAATAAGATCAGGGTGGAGCAAGGGATGCTCATTATCATCTCTACTATTTTAGAGTAATATTAGTATTTTTATTTTTTGTAATAGTTTTTTATTTTTAAAAATACATGCAAAGATAGCTGTTATGTTGAATGTTTCAACCTTCATCCTTTCAAAACCTTGTGTTCCATTTTTCCCCTTCTTCTCCACTCTCCCCCTCCCCTAGATAGCAAGTAATCCAATATAGATTAAACATGTGCAATTCTTCTAAACATATTTCCACATTTATCATGCTGCAAAACAAAATGAGATCAAAAGGAAAAAATTGAGAAAGAAAAAAAAAACCAAGAAACAATAACAACAAAAAAGTTGAAAATACTATATTATGATCTACATTCAATCCTGGTTCTCTCTTTGGATGTGGCTGGCTGTCTCCATCAGACAACTATTGGAATTGCCCAATTGCAAAAAGCCAAGTCCATAACAGTTGATCATCACATCTTCTTATTGCTGTGTACAATGTTCTTTTGGTTCTACTTAGCATCAGTTCCTGTAAGTCTCTCCAGCCCTTTCTGAAATCAGCCTGCTGATGATTTTTTTTTTTTTTATAGAATAACATCCATTACATTCATATGCCATAACTTATTCAGCCATTCCCCAACTGATGGGCATCCACTCAGTTTCCAATTCCTTGATACTACAAAGAGGGCTGCTACAAATATTTTTGCACATGTGGGTCCTTTCCCCTTTTTGATGATCTTTTTGGGATACAGATGCAGTAGAGACACTGCTGTATCAAGGGATATGCACAGTTTGATAGGCCGTTGAGATTTTAAATTGCTCTTCAGAATGATTTGAGCAATTTTAACTTGACCAACAATGTATTGGTGTCCCAGTTTTCCCACATCCCCTTCAAAATTTATTATCTTTTCCTACCATTTTAGATTGGGATGCTAATGCACTATTGGTGTAGTTGTATACTGATTCAACCATTCTGGAAAATAATATAGAACTATATCCAAAGGGCAATACCACTACTGGGTCTGTATCTCAAAGAGATCAAAGAATATCAAAAAAGAAGAGGTCTAAATATTTATAGCAGCACTTTTGTGGTGGCAAAGAATTGGAATTTGAAGGGATGCTCATCAATTGGGGAAAGATTGAGCAAGTTGTGGCATATGGTGCTATAAAAAATAATGAGGATTTTTTTTTCAAGAACTATGAGAAGACTTATATGAACTGATACAAAGTGAAATTAATAGAACCAGGAGAGCACTGTAGTAGGAGAACCAGAAAGCAGTAATAGCAATATTATGTGATGATCAGTTGTGAGTGTCTTAGCCACTCTCAGCATGATGAAAAATGCTATTCATCTTTAGAAAAGGAATTGATTCAAACTAAATGCAGATTGAAGCATATTTAAAAACCTATTACATTCGACTTTTTTGTTTTGTGTTTTCTTTTGCAATGTGGATAATATTGAAATGTATTACATGACTACACATTTATTATATATATATATATATATATATATATATATATATATATATATATATATATATATATATATATATATATATATATATATATATATATATATATATAAATTGCCTGCCTTCTTAGGGGAGGGGAAAAAGGAGAGAGAGAATTTGGAATTCAAAATTAAAAAAAAAAAAACTAAAGTTAAAAATGTTTGTTCCCATATAATTGAAAAAATAAGTAAGTAGTATGACTATCCTACTATCTGATAGCCACACTCAGACAATGCAGACTGAGCAAGATAAGTTTGGGCTGGAGTATGGAGATCTTTTCATATTATAATAACTCTTATCAAATAAGGAGTCTCATTTTTGTCCTTCATTCTGGAAAAGGAACATGGAGAAGTCTGTATCTTGTTTGAGAAGTAACTTGAAGTCAATAAAGATTTTAGAGGAGGGGAATGACAAGACCATAGTTATGTATTAGGAATGCTATTTTGGAAATATCATTTAGAGCAAGTAGTATAGATTAGAGGAGAGATTGCAAGGAAAGAAACTGAAAGGAAATGAAGTTTTGGAGGTGATTTCAGTAAGGGTAGAAAGAAAGAAATCAATCTAAGAGATTTGAATTGGAAGAACTTGGCAAATTATTTATTTTTTTAAATGTTTATAAAGAGGTGAAGAGAGAGAGAGAAAAGTTGAAAAGAACTCCAAATTGTTGAGTCTGTATGACTGGGAAAATTAACTGTGGAGTTAGGAAGAGAAATCAGGAATTGGTTTGGAAAAAATTTTTTCCAAAAATAAGTTGTGTGTTGTTTAGACATGTTAAATTTGCCCTTTAGGAAAAGATATACAAGTAAATGGAAATATGTGGCTGGAACAAAAGAGACATGAGGCAGAATGTATACATTTGAGAGTCGCTTACATAAAAATATCATTGAAGCCATGAAAACTGATAAGTTTCGCCATCTTTAATTCCAGGAGTACTGTATTCTCTTGCTTCTCCTTGAATTTCTTTCTAGAATTTACTTCTCTTTTCTATGATGGCTTTTCCCAGGTGCTCCCTCATCTGTACAGTATGCATTTATCTCAAAGTTTCATCCAGGATTTTCTTTAAATTAAAAGCTTTTGGGACCATATCTTCTCACTTACACATATCACACTCAGTTCTTATTGAGTGTTCACTCAATAAGGGATCTTGATTGAGAGATGACTGCACTTCTGGGATCATCATATAATGAAAACTATAAGGGATCTTATATTAAAATGTAATAAATAAAATAAATGTATATAAAATAAATAAAATATAATAAATCATTCGGTTTAACTTCCTCATTTTAGAGGGGAAACTGAGACTCAGAAGTTAACCACCCAATTAGTCACATAATTTCAATTAGACAGACAATTAGCATTAGGAAAATTTGAATGAGATTCCTCTGATTTTAGCCTTTTCCACTGGGCTACAATGAAATAGGTTAATGATTTTTCTAGTTAGATGTGCAATTGATTATTTCTTAAATAGTCTAAACCAAAGTCTTATTTTCCCCATTTATTAGTCATCTTGATTAGAAGGCATGATAGAAAAAATATACACCATACAATGAGTATTTAACACAAAATCCATAATAAATTCAAGACAATTTTTGAATCTACTCTTCTGAAAACTATTCTCCTTCATATGCCTTACAAAATTTACTTCTATTTTCTGCTTCATATGATTTTAGGATTTCCTGGGACTTGGGGAGAAAATAAAAACAGAGAATTCAAATCTAATTGACTTATTAATATCACTATGTGGTCAACAGTAGGAAGAGTTGGTCAAAGCAGCAGCCTAGGAGTTGAATTTAAGGATGGCAAAAGAAAAAGATGAATACTGTTTTGTCTTATTTTTTCCTCCCCTTCCCTTAAGCAGAGCAGGTTTCCTCTTCCTGGGAAATCTGTACTTGACGCTCTCTATTCAAGATGAGCGAGCTTTCCTGCCCCATACCTCATGTCTCAATTGTCCCATATGCTATGTTCTTTACTTTTTGTGTCCTTACTCTTGAGCACAACAGTTTATTGTTATAATGGGGTTAAATCAAAGAACAGATGACATTCTGTTTTCATAATGGGATCCTGACTGCATTTTTTCAACTCCCATTATAGTTTTAAAGAGATAATTCCTGTACATGCAATATTGCCATCAAGTTACAGAGTACTTGGCATAATTAGCTTATATTGTTAAGATCAAATATCAGCACAATTCAGGCAAGAAGGGAGAAGGGGGATGTTTCTTACAAAGGAATCCTCTCTGATTTGGGCCAAGTTTCCTAGTGCTTTCCAGAGAGATTTAATTTTTTAAAACTGGTCACATTTAGATCAAATTTACTTAAAAGAAAAAATAAATTAATGATCCTGAGAATTTACTTTACTTCTTCAGAATCCTTATAAATATCAAAGTACTTATTTGTCATGCTTTCAGAAGTAATGAGAGCAGTGATTTTAGCTGACTTTCTGATTTAGGGCTTCAAAATAAATCAGGAATTCGCATAAAAATAAAACCAAAAGACTTTTTCTTTAAAAATGCACAAATCTTTTTTCACAGTTCTAGTAAATGACTCTGAATAGAACCCTTGAAATAAAGAGTTTTAAATCCCAGAATCCCAGAAATTGAAGTATTTCAATCATCTGAGATACTCCCTTTCTCAACAACTAAAGAGGAAATGGAATCCCTGAAAAGCAATAAGTTCTAAGACCTTTTCCAGTAACTACTGGTC
Source organism: Sminthopsis crassicaudata (assembly GCF_048593235.1). Lineage (NCBI taxonomy): Eukaryota > Metazoa > Chordata > Mammalia > Dasyuromorphia > Dasyuridae > Sminthopsis > Sminthopsis crassicaudata. The sequence continues at coordinate 350,341,028 of NC_133617.1, read as the reverse complement.
AAAGTCGGTAGGAATGCAGAAACCAGGAGGTTTATCTCTAAACACCTAATGTCAAGAAAAGCATAAACCTCTACTTAGGAACTGAAAATAAGTTAGCAAATCAGAAAAGACCACATTCTTTTCCTTGACTTCTGTTGACTTCACAACTGCTTCTTGCTCATTGTTAGACTGGGGTTTTTTTGGTTTTTTTTTTTTTTTCTTTTTTTTCCCCCTGAGGTTGGGATTAAGTGACTTGCCCAGGGTCACACAGCTAGTAAATGTTAAGTGTCTGAGACCAGATTTGAACTTGGGTCCTCCTGAATTCAAGACTCGTGCTCTATCCACTGCACCACCTAGCTGCCCCCTGGACTGGGTATTTTGAGGAAGGCAAATGTTACAAAATCTAACTCAATGGCCATCTAGTTCAATACATGACTCCACAAGAGCCAATTTTTTTCTCCATTTTGTTTCCATTTATCATCATCCATTAAGAATGAGGTTCAATTCAACAAACACTTATTAAGTTTCTGCTGTTTGTAAGAAATACCCACTTTAAAATGAAATTGTACTGGCTTTCAAGGAACTTACATTCTAAGGAGAAGGGACATATATACAAAAAAAAATCACATAAAAATCTGAAAAGGGCAAGAACACTGTTTTTGAAATTGTAAGCAAAGTATTGAGAAGAAAAATCCATCCTGCATAGGTAAAAGCAACTTATTAAACAAAATATACTCAGCTTATGAGACCCAACTCTAGTCCTTCAAGTGACCCTAAGAAACACCGGTATTTTTAATTCAAAATTACAGCCTGGGAATGTTTTTGGCAAGAGACCTCACAAATGATGATGAGAACAACAGACCTAACAAATTATTCTTGTAACAATGTAAATATAAAAGGAAAACATTTACCTATGTGTGTGCATACCCTTTTCAGAAAATTTACTTGAAATCTTTCAACTTACAATTATGTATTTTTTCCTACTTATAGTAATAGAGGTGGTCTATAATGTAATCATTTTAATCATAGACAAGTTGAATATAGTGGATAGAAGACTAGCCTTGAAGGTAGGAACACAGAAACTCAAATCCCACCTTAGATGAATACTGACTGTGTGACACTGGGAAATGACAATCTCTGAGTGCTCCCCAGTCTAAGGTTATAATTTGTAGAACAATTTCTGAACTCCATTGAGTTAAAGGGTGTCTTCACCAGGAGTTCAATGTATCTGGTCATAATTCTGGATTCCCCTCCGCTGCCCCCCAAAAATGACTTTAGTTTTACTAAAACTGATTTTCTTTTGGAGAAGACCAAGTTTCCCTAGCTTGCCTAGTTTGAAGGTTCAATGGCTACTACTGATAAACTTAAGAGTTCCAAAGCAGCTGGCAGCTCAGTGCATAGAATATAAGACCTGGTGTCAGGAAAAACTGAACACCAAATGAACCTCAAATACTTGCTAATTGTGTGACTCTCAGCAAGTCACCCAATCTCTGTCTAACTCATTGTCCATAGTTATACGGTTGTTGTGAGTAGTGTTAGCCAGGAATGTGGAGCTTGCCCAAAGTACAGATGTGGTATTTTGTGAATCTCAGAGAAACCCATAGACTCCAAGGTTTTAAGCAGTCACAAAAGAGCAGAAGCCACATTTCACGAGGATTGAGGGGGTTAAAGAGAAAATGTGTTTGTAGTGACAAAGAATTGGAGATTGAGAAGAAATTTATCAGTTGGGGGACGGCTGAAGAATATTGATTATGGTGGAGTATCATTGTACTATTAGAAAAGATGAAAGCATTTTTTTTTTAAGTAAGAGTAAACCTATATGAACTGATGCAAAGTGAAGTGAGTAGAACCAGGTACAGTAACAGCAATATTGCAATGATGATCAACTGTAAAAGAATTAGCTGCTCTGATAAATACAATGATCTAAAATAATTTCCAAAGGATTCATGGTGGAATAAATGCTATCCACCTCCAGAGAAAGAACTAATCAATGATGAATGCAAAGTGAATAATTTTTCGCTTTATGTTTTTTGCTTTTTTTTTTTTTTTTTTTTTTTGCAATATGGCTAATATAGAAATAAATGTTTTGCATGATTCCCCATGTGTAATTGATATTGTGTTACTTGATTTCTCAGTAGATGAAAAAGGAGTAGAAGAGAATTTGGATCTGAAAATGTTTTTAAAAGCTAAAAACAAATAACGATTTTTTAAAAGAAAAAATGTATAAGGAGAAACTGAGGAGGAAATAGATGTAAATTGATGTAAATTGTTGCTTGGAAAATGAAAGAAATTAGGGAAATAAGATGGTAGCTAGCTAGTTATTTTCAAAGCTACTTAGAAATGCAGAGGTTTATGGTTTTGTTTTTTTTTAACCAAACTTACTCTTGATCTCCCTCCTTCTTGTTCATGATAGTCATTCTTCTCTTTACCCAAACTTAAAATCTCAAATCACTTTTGAGTTTTCTCTCTTTTATTCTCCCTTTCTCATTGTACTCTGTCCTCTCATATCCAATCCGTCTCCAAAACTCACAGATTCTTTCTTCTTTCCCAATATTTCTACATCTAGCTCTTCCTATCCATTACCATTGTCAGTTCCCCAGTTAAGACCTTAACTCAGTTGTAAAGCTACAATAATAGTCTTTGAATTTGCCTTTTTGATTCCTCTAAACCATTCTACACACAAACCTTCCAATGCTATTTTTGTCGTCTCATTTCCTTGTTTGAAAACAAAAAAGCAAAACAAAACCATACATACACACACACATACACACACATACACACACACACACACACACACACAAAATAGTCTGATCATATTTACATTAGAGACTCTTGTGGTTGTGGGTTTTACTTATATCCCAGGAAAATGCTACCAGATTTTTTCATAAAGATTTATCAGTGAATATCAATTTTAGTCTCCCAAGTCTATTCAATATGCTGCCTTTAAGTTACTATTAATACAGATGTCAAATTATCCCCCTCTCTTTTAATGAAAAGGTCACTAGACATGTCACATTTTACTTGAGGGGAGAAGAGATATTGTTGGAAAATAAACTTTTCACAGACTATCCTATACTCATAGCTATTTAAAAAAAAAACAACACTCAACTAGTACAGAAACTATTGCTTCTATAATCCTGTGTCTCTCTGACATAGTATATGGACCAGATTACTTGAAATATAAGTAGAAGATAAGGTTTTCAGAGAACGGGAAACTCTTTAAAGTAGTCAGTGTCAGAAAAAATGCATGACTTTTATGCAACCAAAGAATTTTCTTTCTAGGACTTATCTCTTTTGATGCTAAGAAGACCTACATGTCAACCACACTAAAAACTCTTAATTTAAAACCCACTAGAGGAAAAAATATTTCATGCAAATGAATCTTTGGATGTTTCTGTCTTGCCTATCTAAGACTAACATTAGAACAGGAGATTAGAAGTGATCTCACTCTCCATTTCCCTTTCTACTTCCTTAGCAACTTCCTGTTGGAGTAAGCATAACACATTCTCAATATATAAAACTTAGCAAAGGTTAAAAAAAAAAAAAAAAAAAAAAGATTAATAACATAGCTATCCAATAATAAGAAAAATCCTGTGAAATCACCTCATTTGAGCTCATAGTGAATAATTAATATTTCAAGAACATCATTATTTCCCACTTAAGCTTTATGCAACTTAGCTTACAGAGCATGTCCACAGAGTTCTCATAGATTCTAAGGAAAGAGGTTTTCATGTTACAGAAAAAAGATATGAATATTTATTGAGAGGTATGGCCAAAAAATTCATCATATTCCTTTCAAGAATAATTTTCCTGTTATTTTTTCAGAGTAAAATATTCATGAATATCTTTTAGAACTCATCATTGAGAACGGTGAGTTGAGGGTGGAAAAATTACCCTAGGCCCTAATAGGTTATAGGTAGATAAATGAAGTTTCTTTTAAGAGGAAGAGTTAGCAATGCATGTTAGTGCAAAGAATGTATCTGAGGCTTAAACACATATACATATGTATGCAACACTATATACTAAACATACACATACACACTGTCTAAAAATATCTAGAGAAAAATCTATAGCACCTTGAATGAATCCTCTGTGAAAGATTTATAGGAATTTATAGGCAAAAATCACAGAGAATGGAAAAATTAGGGTTTTATTGTAATATATACTATTGCATACAGTACTTATATTGATGAGGCAACTAGGTAGCTCAGTAGATAGAGCACTGGGCTTGCAATCAGGATAGACCTGAATTCAAATTGCTCTTACTAGTTGTATAAATCTGAATTAGTCACCTAATCTCTGTCTTAATCCACTGGAAAAGAAAATGGAAAACCACATCAATATATTTGTCAAGTCCAGAAAGAGAACCAGAAGAGTAAAAACATAGGAGAAAAAGATCAAAAAGCAGAATCAAAAGCTGCAGAGAAGTCAAGAAGAAAGAGTATTGAGAAAAAAACCATCATCTTTGGCAATTAAAAGATCATTGATGATTTTGGAGAAATCTTAGTTAAATGATGAAATCAGGAGCCAGATTATAAAGTTTAGTAGGTGTGAAAGGAGAACTGGTGATTCTTAATGTAGATGGCTTTCTTAAAGAGGTTAACCAAGAAGGAGAAGAAAGATGTGGGATGGTAGCTAGGAAAGATGGTAGGATCAAGTGAGAATTTTTAAGGCACCAGGGAGGAATCAATAGAGAGAAATTGAAGATGAAAGATAATAGGTATGATAATGGGGACAATCTGTTAGAAAAGAAGGATGGGCACATGTAGATTGGTTTGTTTGGACAATGCAAAAGGCCACCTCTTAAATTTAAGACTACTAATATGTCCTCTTTCTTTTCACTTTGATTTCATGACACTACTCTCTCCTGGTTTTCCTTCTAATTATTTGACAATTTATTTTCAGTCTTTTTTGTTGCCTTATTATTTAAATCATTTCCCTTAACTATAGGTATTTCCCAGACTTTTATCTTGGACCCTCCTCTCTTTTCCTTGCATATTCTCTTTTCTTTCTTTCTTTCTTTCCTTCCTTCCTTCCTTCTTCTTCTTCTTTCCTCTTTTCTTCTTCTTTCTCCTTTTTCTTCCTTCTTCTCCCTCCTTCCCCCTCCTTCCATCTCTCTCTCTCTCTCTCTCTCTCTCTCTCTCTCTCTCTCTCTCTCTCTCTCTCTCTCTCTCTCTCTCTCTCTTTCCTCCCTTTCTCACCCCTTCCTTCCTCTCTCTCTCTTCTCCCTCACTATCTCTGCGTATCTGTCTCTGATTTCATCATCTCTCATGGCTTTAAGTAAAGAAAGCATGTACTTATCTCATTTAATTAATCCTCATAACCTAAGGAAGTAGGTATTATTATCCCCATTTTACAGTTGAGGAAACTAAGGCAAACTCAAGTTAATGACAATCAGTGTTGTATAGCTGGTAAATATCTAAAGTCAGATTTGAACTGAATTCAAGCCCACTGCACTGTACCACATGGCATGTAGGAAGGTAAATCAAGATTTGAGATTTTTAAAAGCACCTGTGTCTGAAGAACTTCTCCAGTCCTAGTTTTCTTTAACCTCAGACTTTTTTTTTAAACACCTCAGACTTCTTCCTATCCTATGTTAAAACTCTACCTGAGCTTCATATTTCTAGTTAGATCTCTATATGCACCCCTGACCCCCACCATGATAATAATTAAGAATCCTGTTGCTTTTTCTTATTAAAATTTCCTTTCTCAGATCTGCAAGTGTTCAAATTTCCATCTTTAGCTGTCTTCAGGGGCAAAATGGCCTCCAGGTGGGTTGCTCAACCACCAGAGCCGGCCTCAGGTAGCTCTCTGCTGCTCTCTACTGCCAACAAGAAATATTGCCTGCACTGACAACATCCATCCCCATTCTCTATACATTTTGTCCATCCATAGGATGGATAGGCACCATGGATAGAGCACCTGGCCCGAAGTAAGAAGACTAAGTTCAAATCCAGCCTCAGATACTTCCTAGCCATGTGATTCTAGGCAAGTCAATTAACCCTGTTTGCCTCAGTTTCCTCATCTGAAAAATAAGCTAGAAAAATAGCAAAATATTCTTAATAGTTTTTCCAAGAAAACCCTAAATAGGGTCACAAAGAATCAGACAACTAAAAGAACTGAATAACAAAAGGATCCCAAACTTGTTTAAGGTAAAACATTCCTCCATTTGTACTATTGTGTTTTCTTGGTTCTCTTGTTATTTTCCTGAATTTAAATTATTTTTCTTCTTAAATTTTCCTCTTCCTAACATCTAAATGTAAAAGTTCTCTAAAGTTTTGTATTTTTTTTTTAATTTCCCTCTACACTTTCTAGCTACTCTCAGGTTTTCTTTTTTTTTCTTCTTTTTTTTTTTCACATGCAATTATTTTTTATTTATTAATTTTTTTAGAATTTTTTCCCACAGTATTAATGCATGAGTAATTTTTTTATAATATTATCCCTTGTATTCATTTTTCCAAATTATCCCCCCCTCCCTCCAGGCCCTCCCCCTGATGACAGGCAATCCCATACATTTTACATGTGTTACAATATAACCCAGATACAATATATGTGTGTAAATACCATTTTCTTGTTGCACATTAAGTATTAGATTCCGAAGGTATAAGTAACCTGGGTAGATAGACAGTAGTGCTAACAATTTACATTCACTTCCCAGTGTTCCTTCTCTGGGTGTAGTTATTTCTGTCCATCATTGATCAACTGGAAGTGAGTTGGATCTTCTTTATGTTGAAGATATCCACTTCCATCAGAATACCTCTTCATACAGCATTGAAGTGTACAACGATCTTCTGGTTCTATTCATTTCACTCAGCATCAGTTGATGTAAGTCTCTCCAAGCCTCTCTGTATTCCTCCTGTTGATCATTTCTTACAGAGCAATAATATTCCATAACCTTCATATACCATAATTTACCCAACCATTCTCCAATTGATGGACATCCATTCAACTTCCAGTTTCGAACTACAACAAAAAGAGCTGCCACAAACATTTTGGCACATATAGGTCCCTTTCCGCTCTTTAGTATTTCTTTGGGATATATCAGCTTTTCTTTGGAAAAGCTTCTTAGAAAAGAAGATTTCCTCTAGGCAGATCTATTTACATATTTACAATTTGTTACAATCCTAAAATCTATAATCCTGAGTTCTGGAAATTAATTTTCTAATTACCTATGCCTCAAATTCAACATTTTTAGAACCAAACTTTTCATTGATTCTCCATAATTATTGTTTAATGGAAAAATACTGAAGCCAAAAAATTTGATTTTGACAATTTCCTACTTCTGAATTTATGAACCTCATCTTTCTTTCCTAATTTTCCTCTTCAATAAAATGAAGGATTTTGAGTAGATGAGGCACCTTCCAACTCTCAATTTATGAAAACCTCTTCATTCTCCTGATTTTTCTGTTTGAGGTATTACTTTCTATTAGTCACCAATACCTTTTCCCTAACTTCCTCTACCTGATCAGTGAGTGTATAACCTGTTGGTTCCACCAGTGTTCCTTGCATTCCATTCCCATCACTACCCTTGTTCCAGTCTTCATTGTCTCCTATATTCTAAAGAGATTCTGCGTCTTGGTGCTTTCATTGAAGATTTTTTTTTTTTTAAATGTTTGCTGAATACCAGATAAGCACCTGTACTTTTCATGTGCTTTTCCTTATTCTTAATATGTAGTATCAGCCCACCTCCTTTTCTGAACATACATTACAATAGCAATATCCTTTGCATCACTTTTTGCATTCAGTAAATCTAATTACTGGAAATTTGCTGATCCCTACTTACACCTATGTGTCCTTCCATTATCATTTGAATCTTGTATAACTTTGAATCCTTGGAGTTTGTAGTATTCCAAGATTCACAATGAAATAGTATCCTTAATAGAATATTTGCATTATAAAGATTTGTGTGTGTGTGAGAGAGAGAGACAGAGAGAGAGAGAGAGACAGAGAGAGAGAGACAGAGAAAGAGAGAGAGAGAGAGACAGAGAGACAGAGACAGAGAGAGAGCACGAGTATGATGGGAACCATCTTGGAATTATTAAAACCACTGAATAAAACAAAGTAGATATCCACTGACTGGATTAAGCTAAGCAAATTCGGGTGCATTAGTGTAAAGAGAGATCACTGTGGTATATGAAACAACAGAAATGATGAATACAGAAAAGCAAAAATAAGACATGAGTTGGTGCTAAATAAAGTATGCAGAATCAAGTTTCTCATATATATATATATATATATATATATATATATATATATATATATATATATATATATTATCACTACAATAATGTAAATGGAAAGAATCACAAAACTGCTGAAAATGAATGTTATAAAAATATTAAGACCTAGCCTGGACCTCTTCAAATAGATATGATATTAAGAAGCCTCCCCTTACTTCTTTAATAAATGTCTTAAGGGCACAATAATAGAATATTGCAATAATGTCAGAGTTTTTCTTCATATATTTTGATCAGTTTTGGATGACTTTTTCCTTTTCCTTTTTTAAAAAAAATAATTTTTAAAGCTTTTTATTTCAAAATATATGCAAAGATCATTTTCAACATTCACTCTTGCAAAACCTTGTGTTCCAGTTTTTCTTTTCTTGCTCCTTTACCCAAATCTCCTCCCTTAGATGGCACATAATCCAATATATGTTAAACATGTACAATTCTTTTATATGTATAAAAAAATAATTTTTTAAAAATATCAATACAAACTTTTAAACAAACTAAAGCACTATACAAGTTTCCAAATGCAAATTAGGCCTCTAAATCTCACTTTTTTCCCATTCACCTGGAGGATATACCCATTGTTATTCAAGGATATTTAGGTAGGAACTGTATAACATTGATTCACTTAATTTTTGTCTAATTTTCTCCACCATTAGGATGGATTTATAGTTATTATTGATCTGCTCCATAGGACTTTAAGATAAACTAGAAATTTATCATATTGCATTAAAATGCAAATCACATAATACATATAGTTTAAACCATATATTTTAAAATATCCTGAATAAACTATAAATTGAGAAGAACCTATTAATATATGGAAAAAAATAATACAGGTCTCTAAAAGGTTAATTTGGAAAAAAAGGAATAACTCATGTGAAATGAAAAACTCTTATTTTTTAGTCTTTTCCAATACTTTCATAATCTAAAATCTTAGAAGTGCAGATACTTCTTCTACCAGTACGAATTTAAAACCATCCATGATTTTTCAACTTATGCAAGTTTTAAATGTGTACTTCAATAAATCTCCCTTAAATAATAATAAATATAAGCCATGCTCTGGGATATTTGCTATTTTTACTATTTTGGGGATTACATTGCAATATTGTGGCCTTTATTATCTCTCCCTCTTGCTATATGACCTACCCACCTTTTTCAATCATCGATATTATTGATGCTTGTTTGATATAGCTTGTTACCTATCATGGGTAATATACTACAGCATGCTTAGACCCCCTATAAAGACATTGAGTCTAATTGAGATCATGATGTTTTTTTAATTGATAACTATTTAGCATAACTAACAGAAGAGTGATGTTAAAAAAAAAAAAAAAAAAGATGTGTTTTGGCAATAGGTATATTCTAAGACCTTTGAAATTTCTGGGAAACCTTCCAAATGCAATCTTTCTTCTTTTCTACAATCAATTCTTGGACCAGTTCATTATTCTTCTATAATGTCTGTCCAAATTATATGTCATAATGAATCAATAATCAACAAGACATCTTCAATGAAGAAAAGTAAACGGCTTTGGTGAACATACTTATCTATTTTATGCTTTTGATTTAAACATATATGTATTATACAAGGACTTTCTCCATTGCTTCTTTCTAGAAAAGGGGAGTTGATTTAACATATTATCACATACCTGGGTAGGGCTCTACAACCAAATGTAGGAATTGAAATAGGCAAGAGAAACTGATCATCTGTTTCTCATTTTAAAACTCCTAGAACTCACAGAAATAAGCCTGATTCGAAGTGCAGGTTGATGATCCTAATTTAATAAAAAGTGGGATTAGAACCAAGTAGAGACCCAAACCAAAAAATTCTAAGACAATTTGAGGAGGAGACACTTTCAGTTGTGACATCCAATTCACTGATACTTAACCATTCCTGCTCTTTCATATGTGAACAAATTGTACATCCAAAGGGATTCTAGGATGTCTGTTCAGGGATTTTTATTTTCTGGTAGAAAATTAACTTAGAAGTGACCAGAACCAAGAACATTGTACACAGTAACAGCAAGATTATGTGATGATCAGTTATATAGACTTAACTTTTCTCAGCAATACAGTGGTCCAAAACAATTCCAGTAGACTTGGGATGGAAAACATCATCCATATCTAAAGAGACCACTATGGAGATTGAATACTGATCAAAACAAATACTATTTTCATCTTTTTTTCTTTTTTTTTTTATAGTTTCCCTTTTTGTTCTGATTTTTTTCACAACATGACTAATATGAAAACATGTTTAAAATAATTGTACATGTATAAACTATATCAGATTGCTAATTGTCTTGGAGAGGGGAAAGGTAAGAAAGAGGGAGAAAAATTGGAACTCCAAAACTTATTAAAATGGATGTTGAAAATTTCTATTTTGTATTTGGAAAAGTGAAATACTATTGAAAAAATGACTAAAAATAAATAAAAAGAAAATATAAGAATTTGTATAAAGAGGAGGGTATGGACATAAGTGACTAGTTTTGTAAATAGGGTAGAAGAGGAGAATTTGGTTCCCCGAACTATCATCAGTGATGCCAGAGTATATCGTGCCTCTCAATTACTGAGCAAAATTGGCTTGGCAAGAGCATTTCAAACCTCATCAAGAGGACTTTAATTTGAACCTAAGGGAAGAGAAAAAAGTGAAATAAAACAACTGGATAACTAAGCTGGACAATGTGTGATGAGTAAAACAAATAAAGAAGGGTTCTGGATAAACAGACAAGTCAAAATCTATATGAGAAGACAAAATGGCGGGAACAAGCAGGTAAGGAATGTGAATAGGCCAGTATCAGTGATCCAGTGGACAGACAGATAACTTATATCTCAGATAAGATACTGAAATGTAAATAGTTGTCAGAAAGGGAGGATTCCCTAATTCCTATTTTACCTCTTTCTCCAACAAGAAGAATGGCCTTCAAATTAGAAAAGCTAGAGCAGTTAAGAGAAATAGAGAATTATAGTCCATGACAAGCATGGAAAAATAATATTCAATATTTCACCACTTTAACAATGAAATATATTCATACAACACTGCAGTTTAAAAGAACCCATATTAATATATTTTATCTTACCTAATCATTCCAACAACCCCATGATTTTTGCTGAATAGGTATTTTCCTCCCTTTTTACAAATGAGAAACCTGAGTTAAATATTAAATGCTTTGCTGAAAATAATGGATCTAATCAATGGTGGATCTCAGATTAGGATTCTAATCTTCTGACTCCTAAACCTATGAGTGTTCCATTACTGTTCTCAAAGATTCAACAGTAGTCAATGTGCTCCTGGTAAGTATGGACTTATCTAAAGACTCTTATCAATTACCTTTCCTGTTTGCACCCATGCAAAAATGTCTATCATTGCTAGTGCTGAAGTGGCATTCAGACACCCACATATGTTGGCAGGATTTCACCAAAAGGCATACTGCCCCAAAGCAAGGTAATGATTCCCAACACCCACACGATGCTATCTTCTTTAAGAACCAGCAAAGGAAATGGATCTCCTTGGTTATTTTTTCCTTGATTACCAGCATCTCAATTCACTGGGTTATTTCCAGATTAGGTATACTGAATCGTGAATGCTTTGCGTTGAGTATTGTACTTATTTGACTTCTGTCTAAGGTTGACCTCATTCTTGCTTATTTGATGCTCTACCCTGAATCTCCCCATCCTGTGAGCTTATGTTAAAGCAAAGGCCTGGAAAGATTTACACGAACTGATATTGAGTGAAACAAGCAGAACCAGGAATACACTGTACACAATAACAGCAGGAATGTGCAATGATCAACTATGAAAGGCTTAGTTCTTCTCAGTGGTTCAGTGATCCAAAGCAATCCCAAGACTTTGGACAGAAAATACCATCTGCATCAGAAAAAGAACTATGGAGACTGAATGTTAAGTTAGTGCATGCTATGTTCACTTCTTTTTTTCTGTTTGTGGTTTTTTTTTTTTTTTTAAATCTCTGCCATGGTTTTCCCCTTTGCTCATATTTTTCTCTTCCAACATGATTCATCAATTAGTGTGTATTAAAAATAAATACATTTTAAAAAGAAAACTTTAAAGTACTACGTAAATTTTAGTCATTTTTGTTGCTATCATTGTTCCTAACCAAAAGATTTCCTTCCTAGTCCACGGAAGAGTCATATTCCCAGGATGGCATTGTTCCATCATGAGATGCTATTTACCTATGTATTATTAGATGTGGGAAATCGACTGGAGAGAATTTCTGATGTCATCATAGCTCTGGAGCATGAAAGGAACACGGAAGTAATTTCAGTCCTTAATTTTACAGATGAGAAATTCAGGCCAGGGAGGTTCAAGTACCTTGCCTAAATTTATTCAGGTAGTAAGTGGCAGAGCCAAGATTTGAAGTCAGGTCTTAAAACTACAATTTCAACCATTTTAGACTAAAGTAAAGGGGTAACAGATGATTGCTTCTCATTCAACAATACCATCTTATTATCTTTTGACAAGAAGGGTAAGGTTGGAATCCAAGACGAATGATTATTCAGCCAGTTGTCTTCAGATCCAAAGGACTAACCTGAGGCAGAGCAATGGCTAGTCCTAATCAAGGGCCAGATAAGGTTTAGAACCAGAATGATGTCTATCACTCCTCCTCCAATTTGTCATTCTCAGCAGTTGCCAAAAGGATTTGGAGTCATGATCCTTTTCCAGTCCTCAAAATACCTTTTGATGGCCTGTTACTTGGCACCCGCAGTCATTTGAAAATATCTTTGAAGCCTTGAGCATTACAAATGCTCTGGAGAATCAAATATGAAACCCTTAAGACCTCTTTCCCTGAGTCAAGAAACACCCACTTTCTATTTTTACTAGAATTGTTAAGTTCCATTAAACTGCTTTAAGAAATCATTCTGAAATATTCCTGCATACAATTCTTCTGAAATATTGTAGTCAAAGATCAAATTTATCTTAGATGGGTCAGAATATGATGGATAAATTAACTATTTGGTAGTTTAAAATACAAAGTATTATATTGTTATTCCTTAGTTTTTGTTGTTTCTTGTTCCTTGTGACCCCATTCGGGGTATTCTTGGCAAGGAAGCTATAGTGGTTTGCTATTTCCTTGTCGAGCTCATTTTACAAATGAAGAAACTAAGGCACACAGGGTTGGCCAATGTCACACAGCCAGTAAGACTAACTATGAACTTACATCTTTCTGATTCCCTCCCCTTCCTCATTATTGAAAAGAGTCAAATAATCTTCATATAATCTTGTTACTGTGTACAATATTCTCTTGGTTCTGCTCACTATCTGCTCACTTCACTCAGTAATAATTCATATGTCTTTCCAGGCTTTTCTGAAATCAGCCTGTTCATCATTTCTTATAGAACAATAATATCCATTACATTCATATGCCATAACTTCTTCACTCATTCCCCAATTGATAGGCATCCTCTCAGTTTCTAGGAACTATGCATATTTTGTTCTTGACTTTTATAGATGAGGAAAATAAGGCTCAAGGAGGTGGTTTACCTGAGATCATATATCTAATAAGTGTCAAATAAGATTTTAATCATAGTCTTTCTGAATTCTAATCCAGCACCCTAGCCACTGGTCTATGATGATCCTTTGTTAAATAGTACCAATAGCATCTTCAAGAAGAAACTAGATCCATGTTGATTAAAATACAATCAAACTAATATCAATCACTGAAAAACATAGTTGTCTTAATGGACATTCATGTACCATGAACATTCAAGTACCAAATCCTTAAGAGCATCATTAGCTATATAATAGGTATCATATGCACCTTGAAAAAAAATCACATGACTTTTTTCCATTTAGAACCATCTGCTATAGGAGTAACTAACCATATGTGCCCGTCCTTCATCTTTTACTTGGCATTCACCAATATTTATGAGTTTAGTTGTTTATTGCAGGGTGAGTGGATTTTTAGCTAATTAAAGTTTTTAGTATTGTCCCTACACAGAGATTGAAGCTCCATGAGGAAAAAAGCCTGTCTCAAGTCAAGTCCATAAACATTTATTGAGCATTTACTATATGTATGACATTGTACTAAGCCAGAGAAATAAAAGAGTAATCCTTATTCTTAAGGAGGTTACATTCAAATGGAGAAAGAAAAAATACAAAAAAGCTGAAAAGGGGGAGATGGGATGGCAAATAAGCTATGTACTACACCACTTGGCATAGTGGTGAAATCTGGAAAAAGAAGGATGGCTAGTCTGGGCTCTTCATCAAAATAGATATTCCAGGGAGAACTCACCAAAGGGAGAAGCAGGAAATGAGAATACTCATGGTAGGGAAGTTTGGAGTTCCATTTCTTGTCAACCTCTACATCCTATAGCATCCTGTACTAAACCCACCCTCGAGATGAATGTCTTGTTCTTACTCATTAAGATTATCTTCTATAGTACAGTTATCCCTTCCATATTACAGGGGGGTATACTCCCATGACCTGGAAAATATGCATAATGATCTATAATTACTTCAAACCATATCACTCATTCAAACAACTCTAAGGTACCACACCTTACACTTCTTAGAATGTAAGATAACAAGAAAAGATAATGTTGTAAATGGTGGAGGAATGGGGGAAAACTGGGACACTAATGCATTGTTGGTGGAGTTATGAAATGATCCAACCATTCTGGAGAACCATTTGGAACTATGCCCAAAGGGCTATAAAACTGTGCATAACTTTTGACTCAGCAGTGCTATTATTGGGTCTGTATCCTAAGGAAATCATAAAAGAGAGAAAAGGACTTGAAAGATTTACACAAACTGATGCTTAGTGAAAGAAATAGAATCAGGAATAATACACAGTATCAGCAAAAATGTGTGATTATTAACTATGAAAGAAAGATTTGTTTCTTCTCAAGTGGTTCAGTGATCCAAAGCAATCCCAATAAACTTTGTACAGAAAATGGCATCTGCATCCAGAAGAACTAAGGAGACTGAATGTCTCCTTAGGAGACTCAACACATACTATATTTACTTCTTTTTTCTGTTTTGTTTTTTCTCTCTCCAATGGCTTTTCCCTTTTGCTCTGATTTTTCTCTCCCAATATGATTCATAGAGCAATGTATATTAAAAATAAATAACTTTAGAAAAAAAAGAATTGTGACCAACCCCTTTCCTCTTCCCCCCTTCCAAAAAAAAATGCTATGAATTCTCATTTCAACTCATTCTATTTTGAGACTGCTCTCATTAGTCTGAAAAGTGTTACTTTTTGTAATGGCTTGAGTTAAGGAGACTTATTTACCTAACTACAATTTATTATCATTTCTGTGGCATGGCTACTCTGATTCTAACTTTTTGTCTTAATCTTCAGCTATGTTATGACATGCATGAGTCTATCTAGGATCCCAACTAGGATTTGGCTAACTCTTCTCAAAACTGCAGATTGGACTTGAATCTGCTGGCCAGAGGTACATTCTTTTATATTAGAGAATAAATAAGCTCTTTAGGCATGTTTTTTGGATGCACCAATCATGAATAAGTCAGATAAAAATGCATACTAGTACAATTTCTTTGTGCCTGGTGGTCACACCTTATACATTCAACAGTCATTCTAGCTATTTCTGTCTTTATCCTTCCCTTTCCCTAATCTACCAAAACAAAGAATGGAAAAAAGAAGAAAGGGCCAAAGTCTAATTAGTTTCAATCACTTATTTTGAGCTAAAAGTTACTTCCCTTTAACTTTTCTACTCCTTAGTCCATTGGCTTTCTGGTTCAACCAAAAATAAGTTAGCTCTTTCTTCTCCTGTTTTGTTTTGTTTGTTTGTTTGTTATGTTTTGGGGGAAGAATAGGGAGAGAACAGATGGAAGGTATCTTTAAAAAAAAAAACAAAAAAAAAACAGACTTCCAGTCTTGAGTTGGCTTGGGGCATCAAGAAGTTAATAGTTTTGCCCAGGATCACTCAAATAATGTCAAAAGACACTATCTTAAACTTCTTGATTCAAAAACCAGGCTTCTACCTACTATCAGGGATTCTTAAAATGGAGTTCATTAATTTTTAAATAATAAATATCTTGACAGGAATACCTCAATATAATTTGTTTTATTTTCAGTTCTATATATTTTATTTTATCAATTTAAAAATAATATTCAGAGAAGGGATTCATAGGCTTTACCAGACTGACAGTACTGGTGGGGTTGGGTGGTCCATGGCACACACAAAAAAGGGCAAAACCATGTATTATGTCATACTTGCTCCTCCTCTGCAATATATGCATTCAAATGTTGGGGAAAAAATTGAATTTTTTTCCCCCTTTACTCTTCTCCAGAGCTGATCTGATCAGCACAAAGTATAGTGAAATGGATCATTTCTCGATCTGAACATTACTGCTGGCAAGACCCGAGTTCAAATCTTGCTTCTGACACAGTAGTTTTTCACTTAATCTTTTTCAGCCTCAATTTTTTTTATCTGTAAAATGGAGATAATAACAGAATTTTTCAGCCTTAATTTTTTTTATCTGTAAAATGGAGATAATAACAGAAATTATCTCTTGGAATTGTGGTTTATGAGCTAGGCCATCATTGTAATTTAAATAGTTTAAGTATCATGTCCAGATATCTGTCAGTGAGGCCATGTAAAGTTTTCTCAAGAAGTTTATGAGACAGAGTAGACCAGATCTTAGGCCTAAGTCACATGATCCCTATTGCCAGAGGTCTGCAGGTTACAGGAAATCACATGACTTCAAGGTGTAGAGGTCTCTAAAGGTCAGACCCTAGATCAGCTGCAGGAAGTGACATAACCCACAGGAAGCAGACAACATTGGTGACCATTGGTCAATAAAGGTTACTTCCTTTGTAGTCTAGCCAATGAAAAGATTTGGATCTTTTGCTATTTAAGAGCTTTTACTACTTCCTGCTGGTCAGGTCCAGTTCATGTTGGGAGCTGAGAGACGACCTGGGTGTGTTAGGGTCTCTCTCTGCAGGGACTAAAATGCTCTCTCTTTGTACCTGAAGATTTCTCTGATAGTTAATTTGGGTAAGGGGGTCTAGACCCATCTCACATACTTAACACTAAAGTTAAAATTCAAAGCTCTTACTGGTATTTCACCATTTATTGATTTATTTCATTAAGATTTTTATTGAACATAATTGAACATAATGTATACATATATGGTACATGACAAATCTTAAAATGTCATAAATATTATTATTAATATAAACAAAATGTAAACTTATAATAGTTTTTATTTCACAGCCTTGTCATACAACTGGCTCACTGAAAAGTTGGGTCTTTTTCATGTGAATCTTTATGTTTGCCAGGCGGGTCTCCCCCATCCTGCCCTACTATAGTCATTTTCTTTTTAAACTAAGCAGAGGACTTTGTGCTTCTCCCTATTAAATTTCATATGCTAGCTTCGGCTCATCATTTGGCCCAGCCTGTCAAACTCTTTGAGTCCTGATTCTGTCATCCAGGGCATCAGCTCTCCCTCTTAGCTTCATGCTATCCAAAAGTGTGATAAGCTCACATGCCATTTATGTTACAGAGCTAGAGCGCAGCTGTTGGCAGCGGCCTGGACTTAGTGGGACTAGCCTGCTGGATATGAGAGAGGATATGAGAGCTCTTTCACCCTGTGTACAGAGAATAAGTTACCAGTGTCATCCCAGCCTTTAAGGGAAGTATTTCACTCATGACATCTTTTAGAAATCTTAACTAGAGCTTGAAACAATGGCTTCCCACTAAACTGTGTGTGCTATAAGAAAGTTCGAGTGGCTTCCCAAAACGTCTCTCCCACAATGTGGGAAAAGCTTATAGAGCCAGAATTATGTTCAATAAAAATCTAATAATGAATTAAACCGATAAATGGTGAAATACCAGGAAGAGCTTTGCGTTTTAACCTTAGTGCTAAGTGTCTGGGCAGGATGCTTAAACAATTTAAGTTACAGCTTACAAAGTACTTAATCAAGATGGCCTAGCTCATAAGACTGACATCAGGAATATTATTAATGAATAACAATGACACATTTTACACAGCACTCATAACAATCTTGTAAATAGGTAGTATAAATATTACTATTCTAACTTTATAAATGTGAAAACGACGATCAGAAAGGTTAATTGTAGCACCCAACAGTCACATAGTCCACCTCCTAGTCCTTTGTTATGTCTAGTAAACAGTGAAAGCATTGTGTTAAAGCTCTCTGATATCGGCATTTCATTAGCATTGACTGCTGTGCTCTACATGAGAACAATCAAGCATAATAAAGCCGGATCTGAGAGGCAGCACGGTGTGTGGGAGATAGAGGGCTGGTCTTGGAGTCAAGAAGAACTGGATTTAAGTTTTGTCTCTGATCACTTACTCTTTGTGGGCCTCAGGTAACTTAACTCCCTAAAGTTATAAATTAGAGAAGGATTCTTAATGTAGTTGCTGATATGTATCAGTTAAGGGAGTTTCCACTAGGAGTTCTCTACTGTGAAGTAACTATGCTACCAAGAGAGGGGGCAGGGAGGAGTTGTCCGTATGACCCCCCCCCCCCATTATCCCGTCTCTGATATTGGCAACAAGGAATGCGGTAGATATGCATAATAGATATAATGTAAACATAAAACCTTTATATCAACATATAATATAATGAGAATATAATATAAATATCTATTTTCATTTGTCAATATGTAATATATTAAATAATTTAAATGTAATGTAATTAGAAAAGGAGAGTGCTAGCAATTGGAGGGTTTGAGAAAAGTCTTCATATAAAAGTGTTACATTGGAGTTGGATCCTAAAGTAAAAAAATATATCCTATGAAATGAAGTTGAAAAAGGAAGACAACCCAGGTAAAGGGAAAGCCAGTATAAGAGTATGGAGGTGGAAGTGGAGGCCTATATGAGGAGAAAGAAGATGTCTCTGACTCAATCATGGATTTTTGAAGGGGAATAATATTTATCAAGAATGCAAATATAGTTTTGGGTCAAGTTGTAAGTACTTTGGAAGCTAAACAAAAGAATTTGTTGTATTCCAGAGGCAAGAAGTCAAGAGGCAACTTGTGGTGCGATGTCTATTGAGCTCAGGAACTCAAGGAAAATCTGAATGCAAATGTTACTTCAGACACTTACTGGTTGAGTGACTTGGCAAGTCACAACCTTCTGTTTGTCTCTATTTCCTCAATTATAAAATGGGCAAAATAATGGCACTTACTTCACACAAGATTCAAATGAAACAATAATATTAGAAGGAAGGAAGGAAGGAAGGAAGGAAGGGGAGGGAGGGAGGGAGGGAAGGAGGAAAATAAGACAACACAGTGCCTGGCTCATAGTAGACATCATATAAGTGTTTATTCCTTCTCTTCCCTCTCTCACTGGAGTTTTAAAGAGTAACATGGTCCAATCATACTGAAGGAGGATCACTATGACAGCTGTATGGAGAATAAACTGGGATGGAAAAAGATGACCCAGGTAAACTATTGCCAATAGTCTAAGAAAGCATCAATGCTGACGAATTAAAGTAGGTGACCTTTTCAGTAGAGAGAAGGGCATCAGCTACAAGAAATCTCATAGATGGTAAGATTTGTCAGTTGTTTGGATACAAAAAGTCAAGAATAACAAAGGGCATAAACGTGGGATCCTGAAAGAATGGTGATGCTTTTGATGGAAAATTGACGGAAAGCAAAATTTGTAAAAGGGATGATTTGAGAGGAAAGACAATGACTTGTTTTGGACATGTTAACTTTAAAGTATCTCCAGGACTTCTAGTTTGAAATGCCAGGTTAGGCAGTGGGCAATGTGGTATTGAAAATCACAGGGAGGGGCAGCTAGGTGGCACAGTGGATAGAGCACCAGCCTTGAATTCAGGAGGACCCCAGTTCAAATCTGGTCTCAGACACTTAACACTTCCTAGCTGTGTGACCCTGGGCAAGTCACTTAACCCCAGCCTCAGGGGGAAAAAAAAAACCAAAAAACAAAACAAAACAAAAAAACAACTAATGAGGTAACCAAGAAAAAAGTATAAAGAAAAAAAGAAAATAGGATCCAGGACAGATCTTTGTGGAACATCCAGAGTTGAGTACAGTTTGATTGATGAGCCATCCAAAAACACTGAGAAATAATGTTCTGATAACCCAGAGAACCTGTAGAGCAGAGAGTAGTCATCGCTGTCAAATACAGAAGTAAAGAAGGATAAAGACTGAAGACCCACCAGACTTGGCAATTAAGAGATTAGGAATTTTGTAGAGAGAAGTTTCAGTCCAGGGCTTAAGCTAAAAAGTGAGATTGCAAAGGAATGAGGAAGGAGAAGTGGAGGCAATCAGGAACAACTGAATAACAACAATTCAGTGAGCATTCAGCTAAAATTGACTAATATGAACTTATTATGGTTGTGTGATTTTTTTTTCTATTTTATTCTGTAGCATAGTGAGTGGGAAGGGAGGACAAGGGGGTAAGCAATTAAAAACACTGGAGCTGAATTGGCTAATGCCATACATTGAGATTGGGAAGGGGGAAAAAAAAGTCAGAGTAGAATAATGGTCTGAAAATGAAAGGTAAGGGGTTGGAAATCATGATGAGGGTGAAGAAAAGATTATGACTAGCCAGAGGAAAGTCAAAGTTTTTGATCAAAGACACAGAACACTTATCTTTAATGATGCAAGACAAAGTGTGATTATGTGTGGTTGAGGTAGAGTGGAGAAGTGATCATGAGGCTTAAAAAATTGAGGATTGGGGAGGTTAGAGAATCTGAGAGCACATCAATATGAGCTATAAGAGCAAGAATTATATGAGAAAGGAAAACAGAGAATTCAGTATTAAATCCTTAAGAATGGAAAAAGAATGCACTAGTATGGAAAAGCCACCATTAGATAATGGTGGTTAAAAAATTGAAATACATTGAATGTAACAGGAGGAATTTATAAATAATGGTTTAAAAAAATGGTATTTTACTATTTCTTTCTCCAGCTCATTTTACAGGTGAGGAAACTGAGTTAAGTGACTTGCCCAGAGTTATATAACTAGAAAGTGTCTGAGGCCAGATTTGAATCAAGCAGAGGTTTCTAGGCCCAGTGCCCAGTCCATTGCACTGTTTAGATGCCTTAACTCAGGTATGGTGTCTGAACCCAGGTCCTCTGAGTCCCAAAGCTAGGGCCAATTCCATGACACCACATTGCCTACTTGTACAGAATCATAGACTGTAATTCGAAGGGATATTATAGATCAAATGAATCAATCTATCTGTCACAGAAGGAAACAGACCCAGAGGAGTTAAATGATTACTACAAAGTGGTTAACATACAAGTTACTGGCAGAATTGGGACCAGAGCCCTGGTCTTCTGACTTCCTGTCCATTCTTTTTTTCACTCTACAGGTCTCTTTCCTAATATCCTCTAAATTATTCCATATGGTTCTTTTGTCCATGAATAATTTAAACATTTCTTGGCTTAAAATATATCTTGTGATATTTTAATATCAATCCTGTAGAATAAAATGTCTTTCAGGCCATAAGATATGATAATCAGATACCAATTTTCATCTGCTTACACACATGCCAGGTGGCTTTGTAAGAGTTAACTGAACGCTCTGGATTCATTCCAGTAAATGTTCTCATGAACAATATCTATCAAATCTTCTGCACTGGAACAAGGGACACATAATATCTGACAGGCTACATAATCAATCTGTCAAGTCTCTCAGCCTAAAATGATTTCTAAGAATATTCTGGCAGAAACATAAAGCAAAGTCTACAGTGTGGAAAGGTGATGTACTTCTTTGGGTGATGCATCTGTTCCTTTCTGGAAGTGGAAATATTTGGAAGGGAAGCCTTTGCAAGATCTAACATACTAAAAATTTGGGTCTAGAATAGGCAGCTGCTTTTGGAAATGTTTTCCTTAACATGAAGCTGGCACACAGTAGGTTCTTAATAAATGCTTGTTGACTTGACCTAGTTTTCTCAACTATAAATGAGAGAATTGATTTAGATGGCTAAAATTGAGCTTTGTATTTCTAAGTGTTCATAAAAAGTTTGATTCTTTCTTTCATATGTTGAAAGAAGAACCATAGCTACTAATAGTGCAACTCTTGTTGTAACCACCATGTTGTTGTTTAATCATTAAAATAATGTTTGATTTGACTATGTTTTGTTTTTTGGCAAAGACACTGGAGTGATTTGCCATTTCATTCTCCAGCTCACTTTTGCAGATAAAGAAACAGGGTGAAGTGATTTGCTAAGGGTGACACAGCTAATAAGTGTCTAAGATCACATATGAACTCAAGAAGGTTATCATTCCTGACTCCAGGACAGGCACTATCTACTGTAACAACAACAACTCTGAAAGGTAGAAGTTGTTATTATTCCCATGTCACACAGCTGGAAACTGAGGTAAAGAGACTTGCCTACTGTCACACAGCTGGAAAGTGTTCTGAGGCTGAATATGATATCAAGCTTCCTGATTCTAGGCCCAGTTCTATCCATCTCATCACCCAGTTACCCCTATTTTACTTGAAATCACCATTGAGGAGATCCAACTATCTTTCTATATTTCCACTTTGATGCTCAAAAAAGTGTAATCATTTCATTCATCGATTCAGTAAAAACAAAAACATTTGACTCTCCCTGTTTCAGACACACATTTCTCCCAAAGCTTGAGCTATGAAAAAGAAATGGAAATACTTTTGCTTATTCACACAACTGTGATGCTGCCCAGCTTCTACCTGCAGCCACCTGTCTGAATTTTCATGGAACGTCAATGGAGGAAAATGAGGGAAGAAAGAAGAGCAAGGGGGAAAAGGGAAGGCTGTGGAAAGCTCAAAGCAATTTGTATGTGCTTAGAAAAGAGAGGGAGTGGAACAGAGTCAAGATAAGAGGCAGAACACAATGTTCTCTTAATCCTCCCCCATCTCAAACAATGGCTACTTCACATCTTCCAGGTAGAACTTGCAATGACAGTAAAAAAAAAAAAAAAAAAAAAAAGCACTTTGAAAGCAGCTATATATCCCCCGTGCCTCTCTGAGTGGCCTATCAAAGTCTTATTGGCATGTAGACTAAGAGCTTTGGTTGCTATAAACACACTGGCCTTACCATGTTCGTTACTGTGATAAAGTCACTATACCAACCAAACAGTTACTTAAGACCAAACAAAAGGATTTTCCATAAAGGAAAAAGGCCAAAAAACAAATAAGGGTCAGAAACAGACCAAATTAATTTCCCTCAATTGTGTTTTCCACAGGAATAAATTGAGAGGGAAAAAATGCAGCAAGGATGTAGTGGGTAGAAAGCTGGCCTGAGCTAAGAACTGAGTTTGTGGCAACTAAAACTAACTAAAAACACTGGACATGGAGTCAGGAAAACAGGACTTCAAGTCTGGTCTCAAGGACTTACTAGCCATGTGGCCCTCCACAAATCACTTAACTTCCTTGTCTCCAAAAAAAAAAAAAAAAAAAAAAAAAAAAAAAAAAAAAAAAAAAAAAAGAGCTGAACTCAAGTTTGACTCCGATGCAAATTGGCTGAGTGCTGCTGTGCTAGTGGCAGCTTATTTCTTGTTCAGTCATTTTCAATTAGGTCCAATGCTTTGTGACCTTATTGTCACTATTTGGAGTTTTTCTTCGCAAAGATATGATATTGGCTTGCCATTTCCTTCTGTTTACTTTATAATTGAGGAAACAATGATTTGCCTAGAGTCACACAGCTAGGAAGTATCTGAGGTCAGTTGGAACTCAGGTTCTCCTGACTCCATGCTGCTTGCTACTCTATCTACAGCTGCCCTGGCTATAATTTGGGAACCTCTCTATAATCATTAATCCTAATCCTAATCTTTGGACCACTAAACCTGCCTTTACCATGAATGGGACACAAATCCCAGAAATGTCAATGGGACAAATCCCAGAAATTTGCACAGTAAATTCACTAAGAGGGGAATGTGTTATTCTGAAGATACAATTAAAGGGTAGGTGGTGGGTAGAGAAACTTATATAATTATCTTTTAAAATGCCATCCTACCCTGAAAATGTAAAATGTAATACAATTCTTGTCCTTTCTCATTCTCCTTTGAACAGAGCAAAAGCTCTAAAGTTATCCAAGTACAATGAATCTTTTATTCAGGAGTTAATTATTCAGTTTGTAGATTATCAAGGTGCCTTCAAAAAAATTCAGTGCATAGTTCTCTGCTCTTTAAACAATACACTAAAAAGGCTTTACATTTTTTTATTAATTTTATAATTATAAAAAGTTTTGACAGTACATATGCATGAGTAATTTTTTATAATTTTATATATTATACTTATATTAAATAATATTATCCCTTGTATTAATTTTTCCAAATTTTCTACTCCCTCCTCTAGATAACAGGCAATCAAAAGGGCTTTAAATTAAATGGAATCTGTCCATTTGCTGGGAGGGAAAAAGTTGGTGAAGAGGCAGCTGAAATGAATGGATAAATCCAAGCTTCCTGGATGAATTACCTGTGAATATTCAGATCTCTGTTAATGAATTGTTTGTCTATGGGGAAATCTACCCCATAAATATACACATACACTCTCACACACACATATGCATGTGCTTTGACTACCAAATTATTATGAATATGGCATTCCTACTTGTGAAAATGGTGTGTTTGGAAAATCAGTTATAAGACAGCAAAGGATCACCATCAATCATCAAGCAGGACCACTTGTCAAATGATGCTCTGAGATTTCAAATTAAACTTTTAATTAAATTCATGTTCAAGTGCTTTTTGCATAGATTGAACCTTTTTGGACAAAAATAGAGCACCCTCAATTGATTCAATGAGCATCAATTGCAGCTACAATATACAAGAACTAAATGAGAGGACATATGGTTTACAAGTGTCTGGCCAGTAGATTTCTTTATTCTGCTAGACCATTCAAAGCATCATAACAAATCTTTACTCATGCATATGCTACCTAATAAGGACCCTCATCACCTCTTACCGGGGTTAGTGCAATTATCTATCTCTTAATTGATCACTGGGTTTTTACATTCTACCTGGCTGCCTGGATTCAGGTGGTCTCCCAACACTTGCAAGGCATTTCCTTCTAATCTCCACCTCTCAAAAT
The DNA here is from genome assembly GCF_048593235.1 of Sminthopsis crassicaudata. Taxonomy (NCBI): domain Eukaryota; kingdom Metazoa; phylum Chordata; class Mammalia; order Dasyuromorphia; family Dasyuridae; genus Sminthopsis; species Sminthopsis crassicaudata. Next base: position 350,315,823 of record NC_133617.1, on the reverse strand, counting down.
CCCAAATTTCCTTAAAACTCAGTTCAATGGCTACTTCCTATGAGGGTCTTTTTTGATTCCCAGCTTTTAGTGCTTTCTCCCTTCTGAATTTATCAAAAAAGGCTAATCATTTGCCACTTACATCTCCTCACACATGCTCAATAAACTTGTATTTTCTCCAAAGGAATATAGGCACATATACACCCCCATCCCCACCCACATCCATATACAACTACACCCCTCCATACACACCCTTAATAGAAGCTGGCAATTGTGAAGAATTCAGTCAGGACAAATTGTAATAAAAACCAAAGTTCCTTTCACTTACCAGGTATCATAAAATGCCAGCATTAGAAACACGGCCAAATCTTGAATCATGCTACAAAGATCTGTTTACATATTCTCTTGCAATTCCACTTGGAGGATTGCAAACAACCTGCCCAGCACAGGTAAACCAATCTCACCCATAGTACTTCTTGGTAATACTGGTATTAACAACACAAGCCAGACAATCTAAGGCAAAAACCCTAATAGTTTCTTTCTGATATCACCAGCATTAATTTTACTGAAAATGAAGAACAGCATAGTCTTTCCACCACTCATTTATAACAAAGCTTTGTAGAATGAACTATTTCAAGCAAAATGAGCAATTACTTCCTTTTCTTCCTCTTGGATCAAAAATGAAAAGTCTCAAAATTCTCAGCTTGGGAATGGGAAAAAAAAGGAAACCACAAAAAAAGAAGTAACCATTTTTACCAAATGAAAAAACCCAAGTATACCATGATCACTGCCAGGAAAAATGACATGTAACAAGGGTTCTTAACCTGAAGTATATGAACTTTAAAATAAAATTGATATTATTTTAAATATATTTGCATTTCAATATAATCGGTTTTCCTTTATGATCCTACATATTTTATTTTATGCTTTTAAGAATGGTTTCATCCATGTCACTGATAAAAATGCTGAACAACAAAAGGCCAAGGTTACAAAGTTGCAGAATTGTATAATAGGCCTCTTTCCATTTGAAAACTAATGCATTATTCAGTATTTTCAGGTCTGGTTGTTCAATTAGTTCCAAATCTACTTAGGACTACCATTCTGCCTTTGGTCTCTGTCTTGCCCATGAGAATTCTATGACTAACCACAATCCTCATGTCATGAAGGTGGCTCTGGACTTGAAAGGCTCTGCCAGGAGAATATAAAGTTCCCCTTTATATAGTAACATGTAGGAACTTCTAGGGAGGTTTCTACAGCAGATGATGTGTACTTTCTGAGGACCAGCCTAAGACCAGGGCAGCTCATAATAAGTAGACTATCCAGTGGATAATAATTTTTTGACTATGAAATTCACAAAACAAAGAAAAATAAACAATTCCTGTCCCCTTCTGCAAAGAATCACAGTGTTTAGATGGCATATAAACATTAACTTAACCTATTACTACCCTAGATATGAAATCAATGCCTCAGTAACCAAAAAAATAGATATACTATTGGAGGAGAAAATGAATCATTTCATTCTTAACATTCTCACTATAAATAAAATAAGAAGTCAGAAGAAAGTATCTGCTAAATGCTAAAATGACTCTCAGATTCTCCATGGAGAGTTCAAATAGAAAATGTGGTGAAATTGGTTTTTACTGAAAATGCAAAAAAACCAGGTCATTTGACTACCTTGTTCTACAGCTTATGATAAGTGTTTGCTAACAAAACAAAAACAAAATCCCAAATAAACAATCTGAGTACCTATACATATCTATGTATGTGTGTATGCATATTCATTGTGTGTGTGTGTGTGTGTGTGTGTGTGTATAATAAGGAAAAGAAGGCAAAATAATTAAATAATTAAATCTATAAATAAAAAATTAAATCAATACATATTTTAATATTGGGTGACCTTAGTATAAAGATAAGCAATAATTATGTTGGAAAATATCTGGATTAAAGCAAAAAAAAGGCACAGGACATCCATGCTAAATAATTTTGAAAGCACTAAGGGACCAACTCTGAAGTTTTTTGAAAGAGGACAACATTTTAGACAATATTTTAAACTTTACTACCAAAAAAGTGACCAAGAAAATATTAAAAAACTATTGCTTCACATGCCTCTCTTCCTATCTCTACCAAATTGTTGTAAGAAGGATCTATACATGTATCAAAGGCAACTTTGATTAATGTAAAAGAATGGAAAATCCAAGATTTTTTTTACAAATTTTAATTAATTGCAGATCATTTCACACAGGATCATATCTTTGGAGGTAGAAGAAACTATAGAGATCATCTTGTCTAATTCTTACATTTTTTATATAACATAACATATTATAATTTAATATATAATATATATAACATATAATTTAATCTTAACATTGCTGGGGAAAATTTGTGCAAGAAATATGGGGTAAAAGATGTAGTCAAGGAGTTATATGATCATAATAGAACATGAATCAGTCATATAATGAGATTGAGAATAAACCTTCATATTCTGTTAGTACCACACAATGTCAATATAACTAGACAAAGACACTCAGTGTGCAGGCAGAATCCTTCAGGATTTGGGAATACATGGACAATTATTACACAGATGGCATGGGAGGATTTTTCTGAAAATAGGAATAGATGTCTTGCTAGGATATAGAGGAACTTCACTGACATTGCTACAGAGCTTAGCCATTAATCCAATCTAAAAAGAAATAAGAATTACCTCTATACTCTTCCACCAAAGACAAGTATTCATGGTGCTGGTTCAGAATCCTGCAGACATCCTGAAATAGACAAACCAATGTAAGTAGAAAGCAGAGCACATGGAAATCCTAGGGGGCTCGGGTTGGGATTCATAAATTTTAGTTATACAGAGTCTGTCAAATGGAGAAAGGCTAAGCCTAGGCTGAGGTGTTTCCAATGGTCTTAGCAGGAGCCCAATATGAAAGGAACCTCTGAAAGCAGCAAAATGGGAATCAATATCCCAGGCAGAGCCTGGAGGGAGATCCTCAGCCCTATACCAAGTGAGAGCCCCTAAATAAAGGACAACATACGTGTCTTTTGAAAAAAGGGGTCTAATCTTGACCATCATACTCAGGATGAAAGAGATCCTATTTACATTATTCTGAGCATAGCCTAAACATAACATCTATTCATACCCCTGATACTCCTTGAAAATAAATACTGAGGATGCTGAGATAAACAAGAAAAACTGAATATAATGATAAAATACCTTAGTTGGAAAAAAAAAAATCAGGAGGTCAGACTTAAGGATACTGGAAACAACACAACAAATCCAAATAAAATTGCAGCGAGAAAAGATATTTTGGAAACCAATGATTGGAGGAATACCTGGAAAAAAGGAAATAAGAGACACAAAATGGAAAGTGTTAGAGAAAAAATAAGAATTCATACATTTGAATAGACAATAGAAAATTTCATTCAAGAAACTAATGACCTAAAAATTAAAATGAACCAAGCATTTAAAAATTACCATTCTTATCAATGACAATATAAAATGTTAAAACAAAATCAAAAGATTGATGAAAATTAAAGAAAATATAAGATATCTAATTTTTTATTTTTACTTTTTAGGTTATACATGTAGATTTTTTTTTTTACATATTTCCATATGAGTAATGTTGAAAGAGAAAAATCAGAACAAGAAGGAAAAACTAAGAAAAAAAGGTAAATATAGAATGCATTGATCAACCTTCAGTCTCCATAGTTTTCCCTCTTTGGATGGCATTTTCCATGCAAAGTTTATTGAGATTGCCTTGGATCACTGGATTGCTGAGAACCAGGCCTATCACAGATGATCATCACATAAATCTTCCTGTTGCTGTGCACAATGTTTTCCTATTCTGCTTGTTTCTGTCAGTATCAGTTCACATAAATCTTTCCAGGCTTTTCTAAAATCAGCCTGTTGAATTTTTATAGAATAATGATATTCTATTACTTTCATATATCAACTTATTCAGCCATTCCCTAACTGATAAGGCATTATTCATTTTCCAATTCTTTGCCATTTATCATTTCCTTTTCCTGTCATCTTAGCCAATCCAATAGGTGTGAGGTGATATCTCAAACTTGTTTAAATTTGAATGCCTCTAATCAATAGTGACTTAGAATGTTTCTATGTGACTGTGACTATAGATGGCTTTTATTTCTTCATCTAAAAAAAACAAAAACAAAAACATAAACCTTGGTACACTGCTTCCTCACCTCCAGATGAACAGAGACAAACTTTAACATAAAATTCAAAGTAAAAAAATAGGCTAGGAAAATGAGCAAACAACAAAACCAAAGAATTTGGCAATAAAAAGCTACCATGGTGGCAGGGAAGAGCAAGACACAAATTTAGAAGAAAACTATGTGAAAATAGCTACAAAGTCTCTAAAGAAAAATTCTAATTGGGACCAAGGCCAGCAATAATTCTTGAATGACTTAAAAAGATAAGAGGAAGAGGAAGAATTGGGAAAAGAAATTAGGGTAATGCAAGAACAAATTTCAAACCCTGAGGACACTAAAAGCAGGTAACCTCCAAATGAAGCCCCAAAGGGTGATATGAATTGGTCCCCAACACTCAAAGTTCTCTTGGAAGAATTCAAAAAGGATCTTAAAAGAGAGTTAAAAGACAAATGGGGAAAGGAAATGAGAACTTTGCAGGAGAATTTGGAAAAAGAAACATAGAAATCATCTGAAGAAAACTCCTTTCAAAATAGACTTAGTGAAATGGAAAAAACAAATAGCTTCTTTCAAAATAGACTTGATGAAATGGTAAAAGCATATAACTTCCTACAAAATAGAAAAAGAAAACAACTCCTTGAAAAATCAAATTTGTAAAATGGAAAAAATCCATAGAACAAAACAACTCATTTAAAAATTTAGTTGGGCAAATACAAAAGGAGTTTAGAAAGGTAATTGAAGAAAATCACTAAAAATTAGAACTGAACAAATGGTAATGAATGACTCAGTGAGATAGCAAAAAATCAGTCAAACAAAACCAAAAGAAAAAAAAAAAAAGTAGAAGAAAATGTAAAATACCTCATTGGAAAAACAATTGACCTGGAAAATAAATGTAGAAGAGAATCTAAGGATTATTGTAATTCCTAAGAACCATGATGAAAAAAAAAAAAAAAAAAAAAGAGCCTAAACATTTAGACATTATATTTCAGGAAAACTGCTCTGATGTCCTAGAGCCAAAAGGTAAAATAACCATTGACAGTATCCTGTCTAATCTCACCAATTTCACCTGAGAATAGCAGCAGCCACTTGTGTTGATTGGAAGAGGTCTGAACATAGTCTGTGGCTATTAGAAAGAGATGAATCAACTAGTAATCTATTTGAGGGCTGAATTGTGACTTTAGCTATGTTCACGGCAACATAGATTTGAGCTAAAAGGGACTTCATACATATATACATACATACACATATATGTGTATATATATATATATATATAGTCAAATACAATCTCATTTTACAAATGAGGAAACTGAAAGCCAGTGATACTTTCCCAGGGTATTAGATCTGATGGCTACATCAGCACCCCAAATGGATTCTTCTATTATATGCAGAGCCTAGTTGTTCAGACCACCTGCTTTTTATAGTAAATGCAGACAGCAAAAGTCAAAGATTATACAAATTCAGGCATTTTATTCTAGTTTAGTAATCCCCAGTTATAATAAGGAAACATAGGGTGGTCTAGATTACTCATGGAAAAATAGCATTTTTGTTCCAGCATGTTAGTTAAATGAAAGCAGATACACAAAGACATATTAATCTCATCTGCAGTAAATCAGATTCCTCTAATCTACAATTAATCCATCTTTAGCTTCACTCTGCTTCAAGGGAATTTCCAATCTTAAGAAAGAAAAGTTTACTAAAATGTCCCTTGAATTCCTTAAATAGTAATGCAAAATGACAAAAGAAGAAGAAGAAGAAGAAGAAGAAGAAGAAGAAGAAGAAGAAGAAGAAGAAGAAGAAGAAGAAGAAGAAGAAGAAGAAGAAGAAGAAGAAGAAGAAGAAGAAGAAGAAGAAGAAGAAGAAGAAGAAGAAGAAGAAGAAGAAGAAGAAGAAGAAGAAGAAGAAAGATGTCATATGTATTGGGGTCTTCTCAGAGAAGAGGTTGATACTATCTACATATCCCTGTGATAGTTGATGGTCAAGGATATGGTCTATTTAGCAAGCTCACAAAATTTCCATGGGCCCTAATTAAGTTGCAAATCACAAAAATAGCAATACATTTTTAATCAACAAAATTCATCTTTGTTGCCAATAGTTCCAAATATTTCAGTGCCTTTGTTATGACAAGTCACTTGAAAATGTTTCAAATGGCTGGACTGGTGCCCCAGGAACATGCCTTCAGCTTACTTCTTTTTTAACATCCATTGGAATTTTTTTTTAATCCTTAAATTCAAATGTTGCCAAAATCATGTCAAAGAGCTACTTGTACAATAAACACCTCATTTTGAGGTTTTATTTTTAGCTCCTAAAATCTTTTACAGTAAACATTTAATGAGAAAGAAATTTATTTTCCAAAGCAATAAAATAACTTCTGAGGAAATCTTGTAGGCCATGCACTGCCCTGTCTGTATATCAAGTTAAGAAGGTGCATTCCTTTTATATTTTCCCCCTGTGAATTAATTGAAAATACACAGATACATATACTGAACTTTGTTTTCATAGTATATGTATGCAGGACTAGCATGTGGAGGGTGAAGTAGTCTAAAGAATATCATGAATAGTGGTTTTTAAAGGTTAAAATTGACATAAATTCACAAATATCTATGTTGTCTGCAATAAACAAAATAATTCTTGAATCCTTTACTCTGAGTTAGTAAACTGTTTTAAATAGAATTTTCAATTTTATTTCCCTGTCCCTGAAAGGGATGGATTTAAGCTTTAAGAATGATGAGATTTCTAGATCATATGACCAATAAAAGTGATGATTATTGATAACTCTTACCAAGATCTCCAAAAGAGGAATTATCAATGAGAGACAGAAGAAATCGCTAAAACCACTGGACAAGAAAACAAGAACCTCAATAAAAGACAAGCTATGTGAATCTGGGGAAATGCTCACCCATAATACATTCCTCTAGCATCCCTCTCTTACCAATTTTTGTGTTCTACAAGGCTTGTGCTTTGAGACTGACTCAGGATTCCCTCTTGCTATAGTGTCCATTTCCCATCTTCCCAACCCTTTCCTGTTGTGGAGAAAAGAAGATCCTTGTGGTAGATACTAGGATAGGGAATGTAAGACAAAGAATCTCCTCAGAATACACTTACCATCTCCAAAGTAACCTCATAAAATAGCATCTACTAATAAGAGGCTGTTTCAAAAGAAAAGACAATTTGAGAAAATAAGAAGGGGACAAATGGAAAAATTTGTGGTCTATACAACAAAACAATTGCCAGAACAGAAAAGCTTGAATCTATAAGGGTTTAGTGTCTCCAAAGAAGCAAAACAAAAAATAACCAATTGGGAAAAAAATAACCTAAAGTGAAGTACATTATGGAAGAAGAGAAAATATGTGAAAAGAACAAATTATCTATATATAAGCAAAGCACATTAATCCTGAAGACAATATACAAAGAGTCAACGCAAAGATCACAGATCTCCTAGAAGGACATGTCAAAAACCTGAACACCAAGAAGCAAGAAATATTATGAGGGAACTATCCAGAACTTCTGAATAAAGAAAAAATATCAATCAATAAAATACACAAATCATCTCCAGAAAAAGAAAAAAATACTCCACAAACCTATGAATCAATATAGTAGCTAAATTTAACAATTTCATTGGCAGATAACAATGACCAGGAGAAAGGTCTTCAAAGAAAAAGGAAGGAAAGTTACATAACATTATCTTGTACCTCCCCTTCAAAAAGAAAACCCATAGAAATTAATAGAATAATTTATTCTAAAAATAAAGGAATTTGAGATGTAACCTAAAATGATATATCCTAAAAACATGAGTTTAATAATCAATGAAAAAAATGGAAAAGTAATTGAATCACAAAGAGGGAATAGAAACACAATACTCATCAGATACTTTATTGTTTTTCTCTCAGAATTGGACAAACTTAATAGAAAGTTGAATAAGGGGGAAGACAGAGAATTGAAAAAACTGCTAGAGATTAGTGTTAAATAATTTATATCTTCTAAAGAAGAATGAATTTAATATGTATTTGTCAAAAAGTGAAACAAGTAAATCCAAAATAAGCACAAAAGAGAAAATATTGAAAATTAGACGAGAAATAAATTGGAAACCAAAAAGACTATAGAAATGATTAAAAAAAATTAAAAACTGGTTCTTTGAAAACACTGAAAACAATAAATCTTTAGCCCACCTGATTAAAAGGAAAAGATAGAAAAACAACAAAACAGAGTGAAAAAGCACAAGAAATCAAAAGAATTTTTTAAAAAATCATTAGAATCTACTATGTATGACTCTATAATTGAGAACTCACAAAAAAAGTAGATAATTGCCTTTGAAAATATTAAATACTCAAACTAAGAGAAGGAAAAAGAACTAATGGTGAAAGAATTACCACAGTGAGGAGTGGAACTCCTATGTAAATCTATAAGAACTAGGAGTTTTCTAAACTTTTAAATAACAATTGATAACATTTAATTTTATTAATATATCAATTAATGTATACTAATATATTAATAATATTAATATAAATTAAAATTGTAATTAACTGATAAGCTAATTTAATGATTAATAATATTTAAATTCTCCAAAATGAGGAAGAATTTGCTAACTTCCTTATATGAAACAAATAGAACTCCAATAATTAACCCAAGAATAAAACAAAGAATTACAGAACAATATCATTACTAAATAGAGCTTCAATTTTTTAAAATAAAATTCTCTCACAGAGACTATCAAAATTTATTCAAGAAATCGTTCAATTCAATATAAATTGGATTTATATTAGGGAACTTTTAATAGCATAAGATATCTATTTTAAGATATAAGTAAGCATCATGTTCAGTGAGGATGCTCTAGATCTTTCCCAATAAATCCAAGAGTAACATAAGAATGGTTTTTTTATTCCACTGTTATTTTCCATGATTCTGGAAAGGATTAAAATGGTAATAATAAAAAAAGAACAAAATTAAAGATTTTAAGACAAACATAGTAAACAAAGTAATCTCTACATGCTGATGACATGATTAATCAAGAAAATGCAAAGGACTCAGCAAATAATCTAATTGATATAATGAATGGATTCAGCAAAGTTGTAGACTACACACAAAAAAACTCCCAAAATCAACAATATTTCTAGATGATAATAATAGATTCAAGAAGCAACAGTGGAGAGAAATCCATTACAAATAACTACAAAATGCATAAAAATATTTGAGGAGCAATTTCTGGAAGTACACAAAATACTTACATACATACAATCACAAAGAGCTTTTCAAAGTAATAAAGAACAATATAAATAGCTAGAAAAATATTCAGAATCTTTGATCGACCATGTCAACATAATAAAAATAGCCCTACTCTCAAGGTTAATATAAAGATTAATGCCATGCTAGTCAATTGCCATAGGGATACATTACGGGATGTACAGGAAGAAAAAAAAATTCATTTGAAGGAATAAAAGTTCTAGAATATCAAGAGAAATAAGGAAAAATTAGTAATAAAGGGAGAATAGTACCTACAGACAAATCATGTTAATATTTGGCATTGGTTAAAAAAGTAGAAAAGTAGATCAGTAGAACAAATGAGACGTGAGAATCAAAAATAAGGCAACTGTATTAATAAATAACCCAGTATTTTCAAATAAACCTAAAAGCATAAAATTATTTATTAAAATATTCCCTATTTGATAAGAATTGCTAGAAAAACTGGAAAGGAGTGTGACAGAAGTTATAATTAGACGAATATTTTACCCCATATCCCACAATTCTAAATGGATATACAAACTGAATATTGAAAAGAAGTACAACCTCAGTATTAAAGATCATACAATCAAAAAGATGAAGACAAGAAGAAAATATACTTTTTACAGTTAGGCAATAGAGATCTTTGTCTATATATCAATTTGAAATTCCTTATCATATATGACAAAAAAAACCAAAAGAACTATCTCATGATAAGTGATAAAAATTTAAAACATGTTTTTATTCAAATTATTAATAACCATACAAAAGAATGCTCAAAGTCACTAAAACTAAGAAATGCAAATCAAAACAATCCTGAGATTGACCACCTGAAAAATTGGCAATGATGACATAAAATGAGAATAATTAATGTTGGAGAGTTTTGGGGAAGATGGGCATATTAGTGAATTGTTGGTAAAGTTTCAAATTAGTATTATCATTCTGAAAAGCAATTTGAAATTAGTCATATAAATAAATCAAAAGTTTCTATAATCCTTGACTTAGATGTATACACCAATAAGGTCACTGGTTAAAAAAAAAAGAAAAGAAAAGAAAAAGAAAAAGAAAAAAGAATGGCTCCATATACATTAAAAATTTTATAGCAGTGATTTTCGGGGTAGCAAACAAGTGAAACTACATAGGTGCCTATACCTTGATAAATGACTGCAAATTGTGTTATTTCAGTATAATGGAATATTAGTATAAATAAGAAACAACCAACATGATGAATACAGAGGAGCATAGAAAGATTTACATGAAATAATGCAGAGTGAAATAAGCAGAGTCAGGAAAACAATAAAATGTAATGAAAACAGTGTAAATGAAACTAACAAGCATCACAAAACAGTAGAAAATAAATGTTTCAAAATTATAAAGAAAAGGCTGGGGCAGCTAGGTGGCGCAGTGGATAGAGCACCAGCCTTGAATTCAGGCGACCCGAGTTCAAATGTCTCAGACACTTAACACTTCCTAGCCGTGTGACCCTGGGCAAGTCACTTAATCCCAGCCTCAGAAAAAGCCTGGGCCCCAGAAAAGAGAAAGAAAAACATGAAAAGATCCCTGCCTCCTCTCTAAAGGTGCTAAGGTACACAGGTATAAAATATAACATATAATGTCAAATTTTTGGATATGCTAATTGGTTTTGCTAATTTTTTCCTCTTTTTTTTTTTTTTAAATTCATTGTTATATGGGATGGCTCTCTGGGAAAGGAAGATGGAGGGATTCAGAGGAGAATCTAGATAATATAAAAAATTAATAAAATTTTAAAAATAAAGAATCAATAAAGTAGTCTAAATTCCATGTTGCTGTAATAGCCTTTGATCAAATCATTGAATAAGTTAAATTCTCCCTTTTGAGTCTAAACTTCCTGTCTTTTCTTTGATAACCACATTTCCTAAAATTAAGGGCTTCTTTTCTTTCCAACTCAATGGTATGTATTATTTCTAAGAATATTTTCCCTGATAAACGCATGAATATTTAAGTAATTTGCCTTAGCCAGAAGTGAGGAACATATGAAAGAAGGGAAAGAGAACTAAACAAGATAAAAATTTGAAGTCTGCTTCCTACTCTACTTTGTACCTAGGACTCATTCAGGTGTCTTCAAATATAAGCTGATATTTGTTCAAAGGCCAAGGCTTGTGTTTAACTTGGTGACCCATGAGGCCAAAGCAGATTAGAGGGGTATGAAAATGGTACTTTTTCCTACTTAGCCTATAAACTATTCTTTCTTGTCTCTATAATAGCATGGAGGGACATGTGTTGCCTTCTTTATTGTTCCTGCTAATTAGGCAACTAAATTAAGAACAGGATAGTGGTATGATCAACTTTACAAGCCATTTGCTCAAATCATACCTGTCTTCAGTATGTGTAGTATTATTATTCCAGATAATTAAGTCCCATTCTCTTAACTCTTATTTTTAAAAAATGAAGACAAAATTCAACTTTCCCAAATAGTAAAATGTTTCAGATGGATGAAAGGGCTCTCTAATTTTGAGGAAATCATCCCTTTTTTAAATTAAACTTTGAGTAATATAATCTGAAGTGAGAGACCAAAAATGGCCAAAAATGATGACCTTACATAAATTTGTAAAGAATTTCCTGTAACTGAGAGATTAAGACTTGTTTGTGATCATGTAGCTTAAAAAAGGGGATTTGAAGCCAAATCCTTTGGACTCCATTTATCTACTTCTGACAATCATTGATTCTTTAGGTCATGCTGCCTCTCATACAAAAAAATTTAAAAATAATAAAAGAAAACATAACTAAGAAAGAGCAGCTAGTTGGTATAATGGATTGTGATGTGCTGTCATCTCCAGAAGCTGCCGATAGCTCTCTGGGAAGAGATCTGCTGTGTCAACTCAAATCTCTCGGACAGATTCTTCTTCCTGTAGAGAACCGTTGTCTCCAGGCAGTTGCCCTTAACTCTTGTCCAGAGAAGTGACTTTCCTTCCTGCAGAGAGCTGCGTCAAGCTGATGTAGCGCAGAGACTTCTCTCTCTGGAGTGCTGTCCTCTTTTATCCTACCAGAGAATGGGCGAGGGATAATGCAAGGGCTTCTGGGAAGAAGTACTCCAACCAATGAGCTTGCTCCTCTTAGAGTTCCCAAGGTGTAAACTCCCTTTAAAGGCCCAAACCAAAGGTCTGAGCCAGAGAACTGTCAAGTCAACCTGAGTTCTCACCTTGTAATTGTCCAGACAACCTGAATTCTCACCTTGTCACTGTCCAGACAACCTGAGTTCTCACCTAGTAATCCTTGCATCGGATAGAATGCTGGGTTTGTAGAAAGCAAGGCTTAATGTCCTAGATTCAAATCTAGCCTCTGATACTGTGTAACCTCGGGCAAATCATTTTACCCTGTTTGCTTCATTTTTCCCATCTGTAAAATGATCTGGAGAATGAAATGGCAAACTATTCCCTAATCTTTGCCAAAAAAACCCCAAACAAACAAACAAACACAAACCCAAAAGAGATCTTGTAGAGATACATAACTGACAAATGAATGACAAGTTACTAAGAAAATTCAATATGTGATCAAATAAAACCTCTCATAAAAAGAAAAAAAAAACAGTTTAATTAACAGTAAGGTAGGGAAAATGTATATAGAGACAAAGTGAAAGCATATTTTTTAAAGAGATAGAATGTTTTGAGGAAAGTTGAAAGTTAAGGTTTTTAAAATGTCTCTCTTTAGCTAACCATTTGCATAATAATTAATTATACTCACATATAACCATGGTTTCATTTATGGGAAAAATCAAATTAATCTTTTTCTACAACTAAGTCTCCATATCCATTGCCTTCATAATTCTTGTGTATTCTTGACAATTAAATCAATAATCCTTCTTATTGGCAACCAATTTATTTACAACTGAACTGATTAGTCAAATAGTTTAGTCATAAAATCACTTGTCCTGGCTTCATACATTAAGTCACATGAAAACATTGAATTGCCTCTTTCCTGCTGGGGCAGGAAGATGTGAAGCTGCCAAAGAAAGGATAGAATTAATTTAATTCAAATTTTTAAGCACCTAAAAGAGCAAGAAAGACCAGTGCTGAGTTAATGTGGTTGTACTCTGGAGATAAGCTGAGAGATTAGTTACAGAATAAGAATCATTGACTTGACAAAATTAATTAGGAAACTCATTATTACATTCGAAAGTCTATTCCATTATCAAACAGTTGGAAAGATCTTTACATTGATCTGAGACTTACTGTAACTTTCCCCTTTAGGTCTTTATTTCTGCCCTCTGCAGTTACTCAGAATAAGATTAATTCTTCTAAAAACCATTTGAAAATAGCTATCATGTATCCATTGGATTTTTTTCTTTTTTTTTTTTTTTCTCCCCTCATGCTTAATTCCCCCATTACTAGTTTCCTCACACCTTTCTCATATGACCTGATTTCTAAGTCTTGTTCCACCCCCCCATTTCTACTTGGCCTCTTGTAGGCCTGACAGTCACTTAAATATTTTTTGATTAATTGATTGTGTGAGCCCTGATTTGCTAATGTCATTTTTAAAGCAAATCAGAACTGAACCCAATCTCCAGTTAGAAAGATTACTTTTTTTTTTTTTTTTTACTTTTACTAGCCATCTAGGAAAAAAGTGATGTTTATACTTTTCATAAATCTAGACAGTGTAAGAAAAAGTTTTGTTTCGATTTATTTTATCCCAATAGGACTGACCAGAAGCCTTGTTACGGATCCTTTTTTTTTAATGTAATTTTAAAAATTAAATTTAAAATTTATTTTATTAGGAATCTATAAAATTTTTATCACCTCTATTTCCTAATCTACCTTCCTAATTTCCATCCCACAGACATCATTTTCTTCACTACAAATCTTCTTTGTCACTATAATCATAGCACAGTTACTAGCAAAGTGCTAAGAAAGTGTAACTGCTATCATTGCTACTTTAACCTTATCTTTGTTTTAGACCATCCAAGTACTCTAAAGATTAAAGAACCACAAAATAGGAAGTATTGATAAATTCCCTCCTTCCATGAAAATAGCAGTGAGTCCTGACACTAAGTAAATCAATAAATCATATTTTGGGAAAGAAGCTGAGATATCTGATTCTCTCATTTGAACATAAAAAAACTGAATTACAGACAGGTTAAGGGATTGAGTCAAAGTCACAAAATGGATCAATTGAAGAATTGTGACTAAAATGAACTGGGTCTATATGAATATAATCCCTAGATAATAGTTTGGAGTCAGGTGGCCTAGTAGATGGTATCAGAAAGACCTGTGTTTAAATCCAGCTTCAGATACCTACTAACTGGGTGATATGGACAAGTCACTTCACCGTATATAAGATAGAGAATATAAGATAGAGAAGTAAATGATAAAACCATTCCAGTGTCTTTGCCAGGAAAACTCCCAATGAGGTCATGAAATGTCAGATAGCCAGACAGGACTTGAAATGATTGAACAAGAAAAGGTAATGATTATTAGATTAGAAATAAAGGAAAGCTCTTTTTTAAAATATCAAATATAATTCATTCTTTAGTAACAGGTTTCATGCTATTCTCTTGGTAGAAATAAAGACATAAGTTTAGATGCTCTTTTCTCATGTGAAGATTGTAAATAAATCACTTTTAAGTCAATCTATTCCTTTGCCTAGATAGTAATTCACACCATTATCCAAAATTGCCCCCGAGTTTGGGACATAAAAATTGCTGGAGGTTCAGGGAAGAAGGCTCTGTCATTGGTCCCAGTCACACAGCCTTACTATAACTACTAATTACTTACTCTAAGTATCTCTCATACATTTTACCAATATAATCATCACTTTTCAAACTATTTAGTCAAAATTATGTGTTCTCCACCATAAGAAATAAGGCCTTCCTTGACCAGTCCAGCCCATAGTGATGGTTCCCTCCTCTGAACACCCATATCGCTACTTAATAGTAGGAAGTAGTTATCTGACACTCAATCTTAAACTACTCATTATCTTATTTTTTATACTAGGACATTTCCTGAGCTTTCATGGAGGTCTGAAAGTCAGTACGGTTGTGTCCCAAACAGAAATCAAGCACCCACTTCAGCCAGAATAATAATAACCCAGAGCAAGCCCCTCTCACCTCCAATCACCAAGACCAAATTCCATAAAAGATGGCAACTTGCTCAGGCAAACGAATATAACTTCTTTCGTTGCCATGGCAGCTGTAGAACTCTAAGAACTTCATAAGCACTATTGTCTTTTTAGGGAAAGATTGTCTTCTGAGTAGAATGCTGTATAAAAAATTCAAGAAGCCTCAGACCGGACATGATTAATATTATCACCTTTATCTCTGGAACCCAATTCAAACACACAGACAGTTGGCAGCCACAGATTTGAAAGGGCTCCCCATAAAGCTTCTCTGCTTACATAAAATAGCCCTCTGAAGTTCATGGGGTTTTGACTAGATTTCCACTTTCTAAAAAGAGAGAAAATTTAAAAGTTTATATAACTCAGAAATCCAAGCAGTTTTTTTTTTCTTGACAACTAATTTTTTTTTTTTTTTTGCAGCTGGCACAGTGTGAATAGAGTGTCAGCCCAGAAGTCAGGAGGACCTGAGTTTACTTATGATCTCAAATAGACACTAACTGTTTCACTCTAGGCAAGTCACTTCACTTTGTTTGCCTCAGTTTCCTTATCTGTAAAACAAGCTGGAGAAAGAAATGGCCACCACTCTGGTGTCTTTGCCAAGAAAACCCCAAATAGGGTCATGAAGAGTTGGACATGATCTGATCTCAGACACATGCTAACTATGACTCTAGGAAAGTCATTTTATTCTGTTTGCCTCAGTTTCCTCATCTATAAAATAAGTTGAAAAAGAAATTTTAAAACTGCCCTAGTACCTTTGCCAAGAAAACCCCAAATGGGGTCACAAAGAGTTGGATACAACTGAAAAATGATTGAACAATAACTTTTCTAGTCAGATTTAACAGGTGTTTCACTTTAGCTTTTTGTTTTGTTTTGTTTTGTTCCTTCGCCAGAAAATAACTTCCTGCATTCAAGCCTACATAGTCCAAGCTGCCTCAAGTATCTGCCGCCTTTTCCCCCACTGCCAGGAACTGAGGGGGTTCCAGTGAGCAAAAGATAAGACAAAAGGTGAGAGAACTTAGGGGGGCACACACAAGTATTGTTTCCATCGCCGCTGCCAAATAAAGGAACAGGATTCTGAAATGAATTGCAAGCTTGGAAAATGAACAAGTGTTTAAGGTGATGCATTTAGATTTCAAGATGTTCAGTCATTTCTGATTCTTCATGACCCCATTTCGAGTTTTCTTGGAAAGGATACTGAAATGGTTTTCCATTTCCTTTTTCAATTCATTTTACAGATGAGGAAACCGAGGTAGACAGGGTTAAGTGACTTGCCCAGAGTGGCACAATGTCTAAGGCCAGATTTGAATTCAGGTCATTGTCACTCCAGGTCTAGCACTCGATTCACAGTATCCAAGACTCAACATTTAGGAATAGTAAAGTCTCAATATTTACAGTACCAGGCCTGGAGTTAGGAAGATTCATCTTCTGAATTCAAATCTAGCCCCATATACTCACTGGCTCTGTGATTCTAGGCAAGTTACTTAACCCTATTTGCCTCAGTTTCCTCACCTATAAAATGAGTTGCAGAAGAAAACGGCAGACCTCTCCAGTGATCCAAATGGGATCATGGAGGGTTGTACATGACTGAAATGACTAGAAACAAAAATGTGTTGTACAATGTGTGTTACCAAAATTGCTTTGGAAAAACTCATAATAGGCAGACTCCAAATATTCCCAAAAAGGAATTAAGTAGTGATGGACCAGAAAGAGGTCTATGAGAACTTAAAGTGGATCACCACATAGCATTTTCGCCTTTTTCTTGTTTGCTTGTTTTTACTAATTTTTTTTTCCTTTTTGATCTGATTTTTCTTATGCAGCATGAAAAATGTGGAAATATGTTTAGAAGAATTACTATATTTGATTACTTTCTGTGTAGGGGAGGATGGTAGGGGAAGAGAGGGAGAAAGAATTGGAATGCAGGGTTTTC
This sequence comes from Sminthopsis crassicaudata, assembly GCF_048593235.1. Classification (NCBI taxonomy): domain Eukaryota; kingdom Metazoa; phylum Chordata; class Mammalia; order Dasyuromorphia; family Dasyuridae; genus Sminthopsis; species Sminthopsis crassicaudata. Next base: position 350,298,449 of record NC_133617.1, on the reverse strand, counting down.
CAGGAGTGGATGTTGAAGATAATTTCTGCATATATTTTGAAAATAATAAGCTATTAATTTTTTTTTAATTTACAAAGGAAGAGATGTCATCAAAATAACAAAAATTAGGGGAAATCTCATTCTTCTGTATTTTTCTGAAGAGAACCCTAGGAAGATTTGAAACATATTGGAAAGGTTCCTTGGAGCAAACAAGACCTGGACTAGAGTCACTCAGGATGGACAAGTATAGAATTGTAATCTTCACAATTGGAAGAAATATGCAAAGCTATAATATATATTTAATGTACAATATATTTAATGGTCAAGACATGTCCTTTCAAACAACTGGAAACTTTCACTTAAAAGCAGGGGAAAGGGAGTAATACTCTAGGAAGGTATTAAAGTACCTATAACTCTATCAAATTGAACACATTTGGCTGCCAGTGGAAAAAGAAAATAGAGGATTATCTAGATTCTTCAGGTTTTCACACATGCTGCATCATAAGGTCTAGGCTCATAGCTACTTAGAACCTTTTGAGGTGGAGATTTTTATTGCAGCAACACAACTTCATTGTTGGAGTAGACCTTAAAAGCCATCTAGTTCAGGGGGTCTTTATCTTCGTTTTTCTCATAGACCCCTGATGAAGCCCACTGTTTCTCAGAATCATGTTTTTAACTGAATAAAAGACATTGGATTACCAAGATGACCAGTTATATGGAAATGTAGCTATTAAAACATATTTATATCTCTAATATATACACACAGCTATATGTGTGTATATTTTTATGCTGGTGGACTTTTAAAAGGATCCCAGTTAAAGAACTCCTGAACAAATCCAACTTATCAGAATCTTCCCCAAGACATCCTGACACATCTCTAGCCAATGATCGGTTAAGTCTGAAAGACTTAAATTGAAACAACATAAGAGTTGAAGCATTCTGTAGGAGTGATTCCATTAATTTTGAATTACTGTCTTCCTCCTTCTTATGTCAAAAAGATGATCAAATACGATATTTGTCTGGTAGAGGATCTGACTCATTGTAAGAACATAATAAATGATTATCCTTCCTTCCTTTACCTTTCCTTTTCTTTCCTGAATCCAGGGACATCTCCAGTCCTTCTGTTCTATATCTTGCCACTGCATTCAGATGGCTCTAGGAAAAAGTGAGGTAGGTGACCTTGTACAGCCTTCCCTTACTTAAATCCAATTCATTTATGTATAATGGTATCTCCCAGATGTCATGGACCTTTTCAAGAACAAGGGACAAAGAACAACTTCCCATACCAATGAAATTATCGATATACCAAATAATCACATATAACATATATCTAGTTTTATCAGTACATATATATATATAAAATATAATATATATGCTATTTTTTCTCTGTCCCCTCAGAGAGATCTTGATCAAATTGACATGACTCTAGGCAAATATATTTTGCTGACCCTTGTTAGGTACAATCTATCCCTAGGTTCAGTTCAGTCAGGTTTGCCATTTCTTTTTTCCAGCTCATTTTATAGATGACAAGGCTGAGGCAAAGAGGATTAAGTGACTTACCTAGAATCACAGAGCTAGTAAGTGTCTGAAGCTGGATTTGAACTCATCATGACAACTGTCTTGCTTCTTCCAAGCCCAGTACTCTATTCACTTTACTATCTGTCCCTGAATTTTACAAAATTATCAACTTATTATTTATTAACTTATTTAACTTATTAAAGTTCAAGTTGAATTTTAATTGAAATTAATTCATATCAATGTGACTAGATACATCTGAAATTACTCTTTTGGTCTACAGTAATTTCAGAAATTTCAGTGATGCACTTGGTGTGTTGGTTTTACTGAGTTTTTTCTTCTTTTTTAAATCTTTATTACAAGGGAAGGCTTTACTGGATTTGGAAGAAATATGCACACACACACATACACACACACACATATATATATATATATATTTGGAGAGTTATAAAATATAAAAACAAATATATTTATATGATACAAACTAATACTTAGCATAGTGCATTGACACGTAGTAGGTGTTTAATAAATACTTGTTGACAAAAAGCATCAATAAAATTTTTATCAGGAAATTTCAATTTAATTTCAATTACCAATATATTCATTAAATACTTGAGTACTCTGTTTCTAATAATTTCTGCCTTTTGTAAAAATCAGAATAGTAAACTATTCACATAGTCAATAGTAAACTATTGCTCAAAACATAATAACCTTTAACCCACAGGCTCATAGTTCTATTATCAATGTAACTATCACGAGAAAACTTTATTATGTTGATTATATGGAGATGTTTAAAAAAAAAAAAAAAAAAGCTACTGCCTCATCTGACCTGTACTTCTGTACTGTGTTTCCATGTAGTCTATGGAGATAGTTCAAACTTTTCCTCACTCTATTCCTAATCACAGTGACTGTTGCAATTGTCACCAGTTCCAGAAGTCCTGTCTCTGGTAGCTTGGCCCAGTGACCTGGCATCATGGGAATTTACTTGGCCAGAGGCAGGCTGGCTCTAGTTCAGAGCTTCTGGAAATGGATAATATAAATAGAACAAAGTTCACTAAAGAAACATTCACCCAGTCATAGCCTAAGACTTCCTCCAAAAGCATCAATGGGGATGGTCACTAACTACTTTTTTCTGAATTACATCATAAAACATGAGATTATTTTATGATTTGTTAGAAAAAGCAGTAAATTATTATGGGTTGATTCACTATGTACACAAATTTTTACAGAGTTTATCTTCTCCTGATAGATTATTATCCATATCCCACAGCAAAGTGGTGATTAACATAATCCCATATCCCCATTTTGTCCTCCACCAATCTCTTTTGAAGATTGAAAAATATTCTTTGTTTTTGAAGAAGATGAAGGCTTTCCAGAAGGTCTTCCCCAAACTTAAGCAATTTGTCAGTTGTCTTCAGAGATTGGAGATTTGTAATAGGAAATACATCACTTTTCTTCAATCAGAGCCACTTCCTATTACCAGTATAATTTTGAGGGAATAATTAATCTATCAGGGTTCTGAACAATAATTTTAGCTTGTCCTTTTGGATTTGCTGTCACCAAGGTTGGCAGGTATCATTTGTATGAATGTCTATCTATGATTGGATAGATTTGGCCACTGGAGAGTTTGTATGAAATAACAGAAAGATAAAAAAATAAAAATCAATTCATTGATAACTTATTTTTAAAGTTAAATGACTTATCAAAGATCAAAAGCTAATAAAATGAAAACATCTTGTATAAAATTATATAAACTATCTATTAAAACTAATATTAATTTTATTGCCATTTACTTAAGTAAGCAGTTTTAATGATATCTTTTATAGGTAATACTGGCTCAGTCAGTTGGTAATTCCAACTAAGTTTGCCATCACCTTCCTGAAGGAAATAGGAATAAGTGTCTCAGAATTGTCCTCCAGACAATTCTAGTACTAGATGATAGATATATCTCAGGATGCTGATTGCTTTATAAACTAAGAAATAAATGTTATATATAATCAACTAGACTGGTGATATTTTCTCTTTATTTCAAGGTAGTTCAAACTTGTTTACATTTTAAATCCCCCTAAATCCCTTTTAAATCATTCTTATGCTCAGTATGTAGGGTTTGAATGCTTTTCCCAGTTTCTTCAGTCAGCCCCCTAGTACCTCAGCTCTTTTAAATCTGCACCTTACTACTTGAGTACCTGTAATTTCATTCCTTTCATATGAATAGGTTAAAATTTTCCCTATCTTTTTACTCTGTGTTTCTTTCCCATACTTTAGCACTTAAGTCTATCTGCTACATCATTCCTATGGGTACTGCCTCTTTTGATGCAGGTCACAAACCTCCTGTCCCTTCTCATCCTGTGCCAGTCTTGTTCATGTTCTCTTAATAATCCTTCATAAAGTATACCGCCAATATACTGAACTTATTCTTCAGAATTTTTTGCACGGGGTGCTAGTGCAAGAGGGGCAGCTGGTGGCTCAGTGAATAGAGCACTTGGGGACTTCCAGACAAGATGGCGGAGAGGACGCTAATGCTCCATGTTTTCTCTCAAAATTTATTTCATGACAAGCCTCGGAATTAGTGCTTGACTGAAAATAACCACAAATGAAGATAACCTCAAAAGTTGCCAGAAAAGGTCTGGTTTTTTTGCCCACATGTTTAGATTGGGCACAAACTGAGGGCAGGAAGTGGCAGCACAGCAGAGTAAGGCAGGCAGCTCACAGCTGAGCATACTTGAGGGGGGAGGGCTGTGATCTCAGCCATTTCTGTGGAGAGAGCTTTACCACAGTGTGGCTACTTTGCCCTGGCAGCAAGCCAGTAAATCAGCAGAAAAGCTAAAAACACAGGGAGTAAAGACTATAACCTGGAAAAACTAGGGTCTCTCAGGACCTAGCCACACCCATCCGGAGTGACTCAGCACACTCTCAGAATCTCAGAGCACAGATGCAGCGTAGCCATTGCTGTCCTGCTAGTGTCTCACTGCTGTCCCCTGCAGTCGGTAGAGGAAGTTCAGTAATAACATTCAGCACCCCCCCCACCAAAAAAAAAAAATCAGACCATTTGTTTCTCTTGTTAGTTTGTTTTAACTCTTCTTTGATAAAATTAGCAAAAAATTAAAGTGCACTCTAACAATAGAGAACAACAATAACAATATTCTATATGGATAGAGAGCAGACTTTAAACCCTGAGGAGACTAAAAACAGTCTGTCTCCAGATGAATCCCCAAAGGAGGATATGATCTGGTCCTCAACACACAAGACTCTTACAGAAGAAATCAAAAAGTCTCTCACAAGAGAGCTAGAAGAGAAATGGGAAAAGGAAAGGGAAGCTTGGCAAGAGAGTCTGGAGAAGTCATCCCACGCATTTAAAGATAGAGTGGATAAAGAAATCAAATGCTTGAAAAACAGAATTAGTGAGTTGGAAAAAGAAAATAGCTCTCTAAAAAATAAAATTGGCAAAATGGAAAAAAATTCCATAGAACAAAATGAACTGATTTAAAAACTCAATTGGACAATTACAAAAAGATATTAAAAAAAGTGAGTGAAGAAAATACTTCATTGAAAATCAGAATCAAACAAATGGAATTGAATGACTTGAGGAGATGCCAAGAATCAGTCAAGCAAAACCAGAAAAATGAAACAATGGAAAAGAATGTCAAGTACCTTCTTGGGAAAACAAGAGACCTAGAAAATAGAAATATCTCTAAGAGAGATAATCTGAGTATTGGACTCCCTGAAAAATATGATGAAAAAAGAGCCTGGAAACTCTTTTTCAGGAAATTATCAAAGACAACTGCCCAGATGTTATAGAAACAGAGGGTGAAATAGACATTGAAAGAATTCATCAATCATCTACTGAAAGGGACCCTAAAATCAAAACGCCAAGAAATAGTGGCCAAGTTCAAGAATCATCAGATGAAGGAAAAAATACTGCAAGGTGCTAGAAAAAATCAATTCAAATATGGAGGAGCTACAATAAGGATTACCCAGGATCCAGCAGCATCCACATTAAAGGATTGTAAGGCCTGGAATATGATATTCCGAAAGGCTAAGGAATTTGGTATGCAGCCAAGAATAACTTACACAGCAAAAATGAGCATCTTTTTCCAGGGAAGAAGATGGATATTCAACAAAATAAATGAATTCCATCTATTCTTGATGAAAAAACCGGATCTAAACAAAACATTTGATCTACAAATACAAAACTCAAGAGATTCCTAAAAAGGTAAAAAGAAATCTTGGAACTATATTTCTGCTATAAAGATATATAAAGAACACATATATGCATTGTTTTAGAAACTAGAGGTGTAAAGGAAATTGTACCAGAAGAGGGTAAAGTGGGGGTACTACATCTCATGAAGAGGCAAAGGAAACCTATTATATCTGAGAGAAAAAAACGGAGGGGGATAAACATAGTGTGTATCATATTCTCTTTAGAATTGGCTTAAAGAGAAAAATATTAGACATATTCGATTTATGGTGAAACTTCTCCCATCTCATTGAAAAATGGGAGGGGAAAAGTGAAAAGGGAAGGAGTAAGCTAAGTGGAAGGGAATACAGAAATTGTGAGAAAAAGGAGTAAAATAGGAGGAGGAACTTTAAGGTGAGGGGAGGGTTACTAAAAAGGGAAGGCTGTGAGAAGCAAGTGGTGCTCACAAGTTTAATACTGGGGAGGGGAGTAAGGGGAAAAGAAAAGAGAAAAGCATAAGCAGATAGCAAGCAATACAGAATTAGTAATTTTAACTATAAATGTGAATGGGGTAAACTCCCCCATAAAGAAGTGGTTAGCAGACTGGATTAAAAGCCAGAATCCTACAATGTGTTGTTTGCAGGAAACACACCTAAAGCAGGGTGATACTTACAGAGTAAAGGTAAAAGGTTGGAGCAGAATCTACTATGCTTCAGGTGAAGTAAAAAAAGCAGGGATAGCCATTCTGATCTCAGATCAAGCAAAAGCAAAAAATTGATCTAATTAAAAGAAATAACTAAGGGCACGATATCTTGCTAAAGGGTAACATAGATAATGAAGCAATATCAATATTAAACATATGTGCACCAAGTGGTGTAGCATTTAAATTCTTAAAAGAGAAATTAATTGAGTTGCAAGAAGATCTAGGCAGCAAAACTATGATAGTAGGAGATTTCAACCTTGCATTCGCAGAATTAGATAAATCAAACCACAAAATAAATAAGAAGTCAAAGAGGTAAATAGAAAACTAGAAAAATTAGATATGATAGATCTTTGGAAAAAACTAAACGGACACACAAAGGAGTACACTTTCTTCTCAGCAGTTCATGGAACTTTTACAAAAATTGACCATATATTAGGACATAAAGACCTCAAATTCAAATAAAATAAGACAGAAATAGTAAAAGCATCCTTTTCAGACCACGATGCAATGAAAATTACATTCAGTAAAAAGCCAGGGGAAAATCATTGTCATACCAAAATGTGTGGGATGCAGCCAAAGTGGCAATAAGGGGAAATTTCATATCTCTAGAGGCCTACTTGCATAAAATAGAGAAAGAGAAGATTAATGAATTGGGCTTGCAACTAAAAATGCTAGAAAAAGAACAAATTAAAAACCCCCAGTTAAACACTAAACTTGAAATTCTAAAAATAAAAGGAGAGATCAATAAAATTGAAAGTAAGAAAATTATTGAATTAATTAATAAAACTAAGAGTTGGTTCTATGAAAAAACCAACAAAATAGACAAACCCTTAGTAAATCTGATTAAAAAAAGGAAAGAGAAAAATCAAATTGTTAGTTTTAAAAATGAAAAGGGAGAACTTGCCACTAATGAAGAGGAAATTAGAGCAATAATTAGGAGTTACTTTGCCCAACTTTATGCCAATAAATTCGATAACTTAAATGAAATGGAAGAATACCTTAAAAAATATGGCTTGTCCAGATTAACAGAGGAAGAAGTAAATAGTCTATTCTAAACAGTCCCATTTTTAGAAAAAGAAACCAACTCCCTAAGAAAAAATCCCCAGGACCAGATGGATTTACAAATGAATTCTACCAAACATTTAAAGAACCATTAACTCCAATGCTATATAAACTATTTGAAAAAATGGGGATTGAAGGAGTCCTACCAAATTTCTTTTATGACATAGACATGGTACTGATACCTAAACCAGATAGGTTGAAAACAGAGAAAGAAAATTATAGACCAATCTCCCTAATGAATATTGATGCTAAAATCTTAAATAAAATATTAGCAAAAAGATTACAGAAAATCATCCCTAGGATAATACACTATGACCAAGTAGGATTTATACCAGAAATGCAGGGTTGGTTCAATATTAGAAAAACTATTAGCATAATTGACTATATCAATAACCAAATTAACAAAAACCATATAATCATTTCAATAGATGCAGAAAAAGCATTTGATAAAATCCAACATCTATTCCTAATAAAAACACTAGAGAGGAGAGGAATAAATGAACTTTTCCTTAAAATAGTCAGGTGCATATATTTAAAACTGTCAGTAAGCATCATAAGTAATGGGGAAAACTGGAACCTTTCCCAGTAAGATCAGGAGTGAAACAAGGTTGCCCACTTTCACCATTATTATTCAATATTGTATTAGAAACCTAGCTTCAGCAATAAGAGTCAAGAAAGAGATTAAAGGAATTAGAGTAGGTAATGAGGAAACTAAACTATCACTCTTTGCAGATGATATGATAGTATACTTAGAGAACCCCAGAGATTCTACTAAAAAGTTATTAGAAATACTTTATAACTTGAGCAAAGTTGCAGGATACAAAATAAATCCACATAAATCCTCAGCATTTTTATATGTTACCAACACAATCCAACAGCAAGAGATACAAAGAGAAATTCCATTCAAAATAACTGATGATAGTATAAAATATTTGGGAATATATCTACCAAAGGAAAGTCAGGAATTTTATATGAGCAAAATTACAAAACACTTGCTACAAAAATAAGTCAGATTTAAATAATTGGAAAAATATTAAGTGCTCTTGGATAGGCCAAGCAAATATAATAATGACAATATTCCCTAAAATAATCTATTTATTTAGTGCCATACCAATCAGACTCCCAAGAAACTATTTTAATGACCTAGAAAAAATAACAACAAAATTCATATGGAAGAACAAAAGATTGAGAATTTCAAGGGAATTAATGAAAAAAAAAAATCAAATGAAGGTGGTCTAGCTATACCTGATCTAAAACTATATTATAAAGCAGCAGTTATCAAAACTATTTGGTATTGGCTAAGAAATAGATTAGTTGATCAATGGAACAGGTTAGGTTCACAAGACATAATAGTCAATAACTATAGCAATCTAGTGTTTGACAAACCCAAAAATCCCAACTTTTGGGATAAGAATTCACTATTTGACAAAAACTGAGGGGAAAACTGTAAATTAATATGGCAGAACTTAGGCATGGACCCACACTTAACACAATATACCAAGATAAGATCAAAATGGGTCCATGATTTAGGCATAAAGAACAAGATCATAAATAAATTAGAGGAACATAGGATAGTTTACCTCTCAGACTTTTGGAGGAGGAAGGAATTTGTTACCAAAGAAAAACCAGAGATCATTATTGAACACAAAATAGAAAAATTTAATTACATCAAATTAAAAAGCCTTTGTACAAACAAAACTAATGCAAACAAAATTAGAAGGGAAGCAACAAACTGGGAAAACATTTTTACAATTAAAGGTTCTGATAAAGGCCTCATTTCCAAAATAATAAAGAGAATTGACTCTAATTTATAAGAAATCAAGCCATTCTCCAATTGATAAATGGTCAAAGGATATGAACAGACAATTTTCAGAGGATGAAATTGAAACTATTTCTACTCATATGAAAGAGTGTTCCAAATCATTATTGATCAGAGAAATGCAAATTAAGACAACTCTGAGATACCACTACACACCTGTCAGATTTTCTAAGATGACAGGAAAAAATAATAATGAATGTTGGAGGGGATGTGGGGAAAACTCGGAACATTGATGCATTGCTGGTGGAGTTGAAAAAGAATCCAACCATTCTGGAGAGCAATCTGGAATTATGCCCCAAAAGTTATCAAACTGTGCATACCCTTTGATCCAGCAGTGCTACTACTGGGTTATATCCTAAAGAGATCTTAAAGAAAGGAAAGGAACCTGTATGTGCCAAAATGTTTGTGGCAGCCTTTTTTGTGGAGGCTAGAAACTGGAAAATGAATGGATGTCCATCAATTGGAGAATGGTTGGATAAATTGTGGTATATGAATGTTATGGAATATTATTGTTCTGTAAGAAATGACCAGCAGGATGAATACAGAGAGGCCTGGAGAGACTTACATCAACTGATGCTGAGTGAAATGAGCAGAACCAGGAGATCATTATATACTTCAACAATGATACTGTATGAGGATGTATTCTGATGGAAGTGGATATCTTTGACAAAGAGAAGATCTAATTCAGATCAATCATGGACAGAATCAGCCACACCCAGAAAAAGAACACTGGGAAATGAGTATAAACTGTTTGCACTTTTGTTTTTCTTCCCAGGTTATTTTTACCTTCTAAATCCAATTCTCCCTGTGCAACAAGAGAACTGTTCGGTTCTGCACATATATATTGTATCTAGAATATACTATAACATAATTAACATGTATAAGACTGCTTGCCAACTAGGGGAGAGGGTGGAGGGAGGGAAGGGAAAAGTCAGAACAGAAGTGAGTGCAAGTGATAATGTTGTAAAAAATTACCCAGGCCTATGTTCTGTCAATAAAAAGTTGTAATAAAAAATAAAATAAAATAAATCTTTAAAAAAAAAAAATAGAGCAGTGGGTCTGGAGTCATGAAGACCTGAATTCAAATCCAGCCACCCACACTTCTTAGCTGTGTGACCCTAGGTAATTCACTTAAACTCTGATTGCTTGACAAAATAGATCCACTGGAGAATGAAATGACAAATTCTGGTATTTTTGCCAAGAAAACAACTGAACAAATACCAGTGCAAAACTCAAGTTATCCATCTTTTATCTATCCCTTTGTTTTGTTATATGAATGGCTTAACTCTGTTTCAAATGATGTTTCAAAGCACTTTACAGACCTTCCATGCAAATTGTCACTGGTACTTCTAATCCTTTATGAGTTTCCTTCTTGGTTTCTTTGGGTCATTCACAATTATGAATTGTTATTAGAGATTATTATGGTCCGTAATTCATGGTCATGTGGCAGCTAGGTGGCTCAGTGGATAGAGCACCAGCCTTGAATTCAGGAGGACTGGAGTTCAAATCTGGTCTCAGACACTTAACACTTCCTAGTTGTGTGACCCTGGGCAAGTCACTTAACCCCAGCCTCAGGAAAAAAAAAAAAACAAAAAACAACACATAATTCATGGTCATAAAGCAATCATTGCCCAAAGAATACTGTTCTTAAAAAGATGGAATCTGTATAATGAAGGAAGCTATTTAAAATTATTGAAAATGCAGAAAAATTTTCTAAATACAATCTATCCCACTAGCTTCCTCCTTTCAATTCTAGGGACGGTTCATTTGCACTAACTTTTCAAAATATATAAGAATCTAATTTAATGGACAAACAATTCATCAATGTCAATAAATTATGTGTCACAATCTGGGCAATGGTCATTCTTCATCCTCTTGGTATTTCCTATGTGAATTGTTAGATTTATCTCTTTTGAGCCATTTTGTAGTTTTCTCAAGGGGCTATGTATCATTCTGGCATTCTGTGTAATTAGCAGAATACCATCCCAGAACAGGAGGACCCTGAGGATCTTTTTTTTGTTTTCCTACTTTGTACAAGGCATGCTCTCTAGTGGAAAATCCTTTGCTATTGAAAGAACATCATTGAATAAAGATACTTTTGTGATGGCCTCTTCTAAGGAGACTTGTGTGATCTCAATGAATTTGTGGAAGACTCCTTGATGGAGGAGAGGTTTTACAACTGCATTTTATTCTCTCAAGTCAAAGGCCTTTTTGTGCTCAACAAACAATAAATACAGTTAGATCTTCTTTCCTCTATAGCCTCAATCAATTGTGTGACTGTGATTGGAAGGTCGAGACTTGGGAAGAAAAGGAGAATGATGGAAATGAAAAGCTGGCCACATGGAGCATGTCAAAGAATAGAATTCAGTTAAGTAGAAGTGGACTTAAAATATCAAAATGAGAACTTAATTGGGGACAAAACATATTTTTCAAGGACTAGGAAGAAAGTATTTGCCTAGAAACATGCTGCTTTGATCAAGAGTGTCTTTTAAAAAAAAATTAAAAAAGGAGGGGGAAATGCAATCTAAGACACTGTAAAGAGATCAGTTATTATATAGATGACAAAGAATAAAGGAGAAATCTAGGAGCACCATTGAGAATGTAAGGTGAGATTCTAAATAAGATTAGCCTGTATGATCATATACTATTATGTAGAGAGTTAATAGTAAGATGAATTTAAGACCTTAGCTCACAAAGGATATATGACAATAGAAGAGAATGCTTTATTTAAAAAGCAAGACATCTGAGAGAATTCTTTCTCTCTTGTACCTATACATTATGTGCCCGACATCTTGAAGTTTTAAGCCTTTAAAACTTCACCAAAGCTTTGGGGACATATTATACTTCAAGAAGCAATATATGTGTGTGTGGGGAATCCAATGAGAGTGCTGTAGTAGTCATTTGGATAAAGATTCAAGGAAAGAGAAACAAAAGTACTGTTGTTTTGGGAATATAACAGAGAGTCTCCTATACAAAACATATACAAAGTCAATTTGGGAATAGGAGGGAACTTAAAGCTGGAGGAGTCAGGAAAGCATTTTTGCAGAAAATTGGAGAATGGAGATTTGAAACAGGAAACATATAAGAGACAGAGATACAATGAAAATTAATTCCAAGCATCAGTGCAAAGGTAAAGAACAGAAGGGCAACTTGGCTGGACTAGTGGGTGCCAGTAGGGAAGTAACATAAAATAAGGTTAGAAAGATGATTTGGGATCAGGTGGTGAAGAAGATGATAGAGAGCATAAAAAGCTAAACAGAGGAGCTAATATCTAATCCTAAAGGGAAGATGGAACCATTGCATTGAGGGGAGAAATGATAAGTTCAGATTTGCAATTTAGGAAATTATTTTTGCAGCTATATGGAGATTGGAATGGAGAGGGTACAAACAAGGAGAGGAGAACAATTAGAAATCTATTGCAGTAGTCCAGGAGAGAGGTAATGAAGACTGAATCAGGGTGATGGTCATGTGGGAGCAATCTTGGAAGCAGAAATGAGACCTGGCAATTCATATGTGGAATGATGGAAAATGAAGAGGCAAAGATAATGTTAAGGATGTTAATGATGGTTCCCTTGGCAGAAATCAGGAAACTCAAATGTGGAGTCAGTTGTACAAGGAAAAAAACAGTTCAGTTTTGAACATTTGGAGTTTGAGATGTTTATGGAATATCCAGTTTGAAAGATCAAATAAACAGGTGAAAATGTACAATTGGAGCCTAGAAGAGAGAGACTAATCTTGGCTCTCACTCAGGATCTGGGTTAAGTGATTAGTTTGGATAACACGGAGGTCAAAGGAGAGGAGGTGTCTGAGTGAAGGTGATAAGAGAATCTGAAAATGACAATGAAGAATAAAGAGTATTCTGACTGTGCACAATTAATGAGTTACAAATATAAATGAACATGGAGGAAGTACCCAAAAGGGTGTCCAATAAATGTAGTGTCATCAGGAGGTAGCCAGATCTCAGTGAGTGCCAGAAGATGAAAGAAGAGAGGAAGGAAAAAGTTTAAGATGAAAGCAAATTTCTAACTGGAGGGAATAGGAATAAGGGAATGGGTATAGGGATAAGGAAACAGATTTGTATATCTGTAGTGCAGATTTCAGAATCACTGGAATGGGGCTGTATATTTTGATCATTGAAAAATGAGTCAAGAGAGACTTAACTGTTTTTAGAAGACAGGTGGTAAGACTGTTCTATGTTCAACCACATGGCAGATGGTAACATGGTGTCCTGGGAAGGCAGAAACAGGTAGAACAGAGGAGATTACAGTTACGAGATAAAAAGTGACAGTGTAAAGCTGAAGGAATGAGTGGGGATGGGGAGGATCTGGAGATGGCTCTGAAGTCAGAATTGAGAATTTTTAAAAAATACAATTCTTCTATCTTATTGCATTTGATAACAATATAACAATAATAATTAACATTTATCTAACTCCTCACCCTCTCATTATCCTGTCAAAGATAATTTTGTTTTGTTCCCTACTCCTTTTCCTCAATTTTTAAAACAGGCTATCATTCTTTTAGGGAGAAGAGAATAAAAGGATCTTCTGCCTTGTGGCACTCTGTTAATTCTGTTCTACCCATTGTTGACATTGGATGGAGAGTAAATAAGCTCACTTTTTTTGTTTCTATGGAAATGAAAAAAAAAAAAAAAAGCCCACATCATGTTAAAAACCTGGAGAAAAGCCTCAGTTTACCTGGTTTTGGGGAAGCCAATTGAATTCTATTTTCTAATTCCTTATGATCTTCTTTAAATTCCCAAAAGGATCCAGTTGGAATCTGAAATCTTTTAGAATAGAGGTGTCAGATATGTGATGACCAAATTCCCAGAACCAGATTAAAATTTATGTGGGAAGTATTTAGCAAAATAAAGAAAAATGCAATAGAACATAGACAATGTTAATATGTGTTTTCCTAAGTTAATATGTTGTGTGCAAGGATCCTTATGTATAAATTAGTGGCTACTATTTCTACCTGGGTTTAACACCATTGAATTAGTATCTTGAGAGAAGTTAATTTTCTAGACATAATCTGATAGTTTTTTGTCCCATTTTCCTGGAAGGTGTTTGCAGAAGAGGAAGATTTAGACATGGTGTTCCTTTTAAACAATTCCCATTCCATCATTATGGTGAAGCATAGGAAAGTCTTTTTAACATATGTTTTTTAAATCACACTGACAGTAGCTCTATAGTATAGCAAAAAGAGATATAACTTTTCTACATTTATCATATATGCATGAAAATTTACTCCTTCCTATCCCTCTGCTCTGATATTGGAGAAAGCACTCATCATAACTTTAGATGTCTTGTTCTACATTTTACATATATGTTTTATGACATAGAGCAGCAGGACTATCCATTATCAACTATACACACGTCTTTCATACTTTGTAGGCAGGTGATCTTAACTGTATATAATACACTGTATACAGTACAAAAGATGACAGATAATAAAACTTAATCAAAACGCCTGCTCAGTTCCTCTGAGAAAATCAAAATAACTAGTCTTATCAGCTCATTCTTCTGATGTAAGTAATAATTTAGGGTTTTTAAAAATTTTTTTAAATTTTAGGTTTAATTTTGGTCATGCTGTTTCCAACAGAATGAGCTCCATTTGTTATATGAGGGACTCCAAATTGACTGATAAGCTTTGCAAGTTAACCAATCATTTTTAGAAAACAGAAAAATTACATATAGAATTAAAGCTTTGTGTTTAGAGTAGGAGTCCAAGCCCAAATCTCAACAATGAGCAAGCCTACCTCTGCAATTTATTACCTATGTTAGTTTAGGTGATTCTCTTCTGCTTTGGATCTCAGGTTCCTCATTGGTAATTGAAAGGTTTGCCTATAAAATTGATAAAGTTACAACAAAATTAATTTGGAAGGACAAAAAAATCTAAAGTATCAAGGAAAATAATGAAAAAGAGATTAGGACAAAGTGGGACATAATACTTCAAGACCTGATATCATAAAATTATAATATATAATATGTAAATATATTATATTATAAAACTATATGGTATTGATTAAAATAGAGATAAATCAATGTAATGGACTAAATAAGTGAGAATCAAAAATATGGAACTCAATAGCTCAGAGTCTGATAAAATAGGAAACAAATATCTGATGAAAAAACTGCTAGGAATATTGGAAAGCAATCTGGCTGTAATTAGGATTAAGCCAGCACCTTAAATCATATTCCATAATGCATTCTGAGTGAATATGTGAACTTGATACTAAAAATTATACTATAAGAATGTTAGAAGTAGGTCATATACTTTGGTTAAGAAATGTATTCATAACCAAACAAGGTATATATATGATCATGTAAAAAAGAAGAGATATGAATAAAAGCTAATTTTAAAAAATGAATAATGCTCTAAAGTCTATGTAGGATCCCACTTTTGATCTATGAAGTCATTCAGGCTAGTCATTTTACCCAGTGTTTTTTTTTGTGTGTGTGGATTCAAATATTCCAATGGATCTGTGGTATCAAGTCAAGAGCTCTTTTAAATGATCAGATCATGGCCTTTCTATGACTGCCCTTCCTCTGGGATTCTTGTCCATATACTCTCCTAAGTTCTTTGCAGCTGATTAACCCAAATGGAACACTATGGATGTCTCCTTAATGTGCCTCCTTCTAACATTTATCTTTTCTACACTTCATTAAATTTCTTGATGACATTTTTTATTCCTGTTTTTAGAAGTTCCTCATTGATTATATGTTGTAGTCTTCTCATACATACCCTCTATGTGATATTTATTTTTAATTATTTATTGTTTATTTATGTTCCATATCTGATATCAAGCAAAATGGGTAAAATGTTAGAATTACCTCTTTGCCATGGAAAGTGTCGTTTCAGTAAAAAAGCTTTATGATTCCCCGAAATCATTCAATCTGCTTTCCTTCTATTCATATCTATGCTTATTGTTCATTTGTACTGTCTGTCCCAGGTATGTATGTATTGTGCATATCATGTATATATAAATATACCTATATGTATAAGTATTTATTGACCTTTAATTATTAGATATCTCAAATTTAATGTCTAGTAGATATCTTAAACTCAACATGTTCAAAATTGAACTCATCTTTACTACCTCAAAAATTCACCATTTCCAAATTTATTACTGTCCAAAGTACTAGCATCCTTCCAGTTACCCAGGCTTGCAACTTAAATGTCATCTTCCACTCTTCTCTCTTACTCACCCTCTCATATTCAACTTGTTGCCAAAGCCTGTCAATTTTACTTTCAAAACATCTCTCCTATGTCTCCTTTTCTTTGATACTGATACCCTCCAGGCATAGCTTTCATCACCTAACACTTGGATTATTACAATAACAGGCTGATTTGATTTCTTGTTTTAAGTCTCAATCAATCAATAAACATTTATTAAGCTATGGTATGTGCTAATCCCATGACATGAGGTCCCAGTTTCTGGACTCTATAAAGAGATAGTGATATAATCTGTCAAAATTGACAGTTATGAGAATAGAACCACATAAGCAATTAGTGGGGTTACCTAAAGTCTATCAAGAGTTCCTAGACTGAAAACTAACATGTGGCTTTGGAGCTGGAGGAGCAGGGGATTTCCCTCTTGCGGAAGTCTAGGCTTTTAGTGTAATATCTGAAGGCTGGGGGCATCTAGGTGGCTCAGGGGATAAAGCACCAGCCTTAAATTCAGGAGGACCTGAGTCCTCCTAGCTAACACTAGTTAGCACTAGTTAACTTCCTAGCTGTGTGGGAAAGTCACTTAACCCCAGCCTCGGGGGGGGGGGGGGGGGGGGGGGGGGGGAGGGGAAACATATATATATATATATATATATATATTTTTTTTTTTTTTTGAAGGCTGGAGGCCTATAAGGGACGCTAGGGTAGGGAGATCAGTATTGGGGAGGGAGGGCTGCCTTTTTAGAGTCCCCAAGATTGTTTTTCTTCTGAGGGAAAGCTACTTCAAAAAATGCTTCTGAGGCTAAAAGATTGTATAGGTTCATGAAGGAAAGATGGGTCTTGTCAGAGAAGGGGAAAATTATATCAATTATTTATGGGCTAATATTCAGTCTCCTGTATTTTATACATTTTATTGTGACATTAAATGAAAATAAATACTGTCCTGTATCTAATATATATTGCTACACTGAGTATTCATATGAGATTTAGGACATTTTTACCCATATCTTTGACTACTTAAGACATGTTATATTCTCATGTTCTCAGAAGAAATTGAAAATACACAGAAAATACATATAAATTCAAAGCTAAATTGCTGGGCCAAAAGTTACAGAATTCAGTGATCACCTGCTTTCCCTCCTGTCTCAATTGCTCTGAAGATAGTCTATTGCTCTTGTGTAACTTTTTTTTCTTTAAGTTTGACAATAAAGTTCACTTTCATCTGATTTCATTTTTATGAACATTTTGGGAGTCAGGGAACTTTTAGTCTGTTTTTATATGGACTGGGTTTGTCCATATATTTGGGTTTATTTTGCCTTTAGTCAGTTTCCTTTTGGAAACTTTAGCATATAGTTTGTATCTAGGTTACCACTGATGTTCATAAAAGGGCATGAAATGTCATATAAACACCAAATGTAGCAATATATATTAGATAAAAAAGTTTTTAAAAATTCATTTTCCTGATCTTTTGTCTCTCATCTTCAATTACCTATTAGAGACATTAAACTAGATGTTTCATAGGCATCTTAAACTCACCATAGCCAAAACTAAAAGTATTTGAATTGAAATCTTTCCTTCCTTCCCCATCAACCTTCTTCTCTTTCCATCTTTTGTGTTACTGTTGAGAGTATTTCCATCTTCCCAGTCACTCAAACTCATAATCTAACTATTATTCTAGAATCCTCATTCTCCCTCATCACCACCATTTGAGCAGTTGGAAAATCTTGCTTTTTTAAAATTTTTAATAACCCCTTCTACTCTTTGATACTACTATCATCCTGTTGTATGTCATGCTTTGACTGTTGACATAAATAGCCTTCTCTGTGGTCTAGTTGCCTCAAGTCTCTGCCCACTGTGGTCAGTCCTTTATTCAACTGTCAAATTGATTATCCTGAAGCTCAGATCTGACTCCCCACACATTCAATAAATTCTCGTGACTCTCTTACTTCTAGGACAAAATATAATGTCTATTTGGCTTTCAAAGTTCTTCATCGCTATCCCTCCTACCTCCTCCCTTTCTAGTCTTCTTACACTTTACTAGGTTAGAGTATAATACAATACAGTGAGATTGGCTTCCTTGCCTTTTCTTGCTCAGGTAGTCATTCTTCCACTGAACTCAGCCATTTTCATCAACTGCCTCCCATACCCAGAATTCTCTTCTTCCTCATCTCTTGCCTGCTTCCTTCAAAGCTCAGCTGAAGTCCTAGCTCTCTTTCCCAAGGCTCACTCTTGTTGTTTTGCCACAGCTGACTATCTTGTCTTTGTCTTGTTTATACACATCTGTTTGCTGTAATCTCCCGAGAGCAGGATTTTCTCTTTTTGTGTCCCCAGTATTTAACACAGTGTCTACATGTAGAAGATATTTAATAAATACTTGATTTGTGATTTTTTTTCCAGCTCTTTTTCCCTAGGGAAGGCACTGAACCTTGGAAACCATTTTCAGGGAAAGATAAGTAGTCTAGTTTAGCTTGAGCTGAGGATATGCAAAAAGGAAGGAGAGAGAATACTAGAAAGTTAGAGCCTTGAATAAAAGGGAATAACAGGAATTCTGTCTGACTAACTCAAGAGAAACATTTTCAAAAGTGGGTTAAAATTACTTACAGTCTCAAAAAAAGGAGAGGAAGAAAGGGAGGGATCAAATTTGGCACTCAAAACTTTTTTAAAAATGTTTTAAAATTATTTAACATGTAGTTGGGGAAAAACAAAATATTATAACATAAAAAAATTTTGATTAAAAAAGTGTGTTGTGTTTTTTTTTTTTTGTTTGTTTTTTTGGCATCGTGCAGGCTAATTTAGACGGAGAAAGGCTGGAGGTAGATGCGTGAGAAAAGGGGTTATTTTGATAGGGTATATGTGCCAGATAATAAGAGCCTTGGCCTTGGTTGTGGTAGTGGAAATGAAAAGAAGGGACAGATGCATGAGATACTATGAAGGAATGTAGCTGCAGGGAGCAAGATAGAGAGACATTGAATCTAAGGTCCCAGCATTAATTCCCTAAAGCTGGAGGGGACTTGCCATTAAGCATGCATATTACCTAGACTAACTATATATACATCCTTCAACTTGTGTTCTTATTGTGGAATAAGAGTTGGGGCAGAATTGCATTTGAGGCATTATATGTTACAATGCCGCTCTCTAGTGGTCGGTGTAATGAAGACAAAAATTCATTGGGAACTTTGAGGGTTTACAAAACTTTTGGTCTAATCATTATTTTTCCTATTTTACATGAGGGAAAAGTGAGACTGAGAGAAGATGAAGTGATCCACAAATGTTCATACCACCAGTAGAGGCTGAATTAGACTTGAACCCCTCTTCTTGATGCTGTATTTGTAGGATGCCAACGATTTGTTGCTGAATCCTGTTTCATTCCACAATCAGGTACTCTAATTTTAAAGCCATACTACTCTGTAACAAACTTCTTAAGCTTGAAAACACCATATTTATGGGTTAAGAGATCCATAAATTCTCTAAAGTTACATTTTAAAGTGATTAGCTTTTGCTGTTATTCAGTTATGTATGACTCTTTTTGATCCTATTTGGGTCTTGGCAAAGATATTGGAGCGGTTTGCAGTTTCCTTCTTACAGATGTGGAAACTGAGGCAAACAGAATTAAGTGACTTATCCAGAGTCACACAGCTAGTATCTGAGGGTAGGATGTAAACTCAGGTCCAGTGCTCTATCCACTGTGTGACTTAACTATACCTTGAAAATGAGCATACGATTTTTAATGGATAAAGACTACATATAATACTTACCAATGTAGCACCTAATTAAAACTGTGTAGTTATAAAACTTTGGGAGGAGGATAAGAATAATAGCGGAGTTTACAGCTTTAAAATTACAAATCATTTTATTAACATTATCTTATTTGATCATCACAACTACTTTATGAGGCAGGTGATGTTATTATCTCTATTTTACAGATCAGGAAACTCAAACTTGAGAAAGTAAAAGGATTTTCCAATCACACAAGGAAATATCTAAGGCAAGATTTAAACTCAGAGTTTCCTAACTGCAGGTCCCACACTTTATTCTATGTGCCATCTGCCTTTATGTGCAATACAAGAGATAAGTAGTCACTTTTATATAGATATATCTATATCTATCTAGCTATATAAATCTAATTACATGATTCTTTATATATGTATGATCTTATGTATATATGTAATCTAATTATATATATATATCTGTGTGTATAATCTCATTATGTATATAATCTAATTATTATATGATTCTCTCTGTGTGTGTATGATCTCATTATATATATGTAATCTAATTATGATATACCTCTTTATATGTGTGTATGATCTCATTATATATGTAATTTAATTATTATATGATTCTCTCTATTATATATGTGGTATTATTTTTCCCTATTAACAGATGAGGAAATTGAGGCTTACAGAGGGGAAATATCTTTCTTTAGGTTCCCATCCAGCAAACAGAAAGATACAGAATTTGAAGCCAGACTCATCTCATTTTCCCAGAGATAGTTAAGCATAAAAACAGACTGAATGGGTGAGGTTGATGGATTCATGTTATTGCTGGAGAATATGATAATTAATGCCAGAAACAATCATAGTTCAGTAAAATCTCTTTGCTATGATCTTAATAGATATGGATCATGTCTGTTATCCTTATTATTAATAAAGTTGCTAACATAGAATGATAATAGTCAACTTTAAAATAGGGAGAGGGGCAGGAGCCGAGCTTCCCTTGGAAGAGAGAATTCTGAATGAGGAAACTGCTTCTCCTGATAAACAGCTAGGTAGAATAGTCTATGCCCTGGAATTAAGAAGGCCTGAGTTTAAATCTGGCCTCAGATGTTTACTATTTGTGTGATCCTGGAACAAGTCACTTCACTACATTTACCTCAGTTTCCTCATCTGTAAAATAGGGATAATAGTAGCATCTACCTCAGGGGGTTGTTGTGAGGATCAAATGAGATAATAATTGTAAAGCACTTAACCACAGTGCCTGGAATTGTTGGCTCTTATTATTATTACCAATAAAAGTAGCCTCTTCTAACAACTTAAAGTCTTACAAAGTTGCCTAAGAGGTTGAAGGATATACCAGTATGCATAATAAGTGAGATTTAAACCAAAGTTTTCCTGGCTTTGAATCCATCTCTCTATCTATTATATTATACTATGCTACTTCTGTAACTGTAAACTTTTGTGTCCTTTTTCTGAATTGGGAATTGTCCATAAAAGTCTTTGATTAATATGCTTATGTGTTGAATAGAATCTTCCACTGTTAAATTTGAGTTGATCCATGCTTTGCTTGCCTACAACCTGCCTATAGATATCTCAGCCAAACTAGTGATCCACATTTTGATTCTCGCTTTCCAGTTGCTTTTCTTCTGTATTTTCTCTTCAGTAGCCACTGAAATGTCCTTTGCTGCCAGCTTCAATGTTAGCTACTGTGGTTCTAAAATCTATTTCTCTCTCCCTCTCCCTCTCCCTCCCTAGTTCCCTCTTTCCCTCTCTCTCTCTCTCTCTCTCCCTCTCTCTCTCTCTCTCCCTCTCTCTCTCTCTCTCCCTCTCTCCCTCTCTCTCTCTCTCTCTCTCTCTCTCTCTCTCTCTCTCTCTCTCTCTCTCTCTCTCTCTCTCTCTCTCTCTCTCTCTCTCTCTCTCCCTCTCCCTCTCCCTCTCTCTCTCTCTCTCTCTCTCTCTCTCTCTCTCTCTCTCTCTTTCTATTTTCTTTCAGTATCTGGATACTCTCCGCAAAGGACCCTATCTTAGTTTATGGTTAATTATTAATATCTCACTTTGTCTGTGATCATATAAATGACATTTGTACTATCTTATAGAATGGTTCTGAGATCTGCTCTCAGTGGATGCCCGATATTGTTATGTAATTCTTGTGCAGTCCATTCTGAATAGTCCATATCAGATGGCACTAGGCATTTCTGGTAAGTCCTGATCCTTTTTTTTTTTTTTTTTGGAGGGGGGGGAGAGCTAACTCTTTATCTTTAATTTCCCATCAATGAGAAAGAGATCTCCACAGGTCTTCCGTGTCTGGAAAAAGACCATTTTTATGGCATTGCAGAATTAGACTGAGAACTTCCTCTTACCTATTTAGAACCATACAGAAAGTCATTGACTGTGTTCCAGCAGGTATAGATATCACTTTTTTCAGTACCCTGAGATTTATTTCCTCTGTACTTGTTAATTTTCACATATTGCATATTTCACAGTCTAATCTTTACAATGCCTAAGATTGACTCCCAAACAAAATTCAAATCCTACAAATTTGACTTAGCCGCCTTATCACCAAGCAAATAATATTAATGCATAATAAACTTGGTCGATCATGAACCCTTATACTTTTGGTGGTTTTTTACCATCTCCTTATCTTGGAACTTAAATGTTTGTTGAATGACCCTGATAAGATCACAGATGCTTTTAAATATTAGAATCAGTAAATAGGTGCTTTTAAATATTAGAACAAGTAACTAAAGTACATTCTGGAACATTCTGACTTTGGAAGATCCAAAATGATCATCTATAAATGATACCAAAAGGTAATAAAAAGTCATCTGATTGGCATAAATTGTTTTTTAACAGGTTACCAACAATAACTTAAAATGAATAGAGCAGACCATAAGATTTTTAACTTCACTTCTGGCTTTAAATCCAAACATTTTATGATTAATATGTGAGAGATGGCATAAAATATAATACAGAGGATATGAATGATGAAAAATGCAGTCAGTCATGTAGAGATAATGAGACGTAGGAAACATATGGTTAAAGAGTTACATTGTAGCCACTAAGGCACAAATTGAAAGAAAGCTTCCAGTGAATTGAATATATTTTGTATGGAAAATTTGTGGGAAAATGTAGTCAAGAATTGCAAAGAATAAGATAATGAAGAAAGATTATTATCTGCATCAATGAAGAAAGTATCAATGCTAACCAAATATCAAAATATTCAATTTTTAAAATATTTAATATTCAAATAATCTATGGCTATTTGTACTTTGTTTTGAATTGCAACTGAAGGATGGAGATGGTTATAGGAGGAAAACAATATGTAATATATGTAAATGTTATTAATAATTGAAGACTATTGCACTTGTATAAAGCCTCTATGAAATAATATATTAGACCAGATAAACATAAAATTCCTCCAGTCATGCCAGGTTTGAAATCTTAGAGGGATTTTTGATTTATCTTTCTTTCCCTGTCATATGTTCAAATAATCTACATATCAATCATAGTTTTCCTTTGGAAAAAATAAATTGCTCTCATCCCCGTTTCCTCTGTCTCCCAAATATCTGTTCCACTCCATTTTTACCCAGTGGCAGGACCTTATAATTTTGAACCAAAATTTACTGTTTAACAGGTCATTCAGGTCATAAATTGGTAGCTCTATATTTTTCTGAGTGATCTATTATTCTACTAAGTATACCCTGAAGACTAATCTCTAGTGTTAGGAAACATGAGGGCTTTTCCATCAGTGACTTCTCAAACATATCTTGGCTTAGAGCAAATCATTTAATATCCCATTACTGTAATTATGTCTAAGTTGTGATACGTAAACTATCAAAAAGACAGATCCCTTTGGAGAACCTGAGGTAATTATCCAAAGGGTGTTATCACACTGCATTTCTTTTCTCCTATCTCTCTGATCCTCTCCTTTTGCCCATATTCCTTTCATGCTCTTCTTTTGCCTTTTTGTCTCTGCCAAGATCTTCGCCTGTCCAGACACAACAAAAGATTTTGCCCCGAATCCTCAGAAGCTGTTGTCTTTTGTTCTGTAGGAAGTGAAGTGATGGGTTAAAAGTAGGGAGCTGAGATGGATCCCTCCACCCTTATGCAAGTGGAGACCTGTTTATACCAGCCTCCATTTCTCCATCCATCATTGGCCTAATGAGGACGATCATCCATCATTGTTGGTATACTGAAGCCAGTTCATATTAGCTGGCCCTGGAGAGCTAACTGTTAAATTTTCATTATGAACATTATCACCTCAGAAATGAGTAAGGGCTACAAAATAGCACTTGATTTATTATCTAGTCTGTGGGAAATAATAAGAAAAATGTTAATAGTGTAGATTTTTCAAATTAATGTTTTTATTTTCCCCATTAACATATAAAACAATTTTTACATCTACTTTTAAAAATTGGAGTTCCAGATTCTCTCTTCCTCCCCAACCCCCATAAAAAGGCACATGTGAAGTTATGCAAAACAATTTCATAAAAGTCATATTGTAAAAAAACTAAAAACATATATGTAGTCCCCCCCAAAAAAAAAACACCAAAAAATAAATCTTTTTTTTTTTTTTTTCCTAAAAGAGTGTTCTTTAGTCTGTATTCAGACATAATCAGTTCTTTCTCTGGTACAGATAACATTTTACATCATAAGTCCTTCAGAATAATCATGGATCACTATATTGCTTAGAATAGCAAAGTCATTCACAGCTGATCATCCTACAGCATTGCTATTACTTTATATATAGTACCTTTCACTTTACTTGAAGTTCACTTGAAGTTTACTTGAGTTCATGGAGTACTTTTCAGATTTTTCTTAAGAGCATCCTGTTCATCATTTCCCAGAGAACAATAATATTCCACAGTAATCACATGCCACAATTTATCCAACCATTCCTTAATTAATGGGCAACCCCTCTTTTCCAATTCTTTACCATTGGAGTTGCTATGAATATTTTTATGCATACCCAGTACTTTATTAATAACATAAACTAAACTTTAAAGTGCATCATGTGTACACTTGGGATACCAGGAAGAGTCAATTATTCAATATTTATTAGGTCATCCTTGAAAAACCCTTACAGGTTTCTTGTTGTTGTTGCTGTTACTATTGTGGAAATTGGTTTGGAAACCTTAAAACACTCAAGAAAAGTGAGTTGCTAAAGCTGCTTTTGCGTCTGTAGTTAACACAGGGTTAATTTAGCAGCAGCATGTATCAAAAGAGCAATAGAACCATTTATAAAGGAAAACAACTTGCCTGTTTTCTGTTTGGAACACAATCATTTCTTCTGTGTAAACAAAGCCTGAATATGTCTTTTTCGGTCCTTTTATAAAATAAACTAGCTTTCTGTTCTTGATGTTCTCACAATGATGTTACTTGAATTAATTTATTTAAATTACTGAGAGAACTAAAATTGAAGATGGGGGGGGGGGAGTCAACAAACCTCTTAACTACCATCCTCTTTGAAAATGGATGTTTGAAAGACTTTCTGAATGATGAAAATAATCTGTGCATTAGAGGTAAGAGGAGCCGAATGCAAGGGATTCCCAAGCTATGTATGAGTCAATGAGCTGGCTGGGAAAGGAGAGAAAAAAGGAAGGAGAGGAAGGCAACATACAATGCAGAAGGAAGATTCATAATTCTGTGGTAATATTTATCAGTTCTCTCAAACCTTCTGATTTCAAGGAGTTGCATGTTGTTCTGGGTTCCAAGAAAGCATTTCTAGTATTACTTTGGTTTCTTCTTCTGGGCTATCTTAATCCTTAGGTGATATCTACATAACACATATATGCATGCATAAATACACTCATATACACACATTTATATGTTTGTATACATGTGTGTGAACACATATACATACACACATGTATAGGCAGATAGATGGTCAGTGCATAGACCACTATGTCTGGCCTCAGGAAGATCTGAATCAAAATCCAACGTCAGACACTAGCTTCATGAACCTGGCCAAGTCATTTAATTTCAATTTGCCTTATTCCACTGGAGAAGAAAATGGCAAACCATTCCAGTATCTTTGTCAAGAAAACTGCATAGACTGTATGTATGGTCCATTCGGTCATGAAGAGTCAAATCTGACTGAAGGACTGAATAACAACAAAATGTATATATGTATATGTTGTGTGTAATTGTTATTCTGGAGAATGGTTTAAAGATTTACATTAGATTCAGAGAACCTGCCTTGTAACTAGATGATATAATTTATATAATGGTTTGAAAAGACCAATTATTTTACAACCATCAGTTAAGCATGATTTTATTTTTATGGTACAATAGGCAATGCACTGTTTGCTAATTAGGCCCAATCATTATTCATATTAATAATATAAATCAAACTAAATTCAAACTATTCAAACAATTTTAAATTTGATTCTAATTTTTACTTAAGGAATAATTGATTTTATCACAGAAAATAGATTTTGTTTTTTGATAGTAAAATCTCAATTTGTAAAACAGATTGAACATAAATAATACTAGTTAATAGATTAAAAAAATGTTGCTACTAATAAGGAAATCCAACTCTAAATTTGGGATAGGAGACAGGGATGGAAAATGACAAAAATATCTCTGAATTTTTAAAAACTCTATTTAGAAGGTAGAGCACATTATTATTTAACAATAAAGCCTCTAATATTCTAGATTATTTTTAGGGTGGCTTGGAAGTAAAGTTTACCAGTTATTTATTTGACATTGCATCACAGAGATGGTAATAATCAGACTTTTGATCTTTTTAATTCCCCAAAGTATCCCATGTTCAGGAATTCTGAAATTCCTTAATCTGATCATAATCTGTTATTATTCTACCTTTTCCTCTTCTTCCAAAAACCAAACTCTGCTCTTTGTCCTCACACTGACCACCAAATTCTGCATCCCACAGGTTTTTTTCCTAAGCTAGCACCCTCCTCTCTTCTCAACTATACCCCTGAAGAAACTAATTCAATTTATAGTGTCCTCTTTTCTCAAGGCCTTTGCCCTCTTATCCAATCATCAATCTTGCCCTGCCAAGTCTCAGACTTGGATTATTTCCATCATTCTCTGTCCTGTTGTTCACATACTGCTGAAGGAAGCTGAAGAAAACCATGGAACCAAGATGATTGGGTCCATTACAAGTATTACAAAATTTCAACTGGGCCCTCTTTGCTGGAAGGCAATTATTTTATATCTCGATAACTGATTCCTAATTTTTTTAATCCTTTTTAATCCTTGTCAAATTTACTGTGGCTCTTAAACTCACACTCTCTCACCTGAGAACTTTGCCTCATATTTTGTTAAAACATTGAAGCCATTTGTTGAGCGCTGCTTCTTCATCCTTTCTTTTCAACTCTCATCACTCAGATGTTCTCCATTACTATCTCATCCTTCAATCTGTCTTAGAAGAAAAGATAGCCTTCTCTTTGACCAAGCCAAATCCTCTACATGCACAAATGATCCCATAACATCCCTTTTTATCCTGCAGATTTCACTCACTATTATTCCTACTCCCACATTTATTGTAAGTCTTCCTGATAGGGGAACCTTGAAGCTGTCCTGACTTTAGGGTAAATGCTTGAGAAACTCTCCTGGGAGAGGCCTGCCTCAGGGCATCAAGATAAAGTGGTTTCATTCTGTTTTCTTGGTGGGACCATTCCCTACTTAGCTCAAATTTAAGTAATCTCATTTAGCTGGAGATCTAGATTTCTATAGACCCCTATTGAGCTGAAGATTGATTCAGGGCCACTCCCAGTAAATGGTCCCATTCTACAGGAAATCTGGGCCTGGGGGCAATAACCTCATTCAATTCAAGGATCCAGGTCTGATTTCTACTTAAACTGCCCCCAGCCCCAAGTCAAGATAAAATAAGTCTCTGTTCACTCATTTCTTTGCAGAGGCCCAAAGCAGTAACACTCCTTGTCAAGGAACCCCCCTCTCTCTCCTTGGCATAGCTGCCTATGAGGACTCCCTGCCCGCTGACAAGATTCCCTTTTCTCAGTGTTAACCCCTCTTTATCTCTCTGCCAGGATTTCTCTGCTAGACCTTTACTGCTCTGTCCGGATCTTGCCACTGAGGGAGTCAGCCTCCTAGCAGAAGCTGACTTCCCAGTGCCAATAAACTCAACTTCTATCCCAAAGAGTAACGGGAAATGGTTCCCTGCCCAGAAAGAATTCATGGAAGAACTCAAATAATTTAAAAATGAGAGACATTGAAGAGA
This sequence comes from Sminthopsis crassicaudata, assembly GCF_048593235.1. NCBI lineage: Eukaryota > Metazoa > Chordata > Mammalia > Dasyuromorphia > Dasyuridae > Sminthopsis > Sminthopsis crassicaudata. Next base: position 350,270,105 of record NC_133617.1, on the reverse strand, counting down.
AATTTAAAAAAAAATCACAGAAGAAAAACAAGAAGATTATGGGAAAATAAGTTAAACAATTAGAGCAGGAGATACAGAATCTCAAAGATGAAAATAATTCTTTGAAAATTAGAATTGAGCAAAGGGAAGCCAGAGAAGCTATGAGAGAACAAGAAATAATAATATAAAGAATGAAAACGTAGAACAGAATTTGAAACAAGAAAAATTGACAGATTTGGAGAACAGATCAAGAAGAGAAAATAAAACAATATAAGACTGCCTGAAAGTTGATCCCCCAAAAAGGACTTTGACATAATAATGGAATAAATAATCCAAGAAAATCATCCTGGAATGATAGAATATGAAGAGAAAGTAGAAATAGAAAAAAATACACTGATCACCTCAAAGAGATCCTTTGTGAAAAATACATAAGAATATTACTGCCAAATTTCAAAACCCTCAGGCAAAAGAGAACATTTCACAAGAAACAAGAAAAAAAATAATAATTAAAATAACTGGAACTACAATTAAAATTGTACAGGACTTAGCAGCAGCCACAATAAAAGACCATCCTGGAATCATAACTGCTGACAATCAAAAGAACTAGACTTGCAGCCAAAAATATTCTATCCAGCAAAATTATCTATAGTATTGAATGAGAAAAAATGGACATTCAATGAGCTTACAGATTTTCAGAATTTTCTATCAACCAAACCTGAACTTAAGAGAAAATTTAACATACAAGAGCCAATATAATGATCAATTTCAAGGAACTCAACATGGATAAATTGTTTATGGCTTTTTTTACATGGGAAATTTATAGCATATGTTTAAGATTGACATCAACAATACAACTCAAAAGAAAGATTGGGACAGAGTTAAGATGAAATTAGCAATTAAACAACTAAGTACAAAGGAAGAATAGACATAAAGCCATTAGAGAGAGGGGGAGGAGGATTTGAGATTCTGAAAACCTACATCAGAAATAGGTTAAATAGGCAATGCTACATATATATTATGAAGAGTTTGGCACTTGCCCCAAAATCTATAAAGAAATAAGGGGGGAGGATGGGCATAAAGGGAAGCAAAGTGTGAGGGAAGAAGATAAAAAAGGGATCCATGGGTGGCAGGAGGGTAATAGCAAAGCCATTTAGGAGCAGAATTAAAGCAAAGGGCCAGTAGGGATAGGAAAGACATATGTGTGTGTGTGTGTGTGTGTGTGTATCTACATATGTATTAATAAATATATCCTTAACTATAGCTTACTTAGGAGTGGTAGGGGGATGAAAGAGAGAAAAAAAAATAAAGTAAAAAAGGTGAGCAGCAGAGAACTAAAGAACAATTTACAAGAACTAAAGAAAAGATTGGGGGGAGGGATTCTGGGAAGATGGTGAAATAGTTTGGCAAATTTCAAGCTCTCTGGATTTTCCCCCAAATAGAACAAATCTGTGCCTCATGGGAATATAAAGTGATGAAAAATCAAGAAGACTTGGGGCAGAACTCTGATCCTCCAGATGCAAGGTGGGAAGATCTGAGGAAAGGCCCCAGACTAGGGATTCCTAGTCTGAAGTGCAAAGGCCTTCAGACTAGCTCCTTAGAAACATTAAGTGGTGAACCCTCTGGCTATCTGGAGCCTCAGCAGGAGTCAGAGACTTTCACCTCCCGGACTGTTTGTGGAGTCAGGGTTTGAGTCCAGACAGACTGAGCTAGCCTCTGCTAATTGGGAAGGCTGGTCCCAGCTGTGTGAGAAGGATCAGCACTCTGTGAGTAAAGGGAAGCTGCTGGCTGTGGGCACTTGCAGGAGGGTGGATCTATTTTGATTATATGAAATTAAAAAGGTTTTGTACAAATAAAATTATGCAGCTGAGATGAGAAGGAAAGCAAGAAACGAGAAGGTGGGAAGGATAGCAAGTTTCTCTGATAAAGGCCTCATTTCTCTCTCTATTTGATCTTAGCTGCATTAGTTGTGTTTGTACAAAATAATTCATTTTATATCCCATAATGCTCTCTCTTTTTCAGTCATAAGCTTTTTCCTTATCTATATATCCAGTAACTAAACTTTTCTGTGCTCCTCTTAATTTGCTTTTGATATATTTTATGGCTAAATCATGTACCCATTTTGATCTTATCTTGGTATGGTATTGATGAGGTGTGAGAAAGATCTAAGTGACAAGAATTCACAAACCTGAGTATCCGTGACAATAAAAGGAAAGTTTATTCCTTTTTTCACTAAGAAAAGAATTCTCTCAGGGGACAAAAACCCCTAATTCAATCAGGAGATTTTTGTAAAGAGGTTTGCTGATGATAGTTTTATGGGCAGATACAGACCTAGGGCCAGGGACAATTTGAGTTGAAATCAGACAGGAATCTTTAATTTGAATAGAGAATTTCCAATTGAATGAGAAGTCCTAGACTAATCTTCAACTCAATAGAAGGTGTAATCAGTAGTGAGTGTTATCAATGGGGGTGTTCCCCACCCCTTTAGGATAACAGAATGAAGCTACTTATCTTGATTCCCTGGGGTGGATCTTTCACAGAGGCAAGGGTTCAAGGAGACTCTTTCCTTCAAGGAGTTTCTCAAGTGTTCCCCCCCACAGTCAGAGAGAGACAGTTTCAGGGTTGCCCCACCAGCTTCAGGGTTCCCCTGCCAGTATGAGATGTTGGTCTGTACTTATTTTCTGTGAAATTACTTTACAATTTTCACAGCAATTTTATTTTTGGTCAAATAGTGAATTATTTTCTCAAAAGCTTAAATATTAGCATTTATTAGATACTAGATTATTATTATGGTCATTTACTACTTAGTATTGTGTACCTAATCTATTCCACTGATCTACCACTTCTTAGTCAGTACCAGATTATTTTGATAATTACCATTTTTTAGTACAGTTTGAGATCTAGCATTACTAGTTTACCTTCAATTACATTTTTTAAAAACAGGAATTGGTAAATAAAAAGGAGTATGTCAATGTATCCATGGGTTCAATGATCACTCTATGCTGATAACTCCCAGACCTAGGTATCCAACTCTCATCTTTCTAGCTCCAGTCCTACATTTCCAAGTCACTGCTAGACATCTCCAACTGCAATGTTTCAAACTCAACATGTCCAAAAGGGAACTCATTATTTTCCCTTAATAAAAATCTTCAAACTTGAATGAATGGAAAGCATTGCCTTAAAGACTTACCATGTACTAAACCCAAGAGATAAAAATGGACATTCAATGAATTTGCAGATTTTTGGGACTTTCTATCATCCAAATCTGAACTTAACAGAAAATTTAGCATATAAGAGCCAATATCAAAGATCAATTATATGGAACTCAACATAGACAAACTGTTTAAACATGGGCAAATTGTTTGGTTTGTTTTTTTTTTTTAAACAAAGGAAATGCATACTCTATGTTTAAGATTCATATCAATAATAGAGTAGCTCAAAAGATTGGCAGAGTTAAGGTAAAAATAGTTTCTCCCAATTATACAAATGAGGTGCAAAGGAAAAATAGTAATAGAGGTATAATAGTTATAGAGTCTGGGCCATTATCTCATACCAGCACTCAGACAGTAGTTACCTCTCAATCTTGAGATAAAAGAAGGGGGTCAATTCAAGTCCCTGTTACCAAACTTCCTACTAATCATGCTGTGCCTCAGATCTGTAAAGTGCCCTTAATTCCATGATGTCTCCACCCTACTCTGTTCTCTATTACCCAAAACCTATATAAAAGGAACTGTCTTCCTGCTTGGGGTCTTTTGGGGTCAAGCCATGGACCCATTTGTTGGCAGGTAGCAGGCCCTCTGCTAATAAATGTTATCTTACCTGGAGATCTTCCTCAGTTTCCTCTTGTTAAAATCTCAATCATGACAGTCCATTCTGCTGGTTTAAGATCAGAAGTAAAATGCAATGGACACACACAAATTTTTGTTTAAAAGAACTTCAAAAAGATTGATTCAATATATAATGGATCAATACAAATACAATATTTATTCAAGTGTATGAGACACCCCCCAACTCCTTAACACACACACATACCCCTTTTTCTCTACATCAAAAAAAAAAAAAAAAAAAAAAAAAAAAAACCATTAAGCAAGATAAAGATTTTCCACTAAACCTGAAAAAATGCCAGCTTCCTTCAGGCTGGGCTTTTTATGCCCCAGGCCACTAGGACACTATGCCAATGATTCAGGTCTTACTCCCACAGACTAATTAAATTCTGTTGACATCCTTCTTGACTCTTTAAGAAGAAACCATCTCAGTCTAGGTAAAACAGATGGATATTCCAGATTCTAACCATTACTATTGATTTTTCTAGTTTACAGAATTCAAACTTGGTGAGATATTAATGGGAGCTCAAATCCTACTGACTTTTCTGTGTATATGTGAGTAAAAGGAAAAGAGAAAAATGTCTTCTTGTTTGACATTGTGGACTGACAGTAATTTGTTTCTTAGTATGAAAAGTCTCCTTGCTTTCTCAACCGCTATTGTAGTAGAAAACCAAAAGTGTTAAAGCTCCGAGTTTAAAAAAAAACAAACCAGAAACAAATCTCTGGGCAGGAAACTCAAAGCATGTTTTGGCACTTTCTGGTAGGCAATTGCCAATTTAAAAGATGGAATCAAGAATAAGCCACTTTTCCAAAAGCATTGTGTGTACAGAGTCAGATTGGAAAGCTAATGGGAAATGGGATGATGTATGAACTTCTTTAAATTTGGCTTTGACTTTGTATGTATTTTAACAGTTGAATCAAATCAGATTTCTTAATTAATGCAGTATGAATAAAAAGCTTATTTAAGCTGAGATTTGTTATTATTTATCAAATGAGTGCAAAGGACTTTCTTGTTTTCCAAAACCTCTAAAAGAAAGGTGGTATAAAATGAAGCTTGTCATGATTAAATCTAGGCCTAAGGCCTCTGGACATTCATAAAGGTTCTTTGTCCTGGTCTTTATTAAAATAATTCAATATTTCACTCTATAAAAATAATAAAATTATGCAATCCCAGAACTGGAAGAATACTTGGAGATCATTTGGTCTAACCCTTTCTATGAAAAATCAATTCCGTTACAAGTAATAACCCAACTTCTGCATGAGGACTTTTGTGTTGAAATTGTATGCAAATCAGTAAACACAATCAATGAGAAATATGAGTTGATATTTATAATAGTCTGGTTGTAAATCTCAAGCAACATAAACACAGACATACTCAGTTCTCATCTAATCATGGTGTTTATTAGTAGTTTCCTAAACATTAGGGAATATTCATTCACATAACTGGATAGGAGAATACATATGCCTAAATTGCATTGCTATCTTTGATTCCAATTTGACTTTGGATCTAAGAAATAAAGCTTCACATATAGACAAAATTCTAGGAAATTGGCTCTGTCTGGAGGTATAAAACAATTTTCAGTAGCTTATGGAGGATGGGATAGGAGTATTTTTATTTTGAAGCAGTCAAAGGAAGGCTAGAGCCTTTAATAAATGTACCATTATTGAAAGAGCAGACTCCAAACAATTAATCACTCAATGAACTTTTATTGGCACTTATGATGTGCTAGATGCTGAAGATTCAAAGACAAAAACAAGACAGTTTCTGTTCTCAAGAAGCTTATATTCTGTCAGGGAAGACACATACAAAGTAATGCAAAAGATGGACTTCAGATTTCTTTTAGTATGCCATTTGTGAATAAGTCAGATAAGGATAAATAAGGATTGGCAGAATTATTTTGGTTTTTAGAGATACATTTACGTATTTATCAGCCAATCTGGACATTTATATATACTCTCCTTTCTCTGGGAAAAATGACCACTGTAATCAAATATCAAGTGAATAGGTGTAATGTTTTATGGAGATCACAATGATCAGGGGGTAGCAAATATGTCACTGATGAAGCATTTGGGTTTGGGTATTCTCTATGAAGACCTTGAATTAAGACTTGACATGTCAGCAGAAAGAATCCATTTCTGATATGAGGAGCATAGAGGTGGAATGAGAAGGAAGGGGGATTTTCATCATAGGTTACTTGGATCTCCCCTTGGGCATCCCTATTCTTGTTTGAGGGTCACTGGTGCAAGGAATTTTGAAGTCTAAGACTGTCTTTAGAGCATATAATTCTGGTCTCAGATGTGTTTCTTGCAGATGTTAGGAATTTGGTTCAAGGGATGAGGTCACACCATCTGGTTCTTGGTGCCTGAGATATCCTGAATTTGGAAATCAAATTATGAGAAGAATGGGAACCAGTACAATCACTACTGATTATATATCTGAATGATCTTGTATTTTTATAAGTTTGGATAGAACATCTGGATCATGATAGGAAATCTCAGAAGGTTGCTCTATTCAATTCAACAAATATTAATGAACACTTCTTGTGCACATGACAGCCTACTAGATAAAAAGACAAAAATTTGCTATCAAGGTTCTAATATACTATTGGGAAATAAACATTTTTATTTTTTGAAAACAAAAATTTAAGAAAAATCACATATGTGCCAGTAAGTACATAATATCTTGCTTCCCCTTCCCCATTTATCCAATTTGTACTATCTTTGGTAGGTTAGATCTGCAATGGAGTAGCTACTACTGTACATGCTTCCATTCTAACACTAGCTTATGAGCCCCAATTAGCATTAATTACAGTAGGCACATATGTCAAAGGCAGTTTTTAACTCTGGAACTACACTCCTGAGGAACTGCTTCTTTCTAGACAGTCCTGACATCTGTGATGGATGAATTTACTCCACTGCTTAACTAGGCTAGAATGTCAGTGAGCACAGAACTCTACCTGATGGGTGGTTCAGCTGGATTCCTTGGTTTGCTCTTTGATGGGCAGCTGATGTCCTTTCCCACCTTTAGCTGGTTTGGCTGGTTGTTCCCCATTCTCTCTAGTTGGAGGGAGTGCTTTTAGATGGGGCAATGGCCCTCCATTTAGGATTAGCATAAGTCTCTTTTGATTCTTGGAAGCCCCCAAAATCCCAGTTCTGGGTTTTGTTTGATAATCTTTTCTGACTCATTAGATTGTGAGCACTTTGAAATGTCTTTTGCCTTTCCACGAATTCCCAGTGTATAGTTCCTGACATAGTAGATGACTAACAAATGTTTATTTATTGAAAAGGCTGACTAAATCAAGCTCTTTGGCAGTTAGTGGTGCAGTGGAGAGGAGCTGTGTTCAGTCAGAAAGATTCATCTTCCCAAGTTCAAATCCAGCCTCTGACACTGGCAATGTGACCCTGGGCAAGTCATTAACCCTCTTTGCCTCAGTTTCCTCATGTGTAAAATGAGCTGGAGAAGGAAATGCAAAACAGCTCCAATGTTTCTGCCAAAAGAACCCCAAATGGAGTCACTAAGAATCAAATATGATTGAAAACCACTAAACAGCAACAAGGGATCAAACACTACTTCCTAGAATAAGGCACTCCACTTTCCCTTAGGGTGATAACCAGTTCTCCCTAATTAGATTATAAACTTCTTGAGGGCAGGGGTTGTCATTTGCCACTTTGTGTATCGTTAGCACTTAGTGCAGTTCCTGTGGCATATAGCAGGTGTTTTATTATAAATGTTTAGTGATTCACTGGTCCTACTTACCATACTCCTGGAGCTTATATAAATGAGTGGCTAGGGAAGAGTGCAGTGTGTATCCTGAAATTAAGTTTATCATCTACACTGTCCTCTTTAAATATATATTGAATATATATTTATATTTATATATATATATATAAATATATATTTATATTTATATATATATATATACAATATATATTTATATTTATATGAGATTTAACTTTTATCACAGGATTTTAGAGTTGAAAAGGATCTCAAAGGTAGTAAACCCATCTCTTGTCTGAAAAAAAAAATCCTCACTTTTTAATATGACTAATATATTTACTACTACTAAACAAAAAGCCTTTGCTTGAAGGTCTCTGGTGGGAGGGCATCACAGGTAGGAAGATACAATAGAAGATACAATAGAAAGATGTTGGAACACCTTCATTCAAAGCAATATAACAAGTGACTTCAAATTAGTCTGCCTCTTACTACCTGTGTGACTTTGTGTAACTCCTCTTAATCACTTTCCTTAACTGTAAAATGAAAGGACTGCACTAGATGGCTCATGAAGCCCCTTTCAACACTGATCCTGTAGGCAGAGAAGTATAATTTGAAGGAATGAATCCTAATGCTTCGAAAAAGGTTTTCTCTGGAAAGTGACACTTGAGTTAAGTCTTGAACAAAGCTAGAGATTAAAAGGTATGATGAAATATTATTGTGCTATAAAAAATGATGAGCTCAATGAACTTTCTTTTTTTTTTTTTGGAGGCTGGGGTTAAGTGACTTGCCCAGGGTCACACAGCTAGGAAGTGTTAAGTGTCTGAGACCAGATTTGAACTCGGGTCCTCCTGAATTCAGGGTTGATGCTCTATCCTCTGCACCACCTAGCTGCCCCCGAGCTCAATGAACTTAAAAAAAATGGAAAGATTTGCACAAAATAATGAAGAGTGAAATAAACAGGACCAAAAGAAAATTATATATAGGAACAGCAATATTCTTTAAAGAACAACTTTGAGCAACTAAGTCATTTTGACTTCTATAAATACCCAAATTAACTATGAGAGACATATCTATATCCAAAGAAAGAACTGATAAATAGAAGTATATATAGAATGACTTACATATATACATACCTATCTATAACAAATCTATATAAACATACATATATATAGATTTATGTCTGATGGTAGCCATCTCTAGGGCAGGGGGAAGGAAGGGAAAGGAAAATAATATATTATATATTTAAAAGGAATAGCAAGTTGTACACAATAGATTTATAATCATGGGGGCAATCTTTTTTTCTACTATGTTATGAAAATAATTTGTTTTATTTCATAAATTAAAAATAAAGAAAATTGAATAAAAGAAAAAAATAAAGGACTATTAATCCTATTCATAATGTCATCTATATAGCAGGGCTTCTTAAATTTTTCCACTCACATCCCCTTCTCACCCAAGAAATCTTTATATGACCGTAGGTATATAGGTATGTAAATAGGTATTCAAACCATACATTTACTGATAATAAATCATAAAGAAATTCATTTTAAAATAATTCTTTGCTACATATATATGTGTAAATGTGTTTATATATAATTTTACCATTTATTAAAGATAAAAGCAAGTTTGCATCCTAATGAGATGGATATGCTTGTTTATTTTTATACATGAAGAATTAAATCTTAGTGGAATATTTGACACCTTTTACTTTTGCAAAATTTTTTGTGATTCCTAAATTCAGTTAGTGACCCCATATATGTGAGACCCAGAGTTTAAGAAGCTTTATATACAGGATTTCACTTTTTAAAAAGGCAGAGGTAAGAAGGGATTGCATTCTAGGTATGGAGTATAGTCTTTGCAAAAGAACAGAGAAGAGAGAATGCTTTTTTTTTTTTTTTTTTGAAATCTTGATGCTTTTGAATATTGAATCTTGATGAATGTAATTAGAAATATTGAGAAACATTTTCTAAGGTTACAGTAAGTTATTTTAGAATTGCATAAGGCTATATTTTCCTTCAATTTTTAAAAGGATGTTCTTTGAAATATGAAATGTGGCCAAAGAAGTTAGTAATCAGACTAATTCTTAGCCATATGTATACAAAATTATTAATATTCAGAAATTGAAAAGAAAACATATCTGACAAATGCACATATTATAACGACAAATATAAGAAAACTGTACTTTTTAAATGGTTAAATTTGTGCAGTATAGAGATTTTAAAATTATCTGGCTAATTTAATATACCTATTTTGGAATGTGCCTTTTCTCATTTAGTTGTTTTTTTTTTTTTTTTTTTTTTAAATTTTTATTTTATTTTATAATTATAACATTTTTTTGACAGTACATATGCATGGGTAATTTTTTACAACATTATCCCTTGCACTTACTTCTATTCAGATTTTTTCCCTTCCTCCCCCAACCCCCTCCCCCAGATGGCAAGCAGTCTTATATATGTTAAATATATTACAGTATATTCTAGATACAATATATGTGGGTAGAACCGAATTTTTTGTTGCACAGGAAGAATTGGATTCAGAAGGTAAAAATAACAGTGTACACTCATTTCCCAGTGTTCCTTTTCTGGATGTAGCTGGTTCTGTCCATCATTAATCAATTGGAATTGGATTAGTTCTTCTCTATGTTGAAGAAATCCACTTCCATCAGCATACATCCTCGTACAGTATCATTGTTGAAGTGTATAATGATCTTCTGGTTCTGCTCGTTTCACTCAGCATCAGTTGATGTAAGTCTCTCCAAGCCTCTCTGTATTTCTCCTGTTGGTCATTTCTTACAGAGCAATAATATTCCATAACCTTCATATACCATAATTTACCCAACCATTCTCCAATTGATGGACATCCATTCATCTTCCAGCTTCTAGCCACTATGAAAAGGGCTGCCACAAACATTTTGGCACATACAGGTCCCTTTCCCTTCTTTAGTAGTTCCTTGGGGTATAAGCCCAGTAGTAGTATGGCTGGGTCAAAGGGTATGCTCAGTTTGATAACTTTTTGGGCATAATTCCAGATTGCTCTCCAGAATGGTTGGATTCTTTCACAACTCCACCAACAATGCATCAGTGTCCCAGTTTTCCCACAGCCCCTCCAACATTCATCGTTATTTGTTCCTGTCATCTTAGCCAATCTGACAGGTGTGTAATGATACCTCAGAGTTGTCTTAATTTGCATTTCTCTGATCAATAGTGATTTGGAACACTCTTTCATATGAGTGGAAATAGTTTTAATTTCATCATCTGAAAATTGTCTGTTCATATCCTTTGACCATTTATCAATTGGAGAATGGCTTGATTTCTTATAAATTAAAGTCAATTCTCTGTATATTTTGGAGATGAGGCCTTTATCAGAACCTTTAACTGTAAAAATTTTTTCCCAATTTGTTACTTCCCTTCTAATCTTGTTTGCATTAGTTTTGTTTGTGCAGAAACTTTTTAATTTGGTGTAATCAAAATGTTCTATTTTGTGATCAATAATGGTCTCTAGTTCTCCCTTGGACACAAACTCCTTCCTCCTCCACAAGTCTGAGAGGTAAACCATCCCATGTTCCTCCAATTTATTTATGATTTCGTTCTTTATGCCTAAATCTTGGACCCATTTTGATCTAATCTTAGTATGTGGTGTTAAATGTGGGTCCATGCCTAGTTTCTGCCATACTAATTTCCAGTTTTCCCAGCAGTTTTTGTCAAATAATGAATTCTTATCCCAAAATTTGGGATCTTTGGGTTTGTCAAAGATTAGATTGCTATTTTTATTCACTATCTTGTCCTGTGAACCTAACCTATGCCACTGATCAACTAGTCTATTTCTTAGCCAATACCAAATGGTTTTGGTGACTCTTGCTTTATAATATAGCTTTAAATCAGGTACAGCAAGACCACCTTCCTCTGAGTTTTTTTTTTTTCATTAGTTCCCTTACAATTCTCCACCTTTTATTCTTCCATATGAATTTTGTTGTTATTTTTTCTAGGTCATTAAAATAGTTTCTTGGGAGTCTGATTGGTATAGCACTAAATAAATAGATTAGTTTGGGGAGTATTGTCATCTTTATTATATTCGCTCGGCCTATCCAAGAGCACTGAATGTCTTTCCAATTATTTAAATCTGACTTTATTTTTGTGGCAAGTGTTTTGTAATTTTGCTCATATAATTCCTGACTCTCCTTTGGTAGATATATTCCCAAATATTTTATACTATCGACCGTTATTTTGAATGGAATTTCTCTTTGTATCTCTTGCTGTTGGATTATGTTGGTAATATATAAAAATCCTGAGGATTTATGTGGATTTATTTTGTATCCTGCGACTTTGCTAAAATTCTGAATTATTTCTAATAGCTTTTTAGCAGAGTCTTTGGGGTTCTCTAAGTATACCATCATGTCATCTGCGAAAAGTGACAATTTGATTTCTTCATTTCCTTCTCCAATTCCTTGAATCTCTTTCTCGGCTCTTATTGCCGAGGCTAGAGTTTCTAGTACTATATTGAATAGTAATGGTGATAGTGGGCAACCTTGTTTCACTCCTGAAGAGAGAATGCTTAGTTCGGAATAGCTTATATGTCTATGTGGCTGTAACAGAATAAATGAAAGAGATGTTGAAATATAGAAAAACCTCTTTATTCTTTCTAGTTTTTAAAAAATATATTCAACAAACTTTATGTCCTGACAAAATCTCCTCTTCCTATCTAATAATTACTACTTCTTGTCCTGCTTCTTTCCTGAAACTTCCAATATTTGTATGGTGTATGCCTATAATATTCTAGTCTAGAAATTCCCTATTACATAGCTAATTGACAACTCCCTAGTTGTCACCTCAGGGATAAAAAACCAATCAGATGCACTTGTGTTAAATCCTGTCCCTCCTTGTAAAGTATCAGGGCTACTCTGATCCTGAACTGTCCTTTTGCATAAAGTAAACATAAACTCATAAGTTTCAATGAAAACTTAGTGTCACCCTAAGCCAAGTCCTGCCTCTGGTAAGAACATTAGAGGTTACTCTCCTATTGTTACTTGAAGACTTTTGCTCTTAAGACCCCCTGGAAATATTTCTGGATTTATATTTTTCTTGCTCTTCCCAGTCGCCTTTAAGAGTATCAGTATTAGCTTTAAGGTTATCAGGTTCAGTGTCCATATTCTTTTCAAAATGGGATTCTTTTTTTGTTGTTTTATTTTCAAAAACAGGAGTTTGTATTGTGTACAAAGAACTGGGCAAGGAATCATTCAGGTCTAAGTCCAACTACCAAGGCCATCCAAACCATTCTCCTTCTGGCTGTGGGGAAGAAGAGGTCGTCAGTAGGCTCTCTAGTTTCAGACTCTCAGTTCTGGGTCCCATAGTGAGGACTGTTGAGTGGACTATCTTAGTTTCAGAGGTATCAGCTATTGCCCCAGTTTTGAGGTAGTTATTGTCTCAGTACCCATTCCTTGTTGTACCTACCTTCCCTTGGGTATCTCCAGTTAAATCACATGACCTTCCCTTACACAAAACAAATAAAAAGCACCTGCTGATTTTAGTGTTGGCCAGCTCATGTACTTCTTCTGTGAAGTTCAGTAAAATCTGAATAATGAACTCAAACAGTAGAGTGATAGGAAATAAATATTTGGAAAAGTGGGTGGGAGCTACTTTGTGCAGAACTTTAAATACCAAGCTAAGGTTGGATTTTATCCTAGAAGTAATAAGCTGCTAAAGATTTTTGAGCAATGGAAGGTTTTAGTGAGACTTGTGTTTGAGGTATGTTAACTTGTCAGTTGTGAAGTAGAGAGGGTCGAGATGGAAATTTAGGCCCATCCGGAAGCTATTTCAAGAGTCTAGACAAGAGGTGATAAGGGGCTGGTGTGTGGATGGAGGCAGGGGATGGAGGTAAGGAATGTTGTAGAGGTGCCGATTATAAAATTTGAGAGGTGATGGAGAAGAGCCAATGAAGATTCTGAGAGTATGGAAAGGATGTTGTTTGCCCTTTGTTCTCAAAGAGTACCAATGACATTGGGAGGGTGATGTCTTGACTTGTAAGTGAATTGGATCTGTGGTAGAGCTGCGCAGTCATCAGCTTCATTCTCTCCTCCAGAGTCATGAGTCCAGTGGCAAGACACAGATCAAGACAACTGATGATTGTCCTGAGTATAGTAGGAGACTTTGGCCTTTTTAAGTGAATCTTTCCAGGTCCCAGTTTGTCTGAGGCAAACTTATTCAGTGCTTAAAGGCTAGGGAAGAATTGAGGCAAAGATGACCTAGTTTGCCTTCTCAAAAGAATAAATCTGAAGAAAGATTCAGATTTTGCCCAGAACAGAAATAATTGCTATTTAGTCCCTCTGAACCATCAAAAACCAATCAATGAACAAATGAGGCTTGGGTTAGGACATATTATAGACCAACAAATGAGATCCAGAATATGGGCTTAAAGGCATAGTCAAGTGGTTCCAATTGTATCTCAATGGACTTTATCAAAATTCAGAGTTAAAAAAAAAATTTAAGTGAGACAAGAGTTGATTGTCCCATTAATAAAAATATAGACTAAATAAGTAGGGGAGAAAAAAAATCTAGTCCTCCAAATCTCAAGATACCTCAAGTATAAATGATCAAAATTAATACTCCTTTGGACAGAGCACCCACAAGTAAGAGTATGACTTTCTAGGTGACCAAAGAGAGAAGAGGAGGAGGTTGAGGATCAGAAGGATCACAATCTACTGGCTTCTCACCTTTTTTTTTTTCCCTTTCCCTCTCTTCCTTGCCTTATAAACTTTGCTCTTCATCAGCACATGAACTATATATCCAATGATCTCTAAATGACCTCCCAAGCCAGTTCCCCTGCCCTATCATTCAATTCCATATTAACTCTTTAGCAAACCAACTCAAGCCTATACTTTTCTCCCTTCTTGAGTCCCTAGCCCCCTTATAGTTTAACTAATTACTCCTTAACCAGCTTCAGTCTTGGATCACTCCCACCATTCATTGCCTTTGCTCTTACATAAATGCTTCTGAATGAAGTTGGAGTCAGTGATGTTCCATGGAAAAATTTTCAGGACCCAACGCAGTGGTTGCAGAGATACAGACTCATCTATTTGCTATATTACATTTGGATATGAACATGGTGGGACAAATACTAGTTACAAACTGAGTTAAGTCTGACCAAATTTTCCCCAGGGACTGAGATGGTCTAGGGGAGAATGTGTCCCCTAGTTGTTGATAAGAAATTGTAATATTTCTGCTCTTGATAATCTTTGAAGTAAAAAAAACAAAAACCAAAACATTTGTTAAAGCTAATTGATGTTAACTGGAAATGGAATTAAGACACTGTTCAGTGACATTGAGTGGAAGCATCATTTCCAAAAGCATTAGAGAAAACCACTTTAGTGCCTTTCAGAGAAGTTCAAGAGGTAGATACAGCCTCCGTTTGAAAGAAAAAAAAAAAAGGGCGAGAGAATAAATACAAAAGCAATACCTCACCAGTTCACACTTCTCAGATTGGCTAAGATGCAGGAAAAAATAATGATGAATATTGGAGGGGATGTGGGAAAACTGGGACACTGATGCATTGTTGGTGGAGTTGTGAACTGATCTAAATATTCTGGAGAGCAATTTGAAATTTTGTTCAAAAGGCTATCAAACTATACATATCCTTTGATCCAGCTGTCTCTACTGGGTCTATATCCCAAATAGATTCTAAAAAAGGGAAAAAGACCCACATGTGCAAAAATATTTGTAGTAGCCCTTTTTGTAGTGGCTAGAAACTGGAAACTGAGTGGTTGCCCATCGCTTGGAGAATGTCTAGTAAGTTATAATATATGAATGCTGTGGAATATTATTGTTCTATAAGTGATCAGCAGGGTGATTTCTGAAATGCCTTGAGACTTGAATGAACTGATGCTAAATGAAGTGAGTAGAACCAAAAGAATATTGTATACAGCAATAAGATTATGTGAGGATCAACTGTGATGGGCTTGGGTCTTTTCAATAATGAGGTGATTTAAGCCAATTCCAATAGACTTGGGATGGAGAGAGCCAACTGCACCCAGAGAGAGATCTATTGGGACTGAGTGTGGATTATAACAGAGTATTTTCACTTTTGTTGTTTGGTTGCTTGTTTTTTCTTTCTCTTTTTTTTCCCTTTTTGACCTGATTTGTCTTGTGCAGTATGATAAATGTAGAAATATTTATAGAAGAATTGTATATGTCAACGTATGTTGAATTGTTTGCTATCTAAAGGAAGGGGAGAGATGAGATGGGAGAAAGAAAAATTTGGAGGACAAAGTTTTATAGGGGTAATGTTGAAAATTATCTTTGCATGTTTTTTGAAAAATAAAAAGCTATTTTATACATATATATATATGCATATATATATACACACACACCCATCCACACCCACATACATAGGGCCATATCTCTCTCAATTGAATGAAATAAGAATAAATTCCCACTCTTAGTTTGGGTACCATGAATAACACCACTTCTGAGTTTCAGAGAATCAAATCTCTCCTTGAAAGTGAATGTCTTTTATTGAAGGAAGACTGATTAGGTATTCAATTGAAGTGAATTCAAGAATTATAAACTATGATATTGTTATATTTTAAAATATTTTGTAATGCAATTGAGGCTTTAGGCTACATATTTCCACAGTAGGGATACCATCAGTGTGGGGAAAGGTACAATGACCACCTGATAGTACCCTGAAAAGCCAAAGGAATTTTTAAATGGTTCTTAGTCCTTCTGGGGACATACTGATGGAAAATGGAGATTATTTTTTGATGATCAACCTGAATCTTGGTGGAGGAGAGAATATAATCCAAAAATTTTATTTGCTGAAGGCCAAAGTAACATTTTATTGTTTAAACTATGTACTAGTCTGGCTTGAATATCAGGACATGGATGACATAATTTACAGCCTAAAGCATGCCATTCATTAAATATTGGAAGAGAGATAGTCATCCAGTCTGAGCATTCTATGCCCATGCCATACCTTCTAATCATCTTCCCTATACTTGTCCAAGTTTATATCAATCAATTAAATCAGTATTTATGTGCTAATTATAGGGCATTTGGGTGGTGCAATGGATAGCGTTCTGGGCTTGGAGTCAGGAAAACCTGAACTCAAATCCAGCCTCAGATACTCAATAGCTGTGTGACCCTGGGCAAGTCACTTAACCCTGTTTGCTTCAGTTTCCTCATCTGTAAAATTAATTGGAGAAGTTAAGCCCAGGTTGATAAACTGTTTTAGGTTTGGCCATAATAATAATAAAGTAACACCACCATCTCCCAGGCAGGGAGGTTTATGATTTATCTATTTATGATAATATTTGATACTTTTGAAAACTAGGTTTGCAAAGAAACTTTGGAACTATGTTTATCCTCACAACAACCCTGCCTGGTAGGTGCTATATTATGCCCATTTTACAGATGAGGAAACTATCCAGAATCACATAGCTATTAAGTGTCTGATGCTGCATTTAAACTCAAGGATTCCTGACTCCAGGTCCATTGCTCCATTCATTCTGCCACCTTGCTGTCTGCAAGTATTAACTTTTATCCATTGGTCCTAGTCTTCCTTTACATGGCAGCCCTTCATATATTTGAAGATACTTCTTATAATATCCACATCTTATAATTATATTTATATTAATATTTAATATATTTATCCAAATCTTATAATTATTTAATACACCAGATGCTGTGCCCCATTCCCACCTTTCAGCTTCCTTTTGTATAGTTTCTCCCCGTTAGATTTTTAAGCTCCTTGAGGGCATCTGGCATGTTTGTTGCTGTTCAGTCACTTCAGTTGTGTCCAACTTGTTATGGTCCCATTTGGGGTTTCCTTAGCAAAGATACTGGAGTAGGTTGTCCTTTTCTTTTCCAGCTCACTGTACAGATGGGGAAACTGAGGCAAACAGTGATTAATCTATATTTCTGGGGGCCTTCTCCATCGAGCCCTGACATTAGGTACATTTCCACTCCACCCTTCAGCTTTCTCTTGTGTGTTACCTTCCCCCATGAGGACAAGGAGTTTCTGTCTCCTCCTCTCCCCCAAATTTCTATCCTTAGTGTTTAGCATAGTGCCTGGCACACAACAGGCACTTAAGTAATGTTTATTGACTGCTGATTACAATGTATAGGCCACAAATACTGAAACTTGTTTCTATTTATCTGAGCTCTGCCCATTGGAGCCAAGCAGAATAACTTGTCACATGTCAGTCCTTCAAATATTTTAAGGTAAATATCACATATCCTTCACCAATTCTTTTCTCCAACATAAATATCCCTTTCTTTAAAATATCCTTATGTATCTCAGATCAAGCAAAAGCAGAAGTAGATCTTGTTAAAAAAGATAAGGAAGGAAACTATATCCTGCTGAAAGGTAGCATAAATAATGAAGCCATATCAATACTAAACATATATGCACCAAGTGGTATAGCATCTAACTTTCTAAAGGAAAAGTTAGGAGAACTGCAAGAAGAAATAGACAGTAAAACTATAATAGTGGGAGATCTCAACCTTGCACTCTCAGATTTAGACAAATCAAACCACAAAACAAACAAGAAAGAAATTAAAAAAGTAAATAGAACATTAGAAAAACTAGGTATGATAGACCTTTGGAGAAAACTGAATGGCAATAGGAAGGAATATACTTTCTTCTCAGCAGTTCATGGATCCTATACAAAAATTGACCATATACTAGGACATAAAGATCTCAAAATTAAATGTAGGAAGGCAGAAATAATAAATGCCTTCTTCTCAGATCACAATGCAATAAAAGCTACATTCAGTAAAAAGTTAGGGGTAAATAGACCAAAAAGTAATTGGAAATTGAATAATCTCATCTTAAAGAATGACTGGGTGAAAGAGCAAATTATAGAAACAATTAACAATTTCACCCAAGATAATGACAATGATGAGACATCATATCAAAATCTTTGGGATGCAGCTAAAGCAGTAATAAGGGGAAATTTTATATCTTTAGAGGCTTATTTGAAGAAAATTGAGAAAGAGAAGATTAACGAATTGGGCTTACAACTTAAAAGGCTAGAAAAAGACCAAATTGTAAACCCCCAACCAAAAATTAAACTCGAAATACAAAAATTAAAAGGAGAAATCAATAAAATTGAAAGTAAAAAAACTATTGAATTAATAAATAAAACCAAGAGTTGGTTTTATGAAAAAGCCAATAAAATAGATAAACCTTTGGTAAATTTGATCAAAAAAAAGAAAGAGGAAAATCAAATTGATAGTCTTACAAATGAAAAGGGGGATCTTTCCACCAATGAAGAGGAAATTAGAGAAATAATAAGGAGTTACTTTGCCCAACTTTATGCCAATAAATTTGATAACTTAAGTGAAATGGATGGCTTCCTCCAAAAATATAGGCTCCCTAGATTAACAGAGGAGGAGATAAATTGCTTAAATAGTCCCATTTCAGAAAAAGAAATAGAACAAGCTATTAATCAACTCCCCAGGAAAAAATCCCCAGGGCCAGATGGATTCACATGTGAATTCTACCAAACATTTAAAGAACAATTAGCCCCAATGTTATATAAATTATTTGAAAAAATAGGGGATGAAGGAGTCCTACCAAATTCCTTTTATGACACAGACATGGTACTGATACCTAAACCTGGTAGATCGAAAACTGAGAAAGAAAATTATAGACCAATCTCCTTAATGAATATTGATGCTAAAATCTTAAATAAGATATTAGCAAAAAGACTTCAGAAAATTATCTCCAAGATAATACACTATGATCAAGTAGGATTTATTCCAGGAATGCAGGGCTGGTTTAATATTAGGAAAACTATTAATATAATTGACCATATTAATAATCAAATTAATAAGAACCATATGATCATCTCAATAGATGCAGAAAAAGCATTTGACAAAATCCAACATCCATTCCTACTAAAAACTCTTGAGAGTATAGGAATAAATGGATTATTCCTTAGAATAATCAGGAGTATATATTTAAGACCGTCAGTAAGCATAATATGCAATAGAAATAAACTGCAACCTTTCCCAGTAAGATCAGGAATGAAACAAGGTTGCCCACTATCACCATTACTATTCAATATAGTACTAGAAACGCTAGCCTCGGCAATAAGAGCCGAGAAAGAGATTCAAGGAATTAGAGTAGGAAATGAGGAAATTAAACTATCACTTTTTGCAGATGACATGATGGTATACTTAGAGAACCCCAAAGACTCTGCTAAAAAGCTACTAGAAATAATTCAAAATTTCAGCAAAGTGGCAGGATACAAAATAAATCCACAAAAATCCTCAGCATTTTTATATATCACTAACAAAATGCAACAGCAAGAGATACAAAGAGAAATTCCATTCCAAACAAATGTTGATAGTATAAAATATTTGGGAATCCATCTACCAAAGAAAAGTCAGGAATTATATGAGAAAAATTACAAAACACTTGCCACAAAAATAAAATCAGATTTAAATAATTGGAAAGACATTCAGTGCTCTTGGATAGGCCGAGCGAATATAATAAAGATGACAATACTCCCCAAACTAATCTATTTATTTAGTGCTATACCAATCAGACTCCCAAGAAACTATTTTAATGACCTAGAAAAAATAACAACAAAATTCATATGGAAGAATAAAAGGTCAAGAATTGCAAGGGAACTAATGAAAAAAAACTCAGAGGAAGGTGGTCTAAGTGTACCTGATCTAAAGCTATATTATATAGCAGCAGTCACCAAAACCATTTGGTATTGGCTAAGAAATAGACCGGTAGATCAGTGGAACAGATTAGATACAAAGGACAAAAAAGGGTACATCTATAGCAATCTAATCTTTGACAAACCCAAAGATTCCAACATTAGGGATAAAAATTCATTATTCGGAAAAAACTGTTGGGAAAACTGGAAATTAGTATGGCAGAAATTAGATATGGATCCACACTTAACACCATATACCAAGATAAGATCAAAATGGGTCCATGATTTAGGCATAAAGAGGGAGATAATAAATAGATTAGAGGAACAGAGGATAATCTACCTCTCAGACTTGTGGAGGAGGAAGGAATTTATGACCAGAGGAGAACTAGAGATCATTATTGATCACAAAATAGAAGATTTTGATTACATCAAACTAAAAAGTTTCTGTACAAATAATACTAATGCAAACAAGATTAGAAGGGAAGTAACAAATTGGGAAAATATTTTTAAAAACAAAGGTTCTGACAAAGGTCTCATTTCCAAAATATATAGAGAACTGACCATAATTTATAAGAAACCAAACCATTCTCCAATTGATAAATGGTCAAAGGATATTAACAGACAATTCTCAGAGGAAGAAATTGAAACTATATCCACTCACATGAAAGAGTGTTCCAAATCACTACTGATCAGAGAAATGCAAATTAAGACCACTCTGAGATACCACTACACACCTGTCAGATTGGCTAAGATGACAGGAACAAATAATGACAAATGTTGGAGGGGATGTGGGGAAATTGGGACACTAATACATTGCTGGTGGAGTTGTGAAAGAATCCAGCCATTCTGGAGAGCAATCTGGAATTATGCCCAAAAAGTTATCAAACTGTGCATACCCTTTGACCCAGCAGCGCTACTACTGGGATTATATCCCAAAGAAATACTAAAGAGCGGAAAGAGACATATATGTGCCAAAATGTTTGTGGCAGCTCTTTTTGTTGTAGCTAGAAACTGGAAGATGAATGGATGTCCATCAGTTGGAGAATGGTTGGGTAAATTGTGGTATATGAAGGTTATGGAATATTATTGCTCGGTAAGAAATGACCAGCAGGAGGAATATAGAGAGGCCTGGAGAGACTTAAATCAACTGATGCTGAGTGAAATGAGCAGAACCAGAAGATCACTGTACACTTCAACAACAATACTGTATGGGGATGTATTCTGATGGAAGTGGAAATCTTCAACATAAAGAAGATCCAACTCACTTCCAGTTGATCAATGATGGACAGGGGTAGCTGCACCCAGAGAAGAAACACTGGGAGGGGAATGAAAATTGTTAGCACTAATATCTGTCTGCCCAGGTTGCATGTACCTTCGGATTCTAATGTTTATTGTGCAACAAGAAAATGATATTCGCACACATGTATTGTACCTAGACTATATTGTAACACATGTAAAATGTATGGTATTGCCTGTCGTCGGGGGGAGGGAATAGAGGGAGGGGGGGCAATTTGGAAAAATGAATACAAGGGATAATATTATAAAATATATATATAATAATAAAAAAAAAAAAAAAAAAAAATCCTTATGTACCATCTTCTTTAGTCTCCTCATTATCATCCTTGATCTCTCTTGACTGTCCAAGGCCTATGGTAACAAGAATATAATTTCTTTCATAATGGACATTATGCTTCTTTTAATATATCCACACATAACAATTCAACAAGTACTTTTAAATACTTTAAAATTACCTTTAAAGTAATATAAAATACTTTTATATTTTATATAAAAATATATAAAATGTTTTATGAATAGCATCCTTTAGACGGTAATTGATATCATGGTTATTATAAATAAATAATAAATAAATATTCTATTATGTAAAATGAAAAACAACCTGGTTCCTTTCCTCAAGGGTTGATAATCTAATCAGGAGCATAATATGTATACTTATAAATATGATACAAGGTAAACTATGATGAAGGAAAAGGAGGACCAAGACAAAGTGATTTGATTCAATTCGGAAAATATTATGTTCCTACTATACATAAGGAATTATTAATTTGAGAGGAGATACAAAAATAAAAAGCTTAAATAACCACCAGATAAAGGCTAGGATATCTGGATGTTTCTTCAAGTTTGCAAAATTAGCAAATACTACCTGTTTATCCTCACAATAAAACTGCCTGATAGGTGCTATTATGGCCAAGTCTAAAACAGGCCAGTCCAGTTATTTAGCCACAGGGTTAAAATACAAGACAAATCACTTCTGCCTAAGATGATTACCTAAATGAAAGCAGATAGACCAGCTCCTGAACACATCTACTCTAGCAAAAAGAATCACAAATATCACCAGACTAAATAATTATCAAGAAATTCAGTGAGGAACAAGAATGTCTTCACTCCAGAACTGTACAAAAATTCAGCCAAAAGCCAATGATTAAGAAATGTTCAACCAGTATGAACAGAGATAGACTAGAGATACCCATAAGCTCCAAGGCTTTGTGTCCAGAGACAAGAGCACTGACTTTTAAGAAAATCAGTTTAGTGCAATTCATTCATGAAAAGACTAGAAAATAGAAAATCTAAAATATCTACTGTAAAAAATGACCTGAAAAACAGACCAAAGAAAGAAAGATATTTAAGAACTTAATTTTTAAAAATTAAAGAATTTAAATTTAAGAACCTTTAGAATACCTGAAAACAATTTTTTAATAATCATAAAACTGCCAAGATCTATCAAAACAAGGGGCAAAGTAAAAGTAAAAAGAATCCACTCATCACTTCTTGAAAGAAAGCCTCAAAGGAAAAGTCCTAGGAATGTTAGCCAAAATTCAGTTCCCACATCAATGAAAACAGAATAGAAGCAGTCAGAAAAAAAACTTCAAAGACCAAAGAGCCCTAGTTAGGATACACAAGATCTAAAAGATTATATATAAATGGGAAGATTTTGGAAAACAATTTCCCAAAGAGAAAAAGATATAGGCTTGCAAGCAAGAATTTACCCTGAAAAGTTGGGTACAATCCCAGGGGTGGGTGGAAATGGACTTTAATGGAATGTAAGACATTCTAGATGAAGAGATCTGAGCAAAAATTTTGAAATACAAATTGATAAGAAATTCTGAAAGATAAAATTACTTGAACAATCAGAGAAGTTGGTTTAATTGACCGATTTAAAGAATAAATGATTATTTTAAAGAGTTTTCCACAGGACTGCATCATACTGGGACTTCTACCCTGAAGGGTAGCTGAGGGCAAAGCAAAGTGCTAGAGCTGAGTGAGGAAGAATTTATTAAGTTTGTTTTCAAAAAAGCACTTATTAAATACTTTCCATGTTCAAGCATAATGCTTAAGATTTTACAAATATCTTCATAACAATTCAGAGCAATGTGCCAGTAACTAAGGAATCTGATTAAGTCAGCAATTAAGTGACTTATTGAGGGTCACACAGTTGATAAATGCTGGGAATTTGAAATCGGGTCTTTCTGTCTCCAGGTCCAGAACTCTAAACACTGTATTGCCTCAGGGATCAAGGGCAATACAAATTCAGAGATGGAGAAGTTAATGAATATGGGACAGCCCCCCCCCCCCAAATCAAAGGGAATCTTAAGAGTAGGAAAACTAGAGACAAATCATAATGTTAAAGGGGGAGCCACAGCAGGATTGAGAATGCAGGTGATACTATTCCTGGTAGTGAACGCTCATGCTTGTTCTTTGAGTTGTTCTCATATGTTAGTACCTTCTTCCCAATACCAGTATCAAAGCAGGCAGTGTCAAGCTTGGAACTGGCAAAAACGCAGAGAAACCAGTTGATTGGGAATGGTGTAAGGAGGAGACTTCTGATATCTCTTCACTGGAATCAAGTTTAGTCATCATATATTCACAACATTCAGTTTTGATAGTTTCCTTTCCATTTTTGTAGTTCTTGAGCATATTTGTCTTCCTGGTTCTACTTCTTACTTTGCCTTATTTCATAAAAGTCTTCCCATGCTTCTATATTCACTATATTCACCTCTTTAACACATTCCATTTTATCCATGCTTGCTTAAGCATTCCTGAGCTGATGGGCAATCTGACTTGGACACCTAAATAATCATGGGCATTATTGTTCCCAGCTCTTTACTACTAAGCTACTCAAACTTTTTCCACTCCTGACCTTCTTAGCCTAAGAAATTTTAGATAACCCCAGATATATAGACATACAAAATAGGAATGCAAATCAAATGCTTAATGGTAAGAAATCATAATTTTGCATCCCCCACATGCAGTCTTAAACTGCAGTTTAAGAAGATGAGCTATAAAAAGTATTACTACTAACACTTTAGATACTTATTCTCAAATATTTGGCAGATGGAAGATGGCATGTTAGCAGCTGGGGGAGGCAGTAAGAAGCCAAAAGTACTTTAAAAGCAACTTTTCTCAGAAACCCCCACTTCCTAAAAAAGTTTGAGAACATGTGTGCAAAGAGGAGCAAAAAGGAGAATTCCCTTATCTAGGAATCCAAAATACATGGCCAAATTGGAAGTGCTGAGAAATCTGAAGAGAATGAGATAACTTATATGGTAGAGAGGTTGATGACAGCTTCATAGTGGATTGTAAACTTAATGAGATGATATTATTTTTAACATTCACTTGTAAATATCCTGAGTTTCAAGTTCTCTCCTTCCCACCCTACCCACTGAAAAGGCAAGTAATATGTCAATTATACATGAGAAGTTAGTGATCCCATAAGATTTTAATAAGTAGTGATGGAGTTGAGTGGAAGAATGGGAACAAAAGCACAAAGATGAGACAGAGTGGGATGACAATGGGAAAAAGTCATCAGGCTTGGTTGGAACAGAGAATGTGAAAGGGAATAGTGTGGGAGAAGTCTAGAAAGGAATGTTAGAGCTAGGAGACTTGGGGCCAAATTTAAATGCCAGAATAAGGATTCAAATGGAATTTGGAAGCTCCTGAAGGATTTGGAGTGATGAGATTAGTATAGTGTGATGGAAAGACTACACAGGACAGATAGGAGAGAATGATTCCAGAAGTTCAAAGAACACTGAGGACTAATGTTCATGGATACTGAGAGAAATCTTAACCACCACTACTAGAAGGCAGAACTGTATTCATTGCTGTGTTCCTCAGAATTAAGAATATGGCTATATATAGATATCATATGGAAAACTGGGAAGTGTTTGTGACTAACCTTCCAAAATACATTGAAAGCTTGAGTGCTACCTTCTTCTGAGTTGGATAGAAACAAATGACAATCATAAGAAATTTAGATGATCTCAAGCTGAATTAAAGTTCTTGAGAATGGCATTTATCTATCCAAAAATCAAGCCTCATAGTCAATAAACATTAAGTACCTACTACATACATAGCACTGTGTTAAGACCTAAGAAAATAAAGAAAAAATTAAAATTATAACAATCTACTGGGGGGGGGGTGAGGACGGTTTTAACAACCTATTAAAATGACATATACACACACCTATGCATGATACAAAGTTAAGTGCAACTAGGGCAAAATAGGTAACCAAAATGCTCTAGAAAAATGTGAGGTCCAGAACTGAAGTGAAAGATACTTGAGTCATCTAATTTCCTAATTTTAACAATAATGAAGGCCCAGAGTTTTTATGTAACTTGACTAAAAGGTCACTCAGGTTCTAAGAACTAGAAGAGGAGGAACAGTATTTGAACCCAGAGCCTCTGATTCTAAAAGTTAATACTTCACACTTCCACCTGCGAGGATCCAGGTAGGAGGCATTTAAGCTAGCAATTTGGTCTGGCTGGGTAGATGAAATAACAGCTAATACACATATATATTTATCATAAAATGCTTTAAGGTTTACAAAGCTCTTTATAAATATTATCTCTATCCTCAATGATCTTGGGAGATAGGTATAGGTAAATAATGTAAAAATATGAAAGTCTGGAAAAAGGTTGTGACTAGGTTATAAAGGGCCTTAGACGGCAGGCTAAATAGTTTGTAGTTTATTTAACAGGCAATATATGGAACCACTAGCTTTTCAGCAGGGGGGTGAGTGACAGGGTAATACTTAAGACAATCTTTTATCTGCTACTTTTATCACCCTGAAGCAATGGAATGGAACTTCAGTTGATGAGCAGTAAAGGACTCTAATTTACCTCACTTATGTGCAAAGGTTGTCATGGACTGTGGCCCCTGGGTGCAAGCCTGGGAGTTATATTGTCACTGACAAGACTAAGCAGGTCAACACTTTTTTGTTTTTTGTAGGAAGTAAGTCACTACAGACAGGTCAAGTTCCCCATTTTTTAGTTTAATAATTCTGAGATCCAGGCTTTAAGTGCTTTATGTGGGGATGTTCAGAATGAGGCAGCTAGGTAGATAGAACCTTGGACCTTTGGATGCTTCTTAGCTGTGTAACTGGGCAAGTCACTCATCTTGTGCTTGCCCCAGATTCCTCGCCTATAAAATGGGGATAAAAACACCAACCTCTTGGGATAGTTATGAGGATCAACCTCTGATTACTATATAAATTTTAGTTATAACCACAGGGTAGTCAGAATGTACCAAATGATATTTTGCCAATTTTTTGAAGGATTCAGAAGAAATAAAGATGTGTGTCTTCACTACCTGCTTTTGTTCCTAGCCCAATATTATTGTTGAAGGAAAGAGCAGAAAAAATAGAACGTATGCAGAGGAGGAGGATTTGACATTACTATTCTTTCCCTCAAGTCCATCTTTCATTCTAGGGAAAAGAAAGTTCCCTCCTCTTGTCCAACTATTTTTAAAAAAGGTCTTTTTTGACCAAAAAATTTTTTTTTTCAAAATTCAGGGAAAGTATCAAAGGGACAAAAAAAAAAAGCTGCTCTCTTCATCCTCCTCAACATCAGCATGACAGGTTCCTAATTAAGAATCTGATCCAGTGCCACTGAGATGTTTACTGAGGATCTGGATCACTTTTCCCATTGAAATCACTTATTATTTATTCAGTCCTTTGTGTATGAGTTGTCTCGCTTCAGCAGAATGTAAGCTCCCTGAGACAAGAGACAACTATGTAATCTTTATATATTGTAATGATTAGCACAAGTACACTTATTGAATACTCATTGAATTAAGCAGAACCAAGTTATCTGAAATTGGGAATTGAACCAAATGATTTCTAAGGCCTTTTCCACTTGGAAAATTTTACGATTTTTTGCTTAGAAATTCTCACATTTTTAGGACAAAGATGTCAATAACAAAAAAAATAACCGTTGAAAATGCTCAGTATTCCTAGGACAAAACACTTTTTTCCAAACTCCATGTGTAATTTTTGGCATATCTTTTATTAATTGCTGTATTTACAATATTCTGTAAATATTAACAGTCATCCAGTAAACATATCAAGAATAAAAAAGTCTTGTCACATAAATGCTGAAACTTAACACTTCATTAAAAAATGCAGGAAAATGTACGCTCTTCCAGCATAGTGTCTGTCACTCCTTTCCTATGCATACAGGTTAATAAGACAATAGGATGTGAGTTCCCTTAACTTCAAGTATATCAGCATTTATTAGCAGAGGGGAAGCGACAATGCCACCCACCCACAAAACAGGTTTCAAGTTATTCCCTTTAGGTTTCCAAATCAAATGCCTTGTGAGGACAGGGGAAGGCGTGCATAGAAGGCTTAGAAACTTCATTTTTCAGATTCAGAATAACACGGGATGGTTTGAAATAGAGAACGTGGGAATAAAAATTCTGAAATTGTGTCGTACGTACCACTTCTTGAAGACCTTTGCTTCTCTTGAGGAAAGGAACAGAACGGTACAACACTACTGACTAGAGACAGCTTTTAGGACAGAAATCATGATGCTCAGAAACTGATCAAACATACCTTTATAAACCTGGCTGTAGAACACACCATTAATATCTTCACTATCCAAGATTCATCTATTACACTATATACAAAAACTGCTGTATGTGGTGTGTTGACATGATATCATGGAGACAATTTCCCCATCCCCCGTGGCAGTATAATACAGCTGCTTTCCTCATTCCAAAGAGGATAAAGTGGAAGTCTTTGTCCCTTGACAAAAACTTTATAAAAGCAGTACATGCAATTATTTAAAAAAGCAAAACACACACCCCTCAAAAATCCATATCCATCAGATTAATTATTAGTAGAGGTTGCGGGTTCTGGAGACTGAAGGAATTCATAAGGGTCGTGAACCATGTCTTGCTGTTCTCCAACACTAAGATGAGAAGGGCTTCCTGTAAACATGGGGAAAAAAATACCAGTGAAAAGATCACACATTTTCAAGGTTTGTCATCAAAATTCTGGGGGATATGTAGTAGACACAGAATGCGACATAAAATCATTTTACTACTCTAAATTAATGGCTGCAAAAATGCACTGGAAATTAATTTGAGAAAACTGTCATTTTTCAGTTTGCAAAAGTCATCATTCCCAGCTTTTAGATTACAGATATAACATAAGGCACTCTTTTCTAGTGGTGGTACAGCACCCTGAAAGTACATGAGGAACCAGGTGGAAGGAAAGTGATGGACCTCAAGTAGAACAAAGCCTTAAAAAATTCAAGGGAGAAGATACAGATAGTGAAGGAGATTTGAAGCTTGTAGGCCATGCCCAGAAAGGGCAAAAGACTCAGGTCTTGCTATGTGCCTTCCTTTTCTCTCTTGCCCACACCTATTTTATCCCTACCCTCTGGAAGTAGGTGTTGCTACATTTTGATAAGAGACTCAAAAGACATTTGTATCTGTAATACTGAATGAAGGACAAAAGTGTAGTGACTAATGCCACCACTGTGCATGGAATGCCACTACATGCCTCACAGGATGGAAAACAAAAATCTGAAGCTGTGAATGGAGAGGACTTAAGTTTTTTAAAGGTTCCTTCTTATTGTAGATCCTAGCCATAGATAAAATTAAGGGGAAGTCTTTCTCCAGCTAGGCAACAAGAAAAGTAATGTTTATATATCAGAATCATTTAGAGTGACATTATTGCTTCATTCACAAAATAAACATGTTTATCAGATGATACAACAACACAATGCACTACACTAGGCACTTAGGGAAATAGCAAAAAACAATGTAGCAGGTAAAAAAAAAAAAAAAAAAGTTGATCATTAACCTCATATGGTTTTTCTCTGGCCATTAGATGAAAACAAAACAACAGCAAGTACTAATGCTTATAGTCATTTATGCACATATCTTACTTGATTCTCACAAGAACTTTGTGAGGAATTTATTAAAAATGTTATTACTCATTATACAAAAGAGTAGTTCACATTTTGGAGAAGCTAGCTAAGTTGTTTGTGGGCACTTACCTAGTGGACTCTACAGTGTCCTATTTAAATTTTCTATTGTTATAAATAGCATTAGCATTGACTGTTAGTTTGATCAAGTGAAAATCTTTGACTCTAATTAAATGGCACTATTAATAAGGGTATCTTATTTCTGTTCCAGCAGCATGACTACTCAAACAAAAGAAGGATTCCAGGTCCCTGATAGTGAAAGCTTCAGCTGATCAAAAGATGGAACAAAACCTCTCTTAGACCAACTTACCCAGATGATGCTGATCTCTTTCTGAAGTGTTAGAAAGAGAACTGAGATTGGAAGATGGCCTGGAGCCTACTCGATCTGTCTGGGCTTCATGAAGATCTTGCAAGAGCTTAGTTGTTTCATCTAAGTTTAAGTGGTTATCATCATGGTCAAGCTCCTTCTTCACTTTCCCTGAAAACCAAACACCACATTGTTACAGTTCTGATGGATTATAACCCTATGAGGTTTTTTGTACTTCTACTTATTCAGTTCAAATGGCATCATGATGCAGAACCAAGTAACAATAATGGTAGAATGAAAGTGGGCACTGAATTAAAAATATAACAAGAAGGAAAAATTGCAAGTTGTCAGAAGTGTGTTGGAGGCAGAGGGGAAGCAAGGAGTAAGAGGCATTTTAGTTATAAACATGTTTCAAGTCAAGCAAAATACCCGAGAACAGAATTTATAATCATTTACTGAAAACATAGTCCATAGTCTTGGAAGCAAAAGAATAATGCTGCAAACTGTCCTGTTTTATGTATCATGATAATTACTAAGCATTAATATTCTCATTCAAAAGGAAGAGAAAAATCAGTTACTTCCTTAAAGTTCATGTCCTTTAGGCATTGCACATTACATTTTACCTCAATAATGAGCCACACTCAACTCTGCCAATACTCAGTATATCCCCCTTACTCAAAAGGCATTAAAAAACAAATTACGTCTTCCTAATCTATTTTATTAAGAACTACAGGGAGTGGGTCTCAATAAAAGAAGATATGGATCTCCAAAACTTCTAAAGATAGAAGATTGCCAGGATAGCAATGGAAAGGCAGGGAGGTTTTGCCTAAATTCTCTTCCAAATGACATTAATACAACAAAAACAACAAAAGGATGTGGAAAAAAAAATTTTAAGGCCAAGAAAATTCTATTAGAAGGCTTCCCAAAAATTCCTAGAAGAGTTCAAAAAGAACTTTAATCAAATAAGAGAACTGGAGGAAAAATTGAGAAAAGAAAGAAGAAATGATGCAAGAAAATCATGGAAAAAATAGTAAACTGCTTGGTAAAATAGGTACAAAAATGTAGAAGAGTTTAAAATACATATAGAGAATAAAAAATATTTGGGAGTGGACTTGCCAAGACAAATCCAGGAACTATATGCACATTATTACAAAACATTTTTCACACAAATAAAGTCAGATCTAAATGAATGGAAAAACATAAATTGTTCAGGAGTGGACAATGTAATAAAAATAACAATTCTACTCAAACTAATTTACTTATAAATACCATATCAAAATTCCAAAGAATCATTTTGTAGAGCTAGAAAAAATAACAAATTTCATCCAGAAGAATAAAAGGTAAAGAATACCATAAGAATCAATGAAAAAGAAATGCAAAGGAAGATGGCTTTGAACAATCTAGTACTGGCTAAGAAGAGTAGTGAAGAGTATCACACATTAAATTCACAATTCACAGTGCTAAATGACCATATGAAATAGCACTTGATAAATCCAAAGACTGCGGCTTTTGGGACAACTTGCTATCTGGCAAAAACTGCAGGGAAAACTAGATATAGACCAAGATTTCACATTTTATATCAAGAAAAGTCAAAATGGACACATGCTTTAGCCATAAAGGGTGATACCATTATCAAATTGGGGGCACATGAAATAATTAAACTGTCATAGCTTTGGATAAGGAAATAATGTATGACCAAACAAGAGACAGAGAGGATTTTGAGATATATAAAATGGGTGATTTTGATTATAATAAATTAAAAAGTTTTCCACAAACACCACCAATGCAGTCAAGATTAGAAGGGAAGCAGGAAACTGGGGAAACATTTTACAGCTAGTGTCTCTGATAAAGGCCTCATTTCTGAAATATATCAAATGGTTTGCTTTCTAAATGAAGAAAAAAGGAGAAAATTTGGAACTTAAAAAAAAAAAAAGGAATGTTAAAAATTGTTTTTACATGTAATTGGGAATAATTATTTAAAAATATATTTCTTTCCAATTAGACTAGATTCTTGTTCTTTTTTAAAGTTAGACATTTGTGTTGTTTTTATAATTAGCACCATCTTCTCTATACTTTACCTTTCCCCATATTAAGAAGCTGACTAAGTCTGATGCCTTTTTTCTTCAGTCTACTACTTTTAGTTAATTCTAATTGTTAGGAAAGTTTTTGTCTTGCAATAAGCTTAAATTTGCTTGCTACTTCATGACTTCTACTAATTTTTTTCTGGTTCTTAAATTCTTCAGGTTCAAGCAGAGCAATGAACCAGATTTTTCTTTCACATGATAATCCTTCAAATACTTGAAGATATACCTTGTCTCCTTTTCTCTAGGCTAAGTATCTTTAGTTTCTTCACTATGGCATAATCTCAAGGCCTTTTACACCCCTGGTCAGTCTGTTCTGAATATACCCAGAACTAAATCTAATACTCCAATTGCAGTCTAGTCTATTTGCTCTTACCACTTACTGGGCAGTAAGGTGTAGTGGGTAAAACACTAGAGGTTAAGTTCAGGAAGATATGGATTTGGAATCTACTTTTGACACTTAGCTTATCTCCGTCTTTAAAATGGGAATAATAATACCATGCACAGGATTGTTGTGAGGCTCAAAAAGAGATATGTATATGAAGTACTTGTAGATGCAAGCTACTATTACTGTTACCAACATTACGAAAATCTCCAAAATCTAAGAGTCTTTTCTCAGAGTGCATACTCTCTAACCTTCTGGAGCTTTTGACAAACTTTTCTCTTTCTTCCTGCAGGGCATTTTCCTATTCTTGGTCACTCTCTTCCTACCCATTGGTTATAGGCATTTCCCAAAAATCTCTTCTCTTTATGCTATGTGATCTTATCAATTGCAGCACTAATTTCTCTCTTGAATTCTAGTTTCTCATAAATAAACACCAACTATTAAACAACATTACTTCGGTGTATATAAGTAGCCCAAATTCAACATGACCAAGCCAACATTCATATTTTTTCCCAAATCTTTTGTCACCTAATGTGATAGGATCAATATCTTCCTACTACATATCTCACTCATTTCCCCCTCTAATAGACTGAATGGGAATTATCACCAAGACTTTATTGGTGGCTTTCTGGTAGTTCCAGGTTAAATATTTTCCTACTTGCTTAAAGGCCTGATTATATGGGATCTTACTCTTTAGACTTAAGAAATTTAAGAGTCAGTAAGTTATAGTACACCCTTTTCCTGCTGAGCAGAATAGTTTCTGAATTCAGATAAGTTAAGTGCTACATGCTTACTGAGTAACCTTTCTATGCTTTTGGTTCAGAAATCTTCCTCTTGATTACAGAGTAATTCACTGCCTCATGTCATCCTATATCAGATCTCACCTACCAGTCTGAGTAAAGCCCAGAAGGATAAATTGTAGAGAGCAGGAACTCTGAAAAAGTGTACTTGAATCTAGGTCAGCAAGGTACTTATAGTTAAGCATATACTCAGTACTTAGTATGGTGACAAGTTTCTATTACTAACATAGATATGACTACAATCACTTCCATACTCAAAGATCTGTAATGATTTCTTATTGTCTCTGGGATAAAATTCAAAATTTTTCTTTTGGCATTTAAGAGCCTTCACAACCCAGTTCTCATCCACCTTTTCTCCCTTATTTCATACATTCACTGTTGTGCTCTTTCCATTCTAATAAAATTGTTTTCTTCAAAATGACAGTTCATTTCCTATCTCCATGACTTTGCCTATGCTGGGTCACTCTATCTGGAATGCCTTTTGTCTGTTTCTTACCCTATTTTTTTTCAAAGCACAGTTGATTTTTATTTCTATAAAGGTCTTTTTTTGATCACCTCAGGTTATTTTTGAAAATACTTTATTTCATATTTACTTATCTCTATCATGGTAAATTAATTCAGCAGAATAGAAGTTCCCTAAAAAGGTTTTAGTTTTTTGTCTGGTAACCCTGACACTCTATATAAGCCCTAAAATTTGTTGAATTTAATTGAATTAGAGTAAGAGAGACTCTCCTTTCTCCAAAGTAATTAATAATCTTTTAACTGCTATAACTGCTGATATTTTCTCAATCTTCATCTTTTGAACTCTCTTCACCTACCCAGGGGGTAAATGTAAATCCTTGGATATTTCCTGGTTCTAAAAAAATTCTCTTTAAAGTTTTTCCTCCTGTTTCTATGACTATTCCTTCTTAATCTCTTTTGCTGGTTCCCCATTTATATCCTGCCTACAATTATAGGTATTCTCTCCCTAGATTCTGTCTTAGGCCCGCCATCTCTCTAATCAATTTCCATGGATTTAATTATCACCTTTAGAGAGAAGACACATAAATCTAAATGCCTATCTTCAGGGTTTTCCCTGAAATATGGTCTTGCAGTACCAATTGCCTACTGAACATTTCAAACCCAGATATTCAAACTAAGTTTACACTCTCACTTTACAGATGCTGAAGCTGAGGCCCAGGAAATTAAAGTAGCTTGTTCAACACATTAGTATACCCACAAAAGAAATAGGTCCTAGGCCAACTCCCATTAGATCATCATTTGGGTCCTGATTAACTCAGATTGAATGTAAATAGCAGTCATTTCTGCTTTGGTCAGAAAGCCAGACAATCTTCCTCTCCCAGATTCATTAATTTATTTATCTAGATCTGAAAGATGAGATTCTCAGCCTCATCTGCTACCCAGCCTTAATCACTGAATGGGTGGGGCCTCCATAAAACCTTAGCTTAAAAAGGCCATAGTCTCCCATTTCAGCTAGAGATAGATATTTTGATCTGTATCTTACCACTGGACCCAGATGGCTCTGGAGGAAAAAGGGAGGCAGGTGACCTTGCAAAGCCCTCCCTCACTTAAATCTAATTAACTTGCATGGCATGGCATCACCTCTATGAATTCAGTCTTCTTCAAAAAATGAAAGACAAACAACATTTTACTACAAATCTTTAAAGAAATGTGATAGTTCTTTCATATCCTTATAGATTTTGTTATTTTTCCAATTCATGAATTCAATGATCATTTCTATGTTGATCTTTTAATCTACTTATCTAGCCCCATAAAGTCCACTCCATTGCCAATTAAATATCTCAAACTGAATATTCCATAGACATTGTAAACTCAACACTTTGCAAACAACTCATTATCTTCTCCCACAAGCTCTCCCTCTTCTTAACTCCTATTACTACTCACAATGCCACAATTCTCTCAACCACCCAGACTTGCAACCCAGGTGGAGTTAAGACAGTGAGTTATATTGCTATGACAACTAATTACTACTTGCAGTAGGGAGAAATGGATTTGGGGGTTCATGGATTGGAGTATGGGGCAGCAGCAAATCCTCATGCTACTAAAAATAGTCCCCAAACTGCCAATGTTGATGACTTTGCTTCCTAATTTTTTTAATTGTACACAGGAGTTTAAGAAACTAGCTCCTGGAGAAACTCTTTTAAGAGAAGCAATACAGAAAATTTTAAAGAGCTTAGCTATTTAAAACTTACCCAATGAACTGAGCATGGAAATATCAAGCGAGACATCAGAATATGACTTCATTGACATAAAGTCCAAAACAGAGCTGTTATTTTCTCCAACTGAATCACCAATCTGCTTGAAAACACAATAAGAAGCAAAAATTATGAAGAAGCATAAGACACAAACATAAGGCCAAAAAAATGCACAGTAATGGAAGAAAATATGATGATATAGATGCAGCTCCAATGAACTTTAACTTGATAAATGACTCCTGACATTCAAATGCATGTTCTTAGAGGGGATGTCTTAGAATGCTTTCAGAAGCTTTCTTAGTGCAAACTTTTATCTGTTATTTTTATCACACTTCATTCGAAAGCAGCAACCAAAATTTAGAATTTCCTTATTAATGTTCCAAGTTTTCATTATCTAAGGATTTTTCAAAGGCTAATAAATAACCCACGATGTTACTTTATATTTATTCCAAGTTCTAGTATGCCCAAGCTAATAAGTTAAATCTGTGTAGATTGATTTTCTTATTCTTCTCTTACCCCAAGATTGAACATCAATATGGAGGAAGTTATGGAAATTTGGGGGAACCTATAGAATTGGTTTTCCTGCTTCCATTCTCTCTCAATTCCTCCTTCACAAAGTTGCCAAAATAATCTTCTTAAGGAACAAACCTGATTGCTATTCAAAATACCTATAATAGCTACCTACAGGATAAATACAAACTCTTTCTTCTGGAACTCAAACCTTCCACAAACTTGACTCAACTTATCCTTCCAGATTTATTTCAAATAACTCCTGTATATTATGTTCTAATCAACTAAATCCCAAATTCAACATGCCAACTCCAACATCTACACTTTTACACATGCTACCCTACTCATGAATGGAATGCACTCTATCTTCATCTAGGTTTCTAAAAGATGGATCTCTTTAAAGGATCAGCTCAGGAGCCCACTCTTCTTTTTTTTTTTTAAATTATAAAATTTTTTTTGACAGTATATATGCATGAGTAATTTTTTCTCCCCCCCAACCCCCTTGAGGATGGGGTTAAGCGACTTACCCAGGGTCACACAGCTAGGAAATGTTAAGTGTCTGAAATCAAATTTGAACTCGGGTCTTCCTGAATTCAAGGCTGGTGCTCTATCCACTGCACCACCTAGCTGCCCCATGAGTAATTTTTTTTTTTTATAACATTATCCCTTGTATTCATTTTTCCAAATTTTCCCCTCCCTCCTTCTACTCCCTCCTCTAGATGACAGGCAATCCCATACATTTTACATTTGTTACAGTATAACCTAGATACAATATATGTGTGTAAATACCATTTTCTTGTTGCACGTTAAGTATTAGATTCCAAAGATATAAGTAACCTGGGTAGATTGACAGTAGTGCTGACAATTTACATTCACTTCCCAGTGTTCTTTCTCTGGGTGTAGTTGTTTCTGTCTATCATTGATCAACTGGAAGTGAGTTGGATCTTCTTTATGTTGAAGATATCCACTTCCATCAGAATACATCTTCATACAGCATTGTTGCTGAAGTGTATGTACAGTGATCTTCTGGTTCTGTTCATTTCACTCAGCATCAGTTCATATAAGTCTTTCCAAATCTTTCTGAATTCATCCTGCTGGTCATTTCTTACAGCGCAATAATATTCCATAACCTTCATATACCATAATTTACCCAACCATTCTCCAATTGATGGACATCCATTCATTTTCAAGTTTCTAGCCACTACAAAAAGGGCTGCCACAAACATTTTGGCACATACAGGTCCCTTTCCCCTCTTTAGTATTTCTTTGGGATATAAGCCCAATAACAGCACTGCTGGATCAAAGGGTATGAACAGTTTGATAACTTAGGAGCCCACTCTTCTGTAAAGTCTTCCTTAATTCTGTTAGTGCTTCTTCATAAAATGATCTTATATTTTTTACTTACCTGTAGATAGGTTATAGAATGTAAGCTTCCTAGGGCCATTTTCTTATTGAAAATAAAATATTAGATCCCTAGTACCTAAAACTGTGCCTTGCACAAAGTAGGTCCTTAATAAATGTCTGTGGAATTGAACTGATTGTAGAAGGGACTCCATGGAACTTAAATATGCAATTTGATTTTAGAAGGGCATTATCATATTAGACATTTCAAATTAGATGCTCCACAGGTATCATAAACTTACAGGTCACAGAATTCTTTTCTTTTTTGCCCCAAATCCACCTTCCATCTTAATTTCTCTTTTTGTGGAGGGCACCATTGTACTTTTTATCATTCAGGTTTACAATCTTGGATTCATCCTTGATTCCTTATATTT
Organism: Sminthopsis crassicaudata; assembly: GCF_048593235.1. Taxonomy (NCBI): domain Eukaryota; kingdom Metazoa; phylum Chordata; class Mammalia; order Dasyuromorphia; family Dasyuridae; genus Sminthopsis; species Sminthopsis crassicaudata. The sequence continues at coordinate 350,232,622 of NC_133617.1, read as the reverse complement.
CCTTCCTTAGTTGCTGGCTAACCCAACTATAGCTCCACAAGATGTTTAATCCTTCCCCTTCTCTTCACTGAAATAGTCTCAAATTCTAATTTAGATCCTCAAGACTTCTGGACTTGGTTGTTGTAATGAATTCCTAATTGTTCTTATCTCCCGTTTCTCCCCATTCCAATAGATCCTATACCTAGCCACCAAAATGATATTTCTAAGCCACAGATATGACATAAATTGCCTGCTTAATATACTCTAGCAATAACCTCTAGGATCCTGTTATCTCTAAGATCAACTAAAAACTGTGCCCTTTGGTACTCAAAAGTCTTTATAGCTTCACTTTAACCTACTCTTTTAGCTCACTTTCCATTCATTCCTGCCATACTCTAGTCCAGCCACAGAGATTCATAAGCAGTGCTTGTTTGTATCATCACAGAGAAAATACTAACTAGAGAATTAAGAAATTCACAAAAGAGGAGGCATTTGAGCTTAGTCTTGAAGGAAATTAGGGATTCTCTGAGGCAGTGATGAAAAAAGGAGTACATTTTATACATGAGGGACAGTGTAAAAGTAGGAGATGGGAGATGGTGTGTCCTCTGTAAAGAAAAACAAGAAAGCCAGAACAGCTGCTCCAAAGATTACAGGAAGGATAGCTATATGCAATAAGACTGGAAAAGTCAGATGGAGGAAGACTGTGGAGGTTTTATAAGCAAAACTTATCTTTGACCCTAAGGATAACAGGTTGCCAGGGGAATTTACTGAATAATACAGTTAGATATGTTTTAGGAAAATCAGTGTACACTATTACACTATTGTGTAAGATGGTTGGGATTAGAAGTAGACAGAATAATGAGGACACTGCAATGGTCCAGTCAAGAGATAACAAAGACCTGAACCACGATAGTGACCATGTGAATAGAGAGAAGGAAATGGTTGAAGAAATACCGTGGAGGCAGAAACAACCAGATTTGGCAACTCACTAGAGACAAAGATTAGTCAGAATAAGAAGTTAAGAATGATACTACGAGTATCTGAGTGATACTATGAGTATCAAGCATGAGTGACTGAAAGGATGATAGCTACCTTTGATAAAAATAGAAATTTAGGAAGATAAAGAGAGTACATTGTTTGGATATGCTGCATTTGAAAGGCAGTTTTGAATTTGCAATAGGTAACTATTGATGAGGGACTGGTGCTAAAGAGAAAAAAATAATATAGATTAAAATATTAAGAGTTTTGATATATACAGAAAGGAAGAAAAGGCAGCTCAGAGTAAACAATGATGATTTTCTAATCATCTAATCATATTACTCTGTATGAGATGAGGTTCTCAATTGAGGTAAAATGAGAGGCATGAACAAAAATGAAGCTTATTGGTGAATGCACTATATATAAATATACACATCTTAAAGCTTTCAAAAATATTGTCTAAAATGAACTTACAAAAAAAGATAAGGCAATTTGTGGATAGGTAAAGATACTGGGGAATTTGGTTTCATAATTTTCCTAATTTTCACTGATCTTAAGATTTTAGAAAAATAGGCTTACTTGAAGATAGAAAAAGCAATCCTATTGCTAGACAAATTTAAAGAAAACCACAAAGACAACATAGAGATTGCTCTATAATGCACAACAATATAAATGCTCCTTCACACCCACTTAGTCAAAATAAGTGTGAAACAAGGAGGAGTTAATGGCATGTTACAGTACAGAAATAATTAGTAAATATTTTGAATATTGAAAAGTCAAAGAGCACACAGGATATGAGTAAAGATCAAGCAATTTCAGTGAAATGGACTTAATGATCTAAAAAATGGCTAAGTTTCTGATGCATAAATTTAAGTTTATTATATTATATATTATATAAGCTATATTATATAAGACTGAAGCCACACTTTTACAAAAAGGGGACAAATGATAAATAAACAAGACTGTTATCAGGACTTATATACAATAGAGTATGTACAAGCCAATAAATATTCAGCCAAATTTGTACGTATATAATTGTACATAATAACTGTTGTTATGTATGTATAATGATGAGCTTCAGAAATTAGTGTTCCTCAGTACCTTCTGAAAAACTGAATGTTACTCAGAATAATTGTGTATAAAGCAAATAAAGACTATTAGGATTGTACTTGTTATGAGGCTCAAATTTATATATGTATAGTCTATAAATACAGCAATCTAATGGGAGTATCTGTTATAATCAATAGAATACTCCAATACCCAATCACAGATTTCTGATTAAACTGTTTATGAAGATTCCAAGTAACTATAAAAAGCAAAAGAAAACACATTTACAGTCAAAAGGATAGGACACTAATATCTAGTAAATATGGTCAATCTTCAGTAAACCATAATATCCAATTAAACCATAATACACCATTCCTCAAGCATTCTGAATAAATGTAACTTCATTTTAACACAGCAGAAGGAGGAATAAAACGATGGATTTCAATGGAAGAAATGCAATAAAACTGGGTTTGGAGAGGCCTTAACTACACTTAAAGACCAAAGTGGAAATTTAAAAAATTCAAACTCTAGTATAACTTGAAAAGAATCATAACTTCACTCAAAAATTAAAAAAAAAAAATGTGTTTATATATATATGAAATATGTGTGTGTGTAGGTGGAGACAAGAAGGGAAAAAAGAGACAGAGACAAAGCAGCAGATACATCAACACTGGGGAAATGAATACTAAAAGCACTGTATGATACATGCATGACAGACAAAGTGGTTTAAAAGCTATTGTGACTAAATGGCATTAGGGAATGAAGATGGTCATGAGACTATCTGTAGTAGATGGAATACTACAATCATCTGATGCATTCTCTTGCTGGCTTAAAAAAAACAAAAACCCACAAGAACCATAGGACACATGTGTTCTTACCATCATTTGTTTGGAGGAATCTGGACAGGTAGGGCGCAATTTGTGTTCTTCCTTTATAACGGGTAGGACCTATAGCATCAAAGCCGATACTAGCTGTTAGCATTCTATACCAAGTCCTTTTTCTCCATCTTATGCCTACTGTTGGAGTCTCCTTATTTTACTCTTCTCTAAACATGTTGGTAAATATTTAGCCTCTGCTATAGTAACTCAAAGATTTTTACATGCTCTTACACTGAAGGGCAAAGGGCAAAACAATCTTTTGGCAGATGGAGCATCATCCAATTTGACCTGTCAAAATTTTAATTCATTTCTAGGCAAAATAATATATATATATTAGCACATTTAAAAATAAATCTGATCCTCAAGTTGATGTTAGCTCTTCCAACTAAAACTTGATGGAAGAGTCATTCACTTGCTTCATTATATCATACCTTAATTTCATCTGGTGGCTTCATTGGAATATTCCTCCTCTGGAAGACAAAAATGATGAGAAACTTAGTAATACAGATATTCCATGAAAATGACTGAACATTTTCTTGATGATACAAAGTTTACTACTCTTTATTAGAGCTATCCAAAAAACATCTATTATAAAACTTTAACTCTTATAAAGTTCTTGCATATATTAGCTTACTTGATCCACAATCAGGACTAGAGTATCATTCACATTTTATAGTTGCAGAAATGGAGACTAAGAGGTTAAGTAATTGACCATGCTCATACAATTAATGTCAGAGCTGTGTTGACTCCAAATATAATGCTCTTTCTACCATGCTGCAAAACCACTATATTAGTTCTTAAAATGATCTTCTATTATTTCTACAGATATAGTAGAAATACACTATATATATATGTAATTATCTACTTATAATTACACAAAGGTCAAAGTAGAGAAAAACTCATACAATAATTATGTCCCCTGTCCTTAAGTCATTATGCATTAGAAAATCCCTAAATATTTCAGGCCATGATCATGTAAATTCCATTTACAAAAGTGAAGATGGATACATTTACAAGAAAATGGAAGGGGAATATCTAATGTTATTTTTGTAACTTGAAGTGGTCAAAATTCATTGGGTTATGGACCTGAAACTATGGCTTTCTGGCCAAGTTTCTTAGGGCAGATTAGAAATCCAAAAGAATCTGCAACCACTAGAAGGTCTGAAATAGCTGAAAGATTCTTAGAGATTACAGTTTTAGAAAAAGCTTCCATCATTTTGTTATTATTAACAATTAAGTATTTATGAAGACCATAAAAATTTTAGCACTACTAATATGAAAGAATTAGGTACATAAGAGGTTATCCAATATTGTCAGCAATATGCTTACATCCTCTTAGAAACACATTTTAGCCCTCATTTACTTTAAAATGTATTATAAATTAATGATATTTCTTTGATAACACTGATGCACATGATTTAAAACCTGTCTACTGAAGGAATGCATCTTTTCTAATTTTTTTTTAATCAAAATGCACGAGACACTGTTTTCTATTTGAGAATTAGCCTAACATACAGAAAAGATTCTTTCATAGATTCTGATTTTTTTGACCATTATTATCCCTGAAACAGAAATACAAGACAGATTCCAGACTTTTATATCTCCTTAATTCCAAGACCTTTTACAAAATTAATAAATTAATCAACATATGATCTCTGTCCAGTGACTAAACGACATAATGATGGAGAAACTGACCTACAATACACTGTCACTGGGGAGAGAGGTTATAAATGAATCAGAAAATATGGCTTACAAGTCCCATTTAAACAGCAATTAAAAGATCATTCAATGCCAAAAGGCAATTGCAGTGATTATGAGAATTGCCTGACTACTACAAAGATAACTGCAACTTATGAATTAACATCTGCTATAGAAGAGATGAAGAGAAATTGTATGAGAATATGACAAGATCATTAAAATTAATTTATTCTGTATCTTAATGAAAATAGGAAAATATGATGAAAACTACTGGAAAGCACAATTTAGGATCAACAAATAAGAAACCAAAAGGGGCCTAAAATTTCTTGAACAATTCAGAAACGCACAGATAAGCCATCTACAATAGGCACACTTACTTTCTTTCCTCTACCCTCTTCTTAACACCTTAAAAACTAGCTTCTTATTCTACCAAACTACTCTCTTCAAAGTTTCTAATGATCTTTTATAGTTACTAAATCCAATGGCCTTTTCCTAATGTGCATTCTCAATGCTGTACTCAATATTGTAGTAGTGAAATGAGTTATTTTTCAAATGTTTGGTAAAATTAAATTGTTCTGTGATTCTTCCTTAGGGAGCTCATTTATGATTTGTTTGACTTCTTTTTTAACCTTCAGTTCCAAATTTTCCCCTCCTTCTCCCTATCCTCTCCCTTAGATGGCAGATAGTCCAATATATGTTAAATCCAATATATGTATAGATATTTATACAGTTATCTTGCTGGACAAGAAAAATCACAACAAGAAAGAAAAAACAAACAAAACAGAAAGAAAACAAATGCAAGCTAACAACAACAGAAAAGAGTGAGAATGCTTTGAGTGGTCCACACTTAGTTCCCACAATTCTCTCTCTGGGTATAGATGGCTTTCTTCATCACTGAACAAGTGTAACTGGTTTGAATCATCTCATTGTTGAAGAGAGCCATGTCCAGCAGAATTGTGGTTGCTATATACAACGATCTCCTGGTTCTACTCACTTCGCTTATTATCAGTTCATGCAAGTCTCTCCAGGCCTTTCTAAAATCATTCTGCTGATCGTTTCTTATAGAACAATAATATTCCATAACATTCATATACCATAATATATTCAGCCATTCTCCAATTGATGGGCAGCCACTCAGTTTCCAGTTTCTTGCCATTATGAAAAAGGCTGCCACAAACATTTTTGCACGTGTGGATTCCTTCCCTTCTTTAAGATCTCTTTAGGATATAAGCCCAGTAGTAATACTGCTGAGTCAAAGGGTATGCACAGTTTGTTAACTTTTTGATTATAGTTCTAAACTGCTTTCCAGAATGGCTGCATGCATTCACAGTTCCACCAACAATGTTAGACTTCCTTTTTTTTCTAAAATAAGGTTGTTTAAATATTCTATTTCATCTTACGTTAATCTGGACAACCTGTATTTTTTTTTTTATAAATATTCATCTATTTATTGGCATGTAGTTGGGTAAAATAGAACTTAATAGCTTCTAATTCTTCATTATGAATTAACTTTAAAAATTTTTGACACTGGTAATTTGTTTTGTTTTTTTTTTAAATCAAAAAAAAATCAAAGTACTTAACAGTTTAACCGTTTTATTTTATTTTAATTTTATTATTGTTATTATTTTTAATAATTTTATATAATAATTTTATATAATAGTTCCTAGGGGTTGTTTTTTTTTTATTGATTCAGTGACTTTTAAAATTCAATTTTATTAATTTCTCCTTTTATTTTCAGGATTTACATTTTGGTATTTAATTTAAAAGATTTTTAATGGTTTTTCCCCCCATAGAGGGACTTAATTCACTGATCTGCTCTTTTATCAATGTATGCATAGAGATACAGATTTTTACCTAAGCATTGCTCTGGCTGTATACAACAAATTTTGGCAGGTCTTCTCATGTTATTATTTTAATACAATTATTGCTAATATGATTTATTCTTTGACCCACATATTCTTTAGGATGAAATCATGTAGCTTCCAATTAATTTTTAACCTAGGCTTCAAAGGCTCTTTGTAATTTTTATTGCATTACATTCACAAAGGGACAGCTAGATGGCTCAGTGGCTAGAGCACAGAAAGACCCAAGTTCAAATCTGGCTACAAATACTAACTGTGTGAATCTGGGAAAATCACTTTATCTATTTGCCTTAATTAGTTGGAGAAGAAAATGGTAAATCACTCCAGCATTTTTGTCAAAAAACCCCCATGAGCAGTATAGTCCACAGAGTCACAATATGTCAAACATAACTGAAAGAGATGCATGTTATATTTCTGTATTTGTAGTTTTAATCCCTTAATACATGGTCAATTTTTGTGAAGGAGACACATATTTCTAAAAATTATATGTGCTCTTTCCTATCTCCATTCTTTATTTTCAAGGGAATTATATCTAAATTTTCTAAAAATCTTATTCATCTCTTTAACATTTTTTCTTATTTACTTCATGGTTACTTATTTAGGTCTGAGGAAGATAGAGGCCTCCTACTATCATAATTTTACTATTTCCTTTTATAAATCATTTAATTTTTTAAAAAAAGAATTTGGATGTTATTCCATTTGATACTCAAGTATTCAAAATTTATATAAATTTACAGTACCTGTTTGCAAAAGCATCTTCCTGATTATCTCTTTTAATTAGATGTATTTTTGCTTTCACTTTAAAAGCATGATTACCACAACCTTTAAAACAAAATTTCTGCCAAAACATAATAGATTCTGCTGTAATTCCTCATGTTAACTCAGTATCTTTGTTTAATGTTTCTAATAAACAACATTCTATTTTCCTTCATATTTGAATTGTTTTTGTCTGGTAGCTTGCAGTATTTTTTACCTTGAGATGGTAGTTTTGCAATAATGCTCCTTGGGGTTTTCCTTGTGGGAGCTCTTTCCAAAGATGATTAATGGATTCTTTCAATGAGTATATTCCCCTTGGTTTCTAGAATATTGTAGCAGTTTTCCTTGGTGATCTCTTAAAGAATACTATCCAGGTTCCTTTTTTAGTCATGGCCTTCAGGTAGACCAATAATTTTTAAATGGTCTTTTCTGGACATATTTTCCAGGTTGGCTGTTTTTCTAATGAAGTTATTTCATATTTTGTTCCATTTTTGAATTCTTTTTAGTTTGACTGATTCTTCTTATCTCATAGAATTATTAGCTTTCATTTGCCCCATTATAGTTTCTAATGTGTGTTTTTGTTAGCTTTTATATTTCTTTTTCCCTTTGGTTAACTATACTTTTGAAGGTGTTGTTTTCTTCAGTAGACTTTTTCTACTTTCTCTTTTCAATCTTTTTTTCTTTTTTTTTCTTTTTTTGAGATCATCCTAACATTAACAACTCATACCACCCATGTCCTTTGTCTATGTAGACTCCTAACTCTTAACAATGATTAATAAAGTTCTTAGGAGTTCCATGTATCATTTTCCCACACAAGAATGCAATTAGTTTAACCTGACTGAGTCCCTTATGATTTCTCTTTAATGTGTATCTTTTAATGCAATTCTTGAGTTTTATATCTGAATGCCAATTTTTCTTTTTAGTGCTGGTATTAATTTTATTAGGAATGCTTGAAAATTATTGTATTTCATTATCCAATTTATTTTCCCCTTGAAGAAGTATACTCAGTTTTGCTAAGCAGGTTATTCTTGGCTTAGTCTTAGATCCTAGAAAATCTTATTTTAAGTTCTTTGGCTTTCTTAATGAGGAAACTGCTAAATCTTATGCAATCCTCACTGTGGCTCTAAATTGTTTCTTTATGAATGTTTGCAATATTTTCCTTTTGACCTGGGAGTTTTGGACTTTGATTATAATATTCCATCTTGGAACTGTGAATCAGAAATGCATACAAGCAATAGAGTTGCCAAACAATATCAAACCTTGTATTCAATGACAGAAAAAGATTCCTTGTAATCTCTTTCTGTCCAGTTGTCCAACCCCCTTCTCATCTCCGGGCTGAGAGCTTCTAAAACTGTCTCACCACCACTATAGCAAGGCCCAGAGCTGATGTGGTGATTGTGTGCACCCTGGGCTGTGACCATTTAGGGGTCACAGACCTTTCCTGCTGATCTCCTAAGTTGTCTTGGGCTAGAAAGACGTCTCATCCTAACCTTTCACTGCTACAGAATTCAATGTAAGTTATTATTTTAAAGTTGTTTAGAAGGAAGCATTGGAAGTGTTTCGCTGGGTTCCAGAAGTGTCCAGAGAAGTTGTACAGATTCAAAGTAACAATGAGTAACAATCAAAGATAATGGTCTTTGTTTCCTACCCTGATCATTCTACTGTAGGCTTAATAATTAGAACTGATGATTACCCCCCTGTAGGTTTAAAACCACAAAGTTTTTGGAACTTGTTCCTTGCTCTAGATGTTAATGGAACCTCTGTTGCTTGTGACCATTCGATTCTGCAACTTGGAATTGTGACCTAGGTGACAAGAGCTGTCCCAAGGATCTTTTTCTGCCTTGATACTTACAGCCCTGATGTTCAATTTCGGTTTCCATACCCTTCCCTGGATACTAGAATGCTTCCCATTGCTGCTGTGGCCAGCTTTACTCCAGTGGCCTCAGACTTCTCCATCTTCCCAAGCTGTTTTGGGCTAGAAAAATGACAACTCTTCAAAGGAGGTGCTATTATTATTTCCATTTTAAAAGTTGAGGAAATTGAGGCAAACAAAGATTAAGTGACTTTCCCAGGATGACACACCTCATAGTGTGTGAAGCCAGATCTGAACTCAGGTCTTCCTAATTCCAAGCTTACCACACTATTCACTACACTAATCCAGTTACAGAGACTACAAGATAAAAGGCAGACAGTTCCTACTCTACACAAATATGCCTGAAATATTAAAATAATCAGCGAAAAGCCTTCAGTGGTGAAGAATATATAGAGAATATATTTTTTTGGAGAAAACACATAGAAAGATGAGAATGGTAGTGATTTATATTGGTGATGGGAGTATATGCTATGGAGCCATTAGAGTTTTATGAATAATACCATAGAGAAAAGGCAACACAAAAGTCTAATTATAAAAAGGATAAAAGTTTCATTTTCTATGAAAAAGATTGGGCATGGGTTCAGTAAGTTGACCAAAAATGCTTCAACAGTTAAAAACTGTATAATCATTTCATTGTCTCTACAGAATCATAAAGTATTAGAATTGAAAGAGACACATGGTATAATGCATAAAGTGCTCTACTTAAGATGCAAGAAGTTACTCAACATCTCTAGCTTATTTTCTCTTCTACAAAATGAAGATGCTGGGCTAATCTTAAAAAAAGCATCCCCTCTTTAATTACTCTAATTAAATTCAGCTTCCTCTTAAAATCTCCAGTAGAGTTATCCCCCTCCCCCAATTTAAATCATTTTTGTGTAGCTCTTAGTTTTAATAATTTTTCCTTCTACCAAAACCCGAAACTACTTCTCTGAAAGTTTTGACTGTTGCTGATAGGAAGATTATTATATCATTCTCCTAATCTTTTATTCTTTAGGGTGACATGTCTAATTCATTAAATGAATCTTTATATAGTATGGCTTACAGTCCTTTCACTAACCTATTTTTGACTCTAGATATACTTTAATTTGTCAATGTCCTTCCTAATTTGTGGCAACCAGAATTAAATAATATTCCAAATATGATCTGATCAGGATAGAAGAGAGTACAATTATCATTTCTTACATTTTATATTCTAAAGTTCTATAAAACTCCCAAGATTAAGTTAGGTCTTAAGCAGGAGTTCTTGCCTTGGAATCTGTGAACCCAGCTTAGGGTCTTGAAATTTATGATCCTACAATCTTCTTGAAGGATGTATAGGATAGCTCCATTTCAGTATAATTTTGTAATATACTTATTTTATTTTATGCATTGAAAAACGCTGAAGAGAAATTCCAGGTTTTACAAAACTGCCAAAGGGGCCTGTGACAAAAAACGGTTAAGAATGACTGATTTTAAGCTTTCTATCTCATATTGTTAACTGCTAATTCATGAAAAATCCCTGGATCAATTTCATATAAACTGTCACCTAGCCATTCTTTCCTGTACTTGTGCAGCTGATCTGAATTTAAGTGTAGAACTTAACATTTATCCCAGTTAAATTCCAACTTGGTAAATTTTCACTTATTTTTTTTCTACCTACCTGCATTTTCGGGATATTTACTCTGCTGTCCAACGTTATCGATTTCTCTTTAGTCTTTGTTTCATCTGCAATATAACTATATAATCTACAGTTTCATCTAAAATCTCTGATAAAATTCCTTGAATACCTTTTCTTTTTTGGTATTATAAGCATACAAAGCTATGAAATTATGTTTACTAAAGACTTTACAGCAAAAATTTTTTTAATTATCTCCAAATCATTTTCCATCAATTATATTTTCTAAAAAGAAATCCAATTGAAACCAATGATATAAACTAAAGCTGTAACCAGTTAAATATGTAAAAACTAATTCAAAAATCTTGGAAAAATAATAGTCAGCATAAACACTAGTTAATATACTTTTCTTTCAACAATTCCTTCTGCACTTGGAAATAGCAAGTCAATATTTATGGTCAAAAAGTAAGCATGCCCATGTGTCTTTAAGAAAACTGGGACTTACCTGCTTTAATTGATAAATGGTTTTTGAATGATCACCACCTGTGATCTGATCTAGTAAGTCATCCACAATTTTCTTACTGTAACTCCCAGAGTCTTTCACAAATTCCTGTAGGCTACAAAGAACAAAGGTTGAGAATATTTGGTAGTAATTGCATAACCTTTTTTTTAAAGCCTCTTTTTATTTATCTTTCTTTATTTTGGGATATAAATTAGTGTTGAGAAGGAATCTTTTATAAGGTCACAATTTCTTTTCAATTATGCCTTCTGAGTAGTAAAAGCTGTCCTGAGCTCTAATTTTACATCACCAAATAGACATTTCAAACTGGATGTCTCCCATAGGCATTTTCAAACTCAACATGTCCCAAACATACCTTTCTCTTCCCAAACTTTTCCTACCACTGTTGTTTCCCCCTTCAAAACTTTCTTATTTCTGCTGAGGGAACTATCTTTGGTCATTGCTGAAATCTCGTTTTCACTGCAAAGAATGGCTAAATCTTGTCATTTTTTATCTCTGTATTTTTTGCAAACAAACAAAAATTACTCACAAAACCATCACCCTGGTCAGGTTCTCATTATATTCTACCTAGACCACAATGCTAACTTCCAAATTAGTTTGCTTGCCTCATGTGTCTCACTTTTTCAATCCATACTCGACATTGTCAGAATGTTATTTAAGTAAAGTAAGTTATTCTCTTTCCTTGACTCTTCCTCAGGATCAATTATAAATTCTCCCGTGAAATAGGATACCAAATGATAGAAATTATTGCCAGTTAACCCCAACTATGTTCCATACAACAAGCCAGCAAATTGCCTCTCCTTCATTATAGGAAAGTAAACCAGTCCATTCTTTAGATCAAGGGTTCTCAAACTACAGCCTTTGGGCCAGATGCAGCCCACTGAGGATGTTTACACAGCTTTCCTGGTTATAGCAAATGGGCTGAGGGGCGGAGACAGAGTCTGAGTTTTTGTTTTTACTATAGTCCGGCCCTCCAACAATCTGAGGGACAATGAACTGGCCCTCTATTTAAAAAGTTTGAGGACTACTGCTTTAGATATTGTGACCTTGTAGCACCAGCCAATACTCACCTTAAGGCACACTGTATACCAGTCTCATCTCCATAGGCTGAATATAAGAGTTCCATTTCATCTGATTTCAGGTCACTGAATACTGAATTATTTTGCATTGAAAGTGAAGTACCTGAACTTGTAAGAAATGTGACTAAAAGAAAGTAAGGAAAAACAAAAGATGCAATATTAGTTTTAGAGTGAAATTCCATCTAAGACAAAGTAACTTCTTTTTTTTCATCTTTCTGTTTAATCAAATATTTTTACATAATTTCCTGTGTTCAAAGTTATGTTAAAATTGCTATGTGACCTCAAAGTAACGGGATAGACTGGCCCTTAAAATGTATGTCTAGTTTTACTTTTTCTTAGGATCACACTTGTACAGCAGGTTAGGAGAAGAAAAATAATGGAGTTTCTGTTACTCTACCAAAAAAATTATTTTTTCCCCATTTGTAAGCTATGAAACTTTAAAAAAAAATTGTATTTATTAAATTTATTTGCAAATTGTGGGGTCATTTGGATTAATTAGAATTTCAAAGAAAATTGCAAAACCATACCCATTCTTACATTCAGACAGAATTAACTGATCATTTATTTGCTCAGGGATTGCTAAAAGGAAACAAAGTAAGAACCATTCTCTAAATTTCAAAGTGCTCACAATGTAGTACAGAAATAAGAAAACAAACTATGATTTAGCATAGATGATCTATTTGTCCAAATAATTTTACTGAAAAGAGATAAAATCAGAAGCCCTGTTTTTGAATCCTGGCTTACCTGTGTGACTACGGGTAACGGGTAAATCACTTTACACAGTGAGCTTTAGGTTTCATCTGTATAATGGAGATAAGACCACTTATCTGACATATCTCAGAGGGTTGTCATGAGGATCAAATGAAATTATGTAAGAATTTGAAAACTTTAATACAAACACTGGGTGTTCCCTAAGGTTCCTTCTGATTTTACATCCCATAAGGACAAAAATAATTTTAAAGCTCAAAGAGAGGAATCACATCCAATAAAGCATAATATAGGGAAAGCTCACAATAGTGCTTTCCCAATAACATATTAATTTTACAGATGAGGAAACTGAGAAGTTAAATAAGCTGATTAAAAGATACAAGTTAAAAATTCTGGAACCGGAAATGGAACTCAATTATGACCAGTGCCCTTTATAATATAACATGTAGTTAAGTATAATTCTGAAGGATGGGTTAATTTCAATAGGGAGAAAGAGGGGAGGGAATCTGGGACAAGAAGTTGAATGAATATATACAAATGAGAGAACACAAGACATGCATGCAAACCAAGCAAAGCAAGAAGAGAAGGTAAAACTACAACAGTCAGAATAGAAAAGCCAGGTCTAGAGTACTAGACTTGGGAATTTGGATATAATCTGAGATGCAAAAGGAGGTTACTAAAGGGTTCTATGTGGGTGATATGAACAGAACTGTGGAGACGTGCAGATCAGGATGATGGTTATGGAAAGAAAGTAGATGTGGGGAGACGATAGAAGAAACTATTATGAAAGCTCAGATGCCAGGACAATAACGTGCAACAGGGTGATGGCAATGAGAGTGGAGTGAGGGGAAAAAAAGGATGAAAAACAATAGGAATATACTTTTAGTACATTTAAGACACTGGTAGTATCACTTTCAAATGTTTTAATAAAATACTCAGATGAGACACCCAAACTCCTAATAAGTAGAACAATATTAAATCTCTTCTATTTATTATGTAGGTAATTTAAGGCATATCATTTCTCTCTGAGTTTTAGTTTGCTTGTCTTTAAAATGAGACTAGATTAAATGTCTTCTAAAGGCCCATCTAATTCTAAATCTGTGCTCCCATGTCAAAGGGAACTGGCATTGCTTTATTTCATCTCTAGGAGGCTGTAGAATGGTGGCAGATCTGCATTCATGGAGTGAGTTTCCTCACCAGGAGTTTCCCACACCAATGCAACTGTAGTAGGTTGGACCAAAAGCAAAGAAAAACAAAAAATCCTGAAAAGGATACTCCCACAGATTCCCCCCACTCCAACATTTTCCTTCTGGTAGCAAAACTACCACAGAACACCATACTTTTTAAATACCTACGCCCTTATTTCAATCCAATCTCAAAAAAAAAAAAAAAAAAAATCAAACCCCAAATCAAACTCCCTTCCCAAATAACCCCACACTTTAAACATGCGATTGACAAGAAATCAATTGGATGAAGAAAGCAGGCAAAAAGATGTTCTTAAAACAAATCTTGTAAATTGAATAATAGTATGTATTTTAACCATGTGATATTCCACCCTAAAATACTTTGGGCACAATGAACATCTCCAAATGAATAAACACTATCATAAACTTGTTATACTGAAAGTGCTATAGTCATTACACACAATCATAATTCCCAAGGATCAGGAGCACTATTATAGACAGCAACAGAGAGCTAGGAGGAAATTATGAGATAGAGATTAAAAAAAAAAAAAAAAAAAATCTTTGATTTTTCCCCTCAAACTCAAGAAGAAGAAGGCACATGAAGGAGAAAAATGGGTAACTATGCAATAATAGTAAACTGCAAATATTTGATTAACTTATTCCAAATACAAGTAACCTTGATTTTGCCTCATATTATAAGAATTTAACTCTAATGTCATAATTATCATCTTTACCTCATTTCTCTTATTAGTTTTAAAATCCACATTCAGTTTTAAAATCCATCCTCAAAATTTGAGAGAAAAGAATTAAAAAACAAAGTCTTGGGGGAAAATTCATAATATTGCTTAAATTTATTTTGATGTTTAATTACATATTTACCTTTGTTTCTTCTTTCATCTTTGAATCCTAAAGTAGTAAAACCAGGGAGCAATTTGCTTGAGAGGGAACTCAAATCCACTGGATGAGTTTCTTCATCTATAAAGTTTTAACCAAAAAATGATTCTGACTTAAACAAGTTAGCATATTAAACCTCCTTTTAAAAAAAATTACTGCAAAATTATGTGACAGAAAGATTTTGTAATAACTAAAAAGAATCCCTCCCCAAAGAAGCATACTAAGACATACTTCAATGCTGATAAAATATGTATTACTGATTATGTTCAATATTCGGCATGCAAACAGTTTGGGATACAAATGCTGATGTTTGCTATCTATTGCAAAAGCACTTTTTAACTTTATCTGTGTGAAGCTCTCCAGAGTTTCCAATGAGGCCTTTAATGTCTAATACCTAGGATTTGATGAGCAAGTCTGTGTTGATCATATATGTACATTCATTAGTCAGAGCCCCTTCTTAATCCTCTAAACTGAAAAATCCTAACTTTGTTCTATCTTCTAATTCACTTTATGGTTCTCTATATATCAACTATCCTTCTTAAACCTTTAGTTTTTTGCACAATGTTCCTTCAATTCTTTTTTTGGCTTAATTAATTTTTAAACTTCCTGGATGTGCCAAGACCTGGAAGCTTCCTTGAACTTTAAATAACCCCTTTCCCTAAAGATGGCTTCTTTTTCTTGGCTAAGCAATCACACAGAATTATATATAACTCAGAAGGATCTAACAATGGTTAATTAAGGACTAAGTTTTCATTCCTCCTATTTCCATCTGTAAACTTCTCTTCTTCAAGACTCTCTCTCAAAAGTAAGGCTCTGAGACTGCCCCAGTGAGTCAAATCTTTCCTCTGCTTCTACAGCCTGATGAGCTCAGGCCCATTATTTAACCACTCTGACTCTATTTCTTTAGGTGGGAACTATAGGGGGGGTTAAAGATCAATGACTTTTTTTGGTCTATTCCATCACTGAATCTATGATCTTCTGACTTTTATTATTACCTCTACATGACCTAAGCATAATGCAGTCTCCTTGCTACAAATTTGCTATGTGCAAAATAATTAAATTTAAAAACAAACAAATAAATTTGCTACATATTGATAAGAGTTAATGTAGCATGCCAAATAGAAGAGTTGGGCGCAATCCGGAAGCCCAGGAATCATATCTTGCTTCTGCTTCATTTAAACATGTGACCCTGAGCAAATCATGGAACCTCAGCATCTCCAGCAATTTCTGATACTAAAAAGTTGTGACACTCACTGGCAGGGAAAGTGACTGCATCTGAGAATTGCTGATACTAATGAAATAAAAGATCTGATTAAAAAAACTAGAAATAAAATGTATGGCAAATCAACACTGAATGCTCACTAATCAGATGATGACTATCCTTATACAGGGAAAGAGAAAACGAGATTGCACATACAATTGATGATATTTAGTGATGAAGTAGTAAAAGATTTACCTTCTGCCTCAGGATCCGACAGATTGACCACACTGTACAGTAAAGCCCCATCTCCATTCTTTTTTAAATAGCCCATCTGTAAAGAGGTGTAGATTGAACAATCAATTAACCAATCAACAAGCATGTATTATGTGCCAGGCACTGTGCTCAGTGCTGAGAATATTAAGAAAGATAATAAAGACAGATGAGATAAAACACCAACTGACTTTGTATGAATTGTAAGAGTCAGGTAATTTCACCAATAAATTGAAAATTTCTAACAAGACACAAAAAGACAAGTATTTCTTGATCTGAGGGGAAAAAAAAAAATTCCTATCTTTCTATTCATGTAACCAAGGAGCCTAAAAATAAAAGCTTCAAATTTCACATATATACAAATAATTTATCTTGAGATGCCCTAGTGCCAATGAGAACAAGAATGCCAATGGAGAGCTACAAGATCAGAATGAAATAAACTTTTCACTGGATATTACGAATTTTTTATCTCTTCTAAAAACACCCTCTTATGCAGGAACCAGAGAAGACAAAATTTCAAGTTAGCTTTTAAGTATGAACAGAAGTCAAAACATTTAAGACTCATTAGCTATCTAGATAATGTAATCAGCAAACAATTAGTCTCAGTTTCTGAGCAATCCAGGACCCCCTTTTAATGGAATCCTGAATCAATCCATCTCTTATTGTACCGCTTCTAACCAGAGAATTAATTAAGGTATCCTTAGAAAGTAAAAAAAATCCAAGCTATCCCTTCTGTATCCAAAATGACAGGGTGCTCCACCTTGCTGTTTGGCAGGTATCTGTTAATCCTGTCCCGGGCTTCGTCAGCAGCATGTTCCACCAAGGCTAATACATGTTCTTCTGCTGTGCTGTCTGTCAAGCTGCAGGCATTTCCTTCTGGCTCAAATATGCAGCTAAAATACAGAAAAAATCCCATTGAAGTAACTTTTAGACTGCAAAACAAACATACCTCATACCATGGCACCTAGGTGATAAGCATTAAGATATAAAATCATTTCACCCTCCTTCCCCCATCTTCCACCTCCCCACTATACTTTGGCTAAAAACAGGTCCTGATATCAACTTTTATTTGGAAACATGAACTATATTTAATCAGAATGTTCCAAATTACATTTTCAAAATTTATTGACTTTTCATCCATTCTCTGAAGTTATCATAACAAAAACAAAGCAAAATGCTGATATAAAAGTGAGAAATAACTGAGGTGTCCTAAGTATAACACCTCAATCAATACACTTGAGAACATAACAAACATACATTGGGTAATAAAAAGCCACAAACATTTTAGAGCCATTGAAAGCACTAATGCAGAGAAGTGACAAACACAAATTAACAATTTAAGCAAAAGCCCCTCAGAAGAAAGGCTAGTCTTGTAGGCTCACAGGGGACTGTCTAACAGTCTTCAAGTAGAGGATGGGTCATTGTTTGAGCAGTGGGGAGCAGCTCATCTCTGCTTCCACCAAAGGAGAAAAAACCCAAGTGGAATGGACTTAAACTGCAGCAAGAGGAACTTAGGTTACATAGTAGGAAGAACTTCTTGACTAGAAGAGTTGTGAGACATTGGAATGCATTACCAAGGGAGGCTGTGGAGTCTCCTTCTCTGGAGATTTTTAAGAAAATGGTGGGCAGGTATCTTTCTGGGATGGTTTGAATACAGTCCTGCCTGGAGGAATGGGGCTGGGCTAGATGGTCTCTCAAGGTCCCTTTCAGCTCTATGATTATATGAGAGAAGTATGACAAAAAGATTATTATGGAGGCAGAAAAACATGAGATTGAGTGTATAAGGACAATTGCATTTTATATGGGTGCATATATGTACAAACATATCTAAATGCATTTATCAATAAGAACACCTATATACCCACACCATTAATATGAATTAACTAAAATGGTAGCCCTCAAATGTCTTCTCCCCTAATGTATTGCTTGCAAGCTCACACAAAACAATGCAACTAGATATTTAAAGATGAAAGCTATTCCCTGTGCTGTTCTCCTTATGCCTGTTTCAATCCACCATTAGGCAGAAAGAGAAGAGCACTGAAAACACTGGCAGCTGATATTTTCAGAGGATATACAACATATTTAATGAGGTCAACAAATGGGTATTAATGGTTTAATGAACAACTGACCTAGATAAATAAGATTACATATTTTCAGGCATAGATTGTTATAGAATAATAGCTACAATACACGCTATTTTACTTAAAATACTCCTAATGAGATTAGGAGATATTAAAAATGACAATGGATATGTACTGAAGGAGTATAGTTGTTATTCTTTGAGAATTAAAGAATCCAGTTTGGTAAACTGCTATAATAAACATGTTTCTTATGCCCTGTGGAACATACTTAAGACCACTGTGGAACCACACAATGGACATTTTATAGGCAGTGTTGGTACTAAGAAACTTTTACTTCTCAATTATCCCCTGTTGTAAGGAAAAACTGAGAGGCAGGGGGAGGTTAATGTGTTAACCAACCCACTTAAGTATTGATGACTTTTGTCTCTCTTGATCCCATGAGATACTGTATGGCTAAGAAGGAAATGAGGCAGAGAGCTGACTCAAGCAATCTTCAGGCATAAAAAGAAAAGAGAAAGAATTGACTAAATTGCTACTATTATTGGTGCTGAGATCAGTGGAGGCCAGGTTGCTTAATGCTGCTTAAAAGAAAAAATAATTGGAGATGGGAAGGGAGGGAAGAGGTCATCACTCTCCCTGACCTCTTCTCCTCCATTAACCATATGTGGCCAACTAGCTGAATGCTCATTTAGGCTTGGAAAGTGAAAAGACAGAGAAAGCAAACAAAAAGGCTGACAAGGCTAGAGAAAGCAGGCAGGAGAGGGGACCAAGAAAATTTCAGCCAGAAAGCCACTGGGCCAGCTTGAAAGAATGTTGAAGAAGAAACTTCCTAAAATGTACAATTCTTAAAACATCAATTTAACATGTGCTAATAAACTAAGAGTTGATGATGGGGCTAGCATTGGCACACATACTGTGCTTTGTACACACGAAGGTAGAGCAGGGGGGGCAGAAGAATCAGCAGCAGCTCAGCTTTCAGAATTATGCCTGTCAGCCATACCCTATGCCCTAGCCAGGAGACCTCTGGGAATGCCAGGATGACAGTTACAGCAGGCAACAGTAAACAGCTTTAGTTCAGACCAACATGCCAAATGAAGAGCCCTATGTAGCCCATCTGGCATGTGTGTTGGGGACTGACAACATCTAGCCAAGCATGTGCAAAGATGTTTATTTCAGATCAAACTTTGGTGCATTATATTAATCAATGATTTAATCTTTTGTCTTTCCAAGAAGAGTTCCTGAGGAAGAATACAAAACAGTGAAGCAATCAGACGTATTAGTACTAAGGGTTACAAGGCAATAATACCATTAACACAGATCAAATTAAGACAAACTTGAAGGGAATTTTCAAATCCTTTTGTTGTGCCACTATTTGGTGGTATTAAGTGTATCTGAAATGAATAATCATCAAGTAGTTGAAAATTTTTTGTTACTTAAGAGATCTTGTCGATAATGGAATTTTACCTGTATAACAAAATAATGTTATATGTTGATATGCATTTCTTCAGAGGAGCTCAAAGAACCTGGCAAATAATATTCACATCATCCAGCAGAGATGGCCAAATGACTTAGACAAAGATACCCTGTGAATTGCAAATCAAAATAAGCCTAAAACTAAGATCTAAGAATTCTCAGTATAGTGCTCTTCTCCATAAAACCTTAAATGAGTGTGCACATAACTTCTTTGGAAAATGTTACTGTAGAAAAAAATTTGTTTCTACTACTTGACTCATAACACCAAAACTGATGTGTTATTTTACTTATGAGCACCAAATTTCAGCAAGCAGTTGCATACATTTTCATCAAAACCTTTACCTAATAACTTCTTTACTTGGCTTTTTGGATTTCTTGGTTGTTTCTACTTGGACAGGAACAACTTCAGGGACAGGTTCCTCAACAGCTGTGTCTTCATTGCCCAAAAGAGCTGCCTGCTGAGAAAAATCCATGTCCTGCATAAACGACATGCTGCGCTTCAAAGCTAACAGCCGTTCCTAGAATCAGAAAGGACAGAGCGGCAGGGACTTTACCTTTCCCGCATAGCCAAGGCGCTATGATAATGGGATGGGATGGGAATGGCCATGGCCCTTACTTCATTCCTAATGGTTAATGTTCCATGGCGATGCAGCATGATTTGATCATGGTATCATGGCACCAAATTGTTTAGCATACTGGCTAAAGTGCTTCCAAAGAAATAAAATCAGAACATAAAAAAGAACAGACACAGATACCTCATCTTACCTGACATGTTAATCAGTCGCAAGTAAATGATGTCGTATGCATGCAACGAGGTTTTTACACTGCAGGCTGGCACAGTGGACTTAGAGCTCCAAGAATGTCAAAGGAGCCTGAAGCCTGCTGGGTATTTTGGCAGGCCCATAAACTAAAGGCCCAGAGGAGGTGACTGAAATCCAACATGAATTACTTCCATGCTTGAAATCATCAATTGTAAATTTTGACACCCGCCCCCCCGTAAAATATCCCAGCTTGATCAAAAGCTGGTAAGGAAAGAGAAAAAAAAGTGTTTGGAGGAAAGGGCCTGATAGTGACAGCCGTGAGGCTAATTCTACATTGTAGATGCAATCACTGGAATTATAAGAAGAGGTGACAGATGGATGGAATAATGTTAATCACTATGATTGAGAATTTTTCCTTCTACATATATATTTAAAAGAATCTGTGCTTTTTCTGGCTCTTTGTTTTTAATAGATTCCTTACTTTGCTCATCATCTTAAAGCCTGTGTGGAGTATCTTCTTGGCTAATTTGTAGTACACAGTGTCTGGCCTGTTGTAAGTCATTGCATTATCACACATCAGTTTGAAATCTGCCTGAAAAATACAAAACACAGAAAGATTTCAAGTTTGAAAAGGCCACAAAATAGCAACTAACCACAGTTCTAGAAAACCCACTTTGCAAGGATAATGGATGGCTCTCAGGCAATATTTCAACTATCTGCTAAAATCTGTTTTCAGAGGCATTTTTTCTTAAAGGATTTTTAAAAAGAGAAATACAACAGTAAAAGTAGGTAGCTTTTCCCAAAGCCTAATTCTTTTCTGAATAGAACAAATAAATTTTGTAATGAAAAGTGGCAATTCCCTTTTAAAGAATTCTTAGTTTTTATTATAGGACAATTAGTCAAGTAGCTGCTAAGTATAAAAACTGGAAATGCTAAAAAATCACTTGCTTATATAAAGAACCTTCAAAAAGAAAAAAGAAAAACATTTAGAAATTTTGTCCAATGCAGTAATGAATTCTTTATCACTGGTAATTAAACAGATAACCACTCTTTGAGGAGTTAAAACTAGCTGAAGGTTATTTTCAACTCTGAGATTCCATTCCACTGGATTCAGACAATCCTATCCAAGTATATTCTTTTTAAGTAATATCAATCAGCAAACTGTCTAATATTAGTGTAATGTTATTTTTGAGACACGGAGACTTCCTGATTTAGAAATTTTCTACACTGATCCAGAGCAAGAACTCATCAATTCATAGAGAATTGATCGAGATACACAGTATTTAAGTGACTTGTCCATGACAACACACCTAGAACATATCTGACAAAAAACCTAAATCCAGATCTTTCTAATTTCAAGGCCAGTCCTCTATTTAAAATACTGCCTCACACAGAGCAGCACGAAATTAACTGTGACTAACTCTTGGCAGAACCCAAATATTATACATCATATCCCTATTCCTAGCATATCAAGCACGATTTAGTATAAAGAGGAAAGGGAAAGGAGTCAGAAGATCTGAATTTGAATTCCAACTCCAACATGAGTTGACAATCATTCCAGTCTTTTCATTAAAAAATATGCATCTTTTCTAGAAAATACTCTTAGATAAAACTTTCAAAAATCAAATTACATAAAACTAAAATAATTAATAGTAAGAAAAAAGGCACACTAAAAGCTCTAAGTTTAGTACAAATGAAAAAAATTAATTTCTGACATGTTAACTGTCACCACCAAGATGGATTAGAGGTTTTCAAAATACTACCATTGTAGTCTGCTATGTGATTGTGTCTAAAACCAAAGAAAATTACACTTTTTTGGTTCCTCAGCTAAAAAAGCAACTGTCAACCTACATTCAAAACCTTTAACTATAATCAGAAAAGATGCATCCAGTTAAGTTGTACAAGCTCAACTAAGAAAACTTGTTTCTTACAATGTTGCTTCTTATGTGGGCCCAGAGAGTAATAGCTTACATTTACATATATTATATGTATGTGGGCCTCCACAAATATAGGTGGTAAATAGTTGAAGTATGACTATATTAGATTACAGGTGGAGAAACTGAAGAGAAGATGAGTTACTTGGCCAAGATCACCAAGTCAGTATTCTAAATTGGGCTTCCTGCCTCCAAGTGTGGTGTTCTTATGTTTTATCACAGACCGCTGTACAACCAACACCTTGAACCAGTCTTGTTATTTATCTTAAAGCAACATTTTTTTCAGCACCCAACACTCACACAGAGGTTGGTCTGCATTTCATCTGGCATACCAAGATCCATTTGTCCCTCATTAGTATTTGATACCAGAAGTCCAAGAGTGAGAAGACAAGTCAGAAATCTAGAGATAAAATTCATCATGCTACTTGACACTACATGAATGGGTATGTTAATATTTCTACTTCCTATCTACTTGAACTGCTGCACAACAAATGCAGTAACAAATGTAAAAAGCTTGATAATCTCTAAGGCACATTATAAAAATCAATTTCCAAACTGAGAAAAGACTGGAAAGTTTAGTAGTCAGGAAATAGTAAAAGTAAAATAATGAATTCTCTCAACTGGTAAACTTGACAGAATGACTCAAGTTTCTTAACCAGAAAAAGATGAAAAAGGATAGTGCTTTAGAATAACATATTCAGTTGCCAAAACAATTTACCTTAAACTCTGTGACTGATTTGTACTCGTTAGCTACAATTTTGTCTTTCATTGTACCAAAGTCCATGGGATGCTTTATTATCATGGAGTATCCAGGAGCAATTGCATCCGTGACAGGAAAAGCAAAAAACCCATGAGGATCTTTCCTAAAAATGAAGAACACACCTGTAATTTCACCAGGGAATCCCAAGTCCCTGTTTGTAAATTAGGCAAAATACTTTAAAATACAGATCTGTATTAGGCAACTGTATTGGCCAAAAATTGAAGTTTCATGTATAACAGTTAGATTTTAAGAAAGAAAAGAACCAAAACTTGTATCTTCTATGGTAAGGACACTATGACTGTTTCAATCAGTATAAATATTTCACTACTTTTTATTCCTGAAATGTTAAACTTCAAACTCCTTAATGGCAGGAGATGTTTTACTTCTACCTTTGGATTCCCAGTACTTAACACACTGCCTAAAACATTTCCTTTCTCAGTTTCTACCAGTCACACTGCTTTTGGATGTCTTTGAAACGTTCCATCATGGTCCTGGTGAGAGAGGGGAATACTTTCCTCCTACCCTATTTTACAATTTATTTTTGTGTGTGGTTTTCCCTCATTAAAGTGGACTGTCTTTGTTTTCATCTGCATTTGTGGTCGCAGAACTTAAGAGCACAGTGTCTGGCAGATAGGAGGCACTTAAATGTTTACTAAATAACTGATCAGAATACAGTGGACACTTAATGCTTGTTGGCAGAAAATAAAATTTTCAACCAATTCCCATGGTACTCTCTAAAAAACAATGCCTAAATGTTCAGACCCACTCTCAGTATATGTAAGGTAACCAGGAAGTCTTGACAAGGATTGGCACTTGAAAGATGCCTAAGCAGAAGCTGCACACACATTCTTTTCCCCCTCTTCCTCATGTGAAGGAGGATGAAGGGATTGGTTTCCAAGTAAAGTAACATGGCCTTGGGTATGCAGGTATTTCCTTAGGATCTCAATTCAAAGCTAGAAAACATTTAGTTATACCCAAAAATCTAATGCTTATCTAATACTTAGGGATACCTCATTAAAAGAGGGCGAAGAATTCAAACTGCAATATGTAGAAAAACTCTGGTTTGAATTAGAAAGTAAAAGTGAATTTAAGATTATCCTTACACTTTGGAGTAAAGTAGAATGGGATCTCACTAAGACAACATTCAGTAAAAGTAGGTTTTACTTGGGTTCACATCCAAGGAGTTTTGTTATTAAAGTAATCAAAATGATAGTGAAAGTGATTTCCTACCCTCCCCCACAAGAGTGGAAAGTTGGTTTGAAATGACCTGTGTATCAAATGCTAAAGTGGAAGAATCAATACTGAGAGGGCATAAAATCCTCTAAGCCTTTGGATACTGGCTATTTCTACAAATGCAGGATTTACCTTTGGAGTTGGCGAAGAAAATGTTCTAGCAATTGCTGGATAGGGGTACTCTCGTTCTCAGCTGCCAATGTAAAAAAAAAAAAAAAAGAAAGCAGAGTTAAATGTAGTTAGTCCAGACAACTCTGGTATCACTTCCTAACAGACTCAATTTGTGAACATCAACTCAATTGATTTTAAGTGAAGTCTGAGCTCTAATGAATTTTAAAGACTCATTAAATGAGCATTAACATGATTTATAATGTACAGGAGTTTCCTTTGCAATGTATTTTGACATGACTCCTCTGCTAAATTACAACTAAATCTATAAGATTCAAAGAATTTCTTCCCCCTTTTGTATGTTAAAAAAAAAAAATTCAACCTACTAGCACTAAGAAAAGTTTAATAATCATTGCATAGAAATATGTACTCTAAGAAAATGATTTATAAAAACTTTAAATATAGCAGTATTCTCATCCTGAGAAACAGCCAAACAAGAGTTTGGCTAGGGTTTCATGTGCGTGTGTGCGTGTATATGTTTTTTAAAGGAAATAGTACGAAACATTATGCAGTGAAAACTGATTAATGTTCCTGGACGTTTAGAATGCTAGTCAAAGGAGTTAATAGAATGTTTTGAAGGAAATGCTTATAATTAGCATGCAGAAGTCAATGTAGGTTTTCCAGCAGAGAAATGATGAAATTAGATAAGGAAGATGACTTCCTTGAACTTGAAAGACAGAATGGAGAGAAGAGACTGGAAATATTGTTTTTCCTCCTCAAATTATCACTCATTTACTAAAGCTATGTACATGTTATATTCCCTACTTCCACCCTAATAAAATGTAAACTCCTTGACCACAGAAATTATATTTTTATTCTTAGTAGATAACATGGTACATAATAAACAACAGAACTGAATCAGGAGATTCTGATAATAGTCCAAGCAGTAGGAATAAAAAGGAAATGAGCAGAGGGGTAGAACTGATAGGACTTGGGGAAAAGAAAAGGAGAAGTAGGGAAGAATGCTTAAAAATGAAATTATATTTTAAGACTGGTATCACTATTCCCAAGTAATCCACCAAAAGGGAATTAAGAAACCGGTGCAGATTTCGAGGGCAAAAAAGTCAAGTTTAGTTTAGTCTTAATCTGTTAACTTTACAATCCAAAACTGTAGCTCAGAGGCCTCTGATCATCTCCAGTTGGTTATCATAATACCTATATAACCATCACAATCAAGCAAAATGGCACCACTGGGATGATCGAATGAGCACATAACCATCAAGTCAACATTCTAATTAATCTTATTCTACAAGCTTTTCTCTGGATCTCCATAACATCAGAAACTGCTGGCAGCCTAGACAAATTTAATTCCCCTGATATCTATCTTTCTTCTAATGTGCCCTTTGGAATCCCTGAGCTACAAATTTCCTTTCACTCTCAATATACTCCTCACATTCCTGTACTAATGGAGGGACTTAGCTTCAGGATAATCAAGGATCGAGTCACTGATTTATTGGGAAAAAATATATATTCTTTTAATCTGCTGGTCTTGATTTTAAACTTGTTTTTTCATGAAAAAAGAATTTCTTTTGTCACCTTCTATAATGCTGGCTATTTTCTCTCTCATACTCTCAATTTAAGCCTGATTATAGCATGACTAAAGTCCCTACTAGGATGATTTTAGAAAGGCCTGGAGAAACTTACATGAACTGATGCTAAGAGAAGTGAGTAGAACCAAGAAAACATTGTACACAGCAACAAGATTATATGATGATCAATTCTGACGGATGTGGCTCTTTTCAACAATAAGGTGATTCAGGCCAGTTCCAATAAACTTGTGATGGGGAAATCCATTTGCACTCAAAGAGAGGACTGTGGGTAGTTGTAATGTTGTTTGGTTTTCCGGGAGCTCTTGAGAACAGCCTTCTTTTCAGCAGGTTCATCGCAAGAATAGCCAGGTGTTAAAAGTCCAAAAGTCTTTATTATTTCCTTCACCTGGTGTTCAGCTAGCTTTTTTATAACCTTCAGAGTGGACTTGGTTTCAGTGGAGAAAATGTAGGTGGTGTGAGATGAAGTGAGTCTGAGTCCAAGGGTTTGTGCTTCAGCCTCCATCCACCACAAAGGTGGAAGATGGAATGAATCTGTCTCTCCCTCTCAGCTTATATGCTCTACACTGAGTGCAAACCAATCATTATATCACTAGGAAATCATTATTTGTTGTAAGATTAAATCAATTATACTGAACTTAGAGAATTATTAAGCACCATGCTAAATTAGATAACCATTGTCTCATCAATTCCACTGAATTAGAAGCTTGTAAGAATCCTAGTTTTAAGTACAGAGTTCTGGCCCATAAACACATCCCACTTTCTTTTGTTTTAGAACACAGGGTAGTCATACCCTCCCTGACTTCTCAAGGAGGTGAGAACCCCAAAAAGGAGGTGATCATGCCCTCCCTGACATCTCAGGAAGGGAGATGAAAACCAAAGAAAAATGGTGAATCAAATTAGATGAGGTTTCTGAAAAGATCTCACTTGAAACAGGTATACATGAATCCATCAATATTGTAGGCATTACAAACAAACAACATGAATAAACATGAGGAATTATATATGTCCATAAGTCCTAGAAATAGTCCAAGACCAATCTATTGTCCATTATTTCATATGTCTGAGAATCCAAAGATTCCTGCAGATTTTGAAGCCTGTATTAGTCTTTTCATGTCTCAGGAAATCCAATGATTCATGCTGGTTTTGAAGTTCTGTAACAATCTCATTATCAGCCATGCCCTTTCAGTGTCAGAGGTTTCTTTCTTTTTTTTTTTAAATTAATCTTACAATTATAAAAAATTTTTTTGACAGTATATATGCATGAGTAATTTTTTTTATAACACTATCCCTTGTATTCATTTTTCTAAATTTACCCCTCCTTCCCCTAGATGACAGGCAATCCCATACATATTAAATGTGTTACAGTATAACCTAGATACAGTATATGTGTTCAAACCCAACTTTCTTGTAGTGTCAGAGGTTTCTTAGGTTTCTCCTTTGTTTCCAGGTTTTTCTCTTTTTCTGTCTCTCTCCAGGTGCTCATTGGCACTCATTTGATTCCTTTTCTATCTATAAAGATACAAGCAAACCCTTTCTCCCATGCAATTAACCTATCTAGTCCCTTCCATTCACCACTTTCTACATTTCTCCACAACATCTGGCAATTACATTGGAGCTGCTTGCATTGAATATGGCCCTTCTGTGAGGTTAAAAAGCCTGTATTCTCCCCAATTGTAATCCCTTTCTCCCATCTGATTGCTTCTTTTTTTAATCAATCACAAATGTTCTCCCTTCTGGAAAGAGGGACAAGATTGCACAAACTCCTGTTTTAGTCAGGTTTAAGTAAAATCTACTGAAAAGAAAATTATGAGAAAAAGGAATCTGGGGAATTTTTTTCTTCTCTCTTCATTTTGGGTCACTGTCAAAGCTAAATTGAAAATAATGAGTACCAGAAAAATGTCTTCTGAGAAGTATTTTTGATAATGGAAGGAAATATAATTTTAAAAATGATTCTCTACCAAGACCTTCATTGGCTCCCCTGTCTTAGGATAAACCTTTTACAATATGGTTCCCATTTATCTTTATAGATTTACTTTATCACATTATTCCCCTTCATAAATTCTCCATTCCAAAATGGAACCAGGCATTCCCTATACGTGAAATTCTGTGCTATTCTGCTTCTTGAATCCCTGGCTTAAATTATTCTATGACTCAGCTCTCACATTCTACCCAAAACTTTTTCTGAAATTGTTTTATATTACTTTGTATTTACTTATTTGTGTCCATGTTATATTCATCTAGTAAAATGCTCCTTAAGGAACAATTTCATTTTTATTTTTGTATTTTCAGCACTACAAACAGCTTGGTGAATCAAACGAAAAATAAATAAATAAATAAATAATCATAATATTTACATCTAATTAGCTGCCAAGTCCTACTGTGCCTACCTCTTCAATATTTCTCTTATCTATCCTTCTTTTCAATTTATTGGGCACTAGACTATGATTATGTCTTTCCAAATCTCTATTCCTATTGTTGCTACCATAATCCCAGAGTCAAGCCCTTATTAAAAATTACTTGGAATTCTGAAATAGCCTTTAACAGGTATTCCTACTTCCACTATCATTGCCTTCTAGTCTCATCCTTCACACTCCTGCTAAAATAATTTTTCATATTCTTTTTAATATTCTTCAGTGGCTTCCTTTTTAGTAAAATCTGAACATCTATTCTTGTCATTCAAGTTCTTATACAACTTCTAACTGCCCTAACTTTACAACCTACGGCTAGATTACATCCTTCCACACATTCAAAACAAAAGCCAAACTAAACACCTTGCCTAAATCCTACTCATGTTTTGCAATCTCAAGGCTCTGTGCCTTTTTTGCAGCTTTTTCCATGTGGGATATAATCCTTTCCAACTCTTCAATAATGATTAAATGCCTACTATGTGTAAGACTGCAAGATGCAAAGGCTACAAAAACAAAATAAAAAATGGTCCCTAGCTTCAAGGACTTTAAGGTATATGGGAACTATGAGGAATAATATGACACGAATAATAAATCTAAGATAATTTGAGGGGAAAATTGCTCCCTTATTCAAGTCCTCAAATGACACTTTTGGTTAATTCTTAAGGTAAACAGTATAACACTTTGAATTTATTTGTATATTACTATTATATTCATGTTTTAGACAAGTTCTTTGACTATAAGGCCTACATAAATCTACATAAATCAAGTCCAGGTCAGCATCACCAATTACCTAGTGGTATATTTACAAATGGATATACTAAAGACTTTTCAAAATTTAATATGTCTAAAACAAGGATTCATTACTTTTGGCTCGGGATAGTCTAACTCTTAACTCTGCATTTTCACTGGTTGTTCCTTAAGCCTGGAATTCTCTCCCTCCTCATCTCAGTTTTCAGGTTTCCCTTACTTCCTTCTGGTCCAGTTAAAATTCTACCTTCCATAAAAAACCTTTTCCATCTCCCTTAATGTTCAGTTTTCTCTTATAAGATTATGCCCTACTTCTCATGTGTATGTGTTTGTATTTTTTTTGGTAATAGGTGCCTATATATTGTCTCCTATTAGACAACAGGGTCGAGAACTTGAGAACTAGGTTGGTTTGCATCCCTAGCAGGCTGCACAGTCAGTGAGCGAGACAATAAGCATATATTAAGCTTATCTTATGTGCCAGGCACTCTGCTAAGCACTTGAGATGCAAAAAAAAAAAAAAAAAAAAAAAAAAAAAAAAAAAAAAAAAAAAAAAAAAAAAGGCAAAGGACAATCCTTGCTTATAAGAAGCTTACAGATTGATGGAAGAGACAATATGCAAACAACTGTATAAACAAGATGTAGACAAGATAAACTAGACATCAGCAATAGAGAGAAAGCACTAGCATTAAAAGGAATCAGAAAAATCTAGTAGAAGATGGACTTTTTAACTAGGACTTAAAAAAAAAAAAAAAAAAAAAAAAAAAAAAACCTAGGACAGTAAAAATGCCTGATGTGTGGAAATAGTATTTCCTGTGTGGATCAGCAAGAAGGTGAATATCACTGGATCACAGAGCAAATAAGGTGTAATAAAACTGGAAAGATAGAAGGGGGGTTTAGTGGAGAGAAGGTAATATGGTCAGATCATTACTTTAGGAAGATTAATTTGACATATGAGTGGCGACAGGGAGACCACCAATAAAGAGGCTATTGCAATAGTAAGGGATGAGATGCTAAGGATCCAACTAGAGTGGTAGCAGGTCAGAGAAGGGGGCATATATAAAAGATAACACAAAGATAAAATCAACAGAATTTTGCAACAGCTTGATTATAGGTATGGAGAATAGGCAATGGAGCATGACATTTAGGTCACAAACCTGGGGGACAGGGAGGATGATGGTGCCCTAGACAGTAACAGGGAAGTTTGGAAAGGAAGTGGGTATGAAGGGAAAGAAAATGAATTTCAAGTTTAAATTAAATTAAGTTTAAGATGTCTATGGAACATCCAGTTTGAGATGTCTATGCAGTTATAAATGTGAAATGTGAAGATTAGGAGATATTAGATCGAATAAGTAAATATGAGAATCAACAAGAAAGAGATGCCAATTGAGACTATGGAAGCCAAAATTACCAAGTAAAATAGTATAGGAGAAAGAGAGGACCCAAGATAAAAGCTTGGCATACAACAGAATCTTAAATACTTATTAACTTGACTTATTAATGCTTATTATTTTATTATTTAAATGCTATCAGTTTGTTAATAAGTGTCAAATATAATAAGATTTCCATAACAAAGTAGGGCAGAAAAAAAGGAAGGTATATGGAATTTCAAATGTCTATTTTGTGTACAGCTTGCTTTTCCTTTCAAACATATTTTATAAATTCCACAGGTGACTTTGAAAGGTCATTTCATTAAAAAAAAAAATGGACTTCATTCCTTTTTATGAAAAAAGTTTTGACCTGGACAGGAAAGGTTATTGATTGTTTTTTTTTAAATCAATCATAAATGTTCTCCCTTCTGGAAAGAGGGACAAGATTGCACGAATTCTACTTTTAGTCAGGTTTAGGTAAAATCTACTGAAAAGAAAATTATGAGAAAAAGGAATTTGGGGAATTTTTTTTCTTCTCTCTTCATTTTGGGTCACTGTCAAAGCTAAGTTGAAAATAACGAGTACCAGAAAAATATCTTCTGAGAAATATTTTTGATAATGGAAGGAAATATAATCTTTCTTTCTTACCTGGTTGAGTTCGGCATGCTCTGATTGGTCTATCTGGAGGTGGTTCAACTTCCACTTTCTTTCCTGGATCAAAGTCATCAGTCTCTCCCTCAGTGTCACAATGCTCCTTTTCTCGCTTCCTCTTCTTCTCCTCCTAAAAAGTAAAGGGAAGGACTATTTGTAGCAGTGAGGTTTAAGAATAATTAACCTCAAATGGCTGACCTGGGATTGATATAATTTAAAGGACATGATTTCATCAGTTGGGGGAGGAAAAAATATTCTGGTAAGAGAAATCCATTCCTTTAACTAGTCTCAATGTCCCTCCTTATTCTCAATACCCAGCAATTGTTCTAAATGTGACACTTAAGTCAAGAAAAGCCTCAAATTTTCAAAACTTCCTAGGACCCTAAAACTCAGTAAATGTTTACTTTTTTGAGGCGTTGATAAACATGTAGGACTTTGAAGATCTCTTTTTTAGTAGCAGTTTCTAAATTAAATAGATCCCAAGCTATGTAACTCTCAATCCAGAAACTCAACAGAAATTCACTCTTTCTGAGGAAACTTAATTTGGCATCACAAATGATAAAAGCAAGGTACTTTTATCTAATATGAAGGAACAGACTTTCCTCTGGAAAAATACTATAGAGAGATAATTTAACAATATATTGAAGAATGTGGAAGTAGAGGAGCTGAATGAGATAACTAGCTCTGCCATTTACTACTTATATGATCTTGGACACAATCCTCTTCATCTCGCCGAGACTCAGTTTTCTCATCTATAAGGGGTTAAGTCAGATTAACTCTTGAGATCAATTCTAGTTCTAAATCTATGATGCCAAGATTATCTTGCTCAAGTAGGTAGTTTAAAAAAATGTTTCTATGAAAACATTTTTGGGAAGAAAAAATTCTGATAAAAATGGAGAGATGACATTTCCAGATGTTGAAAAGACAGTATTATCATGGCATATGCAGGCATTCCTTACCTTTCTTTTCCTTCTTTCCTCATCATCAAGGTGCTTTTCTTTTTCTTTCTCAGATTTCTTTTTCTTTTTCTTTTTCTTTTCTTTATGACGTTCTCGCTCATGATCTGATCTGTCGTCATAATAACTAGAATCGTGGCCTGATCCCGAGAGCTCAGTAACTTCACTTCCTCCAACTTTAAGGACTAGTTTCAATGGCTTCTCCAAGGGCTTGTCTACATAATCTAAAACAAAATAAATATTCTTTACAGAAATAATTTTAAAATTCACAGCAAAGATTTTATTTAGAGAAGTACTGTCTAGCTGACAAACTCTTTCCTACCTTTCTAAGACGGCAGTTATCTCCTCTCCCTTCCACATCCTGATAGCTCTCTACTCCAAACTCCTCACAGGCTAGAGATGGGGTGAAGTGGAAGGGAGGGTGTTGTGGCTAGGCCGAGCCTGAAATGGCAAGGCTGGTTAGGGTACTAGCATTCAGCAATCTTGCCTGCCTTCTTCCTCCCTTGTGCTTGTGCTCCCTGCACCACCACAGATGCCACCGATCTGGAATGACTGGCATAAAAGCAGATAACTGGGCAATGACCCTGAAAGAGGGGCTAAAAGTGCAGGACTATACCAAACCTAGCACACTGACATGCTGAAGCACAAAAGGAACAGTGCTGGGCCCAAGAGCCCTCAGTATAAAAGCAAGTGACCTAAAAGTCACTTTAATTCCCCGCCCCCTTGGACTAGTTGTTTTTATTTTTATATTTTTTTTATAATTAAGGGGCAGCCAGGTGGCGCAGTGGATAGAGCATCAGCCTTGATTCAGGAGGACCTGAGTTCAAATCTGGTCTCACTTAACACTTCCTAGCTGTGTGACCCAGCCTCAGGGAAAAAAAAAAATCATAATTTTAATTTTTTTGACAGTATATATGCACTAGTAATTTTTTTTTTAAACAACATTATCCCTTGTATTCATTTTTCCAAATTTTCCCCTCCCTCCCTACATTCCCTCCCCTAGATGACAGGCAATCCCATACATATTAAATGGGTCACGAGAGATGAAAGCAAGAAGTGATGGTTAAACAAAATAAAGGGAAAATATAAGATAACGTAGGGAAAATCTGTTATCAACACAACATCTAGTTTAGGAGACAAAAAAGTTGAGGAGAGCCAAAGACTCATTGATTAGCTGATTTACATTACATGGAGGGAGATCACCAATGGGTTCCACAGAGTGATTATTTGATTTGATTTGTTTAACAATTTGCCAAAGAAAAAGAAGGCAAGCTTATCAAATCTGCAATATGATACATAGAACTCCCTTTGATTATAGAATCATGTTTCAAACAGACTCTTGATAGGCTAGAATACTGAGCTAAAAATTAATACAATGATCATGAACCTGGTTAAATTAAGTATCAAGTCCTATACCTGGACTCAAAAAATATTACAAAAAAGACAGAAATTAGGAAGGTTTGACTAACAAAAAAAGGCCTTTGGAGATTTATAGTGGACTACAACCTCAAAGACTCAGGAGTAGGATAAAGCAGCCCAAAGAGCTATTGCAATTTAGGCCAAACTTTTATACTGTAAAATGTACAGACCAAGTGAATATTGTCATACTCTGATCTAGTTAGACCACATCTGGAGTTTTGTGCCCCATTTAAACATTATATGTCAAAGAGGTCACCAATAAGTTGGAGCATAGTAGAGTTAGAGTGGCAAAGAAAAGTGAGAAGACTTAGAACAAAGAATTGATCTCAACTGAAGAAACATGGAACATAACATTTAAAGGTGAAGGAAACCTTAGAGACCACTTGACAAATGAGCTTAGACATTATTCTGTAGATGAAATGACTAAGATCAGAGAGTCTAAATGCCTTGTTCAAGGTCACAGGGGACAGAGTTATGACTTTTGGTCTGGAGAATTCTATGAGACACAAAGATTGCAATGTGGAAGACATGAAACATATTTTATTTAAGTTAGCTCTCAAAGGCAGAATTAGATACGATGCAGCAAAGTTACAGGGAAAAGATTTTTGACAGAATATGATAAAAATTCAATTCAACAAACTTATTAAGTGCCTATTAGGTACAATGTAGTGTTAGGCAATGGTGACTCAGAGATAAACTAAATAGGGCCCCTCAAACAGCTTATATACTTTGGGGGAGAAAACAACATGTACATAGGTAAATAAATACAAAATCAATATAAAATAAGTTAAAAGTTGGGGAGAGTCAGAAGAACACAGGTGATTAGAGAGACTCGGAAAAAGTCTTGTAGGAGATAACATTTGAAATGAACCCTAAGTGGGGGTACAAAAAGCAAAGATAAGCAAACAAGCATTCTAAGCAGAGGGGATATCTTTGCAAAAAAAAAAAAAATGATGGGAAGATAGAATGTCATATGGGGGAAGAACAAATAAGCCAGTTTTGTCTAGAACCCCGTATAAGGTAACTGAATATGGGGATCAAAAAACTATGATTATCAGTAAATGTTTGATTTGTATACCTATTTTATATGCCTATATGTATATATACAGAGTGTCATAAAAATTTCTTGGGTAAAAAGAACTCATAAGTGAAAAAGTTTTAAGAAGTCCTAATTTAGAATGTTAATTATTAAAAGGAATTAGGTGTGCAGGGGGGAAGGAGAAACAACCAGTTTTCACTAGCTATACAGTCTTTAACACCGAAATTTAGCAGAGAGCCAGGATTACAGTAACATTTTTTTCCTTCCTCTTGGTCTGTCAGCAGAGTTCAACCTTAGAAAATAATTACAATTTTGCTCTAAAGAGATCATCAATAGGGAGATATTAACTATAAGGGAGTTCTTACAATAAACAAATCAATAATGACTTCTATATAAAGATAAAATTAGTTCAGAGAGATAAAGTATACAATTCTTTCCCATATGAAGGTTATGATTACATAAAATAAAGAAGCTAGTTAAAATGACCTCTAAGATGCATTTTACCTCTATGCCTATGATGCCTATCTTAAAATCACTGGGGCCTCCCTAGATGCTAAAGAACATGAATTTCTTCTCCATTTAAAGAGAAGAAGAAATAAAGATATTCACAAAGTCTGCAAAACCATGTCTCCCTACTTGGTTTAGCCCCAAGTCAGAGCAAATCCAGGATAGTAACTAAAGACGGAGAGAGAAAGCCTCAGAGCTCTGTAGGGCCACTTGAACAGAAAGAAAGTAGATGCAAGAGCTACCACTACATGTCACTTAACCTCTACAAGGTTTTTGTTTATTTTAACAAAGGCATTGCTATATATCATTCTTGGATTATAAAGAAAAACCAAAAGATAGCAGGTCCAGATAGGTGGAATATGATGTGGAAAGGTAATAGGACACAGTGAAACATTTTGTTATTATCTAGAGCTCAGCTTCAACTGTGGCTGGCGACCCCATATGGGGCCTCCTAAATGAACGTGGGAGTCACAAAACTATGATTTATTTTCAGTAAATGTTTGATTTGCATCCCTGGGGTCATGCAAAAATTTATTGGACAAAAAGGGGTTGCCAGTGGGAAGTTAAAAAAAGTCTTGATCTAGAGGGATTTCACTGCCACAGAACAGAGCAGTGGCTATAAAATACACTCCTCAATTCCTAAGAAATTCTCCCTTTTCTCTTGTGACTCGAGATCCCAGACTGACTACCAGGTGGAACAGTTTAATCGCCAAAGCCACAAGCAACAACTAGACCACAGGAGCGGACTTTTGTAAAAAATCTTCTCAGCAAACGGAAGGCAAGAGTAAAATACTGAATCAAGGAATCCCTGGAGCTCAGTTCTCAGCCTTTCAAACGCAGCAGCAATGACCTTCAGAATTTAGGAGTAGCCCAAATCGTCCATCCTTAGGAAAAGTAGCAAGTGTAGTAAGGCGCAATGAATGCCACGAGCCGAATGTGAGCAACACCAACCTAGAATATGGGCAAAGCCACCTGTTCCATCTAATCCGGTACAGGCAGTGCCGCCTTACAGTTACTTGGGGATGACACCCTATTTTAAGAGAAAGACGCTCACGGAAATTCTACAAGCACTGGCACAATGTATTACAATTCAATTCAATACAACAAATATTTATTAAACTTCTAGGTGCTAGTCTACTGTGCTAAGCAAAAACGCAGAAGTTACTCTGCCTCCAAGGAGCTTAAGATCTAGTCAATCAATCAATAATCAATAAACACTGAAGTGCGGAGAAAACTCACTGCCTCAGTGACTTTGGACAAGTCATTGCCCCTTACTGGGCCTCAGTGTCCTTATCTGTAAAGCGAGGAGCTGGCTTGGATGGAGGCCGAGGGGCCATTCCAGTTCTCCGAGGAAACGACCGCCCAGATACCTCGTACTTTCTCCCCCCGGCTTACTCGTCCCCCCCAGCCTCTGGGGGCCGCCCCCCGGGGCAAGCACCTCCTCCAAACAAGGTCACGTGCTCGGCGAGGGGAGGGGGAGTCCCCCCGCGGCGCCGGAGGCTCGGGGAGCCCGCTCGGGCCGCCCCTCCCCCGGGGGTTCTGGAATCCCGGGCCCCTATGTCGTCACAAAGCCGGCATTGTGGCGAGCGCGCCGAAAGAACGCCGGCCGCCCCATCCCAGGACAACCCCCCCCTTGATCCATCTCTCCCCCACTCTACGCCCCTTCCCGCATCACGGCCCCGGCCCGCTCTCACCGTTGTACGACGATCGCCACTCGGTCTTGTGCTTCTTGTGCTTCTTTCCCATGGCGGGGAGGCCGCCGCGGGCGGGGGGCTCAGGCGCCCCCCGCGGCCCCCCGCAGCACCCGGGAGAGGCAAGGAGAAGGTGGCGGCGCCGATTCCCCCCCAGGCGGCCTTCCTCCCTGCCCGCCTGCCCCCCACCTCCTCCTCCGGCTCTTTGGCTCTTTTCTCCGCCCCTCGGGCTCCCTCCGCGCCGCGGGGATTGGGAGAGAGGCAGGGAGGGGGAAAGCCCAGGCTCCGCTGGGCGAGGACCGGAAGTGACCCCTCCTCCCGCGGGGTTGGGAGGCGGGCACGACGCTAGTAGTTCCGGGTCGCGGGATCAAGCTGTCGCTGGCGGCAGATTCGAGCTGCTTAGGGCGGACGGTGTGAGTGGCCTCACTTAGTTCTCGGAGCTCGGGGCTCGGGACTGGGGGAGCGGCGCGAGGCGCGGCTGGGCTCGAGGCGGGACTGGGCAGCGCGAGGTCCGGTCGGGCCGGGCGGGGCAGCCTTGTGCCGGGGGGTTGACCGGAGCCCGCCCGCTCGCTCTTCTCTCCCCGGGTTCCTCCCCCAGAGGCGGCGGGATGGACGAGGCAGTCGGGGACCTGAAGCAGGCGCTTCCTTGCGTGTCGGAGTTACCCGTGATCAACGTGGAGGTGCATCTGCGCTGCAGCAGGTCAGAGCCCCGCCCCACGAGGCCCTCCCACCTCGCCCGCTTAGCCGGCTGCTCCGGCTGGCTTCTCCATTTCTGTACACTTCTATTAACTAATTTTTTCCGCCTCACTCTTACTTCCTAATTTGCTTTTAGCGTTAATTAATAACATTTTAATACATTTTTTCAAAATACAAATGTCTTTTCTTACTACTCCTTTATCTCCTAACACCTTTTTTTTTTTGCAGTGAACAATAATAATACATCAATTAATGTTTTCTATTAACAATAATTTATTTTCTTAATGTGTTTTCTGCAAAGAGGAATAATACGTCACCTAACATCTTTTTTCCCTACGTCATCTTTATTTCCTAATCTGTTGTATTTTGCAGAGACCAATAATATGCCCAGTAGGATCTGACATTGCAGACCAGGGAGCATGTGCAAAACAGGGTGCACTCATCTCTCTTCTTCAGGATCCATGCTTGGTCATTATAATTGGCACTCATGGACACCCACTTTGTTACTCTGCAGATGCTCCTGTAGATATTTTGGTGGATTTGATGCTTTTCTTTATACTACCTTAGAGTACATGCCTACGAGTGGAGTCACTTTGCACACATGGGGTACATTGTAATTTTTTTTCCTTAGGCTTTTTTCTTCTTTGTGAAAGGATGCTCCAAAGCAAGCATCCAAGTCATGTTTTTAGTAGCGTGTCACCTTTCATGCATGGCGACTTCTCTGCTCAGTGATCATGAAGATAGGAGATTTCAAGCAGGACCTCACCTGCTCTCACTCCCTTTTCTACTTCTTGCTCTGGGCTTCATAATCAATTCTAGAGAGTATTGTCATTTGATTACTGAAAACTCCTGAGATAATTCCAGACCAGAAACTCCTTTCCCTAGCCACCATTTCCTCCTATGTGTTCCTTCCCTGGTTAAGATTTTGGTGTTGGGGAGGGAGATAGGAGGGATAGATGCTATCTCTTTGGTATTATGGGGACAGGGACATCATTTGTATCCATAGAATTCGGATATGATCGGCACTTTCACAGTGAATACTTAAATGCTTTTTCATTCATTTCAGATAGAGAGATGTGGATTAAATAATTAAATGACCTCGCTCAGTAATTTTTCATTGTGATTTTAACCAAGAGGTCTGTGTTGGAGTGCCCTAGGAGTTATGCGCACAGAGAACACATCTCAAATTTCCAAATAATTCAAAGCTAAGAGGCATAACTAGTAGTCTGGAAGGCAGAATTCCTGACAAACTAGAGTACAGGCTTGTTAACTAGAAGGAGTTTGTAATCTAGTGGCTAGAGCTGTACAAAGCATGCTAGAGATAGGACAGTCAGAAATCAAACAAGTTCAATTTTAAAAGTGAGGAAAATACAGGCAGAAGATGTCCTCAGAAGAAAGGCGCATGACTTTTGGCAGGGGTAGGTTTTTAAGCATGAAACCACAGAAGGCCGGACCACAACCCACTCATTCTTAGGTCTTGAGAATATAGTTCTCATGACAGGCAGACAATTTTAGGACAATACAGGTGTTTTTGGGTCCCATGGGAACAGTCTCCAAGTTATTAAATGAGCCTTGTGATTGTCTCAATCCTCAAGGGTCATTCAGCTGGATACAGAACCAAAATTAGTGGCAGAAACAGGAGTGCAGCACCTGTTCAGTTTACTTAGCACTTAAAATTGTTAGAATATCAGAAAATGTGATTGATCACTTTCTGCTGCACTGTGTTAGCTGTAGCTCTAGCTTTCAGGTGAGAATCCCCCGGAAACTGGGCTAAATAGTTAAAATCATAAATCTCAATTCTGGGACTTTGCTGATGCTGAGATCATCTAGAGGCAGTGTGCAAAGGACCTTTTTTGTGCAAGGTTAAAAGCACGGCTTGCTGGGCTTAAGGTATCAATCTTCACATATATTCCCAATGAATTTCATTTTATTAGATTAAGCTTGTCAAGATATATGAAGATTGATATGAGAGTAAGAGATGAACTTCACAAATATAAGATAAAAACATGGTTAGAAAAACATTTGGAGATTTTAATGAATTGCAAGCTCTGTGTGAGTTAACAGTGTGGTGTGATAGCCAAAAGGCTAATGTGGCACCGACCTCCATTAAAAGGAAGATACCTTCTAAGAATAAGTAGCTGTCCTATTTGCCCTGCTTAAACAACTTGTGTAGTATTATGTTCATTCTGATCATCCCTGTTTAATATACAATCAATTAGGTAGAGTATCCAAAGGAGGACAACCTTTGAAAGGCCTATAATTGTTACATATGAGTATAAATTGAAGGAATTGGGAATATTTAACCTGAGCGGAAGACTTAACTGTGTTCAAGTATTTGTAGGATTAGGATTGTTTGTTCTATTGAGCCCCAGAGGACAGGAACTTGAGAAGTACCAGAGATAAATTTATGAGATATGTATGCTTAACTGTAGAATGCTTGGGAGAAGTGAGGGGGGTGGAGGAGGAAGAGGATTTTAAAGGGGAAAAAAGAATAAAGTAAAAAATACATAGCAGAGAACAAAAAATAACCTACAAGAAACAAAGATGTATAATCATGAATATAATTTCTTCTGTTGGATATACTTTCTTGAAATGGAAATTTGCTGTTATATTTTGAATCCTTTATGATACCCTGCTGGGCACACGAAATTTTTTTCCTTTGCTATCTTAATTTTTCTCTTCTTATTTTGTATTTAGTTCAATTTTAAAAAGTATTTGCCATTTCCTTCTCCAGTACTGCAAATATCTGTCATTAAGTATATTTATGTATGTGTGTGTGCATATATATATATATATATATATATATATATATATATATATATATATATATATATATATATATATATATATTTATATATATATCTATTACCCCACTGATGAAACAATGGGGGAGTTGGCATAAAACTAGTGAAAAGATTGACAAAAATGACAACCTATTTGAAGTAAGAGAGCTAGAAATTAGATCATTTATATCTGTGTCTGTTGCCCATGAATAAGAACTGAGCATTGGTATTGTAGGTATTGCATCCATTGGTCCAAGAAGCATGGGATGGGAATGAGGACAGCATTGAGCTACTGACCATGTGGACATGCATTATACTACAATCTTTTCTCACTCTCAACTCTGACCTGAATCAGAAGTCATATAGAATGATGGAATTTTGAGATGTCTAGTCTGACTTCTGCATTTTAATGGCTGTGATTATAAAGTGAAGTGTCATATGACTATTTAGTGATAAGATCAGGATTTTAGAACCCTGGTATTATGGCTTGCAATTCAGTGCTCTTTTATATCATACTGCTTTGTTTATGGAATTTTAAACTAGCCAGTCTAGATTCTAGTATCATTTTATACTCTTGAATTTCTTACCTTTTTAAAATCATGGTTGCTCATATCTTAACAAACCACAACCCTGGGTTACTCTTCTACCCACCTTCTCTGCTTCTACTTATTCCTGCTAGAGAAAGTGACACACAATGGCATTCTGGGAAAGAACTATGGAGACTATGTTTTGTTTTGTTTTTTTTTCTCTCCAAACATGACTCATGGAAATATATTAAGAATGAATGTACATATATATTGGATATCAGATTGCTTGCTGTCTTGGGAAGGAGGGAGGTAAGGAAAGAAGCGAGAAAAATAGAATTTGGAACTCAGAATCTTAAAATAAAAGAATGCTGAAAGCTATTTTTACATGTGATTAGGAACATTATTACTACTAAAATTAGTTAAAAAACAAAAAAAAGAAAGTGATACAGTGAGGCTACCACACATTTGTTAACTTTTCTTGACATTGAGGTGTTAAGTAATAGAGTGCTGGCCTTGAAACCCCAGTTTCAAATCCTACTTTCAAAACACATTGGCTGGGTGGCTCTGGGCAACTCAGTTAACTTTTTAGTACTCTAGGTAACTCCAACTTTAAATAGAAGAGAAGATAATGGCCTGCATTGGAATAGAGAATGTCCTCAATTGAGAGTTAACTGCTACCAGCAAAATTGTAGGTCCCATCTCTATCCCTATTTCAATCTTAACTCTGCTCTATGACTACCCTTTTATGCTTCCTTTTGTGACCAGATTTTCCATAGCTGCACTGGACAAAAACCTCATATCCTTCTCAGGTTTTCTATATTAGTCTGTCACTATTCCTTCTTGCAGAAGGCCCTGGTTTTAGGACAAGTGTTCCTAATTCAGATGAACTGTATCATCTCTCTTTTTATCAATCTAGGTTTTCGAGCCTGTAAATTCCTTTACAGGGGACTCTGCGCCATCACTAGACTGAATTTAACTATGTGTCCTTGCGCCGAACCAAAAGGGGTTACCCCTTACCTAACTCTCATCATTTTCTCCCTCCAGTCTCTATACACTAAATTTTTCCCAGATATATATGAACATATTCAGGTCTCTTTTATCTTTTAAAAACTTTCACTTGAACTGTATTCTCTCATATTAGTATTCTTTTACCTTCCTTTTCTAGCCAAAATCCTAGAAAGATTTTAATATCGATCTCTATTTCTTCACCTAATTTAAAAACCCTTGCTGGAAATCTTCCAAACCTTTTAGTTAACTAAAAAATGCTTTATCAAAGGTTACCAGTAGCCTTTTATCAGTCATCATTTTTATTTCTCTAGTTTTATCACTGTTGATCACATCTTCCTCATGGATATTCTTATCTTCCTGGCTTCTGTGAGAATATTATTTTTTCTTTTGCTTGTTTAACCATTCATTCTCAGTCCTTTTCACTGGTTGATCATTGTTCTCTTGCCATTGTTCTCTTGCCCATTAAGGATGAGTATCCCCTCTCTGTCCTTGCCCTTCTTTTCTCTCAATAATTTTTTTGTGTATGATATTCTAAGTATTAATGGGTTCTATAAACATCTCTGTGCCTTGTGACTCCCCTACCTAAACATCAAGCCAAAATCTCTTTTCTAAATTCCTACTCTGCCTTACCAAATGTCTGCTGGATGGAATGCATTATCTCTATATCTTCACTTTCTAGAATCCCTAGATCTTTACCTTCTTTCAAGTTCCTTCTGATAATGTCCTTCCTTAAATTACCTGGTTATTATACCTCATAATAAAATTTAGGTTCCTTAATGGTAAAAGAAGTTTTGGTTATTGTATGCTGAGGACTTCACATAGTGCCTTTACAGAGTAGGGGCTTCAGCAGTATTTGTGAAGTGGATTTCTCAATGAGGGCAAGTAGGGATCATGAAGGGTAGGCCTTAAATTTGTGTTATGTCAGGAATAGTTGAAGGAAATAGATATGCTTAGCCCAGGGAAGAGAAAACTTTAGGGGGTTGGGGAGAAGTTGAGATACCTATCTTTGAGTAGTTGAAGGGATATAATTAATTAGAAAGTTTTAACTTGTGTTTGACCCCAAAAGAGAAGACTAATAGCAATAGATGGCAGTTGCAGAAACATGTTTGAACTTTGTCAGGAAAAATTCACTAATGCTTTAGAGTCTTCTAAATTGAAATAACTTATCGTCCCTTTTATTGTAAATCTTCAAACAAAAACTAGGTGATCATTTGTTGAGTAGATTATAAGGGAAATTTCTTCTTTAGTTGGACTAAATAATTTCTAAGGTTCTTTCTGTCTCTGAAATTTTGTGAATTATTTCTCCTTCCTGTGTTTCATGTAAACTATTCCCAGAACAAAGCAGAGACATTATTAATTGAAATATTTACAAATCTTGCTGAGAATAAATAGTATTATGTTCCTTCTTCAGGCTGATTGAATTCAATAGTTGACTTTGGAAATTGGAAGAATACCATTCATTGCCATTAATGGATATTTATTGAGCATTCATACTATGTCAAATGCTTCTAAAACTTGCTGAAGGTGATTCTTTTTTAAACATTTAAATTTTGATTTTTTAAAATTTAAATTAATTTAATTTAATTTTAATTTAAAACAGTTCTAAGAATACATTCTCTGAATCAATTTATTTTATTTTATTAATCTTAGGAAAAGTTAGTTAAACATAAATTTTATTTTCTTATTGAGCTATTTCAGCAAGTTGTCAGCATTGCATTTTAATGGATGCATTCCTACCATTTGCTTATAGAAAGATATAAATTTCAACTCAACAGCATTTTTATTTTTTTGTTTAATAGCACTGCAAAAAAAGAAGAAATAAAGCTGAGTGTTGTAAAGCTACTAAATAGACATAACATCGTGTTTGGAGATTACACGTGGACTGAATTCGATGATGCATTTCTGTCCAGAAATGTGCAGTCTGTGTCTATTGTTGATACAGAGTTAAAAGTGAAAGAACGACAGGTACCTAAATAATTCATAATGTTTAACCCCCACTTAAGGTCTAGCTATTAGTACAGTAAATCCTAATTCT
Source organism: Sminthopsis crassicaudata (assembly GCF_048593235.1). Lineage (NCBI taxonomy): Eukaryota > Metazoa > Chordata > Mammalia > Dasyuromorphia > Dasyuridae > Sminthopsis > Sminthopsis crassicaudata. The sequence goes on along the minus strand of NC_133617.1, from coordinate 350,188,307 downwards.
TGTTTTAAAGATGTTTTTGAATTTGACTTGTTTATGACTAGTTCACTCAGTTGATTTGGCATTATACAGGGCTCTACTGAAAAAAGAAAATGAACCACATACTTTATAATTTCATTAACATTTTCACACATGAAGTACAGCACACATTATATGAATGTTAAAAAGAATTACTTTTGATTTGTTTTTATTTGGTGTGGTATTGAAGTCTTACTTCCCCGTAAGCCTATACAGCATTAATGTTATATGGTGGTATCTACAACACAGCCAACTCTTTGAACTTTAATCATCAGCTGAATATAAATAGTATAATCACATGATACTTTATCCTTTATATTCCTATTTTCATATCTTCTTATTTTGGTACATATAATATAAGTGAAATATCTAAATATTTGCTGACTTATTGTTAATATTGTTTTCTTTATTTTATAGCCAATTGACTTGAGCAAGTGTACTCTTGCCCTTCATGTTTTCCAACTGAATGAAGAAGGACCCAGCAGTGAAAATTTGGAGGAAGAATCAGAAAATATAATTGCAGCAAATCACTGGGTGCTGCCTGCAGGTATAATATGCTGTATGAATAGCTAAAGTAGATTTTGGCCCTCTCCACCTTCTTTATGTCACATGAATTATATTCCTGCTTTGCTATGTAGGGGGGAAAAAACTTCTAGAGATAAATACATAATTATGGGGATGCTTACCAGGTACTTTTCTTTTTCTTAAAATGATTGTCATATACCTGGCTTATGCAAATTTTCTTGAATACCTTTCTGCAGTATTGTTGGAATCTTGGAAGGGAAACTACCATATGTTATTTCATTCATTTTAGCAAACATTTATTGATTCTACCCATCTTTCTAGCATGAACTCCTCTGATGTTCCTTAACCATCCTAATCATTTAAAATATGATTGACTTTTTAAAAAATTATTGCATACATAGTTTTCATGAGCATCTTTATGAAATGAGGTACACTTGTACCTAAGAACACAATATTTATATTTTAAGTGCTTTATTAAACATGTTGATGTCATACCTAACAAAACAGTAGAATTTTTGTATATAGAGATATATATTTTAAAATATAATGTCTTGTACGAATTGGAAAGAGAAAAATCCCAATCAAGGAATCACATATTTGTATAGGACTTCAAAGATCATCAAGGAAATTACCCATCTAGGGGGAAAATTTTGAATTTGGATTTGGGAAACATAAATTTGAATCTGGGTCATTCTCTTAACCTCTTTGAGATAACATGTGATATATGTCATAAGGTTATCCCTATTTTTGTAGAATAGTAAACTGAGACAAAACAGGGATTTGAATCCAATAGTGGAACCAGTATCCATAGATATCCGAATTAAGTATGTGTAACAAGTGGAGAATCTAACAGGAGGAAGAAAATGTGACCTTATAAGGTATCATTGAGACTTAAAAAGACTCATGTTTGGTTTTGGCACCTCATACTTTTTTTAGAAGAAATAAATTAGATAAAAGGCTGGGAGAGAAGTAAAGTAACATTATCAGGAAAAAAAATATATGAGGAAATCCAGAAACCAAGGGAAAGTTAGCTTCATAGGAAGTGTTGGGATAATAATGAATTGGGGCAGAAAAAGAAGCAAAATTACCATTGCTATATGAACAGATTACTCTGAACAGCAAGGAATTAGATGTGGTGTTTAGAAAATAGCTTATTAGCCTGATGCAGGGCATGATGTAGAAGCAATAGGAGATTTTGTTATCTTTCCATGCATTTGAGCTATCCCTTTTTGGCAAATGGCAGAGTGACTAATAATTTCTTGACTTGTATTATGATCATTTTTTTCCTTAAAAAGATAGGGAAATCCACAAAAGGAAGTTCTAATCTGGAGGGGAGGAAATATTTGCTAAGATAGAATAATTAGAATGTTATGGGATAGTGACAGTTCCATTTTGGAGTTTATGATACAGAAAAGGAAAGCTGAACAGAGTCTGGAGTGCATCCCAGATTATGAAGGAACAGATTTCAACACTTCAGAGGAAAGATAGGAAGGATTTCAATGGCCTAATACTCTATGGAAGAAATTAGTCCACAAGAGATGGGAAATCCAAGAATGAGATTCTGAAGAAATAAAGAAAAAAAATTCTGATTTAAAAAAAAAAAAAAAGGTGAAGGGGCAGCTAGGTGGCACAGTGGATAGAGCACCAGCCCTGAAGTCAGGAGAACCTGAGTTCATGTCATATCCATACCTGAGGAAGACCTCAGACACTTAACACTTCCTAGGTCTGTGACCCTGGGCAAGTCACTTAACCCCAATTGTCTTGGGTGTAGTGGGGTGGGGAAGGGAAGGTAAAGCTATCCAAAGATGCACAGAGAAGATGCCCAAGGAATTAACCAATCAACTTCAGTTTCAAAAAGACTGTAAGTTTTAGGTAAGGATAGTTAGGTAATGCAGAACAGATATATGAGCCTGTATGGATTTTGTCAAGAGTGCTGAAGGTCAGAATGGCATGGGACTGGGAAGGAAAGCTAACTTCACAAAGCTTTAAAATAAAATTGAAACTATTTTGGGAAAAGAGAAGGATCACAAAAATCTGAGGCAGAGAGGGCAGTGTTGGTGGGATTGGGATTAGGGTTCTTATTCTTGGCTCCAGAGATCAGAACTAGGAGCCATGTGTTGAAAGAACAGACCAAAAAAAAAAATCGCTAGAACTTAGTGGAAGAGGTGTGAAGGTAATGAGTTTTCCTTTGGAGGTTTTCAAACAGAGGCTGAAAAGGTTGGATTGGGTGTGTTCTCAGACCTTTTCCAACTCTCAGACTATTTCATTCTTTGATCCTTTGCATTATGGTTCTCATTCTAATATTGAATCAAGTTTTTTGATCTAGTTTTGAGTATGTGTTATGCCATTATTTGCTGTATGACCTTGGACAACTCATTGTATCATGTTTAAAGTCCCTTTCAATTTTACAAATCTTATGATTATAGGAATAAAGTCTCTTTCTAGAATTACATTTTGGAATTGTTATCTTACAGTTGAATTTCATGGCCTTTGGGAGAGCCTTGTATATGATGTTGAAGTTAAGTCACATGTAAGTGAAAAATATTCTTTTATATGAAATTATCTCTATTTTATAATAATTCTTCCTTTGGGCCCCAAATCTAGTTAAGTTCTACTTCAGACTTTTTAGGCAACTTGGAGATATTTTATCCTTGACTTGCATATCTAGGATTCACATTGAACAGAGTTGACCCTCAGGTTTGGAAAAGGGCAGAAGTGAGGGTACAATGTGAACCCAGAAAGTATTAATGTATATTTTCCTTATAATTCAATATTGTTAATGTTGGTGGATATGCCAAAGTAAGTAAACAGTGAGCAAATTAGTAGGTTTTATGGCTTCCCTTAATACTTACGTCAAAAAATCCATGCTTAGAGATTTCTTTGGTAAATTTGTAGAATTTATTGAGTTAAGCAGAGCATATATTTACTTTTCCCAGCTTAATTACTTAATTGCTCTACTTGATAAATGATTTGGCAAAATAGTTTTTCTAGTATGGTTGTTTTGTTTGTTTGTTTTTTTAAATAAAACTCATTATTTTGTACTTTAAAAAGTTTTTACCTACCTACATTTGAAGTTATGTTTTGTAAAATAAAATGACATGAATGTTGCTTTGTGGAATGAGATGCATTTTGGTGCCTAAGCACAGTGTCTAAAGGATTTAACAAATATTTGTAGAATTTTGGAGGCTTCACTTGATCCTCTTTGTTTCCAATATTTTTCATTTTTATTTGTAAGGTAGTACTTATGCCATATTCTTATCATAACTCCTATATTTATGTGTGCCTTTTTTTTTTCTCTCCTAAACCAGTTGCTTGACTATGTGACGACAACTTTATTGTTTTCTGACAAAAACGTTGATAGCAACCTAATAGCCTGGAACAGAGTTGTTTTGCTACATGGTAAAGAGTGTTTTGTTTTATATTTTATGAGAAGTAAAATATGAGAGTATTGCTTATTGTGCTTTTGTATTTATGTGAGGGAGTATAATTTTTTTTCAATACAGAAAGAAACAAAATTCTTTATTCCTAAATTTATTTTACCTTCCCCAATCACATTTCTTTACTCTCCCAGTGAAGATGTCTTGTGGGAGGACATCTCTCAGAATATCTGTCAGACTTTGGAAATGTGGGGCTAAAGTTCAAAATAAAAGTTAAAACTTGAGCGTTGTTACTACGAAGTTGATGGAGACAGTAGAGATATGTGAGCCAGAGGAGGCAAGAATGAGAGTCAAGACCAGTGCCCATACTTAGGACAGAAGTAAGAAAAAGAGATAGATATGAAGTGGACAAAGAAATCAGAATTATGCTGTGCCACAATCACTGAGAAATAAGATTCTAAGAGAATGGTGGTCAGAAGAAATAGGAGCCTCAGTGATCAAGGAAGATGAGGACTAAGAGGAAGACAGGAGGTCACTGACTTTCAGAATGCTTCAAGATTTACAAAGTACTTTATATTTTTATCTCAGTATCATGTGATATTTATAAGTATTCTGAAGTACAGGTATTATCTCCATTTTACAGATGAAGAAACTGAGGCTTAGGAAGGCTATAACTTATCTATGCTCATCTAATGATAATGCTTTTCAGTACATCATACTTCTTGTCAATAATGTTTATTGGTGGGAGTTTATCTAATAGCAACTCTCCTCAGAAGTTTTAAGGTGAAAAAAAGAGGGTTGGTAGCTTTCAGAGTGAAAGTGTCACCATAAGCACTTTTAAAAATAATGTATTGAAAAACATTTCAGTTCACATTGTCTATGTATGCTTGCATAATGTGTACACATGTGTGCACACACACATTCCAAACTTTTACCAAAAAAAAAAAAAGTTATAAGCAAAACATCTTGCATAGCAATAATATAAAATAGTATATATGATATTGCATACTGGCAGTTCATGTTGTCTTAAAGAAGAGGAAAGAATGTTTCATCATCAGTACTTTGGGACTGATTGATCACAACTTTCAAGCTGAATTTTTATGACTTTTGTTGTTTTAACTTACAATATTATGATTTTTCTATAGTGTACTTTTTTGGTTCTACTTTCTTTACTTTATACAGATCTTCCCGTGGTTCTTCAGTTTCTTCATGCATCATTTCTTGTAGCACAATGTTTGGTCTATTATATTCATATATACACCACAATTTGTTCTGCCATTTCCTAGGTAATGGACACACATTGTTTTTAGGTTTTTTTTTTATTTTATTTATTTTTTTTTTTTTGCTACCCAAAAAGTATAGCTATGAATATTTTGGTAATTATGTGATCTTTCTGTTTTTGACTTATATGGAATATACCTGGTGGTGGAATTGCTGGGACAGAGAATATTAACATTTAGTTACTTGCATATTTCCAAAAAGTCTTTTAAAACAATTGGACCAATTCACAGCTCCACCATGACGTATTAATGTGCCTGACTTACCATGATCCCACTGACATTTATTTAGAGTAAGTTAAGACTTACATTATATTCCAATGCCGTTTGTATTAGGGTTAACCGTAGCTGAGTTTTTGAAGGGGTATGGCAGTGATGGACAAACTCTTCTAGGGTCCCAGTGAAAGGGAAGAGCTTCTTATATGGGACAAACAAGGCAGTACATCTGTCCTGTAGACCAGCCTGGCTAAGTTTAGTAGGGAACATCACTAGAAGGCTGACCAGCAAGTGATTTTATGCTCATACCAACTCATAAAACCATATACTAAGGAATGAAAGAGTTGCTTTCTGCAACACCTATTACACCTATTTTGTTGAAATTAGCCAAATGTTTTCTTTAAAGCTCCAGGTTGCAAATCTTATATTCTACCAACTGCTTTAATACAGTATATATTTCTGATAAGTTGCCTTTGAATTTATTTTTTACATTGTGTTATAGTCTTAATCATGTTAATGATTGTCAATTATATCAATATCAAATTTACTTTGATTGTTTTTTATAGGTCCTCCAGGAACTGGGAAAACATCTTTATGTAAAGCATTAGCACAGAAATTGACAATTAGACTTTCGTGCAGGTAACTTGGGAGGAAGAAGAGAATAGTAGAAATGTGATTATTTGGTTTATCTAATTTAAAGATTATAATTTAACTTTTTTATATGATTAATTACTTTTTAAGCTATAACAACCTGGATTAGCAAAATTTATTTTTTTGAAATTATGTTGATTTAAAGTGTTTTCAGTCAAGTTAGAAAATTGCTTTAACTATGTTTATAGATTATTAAATATTAAAGTGGAAAAGGGTTTTAGAAATTATTTAATTCAACTCCCTCATTTAATAAGTGAAAAAGCTGAGGGCCATCAATATTATGTGACTTGCCCAAGCTCATGTAGTGAGTTAGAGCAGAAGGAGGACTCTGAGCATTGGCAGTCCTTTCAATACTGCCATGCTACTTTCATAGTTATTTGGAACTTGGAATGGATCATCCATGGAAACGAGGTTGTGTAAGAGTAGAATTCCTATGTAAAAGTATATACCACTAAGATTTACCATAACTATAAGGAGAAAATTGAACTTGATGATCTGTAAGGTCCTTTCCATCTTTAAAATTTGATTGTAGTTCTCTGTGGGTACAAAAAAAGCCTTCACATTTCAAATAAGCAATAATGGCAACTTCCATAAAAAACAGTAAGATAGAAATGATATTCCATGAAAGATGACTTCTCTTAATAAAAACGAAGTGTTCTAAGTTCTGGATCCATAAGAATATTTTTCTTGGTTAGAAATGGAATGAGGGATTAAAAAAAAAAACCAAACTAAACCAAACAACCTGTGTTCTTGTTTCCATTCATGGCCAAAATAAGTTTTACATTTTTGTTTTGTTTACTCTTGTATTTCATTTGAAAGGGTTGCAGTTTTTTTCAGAGAAGAGTATTACAAGTAAATTGTATTTTTGGTCTTCATATTGATGATGTAATCTTGCATCATTAGGCAAATGACTAATTGCTCCTACCTTGATTTAAAAGTCCTATGTGCTTGAAAGTTTTTTTTGGAAAGGAATGAGTGGTGAGTGTATTTACCTGTTTCAGGGGATCTTTGAAATGAATAAAATTCTACTGAGAAGTTTATAGGCAAGCTTTTTTATCTCACTTTTCCTTAATCTAATTTCATAGAATTTTTTTTAATACTGATTGAATTAAAAACTATAAAATTACACAGGGGGTGAATTGGATAAATATTTACTCCATGTTTATATGCATAACATATGCATAACAGTGCAATAAATTTTCCAGAAGATATTTCTAGAAAGGTATTTGTTTTCCAATTTTGTCCTAGTGACTTTACAAAATAATAGAAAAATTTATAAAATGCCTTCAAAAAAGGAACAAATGGATTTAATATTATCAGAATCTGATTTTTTCATTTAATATTTTGACACTTTATCAGAGATAGCATTTTAACTTTTTTTTCCCTCCTTGGCCTCAGTGAGATTATGTAATTTGCAAGGAAAAGTTAGTTACAACTAACGATGATTCAAAAACAAAAATTTATTCAGTACTTGCTATGTTTTAGCATTAGAGCAGGGGTTGGCAAACTAGTGACCTGTACCTATTTTTGTAGAGCCATGCTGAAAATATTTTTTGCATTTTAAAAAAAAAAAGTTTTATTATATTAAAAAATATAAGAACCATTCTGAATTGATGGGTCAATACAAGGACATAGCAATAGAGACATAAAGACAGAAATTAAAGTGCCTACCTTCAGAGAGCTAACATTCTGATAGGAAACAGTATACATCCAAATAAATGAATACAAAATTTATAAACATAATTACACATATCCAGAGCATTAAAGAGGCAGAAATTAAAGGCAGGTCTTCCTCATTCAAAGTCTGTCTGCTGTAACTTGCTTTCTCAATTCAGGATTTTTCAGTATTAATGCTACTATAACAGAGAGAAGTTTTATAAATACAATGAAGAAGGAGAAAGAGGATCTTTCCTCAATATGAGTTCATAGTAAACAGTGAACCCTTAGGAATATAATAATTTATTTTCCTTTTTAAAATGCTTTGAAATTAAAGTTAACAATTTTGGATACTGAGGTGGGTAAAATTGGCTAAGTAATCAATCCAAAGAGGTCTCCTGAGGTGGGCATAGCTCTGAGGGTCAAGAGGCAGAGCAACAGAGCAAGAGGCTTCAACACTTGCTGTTTTTGGCAACGGTCATTCAGCCACACAGCAAAGTGCCTGCTTCCTTGTATTAATTTCTTGTTGGTTAAATTTTGAAAATAAAAGCATTTTAAATTTATATATATATATATATATATATATATATATATATATATATATATATGTGTGTGTGTGTGTGTGTGTGTGTGTGTGTGTGTGTGTATTAAACTTAAAGGACTCAAAGGTTTGATGTTTGTTTTGTTTTTACATTTAGATAGCACTCAATGAGACAGTCTGTACAGTATAAAGAATACTTGATTGAGTGTTCAGGTTCTGGCCTTGAATTTGATATTTAGATTGCTGTGTGGTCTTATTTCACTTCATTTTTCTGACCTTCAATTTCCTCATATGCAAAATGGGGGTTTTATATATATGTTTTGGTTCTTATAATTCTAAAATTTATCATTTTTGCTATTTAATGGTTTATATATTTGGGAAATTGACACTTTCTTCTTAAAAGCTGACTACCACCAAAGAAGTAGCTTAGGACTGATTATATTATAAGACAATTTGATTGATTCTTTCTCTTATTTTAGGTATCAATATGGCCAATTAATTGAGATAAATAGTCATAGTCTTTTCTCTAAGTGGTTTTCAGAGGTAAGCATTAAATTCTAAGCTTGATGATTTAATCTGGAAGAAAAATACTTGTGCATATATATTAAGTTCTTTTTTTAAAAACCTGGGACAGTGCCCGGGAAGAATGTATTGCTTTTGTATCATTGTCTTTTTGATAAGTGGATTAATTATAGGATCAGATTTAAAATATGAATCCTTGTGCAATTTCTCCATATTTATTTTTACAGTTAAACTGTTAATTTGGACATGTTTTATACAACAAAAACTCAAATAAAGTTTAGGAGAATAAATATAGAATAGTTATTAGGTAACATTACAGTCTTATTTGGATTTATGCTATAACTATAGTGTCCCTTAGTTTTTTTCTCCAAATATAAAGAGATAACATGGTATGGGGGCAAAGCTCTAAACTGAGAGTTGGGAAAACAGAGCATCAGAGATCTAGCTCTTAAGTTTTTTTGGATGTGACTTTGAGCGAGTCATTTAACCTTTGTACAACTCCATTTTCTCAAGAAAAATGAAGGTATCTTACTCGATTTCTCCTGATTATTCTAGCTAAGAATTTGTGAGTCTAGGTTTGTATACTAGATACATAAAGTTACAAACTTAAGTAGGTGAAGAACAAACCTGAGAGATAGTAAGGCAGAAAACAAGGAGTAGGAATGATTGTGAAAGGTGTGTGATTTTACAGTCAGAAGCCCAGAATTTGGGTATTGGCTCTGGCATCTATTAATTCTGTGATTTTGGACAGATAACTGAGCTTTTTTAGTATCAATGATCTCACTTGCAAAATGAGGAAATTGTATATAAATCTCTGTGAGGAAAGGCTGAATTACACTGGAAAGGGCCAAACATACTATTCAGCTAGAACTTGACCCCTAGTGTGAGTATAATAGGAAAGAAAACATTAGTTTATTAACCATAGAGATTTATACAAATGTGTTACTACAGTACTTTTAAAATTTTCTAGAAGCCAGCATTTAAATAATTTAATGTGTTTTGGTTCTAGAGTGGTAAACTAGTAACAAAGATGTTCCAGAAGATTCAAGAGTTAATTGATGATAAAGAAGCACTGGTGTTTGTACTAATTGATGAGGTAGGTATGGATCTAGTTACGGAGTCATTTTGAAAGTGGGAATTCTAAGAAATCAATTCATCTTATTGGTATTAAGAATAGATTGTAGTAAGCATATAATTAAAACCCATAAAATATATAAAAATATATAAGCATATAAAAAAACCCATTGGGATTAAAGAAATTATATGGACCATTTAAACATAAAATAATAATCTGATCATAATGACATTTCTTTTTCTCTTTTTCTTTTTCTCCTGTCTACAGGTAGAAAGTCTCACTGCAGCCCGTAATGCCTGTAGGGCAGGCACTGAACCATCAGATGCAATTCGGGTTGTTAATGCTGTTTTGACACAAATTGATCAGATTAAAAGGTAAAATGGGCATGTAGAATGTTAGAGTTGAAAAATTCATCTTGTTCAATAACTTTGTTTTACAGATAGCAAAAGTGCATCGTAGAGAGGAGAAAGTACTTGGCCAAAGTCAGCAAGTTAGTGGCAAAAGCAGGACAAGATTTCAGATTTTACTCATGTGAGTTAATGGCAGGAGGGACTTCAGAGACCATATAGTCCAACTCCATCTTACAGATGAGGAAACTGAGATCCAGAGAAATTAATACAATGAAATAAGTAAACATTTATTTCAGAAAAATTCCTTTTAAATGGTTTAGACATTACCATTAATTTGACATTAGACTTTAGATAGATATAGAACTGGCTAGTGATTTGGGCACAAAGAATAGTTGTATTTTACATGGTTTATTGTTAGTATGGCAGAAAGTTTCTAGTGTCCCGGGGTCTGTGCTTAAGAGTTTTTATTAGTGACAGACAAAGTTATAGATGGTATGCCTATCCTACTTGAATGTAACACAGAACTGGATAGGATCTCTAACATGTGCATTACAGAATTAGCATCCCAAATGATATTGATGGGCTAGATTGCTGGGCTGAATTTAACTGAAGTGAAATTCAATAGGGAAAAAGGTGAAGTCTTGGTCTTGGGTTCAAAAGTTCAACTGCTTAACATGGGGGAAGGATAGGCTTTAGTTTTTTAAAGGATCTAGATTTTAGTAGACTTCAAGGTCAGTATGGTGAGTTAACAGTGATATGATAGTCAGAAAAGCTAATGTAATTTCAGTTTCCCCTGAGAAGTAAACAAAACTTCCAGAAATGGTGAACTATAGTTCCACTGTTCTCTGCCTTTGTAAGACCTCATCCAGAAGATTTTATTCTGTTCTAGGAAGCATATTTTAAAATGAAAAGTGTTCAGAGCAGGACAAGCAGAATGATAAAGGGCTTTGAGTCCATGAAGTACTGTGATTGAAGGAATTGGGTGTGTATGGTCTTAAGGGGAAGACTAAGAGAGTTCACGACTGCTATCTTTAGGTTTTTGAAGAGCTGTTGTGTGGAGTTAGAATTAGCCTTTTCTATTTGGTCCCAGAGAGCAGAACTAGAAGCAGCAAGTAGAAGCTGGGGTTGGGGGTGGGAGGAAGGAAGAAGCAAATTTAGAAAACTAAAAAAATCTCTCCAACATTTAGAGCTGCCTAGAAGAAGAGTGGGTTGCTTAGATGTATGGCAAGATCCCCTCTCCTGACAAAGACTGGACAACTACTTCTCAGACCTGTTATAGTGTGGATTCCTTTCCTGTCTGGGTGGGACTCCATGATTTGTAAAGTCCCTTTCCCCTCTTAAATTCCATGATTCTGGGAAGCATCTCTCAAGTACTTATTAACAAAATGATCATCATCAAATCATTTAACTTCTATGCCCCTTAATTGATCTGTGAATTAGGACAGTTCTCTTTGGACTATCTACAGGGTTGTTATTGTTAGGAAAAGGACTTATAAAAACTTTTATGTGCTATATAAAGTGAGTTAAAAGACTAGTTTTTCAGTTATTTTTTTAAAAACTAACAAATCCAGATTCTTTTATTCTCTCTCACCCCACTGGGAGAAAAAAAAAAAAAAGAAAGAAAGAAAGAAAAAAACAATTTCCCTGTAACAGATGTGCATAGTCAAGCAAAATGTATGCCCTCATTGGCCCTATATAAAAATATATCTGTCTCATTTCTGCATCTTAACATGTTTCATCATTGGTTCTTAAATTATGATTGGTTATTCTATTGATTTAGTTTTTGCAGCTTTTAAAGTTGTTTATTTTTACTGCATTGTTATAGTATAAATTGTTCCCTTGTTCGTTTCATTCTTCATCAGTTTATAAAACCTTTCAAAGTTGTTCATTTTTATAATGTTGATTTTGTAACAGGAATTGTTGCAATGGTTCTGTTTATTCTTTGTCAGTTCATGTCTTTTCACGTCTCTTTGAAATCATCTATTTCCTTATTTCTTTCAGCAAAATATCTCATCAGATTCAGATTATTAGTTCAACCTTCTCATATTAGTGATAAGTTAAAGTTAAAAAGGCTACACAACTCTTAGATAGCAGAATTTGGATTCAAGCCTCTATCTTGTTATGCCTAATCTAATGCCCTTCCCACCTATATGCATTTTTTTCTAGGAAATATAATTTGACCCAATTAATAGAGCAAGGAGAAAAAAGGTCAGGGTAAAAAGAAATGTCATGGTTTTTTGTTTTTATATATATAAGTAAAGTAATGTGATGGACATATGGAAATTTTGTTTTCTCTTGGGGTTTTCTGGAGATGTTTCATAAGACTGCCTCATGATATATAAAGTACTAAGAAAAATACTTTGTTGTATTTACATTTTATGCTTATAAAATTTCTCTTGGCATCTTTGGGAGCAGGATTGAGACCTCATCTTGAAGGGACCTTAGAGACCATCTAGTCTTTCTATCTTATTTTTATAGATAAGGAAACTGAGGAGGTTCTAAACGACATAGCTAGAAAGCATAAGAGCTTAGATTTTAATCTAGGTCTTCTGACTTGTGAACTGTGTCTAACATTCTTGTGCTTGCATAAACTCAATTTATATATAACCTGTAAGAGTTGTTGATTAGAGAGTTCTATTTCATTCTCATATAGGTCATTTAAGTTTACATAGAAAATGTTTTCCATGGCTACAAATTCTATGCCTAATCCTACCTTGTCATATTATGTATATACTCATGTTGTTGGTGACAGTAGAAAATAGGTAAGTGGATATAAATGATTCAGAGGAGACATCTACTAGTACTATGGACAAAAACTCAAGTTACTCCAAACTAAGTGAGTTGACATTGCCACTTATGTATGTGAAGTTCAGATCATTATTTTTCATACTTCACAGATTTCCTCTCTTGAAGTGGGAAAAGAAACTTCTTTATTGTATTAGTTTTTTTTTTTTTCCTTAATCTCAGCTTCATGATAGAGTAATTTCTCATTTTCTCAAGGAACTAATTCTAGCATTATTGTGCCATGTGAATCTTTCTAGTTTAACTGTCAGAAATCAAAGCTTCTATTTTATAACTACTCTATTGTGGTGACTTCCTTTTTGTCATTGTTAATGGTAATTTAGTCCATGGTAACCACTATTAACAAAGATGATAGGTTCATTTATTTATTCTGTGTTGCTACAAACATTTAAAAACAAACACTAAGGACTCAGTGCCAAATAACTGACTTATTTATTTTGTGGTTAGAATATTTTCAAAGCTAGATTTAGAATTTAATTTGAATATTATTTTAGGTAGAACCCATAGAGGAGATAGGACAGTGTTCTAAGGTAGATAAAATATCATTGAATATTAATTAATGGCATATTTTCCAGCAAATACAAAAAGACAAAGGGAGAGGATAAGGATAGGAAAGAGGGATATGCAGAGAGATGAGTCTGTTGGACCTGTGAAATTAATCTTGAACAGCTATATTTGGCCTCCCTGGAAAAACTAGAGTACTTTGGCAAGGATTGATAATAGATTTTCTCTTCTGAATCTACTTCATGACTCCAAAACAGTTTTACCTTCAGGTTTGATATTTAATAATGTGAATTATTTCTTTCTTCTTCCTCTCCTTCTCCTCCTCCTCCTTTTCCTTCCTCCTTCTTTGTTTTTTCTGATACTACTTATTTGTGTATGTATGTTTCAAAGCAATCATGATTAAGTGACTTGCCCAGGGTCACATAGCTAGTGTCAAGTATCAGAAGCTAATTTTGACTCTGGTCCTCCTGACCCCAGGGTCAGTGCTCTATCCACTGGGCTACCTAGCTGTCCCTGTATGACCATGGACCAATTCACAAAACCCCTTCTTTCTCTCAGCAAGTATTTCTCCATTTTAGTGCTTCAAATTTTTTTAATGGGGGACTGAATTAGAGATACAATTAGAGATAAGCTTCAAAATGGGATAAGATGAAGTTCTCCTTTTTGTGATTATATAAAGTTTTTGTTGATTTATTTGATTTTTTTAAAAAAATGCTAACCAGCACCATGTAAAAAAGGGCATTGTACCCTGTAGTACCTAGTAGTTTCATTAAATGAAATATTTTATTTTGTTAAGGGCAGCAAAGGACCTCCACATTTGCTTATAGTGATAATATGAAGTTGTATTGTTGGGGACATCTGAGAACATTAGATCCCTCTCAGCCCTAGGGATCTAATACTTTTTGGGAGTTGTAACTTCAAGTAGTTAGTTACAACTGCATTGACATAGTTAATAGTCTCATATACCCTTCCTCTGTGTTTTCTCATTAAAATTGGGCTAATTGAATTTAACACTAAATAGTGTTATCTGAAAATGTGAACCGTTAGGCATATATTATTACTATGTTAGAAGATGTGACATCATGTTTCTTTTTCTTAACAGGCATTCAAATGTTGTTATATTAACAACTTCAAATATTACAGAGAAAATTGACATGGCTTTTGTGGACAGAGCTGATATAAAACAATACATAGGACCTCCATCTACTGCAGCCATTTTCAAAATTTATCTTTCTTGTTTAGAAGAACTAATGAAGGTAATCTTTTATTAATTTTTCAGTAGTATTGTATTGATTTGGTTTAAAAACAATGTTTCCATACAATTTTTTAGTGGTAGGATTAGTAACTCCCTAGTCTTAAAATAGGATGACATACAAAACTGTTTCTTACAGTTTGGTCCAGTATCAATATTACATTTTTAACTTATTTTGCTCTTTTGGGAACCATATTAAATGATCATATTTCAATACTTGAATTTCTTCTTGTTCCATCTTTTTTTTTTTTTTTCTTCAGCTTGTTTTTATAACCTTGACTTGATTCAGAATTTTAGTTTGTGCCATTTGAAGCATTTAATTGAAGATCTACCAGGGGTTCTCAGACTAAGACCTGTGGGCCCAGATGCAGCCTGCTGAGGACATTGGTTATGGCAAATGGGCTGAGGGGTTGAAACAGAGTGTGAGTTTTTGTTTTTACTATAATCCAGTCCTCCAACAGTCTGAGGGACAGTGAACTGGCCCCCTATTTAAAAAGTTTGAAGACCAGGGATCTAAAAAAATTAATCCTTTGTTTTTGTTTTTGTGCCCTGAAGGCAATTTAGGCTTCTTAGTTTATTCTCACTTATTTTCACTTTCTGGCCTTGCCTGCCAGTGGTCCTCAAACTTTTTAAATAGGGGTCCAGTTCACTGTCCCTCAGATGTTGGAGGGTCAGATTATAGTAAAAACAAAAACTCACACTGTCTCCGCCCCTCAGCCCATTTGCCATAACCCTATGGGCCGCATAACGTCCTCAGCGGGCTACATCTGGTCCATGGGCAGTAGTTTGAGAACCCCTGGATATAACCCAAACAGTTCCTTTCCCATCCATTCCCTTATTGCTGAGGTACTTCATATGTTTGTAGAATGTCAAAGTTATCATTTAGTCATCTTTTTAGCTGACATGTTTGTCTAGGGTTTTCGGGGGGGGGTTTGTTTTGTTTTGTTTTAAGATTTTCTCTTCATCATCACCTCCTCTAAGCTGTTAATCTTTTTACCACCTGTACATTACTGTGAATTACTGCTGGTTATTAAATTTTTATGGTATCTAGGTTCAAAAATTTCTTCGTTATCCAAAATTTAGAATCACTGACAAAGGAACATATTATGAAGCCTTAGATGAGGGTAGAAACAATGGTCAGGCAATTTTAATGTAGAACATTGTGCATAGTACTTTAAAGGAAGAGATAGTCCCTGTCTTAAAGATTAATTATAAAGAAAGATGCATGTATACACATACACACACACACACACACACACACACACACACACACACACACACACGACCACATGAAAAGAACTTAAACACATTTGCAAAGAAATAATCTTTCATCAGTTAATTACTGTAGGCTACTTGTGTAAATGTTAGGAGAATGTAAAGTCCTTGCACCATTTGGCAGCCGAACTGGTTTGAATTAATTAAGGAAGCTTCTTTGGGAGTGAAAGAAAAATAGTCTGTAGAGAATAGGTGGCAGAGGAAAACTACCAGATACAGAGTTTTGAGTGATGTAGGGAGTGGTAGATCACAGTTTGAACTGTTGTTGATAGATTTTTGAATTTAAGAAGGTAGCTACTCTCTTTTTTTTTTTTAACTTTTATTAAATCAATATACTTTCTACCACTTTTATATAAAGAGAAATCCTATTCATTTTCTTAGTGTCAGTAATTCATATACAGCTCAAAAGAGTGTTGGTAACCTAGTTAGGGACATAGGTTTGAAATTTTGGCATCACATCTTAGCATTTTTCTAGCCACCTAACAATATAATTTCCACATAGCCATCTCCATACTCAAGACACTCAACTTGCACATTAAATCTATACAATCGAAGAAATTACTCCTGCCCTATCCATCCTATTCACAGGTCCTGAAAAAAAATCTTTAAACTTTTAATCCCATTTACACCATAGATTATAGAGCTAACATTTGAAGGAACCTTAGTTCAGCCAAGTTATAGTTAAATAGTGAGATGACTTCATTACCTAATCACCACTTCTAATATTGTTCATGTGGGAATGTGTTCTTATTCCCAATGACCAACGTAAACAGGAATAGGCAAAAGGACCCAGCCTTAAGTTGGGAGGGTTTAATATTTTTTTATTCGAATAGTTTATTTTAAACGTAACTACTGTTCACATTTTTCTGTAAGATTCACATGACTTAAATTTTGGACAATACTAATCTTAATATTTCCTTTACATTAGTGTCAAATAATATATCCACGGCAACAACTGTTGACTCTTCGAGAATTAGAAATGATCGGTTATGTTGAAAATAATGTATCAAAGCTGAGTCTACTATTAAGTGAAATTTCAAGGTGAGAATCTTCATTTTGAAACCAAAAAAATTTTGTTTTTAATGTTTTGAGCTACAGTGATTATCAAGTTTTAATTCTACTCTAGATAAATATGCAAAATTAGGTTTCAAAACTATTTAAACCTAAATTTTGCATATTTATCTAGAGTAGAATTAATTTTTTAAAGATTTTTAAAGGTATTCATTATGACGTTTTCCATATGAACAGTTAGAAGCTAAGACAACATAAAACTTAAGTCTACTCACTTCGAGGTAGTATGCCAAATGGTGAAATAGAAAAAAAATATAGACAGCCCCTTTCCTCAAGAAATTTACTATAATTGGGAAGGTAAAATCACATGCTTCCCCCTCTTAAATGGCTTCTGCCTCCTGCAAAAAAAAAAAAAAAAAAAAAAATTTATCTTATGTGTGTGTGTGCATATATACATAATATACATATGCATGTGATATATACATAAATGTGTGCATTTTGCCTTACGTTATATCTATATATTTTTGATAACTATAGTATTTTTGCTATACAGTTGACATTGATGGTTATTAATAATTTTATAAGTTGAATGCATGTGGGTATACATATATGTATATGTATGTATGGGCATAATGTGTGTGTGTGTGTGTGTGTACATGCATGCATATGTGGGGGAAGAAAGTGAGCAAGCAAGGAAGGAAATGCTTTAATGATAGAAAGCAAACTTTTTGAAGAATAGGATTTTCATCTCTGTCTTAGGTTCTTTGTCCAACATCTAGCATTGTGTCTGTTGTCATGGTGACAGTAATGTCACCTTCCCTGTGTGTATGGCTAAGGATTAGTTCATATAATTTAAGGAAACTTAGTGCCAATATAAATATTAAGGGAAAGGGAGAAGGTAAGATAATTGAAATTTGAAGTCTGAGTATCTAAGAGAATTGCAAAGTATGAAAGAAAAACTAGCTTGGCAAGGAAGATGATGTACTTTGCAAGTTTAACATGTGGCAAGATATTCATATAAAAGTATTCCATCATACAATTGGAAATTCAGGACTGGAAGTCAGCAGCACAGAAATAATAGTTGAAACAGTGAAACCTGATGAAATTTTGTGGTGATATCACGCATGAAAATCAGAGATGTGATAGATGAACATTGGGAAACGCCTGCATTTAGAGTAGAAGAAAGAAATTCCAGTTGCGCTTTTGAGTAATTAAGGTAGCAAGTAAACTAAGGTAATATAGAAATACAGTAAAGGAAGCCAAGAAAGGAGAAAGTTTAAAGAAGGAAATGCTATCAATAGTGTCATATACTGCAAGAAGATTAGGAAAATGAAAACTAAAATTATTGATGACCTTAGAGAATGCATTTTTAATAGGATATTCTTGAGAATGCAAGAGGATTAAAGAAAAGATGGCTTGAAAACAAGTGAAGGAAGAATGGGGACCCCTCTAGTTAGCAGAGAAATTTGAAGGAGAGAAAATAAGGTCAGCAGGGTCGAGTAAAAGTTCAAGTGCAAAATTTTCATAATTGTTTAAATTTTAATAAAATTTGTAATATACATTTTTGGCTTTTAAATGTAACATTTTGCTTTTGAAATTCTTATAACTGTTTATATTTACAGAATGAAAGAGAGATTTTACAGTTATCAGATTTAATTTGATGACTATAAAATTAGGTCCCAATTAATGAATCAGTCACATGATGAAGTTGCATTATTTGAATTTGCACTCCATATTTCTGTTGGTCTTGAACTAATTACTATATTTACATGCAATTATCCTTGGAATAGTATGGTTTCAAATAATACGGTTGTGTCACAGAATTAATTCTTTGTTCATATTAATTGGGACCTACCTATATATAAGTCAATGTGAATAATTCAAAACCAAAAATGGATTAACTTTGGTCTAAATTATCTCAATTGGCTGTTTATATAATTGACAATCTTTAGAATTTCGTAGTACTCATTATTCCTTCCATAGTATTAAGTGAAATTATTATTTATATGATTGAAGAAAGAAATATTTAGGAATGTGTGACTTAGTAAATTTATCCTTAGGTCCAATAAATTCATTGGGTGCTTATTATGAAGTAAATGTGCAAAGCAATCTAGCTCAAGATTCTTGGAAATAAATAAATGGAATTGTTTTCAAACTCACTTATCTACATACTTTTTCTTCTCTGGGATGTTTTCAGTCTTTGGCTTTAGAAAACAATCATGATTTAATTGAGGATGTATTTGTGCTTGAATTTTGCTCTGCAATTAATGTTGAAAAATATTCATAGAAAACAACCATCAGTATAATCTTTGGAAGAACAATATTTAGAAATATTTTGTGTCTGTTTTTAAACAGGAAAAGTGAAGGACTTAGTGGCCGAGTCTTGAGGAAACTTCCGTTTCTAGCACATGCATTATATATACAAGTAAGTTTTTGTTCTCACTGTTTTTTCAATTGATGTTTCCATTCTCAATCATCACTAGCCACTCACAAAGCCTTAACTTAAATCGCTTCTCACTTAAAGCTTTAACTCGGAGCAACTATACTACAGGATATATGCCAAAGATATTAAACAGTCAGGCCATTTGAAGACATGTTAATGGCAAAGGCAATAATTCTGCCAAATTTAAAAACTTTAATAGTCATGCCTGGCAGCAAGTTTGGCCCTCAGAAAAATGTGAAGTGAGTTAAGTTTATTTATAATAAATTTTTCTTCCTATAATAGAGTCTAACCTCTCCACAGTATCTTATACTTAGAATAAGAATCAGAATATTAAAGATGGAAACAACTTTAGAGGTCATCTGGAGTAATCCTCTGTAACCTGGATGCATTCTCTAGCATTTTTTAAGGCTTTGGTTCAGGTATGACTTATTTGAACCTCATCTTCAAGTCATCAAATATTTATTAAGTGCCATAAACAATAAAATTAATTTTCTTGTGTGTCTATTAATACTCTCAGAGAGCCTGGTTCAGTACTGGAAAATAGAAAGAACTCTGCAAATAGTTGTTAATTAGAATTACCATCCTTCTCCCAGGCATTTAAATAGGGTTCTTACATATAATATTACATATTATATATGATATATAATCCAATGATAGAAGTGTCTTGTGCTGGATTTTCAGTTACTTTGTCAGGCCATTATGGGAGTTGTATTTGCATAACTACCTGCTAGTTTGTCCTAAGTAACTGTAGCTTAAGTATTAAAAGATGGTTCAGTTATATATTGCTTACAAAGTATTTTCTTTGCCTTATACTTTAAATTTAATCATTATTTTCATCCTGTACTATTTGGTTTCAGCCTGACTTTTATCTCCCTTGAATCCCTTGCTGCATCCTATTGCCACTCATCTCTTTCTACATCCCAATAGCTTTTTACTCTCTCATCCTCCTTCATCCCTGCTCACCTACTGTAGAATAGATTAGAGATGGTCACACTATGTATTTTTGGACTGGGTTCAGCACTGATCTAAATCATCCATGGGGGTTGTAATTGCTTTATCCTAGTCATTTTATTATTCTTTTCCCTTCTCCTGTTTTTCTGCTGCATCCTCTTTTCTCCCTTCCATTTTTGCAGAGGACTTATGCTGAAAAAATTGAGATGATCCTTCATGAACTCTCTTTTCCCCAATTCCACAGCTGAAATCACGTCAACATAGTCTCTCATTCTCTCTCCTTTTGTTTCAGCTTCAGAAAATGAGATGAATCTTTACCTTCCTGGTGTTTCTTTAATCATCTCTCTTTTCCTTTGTATTCAGCCTTCTTTATAAACTGATTTACAAGCATTTCTCCCTATCCTTAAAAAAACCACAAAAAGCCTTTCATAGCCATCTCTGTTCTCTCTGTTGCCTCTACTTCCCCACCTTCCATGGTCTTCATCCCATTGCTTGCAGGCTTTCCCACCTGCCAAGGTCACCAGGGAGTAGGGAGTTCAATTGACCTTTCCTCCCTGGGTTTTTGGGATAGATCTCTGTCATAGTTCTTTCCCTCCTAGTCTTCAGTCTCCTTTGTAGGATCATCATCCATGTGTCATCCCCTAATTTTATGTGTAATCCAGAACACTTTTTGGGCCCCTCTCCAGTCATTTGAGGGTTCAGTGGAAAGAGCATTGGGTTTGGGATCAGGAAGATCAGAGTTAAAATCTGGCCTCTAACTCAAATCACTTCACCTCTTCTGTCTCAATTTCCCCCATTATGAAGATGATAACTACCTATTCTGCAAGGTGATTGAGTACCAAATGAAATAATGTTTGTAAAGCAGTCACTTAGTAGATGCTCCATAAATATTTTTTCCCTTCCCATTTCCTTTTGATTTCAGCAGCTCCCCACAGATTCAGCCGTTTTTCTCTAAGCATATAACTTCTATATTTACATATCCAACCCTCATTTCTTTTCTGAGCTATAAGCACATATCACCAACCATCTAATGAATAGATCCATTGGTATCTCAAACTCGGTATGTCCAAAACCTAAATTTGTTATCTACCCTCACCCCAAACTCACTTTTTTTGTTGTTGTTGTTGTTATTAAGGGAAATAATCTTAAATTCTAGGTTGATAATGTTATTCCTCAGTACTTAATGGGCACTCCAGCCATAATAGTTTACCAGCCATTCTTTAACATCTTGTCTCCTTTCTCCGTACTTTCTCCATAAAAAGCTGTCAGCTCATACCTGAGATGCTCTTCCTCTTCACCTTTTCCCCTTGGAATTCCTAGTTTCATTTAAGGCCCAGTTCAAGTCATGACTTTTTCCTAAGACCTTTTCATATTTAGCCCAGTTATTGGTTACTATATTCCACTCCCAACCTCTTTCTCCCCTCCCCCCCCACCCCATACTTTCATATAGAAGTGATCACATACATATTTGTATATGCAAGTATCTATGTGTATATATATATATATATATATATATATATATGTAGCCTGTACTTCATTATTTGTGAATAGATTATGTGTTCCTTCCCTCCATGAGAATATAAGTTCTTTGAGTCATATGTGTGTTTGTATCCCTAGTCCCTAAGACATGGCAAAAAAGTTACTTAACTAAAAGATGTGGTTTATGAAATATATTTTGACTATTTTAAATCTTTTTTGCTTATATTCTAGAATGTTAAGGTTGCTAGATGGAGTGACTGCCCAAAAAAAATTGTGTTTTTGTATTTGATCTAATGGTACTCTGTTTGCTTTTAGACACCGACTGTTTCAGTAGAAGGATTCCTCCAGGCCCTTTCACTTGTAGTGGACAAACAGTTTGAAGAAAGAAAGAAGCTTTCAACTTGCATTGAATAATCTGTTGCATCTGACTCAATTGCACATACAGTTATTGATGTAATATTCTTAAGCACACCTGTTGCCCCTCTAATTTCATCTTTAAAGAAGAATTAAACTGGGGGTCAGAATTACTCTCCTTCGCTTAACCTTTATTAAAAGCATTACACACTCAGTGTGTACTCCACACACATCATTGTCACATTCCTTTAGAAAGACAAATGTCCTATTGTGCTCACTGTTATGAGGGGGAATTTAGAATGTATATACGGACAATTTTGTTCATGCCTACTCAAAAAATCACCTTTCTCTGTTGAATCTTCTTTTACTTTCCTTTGCAAATTTAAAACAAAATTGGTTAACAAGTTAGTTTTTGGGCATATTGTATAGTAACTAATTGTTTTTAAGTCTTTTTAAGACTTATAAATAAGAGCATTTAAAAATATATATCATACAGGATATAGCATGACATTGATTTATCTAATGTTATTTAATGCACAGGTGCTATATATAGTATGTTTAAACAACAAAAGTCCCACACATTTTATAGGAAATGGGAGAAATGTTTTATTGTTTGTTGCATTCAAACATAGTATATTAGACAGTTGTAAAGTTTAAAGGTGAAAATGTTTAACATCAAAAACAGATGTATAATATAATATACCTCATAATCTTATTGCAACTACACTATAATTTTGGCTAATAATTTTTATTTTTATGTGAATAGATGCTATTCACTTCTTAAAGATTAAATTACAAATTATGTGCCATATAAAACAAACAATTCAATTATGACTGTAAAATGGACTTTGTGAAATCTACTAATTTTATATTTCACTTTCACCTCTGGATAAGCTAGATTCATGTTAGTGTGTTCTATATAGTATCTACTCTTAAAGATAGTGTTGACTTCATTAAAACCTATTTTGTTTATTAAAACATTGTGGAAATTTTTTTAGATTTCTCATCTTGCTGTTTTATTGTTCTTTTCATGTAAGCGGAACAAGTTGTTGATAATGAGTTGAAGGAGCCTAAGAGACCATCTATTCTATCACCTCATATTGCAAATGAGGAACCTGAGGACTAATTTAATTATGTGACTTGCCCACTGTCACAGATAGTAAACATGAGAATGAAGGATTTGAACCCTATTATCCTTCTTGACTTCTCTGCAATCTTTAGAATTTAATCACCCTCCTCTTAATACTTACAGGCTTTCAGGACACTCTCCTGATTCTCCTATTTTAGCCCCCTTCAGGCTCTTTGCTGAATTAAAGGTTTTGTCCTATGTCCTGCTTTTCCTCTGTACTACTTCAGTTGATGATCTCATCTACTCCCATGGATTCAAGTATGTCTATGCTGATGAATCTCAAATTTACTTATCCAATCCAAACTGCTCTGCTGACCTCAAATCTCCAAAAATCTTGAACTGGATGTCCTATAGACTTTTTATATTGAATAGGATGTCCTATTGAGGACATATTCCCCAGTTCTTTAGGCATATATTGTGTCATCCTTGAGATCGTCCTTTCTCTGACTTCCTCTATCCAATTGTTGCCAAATCTTGTTGGTGTTGCCTTTGTAATCTCTCTCAAAAATATATCCTTCTTTGCTTTGATACTCTCATTTCCTTGATGCAGGTCCTTATCTCCTTATTCCTGGACTATGGTAATTGTCTGCTTCTGGAGCCTAAAACTTGGGGAAATTATTTTCTTATTAGGTACAGCTGGATACGTTGTGATCTGTAATAGAAACTTAGAACCAAAAGTCAGCTTAGAGATCATCTAGAACAATCTTTTCATTTTATTGGTTAACAAATAACAGGTTAAAGGATTCATTTATGGTGGCACAGCTATTCAGTGCTAGAGTGAAAAGTAGTAATTTGGTTATCTGTCTCTCAGAATAATAATATATCATACTCTAGATAATAGAACCCTAAGTAGATTCCATGTTAAAAGTTAGACTAAAATTAAAAGTTTAAATGTAAAATGCACTTTGAGTTTACTGTGTGCCTACATTGATCTTCTCAAATCCCATTTCCCTTTTCATTGAGATTGCTGTTTTGTATCCAGAATTTCATGAGCATCTCATTTCCCCCTATAAAATCCCACTTAACCTTCCTGTGAACCTTTAGAAATTGACTTTCCCAAAATCTCAAGTACATGTCATTATACCCAAATTTTTTCTCTTCTATCGTAAACTCTAGGAATCAATGGTCATTTCTTCCCAAGATTCCTATCCTTTCCACCTCAATAAACACTCTCTACCTTGTTCATTCCTCTACTTTTTGAAGAATGAAACTATCGCAAAGTTAAGTGAAGAAGTTATTGGCTATTCTTTTAACAGAGAAAGCTCCAACAAATGTACAGATAATGAAATCCCTCACTAATATATCATGTTTCTCTGCTAGGCTTGGAATCTGTTTCTCAAACTCATCTAATTGCTCTTTCTGGTCTAGTATAGTAGACTGAGGAGTTACCAAGTTAAGAAAAGAACCTGGAAAAAACAAAGAGGGACAATTGGCAGTGTCAGATGCTGCTGAGACTTCAAGGTCAGAAGTGAGAAAAGACCATTAAATTTAGCAATTTAAAATGCATTGATAACCTTGGAATAAATTGTTTCAGCTGGTTGATGGGGTTGGAAACCAGACTGAAGGGAATAGAAAGGGGCAGTTGGTTTGGTGGTGTAATGGATAAAAACACTGGCCTTGAAATTAGTAGGACCTGAGTTTAAATCCAGCCTCAAATACTGATCTGTGACCCTAGGAAAGTCACATAAGTCTGTCTGAGAGGGAAAGAAAGGAAAATGTGAAGGAAGTGGGTGGGAGGTGAGTAGATGCAATGCGTATAGATAACTTAGTATTTTTAAGAATTTTCCCTGTGAAAGAGGCAGAGTAAAAGCCTCCCTTGAGGTCCAGGACGGTTTGCTATTGTTTTTGTATCCTGAGCTCGCTTAATAAGTGCTCATTGATTTCTTGATGTATTGAACATGAAGGAAAATATGTTAATTTTCTTGGCAAAGTCAGAGGTATAGTTGTCTGAAGGTGCAAGTAGAGAGAAAAAAAGGTTTGAAATAGTTTTTGTGAGAACAAATCAATCATGCAAGAATAAAAAGAATGCTGTACATTCATGTCAAAATTGGTTGAAAGATTCCCAAAGTCCATTATCTTTTCTGTGCTGAACATAAATGACAAAGAGGAGATAATTTGAGTTAAATCTAATAGTTATAATAGCAAAGAACAACCTGGCTAATGGAGAGTTGTATTCAGTTTTGAATGCCATGTTTTCAGACATTTGTTGACAAGTGAGAACTCTTCTAGAAAAGGTCAATCAAACTGAGAAGAGATCTGGAGAATGTGTTAATGGAATGGTGGATGAAGATAGGAATAGTTAGCCTGGAGAAGAAAGAATTTGATTACTGCTTCTAAATGTTTGAAGGATTAATATTTGGAAGCAAAATTTAATCTATTTCACATTTCTCTAGAAGGTAGAACTAAGTCCAGTTGATGGAATTTGAAGGGAAGGAGGTTTTTAGTTTAACATAAGGAAGCACTTCTTAACAACTGCAAGATAGTTATCTAGCAGTAGACTACATTGTCTTGCATGACACAATTTTCATCACTAGAAGAGTTGCCTTGCTGGTGACCATTTGCCAGGGAAAATCCTGTCTTCAATAGGAAGTTGGAGGAGATATATATTCTTAAGGCCTCACATAAATCTAGGATCCTTTAAGTCTATCATTTCCATCTTAGGTATGAAAACAGGTTTTGATAGAAAAGTAGATGAGAGATCCGGCCAAGATGGCGGCGTGGAGGCAGACAGCTGCTTGAGCTCCTCGTTTTCTCTCAGAACTTACTTCATGACAAGCCTCTGACTTAATGCTTGACCCAGAAAGAAATCCACAGATGATCACCAAGAGAAGACATCCTTGAAAGTCGCCAGAAAAGGTCTGTGTTTGTTCGGGGGAGGGTCAATCAGACTGGGCGCAGACTGAGGGCAGACAGCCAGAGCAAGACAGGCAGCTCACACAGCTCAGACCGGAGGGGGAGGGGTGTGATCTCTGCCGTTTCTGTGAAAGGGCTTTTGCCCCAGTGTGGATGCTCCGTCTTGGCAGCAAGCCAGGAGCGGTGGAGAGGGTGTAAACACCGGAGGTGAAGATTAAAACCCCAGAAAGCCAGCGTCTCTCAGAGCCCGGCCACCCCCAACCCCCACCTGGACTGACTCGGTGCGTTCTCGGAGCCTCAGAGGGCAGACTCAGTACAGTCATTGCTGTTCTGTTAGTGGCTCTCTGCTGCGCTACCCCCAGTCTGTAGAGGAAGCCCATTAATACCATCCAGCCCCATCCCCCGCAAAACAGACCAATTGTTTCTCTTGTCAGTTTGTTTTCTTTGATTCCTACTCTGACAAAATGAACAAAAAATTCAAAAGGGCTCTAACCATTGACAGCTTCTGTGTGGAGAGGGAGCAGACTTCAAATGCTGAGGAGACTAGGAACAGAATGTCCCCAGATGTATCCCCTGGGAGGGATATAAGCTGCTCCTCAATACAAAAGAACCTCATAGAGGAAATCAAAAAGGCTGTCACAAAAGAGCTGGAAGAGAAATGGGAAAAGGAAAGGGAAGCTTGGCAAGAGAGCCTGGAGAAGTCATCCCATGCATTCAAAGACAGAATGGATAAAGAAATCAAATCATTGAGAAACAAGATTAGTGAGCTGGAAAAGGTAAACAACTCCAAAGAAAACAGGATTAGTGAGCTGGAAAAGGTAAACAACTCCAAGGAAAACAGGATTAGAGAGCTGGAAAAAGAAATCAGCTCTCAAAAAAATAAAATGGATAAAATGGAAAAAAATTCCATAGAAGATAAAAACTCAATTGGACAATTACAAAGAGATATAAAAAAAGTGAGTGAAGAAAATACATCATTGAAAATTAGACTGGAACAAGTAGAAATGAATGACTCAAGGAGAAACCAAGAGGGAGTCAAGCAAAACCAGAGAAATGAAACAATTGAAAAGACTGTCAAGTACCTTACCAGAAAGACAACAGACCTGGAAAACAGATCCAGGAGAGACAATTTGAGAATAATCGGACTCCCTGAAAAATGGGAGGAAAAAAAGAGCTTGGACACCATTTTCGAGGAAATTATCAAAGAGAACTGCCCAGACGTTTTGGAAACAGAGGGTAAAATAGACATTGAGAAAATTCATCGATCACCTACTGAAAGGGACCCTAAAATCAAAACGCCAAGAAATATAGTGGCCAAGTTCAAGAACCATCAGACAAAGGAAAAGATATTGGAAGCTGCTAGAAAAAAACAATTCAGATATGGAGGAGCCACAATAAGGATAACCCAGGATCTAGCAGCATCCACATTAAAAGAACGCAGGGCCTGGAACATGATATTCCAAAAGGCTAAGGAACTTGGTATGCAGCCAAGAATAACTTACCCAGCAAGAATGAGCATCGTTTTCCAGGGAAGAAGATGGACATTTAACGAAATAAATGAATTCCATCTATTTTTGATGAAAAAACCAGACCTACATAAGAGGTTTGATCTTCAAATACAGAACTCAAGAGACTTCTAAAAAAGGTAAAAAGAAATCTTGAGAACTATACTTCTGCCAAAAAATATGTAAAGAACATATGTACAATTTGTCTTAGAAACTAGAGGTGGAAAGGAGATTATATCATAAAAAAGTATAAAGTGGTGGTACTACATCTCATGAAGAGGCAAAGGTAACCTATTATATCTGAGAGAAAGAAAGGAGGGAGATGAACATAGCGTGTATCAATAGACATATTCGATTTATGGTGAAACTTTCTCCACTTCATTGAAAAGTGAAAGGGAAGGAGTAAGCTAAGGGGAAGGGAATACAGTAATTTCGAGGAAAAGGGGTAAAATAAGGGGAGGATCTTTAAGGTGGGGGAGGGATCCTAAAAAGGGAGGGCTGTGAAAAGCAAGTGGTGTTCACCAGTTTAATACTGGATAGGAGGGTAAAAGGGAAGGAAAGGGGAAAAGCATAAGCAGGGGTTAATAGGATGGCAAGCACTATAGAATTAGTCCTTCTAACCATAAATGTGAATGGGGCAAACTGCCTCAAAAAGAGGAAGCAGTTAGCAGACTGGATTAAAAGTCAGAATCCTACTAAATGTTGTTTACAGGAAACACACCTGAAACAGGATGAGACATTCAAACTAAAAGTAAAAGGGTGGAGCAGAATCTATTATGCTTCAGGCAAAACCAAAAAAGCAGGAGTAGCCATCCTCATCTCAGATCAAGCAAAAACAAAAATTGATCTAATTAAAAGAGATAAGGAAGGGCATTATATCCTGCTAAAGGGAAGCATCAATAGTGAAGCAGTATCAATATTAAACATGTATGCACCAAGTGGTGCAGCATCTAAATTCTTAAAAGAGAAATTAAGAGAGCTGCAAGAGGAAATAGATAGCAAAACTATAATAGCGGGAGATCTCAACCTTGCTCTCTCAGAATTAGATAAATCAAACCACAAAATAAATAAGAAAGAAGTCAAAGAGGTAAATAGAATACTAGAAAAGTTTGATATGATAGATCTTTGGCGAAAGCTAAATGGAGACAGAAAGGAATATACTTTCTTCTCAGCAGTTCATGGAACCTATACAAAAATTGATCATATACTAGGGCATAAAAACCTCAAAATCAAATGCAGTAAGGCAGAAATAGTAAATGCATCCTTTTCAGACCATAATGCAATCAAAATAACATTTAATAAAAAGCCAGGGGAAAATAGACCAAAAAATAATTGGAAACTAAATAATCTTATACTAAAGAATGATTGGGTAAAACAGCAAATCATAGACATAATTAATAACTTCACCCAAGAAAATGACAATAATGAGACATCATACCAAAATGTGTGGGATACAGCCAAAGCAGTAATTAGGGGAAGTTTTATATCTCTACAGGCCTACTTGCATAAAATAGATAAAGAGAGGGCCAACGAATTGGGTTTACAACTAAAATTGCTAGAAAAGGAACAAATTAAAAACCCTCAGACAAATACAAAACTTGAAATTCAAAAAATAAAAGGTGAGATTAATAAAATTGAAAGTAAAAAAACTATTGAATTAATTAATAAAACTAAGAGTTGGTTTTATGAAAAAACCAACAAAATAGACAAACCCTTAGTAAACCTGATTAAAAAAAGGAAAGAGAAAAAGCAAATTGATAGTCTTGAAAATGAAAAGGGTGAACTCACCACTAATGAAGAGGAAATTAGAACAATAGTTAGGAGCTACTTCGCTCAACTTTATGCCGATAAATTCGATAACTTAAATGAAATGGAAGAATACCTTCAAAAATATAGCTTGCCCAGATTAACAGAGGAAGAAGTAAGTAGTCTAAATAGTCCCATCTCAGAAAAAGAAATAGACCAAGCTATTAACCAACTTCCTAAGAAAAAGTCCCCAGGACCAGATGGATTTACAGGTGAATTCTACCAAACATTTAAAGAACAACTAACTCCAATGCTATGTAAACTATTTGAAAAAGTAGGGATTGAAGGAGTCCTACCAAATTCCTTCTATGACACAGACATGGTACTGATACCTAAACCAGGTAGATCGAAAACTGAGAAAGAAAACTATAGACCAATTTCCTTAATGAATATTGATGCTAAAATCTTAAATAAAATATTAGCAAATAGACTTCAGAAAATCATCCCCAGGATAATACACTATGACCAAGTGGGATTTATACCAGGAATGCAGGGCTGGTTTAATATTAGGAAAACTATTAGTATAATTGACCATATTAATAATCAAATTAATAAAAACCATATGATCATCTCAATAGATGCAGAAAAGGCATTTGATAAAATCCAACATCCATTCCTACTAAAAACGCTTGAGAGTATAGGAATAAATGGACTATTCCTTAAAATAATAAGGAGCATATATTTAAAACCTTCAGTAAACATCATATGTAATGGTGATAAACTAGAACCTTTCCCTGTAAGATCAGGAGTGAAACAAGGTTGCCCACTATCACCATTACTATTCAATATAGTACTAGAAACTCTAGCCTTGGCAATAAGAGCCGAGAAAGAGATCCAAGGAATTAGAGTAGGAAATGAAGAAATCAAATTGTCACTTTTCGCAGATGACATGATGGTATACTTAGAGAACCCCAAAGACTCTGCTAAAAAGCTATTAGAAATAATTCAGAATTTTAGCAAAGTCGCAGGATACAAAATAAATCCACATAAATCCTCAGGATTTTTATATATTACCAACACAATCCAACAGCAAGAGATACAAAGAGAAATTCCATTCAAAATAACAGTCGATAGTATCAAATATTTGGGTATATATCTACCAAAGGAGAGTCAGGAATTATATGAGCAAAATTACAAAACACTTGCCACAAAAATAAAGTCAGATTTAAATCATTGGAAAGACATTCAATGTTCTTGGATAGGCCGAGCGAATATAATTAAGATGACAATACTCCCCAAACTAATCTATTTATTTAGTGCTATACCAATCAGACTCCCAAGAAACTATCTTAATGACCTAGAAAAAATAACAACAAAATTCATATGGAAGAATAAAAGGTCGAGAATTGCAAGGGAACTAATGAAAAAAAAGTCAGAGGAAGGTGGTCTAAGTGTACCTGATTTAAAGCTATATTATAAAGCAACAGTCACCAAAACCATTTGGTATTGGCTAAGAAATAGACTAGTTGATCAGTGGCATAGGTTAGGTTCACAGGACAAGATAGTGAATAAAAATAGCAATCTAATCTTTGACAAACCCAAAGATCCCAAATTTTGGGATAAGAATTCATTATTTGACAAAAACTGCTGGGAAAACTGGAAATTAGTATGGCAGAAACTAGGCATGGACACACATTTAACACCACATACTAAGATTAGATCAAAATGGGTCCAAGATTTAGGCATAAAGAACGAAATCATAAATAAATTGGAGGAACATGGGATGGTTTACCTCTCAGACTTGTGGAGGAGGAAGGAGTTTGTGTCCAAGGGAGAACTAGAGACCATTATTGATCACAAAATAGAACATTTTGATTACACCAAATTAAAAAGTTTCTGCACAAACAAAACTAATGCAAACAAGATTAGAAGGGAAGTAACAAATTGGGAAAAAATTTTTACAGTTAAAGGTTCTGATAAAGGCCTCATCTCCAAAATATACAGAGAATTGACTTTAATTTATAAGAAATCAAGCCATTCTCCAATTGATAAATGGTCAAAGGATATGAACAGACAATTTTCAGATGATGAAATTAAAACTATTTCCACTCATATGAAAGAGTGTTCCAAATCACTATTGATCAGAGAAATGCAAATTAAGACAACTCTGAGGTATCATTACACACCTGTCAGATTGGCTAAGATGACAGGAACAAATAACGATGAATGTTGGAGGGGCTGTGGGAAAACTGGGACACTGATGCATTGTTGGTGGAGTTGTGAAAGAATCCAACCATTCTGGAGAGCAATCTGGAATTATGCCCAAAAAGTTATCAAAATGTGCATACCCTTTGACCCAGCCATACTACTACTGGGCTTATACCCCAAGGAACTACTAGAGAAGGGAAAGGGTCCTGTATGTGCCAAAATGTTTGTGGCAGCCCTTTTCATAGTGGCTAGAAGCTGGAAAATGAATGGATGTCCATCAATTGGAGAATGGTTGGGTAAACTATGGTATATGAATGTTATGGAATATTATTGTTCTATAAGAAATGACCAACAGGAGAAATACAGAGAGGCTTGGAGAGACTTACATCAACTGATGCTGAGTGAAACGAGCAGAACCAGAAGATCTTTATACACTTCAACAATGATACTGTATGAGGATGTATGCTGATGGAAGTGGATTTCTTCAACATAGAGAAGAGCTAATCCAATTCCAATTGATTAATGATGGACAGAACCAGCTACATCCAGAAAAGGAACACTGAGAAATGAATGTAAACTGTTATTTTTACCTTCTGAATCCAATTCTTCCTGTGCAACAAAAAATTCGGTTCTACACACATATATTGTATCTAGAATATACTGTAATATATTTAACATATATAAGACTGCTTGCCATCTGGGGGAGGGGGTTGGGGGAGGAAGGGAAAAAAATCTGAACAGAAGTAAGTGCAAGGGATAATGTTGTAAAAAATTACCCATGCATATGTAATGTCAAAAAATGTTATAATTATAAAATAAAATAAAAAATTTAAAAAAAAAAAAAAAAAAAAAAAAAAAAAAAGTAGATGAGAAATGCTAAAGACATTACACATAGCTGAAGAAGCGTGTACCAAGAGAGAAATTAAGCAAGAATGGGGATAATTAATAAAAATTTCATTTACTTCCCAATTCTGTCTAGGACTGGTGTGGCTGGTGAGAGTTTTTAGGAGCAGAGAGAGAGCCTATATCCAGATAAAATAAGAGAGACTGAAGGTCAGTGTAACGAATATACAAAATGATAGACAAGGTTTTTGAGAGCTCTGTATGTCCCCAAATTATTAAATCCTGATAGCAAATTGATTTTGAACTTTAGGCCACTAGAGGACAGTATATCCCCAGAAATGTCTGGCACTTGCTGCCCATCAAAACAGTTGTGGCTTCTAAATGAAGAACACAAAAGCAAACATTCTGGGAATTTTAGAACCGTATGGGAGGAAAAATTACCATCAACTCTTAAAATGCATGGTAAATATTAGCATAAACTTAGATATTTCAATTCCAGAAGTGAAAGGTAGAGAAACACATCATTTCTATAAGAGGTACATTTGAATAGTTCAATTCTTAAGTATTTCTTGGGGTCTTAGTAGTAGAAGTAAAATACTATATTGTACTTCACCATTTACCTAAGGCTGATCCTTCCAATGAGAGTTTGTAAAAGTCTAGAAATTAGTTGTTTGGTGTATGTGTGTGTGTAGAAAAACAAAAGATTGAAGATTTCTTGAACTCTTATGAGGAAAATTAGGAATGGGTAAGAAGAAAACACGGGAAAAGACAGGTAGCTTCCAATGTAATCTATACCAAAAACAATAAATGCTTTTTAAACCAAGTTAACAAGAATGGCCAACAGAACCAAAACCAAAGATAATGGAAGAGCAGCAACTTGGGAACTCTAGCCATGGCCCAGATAAATTATAGGAGCTAAAAGAAATTGCTATTATTGACTGCTTGAGTTGCCATGAAGAGAGATTGTGTGTGTGTGTGTGTGTGTGTGTGTGTGTGTGTGTGTGTGTGTGTGTGTTTGAGGAGAAAAGGAATGAACACTTCTTAAAATAAGCAAACAACCTGGTTTCCAAAGAGGCAAAACAAGATGAGTTTTTCAAACTATAAGGCAATAGGCTTGACTAGGATGAATTATTAAAGGGTTAGTTTGGGAACAATTGAAAAGGAGAGAGGTAATTCCTAAGAGTCAAGAGGTGAACATTAAAGACATATCATGTTGCATTAGCCTGATTTCCATTTTTTGAGAGAGTTTCTAGAATAGTAGATCAGGGAAATTCCATGAGCACAATACATAAGGATTTCAAAAAGGGACTTGACATATTTTTTTTTTTGATTTCTTTTTATTATGAAATTGAACAAACAAATCCCCCAAACCAAGGAAAACATTTAAATATGAAAAACCAATAAGTGTCTTGAGAGGGAAAAGAAATAAGTTTTTGTGAGGTTAAAATAAACCTCAATTAAGATAACCATTTTTATGTATACAAATTATGGGGAAAAATACTAACTACATATACACATGTGCATGTACAAGCTTATAAATCTATATATAAACTACCCTCCAAATTAAAATAAAAAATTTGGTTATTCTGAACTGAAAAACACCAATAAATGAACATTTCCATGTTCAAAGAATAGAAAAAGGATTGTACATGAAATCATGAATCTATCATATACAATTTATATTTTTAATATATGAGAGGTGAAAATATAGCACTTCCTCTCTCATATTTATTTATTCTCTGATCTTGGGTTAATAACGAGTATTAAAGATGAAACTATCTTGTAAACTTCAGAAGTTTGGAAGAACCACAGGATGTCCAACTATTGAAATCTTGCCCTAACTTAAAAAATATTGCCTAAAACCAAAAAAACTGAGTCTGAAGAGAAGTCAGTAGTGGGAACTGATCTGGTTGACTTAGCCTAGCAATGATTGAGCCAGGTTCACTGTCCCTGAACCAGAGCACCCGGTTTAAAATCCCATCTCTGACATTACCTATGGAACCTTAGAAAAATCTCATAAACTCAGCATTGAGTTAATTTCTGAGATCCCTTCCAGATCTAAACCTAGAATTCTCTTCAGTATCAGAGTAGTTGATTAACATCCACCAGGCTGATGGCCTTCATCAATCTCTGAATTTTGTCAGCCTTCCAGGGTTCATTACTCTGGATTAACTTGTCCTCTTTATAGGGGAATTAGACTCTCTGATTTCCCAATTCTACCTCCACATCTGACTCCCCAAGAACACCTCTAGGCTAAATGATTCTCCCTAGCATTGGGGAGAAGTACAAAGATAACCTGTATTGCAAAAAAGAATCAAGCATAAAACAAGCAGTTTTTATTTGCACACTGAAATGGAATGACAAATAATTTTTTTTAAATTCATAAAATAATCACCAGTTGATAAATAATATGCAAGGCTCATTCGGACATTGATTTACAACAGATCTGTTAGCTAGTTTATAATCCATTCCTGCTTATATTGACCTAGGGGGAACTTTCCTAAAAATTAGAGCTGTCCAAAAAGTCAGTGTGCTATGTGGGTGTGGGAGTAAGAGATTAAAGGTAGTAATTGCCTCAACATTGTCTAGATATGTTGTTTCAGGTGATATGTTGGATTGGGTGAATTCCAGCTTCCACTGATTTCTAAGAGTCCATGTTCTATGTGAATTTTGAAAGTCCTGTGGCCATTATATTTGTGCCCTATGTAATTGTGTTAGAAGTACCATTTTTAAAAAATCAGGGCAATAATAATATCCTTCCCTTCTTCCTTCTTTCCTCTTCTCAAACTGAGTGATACAGGAGGAATCCTCCCATTAGTTTCCCTAACACTTTCTACCAATATGTATTAACTTCAAAAAGAAAGACTTTCTCTTTTTTTATTTTAGTTTCGTGGACATGATAGTGATGTGAATCTGAGAATACTTGTGTTTATGAGAGGAGAAGATATTTATTACTTAAAGCTATATGATCATTACAATCAGTTCCCAGTTAATAGTGTAACTTTTTTGACTGAGGGATTTTGCTGATTAAAAAGTGACATTGTCACTTAAGATCATTCCTTATATAGCATGATAAGTTTTAAAGGGATTTAATAAATTCTACTTATTTACACAGTCTGGGTCAAAAAAAAAAATCCCAGGAGACACATGGAAATTGCCCAAGAGCAAATTCCTATGTTCAGCATGTAGTGAGAGACAACATGGTACCAGTCAAAATGGCACTTGTAGTCAAAGGTCCTTGGTTCAGACCCTGATTCTGTTACTTTCTACTGTGACTTTAGACAAATAATTTTTAACCTACTTAGGCCTCAGTTTCCTCATCTGTAAAATGATGGGTTTAGACTACATCTATGGCCTGGGTTGGACTACACCCATATAGTCCAAGTTTGAAATCTATGGTTCTATTTTCCAAACTACACCTCTTCCCGATACCTACTTCCCTATTAACTATATCAATACATTAAAAACCTGTGATTTAACTGTGTGAATACTCCCTTCCCCAACACAGTTTAAAACCCTTTCATACCTTAGAAAAAAGTCTTGAGGAATTGGTGTGGTCAAAAATAAATAATAAAACAATGGTCAGTCTTTTAGTAATGAGTCTCTCAAAACTCAGCTTTATTGGTAATAGAATCAAAAAATAGAAAAAACTCATGGGTCATCTGATTCTAACTCTGATTTGAAATATCTATTCTCTCTATATTCCCAAGCGGCCATTCGAGTTCTACATGAAGACCTCCAGAGATAGGGAAATCACTAGCTCCTGAGGCACCCCATTCCACTTTTGTACAAGTCTAATTATCTTGTGAATTTTTTCTTTATAACAAGCTGACACATTATATATCACTCTGTCTGCATTTGAAGTCCTCCAGAGTTAGAGATAACTGAGGAATCTGTCATACAACATTCTTCAACTTAGGAATCTGCTATATAGCATTCCTGATAGGTGATTATAATTCTTTGCTTGAACACTCCAGGTAGGGGAAAACCTGCTATTTCCATTGATATCTCTTTTATTATTGGAGAATCATGGCATTAACTCTTAAGAAATTAGCTTATTATATTTTTTTTCTCCAGACACCACAAAAATCTTTATTTTAAATTTACATTTATTTTAAATTTATCTTTATCATTTCTTATAAGTTGAGAATTGGAAGAGACTTTACAGAACTTCCTTTTACAGATGGGGAAGCTGGGAGCTAGAAAAATTTGGTTATTTGCTCAGGGTCACACGGGTAGTAAATCTTCTGCCTCTAAATCAATGTTCTCTCCATTACAGCACAGTCTTCTGATGGATTTAAATTTGTGTTTCCTTTGACTTTTGTGTTGCTGACAAAATCAATATTTCATTGGCTTTTTCTGACAAGTTGGTTTGGGTGGTAGTGAGTGAGAATGAAAATAAATTATGCTATCAATTCCAAAAGGAATAAAATAAATGAATAGGCATCAACAATTCTTATTTTTTTCTGTTGCTAATTAGTTCTGTGACCTCCTTATTTCTTTATCTTAAATAGAGCAATAATTTAGAGTCTCATTCAGGGGTTTTTAACCTAAGGTCCATGGATGCTCAGGCAGCCTGTGAACTTTAATAGGAAAAAAAAAAAAACTTTTATTTTCACAAAATTTTGGTTTTTCTTATAATCCTTTGTAGTTTATATTATACATTTAAAACATTATTCTTAAAAGAGGCCATAGGCTTCATTAGGCTGCTAAAGGGGTCCTGGACACACACACACAAGGAATTAAGAACCCTCTAAGTGAGAACCCCAAAGACTCTGCTAAAAAGCTATTAGAAATAATTCAGAATTTTAGCAAAGTCGCAGGATACAAAATAAATCCACATAAATCCTCAGGATTTTTATACATTACCAACACAATCCAACAGCAAGAGATACAAAGAGAAATTCCATTCAAAATAACAGTCGATAGTATCAAATATTTGGGAATATATATATCTACCAAAGGAGAGTCAGGAATTATATGAGCAAAATTACAAAACACTTGCCACAAAAATAAAGTCAGATTTAAATAATTGGAAAGACATTCAATGTTCTTGGATAGGCCGAGCGAATATAATAAAGATGACAATACTCCCCAAACTAATCTATTTATTTAGTGCTATACCAATCAGACTCCCAAGAAACTATTTTAATGACCTAGAAAAAATAACAACAAAATTCATATGGAAGAATAAAAGGTCGAGAATTGCAAGGGAACTAATGAAAAAAAAGTCAGAGGAAGGTGGTCTAAGTGTACCTGATCTAAAGCTATATTATAAAGCAACAGTCACCAAAACCATTTGGTATTGGCTAAGAAATAGACTAGTTGATCAGTGGCATAGGTTAGGTTCACAGGACAAGATAGTGAATAAAAATAGCAATCTAATCTTTGACAAACCCAAAGATCCCAAATTTTGGGATAAGAATTCATTATTTGACAAAAACTGCTGGGAAAACTGGAAATTAGTATGGCAGACACTAGGCATGGACCCACATTTAACACCACATACTAAGATTAGATCAAAATGGGTCCAAGATTTAGGCATAAAGAACGAAATCATAAATAAATTGGAGGAACATGGGATGGTTTACCTCTCAGACTTGTGGAGGAGGAAGGAGTTTGTGTCCAAGGGAGAACTAGAGACCATTATTGATCACAAAATAGAACATTTTGATTACACCAAATTAAAAAGTTTCTGCACAAACAAAACTAATGCAAACAAGATTAGAAGGGAAGTAACAAATTGGGAAAAAATTTTTACAGTTAAAGGTTCTGATAAAGGCCTCATCTCCAAAATATACAGAGAATTGACTTTAATTTATAAGAAATCAAGCCATTCTCCAATTGATAAATGGTCAAAGGATATGAACAGACAATTTTCAGATGATGAAATTAAAACTATTTCCACTCATATGAAAGAGTGTTCCAAATCACTATTGATCAGAGAAATGCAAATTAAGACAACTCTGAGGTATCATTACACACCTGTCAGATTGGCTAAGATGACAGGAACAAATAACGATGAATGTTGGAGGGGCTGTGGGAAAACTGGGACACTGATGCATTGTTGGTGGAGTTGTGAAAGAATCCAGCCATTCTGGAGAGCAATCTGGAACTATGCCCAAAAAGTTATCAAAATGTGCATACCCTTTGACCCAGCCATACTACTACTGGGCTTATACCCCAAGGAACTACTAAAGAAGGGAAAGAGTCCTGTATGTGCCAAAATGTTTGTGGCAGCCCTTTTCATAGTGGCTAGAAGCTGGAAAATGAATGGATGTCCATCAATTGGAGAATGGTTGGGTAAACTATGGTATATGAATGTTATGGAATATTATTGTTCTATAAGAAATGACCAACAGGAGAAATACAGAAAGGCTTGGAGAGACTTACATCAACTGATGCTGAGTGAAACGAGCAGAACCAGAAGATCATTATACACTTCAACAATGATACTGTACGAGGATGTATTCTGATGGAAGTGGATTTCTTCAACATAGAGAAGAGCTAATCCAATTCCAATTGATTAATGATGGACAGAACCAGCTACATCCAGAAAAGGAACACTGGGAAATGAATGTAAACTGTTATTCTTCCTGTGCAACAAAAAATTCGGTTCTACACACATATATTGTATCTAAATTATACTGTAATAGATTTAACATATATAAGACTGCTTGCCATCTGGGGGAGGGGGTTGAGGGAGGAAGGGAAAAAATCTGAATAGAAGTAAGTGCAAGGGATAATGTTGTAAAAAATTACCCATGCATATGTACTGTCAAAAAATGTTATAATTATAAAATAAAATTAAAAAAAAAAAAAGAACCCTCTAAGTGATATAACAATAATGATTGGTTTTATAAGTCAGATCCCTCAAATCAAGAGGTGCTCAAAGGAGATGAACAAAGAGTTCTCAAAAAAAGAATTGCAGAATCTTCACAACCACATGAATGGTTGCTCCAGATCATTAATGAGAGAAATGTACATCAAAACAAGGCAAAGGTTTTATTTAACTTTGCAAATTGGCAAAGGTGACAAAAACTGGCAATAATCTATGTGGAGAGGCTGTGGGATGATAGCTTCACTAATACATTGTTAGTGGAGCTGAGAAATGACATAACCATTTTGGAAATGATTTGAAATTATGTAAATAGAGACATTATATTCCTGATTTTATATCTCAAGAAAACTTCTGATGAGAAGAAAGATCCCATATATTTCAAAATAGTTTTAGAAACACTTTGTGATGGCAAAGAACTAGAAATAAAGTAGATATTCATTGATTGGGAAATGGCTAAACAATATTTGCTACATGAATGTAATGGAGTATTACTGAGTTTTAAGATATAATGAACTGGATAAATATAGAGAAGTGTGGAAATATGTGAACTGAGTCAGAGTGAAGTAAGTAGAACCAAGAAAACAAAATACACAATGACTACAAAGATGTATATGGGATGCGCAACCATATCCAAAAAGACAAAAGTGAATGAAATAAAAATTTAAAGATCAAGCATGACTCAAATGAGGAACTCTCCCACCTGGGATGACCTCGTTAGCACCCTGGATACCTTAGAATCAGCTGGAGTCAGGATAAGCAAAAGTTCTTGGTCTTTATTCTTGGTCTTTAAGGGTGGAAGTGAAGGAAATGAACGTGCAGGATCTCTGTGACCTCTCCTCTTCGTCTCCCCCCCAGAAGTGACCCTGGCTAGTCTTACTCCACCCCCTAGTCCCTCCTGCAGTTCTCTGTATACACCAAACAATTGGGCCAGCACAGAATAGTGGGAAGGACCATTTTCCAAGCATATTCTAATAGAGTATTGTCCAATCGGTAATTAGTCTTGAGTGCTTGGTTGTCCAACCTCAGTGCATCAATTCAGTTTCAGCCCTTTACACCCACCCACTTTTTTGTAGAGATGAATGGTACATAGGTATTGTACACTGCGTGTATTTTCAGACTTTTTCAATGCACTGATTAGTTGTGCTGATATTTCCCTTTTCCTTTTTGTTTAAAAAAAATACTATTTATTATATAGTATGGTTGTCTGAGAGAAAGGAGGAAAGGCTACTCAGGAAAACTATGACAATGTGAAACAAGTCATCAATAAAGAGGTATACTTTTTTTTTCTAAAAGATATTGGAAATCTTGTTACTTGGTTTTTTAACAGCAGCTTGAACATTTAACAAATGGAAGTATGCCCAACTCATAAGGCAAATTCCCAGAAGATGATTCTCAAGTTTAGTACTCTGTAGATCTGTATTCAAAACCATAATTAATTGCCCCCCACTGATAGGCTTATATAACTGAAATAATGGCTAGGTGGTGCAGTGGATAGAGTAAGCTGGGATTGGAGTAACATCTGAGTTCAAATGTGGCCTCAGACACTTACTAGCTGCATGACCCTGGACAAGTTCATTAGCCTTTGCTCCCAGTTTACTTAACTTTAAAAGGCAATAATAACAGCACTATATCAGAGGGTTGTGAGAATCAAAAAAGATACTATATTAATGTTCTTTGTGCAGAACCTGGCGTCTGCTAGGTATTATATAAAAACTTATTCCCTTTCTTGTTCCCATTCCACTTCTCCTTCCTCAATCAGGGGATAGAGCCAGTTTAAAACAAAAGTATATAATGAAATAGCATACTAAGAAAAGGAGCAAAAAAGTATTCCCCCATAAGCCTGAGGCACACTCTGCCTAAGGAACATATATGGCCAGAGCATAAGGTAGAGTTATGCACTCATATGGACTGTGTGTGGTCAGAATTGTCGTGCAGAGGAATAGTTCAGACTTCAAAAGCCGATATCTTACAGGGATGTCATACTGTTCTCCATTTCTTGCCAGGCTCTGCCAGCTACTGCTTTCCTGGAGTCATGCTGCTCTATACAACATTTAGTTTCTTTTACTTTCAGGATTCTGCTTAGTTAGATGAACAATTTTGACAGAACATTGCTGCATTGGATGCTGGTAAAGGTATCATGTCTGCTACAAGGACAGTCTCTGCTTTGTATGGCTATGGTGAAGGCTGCTCTAATTTTCTGGCTTTTGATGAAGTCTTTGTATATAAGATATCTCCATTCTCTTTTGGTTCAAAGCTAGAGTCTTTTTTCATAGCTCTTTTGGAAAAAGTGTCCCCAGGTATAAGCCAGCAAAAAGTAAGTAAAATAAAAAATTATATTCATATATAACACACATACAGGGCACCCATGTATATATTCACATGTGTGTATTATGCTGGTATCTAGATATGAATATATATATTTATCACATGTATATATATATATGCATATATATATGAAACATGTATTTTCCAAGTAAAGAAAAGAAGGTACAGAGAGATTAAATAACTTGTCTAATATCATATAGCAATTAAGTATTTGAGGTAATTGCTGTTATTGGGCTTATATCCCAAAGAAATACTGAGGAGGGGAAAGGGACCTGTATGTGCCAAAATGTTTGTGGCAGCTCTTTTTGTTGTAGCTAGAAACTGGAAGTCGAATGGATGTCCATCAATTGGAGAATGGTTGGGTAAATTATGGTATATGAAGGTTATGGAATATTATTGCTCTGTAAGAAATGACCAACAGGAGAAATACAGAGAGGCCTGGAGAGACTTACATCAACTGATGCTGAGTGAAATGAGCAGAACCAGAAGATCACTAGACACTTCAACAACAATACTGTATGAGGATGTATTCTGATGGAAGTGGATATCTTCAACATAAAGAAGATCCAACTCACTCCTAGTTGATCAATGATGGACAGAAATAACTACACCCAGAGAAGGAACACTGGGAAGTGAATGTAAATTGTTAGCACTACTGTCTCTCTACCCAGGTTACTTATACCTTCGGAAGCTAATACTTAATGTGCAACAAGAAAATGGGATTTACACACATATATTGTATCTAAGTTATATTGTAACATATGTAAAATGTATGGGATTACCTGTCATCAAGGGGAGGGAGTGGAGGGAGGGGGGGGATAATTTGGAAAAAATGAATACAAGGGATAATGTTATTAAAAAAAAAAAAGATAATGCTGTAAAAAATTACCCAGGCATATGTTCTGTCAATAAAAAGTTATAATAATAATAAAAAAAATATTTGAGGCAAGATTTGAACCAAGATCTTCTTGGTTATGAGTTCAACATTCCAATCATATTAGCACCTATTTTATAGAAAACAAACAAAAAGCTCCAAAGGAACCCCTCAGATTGGGGTGTCATTTCCCTCTTTATTGAATAAGCTGCCTGTATTCTTCTAAGTCTTAGTTAAGAGGACTCTTGTTCCCTCAGCAGGAAAGCTTTTATTACATAGCTTCAAGTATTTTGGAACTATCAACCCAGATGCTCCTGCCTTAGTATATAGTTTCCTTAGGCTCATGTCTGTATTTTCTTTACATTATACCCCATGTTCATTAGACTTGGATTTTTTTGTGGGTAAATATATTTTAGGGCATGGTAGACGTTCCTACTACATCTCTCTCTCTCATACACACACATTCTCTCTCTCTCTCTTTGTCTCTTTCATTCACACACACATTCATATAGTATGTGACATATATAACAAATATTACTCATATATAAATATTACTATATTACTTATATAATACACATATTATGTACTATGCAATACATATTTATATTCCATATATATAAATACATATTATATACACATATAATATACAGAGGCAGCTAGGTGAATAGAGATAGGAATGGATAGAGAACTGGGTCTGGAGGCAGGAAGATGAGTTCAAATCCAACCATAGGTACTTACTAGCTATGTCACTGGGTAAGTCACTTCTTTGCCTTAATCCACTGGATTTTTGTATCTTTGCCAAGAAAACCCCTTGAACAGTATTAGGGTGATGTGATCCATGGGGTCATGATGAGCTGTACATTACTGAATATCATTCTCTTATTTTGCTCTATAAAGGTAAACTATAAACCATATAAGAAATTTTCCTCAGAGATGTTTTGACTTCTTTACTGAAGGTATTTGGTGAAAGTAAGAGCTAGAATTATAAGGCTGGGAAGAATTTTATTGAGATCTACAAGAAACAGAGTATTTACAGAGAAGAGATGACTGACAGCAGAACTTTAGGGAAAAGAAGAAATCACTAAATAAAAAAGAAGAGCTCACTAGGAGAATTAGAGGTTGTGTGGCATAAGATTGTTTAACACAATTTATTTAAATTAACTTTAGATTTATATATATTGAGAATTTGTTTGGAAATATAACCGATGTTCCTACTACATGCTTTTATATATCCTGAATTATTACTACTTGCCTTGGAGCTTATGGGAGATAGTAGTTTATGAGTACATGCTCCTAGTAAGAAGTACCTGCATGAAAAGGCAAAATTTTTGTGATAAAATCTTTATGAGTGTGTAGTATATTTTCTAGAGTCCCTAAATTGGGGTGCCAAAATGTACCGCCTGGATAGCTCTCTGGAGGATCTCAGGACCAGCCCAACTCCTTGGTCTTAGAGGAGGAGTGATGAAGCTGAGACCCATGTGGATGGTCAAACATGGAGTCTGTTTATTTCAAGTTCTTTCAGCCCTAAATACCTTGGTAAAATTACATCACCACAGCACACTGGACATGTGCTAACTCTAGTATGATTACATCACTACAGCACACTGCTCATGTGCTAACTATAAGCACCCTGCTATTATTATGTAAATGCCTCTTTTACTGCAAGTATCTCTGCTTCAAGTAGAACACAGATTGTCATCACCCTCTGACTTCTCAGGGGAAGATGAGAGCTGAACCAGACATTGTCAGCAGGTTCCCTCTTGGCTGACGGATCTTATACTTCACTCAGAGTTCCCCCACTGTCTGTGGCTCTCTATGATTGGATACTATCTTTTCCCATCATTTGTCCTTGGGATTGGAACCTTTCCTCCATTATTACCATATATAAGCCAGGAACATTTGGTGATTGCCTCATGAAACCCACAGGGCTGAGCATAATGCATGCTTATTATCATTGACACCAAGAGT
The DNA here is from genome assembly GCF_048593235.1 of Sminthopsis crassicaudata. Classification (NCBI taxonomy): domain Eukaryota; kingdom Metazoa; phylum Chordata; class Mammalia; order Dasyuromorphia; family Dasyuridae; genus Sminthopsis; species Sminthopsis crassicaudata. Next base: position 350,143,739 of record NC_133617.1, on the reverse strand, counting down.
CAGGATTGTTGGGACATAGTGGCAGCAGCCCAAGAGAAATCGTTTCCTGTTAGCAAGGCTTTTGCTCTGGAGAGAAAAAGGGAAGGGGGAGATCTGCTGAGGAACTTCAAAGTGATTGTATAGTCTTATTTCCTCTTATTCCAATGCCTTCTCTTAATAATTTATTAATAATTATTTCCTATTTATCCTGTATATAGTTTGTTTTGTAGATATTTGTTTGTATGTTTTCTCCTCCTTAGACTGTAAGTTCCTTCATGGTAAGTACTGTGTTTTGCCTCTTTTTGAGTTCCCAACATTTAGTACAATGTCTGCCATATTATAGGAATAAATAAATATTGATTGATTGGTTGGTGGGAGGCTACTGCTGCAGCTATATTTTAGATATTACCTGTTGCTAATGATAACTACTCTGAAGTGACTGATGTAATAGGGGTACCAAACTAAGACCAGAGATTTGAGTGGCTAATGGGATTTGTCTAGGATGAGACTGGCTGTTAAGAATCCAGCCTGCCTTTAAGAAAGCAAAGAGGATTTATTGTAAATCTGGAGAGGTTTGAGTTAACTCCTGTCCTCTCAATGGCATCAAGGGCTATTGGACACAAAGAAACTATGGAGCAGACCTGAAACATTCTGAACTAACTTTGCCTCAAGTGCTGTCAGCTGTCAGTCTCCTTAAAGAGAATATAAAAAAAAGTTCTTGGGGTTTTGGTAAAGGAGTTTGTAAGACTCCAAGAAACTGTCTCAGAGACTGCTTTTAATTTCTTTCCAGGCAGCTTTTATCTGTGTTTATATTCCTAGATTGTTTTTTTTTTTTTTTTTTTTTTTTTTTTTTTAACTAGTTTTGTTTGTGGGTTGTTTTTTGGCTGAGAGTTGTTGGATGTTTTTGTTGAAAAGGTTATCTATTCCAGTCTTTAGACTCTGAGTGATCATTGATCTGGACAGAGCAATATATCTTTTTACCTTTTATTTCTCCCTTACTTGCCCAGATGACTCCAGGTGGGTCCCACGCCTAAATAACTCTTAATTTGTGCTTTCCCATAAGCCAAGGAGGAAGAAGAGCAGCAAATGCTTTGGGACTATTCCCCAGCACCAGGTAAGCCAGGACTAGGCTGCAGAAAGAAATTCAGTGAAGCCCTCCCCTGAGGAGGGTACCTAACAGTTTTCTTGGCAGTCTTGCTAAATTGAATAAACTATCCAGCTGCACAAAACTGATCACATATATAATATAAATAAAGGAAGATGCTTGAGCTAGATTTCTCTAGGGGACTCTAGTGCTATAAATTGTCAGTCAACCTACAAGCATTTATTAAGTGTCTACTGTTAGGGCAGGTAGATGGTACAGTGGATAGAGCACTGGCCCTGGAGTCAGGTGTACCTAATTTCAAATCTGACCTCAGACATTTAGTAGCTGTGTGATCCTGGACAAGTCACTTAAACCAGATTGCATTAAAAAACAAAATGAAACAAACAAACAACAAAAAAAAAAAAAAAAAAAAACACAAGACAAAGCAAAAATAAACAAAAAAAGTTTCTGCTGTATGTCAAATACCGTGCTAAACCATGAAGACAAAAAGAAAGGTAAAATACATTCCTTGCTGATCGGATCTCACAGTCTAATGGGAGAGGTGACATGTAAATAACTACATCCAAACAAGCTATGTGTAGGATACAATAGAAATATACAGAGAGAAGGCACTGGGCATATGGAGGATTGGGAAAGGCTCTTTGTGACCTATTTGGGGTTTTCTTGGCAAAGATACTAGAATGTTTTTCCATTTCTTTCTCTAGCTCATTTTACAGATGAGGAAACTGAAATAAGCAGGGTGATGTAACTTGTCCACTATCATACAGCTAGTGAATGTTTGAGGCTAGATTTGAACCAGAAAGATGAGTCCTCTTGATTCTAGGCTTGGCACCTAGCTCTCATGTATTCTTGTGGGCTCAGGAGTCTCTGTGCTTGTCTCCCGATGCTACAGCCACTCAAATTGTTATTTGGAATATTTCCACTTAAGTGTTCACATAGACACCATCATTCCTGTATATCAAGAATCATCCAATGGTATTTGATTTCATTTAGTTTTGTCCTTCTTAAACTTGTAGAAAAACGTAAAACAGGATTTTATAATTTAACTTATAACTACTCCTATACGGTCCCAGAAAGAAGTTCCTTAAACTTCATTAGAACATAAAGTCATTTGCAAGATTGCTGAATAAGCATTATTACAGTTCACTTTGGCTCTGCACTGACTCCTCAAAGTTTGTGTCTTCTGAACAGCCACAATGAATTAATTTGTAATCCTTTGAAATGCAATGTGTCAAATGTGGGTGAGAAATATCACAGAAGGAAAAAACTGAACTTTTTTTAAAAAGTAAAAATATCTTGATTGGAAAAAACCCAGTTCCTGTGGGGAAAAAAAAAAAGAAATGTATTAAAATGGAAATCTGGGAAGAGAGAAAGAATATTCCTGGAAGGGAATTTAGAAGACAGATTTCCAGTTTAAAAGGACCACATACTCTATCCAGATCAACTCCTTCATTTTACATAAAAATTGTGACTTGCCCAAAGTCACAGAGGAATCCAGAACCTTTCTCTAAAAATAGTGATAGCACTGTATTATATTGCCTTTCCCAAACACTTATGCTTCAGGGACACATAGGAATCACAGTTTTGAGTATGTGTGTATATATTATATATAATATATATTGGTATATATGGATATATAGTGCTTCTGAATTTTGACTTGAATTTTAATTCTTTTTTTTTTTTTTTTCCTGTTTTTCCCACTGGAAAACTGAGTCTTAGAGAAGTTAAGTTGTTTGCCTGAAGGTACATAGTTTCTGTGGCAAGATGAAAACTCAGGTTTTCTAAACTTTAGTCTAGTCATTGTGCTTTTAACTACTTCTATACTTCTGTATCTGACAAAATGTGGGCCAGGAATCTTTTTGTTTGTTTTTGTGGTGCAGTTCATAGAGTGCTAGGCCTGGAAGACTCATCTTCTTGAGTTCAAATCTGACCTCAGATACTTACAAACATTATGATTCTGGGAAAAATCACTTAAACCTATTTGCCTCAGTTTCCTTATTTGTAAAATAAGCTGGAGAAGGAAATGGCAAATTACTCCGATATCTTTTCCAAGAAAATCCCAACTGGGATCACAAATGATTAAAATGACTGAACAATCAGGGAAAATTCAATTCAAGTTTAATTACAAAATTCCTTCTATAGGCTAGACATTTCTAGATGCCGAAACCTAACACTTTTCTTAAGGTAATCATTTTGGTCTTTGACTCTTATAAGTCTCCGAAATGTAAAATCACATATGAATAGTACTGATGGGAGAAAAGAATAGTAATTGGTTTCTAAGGCATTCAGAACTAGATCTTTTACTCACAGCATATATAAGAAGTCATTGCTAGATCAAGTTGCTATTGTTTGAGTATAGCTGAAGTGCCTTTCCATTGTAGTGTCATAATATTTGGAAAGCTGCTGAGCTTCAGTGGTTGACATCTACCAAAAGAAAGTGTACAGAGAGTTATGGGGTGCCAGCAGTTACTTTAGATGTTGCTTCCAAGATAAATTTCATTCTATGAGCACCATACATTAAGAAATAGTTTTATGATGGAAGCACAAATCAAGATCTGGACAAAGTTGCCTATCACATTTGAGAAAATAAAGATGATGCTACCCATGCAGCCTCTTACAAATGTACACATCAGCCTCTTTGCCACATTTCAAGGAGTCTGAGTTTGATGTGCTCCCTCCTTGTATGGGAACAAAGCAAAGAAGGGCAGACGGACACAGCCCAAGGAGGAGGATTCCTGGAGGGAGGAGAAGTGGCACACTTGTTCCTAGCTTTTTGCAAGATGGAAGGAAAGAAGAAAAGGGAGAGTTTCAGGCCCAGAGGGTGAGGATGGCTTATGTGGATGATGGGAGTGGAGCCTTTAAAGTAATTAGTATAAAACAATTGGGCTTATATAGGCCTAAATAGATTCTCTGTACATGGAATTTGTTGTTGTTGTCTGGGAGTTTAGTGAGAATGAGAAATTATTAATAGTTTGTCAAATGACTGGAAGAATTCAAAATAACTTAATTTTTTAAATTGCCAAAGCAATATTTTAAAAGATAATAGCCTTCATTCAAATGGATATGTTCTAGATTTAAGGCAAAACTAGATTTAATGGTTAATATAAAGATAAAAGTTGATATATTTTTCCAGCCCTTTACCTTTAACTGAAGTGGCATATTTTACAAGATCCTTATCAGCTGGCAAAATGTATCAGCTCCTTCCTAATTCTGCAACAATTTGTAATAGATCCTTCCTGCCTTGAAGGGTCAGTTATTGGCAGGTCTAGCCATGATGAATTAGCCTGGTTTAAGGTAACCACTAACCTTTCTAACCTTGTTCAGTAATAGGTCTGTATTGATTTTTGCCTTCCATAGAGAAAACTATGTCTCTAATTCATCTCAGCTGTTTACTCAGTGGACTGGAACAAGTGGAGATAAGAGGCAAGGGTCAAAACAAAACTTTTGTAGCCATTGCCCTTAGTGGCTAGGTCCTTGTACTGTCACTACTGCTTTGCCCCTGAATAGGGTTGGTTTGGGCTGGTCTGATGAGAATGTTATCTATGATGGATGCATGGTATTGAATGAGCCCTCTTCCTACTTGGAGAATAGAGTTAAAGATTAAGGGTTAAGAGAGAAGATGGTTGAAGATTAGAACTACAGTCCACTGAGCTTATATTAGGAACTAAGCATCCATAGGCATGAGAGAACAAGAAGCAGAACGTGATACCAGAGTCAAAACTGGAAGTACATAATAAGATCACAAAACAAGCTTAGCAGGAGACATTGTCCAGATTTTAGATTTCAAAGTTTCAGAGTTAGCTTCATTCTGTTGCCATCAGAAGTCCTTATTGGTACATGTGAATTTTAAGCCTGACAAGGTCCTGTCCTCCAACCTTATTCAAACTCTCTAACTGGAGAACTTTAATAGCCATGGTTGGTATGTATAGGGTTTTAGACACCCAAAACATCAATAAGAGGATAAAACTTTCTACTGGCTAGCTTACCTGTCATCAAAGATTAGGGTGTGATGATAGCAATGTTTACCCATCCATCCCCAAGCCAACCATTTCTCATAGCCCATCTCATGGTCCAACTGTTCCTATCTCTAAAATTGAATTTTGACACTGCTAGAGATTATAAGTAATAATAATTGTAATATCCTATTTACAATGATTTGCTAGTTTTAAATGCAGAAAATATTATAATGGCCCCTAAGGTCCATTTGGCTCTCTCCTCTTCAGTTTTAGGGAATATATTCTAGAGGAAAAATTCTGAGTTTAATAATAGTTATTTCCCAGTAAGGAAAAATTCCTAATATCTAAGCAGGGGTTCAGTTATCTGCCTAACATTCTCTCGTTAATTTTTTGATTCTTTGTGGTTGAGGCAAAATTCAATTTAAAGTAAACATTTGAGTAACAAAACAGATTATATTATACTGTCTGTGTCTGAGGGGAAGTTAGGGAAAGAGCTGACATTATATATATAATTTTTTCCCCCTTAGCCTATATCCTCTACTTCATGGTGTCTAGAGAGTTTTAGAACAACTAACCTCAATATTTCTCTTCTATGCTACCATTCAGTTCTCCTTTGTTCCTATGCTCTCTCCAACTTTTCAAATACATATGTCCCAACTTTGGTGGATTTTAGATTTCTATCAATGTTATAGAATATCTCCTCGCCTAGGGAGAAAATCAACATTCTTTCACCCTGGGTTGATAAACAGTCAGTTTGGATAGTCAGTTTGAGTGGAACCTTTCAATGAAAAGAATGCACCCTCTGGATCAGAATGAAAAGATAGTTCAAAATACTCTTCCCTCTTTCCTTAGTGGTATTGAGAATTATAGATTTGTATTAATTACACAATCCAACCATTACTAAACAGAAGGTCACATTCTGTTCCCAGTCCTCTCATAAGCCTTATATGAGCAGACATACTGTGTTTAGTTATGACCTTCTATTAGACTCTGAGTCAGAGTTCCCTCCCCAGACCAAGACTCTGGAGATATTTTTTAGCCTCAAGAACTCCTACATTGGCTATTTGATTGTGGAATGAACCTCTCTCAGGACATCTCAATTCTGATAGACCCTATCTACTTGTTGGCTATGTTTGTCAATCAATCAACAAACATTTATTAAGGGATTGTCTGGACCTTCTCACTAGAGGATTTTGATACCAGCGTGAATCCTGATCATGGGTGAGGAGTGAAGGAGTGTAACTCATGAAGATGGTCAAACAGGAGGAGTTTGTTTATTCAAAATTCTCTCAGCCTTACATATCCTAATATACTTACAAAACTATAGCACATTGTGCAGGCGCTAACTATACATTGAGCAGGCAAAACCACATAAACTATTTGCTATTGTGTGCAGATGTTTTCTTGCCACTTTAGTATAACTCTGCTTTAATTACAACATAGGTTTTCATGCCTCCAGACTTCTCAGGAAGGCCGAGATGCCCCCAGGGGTAATGGGGAACCAAAGGAGACATGTCAGCAGTGTTCTTTTTATTGAACTCAAGGGTCTTATACCTCACCCAGGGTTCCCCACTAACTGTGACCCTCTATATCTCCCACTTTCTTTTGTTTTAATTGAAGGAAGTATATATCAATGGTTAACTCCATCAGCATAGGAGGATTCACACAGGCAAGTAGTAAATAAACAAGATACTATAAAAGACTTTCATGGGTCCCAGAAGGAAGGTGTAGAAAATAATTATCAATTCACAACCAAACATACACCTCCTTCAGTAGCCAAGAGATAGTCCAAAGCCAATCTATTGTCCATCACTTCATGTGTCAGGAAATCCAATGATTTCTGCAGGTTTTGAAGTTCTGCATCAGTCTCATTAACAATTATTTTTATGGTCATGGCAATGTTTGTTGGTCAATTACCATACACATAGGATTAACAGCCATACTCTTTCAGTGGCAACATAGATGGAACCACCTGATGTTTCCTGGTTCTTCTTCCTTTTAAGGTTCTTTTCTTTTTCTATCTCTCTCCAATGGACAAAGCAGATACTGCATGTTGACACTCATTGGATTTATTCTCCATCTATGGAGACACAAGCAAACCTTCTGACACAAACAGTTAACCTATCTGGTCCCTTCCATTTGCCATTCTCTGGATTTCTCCACATCACCTGGTAATTATCTAAAGATAGTGGAACTGCTTGCACTGGATACTACCTTTCTGGTGGGTTATAAAACCTGTCTGCTGGAGCCAGTGCATCTTCATTAAAAATTTAAAAAAAAATAAAAATTAGTAGTATAAAGGATTAAATTTAGAAGTTCTCTAGGGTTATCTGTGGCTCCCCCTTTTGTTTTTGGAGGAACGTCTTGATGTCTCTGTTTCTCTCTGTTTCTCCTCTTTACTATTGCCTGTTCTTGAGGATTAAAAAGTGTGCCAGTGGTGTGTGAAATCTGATACTGTGCACAAAAGTGCGTGAAATATTTGGAAGTATATGCAGGTCCATTATCTGTTTTTATTCCTTATGGTGGCATACCCACAATTGTAAAGGCCTGTATAAGGAATTCAGTGACCACTGTGGCTGTCACTTTGGCTGCTGGTATTACAAAAGTAAATCCTGAGAAGATATCTACCACAACATGGATAAAAGTCAAATGGCCAAAAGATTTATAATGGGTTATAGCCATCTGTCAAATTTCATTGGGCCTCAAACTATGAGGGTTCTTCACTGGAGGGAGCATAGGAGAGTGGAAAAGGAAGACAAGTTGTATAGGCTTTTTTATGCTCCTAACTTCCTTTTTTGTTATACCAAATTGCAGACATAAAGCTTGTGAAGCCTGATGATATTTAGAATGAGATTCCAGGGGAGCCTGAAATAGAGGAGTGTTGGCTAATATGGTGAGAAGGTAATTTACCTTTGTGTTTCCATAAAAAATAGGTTGTGGAAGACCAGTGTGAAAGGGGACATGCAAGAGGTAATACTTGGGTGGTTTCTTGCTTGCTCCTGAAGTTCCTTCAAAAGTTGAAATGTGTTAGAAGCTACACATTTTATTTGAGCTGTGACAATTCTTTGTACCATACCCACTGAATAAGTTGAATCAGATATTATATTTACATTTCCTGGGTAATAAATAAGAGCTAGCATAATTGTATACAACTCAATCTGCACAGTAGATTGAAAGGAAGTTCTGTCTACTCTTTTTATAGCTAAGTCAGGAGAATAGACAACACAAATGTTATGTTTGGACACATCTGTAAAGATGATGGAAAGATGACCCTTGGAGATGTCTCTTTTGTAGCAAAAACTGATATTTCCAAAGGTTTTTGAGTGACTCTTTCAATCACTTTGGATAAAGCCAGTTCAACCTCTCTACGAGCCTCTTGGGCTTATTTTGTAAGCTGACAAGGTGAGTCTAAAGCAGTGTCTCCCTTTAAAATTTCATATAGTGGTTGTAATTTGTAAGAAGTTAAGCCTAACACTGGGAGCATCCATTGAGTATCTCTTATCAATTTCTGAAAATCATTTAAATATTGAAAAGGAGCCTTTGAGTTTTTTCTGGGACTATATTCAATCAGTAGTTCCTTAGTGTTTCTATGGTTTTTTGTAGGCATACTTCTAACATTTGCTCCTCAGGAGCACATCCCAATATGTCATACATGTAGTATAATAACTTTTGGAGATGCTTTTTTTTTACTGGAGTAAGAGCAGCAGCCACATAGATCTGACACATGGTAGGACTAGTTTTCATTCCCTGTGGAAAAAATTATCTATTCAAATCTTTTATAAGACTCAGCTAAATTAACTCTGGGCACTGAAAAGGCAAATCTTTCATATTTTCCCTATCCAGAGGAATAGAGTAGAAACAGTCCTTAATGTCTATAACCCAAAGAGGTCATTCCTTAGGCAATAGAGTAGGAGATGGAAGCTCTGGCTGAAGAGTTCCTGTTGTTTCCATTTGTTTATTCACTTTCCTCAAATCAGTCAACATTCTCCATTTTCCAGACTTCCTTTTTACAGCAAATACAGGGGAATTCCAAGGACTTAGAGAAGATTATAGGTGTCCTTGGTCAAGTTGCTCCTGTAGTATATCTAATAAGGCTTGAATTTTTTCACTGGTTAAGGGCCACTGTTCCACCCATACCAGCGTATTAACTTTTCACTGGATGGGGATAGGTGTAAGAGCTGGCAGGCCTTCAATAGCAGCCCTGCCTAAAAAGGCAAAGTGCTCAATTGTAATCCCAATTGCTGTATAATGTCCCTTCCCCACAGATTGATGGGGATTTATTTATTTATTTTACTACAAAAGGAGTAAACACTCCCATTTTATCTTCAAATTTCCATCTCAATCCAAATATATCCCATCCCTCTTCCCTTGCTTTAACTAATGCCTCTTGTAATTGGAATACAGAAGTAAGGCAAAACTACTGTGCTGACAGTGCTGATGGTGTCATTGCCCCTCCCACTCCTACTTCTCCCTTCCATGAAGGTAGGGTTGAGGAAGGAGGCTCAGGAAGTGGATACCTCAAGGGTACATGCCTGGGCTTGGGCAGAAGTGAAGGCAGGCTGAGAAACAGACAAGCATCATACCCCTCAAACTTCCCAGCATAGAATTTATCTCTGTCCCTGCCTGCTCCATCAGGGCTATGGACACCACCCCCCAGCTTGTTCTCCTCATACTTCCTTGTTTGATACCCCATGATAAAAGCTTTCTTTTTCTTATATTTGGGATTTCTTAAAGCCAATTTTTTTTATTAAGATTGATAAAGGAGGTTTATTATAGAGTTTGGAAGTAAAGTTAAAGTCTAGTGAAGGTAGAGATAAAAGGGCACAGAAATAGGATTCCAGTGGATAAAGATCCTTGGCAGCCAGGTGCAAGGCTGCCATGTTAGGAACCTCTGCCAAAGCCAATTTTATTAACCCGACCAAGCAGTCTTCATACTTCCCTTAAGAGAGAGACTCTTTTGTTAACACATGCTCCATTTTGGCTGGAACACAAAAGTGACTAGATTAGCCTTTGCCAAATCTTCCCGCTACCTTTTTTGTTTTTAAACTTACCTCGTTCTTAGGTCAGGAGACTCCTCACCTGAAATTTCCCTGTTCTTGTCCACCATGCTTCTTTGTGCCCTGCTTTCCAGGACCTTGTGTTGAATGCCAAATATCTGAACCTGCTCATGGGAGAATTTCAATACCAGTCTGATCCTGATCATGGGTGAGGAGTGAAGGGGTGGAATTCACAAAAATAGTCAAATAGGAGTCCACTTTTTCAAAATTCTTATACACTACTACACTTACATAACCATAGCACACTGAGCATATGCTAACTATAAGATATTGCACATGCGGGACCATATAAACAACTTGCTATTGTGTGCAAATGTTTCCTTGTCATTTTAGTATAACTCTCCTTTATTCCTCACAGGTTGTCCTGCTCCCTGACTTCTCAGGAAGGCCGAGATATCCCTATGGAGCCAAACCAGACACTCAGAGTTCCATCAGACTAAAAGGTCTTATGCTTTTCCAGGGTTCCCCACTCTCTGTGACCCTCTATAAGAGACTACTATGAGAAAGGCATAATGAAGGCATTGGCTATATGAAAGATAGATAAACAGACAGATAGATAGATAGGTTAGAAATATAGAAGTTTCTGAAAGAGAACCAGCACAAATGGTTCACATAGCTTCAAGAGAAGAGAGATATGACTCAGCCTCAGAACCCTGAACACTGTCCATGACCAAGGGCAGCTATGTCTTGCCATTGATTCTTTTCTTTTTAATTTATATTATTTTTTTTACAGTTACATTTAAAACAAAGTTTTTACTTTTGTTTTTAAAACTTTGAATCTAGATTCTCTCCCTTATCCCTATCTCCAGCCCCCAATAAGAAAACACATGTGAACTTAGTGTCATTGCTTCTTGATATGTTGGTATTGCTGATTAAAAACAGTATTAATCACCAAATTGAGCTTTCCAGGTAACATACAAGTTTGATCTGGATAGGGGAAGGAAAACAAACAAACAGATAGACAGATGATGGCTCTCCAAGTCCTAGCATGACGTGTAATAATGTTGGATTTTATCTTCTAACTCATACTCATTTCAATATTTCTCTAAAGATTTATAACTTTGTTATTTGAAGATCTATTGGAGCTAAGCACTGGGGGGTAGTAGAAAGAATGCTGAATTTGAAGTTCAAAGATTGGGGGGCATCAAATCCCAATTTGTGTGACCTTGGCAAAGCCACTTAATGTTAGGATTACAAAGTGAGAACTCAGGTTGTCTGGACAGTAACAAAGTGAGAACTCAGGTTGTCTGGACAATGACAAGGTGAGAACTCAGGTTGACTTGACAGTTCTCTGGCTCAGACCTTTGGCTCAGGCCTTTAGAGGGAGTTTACACCTTAGGAATTCTAAGAGGAGCAAGTTCATTGGTTGAAGTAATGTTTCCCAGAAGCCCTTGCATTATCCCACTCCCATTCTCTGGGAGGATAAAAGAAGGGCAGCATTGGATCTGAGAGAATCGACTCTGGGATAGTTTTGATGCCAGGCAGGCTGAAAGGAGACCAGTCTGATTTGAGAAAGGCTGGAGGAGATTCAGAGCTCCCAAGAAACCTGCGCACCGAGGAAAAGATTTTACAGATCTACGCCCAGAGAAGATTATAATTGAGCAGATGACCAGACCCTCATAATTCAAGAACATTACAACTTAACATTTCTGAACTTTATTTTCTCCCTCTATAAAAATATGACTTCTGATTTCCCTCCAGCTTAAATCTACGATCCTATGATTATGACCCATGACTTTCTCATGTCAACATTTATACCAGGATACATTGATAGACTGGAGAAGTTACAATTTGAAATGAAGATGGGATTTCCAAAGCATTCCCCATACCCAGTTATTTAAAACCTATCAGTACTTTCCTTAAAATGCTTTTCATATTCATATTCCCATTTTTATTATGTAATATTCTTGAGTCCACAGCAATATCACCTCTTCTGTGTTATTGCAATAATTTGACTAGGTTTCTTCCTGCCTTCTCTGTCTTCCACTAATACAGTGTCAACATATTGCTAACATATTGTTACAAATAGCACACAGTTTTATCCAAATTATTACTCTTTGCTGATGATATGATGATATACGTAGAGAACCCCAAAGATTCAACTAAAAAGCTATTAGAAATAATCCACACCTTTAGCAAAGTTGCAGGATACAAAATAAACCCACATAAGTCATCAGCATTCTTACATGTCACTAACAAGATCCCAACAATGAGATGAACCGAATCAGTTCCAATAGAGCAGTAATGAACTGAACCAGCTACACCCAGCGAAAGAACTCTGGGAGATGACTATGAACCACTACATAGAATTCCCAATCCCTCTAATTTTATCCACCTGCATTTTGGATTTCCTTCACAGGCTAATTATACACTATTTCAAAGTCCGATTCTTTTTGTACAACAAAACAACTGTTTGGACATGTATACATATATTGTATCTAATTTATATTTTAACATATTTAACATGTATTGGACAACCTGCCATCTGAGGAGGGGAAGGAGGGGAAAAATTAGAACAAAAGGTTTGGCAATTGTTAATGTTGTAAAATTGCCCATGCATATATCTAGTAAATAAAAACTATTAAAATATTAAAAAAAAAAACACAGTTTTATGTATGTATTAAGAGACATCTTAATTTCTGCTTATCCAAATCCTATCCATCCTTCAAGTCCCATCTCTTTCTCCTCCATGAAATATCTCTTGATTACTCAAATCAAAAATAAGTTTTTCCATCCTTTGTGCTTCCATGACATTTAATATTTCTGTCACTACTATGGCTGTTGTCCTATAATCCTTTGCATTATAATTACTTCTGAGCATGTTCTCTCCTGCTGGAATATAGGCTCCCAAAGTACACAGACTATACCTCACTTATGTTGGTAGTTCCATGGAATCTGTCAGAGTGCCTTACACAAGGAAAACTCAACAACTATATTGCATTAATCAAGAAAAAGAGAGTAGAACTGAGGCAGGTTTGAATTCCAGGAATGGGTGATGGCTAGTGGGAAACCACAGAACTGGCTGGTGAAGTGACACGGAGTGTCAGATCTGCCATTTGAAAACATATCTCTCCCGACCTAATGAGAGTATTCTTTGCACTATGCTATGTTGCTTTCTGTAGTACAATTTATATAGTATAGTATAAAACTTCCTTATAAAATCTCATTACCTATTGCCCCATTTTGTTTAAGTCTGCCCTTCAGCTTAATGGAACTATGATTAACTTTTAAAGTCAAATATTATCAAAAAATCTCCTTTCCTCCTAAAGAAAACAAAAACAAAGATACAAAAAAAATTTTCAACCACTAGACTTCCTTCTGGTCTTGCAGAACATTCATTTTAGGATTTTGTTTCACCAATTATTAGCACTCTTTCCTAGACAGAGAAACAGCTCTTTCTTCTGTACCCAACCTAGTTCTAAGTTGTATCCCAATACCCTGGCCTGTATTTTGGATTTTATCAGTGTAATGCCAATGAGAGCCAGATATTAGAGAAAGCTCAGATCTGTTCTTCCCAATTAATTGTGAAGAACATACACAGTATTCTCTGCCTTCTGCCAGTCAATCTAATATGTGTAACTTTGGGGCCAGTTTTGACCATGATATCTCAGGGTTAATACTTTGTGATAAAGCCTTCTATCTATTTGGATGAGCAACCAAAAAGACAGATCATTCAGAAGTTGAGCCAGAACTGAGTATCCATATAAAATGTAGTACAATAGATAAAGTGCCAAATAAGTAGTCAAGAAGACTCATCTTCTTGAATTCAAATTTAGTCTCAGACGCTAATTTTAATTGTGTGGTCCTGGGCAAGTGATTTAATCTTATTTGCCTTAGTTTTCTTATTTATAAAATGAGCTATAAAAAAAGAAATGCGGAACAACTTCAGTACCTCACCAAGAAAACCTCTAAAGAATTAGACAGGATGGAACAACAACAAAGCACTTCAAAAATTTTCATCTCAGGACCCTTTTTACACTCTTAAAATTTATTGAAGACCTTTTATGCTCCTCCTTTACTTTAGTACTTTTATTTATATTGAATACATACACATATACATGTACATATGTGTGTATATTTATTATATTAGGAATGAAAATGTCAATATAGTGTGAAAACAATTTCCAATTCAATTCAGTAAACATTAAGTGTTTTATATGTGTTATTTGTTAAATACAAATTAAAAAAAAAATGTCCTTGACTTGAAGGAGCTTATAATCTAAAGGAAGAAGATAATACACAAAAGAAAGATAAATAGAAGGGGTAAAGTATCCGAGGAGAGGCATTATGTTCCATATATTCAAAATCAAACAGAACTGCTAATGGAAAATGGAGTTGCCTAGGAAATTTTGGAGCCTTTTAAATAAAGAAGACTTTGGGAAATGTTTACTGCTCCTACCTTCCAGTACTCCAATCAGAAGACAGTGGCAATTGAGGAAACTGAAAAGGTGTTGAGCATCAAAAGCTGAGTCAGTCTGCATGGTAATGAAATTTTAGATTATTAATTTATGTTGGAGAGGCATTAAGTGCCCTAGAGTCAACCAAGCATGGATACTGATGGAAAATTAGGAGTGCTGATCTTGTAAACCTCTTGAAAGGGTGTTATGGATTCTTAGAGGTTCCTAAACCACACATTGAGGAACAATGACTAAGAGGATCTCTCCTTTAACTCCTCCTGGTAGTGAGGAGATTATGCTGGGCTGCTAGACAACATAGAGCTGTATGAGGGAACCAGAGATACTCTAAGAGAGTCAACCCAGAGATTCCTGGAAATTGGGATCCTTCCCTCTCATATGGCCTGTGAAATTGTACTACTACAATCTAATAGTAGATCTCCCTAACACTGATGACCTTCCTACCTAGATTTATGTTTATGATGCTTTAATGTTAGGATTTCTAGGTGTTAACTCCGTTGTCTAATTTAGCACTGGTACTTAACAATTCTCTAGCTCAGAGTTCACACCTTTAGTTCACACCTTTAAAGGAGTTTACACCTTTAAAAGGAGAAAGTTCATTGGTTGAAGTATTTCCCACAAGCTCCTGAGTTCTCACAAGCCCATTCTCTGCGAGGATAAAAGAAGGCAACATTGAGTCTAAAGTCAATCTAGACTGGGACATTGAGTTGGGATGGGAGTCTGGATTGGGGAAGGACAAGAGCTGGAGGAGATTCAGAGCCAGGATTCAGGAAGAAGAAGAGCCTGGCTGGAGGCTCCAGAAGCCTCCCAAGAAACCTGCACACAGAGAAAAGGATTCATAGAGAAAAGAAACCTCTTCCCAGAGAAGGATTACAACTGAGAGACGATAGGACTTTACACTTTAATAAGTTGCCTACTCTTATTTTCTTTTCCCTTCCCCTCACTGACTCCTCTCTGATAAAAACCATATACCTATCAATTTCTTTTGTCCTCCACATTCATTTTTATTTTATGGAATGAAATAAGCATTTACATAATACAGTATAATAAAAATGATTGCACATTAAACTGCAATTTTATTACCTTCATCTTGCTATTCATTTTAAATAAATAATAAAGTTGTAATGAAAATTTCTTTTTTCCCAAACTCTTTTTTCCTGTCCTTGATGGCTGACATCAAGGATTCCAAATCCTTCCTAGAAAAAAGAAGCCAAGAGTTGTGTAAGACTAGACCAGTTGTGATAAATAGCTATCACTGAGTTTAAGAAAGCAAAAGTATTGTAGATTTAATAGAAGTGACCCATCTCACTTGGATATCCTTAAAATGGCTTCTTTCTTCAGCCTTTACACTTTACAACTTTTTTGGTTGTTATCTTTGGGTTGCAGTCTCTGACAGGTTTGTACTCATAACTTCTCTAAAGATTTGTAGGATTTTCCCCGAGGGGCATGGCTTTCTTGGAAAAATCTGGAGCAAGTAATCCTTCTAAGAAAAAAGCGTGGGTGGAGTTAAAGGGGAAAAATGTTAATACAGTTATACTTTGAAACCGATACTTTGTGGGACTAACTATTACAGTTAGTGGTTGGCCAATGAGACTTCAAAAAGTTGGTTAGGCCCTCAAAACTTTCAATGAAGGGAGCTGAGGGAGATGCCCCAAAGATATTAAGTGGGAGGAAATGGGAAGTGCTCTAAACATTACCTCTGCATCTATGCTTAGGGATCATATTGGTTTTAGGACCTCAGTCAAGAATGAGTCCAGGGGATCCCATGCAGAGAGGTATGACTAGTTGAAATTAAACATGCAAATTAAAAAATTGGGGTAGGGAGAAATAGAGAAGTCCTACAATAAGTACAGTTAGGAAGGGTGTGGATCACTATTTCCCCAGGACTTATCTCCCTCTACCTCTTATCCCATAGTGGTAAGGGCTTAAGATTTTTTAAGGAGATGGGAAGTAGGGAGCCCTTGTGAGAAGAGTACCATGGCAACAGGACCTTGGATGCGGCATAGCCTCTGGAAGTATCCACACCTATGAAGACCAGAAAACCATAAGAAGTTTGATAAAGGGAGGAAGTGGCCCAAAATCTCCTTTGCTTTAGTCATGGCTCTGTAAATTTGGTATACTCTGTGGTCAGCAGGTCAGTGGTGCTCACTTATTATGGATCTTTATCAACTATGATGTACTCTTACAAGTCTTAACAAATGGGTACCAGAAGAGAAGAATTATAAAATAAGAACATTGCAAAGACAGTTTCCATTTTAATGGTGAAATAATGCTATCCATGACAAAGAGGTATTAGATGGATATAAGATGCAAAATTTAATGTAACAATAATAGATACACAGATGTCAGAATGAAGAAACCCAATTTTTCAAATCTGGTTTTAGAATAAGTTCAAAGAGAGGTGTAACTTTCCTAATTGTGGCCCAGAAGACAACATTAATGCCTACTCTGGAGCTAGATTGGGGAAAATCTAGGTTTGCATTTAACAATATATTACAGAAAGCTGACTTTTATTAATATAAATTATATTTGTCCAATGAAAAATCAATGTTGCAAGGTTTTGCAAGGGTCATTGTTGGAAAATTATCCATGCATATGTTTTGTTTTGAAAACAAAAAGCTTTAATAAAAAAAGAGAAAAATCAGTATTGCTTAGCTTTGCTCTGAATTTCAATAGTCAACCTAGTCAATAATTAAAGAGAGCAGCAATAACCTAACAATGAAATTACCGCCATATAATTTATATTTATGTTGTACAATTTTTATAAGAAGATTGATCTTCCCAATTGTTTTGTTTAATTTTTATTTAATTTTTTTATCATTAAAGCTTTTTACTTTCAAAACATATGCATAGATAATTTTCAACATTTACCCCTGCAAAATCTTGTGTTCCAATTTTTCCCCTCCCTTCCTCCCATCCCTTTCCCTAGATGACAAGTAATCCAATATATGTTAAACATGTGTAATTCTTCTATACATATTTCCATAATAATCATGTTGCAAAAAAAAAAAAAAAAAAAAAAAAACTTAGATCAAGAAAGAAAAAAAATGAGAAAAAAATGCAAGCAAGCAATAACAAAAGAGTGAAAATACTTTCCTGTGATCCATACTCAGCCCTCCACAATCCTCTCTTCATCACAAGACCATTGGAATTGGCCTGAATCATCTCATTGTTGAAAAGAGTCATATACATCAGAATTGATCATCATATAATCTTGCTATTGCTATGTACAATGACCTCCTGTTTCTAATCACTTCATTTACCATCAGTCAATGGTTGAATAAATTATGTTACATGAATGCTATGAAATATTATTATTCTATAAGAAACAATCAGCAAGATGATTTCAATGAGACCTGAAGAAACTTACATGAACTGATGGTCAATGATAGCCCTTTGGGCATAGTTCCAATTTGCTCTCCAGAAGGTGTATAGTGATACCTCAAAGTTGTCTTAATTTGCATTTCTCTGATCAATAGTGGTCTAGAGCACCTTTTAATGTAACTAGAAATGGTTTCAATTTCTTCATCTGAAAATTGTCTGATCACATTCTTTGACCTTTTATCAATTGGAGAATGGCTTATATTCTTATAAATTTGAGTCAATTCTCTATATATTTTAGAAATGAGGCCTTTATCATAACCTTTGAATGTAAAACATTTCCCCCAGTTTTATACTTTCCCTTATAATCTTGTTTGCATTGATTCTGATTGTACAAAAGCTGTTTAACTTAATAAAATTATACATTTTGCATTCCATAATGTGCCCAGTTCTTCTTTGGCCACTAATTCCTTCTTTCTCCACAGAACTAAGAGGTAGACTATCCTTTGTTTTTCTAATTTGCTTATAATATTACTCTTTTTTGTCTAAACCATGAATCTATTTCAACTTTATCTTGATATGGGGTATTAGGTGTGGATCAGTGCCTAGTTTCTGCCATACTAATTTCCAATTTTCCCAGTAATTTTTTTGTCAAATAGTGAGTTCTTATCCCAGAATCTGGGGTCTTTGAATTTATCGAACACAATATTATTATAGTTATTGACTACTGTGTCTTGGGAACCTAACGTATTCCACTGATCAATTACTTGATTTCTTAGGCAGTACCAAATAGTTCTGATGACTGCTGCTTTATAATATAGTTTTAGATCTGGTACAGCTAGGCCACCTTCATTTGTATTTTTTTTTTTTTCATTAATTTCCTTGAAATCTTTGACCTTTTGTTCTTCCAGATCAACTTTGTGATTATTTTTCCTAGCTCTGTAAAATAATTTCTTGTGAGTTTGATTGGTATAGCACTGAATAAGTGGATTAATTTAGGTAACATTGCCATTTTATTACATTACTTTGGCCTATCCATGAGCACTTGACATTTTTCCAATTGATTAGATCTGACTTTATTTGTATGGAAAGTGTTTTGCTATTGTGTTCATATAATTCCTGACTTTGTCTTGACAAATAGATTTCCAAATATTTTATATTATCTATTTTAAAAGTAATTTCTCTTTGTATCTCTTGCTGCTGAACTTTGTTGGTAACATATAAAAATGCTGATGATTTATGTGGATTTATATTGTATCCTGCAACTTTACTAATGTTGTGAATTGTTTCTAGTACTTTTCTGGTTGATTCTCTAAATATACCATCATATCATCTGCAAAGAGTGATAATTGGTTTTCTCATTAACTACTCTAATTCCTTTAATCTCTTTTTCTTCTATTATTGCCAAAGCTAACACTTCTAATACAATATTAAATAATAATGGTGATAGTGGGCAATCTTGTTTTACCCTTGATCTTATTGGGAACAATTCTAGTTTATATCCATTATATATGTTGTTTGCTGATGGTTTTAGATAGATGCTACTGATCATTTTAAGGAAAACTGCATTTATTCCTATACTCTTTAATGATTTTAAAAGGAATGGCTGTTGTATTTTGTCAAATGCCTTTTCTACATTTATTGAGATAATCATATAATTTTTAAAAATTTGGTTATTGATGTAGTCAATTATGCTAATAGTTTTCCTATTATTGAACCAGTTCTGCATTATTGGTATAAATTCTACTTAGTCATGGTATATTATCCTAGAGATAATTTGCTGTAATCTCTTTCTTAATAATTTATTTAAGATTTTTGCATTAATATTCATTAGGGAAGTTGATATATAATTTTCTTTCTCTGTTTTGACTTTACTTGGTTTATGACATACCATGTTTGTGGTGTGTCATAAAAGGAATTTCATAGGACTCCTTCTTTCCCTATTTTTCCAAATAGTTTGCATAGTATTGAAATTAATTATTCTTTAAATGTTTGGGCTGCCCCAAGTAAAAATTTCTTGAGCTAAAAGGGATCGTGAGTGGAAAATGTTTAAGAAGCCCATGTGTAGATTACCCCTCTCCTTTTTCCAATCATTAAGACTTGCAAATTTAGTTTTATTGTCATTTCTTCACTTATACTCATTCTACATCCAATCCGTTGACAAATAATATCATTTCTACCTTCACAACATCTCTTAGATATATCCTTTTCTTTTTACTTACATAATACCACTCTGGTACATATCCTCATCACCTCATTCATGAAATATTTTAATTGGTTTCCAATTGCTCTTTCTGCTATAATCTTTTTCCACTTGATTCTAGCTCTCACTCAGTATCCAAAGAGATTTTCCTAAAGCTCAGGTCTGATCATGTCATATGTCCCCCACTTCTGGCTCCTTCATTGACTTATTATCTGCAGGATCAAATATAGACTCCTCTGTTGGAATTAAAAATTCTTCATAACCTCCTTCCCTACCCCCATGTAATTTTTAAAAATTAATTTTATTTTTATTTTATGGAATAAAACAAGCATTTCCACAATACAATACAATAAAAAGATGATTGCACATGAAACTTTAAATATATTATGTATAACTTGATATTCCATTTAAATATATAATAGAGTTATCATGTAAATTTCTTTTTTTTAATCCCCCACCTTAGAGAGGACTACCATTAGATGCAAATATGTATGTATATATAGTATGCATGTGTATATAATATATATACACATTATATATGTATATATATACATATATAAACACACATACAATCATTCTATATATACTTCTATTTATTGGCTCTATTTATGGGTGCAGATAGCATCTTTCTTCATATGTCCTTCATAGTTAATTTAGATATTTATAACAGTCAAAATTACTTAGTTGCTCAAATTTTTTTTAAAACAGTATTGTTATTACTGTATACAATGTTCTCTTGGTTCTGCACATTTCATTCTTGATTATTATGTGCAAGTTTATGCATGTTTTTCTTTTTTTAATAGTTCATAAAATAATTCATAAATTTACTTAGCCATAGCATAGAAAAGGTATTCAACATACAACATTGATTTGGTTGGACACAGCTTTCTTGCTTTTTTGTTGGCTATACTAGAGAACTAGTTAGAGGCTTGTGTGCAGTAGAAGGAACTACCAAATTCACATTTGCTTATTTTTTATTTTTTAACCATTAAGCTCCTAATTTCTTATAGCATAGTAGAATTTCATTATATTCATATATCATAATTTGTCCAGTCATTCCCCAATTGATAAGTATCCCTGCTATTTCCAGTCCTTTGCTATCATAAAGAAGGCAGTTATAAAGATTTTAAAACAGATAGTTTCTTTTCTTTTCCCCCAATCATTGGAAATAGACCAAGCAGTAGTATCAATGGGTCAAAGAGTATAGGTGATTTAATAACTCTTTGGGCATAATTCCAGATTGCTCTCCAAAATGGTTGGACTTTCTTCTTAAACCTTTCATATACTTTGCAAACCTATGAGATACTCTATCTCTCAACTCCAGGCATTTTTACTGCCTTCCTCCATGCTTGGAATTCTTTCCTCATTCTCTTCTCTAGTTTTTCTTAACTTCCTTTAAGCACCAGCTAAAAAATCTCACCTTTTACAGGAAACTTTTCCTGAATTCTTTCAATTCTAGTGTTTTCTTTATGAGACTAATCTCAATTTTTCCTGTATATATCTTGCTTATATTTAGTTGTTTGTATTTTGTCTCCTTCATTAGATTGTGAGCTCTTCAAAGGTAGGGACTGTCTTTTTCTTTTCTTTTCTTTTTTTTTTCTTTTTGGTATCTCCAGGGCTTAGCATAGTGCCGAACACATAGCTTAATAAATGTTTATTAAATCTTTATTTAAGATGCTTAAAAAATGCTTAATAAATCTTGACTGACTCATTGGCCATCTTTTCTGCCTGGAATGATTTTCCTCTTCATCTCCAATTTTTTACTTCTCCAGCTTCAAGATTTAGTTTAAAATACCCTTTTCCAAATCGTCTTTTCTAGTCCATTCTTATTCCATTCTCCAACTGTTAGTACTTCTCCTTTTATGTTCTACCTAGCTTGTATTTATTTATTTTACCTTTTGTTTCCCCCAATCAAATATGAGCTCCTTGCAGAGTGTTTAACACAAAGAAAGGGCTTAACAAATGTTTATTGACTATTCAGAAAGGGAAAAGATTTGTCCCTATTAAGAAAAGTGTCTGATGAGAATCAGCTTTC
This sequence comes from Sminthopsis crassicaudata, assembly GCF_048593235.1. NCBI lineage: Eukaryota > Metazoa > Chordata > Mammalia > Dasyuromorphia > Dasyuridae > Sminthopsis > Sminthopsis crassicaudata. Next base: position 350,121,668 of record NC_133617.1, on the reverse strand, counting down.
AAAATATTGCTGCCTGTCATAGAAATGACAGTTATTGTGAAGGAATAGAAAATTTAGTTTTGTAAATAATTGATATAAGAACAGTAATGTCAATCACTTAGTCACCCAAGTAGCCAAATAGTTAATGAAAGTAAAAGAAAATCATGGGGAAATAGAAACCACAGATACTCCATGTATCTTGAGTTTTTTTTTCAGTTCATATAATAGAAAGGAAAGAAATCAAAAAGTCAAATTCTTCTTTGGTACTAAGGGCAGCTGGTATCTGAAGTCAAGCAGGCAATATTCAAATCCAGCCTTAAATACTTACTAGTTGTATCACCCCTGATAAGTTGTTTAATTCTGTTTACTTCAGCTTCTTCAACTATGAAATGACGATAATATTTATAATATTTGACTGAATAAAGAAAATCAAAAATTGCCACAAAGATTGATGAGAGTGAGCTTCATGCTTGCCAAGTCCTAGGATAGAACATTAAAGAGCTCAATTAATATTTCTGAAAACCTTTTGATCCTTCTCTGGATGAAGACAAGCAACTTGTAGATAGAGCCAGAATTTTCTGAGAGGATAAAGAAAGGAAAATAAAGATGAATAACAATTAAGTACCTAGTTATTTCTTTTTTCTTTAGCTGTGGCAAAAAAAACAACAACAACAAAATCACAACCTCTCTAGAACTCACTTTTCTCAGCTGTATTATTGTTTTTGTTGCTATTGTTAATATATATGATATAAAGTGCTTTAAATGTCATTTGAACCTCAAGGCAAATCTTCAGATTTTACTATCCCTCCTTTACCAAGAGAAAATGGAAATTCAGAGAAGTTGTCAGTGAGACAATTAGCATTTTTAAAGCATCTACTAATGTACTAAGCTGTGTGCTAAAGATAAAAAACAAAACAAAACAAAACAACAACAAAAAAACAAAACAGGCAAAAGCCAGTCCCTGCTCTTAAGGAACTTATGGCCTAATGAAGTTATTTGCTCATGACAACATAGCTAAATTCAGAGACAGGATTTAAGCCTAATTCTTCCCAACTTCAGGTCTAGCATTCTATAGGGATAGAGATTGGATCCAAAATGTCATTAATACAAAGAACTGCAGAAAGAGAATAGTCTACCTACAAATGAAGTCAGCACCTTTTCTGCAACTTATAGTTTTAGGGAAGTATATAGCTAGTATGTGTCAGAGATGGGACTTGGACCCATATTTTCTCAGTTTCAAAACCAGCTCTTTAGTTCACCCTTTAATCAGCTGTCAAATTGCTCTTCCTAAAGCACAAAACTGACCATATCACTGCCCTATCCCTTCTCTCACCACTTTATATTCAGTATGCTTTAGGGATTCCTTATTACCTCTAGGATCAAATATAAAACCCTTTGTTGGGCTTTGAAAGCTCTTAATGATTGAGCCCCTTCTCATCTGTCCAATCTTATTATTTACTCTACAATGCAGTGAAACAGACTTCCTTGCTGTTCCTTGAATCTTAATTCTATCTTCTGACTCTGGGCATTTGTACTGATTGTCCCTCATGCTTGGAATTTTCTTCCTCTTCATCTCTGCTACCTGGCTTCCTCAGCTTCCTTGGCTTCTTTCTGGTCCCCACTAAAATCCTACCTCCTACTAGAAGCCTTTCTTGATCCTATTAAATGTTAATCTCATTCCTCTGAGGCTATTCCTGATTTATCCTGTATATATCTTGTTTGTATACAGTTGTTTGCAGGTTATATATCGGGTTAGACTGTCAATCCTTTGAGAGCAGGGAACATTTTTACCTTTCTTCATACATGCACAGTTTGTGGCACGTAATAGGCAATTATTAAATGCCCATTCAAAAATTCTACACAAAATATACATCAATGGGGTTGAAATATATAACTGTTAGCATATTTTCCATAATTTAATGATATTTCTAAATTTTGTTCTTAATGGTATGAGAAGTATGAGAAGTTGGGTTTCCACAGATATTGTCAGAACAGGACAAGGGAAGGGGGAAGTGAAATATCTTGTTAAGGTATCTCTAATTACCTGTGACTTAAGGAACTGGTTAGACAATTAAGTTCCTGACAAAGGGGCTTAGGGTTAAAGTGACTTAAACCAGTTTTGATTAGTGACAAGGCATAAGACTTTTTGAAGGGAGTGTGTAATACAACTTAATTGCTATTTGGATAATAAGATTGACCAATTGTAACCAATGCTAAAAAGAAGAATAAATCTGACCAATCTAAACCTTGAAGGGAGGAGTAAATAACCAAGCTACCAGTAAAAAGCTTGCTCCCTGAAGTACTTAGTATGTCACTTCCATGAGTACACTCACTTCTCATGAGAATTGCTGAGTAAAGGTTTCTTCTTTCACTCTAAAGAGTCACAACATCACTCCTGGACCAGCTTGCAAGTAGAGAAGCAGTGGGCAGAGATAGCGCAGACCGGGCTTACTCCCCAAATCTTAATGACTTCCACAGCATCCTTTGATAGCAACTGTACTTCTATGCTTTTTTATCTTTTATAGTTTGTTAATTAATTCACACTTATTAAAGGCTATATTTTTGTAGAGAAAAAAAAAAGCCTATACAAATGTGGATATATCTCCTAATTTCTTGCATTCTCAATGGAATTTTTGAGGGAATTATCTGGGAACTTATACCCTAATCAGTACCAGCATCAATATGGTGGAACGGATCTAAATTGTAGACTTCATGCTTGGGAAAAGCTAACCAACTAGAGGGCGTGCCTAGAACATTCAGCCCTTTCTAGTGACCACAAACATCATGCATGCTAATTTAGCTTTCAATTTTCTTCCTTTCCTCACAGGACAGGGTTTGCCCAGGAAAAGTCAATAAACAGAAATCTGAAGAAAAAAATGGCATTTCCCCCCCTTCATGAATGGTGTCCTTACCTTTCCTCATCAGTCAGTTTGGGGATTGAGTTTTTTTCTTTTAAAATTTTTATTTTTCTTTGCTGTTGGTTGGAAAAGGCTACTAGTCTATCTAAATATTTTTTTCAGTAATATGTACTCACTACACATGTAAAATGCCATGAAAGTAATCAAATGATTCAAGGCAACTAAACATTGAATTAAGTCCTTCTAAGAATTATTTGATAATTCTCTCTGTGTCTCTGTCTCTGTGTCTCTGTGTCTCTGTCTCTCTCTCATTTGTTTAGTTTTCCACATACCTCCAAGGGAAAAGAAAATGACTTTGAACCTTCTTTTCCTTAGTCTGTCTCTTTAATGTGTGCTTACTTTTGTGAGTTCTATATTGAATTAATTTAATTTATAAATTAAGATTGAATCCTAGATCTCAAAGCAAACAAATGTTCTCCTAGTTGACAAATCCAATGAGCTCTTTTCACTCTCTATTCTATTTGAACTTTCTAATGGGATCAACTAGAGAAGACATTAAGTCATGAAGGGGTTGATGGTTTCACATACAAACTACCTCTTGGGGAACAACAATGAACAAAAACAAAATACCTTTTTGCTGAGCAGTTGACATTGCTAACAATCCTCCTTTTCTTAAAGCTCCACTTCCCCCTCATTCTCCATGGCATGCCAATATCTTGGTTCTGTTCCTACCTTTCTTATTCGTCTATCACTGGCCTCTCTTCCTCCTTCTACCCCTTAAATGTGACCATCTTCAAGGATGAATTCTCAGGCCTTCTTTTCTATATCTCATCCATTTCTTCATGAATCTTTGTGCATATGACTTCCAAGTCTGTTTCCTCAGCCCTTTCTAAAGAGCATAGCCCATTTTACAAATACTGTATGGACAATTGTATCTTAGATCTCCACCATTTACCTCAAATTCAAAATGGCTAAAACAGAACTTATTTTCTTCCCCTCAAGGCTGTCCTCCTAGTATGCTCACCTTTCCTCATTTCTCTGTTATTAATGTTCTCATCATTCTCTAAGTCATTCAAACACAAAATCTTAGAGTCATTTTTGAATTATCATACTCCTTTGTTCTCCTTACCCATTTCAAATAAGAAACAAAGTTTTGTTGATTCTTCATTTGCAACATCTCCTTTTACTATATACCAGTTTCTTCTTTTTCCCATTGCTACCACTTGGTGAAGCTCATTATACTCTCTGTCTCCAAATCCATCACAGTTTGTTGAGGTTGGGAAAGAAGCCCTAATAGTTTGGGGTCACAGATTAGTGTTGTGAAGGTGTCTCAAAAGAATTTGCATGCCTGAATCCGTTTCCTTGTCAAGGGGCAAAGTTTATTGTAATTGTAATGCCAATTACAAGTGGACTAAATTCCAAAAGAAATTAGCAGAGAAAGGGAAGCAAGGAGACACATTTATCCAGCTTTCTATCATTGACATGCTAATTTTATAGCCCAGATGAGTGGTCTGTGGAATTTGGTTCTTACTGACCAGATTATCACTGACTAGATTATCAGTTAGCAATGAATTGAACAATGGTCTATTCAGAATCAGAAAGATAGTCAGAACAATAGCATTCCTAGGTTGGGTGTTTTGGAGGAAGGGGGACAAAGTCAAAGGAATTTGAAATCAGATTTCCAGAACAGAATCCCTTCCTCCCCCCCAAAAAATCATTGCTATATTTCCCTAGAAGCTATATTCCTTCAAGTTGATCATCATATAATTTTGTTGTTGCTATGAACAATATTCTCTTGGTTATACTAATTTTGATGGGAGTGAAACTAGATTTGGGGTCTCAGACCCCAAAAAGTCTGGGAAGGGACATACTTTCCCAGAATGATGAGGTTTAGAATTGGGATACTTAAATGAAATTAGGGTTTAATTGAGGTCTAGTGGCAGGTTTGGGGTACAGGGAGTCAAATAGAGGTCCCCTGTAACCCCTTTGGATTCAGCACAAGGAGAGGGAGTTAAATGAGGTCTAGTAGCAGCACAAGAGTCTCTTGTAAAGGAATTTACAGACCCGAAAACCTAGACTGATAAAACAGGTTTATTGTGGGGTTTGGAAGTAAGGTTAAAATCTAGTTAGTAAAAGGTGTTAGATAAAGAAAAGAGGGCACTGGAAACAGTGTTCCAGTGGGCAGAGATCCTTGGTATGCCAGGCGTAAGGCTGCCATGTTTGGAACCTCTGCAAAGAGAGGACTCCAGCTTGGCTCTTTTATAATGAGAGATTTAACTAAAGGGGCCTGTGGGCAGAGTCCCAAATTGGCTCAGATCTAATGGGGGCTGGGAGAGCCTGAATATCTCCTATTGGAATTCAAAGGGATGCTTTTGACTTGGATTTGTGAATCAAAGGTCCTAGCTTCTTGAATTGATAATGCATCAGCTAGGAGTGGTTGGGAATCAGAAAGGAATACATCCACCTGAAAGGATTAGTTTCTTAAAGGGATCACAACCCACATCAAGACAAAGCCTTTTCTAAGTTAAGTGGTACCATTCAATTGGAGATCCTGGTCAAATCACCTTCCATAAATCTTGGGGGAGTCCCGATCCTCTTCAGGAAATTCCAGTCTTCAAAATGAATTGGAGATCCTGGTCTGATAATCAGCTCAAAATGCCCCCCAACTCCTACCCAAGATTTGCTCATGATATAGGTTTCTGTTAACACATTCTTTGCAAATCTCTTCATTAAGAATTTGCCTGCTAAGAGAATTCTCTTTTAGTGAACAAATAAAACTTGTTTTTGCCACAGATTTTGGGGTTCACGAATTCTTTTGCACTTAAACTGCGCTTCCAAGCAGAGGGATTTCAATTTCACTTAACACCAGTTCATATAAGTTTTTCCAGGCTTCTGAAATCACCCTGCTAATTATTTCTTTTTTTTTTTTTTTTATTAATTTTATAATTATACATTTTTTGACAGTATATATGCATGAGTGATTTTTTTTATAACATTATCCCTTTTATTCATTTTTCCAGATTTTCCCTCCCTCCCTTTACTCCTTCCCCTAGATGACAGGCAATCCCATACATTTTACATGTGTTACAATATAACCTAGATACAATATATGTGTGTAAATCCAATTTTCTTGTTGCACTTTAAGTATTGGATTCTGAAGGTATAAGTAACCTGGGAAGATAGACAGTAGTGCTAACAGTTTACATTCACTTCCCAGTTTCCTTCTCTGGGTGTAGCTACCTCTGTCCATCATTGATCAACTGGAAGTGAGTTGGATCTTCTTTATGTTGAAGATTTCCACTTCCATCAGGATACATCTTCATACAGTATCATTGTTGAAGTGTATAGTGATCTTCTGGTTCTGCTCATTTCACTCAGCAACAGTTCATGCAAGTCTCTCCAAGCCTCTCTGTATTCCTCCTGCTGGTCATTTCTTACAGAGCAATAATATTCCATAACCTTCATATACCACAATTTACCCAACCATTCTCCAATTGATGGACATCCATTCATTTTCCAGTTTCTAGCCACTACAAAAAGGGCTGCCACAAACATTTTGGCATATACAGGTCCCTTTCCCCTCCTCAGTATTTCCTTGGGATATAAGCCCAGTAGTAGTACTGCTGGATCAAAGGGTATGCACAGTTTGATAACTTTTGGGGCATAATTCCAGATTGCTCTCCAGAATGGCCAGATTCTTTCGCAACTCCACCAACAATGCATCAGTGTTCCAGTTTTCCCACATCCCCTCCAACATTCATAATTATTAGTTCCTGTCATCTTAGCCAATCTGACAGGTGTATAGTGGTATCTCAGAGTTGTCTTAATTTGCATTTCTCTGATCAGTGCTAATTATTTCTTATAGAACAATAATATTCCATTACATTCATATATCATTGGAGTACCTTTTCTAGTGATGTTCATTTGAACTCTCATTCTGGTTATCTCCCCACCCAACTTTAATCAGTGGTGGTTAATGTCCCAGTTTCCTCTAACCAAATTAGAGATTGTATTAGCTTTGACAAGGTAATTTATATACTTTGAAAATATAGCAAGAAATTTCTCTCACATCAATGTCAGGAGAGAGTAGATAAAAGCTAGGACAATTTACTTTTTGTTTTATGCAGCTTTCATTTATCATTTCTTGAAATATAACTGAAAAAAATGCTTTAAAAAAGGCCCATTATGTTTCAAATGGAACTACTTGGCTGGCCTTTAAATCCAAATGACTCTGATTTTCATTGAATGGCCAATCATAATTCCTATTCCAAGTCTCTTTGGTTCATTGTTTAGGTTTTGATGACTTAGAATGAATATAAATAGCAATTATTTTCTATTCTGGTCAGAAATTTTGAAGTTCTTCCCTGCCCCATTTATATTTTTGTAATGGTAAATTAAGCCTTCTTTTATCTGTGTCCTTACCTACCTTTAGTCACTGAACAAGCATTGCCCCAGACAAACTGAGATTTAGGAAAAACCCTAATTTTAAAAGGTCAAGGATGCTCACTGCATCCTGGACTTTGATGAGTCTGGAAGAGATCAATGACTTTGGGAAGCTCTGCCTCACTTAAATTTGATTTATATGCAAGTCAAGACATCATCCTAGTCTTATCATTCTATTTGAGAAAAGGAGATGAAGCAGGGAATAAATATCCATAATACCTGTCCGTGTCCTGGTTTGTGGGAAAAATTCAATAAAATAATTAAGCACTATTCAAATGTAAGTGTTATCAATAATCATTCAAATTAGCAGTTTGACAGCTGTAGCCATATAGAAACTCTGGAGGCTTAGCCAATGTAACAATTTCCCATTCTTCCAATATTCTCCTCTCTCCTCTTGAATTTCTAATTGTAGCTTACATTCCTATAGCACATCTCTTCTTATAAAATACTTTGTTCATAGCAACTGTGTAATAGGGAGCATAGTATGTTATGTCCATTTTACAGATGTAGATACTGAAAACTAGGATCAAAGGATCATAGGAAGTAAGTACGGCAGTCATAGATTCCAGATTTAGATTTATTTTTGATGGAAAACAGAAACTTTAATCTGTAACTTTAATCCATTCATCCTGCTTCTATTTTCAAAAACAGATTTAGGATTGTCTTGTTTGCATATCTGAAAAGCATATTCTGCTTCCTCTTCAATTACCATATATCTTGTCACATACCAGGTATTCCAGTTTGTTCTCTAAGGCCCTCCCCAGTTCCTCCTTTATTCCTCCCTTACTTCCCTCCTCATCTTTCTCTGACTTTAAAAGTCTACAATTCCCAGAACCTTGCTTAATAATATTTGATTTAACCCATGAGCTGTTTCATATGATAAGTGATATTGTTCGTGGCTGTGATAAATGTCTTGTGAATTCTTTACAAAATAAACCACCACTCTCCCAAAATTGCTACAATACTCTACACAACATCTACCTGCTTTGAAGACATCAGTTGTATTGAATGAACTTTCTCTTCTCAAGAAATTACTTCGAATATATATGGCAGCCAGTTAATCAATTAACATTTATTAAGTATGTTACTCAGTTCACAAGTCTGGTTTTCTAAGTTCATTTTATTGAATACTTTGTTTTAATAACTGAAAAAAGATCACCCTTGTGATACCACCATTTCTCTTTGAAAATGAAGGATAAACAATAACAGTAGTTAAATCTTTATAAAGCTAATCATGATGCTTTAAGGGATACAAACACGAAAAACAAAGACAATCTCTGCTCTCAAGAGGCTTTGAACTAATTGGGAAAAATAACACATAAAAAGGAAGCTGAGAAGTGCTGGATGGGGAGAGGGCAAGAGAAAAGGAAAAAGAGGGTAGCTGGAAACATGATGAGGAAATCTAAAAAGTACAGACCAGGTTGAAAAGAGGAGATGGCTGGCTTAAATGCTTACTTAAATGAAGATTTTGGAACTTATGGTTCTACCTTCTCATCAGAAGGATATAAGGTCCTGATGAGGTATGAGTACCAAGGTCAATTTAATGTTACAAGATCATAAGATATATATATATACACACATACACACAGGTTTTTGTGTATACACATGCACACATTTGTGTGCACACACGTGTAACACATATATACATATTTCTGTATGTGTGTATATATGTATACAAATATGTACAAATTTTCTTCCAACAGAATACAGTGTCTAGAAGGTAGGGATTCTTTAGTTTTTTGTCTCTATATCCCCAATGTATAAAGAAATCAACTTAATAAATATTTCTTGACTAAAATATCGAATTGAAAATAATCATTTGCCAAATAAGTAACAATGAAAACTTCTTATAATTCATCTGGAGTCTAGGCTATGGAATTTTGCATATCTGAACCCTTGATGTAACTTTCTTGGATGGGCCCAAGAAAGACTATCTTTGTTCCAAATTAAATGAATAATCCAAGAAGTAGGATCTAGTAGAGTAACTTATCAATTTTGATTCACTTCTAAGTGTACCTGCTTTCTTAGGATTTACTACTCTCAATGATGGGTATTGGCCTTTTTTATGAGATCATCAAGTTTTCTCACTTTGGAAACCACAGGAACTAGATTGTGTTTTTGCTTAAAACTTCTGTTTTCAGTCATTCCACTGGCCCTTCAGTGTAGCTAACTTTTCTCCACATTTCTTGCCAACACAAATATTCATTTATCAGAGAATCAAGGAAATATCATGCTTTTTCTTTGAATAGAAGCTGCTTGTGATTGGTTTAGTGATTGGTAAGTACTTCTAGCATAATATTATTTTAGCTGATTTATTGGAATTTTAAAAACGGTGGTAAAATCAGTCACCTCTTTGGGGATGTCTTACTTTATCCTCTACTTTAATAGTCACCTATGACGGATATAATTTATAACTCTACCAACTGAGGTCAGTTTTATATAGGTTGTGTCTAAAGACTGAGTACTAGTGAATATCTAGAAGCATCATGAATTAACTTCTGTTTATACTTAAAAAAAAAAAAAAAAACCTCAACAACATAGAAACTTTGTGTGTTTAACTAATAGATTATACTTTGATTACAGGCCATTAGTGGCTATTAGTGTTTGAATTCCCCTACCATGTTTGAATTTCACAAGTTTTCATTACACTCTAGGGAGCTAAGCTCTTTCAGCACTTTCATATATAAACACCTTAAATTCTAAAAGTCAAATATTGGTAAAACCAGAAGCATCCTTTGTTAATTTTCTTATTGTTCTTTCCAGTTCTAACTTTATACTAGAATGCATTTGGAAATGAGTTTGGCACCTATAAGCACCTATGAGCATAAAGTACAAACAGTGCATTATCCAAAATGTACCCAAAATGTTTCAGGAGGATGGATTTAGTAGTTTGGGGATGGGGGGGGATAAGAATGTCCTCCCCACACCCACCCTTCTATTTATTTAAGAATTAGCTAGTAAGGAAAATTTCTAAACCAAACAAAATTAATAATCAAGGTAGTTTAAATTGCTCTTATACTTGACATACTAACATAACACAGGGAAGTAGATATTACTTTATACATTAGCTCAAGGATAGCTTTATTATATCCACTTGTTTTCTCTGTGTTATGACAGTCCTTTTTCCAAATCTGGTGAATATATATTGGTGATAGAGAAGAGGGCTTGATCAATGGATGATTAGCTTGGGAGCATTTTTTAATCCCCTATTTTGATTGAATGCTAAAGATATGATGAATTAGAAGAAAACAGAAATCGTCAGTTTTACTCTCTGAGAATTTATAATCTTGTGAGATAGCCAGGACAAAGGCAATTTAGTTCTATACATGCAATAATATTCAGTTATCAGAGAGCAAAGTAAATATTCTGGCTTTTCCTTGGGTTTGGAGCAGAATACAGAATGCATTGCAATGTTTTCTGGAGTGATTATGAAGTAATCATGGCATGGTGGATTTACTCAGAGAAGGTATTTTGAATTTCTATTCAAATAAACTCTCATAATCTATTAAACATAACCTAGAACCATGTGTTTGGAAGAAGATTCAAGGGGAAGTTGGAGATGAAAGACAATTGAAGAGACCTTTTCCATAATACAAAGGAGACTTTATTTCTCAAATGTTAAATTGTATTTTCTTTGTATATAGGTTGTAACTATATACTGTGAACTGTGAACAACTTTTTTTTCCTTCCCAGTTGAATGTAATTTTCCTGAAAGTATCATACATACACCCCCCCACAACCCCACCTCACATTTATTAGCTACTTAATAAATGCCTGTCAAATTACATTGAATAAAAGTTGGAAGTAGAGCTTATTTTAAACTGTACAAATGTAACTTTTTCAAAAATCTTTAGGCTCTTGGAAGAGGAATGGGGAAAGTGCATTTGGAAAAATGAATAAAAGATTTGCTTTTCCCCTTTTCACTGGAATTTGGTACAATCTCAAATCTTCATACTCAGCAATCCAGTGGCTCACTGTGCTGAAGAACTCTAATGATTAAACAAAAGGGGAATGTTCTTAACACAGAGCTTCTGTTAAAATACACTGACCCAAAGAGTATTTTAAATAGTTCCTAATCTCATCCTGTTTTTTATTTTCAATAAATGTTGATTTTACATCATAATATTAGAGATGTATGTAATACTACAGCCAGAAGTACAACCATCCATCCATAGTTGACTTACTCTACTAGATCCTGCTGCTCACAGATTAATTATCCAGCTTAGGAGATGTGCTATATTATTTGGTCATTAAATGATGATGTAACTTCCTGTGTCTTAACTATTCCCTACCACAACTCAAACTGTTTTCTTAGCCCAGATGTGATTAAACTAGTCCTAACTTCTAGAGATCTAGAAATAAGGTCACAAATTACCAAAAATATGTGTCTTCTCATCTTTGCTCTTTGATTCCCTGAACCTTCCCATCTCATTCATGATACCTCACCCCATCCTACCTCCCAGAATTTAAGAAGTCATTCAATGATCATGTGATTTATTAAAAAAAATAAGCATATAAAACCAAGTAGATGGTGAAAAGACATTCAAAGAACATGCTGCAAGATTTGTTGCAGTTTGGATTAATTGCATTTCACCTCTAAAATTCATCCCAGTTGATAAAGTAGTAGATTTAAAAGGAAGGGATTTGACAAATTTTTAGAACTCATAGAAAATTTTTCAGTAAATGTTGAGAGGAAACAGGAAGAGGAAAGCATGGAAGTTTCTATCCATTTGAATTCATCATAGCTATTTTTTCATAGCATGGAACACCCACCAATCCCAAATATAGCTCATATCTGTTTCATCTCTTTTGTTTTAGATCAGCAGCTTCCCAGGTCTCAACATATAAGCTACAAAACATTAGTTCTCAAGCTTTACTTTCATCAGTTTTTTTAGTTGAAGTTTTTTGTTTTCAAAACATATGCAAGGATAATTTGACTCTTGAAAAACCTTGTGTTCCAACTTTCCTCTCCTTCCCTAGATGACAAATAATCCAATATATGTTAAAAATGATAAAATGTATTTCATCTAGTTTGGAACAAAAATTAAAATGGAATCTGTGTGAGCATTTCTCTATTTTTTTCTTCCAAAATGAAAAATCATAGCAGGAAATTTAGAAATTTAGAAATATATGCCTGTACTATACATATTTGCTTCTGCAAAGGAAAAGTTAAAGAATTTTCTTACAAGTTCACAACAAGGTGTGAAGCTCCTTAATCAATTTGAGAAGACCTTGGACATTAGATAAAGGAAATTTATAGCATATATTAGAAGAGAATCAATCACTCCCCTTTAAAAAAGAGGAGTAAAAAAAGTAGGAGGACCAGAAGATAGAGGAGGAGGAAGAGGGGAAAGAAGGAATTTCTCTTTCTTCTCTTTCCCACAATCACCCCATATCATGGGGTATCTAGTAGCAGAACTATTCACCAGAAAGACACTCTCTATATAGTGGTTGGGAGATTTATTTTGAGAGAGTTCAAAACACAAATAAAGGAGCAAAGACAAACTCCAAATATACACAGATTTGAAGGGATAGACTTTTGAGGACAGACGCAACTTTACAAAATATGCCTCCTGTCCCCAGAGAAGAAACCTGGCTATTAACTCAAAGGAAAAGCTAGTCATGGAAATGAAGAACTGAGCTACAGAAAACATTCCTTGATTAGGGAAAGGTATTCCAAGTGCTGTAGTACCAATTACTTTGACACATGTGTTTCCTACATAAGCACCTTCCTGCTATTTATATACACACATATACATATATGTATACACATATATTATCTATATCTATAATATTTCTCTGACTCTGTGTCTCTCTGTCTCTGTCTCTTTTTCTCTCTCTGCCTAATCTTCTGCCTCATACAATACATTATTTATGGGATAGTAACCTTTAACTATGTGGGAGGAATATTTTGTGTTTATTATCTTAAGTATATTCTGGTATGATCTATGCAATCATAAATGTTTTCCCTTGTAAATTACTTTAAGCTACCAGGACATACTTTAAAATAATTTTTAAAAAAGGACAGCTAGATGTCACAAAAACTGGAATACCAGTCCTTAAGTCAGGAGAACCTGAGTTCAAATCTGGCCTTAGACATTTAACTGTTATTAGCTCTGTGACTTTGGGCAACTCACTTAACTCCAATTACCTCAGGAAAAAAATTAAAATTAAAAAAGCATAGTTTTCTAGAAATATTTATATTTATTCTTCTGAGTCAGAGGATTATCAACTTACATATTATGTATATTATGTATATGTGTGTATATATGTATATGTGTATATGTACACACATATATAAATACACTATATATAATATATATACACACAAATATAAATATATATATATACATATAATATAAATTCACACATATATACATACATACCGAGATATATTCTCCCTCTCCTGTGGGTAAAAATACAGTCAATCCATTCAAACCTATTCAAATATTTCTTAGTAATTACATCCAACCTGTCTTGGGAAACTCCCAGAAATGATTGATATTTTAGAAAGACACAGAAGGGTAATATTAGCTGACACATTAGAATATGTATAACTTAAAAAAAATTTGGAGCTACATTCCCAACTTGGCTTTTAGAAAGGCTGCCAGCTTGTCAGGGCACACACTCAGCTGTGGGGACTAAGGGAGCCAGATCCCCACGTATTTGAACATATTCACTTTTTCCAAGACTCTGTTATTACAGGTGGCTCTGTGGAAAGTGTTTTGTTGACTGAGCATTTGTTTCTGGTTTGGTACAAATTTTTCAATATGGAACTACTCTCTTGTGGCACTGAAGGGCAAAATCAAGCAAGCACCCAACCGGAGATGAGGGAAGGCAAAAGCCCTGGCTTCAGCAAAGAATGGAATTAATCTAAAGTCAGTTTGAAAAATGGTGCCTTGTAGGGTCTTTTAAGTTGTTTGATAAGGAGATAAGAAGAGAATCAAACTTTAGAGGTAACCTGATTAATTCAGTCTCCTCAAGCAGATTTTTACCTGAAATATCCAATATCAAGATATTACTTAATTTTCCATTTTGTATATAATGTGTCCATTCAAATTTTATGTTTATTTTTGTTAGTGGGTTTTTGTAGAACCCCATCCTGGCCTGACAATAGAACTACTTAAGAAGGTCAAACCAGTCTTCAAGTTGTTTATTTTTTAACACTGCAGTAGACTATTGTCCCACAAGAGACATACTCTAGAAAAATCTGATTGTTCCAGTGTGACATGGAAGAGCCTAAATTCTAGGGGAATGTAAGTTCACCAAGGACAGGGACTTCCTTGTTTTTATTTCCCAAATGCCTTTGCCTATGACAGATGCTTTATAAATAACTTGAGCCAAATTATTTTTCTATTCATTTCAGTTGCACAAAGATACTAGCTAGCACCAGGCATAATAAAGTATGCGGAATTCTTGATAGGCAAACAACAGTAAAAAGAAAGAATAAATTTAATACTGTATTTGGTGTTGTGTTAAATACTTGAGAAGTTACATGGTTTAGATAAGATCCTTGTCCCATTGTACAGTTGGAGGATAGACTAACATTAATAGCTCTACTGCTATACAATATTGTTGGTGTTTTTGTCACTATAAATCAAATAATTCAGCCCTTTGGTGGGCATACCAATAGCTGAGTTAGATCACTACTTAGTTGGTATGAATGAAAAAGAATATCTAATCTGGAGAGACTAAAAGGACTGGGCATAGCTAATTATACTTGCTGGTTCTGCCATGCTCCGGCCTTACCCAAACAAGGTTTCTATTTCAATTCAGTCACCAAGAATTTTACATTTGTCTCTCTGCATTTGTTCCACAAAATTCTGAGCAGTTGATTGCTTTTGAGGGAATTTGGTATTCTGCAAAAAGGTATCCAAATGAAATCTAAGTTTCAGTTTTAGTCTACTTTATCATCTCTAAACAAAATGTCAGCCAATAAAAATTTCAAATGGGCATATCTCCTTTAAATTTTTATGCATTCCTTTGAAATGTGGTATGTGGGTAGAGCTTTCTAAGATATTTGATTGCACTGGGTAAGATCTGTACTTCAAAGAACCATTAGTTTTAGATAGAGCAACACTAATTGTAGCTAAATATGAAAAGATATTTATGTAATTCAGGCAATTATCCAAATCATCCAAATAAAATAAATCTATATTTGCCATTACTATATGGCTAGTTCATTTGTTGTATATGATTTGGTTCTTTTTTTTTCCCCCCAAACTCTTCTTTATTCGGGGTGTATAGATGGAGTTGTAGTCTCTCTTTACCTTGAAAACTTTGATATACTGTATTACAGGTTACTACTTTTAAGTGTCAAATCGTTCTGAATTATTCTGAAGCCTACTTTTCCTTAGAATTCCTATTACTCCCTTTCAAACATTCTCCATTCCAAGTTATCCTACTTTCTAGTTTGTTCTTCAGACAAGTCAATCCATTTTCCAATTCCCTACTTCTGCTCAATTAGTCTCATGTCTAGAATGTACTTACCTTTCATCTCTATCTTATTAGAATATTTTGAAGAAAAATATCATGTTTCAAAGCTTAGTCTTTAAATGACTAGCTTGGGATTAGCATTAAAAATATGGGACTTACTTAACATATACAGAATAGCTTTTTCTAAAGCTAAATTCTGTCTATTTCTGTTCTTTGGAAAGATAATTTCAGAATATCATTAATATTCTGGTTAGTTTACTGGTTAATATGTAAAGACCACAGAGTGTTTGTATGTATATGTATATCTATAAAAATATTTGAAGTATAGTCACATTTAACTTTAACAATTCCATACAGCATGACTATTCCAGGACCTTTCTATGTATTGGAATAATCAAGAATGAGTCTTACACTCCTCCTTGAAAAATGCTATATCAGTAATAGCTAATTGGATATCTGAGCTATTTGGATATACTTATGAGCTGTGTGACCCTAAGTAGGTCACTCTGCCAGCCTCAGTCTCCTTAATTAGTTATAACATGGGTATCCTAATAGCATCTCCCAGGATTGTTGTGAAGATTAGATGATAATATTTGTAAAAAGCACTTAGCACAATACTTGGCACATTAATTGGAATTTAATAAATGCTTACTATTTTCTCTTCATCTAAGCATATGATAACAGATTCATAGTCTACATCTTATCAGTTGGTGACAGTTCTCAGAGGAAGAAACAGCAAATGCTAACTATGGCTGGGTTGAAGCTCTGCTTAGAATAGAAATATTTTCTCCCCATATCTAGAAAACCAACAAAGTTTATTTTTTTTTAATGGAATATCTTAGAACACTGAGCAATTTTCTACTTCTCAAATAATTTTGATAAATCTCCATCTAGGGCACAATAATCTTCTCTGTTATATTAGTTTTGGAGTCTTAGGTTTGGAGGGTCCTTACAGATAACTCAATTCAATCCCTAAAGATTACACATGAGAGAACTGGGGCTGAGAGAAGTGGACTTATCCCCAGTCACACAGTTGTTTGTTGTTCAGTTGTTTTCAGTTGTGTCCAACATTTTGTGACTTCATTTAAGATTTTCTTAGCAAAAATACTGGAGTGGGTTTGCCATTTCCTTTTTCAGCTCATTTTACAGGTGAGGAAGCTGAGATAAACTAGATTAAGTGACTTGTTCAGGGTTACACAGCTAATCAGAGTCTGAAGCCAGACTTGAATTTAGGAGGACTAGTCTTCCTGATTCCAGGGCTGGTAGTATACCCACTGTGACACTTAGCTGCCATATAGCTAGGTAATGGGAAATATGGAATCGCAAACCAAATTCATGCACTTCTCTTTCTATGATTACTAATGTTATATGGAATTGCTGAAGTTAAATATAAGCATATATATATATATACATATATACATACATATATTTGTATTTATATAGGTTTGGTTTCTTATTTATTCCTTTAGTTTCAAATTTCTGGAGATATTTTGCTCATAAAAGGTGATTAGCAAATATGTATTGAATTAAAAAGTAATACCAAAGACTGTAATCCAGAAGCAGTATAGAATCATAAATATAGAGTTTCCCATGAAGTCAGGGAGACCTAGGCCCAAGCTCTTCCTCTAATCCATACTGGCTATGTATCATAGGTCAGTCACCTAAATTCTTGACAATTCTCTAAAATTAAGTCACAGAACAATTGTCTTTTACTATTGCTGTATCTGTGCATATTTATCTATGTACATCATCAATAGGCAGCATTAATTATATAATTATATATTGGGTAGGCAAAGCTAACTGTCTGCAGTAGATTCAATAACAATAACATTCTATTGTTACTGTGCAATAGAATTCAAATACTAGTCAACTCGACTGGTGGTACAGTCCTACTCAGGCATTCCAGTCTCCCTCTTCTTGATTAGTTGAGACCTATTATCCAGAGTTTACTCACTGGACTGTCACTGTACCATTAAGATTATTCTACAAGCATGCATTGATAAATAGGCAAAGCACAATATTTGAAAGGACAATTTGGGTATTGCATTTTTCAGGAAAGTTAAAAGAATTCCACTCCCCTTCAGCCCAGTAAGGCTTTTTAGTAGTGGTCAATGATATGCCTCCTGGCCTTAAATTAGAACTGACTCAAACAGACTGAATTTCTAGAAAAAAATGGAGTCCAATTTACCTGAATAGGAGTCCTAACTATAGACTGTTTCAGAAACCAGTTGTATATACATCAGTCTTGTCACACTATAGGAAGGGAATTGATAGAATTTATTTCCATGTATATCATATGTATATATGAATGTTGTAATCAAAATTATCCATTTTACATTCTGTAATGTTCTGTCTCTTTGTTGGTCATAAATTCTTCTTTTATCTACAGATCTGATAGGCCATTTTTCCATGCTCCTTTAATTCACTTCTGATATCACCCTTTACATCTAAATCATTTATACTTGAACCTACTTTTATATTTGGTGTGAGATATTATTCTATGTAACAGGGAAGTTTTGATTAAAGGAGAATGGGAAAGGGTGAGTTCTTTTTCAAACATTTTGATGTTGAGATGATTATTGTAATCCAATCTATGACAGTTGATAATATGGGGCTGCATCTCAGAAGAGAGATTAGGACTGGTATGTAGATCTGGAATTCATCTTCATAGAGATGATAATTAGGTTCCCAAGTAAGAAAGTATACAGATACTGTTGATCATTTTCTTCATGTTACTCTCTCCTCTGTAGGTTTTTGTGACACTGCCCTACTTATGTGACCATTTCACATTCTCCTTTGTTGGTACTTCATCTATGTCTTATGCTCTAATTTTTCATTGTCTTCCATCCTTTGTCCTTGGTCCTCTTCTCTTTTTTCTTTTATGACTATTTCTTGATGATTATATAAGGGCCAAGGAATTAATTATTTCCAGATTTTTAAAGTGTAGCCTCAGTTTTAAGAAAGGTTTTAACTGTAGTCAGGAGGATCTAGGCTTAAATTCAATCTCAGGCATGTACTTGCTGTGTGATCCTGGGTTGATCACTTAACCTTGACTGACTAAAAAAAGTTTTGAGATATAGCCAGTAATATGGAATAATAGGCTTTCTGTAAGTTTCCTCAACTTAAAAACTGAAAAAAAGCTAATTATGTGCCATATAGAGATTAATTAAAGCTGATTTCACAATATAGA
The DNA here is from genome assembly GCF_048593235.1 of Sminthopsis crassicaudata. Taxonomy (NCBI): domain Eukaryota; kingdom Metazoa; phylum Chordata; class Mammalia; order Dasyuromorphia; family Dasyuridae; genus Sminthopsis; species Sminthopsis crassicaudata. The sequence continues at coordinate 350,102,762 of NC_133617.1, read as the reverse complement.
AAAGATAGTTCTTATTCTACCAAGACAAACATTTAATATATAAATATAATGACTTCACAAATTAGCATTGGAAAACTTAAATACTTAATACTCTCTCTCTCAGTGTCCCTCACCATTAACTCCATGAGAAAGCTGCAAGCATAAGTAAAATCTCATATGTGCCTGAAGGGCTAGTCCTAATATAGGGATGATGTTATAGTGATTTTGCTCAAACACTTTCCATCTCATATTGGACAAGAAATGGCAGATAGCAATTGTTTCATATGAGGAAAAAGAAGAATAGGGAAGAAAAAAATCAAGTGTGTTGAAAAACATGCTGATTGATATATATGATGCTTTTCAGAGTCATAGACAAGAGAACAATAGCTATAGGATCTGAAAAAGGGACCTAGAAAACTTGAGGGGGACCAATTTGCTCAACCTTGATGTTTCTGAGGGTGGACATGTGGCCTGGAAACCTCCATAAACCCCAACATGAAGAGATAGCTCAGCATATCTACTGTGGGAAGAGGGTATCTCTGCATCAGCTGGTGAATTGGGGGAGACAAAGAGGGATTGATAGGAAAAACAGAAAAAAAAAGCAGAAATAGCAAATATATGAAGGAAAATAACTTGAATAAAAATAAAAAATCTATGAACAGATATACCAATAAAATATATCTCAAAAAAATAGAGAATGGATCCTAAAACATAAGGAAGAATGGGTAAAGTCTCAAAGAAAAATCTTTAAACAAATATAATATGTAATGAAGCAAACCAATATTATTTGATAAAAGATAGAATTTTGTGGACTTTCCAGATGTCAAAGAACAACAATAAGAAATGGGCCAAAAATGAAATGCACAAATGAAGAAATCAGAATTAATTTAAGCCAAAAATTGTAGTTCTCACTGTTAAAATGGTATTTCTCAATGTGGAATAAAAACAATTAGCAAAATAAGAATAATATTATGAAGTATATTTCCAACGAAGTAGAAGCTATCTATGAGAGAAAACAAAGGATTTGGAACATAAAAATACTGAAGTGAAAAGAAAATTTGGAAGAAGAGAAGCAAAAGATAATGTTAAAAGAACACAATAATTCTATACAAATTAAAGCAATTGATCTTAAATATGGGATGTTCAGAGATAGCAGCCAAATGAAAGATTGCTCCAAATAATCTTTAGAGAAGAGGACTTATACAAAAAGTTTTGGTAAGGTTGGAAAAATTTTACAGCAAACTGGATATATGATTTGAGTGAGAGTAAGGACTCAAGGATAATACCATATTATTTACCTAGGTGACTGGGAGCATGATGGTACTCTTGATAGGGAAATTGGGGGAAAATGAAAGTTTTGGAAAAAACATAATGAATTGTGTTTTTTATACATGTTAAAATTGAAATAAATGTGGGATGTTCAGTTTTAGATGCCAAAAATCAAATATGATGGATTAGAGCTCAGGACAGAAGTTAAGATTCAAAATGTAGATCTAGGAATCATCTGCACAAAGATTATAGTTAAACCAATGGAAGCTGATAAGATTTTTAAGTGAGATTTTATAGAGCAGGGATTTCATGGGGGCCTACAAAATTGGATGGGAAAAAATTGCATCTTTATTTTAACTAGCTCTTAATTGAAATGTAACATTTCCTTCAATTAAGAATGTAAGCAGCACATCATTATTCTGAGAAGGATCTATAGGCTTTACAAGACATCCAAAGAAGTAACGAAACAAACAAACAAACAAAAATTAAGAACACCTGGTCTGGAGAGAACAGAGTAGGGTTTTCATAACAAAGCCTTGGAGGATACTCATAATGAGTAAATATGAATGAAGATTCAGAAAAAGAGACTGAGAAATAACAGGTAGGAGAACCAGGAAGAAATAGTGTCATGAATACCCAGAAAAGAGAGAGTTATCTAGGAAATAGTATCAAAGACTGAGCTGAAGAAAATTTAAGAAGAACGAGAATTGAGAAAAGCCCACACAAATGGAAAAAATAAAACCTGGTTAATCATGACTTAAGTCTTTAACCCCTGCTGCCAAGGAGGCTTAGTCTGGCAGATGTCCTAAGCTTAGAAGTTTTGAGTTGTAGAGCAGAAGTTTACATTAAATTTTTGCATTAATATGATGAGCTTCTAAGAGGAAGGGCCAACAAATTGCCTAAGGAGGGACAAACTAGCTCAGATTGGAAACTGAGTAGATTAAAACTCAGAAGTGGGATCAGGTCCATGAATTATCCTTGTACTTATAGACTGGTTAATATAGGAAAACCCAGTCAAAGAAGAAAAATAATGGAAGGAAGGAAAGAAGAAAGAAAGGAAGAAAGGAAGACAGGCAGGCAGGAAGGAAGGAAGAAAAAAAGGAAGGAAAGGAAAGAAAGAAAGAAAGAAAGAAAGAAAGAAAGAAAGAAAGAAAGAAAGAAAGAAAGAAAGAAAGAAAGAAAGAAAGAAAGAAAGAAAGAAAGAAAGAAAGAAAGAAAGAAAGAAAGAAAAAGGAAGGAAGGAAGGAAGGAAGGAAGGAAGGAAGAAGGAAGAAAGAAAGAAAGAAAGAAAGAAAGAAAGAAAGAAAGAAAGAAAGAAAGAAAGAAAGAAAGAAAGAAAGAAAGAAAGAAAGAAAGAAAGAAAGAAAGAAAGAAAGAAAGAAAGAAAGAAAGAAAGAAAGAAAGAAAGGAAGGAAGGAAGGAAGGAAGAAAGAAAGGAAGAAAGAAAGGAAGAAAGGAAGAAAGAAAGGAAGAAAGAAAGAAAGAAAGGAAGAAAGGAAGAAAGAAAGAAAGAAAGAAAGAAAGAAAGAAAGAAAGAAAGAAAGAAAGAAAGAAAGAAAGAAAGAAAGAAAGAAAGAAAGAAAGAAAGAAAGAAAGGAGGGAAGGAAGAAAGGAGGGAAGGAAGGAAGGCAGGAGGGGAGGAAGGGGGGAGGGGAGGAAGGAAATATTTGGTATGTAAGGGATCAAAGGCAACTTTGGAGAGAGCAGTTTCACTATTTTATTATGAGAAATGATGAATAGGAAGAATTCAGAGAAACATGGGAAGGTTTAGATGAATTGACACAAATGAAATAATCAGAACAATGAAAAAAAAACGCACCACGACTGTTCTTTTTTTTTTTTTTTTTTTTTTTTAGTTGTGTTTGGCAAATTAATCTGTAGCTTTGTTTGTGGTTGATTATTTGATTAGTTATATCTGATTCTGTGTAGCCCTATTTGTGGTTTTCTTGCCAAAGATACTGGTATAGTTTGCCATTTCCTTCTATAGCTCATTTTACAGATAAGGAAACTGAGGCAAACAGGATTAAGTGACTTGCTCACATTGACAATGCTAGACAGTGTCTGAGGTTCAATTTGAATTCTCTAAGATAAAGTCTTTCTGAATCTAGGCCTGGCATTCTATCTATTATACTAGCTAGTTGTCCATAAACACTGATAAAATGCAAATGAAATATCAAATATGTAATTAAATGTCATTAATTATAATAAGCAAGTTTGGCTTGCATAAGAGATGAAAAGGCATCTCTTTTCTTTGTAGAAATAGAGTTCTATGTGTATAAAATGTTTCATATTCTCAGACTCAATTTAATGTATTGATTTTCTAACTTTTTTTATGCTTTAGTAGAGAATTTATTTGCTGAGTAGGGAAAAGGGAAGAATATGTTTAGAAATGAAGATGACATGAAAACAAAAGATTTCAATAAAATTTATTATTTTATTTTAAAAACTTTCAGTTGATTGGCAGATATAATAAGAAACAAAAAGACCATTTTAATCAAAACACTGAGAGTTTATCCATATGAAAAGAACAATAAACAAAGTAGAAGACAAAAAGGGGAAGTATGCTGACTTCACTAACCCCAAACCAAGCCATTTTCAAAGTAGAAAATGTCAACAATATTTGAATTACAAACTTATCCATTTCAAAGGGAGCATGACATGCTGGTTTGGGAGAAAGCCATGGCCTAGTCAAAAAAGAAGAACATTATGCCCATCTTTCCTGAATATTCATATCAAATAATGAATGAGAATCTGTCTCAAAATGAAGAGCTGATGAAGATTTTTAGCAAGGAATTAAGAATTCAACTAAAGAATTAGCATTTCAGGCTTTGTTTCTTTCCTGTTTCCTTAAATTCAGAGCAAATTGAGTCTCTTTTAAAAATCACCTATCATTCTATACTTAGACCTGTTTAATAAGAGTGGGAAAAAAGACAATAAATAGGAAATTTATAAGAAGCCAAAAAAAATTTTATGGTTAAATGAAATTCTCTATGTTTTCAGATAATTATCAACCATTCCTTTGTGGTGCAAATGCTTTATTTTGAAAGTGTCTAGGAAAAGATGGAACAGAGTTGGAGATAAATGGTTCCTATTGTTGCTGATACCATGAACTTCAGGGAATTGAGTTGGACCATTTTGAGACCTAATTTACTTATTGTCAGATATTGTGAAGGTTTCTCAGGAAAAAAAGAGTGCTTTTCAAAAGTGACTTGAAACAAGAACAGTTACTGCTACCTCTAAAATTCTTCTGTTTCTTTGAGGATAGCTTTAGCTTCCATCCTTATACTGAATGGGTCTTGCTAGGGGGAATGTGGAGAAAAAAACCTAGGGATATTTGACTGATAATTACAAGTAAATCCAGTAATTCATCATGCTATACATACACATATGTTTCCTTCACATGAGAAGAATTCCACAAATGAGGGGAATCGGACTTCCTTGAGAAGAAGACCAATAGTCAGTTGGTAACCTCCATTTTAACCATCTTCTCAGCAATGAAAGATAGTTGTTTTGGTTTGTGGTCTTAAGTGACTCAGTCTTGTGGACCTTTGGCTACTTTATGACAAGTAGTACTATTCTTTCAATAAGAGCTTGTTGTATGGTGACCAAAATGGAAATGAAATTTTTCTCAGCTATGAATATGATGACTCTATCCTCTTACCTTCCACTTATGATTTTGGGAATGAGAGGAAGAAGAGAAAATAAAGGGAATCAGAGAAATCTGGAAAGGTGAAAAGCATTGTATTTTCTCTTCAGCTTTAATTATCATATCTATGCATACAACTTCCAGTTCAACATATCCAGCTCTAGTCTCTGCCCTGAGCTTTTGTCTTTCAACATCAATTGTCAATGTGACATTTTAAACTGAATATCCCTTTGGTGTCTTAGAGTGAACATGTCCAAAATAGAACTTATCTTTCCCCTTAATCCCACTATTCTATCCTCATATTTACCCAGGTTCAGCAACCTTAATTGTCATAATCAATTCTTTATTCATCACATATATCCAGTCGGATATCAAAACTTGTCATTTCTACCTCCACAAAATCTGTCACATGTCCTCTTCACTCCATTAGCACAGCTGCCCTTATTGTTTGGATCTTGCCCAGACAATTACAAATAGTTTTCTAACTTGAGTCTCTTCCCTACTCTAACACATGTTCCACAGAGCTGTCAATAGAATTTATTTTAAAACTAGGTCTGACCATGTCATACTTCCCCTTGATCCTCCTACTGATTTCCCCCGCCTCAGCTCCCCCCCCCCCCCATCATTGTTATCTTTCTTCTCAAATATAAACTTCTCAGTTTGGCATTTAAATCCTTTTGCAAACTTTACCTTTCCTATTTTTCTAGTCCTAATGAACATTCCCTTCCTCCACATGCTACCATATTACTTACTACCTGTAGTTTCTTGCACATGATGCTATATTTCAAATCTCCAAATCTAAATCTTTTTTTGTCTTTGATGCCTCGATTGCTCTTACTCCTCCTATCTACTACCTAGAATACCTGGTTTCCTTTAAAACACAACTCAAACAATATCTTCTGGAGAAATTACCAAGAAACTTCAGCTGCTAGGGATTTCCCCTATATAGTTATCTTCTATCTACTCTATTGGATCTTGCATGTATCAATTTATAGATATATTGCCTCTCCATTAGAATGTAGATTCCTTGTGGGCAGTCATTTTAATTTTTTCTTTGTGTCCTGAGGATACTTAATGTACTTAATATTTAATTATTAGTAGAGTGTATTTAGTATAATGTCTGGCACATAGTAAGCCTTTAAAAATGTTTGCTGATTGATTAATTAAATACAAATTTACTTAATCTCATATATCTCAAGGGAGGTCAAGAGAGACTGCAATTGAGTAATGGTTGTCTTAATTCCATAACAGATATTTATTAAATGCCTGCTGTTGGCAGAATACTGCATTAAAAAGGATGCAAAAATTTTAGTTGAGGCACGGTCCATAGCATGGTCCATACTCTCATGAATTTATAATCAACTAGTGAAAAGGCACAAAAACAGATGTAACTCATCTTCTGGAAGAAAGAGATGATTGCTTATTGATGTAGAAAGTACCAGATATATTGTTGGATATTGTTGGAGATTATATATATACAGAGAGAGAGAGAGAGAGAGAGAGAGAGAGAGAGAGAGAGAGAGAGAGAGAGAGAGAGAGAGAGAGAGAAGAGAGAGAGAGAGAGAGAGAGAGAGAGAGAGAGAGAGTAAGAGGGCTACCATTCAAAACAGTTCTGTCTCACTATCCTTTGTCTACATTTCTCTCCTGAAGTATGTTAAGCCCATGTTTACAAAAATAAGAACTGTATCTTGGACTGTGGAAACTGAGTGTGGATCATAATCTAGTATTTTCACTTATTTTGTTGTTTGCTTGCACTTTTTTTCCCTCATTTTTTCCTTTTTGATTTGATTTTTCTTGTGAAGTATGATAATTGTGGAAGTTTATGTAGAAAAATTACATATGTTTAATGTATATTGGATTACTTGCTGTCTAGGGGAGGGGATGGGGGAAGGAGAGGGAAAAATTTTGGAACACGATTTTGCAAGGATGAATGTTGAAAATTATCTACACATTTGTTTTGAAAATAAAAAAACTTTAATAATAATAATAATAAAAAGAACTGTGTCCTGCTTGGTCTCTTCACCAATTAGGAGTTGTGTCTTCCTTCACATACACAGTAGTGCACAAAACCATCTTGCCTTGTAACAATCTCTCAGACCTATATATCCAGCTTTCATCTCCTATATATGCAAAACTACACAGTAACTACAGAGATGGAGTCAGGAAACGCTTGGCTGTTATCCAACATCCCCTTCCAACATTCTGCCATAGCAATCATGAAATTGTAAATCATGATGTCATAGATTTAGAGCTGAAAGGGACCTCAGAAGCCATCTTATTCAAAACTCATTTAAAAAAAAAGTGTGGCCTAAATCTGTTAAATAATTTGCTAAAGATCACACATGTAATAGATGTTAGAACTGTCCCTCAAACCCTGGACTTCTGATTCTAAATCCAATGCTCTTCTGCTGGAGTTTTTTTTTTTTTTTCTCTTAAAAACACTATCAATCCTCAGCTTTCCAAGGACCCCCAAAACAGCTTTTATCTCCCCAGAAAATATTTTTCTCACCTAACATAGTGACTGAGAAGCTAGAGGTGGTCTATACCACTTTTTAGAAGGAGGCATCTCCTCTATATAGTTCTGCCAGCTATGGCCCAAGAAGCTACTCTCCTGAAGAAGAGAAAATAGAACTACAACATTTATGTTTTTGACATAATTTTGTGTTTGAATAGTCAAACTTGTGATTATGGTCAGCACTTTATCATAGAAAGAGAAAAAATATATTTCCTCTGCAATAAATGACTACCAAATACTTTTATGAGTTCTCATTATGAAGGGTGAAACTCTCTGGCTGGACATTCAGACTTTCAGAAAAGTTCCAGACAGTGAGATTATTTGAGATAGCTATACAGATGCAGAAATTGGTTATATTTACAAGTTCACCTATATATTTGACAGGTTAAATTTTTTAAAAAGCAAAAACTGTTGGCTGTATGAACAACAGATTATTCTTCTCTTTTTTCTCTTCTTTTGTCCCCAGATCCTTATTTTGTCTTTTCCAACTTTTCTTTAGTCAGGAAAATAATGGTTGGGTGTTTATACAGAGTATCAAGGCAATGCAATTATTAAGCCTTAAATGTTAAACTAGTAGATGATACATTGTTACTTCAAAATGATCAAAGACTTTAATTTTTATTTTAAATGCTTATAAATACCAAACAACATCATAATCTCATCTGCTTTTAGAAAATTGGAATTGTTATTTGATTTTATAATTCAAATTATTTATTCAGTATGATTTTGAAGGTACTGAACTGAAGGCACAAGGTTATGTCTACTTCTTTAATATCTCATAAGTAGGGCTTCAAATTTTTTAATTAAAAAAAAAGAGTGTTCCCTAAAAATTAATTTATCCCATTTAAAAATATTTATTGAGCACCTGCTATGCACACGGGCTTTTGGCAATGCATAAATACATGATACGTAGTTCTGAACCTCAGTTTCCTCATCTGTAAAATAAGATTAGATTAGATGGTCCTTAAGATCCCTTTCAACTCTACTACTATGAGTCTGACTTCAGTATTGTATAATCTTTAAAAACCAAAATGTAGTATCTGAATAGCGGTAGGAGAAGGAGGAAGAAGAGGAAGAAAATGAAGAAGAGCAAGAGAAGAATTTAAAAGAGGAAGATGAGGAAGAAAAGAAGTAGCAGCAACAGCAGCAGTAGTAATAATAGTAGTTGTTGTGGTAGTGGTGGTAGTAGTAGTGGTAGTAGTGGTGGTGGTAGTGGTAGTAGGAGTAGTAATAATGATGGTGGCAGTGGTAGTAGTGGTAATAGTAGTAGTAGATATTTATATATTAATTTACCATCTTTTACTTTTATATTCACAGTGCTAGATACATAGTAGTTATTTAATAAACCTCTATTGACTGACATAGCATTTTTAATATATAAAGCCCTTTTCACATTATTTCATTTTAAACTCACAACAATAATCTAGTGAGTTAGGAATTTTGTTTTATTTTGCTCATGGTCAGAACCATGTCAGAGACCAAATCTAAACTCGGGTCATCCTGCTCCCTAGCTGAATGTGCTATCTACTCTACCAACAAGGTACAGAAATAATGCATTAGATTTGTAATCTAATTTGGGAAATCTAGAATCTTGAAAAGGAAATACTTCACTGAAAAGCTTAAGTTTTATTTGGAAAAATCATAGTAATACCTTAAGAAAAATGTAAATTCCTTTTTTTTTTTTTTTTTTTAGAAAAATGTAAATTCAAAAGAATGTCAACATTGCTCTTGTAAGCTATGTTAACATTTATTTTTGTTACTTGCAACAAGATGATAAATGATGAAATTATTTTTAAAAAACTCAATTTAGTCTAAAATTACGCTATTACTGTGGTTGAACATTTAGCAACAATTCCTTAGCTCTTTAATGGTTTTAATGCTCTCCACCTTGAACATCTTTTTAGCTGCCCTATCCTTTTGCCTTTGGAAAACTAAGTAAAACCACCTCTCAACAAGATCTCCAGAGGCAATGTTCAATCCCTTATCTTGGGGAACTATATGCTCAGCTTGGAAACTTCAGGAGCAAAGATGAACTGATTCATTATCCAGTTCAACTCATCTAACATATTATGGGTAGTCGCCCCAGATCACTCAAATCACATTTTGCTACCAGCTTTACTATCCTGCACTTACTCTCACTATCTTCTATCTCTTTTTCTGGGAGCAGAAAACAATAATGCTTTTGACTCCCCAAAGTACACAACTGTCTTTACAATGACTCCTCAGAACTGTACTGTATATTGTGACTCCTATCTATCAGTATAATGCTATCCCTGATCATCAATCACCTCATAGTAAAATATAACAAACTCTTTAGGGGCAGATAATCTTTATATTGGATACTTTCTAAAATCTAAGCTATATACTTATTTTTGTTTGAATAAATCATGTGACCATTAAAAAGTAAATGGCTTAGTCCTATGAATGAAGTCAGTTGATCATGAACGAGAAATGTTGGGATAGGGGCTCAGAGTGGAGAGAGATATTTTCCTACTTGGGTAATTTTTAAACATATCCCAGGTCATACATCTAGCTGTATACAGAACTCTGGGCTAACTATGTCATCATGCGTGTGGGTCATGGTGGTGGAGAGTAATCTACTCATATTCAGTCTAAGTCATCACTGATGAATAGTATTACAGAGATTGAAGAAACTGATGCATGTGTTGATTGTTTTTTTTAATAGATATACTAAATTTTCTAGTTGGCTAATTAATTTAAATTAATAGCTTGCTTTTATATAGGCTAGGAGAATGGGGAAATCTGATTCAGTTATGGATACACCCTGTTTTCTCTAAGGTCAAATACAGACTTCTGTTGGGCATTTAAAACCTTTCATATCAGTAGCCAAAGGTCAGGAACAGACAATTCTTGAAAGAATTACAAACTATTAACAACCATATGAAAGGATGCTCCAAATAATTAAGAATAAGAAGAATGCAAATCATACCAAACAAATTGGCAAAGTTGAGGAAAAATGGAAATATTCAGTATTACAGGGTTTGTATAAGATAGGTACTCTAGTGCTTTGTTAGTAAAAACTTTCCATGAAAGCACTGCATTCACAGATTCTTCTGTCTCCTGTACTGCGATACATACATACATACATACATACATACATACATATATATATATGTATATATATTTGCTAATTTTTCTTCTTTCTTTTTTACTTTCCTTTTTCCTTCAAAAATATCATGCCTCTGGGAATTTTGAGCTAGGAAACTGGGGAAAATTCTGGGAATGTTAAAAACAAGATATCAAAAGAATTTATTTCTTAAAAAACCATCACAACCTGGTTTCAATCTCCCTTTCCAGTCTTTTTATACAGCATTGAACTTCATGGACTCAATGGTCTGGCAACTGACCTTCTCATTCTTTATCACACATGAAATTTTATCTTTTATATTCATACTTTTGTACATTTTGTCCCTTCTGTCTGTAATGCACTCCCTTATCATCTCTGACCAGTAGAATTTCTAATTTATTCAATAATAACTAGCTGACATTAATATAGTATTTGCTTTCTTCTAGACACTGTGCTAATTGTTTGATCTGCACAACAATCTGAGTGGTAGGTGCTATTATTATTCAACTTTTAGATGAGGAAATTAAAGTAAACAGAAGTTAAGTAATATGCCTAGGGTTTCACATCCAGTGTCTTAGACTAGATTTGAAATCAGGTCTTGTTGACTACAGGTCAGGGGTTGTATCCATTGCACCACTTAGATAGATGCCTTCCTGCACATAATGTTTAATTTTTGATTGCTTGATTGAGCATGGTTTTAGTATTATTAAAAAGTATATACTCAGCACCCAAATAAGAGAGAGAGAAAATACTCATTTGACCTAATTGAAATGCTTCTCAAGAGCCCCACTAAGGCAGTATGCATCATGATGATAAAGATGATAATTTAAAATAAACTCTATTGATGACTTTTTAAAATATCACAAACATCTCCAAATAACACTTTTCATCTCTCCTTCACTTTCTTGAACCTGCCCTTGAAATAAAGAAACATAGGCACAATGATTATACACTTGTACGCATCTTCATTTCTCTATGGAAAGGAGAAAAGACACTTTTTAATATCATCTCCAGGGCCAAGATTGGCCATTATAATGGCTTAAAATTCAAATTTTGTTTTAGAGCTCCTTCAATTTACATGGTTTTAGTTGGGTATTTAGCAGAGGAAGCACTGAAATCCACATCTTCCTCATTCTACAGCTGGTCTTCCATTCACTATGCATGCTGCTTCTAATAGAAATGCTTATGATACATCAGAATAGACTATAAAAATGTGATCTCAAATCTCTCTGGAACCATTGATTTCACAGATGATCCCAAGTTGTTCTAACAATCTTAAAAGAAACGGTTTCATGCCGTGAATTCATCCAAGGGAACTTGTGTTTGGGTATGCCTATCTTTCAACAGCAGGATAAAAATGTTACAGAGAAAATAGTTGCAAGAAGTGAAATGAGAAGCCATTCTTCTTGCATCTGGAAGGCAAAGAAAGGCAATATTCTCTGCCGGCACAAGCTGACACCCCATTTGGGAGCTATTGCTTTAAAAACAGTCTGTTCTGCAAATAATGGCATATAAAAATATCAGAATATTACATTGTAAAAGATTAATATGAGAATTCAGGAAAATGTGGTATGACTTACTTGAAATGATGCAGAGTGAATTAAGCAGAATTGAGAGAAAAATATACACAACTAAAATCTATTCTAATTAAGTAAGAGCCAATTGTTAAATTTGCAGTGTGAGCAGAGTTTCTTACCTTTTAGAAATAAGGAAATGCTATAAATCAGAGCTCTATTGATTGTCTAGCTTTAGAAAGTGATGGAGCAAATGTTATTAATAAAGATCCAACTTAAAAGTATGTCAGGTGTATCTTCTCCCCCTGTCCAGATCTGGTTGTTAAATATTTGTCAGCACATGCCTGATTATAGATGTCTCATTTGCTGATCTGCAACAGTGGTTTAGGTTTACAAACTCAAGAATTTTCCAAACCAATGAAATGATGGATGTAGACCTGTCCATGTGCCACCCATATCTGATTCTATTCCAATTAGTGTGTGAAAAAAATTACTTAGTCTCTGTGGTGTGCATCTGGACACAAACACGAAAATAATGTCATTTCTGCCCTCAAGGAGGTTACAATCTAATCTGGAAGTTAGGGCATACTAATAAATATGCATCAACATACAATTTGATAAGTGACAAGGCTGTATTCAAAAACTGTGCTAAAATTTGAGGAGGGAGAAATAATTTTTATTTGAAGAGGAGAAAGAGAGGGATTCATGAAAATCTTTATGAAAGAAAAGACAATTAGTTAGTACAGCTGATAGAGCACTCAAGAAGACCTGAGTTCAAATCTAGCCTTAGACACAAATGGTAACCTCAGATTCCTTTTCTGTAAAATGGGAATAATAATAGCACCTACTTCCTAGGGTTGTTGTGAAAATAAAATGAGATAGTATTTGTAAAGCACTTACCTGATACCTGGAACAAAATAGGTGTGATATAAATGCTTGTTATTATAAGACTTGAGTTGACACTTACAGTAAGAAAAAGATTAAACTAACTAGAATCGTAAAGATGGAGTATTTCAAGCTTTGGAGATAGCCTCGGGAAATATACAGAAATAAATTCAGTACATGACTGAGGTATAGTTATTAGACCAGTTTGGTTGAAATGGAGAGCATGGAAAGGGGATTAAAGTGAAATAAAAAGTGAAAAGTAGATATAAATTTGATTGTGAAAGAAAACACCTTTTTATCAGCTAATGGGTAGCCATACTTCATGAAAGATACTTTTCTCACTTAAACTCTACATCAGTTCAGACTGAGATCTATTTCATATCTTGCTATTCTGATGAAAAATTTATTTTTTCAACTAATTTTTGGTTGAATTTTTTGCCATTTTCCAAGTATTTCATCATATCATCTGCAAAAAGAAATAGTAATAGAACTATTTCATTTCCTATTCGGATTCTGTTTATTTCTTTTTCATTCCTTATTGCTATTGTTAGAATTTCTGATACAATGTTGAATAATATTGGTGACAGTAGAAGCTTTGTTTCACATCTGATCTTACTGACAAGGATTCTCTTCATTCCAAATAATGCTTGCTAATGGTTTTAGACAAATACTTTTTTATCATTTTGAAGAAAATTCTATTTATACCCATGCTTTCAGGTGAATGAGTGTTGTACTTTATCAAAACCTTTTTCTACATCTATTGATGTAATCATATATTTTAAAACTTTTACTATTGATATGATTAAGAATTTTCCTTAAGATCCTGGTATAAGTCCTACTTGGTTATAATATGTAACTTTTGTAATATATTGTTGTAATCCTTTAATTAGCATTTTATTTAGGAATTTTACATCTACATTTATTAATGAAATTGGTCTATAATTTTCTTTCTCTGTTTTTACTCTTTTTGGTTTAGATACCAATATCATATTTGTTTCTTAAAAGGAGTATGGTAGTATCCCTTCTTTGTCTATTATTTCAAATAATTTATTTAATATTAGAATTGGTTGATCTTTACATGTTTGATAGAATTCACTTGTATATCAAACTAGTCCTAATTTATTTTTTTAGGAAGCTTATTTATGGCCTGTTCAATTTTCTTTTGTAAAAATCTTTAGATATTCTATTTCCTCTTCTGAAATCTAAGCCATTTATATTTTTTGCAAATATTCTTTCAGTTAAACTTATTGGCATATGATTGAATAAAATAACTTCTTATAATTGCTTTAATTTCATTTTCATTTATTTACCCTTTTTATTTTTGATGTTTGGTTTCCTTCTCCTCTACCCTTAAATTAACCAATGATTTATCTATTTTGTTTATTTCTCCATAAAACCAACTTTTATTTTTATTTATTAATTCAATGGGCTTTTTGTGCTCAATTTTATTAAATTCACCTTTAATTTTTAGGATTTATAACAATATCTAATTAAAAATTTAATTTGTTCTTTTTTGTAATTTTTAAATTGCATACCCAATTCATTGTTCTGTTCTTTCTTATTTCATTGATACAAATATTGAGATTTTTTTTCTTTTTTTTTTAATTTAGAGATTTTTAAAGAAAATCATAAATGGATTAGCATCATCCTTGTAGAAATCCATTAGTATCACCATGACAGTTGGATTTCTCTTTCTTTCTCTAAAGAATGGGATTTTTTCCATAAAGATACTAGAGCAGTTTGTCTCTTCTAATAGTTTAAGGTAAACAGAATTAATTGACTTACTCAGGATCACACAATATTAAGTATCTGAGGTCAGATCTTCCTGACTCTGTATTCTAACCATTGAGTCACCTAGCTGCCTCCATCTTTAGAAGAGGATACCTCAAATTCCACTGAATTGAAGTATCTTGTTTGTGGTATAGCCCATGCTATATATTTATCATAACTATTTTGTGGGGAAGGGAATATGATCAGAGTATCTCAAATTTGGAAGGTTCACAGAGGCCACCTTATTCAAAAGGCACAGGAATAAGAAGGGATCTCTCTATAATATCCCCAGGGTATGATCATCAAACCTTCATTGCATGAACTTCACTGAAGACAATCCCACCACCTCCTGACACAGCCCATTCTTCTTTTGAGTAGGACTTTAGTAATTATTTGGAAGTTAGTAAATTTTTCCTTATGTGAAACTAGCTTTGATTCACAGTTACTAGTTCTGCTCTCTGGGGCCAAATTGAGCAGATCTGACCTCTCTTCCACTTGACAGCCCTTCAAATGTTTAGAACAATTATCATGTCTCCTTGAGTCTTCTCTTTTTTATATATCCCTCACCAGAAAGTGGTATAACAACTTTGGTGAGTCAATTGGTGCTAGGTGAATTTAATGGACATCTTCTTAGTAGGAGTGTCTTAAGCAACTGGAAAATCGATGCCATTTTTAGGGGGAAGTATTTAAAATATCACAAAATCTTAGAACTAGAAAGGACCTCAGACACCATCTATTCTAAATGGTATCTGAATGAGAATTCTCTGTTCAATAAATACCACCATCACCATCACAATATCATAATAGCATTTGTATAACACTTAATTTAAGGTTTACAAGGGTCATTCCAGCCTTTCCTTCAAGGCTTCTAGAGAGGAGGAACCTGTTACCTTCTGAACTCCTCTCTCTTTCTAATAGCTCCAATTGTGAGGAAAATAAAATCCTGGAGAATGAAAAGGCAAACCATTTCAACAACTTTGTCAAGAAAATCCTATGGATAGTATGGTCCATAGGTTCAGGAAAATCAATCATCAGACATGATTGCAACAAAAACAAAAATTATTAGGAAAATTTTCTTTATATCAATTCTAAATTTGACTCTTTGCAAATGCCACCTATTTCTAATTCTGTTACCTGGGTGAAGTAGAACTAATCTAATTTTTCTTCCACATGACAGTTCTTTAAACACTTGATGACAATTCTTACATCCTCTTCTTTTCTCCAAATCTTCTTTAGGATAACTGACTTTAGTTTCTTTTAGCTGGTTCTCATATTGCATGATCTCAAAAATTTTATTATCTTATTTATCTCCATCTGGACAATCTGACCATTCATTCATCTAGTTATTTAACTAGTATTTATTAAGTACCACAAGGTGTTAGGCACTAGGCAAAATGCTGAGGATACAAACTGACTTCTGACCTAATGTCTAATGGAAGAGACAATATACAAACAATTATGTATAAATGACATATGTAACAGAAAAGGCATAAAATTGAGGAATACTGGAAAAACCTTTGTGTAAAAAGTGAGTTTTTTATCTCAAACTTAAAGGAAACTAGACTAGAGTGAAACTTTCAATTCCCCAATCTTGCCTCTTGAAATGTAGCCTAATATTGAACTGGAGTTTTTTTTTTTTTTTTTTTTTAATTTCTCTCTTTCTTTTAGTTTTGTTTTTTTACTGTCTTGTCATCATTTTGACTCATGTTAAGGTTGTAGCATATTAAAAAAACAAAATACAAACAAACAACAATAAAACTCAAGCAACAACATCATCAGTTTTTTTTTTTTAAGATTAATTACTTCTAGCTATGATTCCTCCACCTGTAACTTAATGAAGATCACTTTTTGAACCAAAAATTTAGACTTTGAATTTGTTATTTTTCAATTTCATCTTCTTATATTTGGTCCAATATTCTAATCTCTTAAAAATAATTTTTGAATCCTGATTCCATGATCTAATGTATAAGCTATCTTTAATACTCTTCTTTTTGTTGTTCAGTTCTTTTTCACATCTTTGTGACTCCATTTGTTTTTGTTCTTATTTTTGTTTTTTGCAGAAGTACTAGAGTACTTGAATTCAGGAAGACATCTCCCTATTTCCAAGTCCAATTCTCTAACTACTGTACCACTTAGCTGCCACAATATTCTTGCAGTCATCTACAAATTGGTTAAATATCCAAGTCATTGATAAAACTGTTAAGTAGCAATGCAGCAAGCACAGGTCTGTGAAATTCTTCACTAGTGACCTTCTTTCAAATTAACATTCATTCATTATTGACCATTAGATGTGGGTTGGGATGGGATGAAGGTCTGGTCATTCAACCAATTTTGAATCTACTGGATTGTACTATTAATAACAAACAACATTCAAATGGTAACTTTTAAATTGTGCTTTCTGATCTGTGTACTGTATTTTGGTGATTGTCTTCTTGAATCATCCTGAGTAGAACTTTTTTTCTAAAGAAATATCATCTTATTGGATACATTACCCACTGAGCTGACAGTGTTGTAAATGTTAAAGTATTTCAGCTTTAACCAATACAAACAAAATTAAAAGGGAAGGACAAAGCTGGGAAAAACATTTTATAGCCAGTGTTTCTGATAACGGTTTCATTTCTAAAATATTTAAGGAACTGCGTCAAATTTATAAGAATATAAGTTATTCCATAATTGATAAATGGTCAAAGGATATTAAGAGACAATATTTAAATAACAAAATTAAAACCATCTATAGTCATATGAAAAGATGCTCTAAATCATATTGATTAGAGAAATGCAGATAAAACAACTCTGAGGTCCCACTTCACACATCTCAGATGGCTAAGATGACAGAAAAAGATAGTGATAAATGTTGAAGAGAATGTGGGAAAACTGGAACACTAATGCACTGTTAGTGGAATTGTGAAATAATCCAGCCATTCTGGAGAACAATATGTTAACTATGCCCCAAGGGCTACAAAACTGCACATACCCTTTGATCCAACAATACCACTTCTAGATCCATATCCCAAGGAAATCATAAAGAAAGGAAAAGAACACACAAAAAAGTTGGTAAGCAGTTCTTTTTATTGGCAAAGAACTGGAAAGTAAGAAGATATCCATCAATTGGGGAACAGCTGAATAAGTTATGGTATATGAAAGTAATGAAATATTATTGTTCTATAAAAAATTATGGACAAGCTGATTTTAGAAAGACCTGGAAAGATTTACACAAACCGATGCTGAGTGAAACAAGCAGAACCCGGAATACCTTGTGTAACAGCAAGATTGTACCATGACCAACTATGAAAAACTTACCAGTTCAGTGATCCAAGGCAATCCCAATAAACTTGGAATAGAAAACTCCATCTACATCCAGAGAGAGAGCTATGGAGAATGAATGTAAGTCAACACTCTTTTGTTCTGATTTTTCTTTCCCAATATGATTCATAAAGAAATGTGTATTTTTTTATTGTACATGTGTGACCAGAAAAATTGAAGAAAACAATAAAAAGTAAATTTAAAAAGGTATTTTATTTTGATAATCTCTAGGTCCTTATCACATATTCCCATCTTCTAGATAATAATATGTCTTAGTCACCCTGTTAGGGTAAATTGAGAAATGAGTCACCTACCTGGAATATTTGCAGCAGAAATAATATTGAAATTTTCAAGGAGGGAGTTCAGGAAACTGAAAAGAATTTGGTCTTAGAACAATTAACTTTAACAGTATTATGAATCGAACTAAGATGGCCTCTGCTTGCTGGTGGACCAAGAAGATAGCATAACTATTTCTGTTTAAGATTTTGCAAGGCAGTCAGAAAGGGAGAGAGGTAGCCAAATGTGTTATGTTATTTGTTATGAAGACAAGGATCCAAAAACAATAAGTTTTTAATACTAGGGAGAGATAGTGGATTACTCTGAAGGAGGTAGAGCTTGAAACAACATGCTACTAGCCTAGGGGAGAGAACACAAAATATTGGTTGGGTAATCTTTGTTGTCTGGATAGTTGTGAAAAGGGTGTCTATGGAGATAATCACATTTAAAAGTTCCTAAACGTTATAAATATAGTTTACAGATCCCATCTATATTCTGTTTTGTTTTGTTTTTTTTTGTAAGTGGGTTTGAAGCTGACCAAAAGCATGCTGAAACAGAAAGACACCTTCTGAGTGTGTCTGATTTCCATTTACAATATAAAGCCCTTAAAGTCAGAGTAGGAATCTCTTTTTGTCATGTAAGACCCTCTAGCCCTACTGTGGCCTGCTTTAATCTTCATTTAATTGCATGACTGTCTGCCTTTTGTGGACTGGTTCAAATCAAGCATCAAGGCCTCTGCACCTGCCCTCAATCCCTGGCTTTTTAGTCTGAGGTCAAGGATCTCTGCCTCATTCTTTTTCCTAACCCCTGGCCAGCAGCTGGTCAGACTTTTAAGTCTAAGGAGGCTGAACTCAGCTATGATCCAGGATAACTGTAACTTATTTAGTGCTGCTTTTGTACAAACAACCTTTGATTGTTAACCCTCATTTCAAGTTGTGACCTTAAAGTCTTTTTTTTTTTTTTTTAATAACTTTCAACTTGCTTTAAGTTCCTATATTTCACCTTTGCTATTTCAGAGACAATTATATTTTTGTTTTTGTGCAAAGTATGTTTCCACATTAACATTGCCTGAAAATGTATACCTCTTTCTGCATTTTAAGTCTATCACTTTTCTGGCAGGAGATGATTGGTATGTTTCATTTTCAGTCTTCTTAACTTATGCTTTTCACAGTTTTTAAAGTGTTTAAGCTTTTTTTTTTTTTTTTGGTAATGTTATTATATATGGTTTTTTTCTAATTCTGTTCACTTTACTTCACAATTCATAGAGACCTTCCCAGTTTCCACAGAAACTGTCCATTCATAATTTTTTACATCATAATAATTCTATGATATTTTCATGATAGTTATTTTAGCCATGTCTTAATTGGACACCTGCTTAGTTTTCCATTTTTGCTTACTTTGAAAATAACTGCAATAAATATTTTTACGTATGTTTCTCTTTTGATCTCTTTGGTCAATAGGCCTAATATCACTGGGTCATCAGCAATCAGACTGACAGATAGCCAACAAGCATTTATTAAGCACTTACTATGTGCCTTAAATAGTAGGAATTTTTTTTTTTTATCATCCATTTATTTCAGTTTGCTCTTTTATTTAGACAAAGATACTGGAATGGTTTCTATTTCCATCTTCCCCTCATTTTACAGATGGGGAAATTATGGTAAACAAAGTTCTATGATTTGCCCAGAGTCACACAAGTAAGTGTTAGAGGCTGAATTTGAACTTAGATTTTCCTGACTCCAGACCTGGCTCCCTAACCACTGTATCACTTATCTATACCTAATTGGGAATACAAATACAGGCAAAAAGGAAGATAATTCCTTCCCTCATTTATTTAGATTTTTTTGGACTAGGTGGAAGAGAACATTCTTTGCCTCAATTGCTACCCAGACTTAATCACTGAATAGTTGAGCCTCCGTCAAATCTGTTGAAGATCTTAGCTTTGTCTTCCACTTCATCCAGGGCCATATCCACTCATCCTGATCTATACCTGGCCACCAGACCAGTCTCAGAAGGGGAGAGTGAAGCAGGTGACCTTGGACTCCTCCCTCACTTAAATCCAATTTACTTTCATGTCATGACATTATCTCCCTGATTTTATAGTCCTCTTTGAGAATGAGGAACAACTTACAGATCACAGAAAAAGGAGATTATGGGTTAAAAGGGAAAGAAGAAGGTACCTTGGAGACAAAACTGGAGAGACAGAAACATATTTGGGAGGTGGAGCCAGGTGGAGCCAGTATCCAAAATGAAGGCCCCTGAAAAAACTCACCAGTGGAGAAGGAGATAAGCTTGGGAGTTAGGGATATTCCAGAGGGAGAAGTCTCCAGGTAATAAGTTTTAGATGAAAAAATAGCTGAGCGATATTAGCAAAGTTTAGATGGTCAGGAGAACAGCACATACATTAGTGCAGCCCCTCTAACATTCGTCTATTTCCCTCTTTAGTCATCTTTTTGTGTCTGTTGGGTAGGAAGCAAAATCTCAAAATTCTTTTATTTGGAATTCTCAAGTTATTACTGATTTAGAGTATTTTTTCTCACATGGTTATTGATAGATTCAGTTCTTCTTGGGAAAACTGCCTTATAGCTGATTGAACTTTTGAACAGATTCAAGCTCCAAAATATTTCAAAAAGCTTGAAAAGTGGGCAGGATACAATAGAATAAAATGAAATGTAAAGTTCTGCACTTTGTCCCCCAAATCAACTGTACTAGTCAAGATAAGATTTGATTGGTTGGCCCCTAACAGCCACTGCCTCTCAGATACCTTTTTGGTGTGGAGCTGCAGTCCTGGAGGAGTGAGACAGGTTGCTCTGGAGTCTGCAGGATCTTCTGGCCCAACAGCCAAGGAACACACCATGGGTCTTAGTGAGGAGTAGAAGGGGCATCCCAATGGTTGTGGAAACTGGATGTGCGGAACCCACTTTCCCCAAGCCCACCAGCTAGTGTCTCTGAAGCCAAGAGAAACATCTGAAAATCATGCCCCTGTTACACATGATGAAGAGTTGCCCCAACAACTTGCATTGATATGAACTATACTCACAAAGAAGGAGTACTTTATCTCCTTGGATGGAGATAACTTTATTAGAATTTGCTTTGTCATGAGGACTGAGACACTTTGAATCGGTCCTTTTAGAAAGGGAACAAAATTCTAACAAAAAAATAATCTCCAGCAAAATATACTTTTTAAATAATCTTTCCAAGAAACTTTTAAAAAGTATCATTTAAGATTTGAATAACTACTGATGCCCAGATGGTAGCGAAATATATCATCTGTATATTACATTTATTAAAAGATCTACAACTACTATTATTACTCCTCTTCTTTCTCCTCCTCTATTACTACTACTACTACTATTACTACTACTACTATTACTATTCCTCCTCCTCCTCTACTACTACTACTATTGCTACTATTACTCCTCCTCCTCCTCTACTATTACAACTACTACTACAATTACTATTACTCTACTACAACTACTACTACTATTACTAGTATTATTACTGCTATTACTCCTCTACTACTACAACTACTACTACTACAATTACTATTACTCTACTACAACTACTACTACTACTACTCTACTACTACAACTACTTCTACTCTACTACAACTACTACTATTATTAGTACTACTACTACTACTATTACTCCTCCTCTACTACTATAACTACTACTATTGATATTATTACTAATACTATTACTCCTACTCCTCTACTACTACAACTATTGCTACTATTACTACAAAGCTACTATTACAATAATTACTACTACTACTATTACTAATATTACTACCACCACTATTACAATAATTACAACTACTACTACTACTACTACCACTACCACCTCCACCACCATTACTGCATTTATTTATGTATTGACATGATCAGTCACTCCCTAGAACATGATTTTTCAGTGTAGAATTGTTTCCATAGTCTGTTACAATGGAAGTTGCTCTAGTGATTGGATTATAGTGTCACTTGATAAGAAAAGGTTATAAGACTATTAGAGTTTAAATCTGTTCCTCATTAAACACCCAATTCAAGAATGAATTGACCAAGATAATACAACTATACCTGGAAGGTATTACTATCAAATACCACTAACCATGTGATTTAGGAAGACACTTGTGAAATTCAAAATGTTGAATTATATTCATATTTTCAAGTTTATAACAATCCACAAGTTACCATACTCAACAAAATACTATCAAATTTTATTATGTTCCTATTCAAGAAATACTTCTATGTTCCTTCAAAGAAAGTAACTTTCTGAGTTTGCTCTTGTTCAGCTTCAAAACTAAGGAAAAATATACATGTATTCACACACACATACACACATATGTGTGTGTATGTAATTACTATGTTGGAAGGAAATCTTCATTATCCCATTTATATCTTTGAGAGGAAATTGATAATGATTCAATTTAGTTGACTTCAAGGATCCAGTTCTCAATTGCCCCTCTTCCAAACCTTTTTACTTCTTTTCCTTCCCCATCTAAGTTGATGACTTATGACTCTACCATGATTTCCATGCTTATAAATTACTGAAGATTCTTTAAATGGTAGAGAATTACCCCTATACCATTTTATCCAACAACATGTGCTTAGAATCTATTTGAAGTTTGAGATTGTTTTTCACCATAATAACATTTTAATAGGAGAAATTAATGCCATTGGGCCATAGTAATATTAAATCTATCCGTGGTTGGTCTGTGGGAGTAAAATATTGGATCCAATCATGAAGATTCTTTAAAAGGCAGGACATAGAGCTAATTACTTGATGTAATTTTCAAGCCAACATGATGTAGAGTGAGTTTCATCTATGATTATACATTTGTATGGATAAAAAAGATAGGTAAATAGATATGTGTGTATATATATATTTAGAAGTTTATAGCAGAATATAACTATTTTATTGATTTCTAATGGTATTTTATATCAGGTTGAATTTATAACTAAGCTAAAGATAATAGGAAGAAAGAATATTGAATGAAATTTTAAAGGCCTGGTTAAAAAAAAAAAGTAAGGTCTGATTAGAAAACGGTTTATATGAAAAAAAGAAATAAAATTTTAGAGTTAAGAAAGTCATTAGGAGAACAATAGTACAGAGAACAAGGAAAGTGGTTATTGTATTAACTGTTGCCTGGTGTGAGCTCATCTTGTATTGTTCTTTAAAGAAGAGGCACACTGACTTGCTGGTGAAGGACTAAAGGAAAGAGGAAAGATTGGAGAGATGACTGAAAATTGCATGTGCTATACAAGGATCTTTTGAAAGAGTTAGGCACATTTCACTTGGAGAAGTAAAGACAGAGGAGGTATTAACTGAGGTATTATGTGGAAAAGAAATTAAACTTAGTTTACTTGATCTCAGAATGAGGGTAAACATATGAAAGTTGGAGAAGCAGATTTTGATTAAGTATAAAGAAAATCCTTCTATCAATAATAATAGTAATATGTAGCATTTATATTTTGTGGTTGGGTCCAATTCTTTGCCCTCCTATTATGGAGTTTTCTTGGCAAAGATATTTGGGTGATTTTGCCATTTTTTTCCCCAGTAAATTAAGGCTAACAGGTTAAATAACTTGTTGAGGGTGACACAGCTAATGAGTGTCCGAGATCAGATATGAACTCACGTTTTCTTGACTCCAGCCTAGTGCTCAGCACTTTTGAAAAAAAAAAAAAAATAATAATACCCTCATAGAAACCTTGAGAAGAAAGTGCTATTATTAATCTCATTTTATAATTGAGGAAACTAAGGCAGACATAGATTGTCACTTACCAAGGATTATATAGCTAGTTAAGTGATTGAGGCTAGATTTTGAACACTTCTTGATTCTAGTACTAGCATTCTAGTCACAATATTACCTAGAACTGTCTAAATATACAATGAGTTTTTCCGTAGATAGTGGGTTCTCATCACTAGGCATTTAATGAATTTAATTTAATTAAAGCCAACTGGAAGATAAATGACCATTTATCAGGAATGTTCTAGAATTGTGTCCTATTCAGACACAATTTAGGTTAGATGACCCCACAGGACATTTTTAATCTTGAGATATTGTAATTTCTTCTGTGAAAGTGTGGCAAGACTGATTCCCATAGGTTAAGGAGTAATGGCCCCTACTCTCATAGCCATCACTCAGGTTATGGTATCTGGGACAAATAGAAAAACCAAAGTCCTTTCTTGGTCAGATCTGCTGCTGCTTGTTACTTCTGTGATAGGGATAAGTTACATAACTTTTCTCACCCTCAGTTTTCTCATTTATGAACTGGGGAAAATACTAGTATTTATAGGACTTTAGTAAAGATCTAATAAAAGAATGTATTTAAAATACTTTGAAAACCTTAAAATGCTATATAAATATGAACTATACTTGCCAGCTGAAAACATGAAGGACTAAATAATGAGGTTTCTTAAAAACCAAGAATTAAAATGGAAGTTTGTTTATTGAAATGCAACTTTTCAGAGAGACAGAAAACTGTCTAAAATCAGTGTAAGCTGGTTATGTGATATTGGGTGACTTTTATTAAACAACACTCTAAATTATCAAGCAAGTGATTATCTACATTGGTAGAAGATCTCTACTTACCAAGAGTTCTTTACATTGAAGAAATTATAAGTATAGATTACTTTAAAAATCTCATACTCTTAATGATGCAGTGTAGTTGTATGCAAAGCTTGGAATTCAAATAGGGCTATTTTCCCCAACCTTACTCCCTTTGACACTCAAGTCCTTTTCTCAGTTTTTTATTTTCATTTTTTATTTGTTTGTTTTTGGCTTTGAGCAAAAACAACCAGGAAGACAAGGGAAAAAGAAAAAAAATATGGATAAAAAATAAAGAAATAAGAATATTTATTATCTGTATGACTGGGTAAATCATTAAGATTCCTTCCACTTCTGTTTCCTCATCTGTAAAATAAAAGTTGGGTTTAGTGGTATAATGGATAGAATACTGGACTTGGAATCAGGAAGACCTGAGTTGAAATCCTATCTTAAACACAAACTGTGTGAACCTGTACAATTCATTTAACTGTTTTCAGCCTCAACTTCCCCATCTGTAAAAATAGATATTATAATAATAACATAGACTCTCACAGGGCTGTTGTGAGGATCAAATGAGATAACTTATGTAAAATGATTTGCAAACCTTAAAATATTATATAAATGTTACCCATTATTGACAAAATAAAAATATTTTAAGAATTAGATAATAGATATTGCTGCCATTCACATTTATCAACACATGAGAGACATTTTAATACCTGTTTTTTATATACTTGAAATATAGATCAATGGTTTAAAAAGAAAGAAAGAAAGAAAGAAAGAAAGAAAGAAAGAAAGAAAGAAAGAAAGAAAGAAAGAAAGAAAGGAAGAAAGAAAGAAAGGAAGAAAGGAAGGAAGGAAGGAAGGAAGGAAGGAAGGAAGGAAGGAAGGAAGGAAGGAAGGAAGGAAGGAAGGAAGGAAGGAGGGAAGGAAGGAGGGAAGGAAGGAGGGAAGGAAGGAAGGAGGGAAGGAAGGAAGGAGGGAAGGAAGAAAGAAAGAAAGGAAGAAAGAAAGAAAGAAAGAAAGAAAGAAAGAAAGAAAGAAAGAAAGAAAGAAAGAAAGAAAGAAAGAAAGAAAGAAAGAGAAAGAAGAAAGAAAGAAAGAAAGAAAGAAAGAAAGAAAGAAAGAAAGAAAGAAAGAAAGAAAGAAAGAAAGAAAGAAAGAAAGAAAGAAAGAAAGAAAGAAAGAAAGAAAGAAAGAAAGAAAGAAAGAAAGAAAGAAAGAAAGAAAGAAAGAAAGAAAGAAAGAAAGAAAGAAAGAAAGAAAGAAAGAAAGAAAACGAACAGGCTCCAAGTAGAATTTTCAATAATGTTATTTAGGACAAAATGACATGCATATCATTGGAATTTTTACAAAAGTCAAAAAAGAAGGTAAAAATTCACCTCCAAAGAGCAGATAGCAGAAGGAGAAGATTTATCTCATTTGAAGTAATAAATCTAATCAGTGAATATTAGAGAATTTTTCTGGAATTTACAAGCTAACTAGAAAGTGTTCCTTATCGATAAACAATTGGAGCCAGGAATTCTTTTGTCATTAACCATTTAATCACCTGAGCTAAACTTTTAGAGGTTTCAGTTAAATTTTAAAAAGAGATACAGTCTGGAAAGGACAAGAGTCAGCTTTGGCTTTTGGATTTCTTTTGAGAAGTATCCAGATAGTACAATGCTATTCCTAGATAGTACAGTGCTATTCCTAGAATCAGTAAGAATCAGTAAGCTCAAATCCATTCTCAGATACTGCCTAGCTATGAGACCTTGGGCCTGTCTCTTAATTTCTTTTTGTCTCAGTTTCCTCAGCTGGAAAATGAGGATTAAAAATAACACCTCCTTCCAGGATTGTTGTAAAGTACTTAGCCCAGTGCTTGAAAGATACTAGATGTTTAATAGATGTTTAATAAACACTTTTAGTAAAAATAAATGATTAATAAATCTTTAAATCAATCCTTCCTTCCTTTCTTTTCTTGGTTGGGATGCCACTAGGAAATTTCAGAATGTTATTAGATCATTCTAATAACCTTTTGTGTTCTCAGAGTGAGAGACTAGATTTGATGATCCAATTTCACAGATGGGGATAGGGGAGAGCAGGAAAAAAAAATATCAGAATCCTTCAGGGTTGAATTTATATGGCTTTGTTTATTTGTGATAATATGCTACAGCCTATCTCCTCCCCCCACATACCTCTCCTTCTTTGCCTTGTGGATGACCCACCCTTAATTCTTCAGAGGTTGTAGTGCTTCAGGGCTTTGAAATCTGACTATCATTGGGCCAATTTGTTCTTCAGTCATTTCAGTTATGTAATGACTCTATGTGATCCCCATTTGGGGTTTTCTTGGTGAATATACTAGAATGGTTTGCCATTTTATTCTCTAGTTCATTTTATAGATGAGGAAACTGAGGCAAACAGGGTTAAGTGACTTGCCCAGAATCATACAGCTAGTAAATGTCTGAAGTCACATTTGAACTCAAGAAAAGGAGTTTTCCTGACTCCAAGTCTAGTACTCTGTGCACTATGACACCACTGAACTATCCTTTCTACTTTGTATTTATTTCATAAATATTTTGCATTTCCCTATACTGCATTATTAAAGATGTCTCTCTCTGTTAAAATATAAACTCGGTGAGGTCAGGAATTGTTTCATTTTAGCCTTTGTATATCCAATGCCTAGCAGAGATCCTGGCACAATAGTAGGTGATTAATAAGTGCTTGTTGATTGATTAATTGTGTAACTCTTAACGCATCTGAACAGGATTAAGCAAGACTTTTAGGAGACC
Source organism: Sminthopsis crassicaudata (assembly GCF_048593235.1). Classification (NCBI taxonomy): domain Eukaryota; kingdom Metazoa; phylum Chordata; class Mammalia; order Dasyuromorphia; family Dasyuridae; genus Sminthopsis; species Sminthopsis crassicaudata. Next base: position 350,075,202 of record NC_133617.1, on the reverse strand, counting down.
CTGAGGACATACCAGATAGTTTAGAAATCTCATGTTCCTCCCTTCAATTTATCTTTTCTGTGCACTAGGATAGGGATGTTTAGGTGGCTCAGTGGATAGCGAGCTAAGCCAACAGTCAGGAAGAATTTTCATTATGAGTTCAAATCCAGCCTCATGCACTTACTAACTTCCCTTGTTTGCCTCAGTTTCTTCATCTATAAAATGAAGCAAAGAAGGAAATGGCAAACCATTCCAGTGTCTTTGCCAAGAAAATCCCAAATGAGGTCATGGAGAATTGGACATGACTTAAATGACTGAAGAATAACAAATGTACCAGGAGATCTCTTGTATAGTAGCCCTTTTAAAGAGTAGTAAGTACTATAAAAAATGAACAAAAAAATGAAAACAATTAATGCCAAAAGTCAAATAAAAAATGTAAAGCAGAGACTCCTGGGAACCCCATCTGAGTGCTTAATGACTAAGGGTGGGTGGGTGGGGTGGAGAAGTGCTTGGGGGAAGGGGCTGATTGCCTTGGTTTAGCTTTCCATTATAGCTACAGTCACAGCTGTAGGGAGATGTGGTTTGGTTAGAATCTTCCAACATTCCTACACAACTTAAACTTAACCAATGTGGGACAAAAATCTTCATCTGTGCTGGAGGTGAGACAGAAACAAATAGGGATAGTCTTTCTTCATCTTCCCCCACCTCCTAACAACTCTGCTGATATCCCCCAACTCCTTGGGCTTAAGGGAGAAGGGAATAAGGAATAAGGAGGGAAAATGGGGGGAAAGGAAGAGAGAGCTAACTGGATCCACTCAGGAGAAATGTTTCCTTTAATTTTTTAAAACTGTGAACAGATGCCCATATTCCATGAGTAGCAAACTCTAAAAACTGAGCATACATGGATGGAGGTTAATTAGTGGTTTGGGGAGGGGTCAACTATGCTGATGATGCCTCCAACTCCACCCTATGCCTAAAAGACAAACTTTGCTTGGTGGGATTTTGGCTTTCAAACATGCCTTTGGATATTTACTAGCTGTATGACACTGGGCAAGTCACTCAATTCTGTTTGCCTCAGTTTCCTCATCTGTAAAATGAGCTGGAGAAGGAAATGGCAAGACCACTGTACTAATTTTGCCAAGAAAACACCAAATGGAGTTTGTAAGAGTCAGACATGACTGAAAAATGAATAAACAATAAACTGAGATTAACATAAGAAAAAAAAAAAGCTAAAGTCCATATGCACAGTGAGAAAACTGCAGAACTGGAATTCAAATTGGGTAATCTAATGGTAAATGCCATGCTTTGAGAGTCCATGTGGTGCAATAGGAAAAACACCAAATTTCAAGTTAGAAGACCCGGATTTAAGTCCTACCTCTGATACTTGCTAGCTCTTCAATCTTGGACTACTTATTTTCTAACTCTGGCCCTCAGTTTTTCCCTATATAAAGTAAGAGAATTGCCCTACATGATCTCTAAGTTCTGTTTCAAAGTCTGTGATCTCTTAATACTGCTTTGCTTCAACAAATCTGCAAGGTAGAGTGCTTCCTTATGAGGTAGTTAGTATAATTATCCATATTTTATAAATAGGAGCATTGGATTCCCAGAGACAAGTTGCCTTCAAACCCACAGATTCTGACTCCAAATTTAGTGTTTGGGGGAGTCACCGAAGACCTGGGAATTGCTAGCTACATCAAACCACTTAGATGTTAGGTAACAACCATATAGACTGGGTAGAAACTGTTTATAATTTTGTTCTAATTGCCTTATCCTGAGTTCTATATCTGAACTGATCCTTTTTTGTAAGTCAATGTATTTAATTGAACTCAATATGGCTCAGATAGGAGAGGATGATAGTGTCAGTAGTAGAAAGCAGAGAAAAATTGATTATAAGATTTTGTGGTTGTTCAGCCTTTTGAATCATGTCCAATTCTTCATGACCCCATTTGGAATTTTCTTATCAAAGATACAAGAGCGATTTGCCATTTCCTTCTCCAATTCATTTTCCAGATGAGGAAACTAAGGAGAAAGGAATGAAATGACTTGCTCTGGATCACACAACTTGTAAAAGTCTAATGTCAAATTTGAACTCAGAACTTGAACTCTTGAATCCAGGGCCAGACTCTATACACTATAGCCCACCTAGCTGCCCATTGGAAAATCTTTGAACTTGAGTTGCTAAATTAGTTGAAGCACTCTGGAAGTCTTGGTGCCAAAGGCATGGATTCTCAAGTATTTTCCTAAGAGAAAGTACTGAATGTCTTCAGGGTTTTAAGCTTAAATTCTTCATTAGGACAGCTCAAAGTTTTGGAAGTCAGGGAACAGAGACACTAAAGAGTTGTGGGAGAGGTGCAGATAGGAAGACAATTTTGTAAAGTTATTTACTCAGCTTCCCTACCTTAGAGGCCATCTAGCACAACCTCCTCATTTTATAGATGAGGAAATTGAGGGCAGTTAGCAGGACTGATGTTCTTCCCATTGCCCTGTACCATCTTCTTCAATTCCAGCTGGCCCGCTACATGAACTTCATACCAATCAGCCTTGCTGCCCAAAGGAATTTTCCTCTGCTTCTGAGAGCAGAACCAGCATCTAGGCAGTTTGAAAATTGCCTCTCCTGCATGTTAATGCACAACGGAAACTTTAAAACTTCACTGTGAACACTTATGACTTGAGGGTCATGGAAATAAATACCTGTATGTCAGCAGGAGTGGGATTTTATGACACTAAAAATATGCATACAGCAATGCTGAATTGGCTTCTGGGGACCGTCTCATGGAATATGCTTGAGTCCTGGTTCGAGTTAGTTCCCTGGTTCTGTTTCTGGCCAGGTTCGACTTGCACCCTGAGGGGACAGAGTCCTTTTATTGGCACTTGAGACAGGAGAGAAAAAGGGAACATCACTCCAACATTAGCTTTCACATGATGATTTTTTTCCCAGCTCCAACAACTCTTAAAAATTCTCTAGTAGGACATGAAGGGACTATAGTCTACATCAGTGGAGGTAAGCCCCTACATATCAAGTTACTGCTTCTTGAAGTAAGGAATAGAACAGGATTATAGAAACTATCAGTGAAAAGAAAAGAACAGACAGATGTTAGGAGCCTGGGATGTTTGAGCTAATACAGGGTGAATCCTTGAATATGGAAGATGTCAAATTCCAATGGTAACTGCCAGGTAACCTTCTCTCTGCTCCACCTACCTGTCTTAGTTTATGTAATACAACACAGTTGTTCCTTCCTTCTAATGGAAACCAGAGGGGAATGGGTACTGATTTAAGGGGAGGGGAAGTGATTTATGTATTGCAAACTGAAGAATAACATAGGCCCAACATCTAAGCAGGGTAGTGAAATATAATATCACATCTACTTTTCCAAACCAGTTAGTTTAACTTTTTGGCTGTGTATTTTGTAGTTAAAGTAGAGATGTTTGTACAAAGTGGAGGCGTTTGAGCATTGGAAAAAGACTGAACACTTTAGGACTCAGCTGTACCACTCACATATACTCACGATCAAATTTCCTGAACTCAGGGCAAGGCTAAGGAGTTCAGCCACAGGCTTGGAATTCAGAACTGAAGGATGCCACATTTAAGGCTCGTTGACCTTTTTGGACGGCACTTCAAATAAACTGTAGTTTATGCTCTTTTTTCATTATTACAATAGAGAGCAGTCAGCCATTCTCAGAGGGACAACCACATGCTTTATTCATTTATTCATAATTATGACTCTTAATGCAATTTCAGGGTTTTCTTTTAAAACTTGCTATTGAAGAAAGGACTGTTCATTGACTCCCCCAGGCATAGTTCCACAAAAATACTCCACACTCCCCTTTCCAGGGCCATTTCAGGGTTCAGTTTGGTTTATAAAGAGAAGTTAATTTTAAGTAATTCCAGGACCTGCCTACATGATTATGTAGAATTCATCATAATCATTTACTGCCAATTCTATCATAGAGTAACTAATTCCAATTAAATATGGCCAAATGTGTTTACCCTTCCTCGTTCTCATGATAGAAGAGGGCATGGGGGAGCATCTTTGAAGTGCTAAGATGGAAAAAAGACACTTGGTTTAAAAAATGTTAAATAGGTCCAAAGTGTGATATTTGTGAAAAGTACTTTGCAAACCTCAACATACTATGTAGATACTAAGTTATATGAGGTACCAAATTGATCCTCAGCATTTCTCCTATTTCCCAAACATCTTTCCCATCTATCCTTTGGTAAATCAGTGTTTCCCAACCAGCACGTGGCAAATACTTGGTGATGTTTTTATTTACTTTTCTATAAATATTCATTAACAATGTTCCTGTATGTGTTATTATTTTAAATTAATTTCTCATATATAGTAACTTGCTGTTTTTTTTTCTTATCCATCCTAACATTCCCTTTCATTTTAATCCATTTATATTGAAAGTTATGATGACTAGGTTTGAATTTTCTTTCACTTATTTTTTATACTGACTTTTTTATTCAGTCAGTACTCTATCTCCATTATTAGTTTGTCTTATTGCTTTGATGCTAATCTACTCACACAGGTTCCTCCCCAGACTCTTTGCCCTTGCTCCCTCTTATGCGCCACACTTCAAATTTCTTGACTTCACTTAAATTGTTCATTTTTCTTTCTTTCTTTTTTTTTTTTTCTGAATTTTTCTTTTTATCCACTCTTCTGGAGTCTCTTAATTCAGATAACATTCTCTTGCTGCTACCCTCTTTTAAAAAAAACTTTTAATTTTCAAAACATATACATAGATAATTTTCAACATTCACCCTTGCAAAACCTTGCATTCCAATTTTTTTTTCTCCCTCTCTTCCCTTCCCTCACCTCTAGAAATCAAGTAATCCAATATATGTTAAACATGTACAATTCTTCTACACATATTTCCACTTAATACTTCCTGGCTGTGTGATCCTGGGCAAGTCACTTAACCCCAATTGCCTCAGGAAAAAAATTCTCAGCATTACTATGAAAATAATTCTGATCTTGCAGATTTTCTGAAGGTGACGCAAGGACTCTTTGTGCGAGGGTGGAGGAAATGGTGTTTGTGTGTGTCTCCAAACTACACTTTAAAAACAACTGACCTAAGCCATTACATTCTAACTTTTAAGAAGATTTTTGTTGCATTGAGCCAAAAATCTGACAATTATTAATTTCTATCCATAGCTTTGAACTCTTCCTTCTCTGGTCAAGCAGGACAGATCTAAAGCCTATGTGCTCTTCACATAAAATAATTACTGCACATAAAGAAATTATTTTATGATGACTCATATCTGCCTTTCATCTTTTTTTCCTCTGTATATCCTCATTTCCTTTAAAGGAAACACATGAATGAATGATAAAGCATTTACTAAATACTTATTATGCGCCAAAGACTTGTACTAAGCACTAGAAGTACAAATAGAAAAAAAGTAGATGGTCTCTACTTTCAAAGACTTTATCCTCTAAATGAAAGAAATAATACTTAAAAGATAATTCTGCTCCTTAACAGATAGAAAAGCCTGAAAGTCCATAGAGTGCTGAAGCAATTCAGAGGACAACAAAGCTAAAGGCTCTTTAGGTTAAGTCCATAGGTCATTTGGCAGGAAGAGGAGGGAGACCTACAGGGCAGATGGTTGGTAAGGGCTTGGTAGAGCTGGTGACTCCCATCTCATCCCTCCCATCAGCATCCAGCAGTCTGCATGGGTTCTACATGGCTCTAATATAGGCAGGCAAAGAAAAAGGAAATCTCTTAGTGTTAGTAGATTTTCTTACCATTCAGCTATCTTGAATGGGTTTGCAGATAGTGCTGGGCCATAGGAGAGGACATTTGACATTACTTCCAATTATGATCTTTATTGCTCTCGAATCAGTTCCATTCTTAATATATGACATTCAGAAGTAAACCCTGTTCTGTACTGGTGATCTGGCCATAGTAGAACACAATAGGATTTTTATTTGCCTTGGCCTGTACATTATGTCACTCTTAACATAGCCTAACATTTAATGAGCTTTTATTATTGTGTTATATTGTTGACTCATTTTTACTTTGTAGTCTATAAAAATTCTCAGATCTTTTTCTCCCAAACTGTTGACTAGACATGTCTCTTAAATCCTTCATTTTGCTATTTGAGTTTTTGAAACAAAATTAATTTATATAGTCCCTACTGAATTTTGTCTTAGTAGATTAGACCAATTTTAATCTTTTGAGATCATTTGTTTTTGCATTCTTTCTTTGATAGTTATTTATGTTAAATCATTCCCTCTCAGTTTTGTGGTATCTAAAATTAGATGAGATTACATAACATCTCTGCTTTCTTCCAATTCACTGACAAAAGTTTTGAATGTTCAGGGACTAAGGACAATCTATAACATTTCACTTCCATGTTGATTTCTATCCATTAATCACTATTCTTTCTCTTCTGTTATTTGATTAAGTTAATATGTCTGCTAAAAACCCTTCTTATCCTTGGAGATCCAAGTGAGTTGTTTCCTCCTCCATGAAACCTTCTTTGAAAATGAACTCTTCCTCATCATATTTCTCCTAGTACTTTTTACTTTCCTTTTTACTGACCACATTTCAGTAATTTTCTATACATCATATCTCCTCATTAGATAATATCTCACATTTCTATAACACTGTAAGGTTTATAAAGTACTTTATTTCCAACAATATTAAGAGACAAATAACACAAGTATTTTTATTCCCATTTCAGATATAAAGACCCAAACCCTCACATTGTTAGTATCAGAGAAAGAATTTTTTGGAGGCATCTAGGTGGCTATGGGAACAAAAATGTTGAACCTGAAGTCAGGAAGATTTGAATTCAAATCCAGTTTCAGAAACTTATTGGATGGGTGACCCTGGACAAGACACTTAACCTCTCTCCATTTGTCTTAATCCAGTGGAGAGGGAAATAACAAATTCCTCCAGTATCTTTGCCAAGAAAATCCCATGGACAATGTGGTCCACAGGGTCAGGAAGAGTCAGATATGACTGAATTTTGAATGTCTCTTCCAATTTTAGAATCTTTACAAATAACTCATTCGTTTCCTGAAGACAAGGACTTTATCACATTTCAGATTTGAATTCCTAACCGCTTAGGTATTTAATAAATATTTGTTTAATTGAGTAATGTATGGAATAAAAGATTAATTAATTTGTGCCTTTATTAATATAGCAAGATCCCTTTGGACATTTGTTTTTGCTATAGTTTTAAAACAAATATTCCTTTGTAGAAACTAATTTATGCTCAATGGTAAAATGGAATCGTAGTGCTAGTTAGCTATAGTGGGGAGGATACAGCTGCTGGGGCCTTAAACTGATACTATTAGGGAAAAAAAGGAGTTTTAAAATGTTGTCAGTTTTTGCCAGAACCCAGAAGAGCAGCTACTGTAGGTCTGGCTCTGCAAAGAGGTAGGAAAACCTTGATCTGTTGCCAATTCCCCTTTTCTCTAAATCATAATCATACAGTTAGTGTGTGTCTGAGAGGGGACTTGAGTTTAGACTTTCCTAGTCTAGGCCCAGGGCTTTAGCCACTGTACTAACTTTCTGCAGCAGGTTTTTTCTAATGACTTCAGGTCATCTCTCCTTTGAATTCCTGAGGCCAGGGAATGGAGTGAGTAGAAATCTGGAACAATTCATCCCTAAGTTTTCTCTGAGACGCCAAAGTGTGCTCCATAATGTTCTGGGCTCTTCTGTGGAAGACATTAAAACAACAGACACGAGGTCCCTCTCTTTAGTCATTCATGATAACAATGGTCTCAACACACTAATCTTTTGGGGATATCCCTCTCCAAAGTATCCCTTGCCTGATCCCTTAACCTGGCTATTGCTTTTCTTTCTTTATACATGGAATATGAATATTAGCATATGGAGGGAAAGAAAATTTATTCAGTAGAAATCAGAATAACACATATTCAAGAAAATGCTTTGTCCTGTAAAAAGTATTTTCTGTAAAAGTGTTATGTTGGTTGCTTGTTGCCAAGGAAACTTTGTTATGCCTGCTGGAAGTTAATATCCCTTAAGTTAAAAGATATTTTAGGGCATCTCTTCCTGAAATTGCTTGCTTTCCTGTATATGATGAATTTCCCAACTACCCCTCTTGCCATATTCTCTTCATAAAAATATAGAATATTAGAAGTGTCTAAAATTTATAGCACAATCTTTTGAGCTATTGACATATTTGCTTTCACATACTTCCTCTAATGTAAAACTCTAATGAACTTTTTAATGACTACACTTTTTACATTGCAAGTTTTATTTGGAAACCTGACTTTACAATAACAGAATTCCAATATAGTTAATTACATGGCAAATAACTCCCACAGCTCTGTGATTTTTCAGATGAATGAGTGTGCCTGCCCAAAGAATAATAAAAAAAAGGAAGGAAGAATTTAAAAGGATATCCAATACCTTTTACTGACTAGGGACAGTATGATTAAAAGTACCAATCCCATCTCTCTTCATAGATCGTGTACAGAGCCAGGAAAATCAAGGTGACTCTTAATGTATAATTATGTTGAACTAGAATTGGGAAATGCTGAATTATCAACTTATTTGACATAACTGGAGTGAATTTTCATAGGAATTTTTAATATCCTGGATTTGGACTAATCTAGTAAAGCTCTTTAAAGAGCAAATATGCTGGAGAGCAGGGGGTTGGGGAGTGGAATTGGGGAGATGGG